>NC_088171.1:63382215-64822215 GCF_028769735.1 Zonotrichia leucophrys gambelii
TTGGCGGTAGGGGTGGGTTTTGGTAGCTTTATCAAATAAAATACAGTTCTGCATCTCTGCTTTAGTGCTTGTGCCCTTTAGGAGCTCTTCTGAGAGCTGAACAGACTGTAGGACATTGGTTCTAGAATATGACTTGAAAAGACACAAAATTATAAATAAATAAAAAGCTTCCAAGTATTGCTTAATATAGGCATAAATATTTAATCATTTGGCCTACAGATATGTCTAGCATTTATCTTTATATTAGACACTATTAAAAGCCAATATGATTTTGTATTAGGTTTCAGAACACATGATGAGAGCACCATAGAATTTTACATCCTTGCTCTGCTTGCCACTGTGTGCTTGAATGTAAGTAATTCAAATAGGTCCAGAAATGCAAGAAAATAACTTCTGCTTTTCAAATAAAAATTACTTCTAATAGAAGATATTAAGTAACATACTCAAAATGTAACATCCCCAAAATATAACAGAATTCTCTCTCTTTGGACATATTTTCTGTTAGATAATTTGGGAGAGACTAGGTGAGGCAAAATGACAGAAAATTTATCTTGATTACATCATTCGGTGAGAAATTCCTCTCCACACAGGGGAACAATTTTAATGCATTACAGTAAATTCCAATTAACCTTCAAAATAAGATTTAATAGAAAGTAAGTGTGGCATTAACTTTGTCCTAATGGAGCTGAAAACAATTGCAGAATAGGCTAGAAAAGAAGTTGTACTTCTTGCTTTTTCTATTGTCCTTAAGAAAAATCCACCTAATACAAGGATGTTTAAATTTGTATATTCTGTTTCAGGCATTTTTGATATGACTATATACAAAGATTTTACTATATTGTCTATTTTATGTTGATAGTGCAAACAGGAAATAAAAAGCATGGACATTATACAGGGCAGTGCTGATACTGGATTTTATGTATTCTTTACATAAATTTGGTAACAAGGTTTTCTGCTTTAACTACTGCTCAGAATTTGCATTTGATCTTGTGCAGAAAGGAAATGGTACAAAACAACTGCAGTTCCTTCAGTCACAAGAATATTGAAAACTCTACATCAAAATAATCCAAATCCAATACAGATTTCCACCTACAAAAGCAACATTTTCAGACCTGGTCTTCTATCATTGTGTCCTATTTGAAACACTGGAAAATAAAGTCTGATCCAGCTGATGCTGCACATAGCCCCAATAGCTTGAGAAGTGAGGGGTCTGAAGAAACAACACTCTAACCTGGATCCAGTAAAGTGCAATTCTAATATATCCTTTAGTTCCCCTAAAAATACTTATTTCTGGGATAAAGATTATTCTTATTTTAGCAATACAGCAAAGTTGGCATATAACCACTCCTCAATCAACATTCTTATATCTATTATTATTATAACATCATTATCATCACTAGAATTTCAATGTAACTAAGAATTTTTTTTAAAAAATCTTATTGATGTATTGAAAAAAGAGCAAACACAAACCCCTCAGATGCTATAAAAAGCACAACTATTAGTAGATCTGGTTGACATGCAGTAAAGTTGTATGTCTTCAACAGCGTTCCTGGGAAATGAACAATCCTAACAGACAAGTGTCAGCAGGGAGACATTAACTTTGACAGCAACATGTACTACCCTTTTACAACAGGCTTGCAGAAAAATTCCATTTGGCCTGATTTGTACACAATATGCAAAAAACAGCTACTGCATGCACACCCACCATTCCAGACACAGGTATGCGAAATAAAATTGCAGGCACTGAGAAAACGGATGGGAGGAGGGAAAATAATTTGTGTCAAATGACAGGCAGAGCTTCGATTCTATTACTTTAAGGAATACAGGAATCATGTGAAACAAGAGCAGCTTTCAGTACTAGTCTGGTAGTATCTTTGTAGCTACTGAGGATGATCTGGGAGTGTCAGAGCTCCATAAATTGCTACACCACCATGTCAGAATTGCTGGAGTGTTCTCTGCTGGTGAGACTTGCTTAGCTCAGATTAATGCTTATAAAGTAATTAAACTTCTGGGGGACTGATATGAATTGCTCAGCTTTAGCATGCTATTTAGCAGTGAAATGTGCTATTTTTTTTACTCATTCTGAACTGTCAGTGACAGAGTTGAAGTGCTACTAGATGGAGTATTTCAAGCAAAGGGCAGAATCCTTATGGGCTGAGACTCTATATACAGTGCCCTTTGGGCTGGATAAGAGGAGCAGAAAGAAGCTGCAATTTATTCATAGGATGTATCAGAATCCAGTTAAGAATGCAGTGTATCTCCCTCCCATGTGTTTGTGATAGAAATATACTGCCACAGCAGCAGATAATCCAATCAGGTCTAAATCGGATCAATAACACCCTGCAAAAAATCAGAAAATCTGCACTTAGAAAATGCGTTTCAGAAAGAGCTGCATAATTCTATTCTGGGACAAGGGAAGCCTGGACTTTACTAATTTTCCATCATTCAAAAGAGTTACACTGGTTAAGTCTCACAAACTCAATGAAGGGTATGAAACTGTCTTTTCTTTGAGCAGAGCTACAGCATTTTGATGTCATTTGCAACTACAGTGGTTGAAAGGTTAAACGAAATGAACGTTTGAAGTCTGCCAGCCAAGCATATTCAAAATACAAAGTGCATGAGAGGAAAGCATTGCTTCAGAAATTTTGGAAGTAATCAAGGCATATTCAGATTGCATATTAAACTAATTAAAAAAACCAAACCCCAATCAACACACAAAACAGAGAGAAGGTACCTAAAATGGGATTCTAAAGGTTTAAAAAGCAACACAGTCCACAGAGAGCCCTTACACTTTCCTATTAACCTACAAATTTAATTTAGTGTAAATTAATAACTGAAATCAGGTATTGGTATTTTTTAAACTGGTAATAATCAGTGGGGATTTTAGTTTTAAGTGTTTTGCAACATGTACTTCAAGACTAGAAAAAAGAACACTAACAGGTTATGAATGTCACTTAGTATAATAAAAATCCCAACATCATCACAGCAGCTCTTCAGCAAGTATTCCCAAGGATATCAGGTTTTCTATACAGTATCACAAATGAGCAGCTTGGCTAAGGCTTATGGAGTAAAGTAGGAAATTAAAAACATTTCTTGCCTTCCACTAAGTAAAAAAATATTTTTTTGATAGAAACATAACCAGGAACATTTTAAAACACCAGATGTTTTAAATGACAGCTTTCTTTAAACTATTTTAAATAATGAATCTCCTCTGCTCTGCTTTCACTTAAGCAAGTGAATATAAGGCTTCTGAATGTTCCACTGTGTAAGTTTCTTTTCCAAAAAGTGATACTAGAAAGACATGCTAGGAAGTGAACTAATTAACTAGACATTAGGGGATAAGACATATTTCACTGTTTTTCATTTCCGGTGTGCTGAATGCATATAATCTGCAAAGACTGAAGATCTAGGAAAAAATCCTATATAGATATATTATCTATTCAAAAGCTAAGAAGCATTATCCTTTATTTATGCTATTACTTTTTCATGGAAAGCTCCATGTTTGAAGCGCCAGGATAGCACACTGCTGTTTGTTAGCCTACTAAACCAAAGTTTATGAAAGTTAACAACTATTGCACTAGTTAGTAATCAGTGCAAAAGGCAGCATCCACTGTGAATCTGACTTTTTTACATCTCTGCAAACACCAGCCACATAATTTGCAGCAAGTTAAAATAGACCTTTTCCCTTGGGCTTGGTTTCTTGACAGAAAGAACTCTCCGTGAAATTGATTAAAATCCAATTCTGCTCCAGAGTCAAATGATTGCAATATTACTTGAGAGCCTCTGAGCTCATATTTGTCCTTCTCTGCTTCTGGAGGACTCTTTCAGAAAGTGCACCCAAAGAAAGTGCACCCTGAGGAGCATTTCCCAGTAATTGTGGTGGATATATTTTGCAACAGTGAGTACATCTACACTTTAAACTGCAGTGCAGAGTTGATATAACTGAGTGGGATTCATAGTGGAACCCACCTAGCCATAATAACATGTACTTCTGGATGAGCTAAATTAAACTGGCTTGTAGGAGAATCAGCCAGCCTCATGTACCATTTCCCACACTATGATCCTGTGCTAATATGCTGAGCTTTGTCTACAACCTGTGCCAATATATCTTGCCTATCTGTAAATCATCACTGTAGAGTGCTAAGCTACAGAAGACTGCACTTTGAAATGTGATAGGAGATACCCTAAAGGACAGCAGAAGTTGTACCTTTCATTCTCAGATATGTCTGTTTGAACTGGATATCTGAGGATCAGTAACCATGGAAAATGGAGACTTTCATCTCTACTTACTAAAAAGTTTATGCAAATGTTGCTATTCACACAATGTCTGACAGTGCTCCTCCACACAGATACCTTCCAAAGTTCTTTCCTGCACATAAACACCTTGTGTATATGAAGTGACAAGACTTGCAGTAGAAGGTTTGAGAAACTTAATTTTCATGATTTTTCTCCCTGAAAAACAGGGAGAAAAATGATTTTTCTGAGTTTCTCCCAGGCACTCCGGCTTCTGAGTGGGCTTCACATAACATCACTTTAAGGATAGATCATAAGACAGAGGTGGATTCGGGGAGAAGCAGCTGCTTCAATAGTGAATTTTATGTTACGTATACTCACTAGACCGTGCCCATTTTGTTTTATTAATGAATCATTCCTTGTCCACAGCAAAAGGTGATAGTATATCATACTGTCTATGCTCAAATCTCTAGCTTTCAAGGATCCCACTGAATTCTGTAAAATCCAAAGCTGCAAAATTCTGTAAAATATTCTACAGCAATAAAAGCATTCTCTCCTTTTTTGTCAGTGTGGTCACAAGTCTTTTGGTAAGAAAAATGGCAACACAGCCTATGGATAATTCATTAGACAAAAAACCTCTTGTGTAAATCCAGAGCGATTCAACCAAACAAGCTGCAATGCTTATAAATATGTCAACAAAGCACATTGGCTTCTCTTAAAAATCCCTTGTTTGAGATAAAAAGTAGTTTTCCTCTAGCTTTCCTTATGGTAGCCTGTAGCTCTAAAGATGTGCTAAGAAAAACTTTACTTGAGGGATTTGTTTGTCAAAACTTGTCACTGAGTTTACCTTGTAAAATGGCAGCAGGAATTAAATCTTGGATGCAAACAATTTCTTAGGATGCACGTGCAAGCCTTTCTCAGGCAAAATGCTTATTTATTGGGTAACAGGGAGAAGGCTGGTAGAATTAAACTACTACTGTTTGCTTTTCTAATTGCTATTTCATAGGATACCTTTTTGATGTTTCTAAAATTTGTTACTGCCTCATTTATTCAGTTCCTAAATCTGTAATCCCTGCTAAGGCAGAAGTCATACTGAATTGACTAGAAAACTGACACAAACAACCATCAATTTCTCCTTGGCTCTGCTACCAAAAAGGAAAATAAATTTAATTGTCACATTATTAAATCTTGGAAACAACTGTGCTTCATAATATAGAACTCCACGCAGGGAACATCATCAGTAAACAACTATGATGGCATCTAGTCATTCATAAAAACCACAGGATACTGTTCCCTTCCCCAAAAAGATAAAGTCCTTTTAATACACTGGGTTATGCAGAAAGGAGCAGACAAGATCTCAAGGACACTGTTTATGAATACACGAATTGTGGCAGCCCCATTGGCAGGATATCAAGTCTGAAGGACTCACTGATTGAACATTATGTGAATGAAGTATTTGATGCACTCACACAGACTCAGCATCACGTCCAAAGGAGACACTGCAGCCTCAGATGTGTCTCATATTCTGTGAACACACCAGGTGGAACCACTGGCTTATTACAGCAGTGGTTATGAAAGAAGATCCCACTCACTATCCACAGCAATCCTTAACCATTTCACACAGTAAGATTTTAACTCAACTACTCAAGAGAAACGAACTAAAGCACTACACATTAGCCTTCAAAGCCTAGAAGGCATCTTACAGCAACACCTTAATAACCACATCATTAAGCACAAGATCTAAATGGAGCAAAAAAGGACCTTCAAAGTAAATGCTCACTATCTTTCTCTCTTACACTTGTGCAAAGCCACCGGGCTCAATCACATTGAGCTACTTTTGTAGCCTGAATGCAACTGATCACAGAACACAATTTATAAGATTGTTACCTGAAAGTCTTGGGATCCTTACAGAGGAGAGTAGTGAATCAGAGAAAAGAGATTAGCAGTATGGTGACTTGGAGAGACTTTGCTGTAGGGAGTGGACAGAGAGAGCTAAGTGCAAGAGAAGAAAATTTAGGAAAAAGCTTTCTATATCAGCATGCTAAGGAAACACATCTGGAAGCATGTACAGGGGGAGAGGGACTGTGTGGAATAAAACCAAGTTTGATACACAAGGTGAATCTGGGGGGGATTTCAAAGAAACAGAATTATACACTTTAGGAAAATGGCCAAAAAAAGACACAAGGAGGTTAGGGGGGAAGGGAAGCAATGGAAGTGTCAAGTCAGCTAGGAAAGGTTACAAGGTGTACGTTACAAGTGACAGGAATCAAATTTTAAAAGTTTTAAGGCACAGAGAGTGGTGAGAGGTGAGGAAAACGTGTGTTATACAAGAACACATGATACAGTAGTAATCTGAATATGAAAAGAAATTGAGTAATAAAATATACCTTCTGCTGCCCATCACCCTGATGAGAATGAATGGGGATAAATAGCAATAGACTGATAGAACACAAAGGTATTTGGGATCAAATTGTACCACTCATTTTGATACTGAAAATACCAGTAAAATAGTTACAGTGAAATAGCAAAGTTCAGGAGAAAGCTGTTTTATTTAGTTGCACATTTACTCCTTGAATTGTCAGACCACCACCATGAGGAATGGCTCGATTCATTTACAGAGAATTCTACTAAGGGTAAAGGCTGGTGGGGTTCACAGAAGATCCTTCAGTGTTTTTAAAGAAACTGTATTTTGTCAGACAAGTAGCAAACCAAAAGCACAACTCCTGGCCTGTGCTAGAGTTGACAGATGTGCCTGATTTTGAGTAACAAGCCTTCATTCTGTATGTCCAACAATATTGCAGCAGAGCTGAATGAGAGAGATTACTTGTGGCTCCAGCCTCACACAATCAGCTTAGCACCATAAAGAATGCGACAAGATGAGGTCTGCAAATTGCACAGTTCAGTCTGGGCACTGTATTTTTTTTTAAAGTGGATACATAATCCTCATTGTTTGTGATTGATCCTGTCTCAGCCAACAACTGAGATGGCACTTCAACCCCAAGTCCCTGAAGCTCAGAGGTTTACAGCCTTCTGATCAGAAAGATACACTGAATGAATTTTTTTCTAGTGCAAGATTATTTCAAACTAATTTTATGCTCAGAAATTCCTTTTTTTTTTTTTTTTTTTGTGTGCCTAGGTCACTTAAAACCATTTTTAAAAAACAAAGCATGGGTAGTTCAAACCAGTGAAGATAAAAGTGTAAGATTTAAGAAATGACCATAATTATATTATACTAATCTTATGACCTAAGCAGTGAAGTTCATGGAACATACTGCTACTTTCAAGTGACAGAATTACAGAACAATTTACATTGGAAGGAACCTCTGGAAATCATCTGGTTTGAACCTCACATCCTGAAAAGTCCAGAAGACAATATTGCAGTACTGTGTACCAAGAACTTAGAAGAGCTCAGTGTGAAATCTTACAGAATGGGAGGGTGCTGATCACACACCAAACCACACACTCACAAAGCACCCAGACAGAGGTAACCAAAAGTCTGTTCAGCATTGATAATGGAGAAACAATGGTACCAATGATACCATTGATAATGGAGTGACGTGGTGAACAGGACACGCCTCATCCTCATTTTTATGTTGGCAAACACGTGCTGCTGCTGGATGTGCGTTTCTGTTGTCTTCAGACAACAGCAAACAATCTATTCTTCCCACCCACTTCTGTGAATCATCAGGCTTTACTCACTGTCTCCTGAAGTGGGTGTCCTTGGAAGGTCACTGAGATGTGGCTGTTATCTCCATCTGGGTGCCATCCTCGCCATCCTTCTCCCATGGTCACTTTGGGGCACCTACACCCCTTCAATCCCATTCTCACCAAGGTGCCCACTACAATTCTCAGCAAAAGCAGAGACAGGTCTGAAGGTCCATTTGAGCATTATGAACCCTCCTGATGCTGGAGGGTTCACAAAGCCCCCGGGCACTGACTCTCAGTGAGGAATGTAGTTTTATTTCAACCACCCATGAACTGCACTACCAAATAAAGACAAAATTTATATGTATACATTTTAACAGGAACATTCACATTTCCAGGTATTTTTCTTAATAATATATTTCGTCTTTGATTATTCTGATTTTCAAAAGCAGGTCTAACACACACTGCATTTTCCAGCAAGTATTACAAAGGAGGGAGAGTGTTGCTTTACACACTGTGCTTCCACACTTATTAATCCATTACTATATATTCAGTAAAATGCATAGATAAAAGCTGAAATTGCAATTTTCACATTGAAAATGAGCACTAGTATCTCTTAATAAAAGAAACCACATCAGATAGAATATTGTTGCTAGTGATGCTGTTCAACTGGAAAAAACACTGCATTTCTGAAAATGAAAAAAGAGAAAATAAAAGAAGTGGGAAAAAAAAGAAAGTGGAAATCCAAGGCCAGGTTGGATGGGGCTTTGAATGACCTGGTCTGGTGGACAATGTCCCTGACCTTGGCAGGAGGGTTGGAACTAGATGATCTCTGAAGTTTCCTCCAAACCAAAACATTCTATGATTCCATGAAAAGTAGTTCAATATATTTCTTTAAACATTACATAAATAGATTAATTCTTTAATCTACACATATACAACATAGAATACATTGTACATATACGATATGTATGTGCACAATAATGTTTAGCTGGATAATTTTATCTGATATTTGAAGAAAGTAATTCAGTCATAGCTGTCCTCTACTTGAAAGGAAGTGACACACAAATACAAACACAGACATTCCCCGCCTTTAAGCCCACTTAAATACAAGATGTCTCTATTGAAAAGTTGATTCAAGACTGAAGAAAAGAAAGATTTAATAGAATTATCAGGGAGTTACTTAAATAAAAGAGAAGCTTTGTTTAAACAATTTAAAGCTGGGGCACAATGGCATTATCACAATGCCGAGTATTAATTATTATGTTTGCTCTTTCCAGCCTGTCACAATGATGAACAATAATGATAGCACAATGTGAGATATTCACCATTTAGCTAATTCACACAGTCTAGGCAGGGGATCAAATAAGTTTCTATACTGTCTTTTCCTTAACAATGGCCCTCTTTGGTTCCAGTGTAACTGAAAGAAACCCAAAAATTGGTGTGACCTGTGCATATCTTCCTTGTCATATCCCAGTGCCTAAAAGCCAGCTGCAGGAACACAACTTCAGTCTTTCCAGTGCAGCTGGCACTCTGGAGAGGCACAGCAGAGAACTAGGACTCAGTTCCCTTTCTCTCAGACTCACAGCAGACAGAAAAATCAGAGAAAAAAAAAATAAACCAAGTTTCATGGACATCTGGAGCTGTATGCAAGATGCGAGCTTTGTCGAGTGTCCTCCCTGGAACCAGTGGGTTGAGCTGAACAGACCCCCAATATTTACCCACTTCCTATCAACATAATTCCCTGTGGTTTCCCCATTATCACTTTGCTCATCAGTGAATGTATGATGCTTGCTGTTTGCTGCCCAGCACACTGCATTTCTTTTTGCAAATGGATGAATAACCATTCATATCTCTGACTAGAGTCTTTCTTTTGCTAGAGATATGCAACTGGATTTGTGTGAGGCAGCTGCTCAGTATTTGTGTGCGGTCTGAGCGGTCCAGTATGTCATGGTGGACAGGTGACGTCAGTTCTGGAGCTGGCAGCACAGGAACTGGGCCACTGCTTAGTGCTATGAATGCTGATGAAATTGCCTTCCCAAGATTTGTTTCTTCTCTCAGAACAATAATGTCCTGCAATATATGGGTTCCGTTTGATTTTTTCTTTTTTCAGGCTTTGCCCATTGTCTGAGCGCTCTGCACGCCTTCAGTGTATTCTCTAGAAAATTTGATACAAGCATTGCAGTGTGTCTGGTAGTGCAAAATTAGGTATTTTAACAGGCATACTGCCAGAGCAGAAATTTCTTCTCGTACACATGCCAGTGCAGAAATTCCACTTGTAATTAATATTTCTTCCTGGAAGACCCCTATCACCCATCTTCCTCACCATAAAAAAGCACAAGCCAAAACAAACAAAAACCCCCGCAAAACACATCAAACCACTCCAATCCATTGAGACTCAAAACTGATGCCAAATACTATTATCTCCTTCTTTGGAATTTTCTGACATACCCTACTTGTTGCACTGTCATCTGTTTAGGCACTATATTTTGCGCAGCAAAATCTGTGTTACTGTGTCTTGTTCACGAAAGCTACTGCTAATATTTTAACAGCAAATAATGAACCCAATCCATCAGCTATGTGCATTGCTATAACACACACATACGCATTTGAATTTTAAATTTTATGAATATACAAACATAAAAGCAAGTGTTCATTGAAGTCGACCCGTATCAACTCTCCGAACATTCCCAGACAAAAGCAACTCTTCAAACATGATCAAAGGAGCTCTGGACCGGCAGGAATGGAGTGATATGAGCTTTACTTTTCAATACAGACAGCCACGTGCTGATCATTGTATATATTTTATTTCCCAGTATTTACTATTTCTCATAGCTTTGTTTCATGCCTCTTTTTAATCTTTATCTGTGCTTCAGTTGACGCAGCTAACGCAAGAGCAGCAAAATAAAACACAAAGGGTAACTCTTTGAAAAAAAAAAACCTCTTTAAAAAGAGATCTTAACTCTTTCAAAAAACAAGATCTTTAACTCTTTAAAAAAATCTGTTTCAATGAGGCTGGCTCTTTTGCACACAGACAGACAAGACTGTAAGCAAAATAAAAGAGGGAAAAAGCTAAACATTAAGATATAACACTGTTAATGAAAGAAATGCAGAGTAAAACAGTAAAAAGGAGGAGGCATCAAGTATGCAGCAGGATTGTTTATTACAAGTTCCTATTTTACAGTGAGTGGATAGATAATTCTGGTTTGGACACCTGCATAGAATTATGTCCACAGTTGCACTTTACTGATCATACTGTGTGAAATTGTTTCTCTTCCTTGAGAAAAAGGCAGACAAAAGGTAACAGGGATGAATGTGTTTGTAAAGTAATCTGCATCACTGGATGCAGAAAATTTCCACACCTGTATCTATGATGTCAATTTATACCCTTGGTCTGTCTGGCAAATATAAATATACATGTCCATATATGCATAATTTAAAATACTCTAGCTGTCTTGAGAAGGTACCAAGTATAAATGTGTGTGCATGTGAGTGTGTGTGTGTGCTAGAACTAGAGAAAAGCTGTTTCTCTCTCAAGATACCTACAGAATTTCCAATGCACGCACATGCAATATATGAGCTATCTGTAAAATGACAAACAGTGAGTGAAGCATCCTGTTAATGTTATTAAACTGAAAATTAATTATAAGACTGGTACAACTGACATTTCTCTTCATGAATAATTTTACTTTACTGAAACAGAAAATAGGCAGGCCACTTAATTTTTAAAAGGGCATAAAGTTCAGAAGGCTGTTCAATCTATTCTTAGCCATACCTGAATACCAAAACTGCACTCTAAATGAGCCACCCCAGAAAGTTTCTTTCTATGCAGTTTTTTTTGCCATTCCTCCCTCCTCTTAGTCCCAAAGTCAATGAGAATTCATATTTTAATAAATCTGTGTCAATATGCATTAGTGAAGCCTTACATTTACACTGATGAACACACAGAGAACTGTCCTTAGAGTCTAAAAACCATACCTCAACATGAAGCAGATGTGTTGGCCATGTTACAATAAATTCATAAAAAGAATCTTCTTAAATGCTGCCATTAGCACAGCACACTACTTTGGAACAAGCTGTCTTGGGAGGTATACCAGGGGACTGAAGGGCGATACCACTGCACCCAGTGCTTCTCCATTCCAGGCTAACAAAATGCTTTTAACTTGCCTGTCAGGTGGCATAGCTGGGCCAAGCAGTCGTGTAAGAAAGTTTCATTAATCCTTAAGAAACAAATAACACAAAATTTACTGGAAACTCGGCTCACTTGGGATTTTTGTGGGATTTATCAATATGCAGTATTATTACTTCACCTTCACATCATCTGCACACACATCATTTGTTTTCAGTTCTGACTTGCTCTTTTCTAGTCTTGTAAGAGCTGTTTCTCTATTTCCCCATCCAAAAAAACCCCAAAAAACAAAAAAAAGCATCCTTCTATCCTTCTTCAGATCCCTACCAGAGCACATGTACAATCTCTGTACGCTTAAGTTCCACTGATAGTAGATGTATGGTTAAGTGTGATCCTATTGTCTTAAGAGGATACTTTATATTCTAGGATATGATTTTGCTAAATACAACAATTAAACCAGAAGTGTGGTGCCTCAGAAAGCATTTTGGTGAGCTTCCAGGGACTTACCTGCCAGCTGCCAAGCTGGCTTAGAGCTCTAGGCTCAATCTATTCACCCATCCATCACCAAAGGGTCTGAATGACTGATAACAAAAACAGATGATTCATTGTTGGTATGCTTTCTGTTCTCTCTTTGCCCTATGGAAGACATGGCATTTTAATATTAAGGCTGATATTTCAGGCTAAGACAAACTTACAATATAAAGAGAGCAGTTTTTATATTACTGGATAGATACTTGTTCCTAATTTTTAGAACACAGAGAGGGCCAGAAATTAATTTTTTCATTGTTAACTCATCTTTAAATGAGCAGGTACCCATGCCCATCATCCTGAGTGTAAATACTGTCCCAAGATGCTTTCCCTTTTTGGTCTTTTTAGATAGATCTGACTAGTAAGATAATATTAAATTTCCATTTACTTAACAAGTGTTATTCAAGGTGTTGAATTTAATAGCACAAACATCAGGGACTTATCTCAGAGGCCCATTAGAAGGAAAAGATGACTTTAGGTCTGCTGTGGTGATGGCAGAGAAGAAAGGAGAAATACATTAGAATCTGGAAAAGCATAGAGAGCACTTCCCCCTAACAACTTTGCTCAAGTGATACAAATAAAATGAGGCATGAATACACAAAAAAAGCTCTTTAACATTTAAGTACTTGCTAGCTGCATTATAAGTGTATGAGATTACTGTAGAAAAAGCTTTGGCTATTCAGGTAAGCTGCATACCTAATTCACACTGTGAATACAGAATCACAGATTGGAACAGTTTTGGTTGGAATGCACCTTTAAAGGTCATCTAGCCCAACCCCCTGCAATCAGCAGAGACATAGAGAAGCCACAGAGACAAATGATCAGAGTGTGAGATCTTTGCAACATGAATTCAGCAACATGAGAGGGAAACACAGCTGAGACACCTTTACCTTTTTGGCTGTGGTGTGAGTCAAACTAAGGTATTTTGCACGGTGACAATGTTCACAATCTTTATAGGATTATGAGCAGTTTGGACAGTTTCTCACAGGAACAGTGAGACAGTCACAAAAAAAAAATATTCAGGAGCTGAATAAATCTCCTTCAAAGGAAAGTTTAAAAGAGCTCAATCTGTTTAGTTTGTCACAGAATCAGAGGCAACTTGATTACAGGAATAAGCATCAGCTACAAAAGTGCTCTTTGATTCAGTGGACACAGTAAAATATCTGTAATATACTGAAAGAAAACCCAAGTACTAGAGCAATACAAAACATCAGCATTGCACTGAATATATATTTTACAATACAGTGTTAGTCATAAAATAACTCATCATTTTCTTCCACAGGAAGCTTCACTGAGTTTGCAATATAGTCAGCAGTTATTTAGTTAGATTTTTTTGGTTTATTCTCATTGTATAATTTGTTGCCTTGCAATTCACTCATTGTACCATTTGAACCTCACACCAAACACAGCACTGTTTATTTTTTTAACTTTCATTTAGCTGTCACTTTAACAGCATAGAAATGTAATTCAGTGAACTGAAAGATACAGGAAGATAAAAGCCCTCATTACACACACGTTATACAACACTCCACCTGGTAATTCAAACACTACTCAAAATTTCTGCTTAAGATATTTATAAAATTCTAGCTGAATAAATGAAATATTTTCAGTATTGGTAGAAACACTGGTAAGCCTTTTAAAGCTTTTTTTGAGAATTACTTGTAGGAATTGTTTAAAGAGTGGAAAGCCAGTATCAGCTTGAGTTTTGAGCATGTTGGTTTTTAACAGAGAATACTTCTGTGGAAGTATTCTGTGGAAATACTCCAGGCCTCCTCATCATGTATTGAGAGGCAAATGGCATCTGCAGGTTCTTGGTAAACACCTGCAGAGTAGCTCCTCAGTGGTCAAGCCATACCTCCACATAAAGCTATTCCACAGCAGCAGCTTCAAGGTCAGATGCTTTTTCAAGCAGAGTCTGATCAGGTGAGTCACCAAGGGGGGAATATTTTCTTTCTGTTCACAGGAGAACATCTCCTGCCTGAGTACAGACTGGCTATCCATCTGAAATGGGAGTTTTCTTTCTTTGCCATGCGCTGCCTGCCAAGATCAGTTCCCCTGCCTGGAACAACACCTGCCCTGAAACTATTATGGAAAGGTTTGGGTTTCCTTACCAACACCTTCTGCCATGGACATTGCCAAGACAGCCTTGAAGGCTTACAAAGGGGGGACCTAAAAGAAGTCTTCAGCCTGAGCTGGGCCATCTGCATGGAGGAACCGATGCACACAGTCTAACACCAGATTTCCCTGTCCCAGTCTGAGTCACGTCTCAACCTGACTCCTCATCCCAGTCCCAGGTAATTCTCCCACCATGCCTGTTGACTCCAGGGCCAAGTCTGCATCATGGGCTGCACATCAGCCCCCTCCTTCTTCCTCACTACAGCCCCAAACACCATCAGGTTTCCTTACAGTTATTCTCAAAACCAGATTGTCACACTGCTCTCTTTTCTACAAGGCCACCTTTCTGCAATAACTTGAGCAATTCCAAGTTGAAGTAGAAAAGCTAAGAGATGAGACAGTCTGTCCCTATTCCTTTCTCCAATTTCTGAACCACCACTAGTGGTGGTAATCTTTATAGATGTTACTTTCAAAATGCAATATATACAAAACACTAGTGAACCTGAGTCTTTCAGAGAAACACAGCTTTGTAACACTTTGGCTAAATTTCTTGGAAATAGCAAGAGAGATCAGACAGAACATAAATGGATTTCAGGTCTCTGCTCAATGCTTTAGAGGTGGTGGAACATCTCATCTTTTCGCACTATCTGGACTAAACTAAAGTGCTGCTGAGTTATTTCAACTTCTACTGAAGTGTCCACTCATTGGAAAAAATAAAATAGGAAAAGGAAAGGTGTTGAATTACTGCATTTAATGTGCCTAAAATGCTGTGCTGCATCATCTCTGCAGGAAAAAACATTCTGAATGAAACACACAGGATTTGGTTTTAAAAAGTGTAGAGCTGTAGTAGGTTAAAAGCTGCACATCTTGTACTTCTCGATTTGTCTTTGCAAATGAATTTTAAACCTAAGGTACATTTTGAAGAAGCCTGAGCTCTTTGCAGCTTATCACAGCATTTTCACACTCACAGATGTTTCATTTTTACTAGAAAGTCACAATTATTTTCTGTTACAGCGTGATACATAAGGTACACATCTGGTCATAGTATATTACTGTCAGAACAGTAGTTTATATTGGACAGGCACTGCTTCAGCACACAATGTGTGCAAAGGCCACAGGAGAATTTCCTGAGCTTTGCTCTCCAAGGATCCCTAGTACTCCTTAGCAACCTTGCTGGGAGGACTGAAATCACAGCCTCCAGGCAGCAGGTGATAAGTGTCCCTGCACACTTGAAAGGGCTGCTGGCTACAGCAAGCACATGTACATCTCTCCAGAAAAAATATTTAACAGCAAGTCATCAAACTAGGATATAGATAAAAATATTAAGACTGAACACAGCAAGAGGAATAGTGGCAAGCAGACTCCTGCAGTGGCCTTATACCAAGGCACAGAGCGCACAGCCTTAGATGATGCTTTTCAAGAAAATTTGACAACAGGCTTCCTATAAACCTAGTCTAGACTGAGGAGCACCAGAAAGGTGTGAAATGACAGTCTGAGGGACTGTGATCTAATGGCTTGAACTGTTGACCACTATGCCCTTATGCATGTCAGGCTACTTTATGGGATGTATTATCTGTACTGAACTACTGCATTCTTTCCTGGTACTGCCTCAACTACTACATTTTTTCCACTGATAAACATTGTCTAGTGGAGTTTGCAATTGTTCCACAAGGAACAATTTTGGGACTGAAATGTCACAAGGCAGCAAAACCATAAATATTTTGCTTATCCCTTTCACTTTTAAGGCAAGATATCGAGTTCTGATGCTTCTCATTCTCTGCCGTGCAGTTGTGGGGGTAGAAGTGTCCAGGTCCTTATTATGCACAGCTGACCTTTTATTTCCTGCAAGTGCATTCAATTTCAGGTAGTCCACAGTGTGGTCTTGAAATGCTATATTCTATCATGCTAAACTAATCTGAGGTCTACATTTTTACACATTTTATGAACTCAAGAGTTTGCTTTCCAGTGCTGCATGAAAAACAGAGGTCATTCAGAAGGTTGTAACTCAGCAAAACAACTGTTGTGACACTGTTGAAAGAAGAGAAGGACAACCACTTATAAACACTGGGCAAAACACTGCAATCAACATATCTAAGAAATTACACTCTTTTCTTTTTTTTTTTTTTTTGTGACTAATGTTTCTAAAAAAAACCCTAGAATTCCAGTCACATATTATTATGATAATACTGATTTGAATGTTATATTGAGGAAAGTTTAAACTTGATCAACACTCATTTAAAACTTCATTTTATTTATACATCTCTTGCAAGACAAGTCTGTCTCCATTTTCTTTTCTACTTGTATTCATGATTTCTGATGAACTGTATCTTCTCTTTCCACTGTTTTCACATCATTTACCTAATGGTACAGGTAGCTCCACTTTTCACTCATCATTTCATTTATACACTTCTCTAACTTCTTCCAGTCAATTCTTAGCCTTTGAGGTTTGATACCCTGATATTACATTATGTATAGTGTTTCCAATCTCAAATAATCTGATATTTAGATTACTTATTACTTAAAATGTCAGTTCTTGTCCACCTACTCAATAACTATGTCCTCAGCCACCGTGTCCTCATCTCATGTACTATTTCCCTTTTTCCCCTTGTTCACAGCCAGGAAGATTCCCATCTTGAAAGTGCTGCTGGCTGCATACATGTCACAGCACAATTCTGCTTCGGCCCAGGATCTCTTTTATTTCCTAAATCACTCAGCAATGAACAACGACTGCTCCCCAGGACCTCATCATGCGGGGTCAGCCTTCTCTCATCATCAGGAAGTTCCTTTGAATTTTAAACTTCTGCAGAAACCCGTGTCTATTCACACAGCCACTACCATTCGGATGTTATCGATTACAGTCACCACAAGCACAGCTCAGGCTAATGACCTGCTAACGACCTTCCCATCCACTCTGACATTGGTATCGCAGGAGGTGAAGACGCTTGTTCGTGCCTAACCTTGGCCGCCCGAGACAAGCAAACGCTTGTCACCTCTACCATCTCAGCCTTCTGACTCGGAAAGCTACAGACTCATTTTACCTAAAACCTTCCCGTACACTTACTCCTAAAAACAAGCAGTAATTGTCTTGTTTACTCCACAACACCAACCCTTTACATCTTTGTTGTTTGGTTGTTTTTTTTTTTTTTTTAAACTCAGTAGCGCATTTTAAGCCTATTAGCCTATTCATCATTACTTTATAAACCTGAAGAAACGAAACTCCGTAACCCCCAAATTTCCGGGGAGGGATCATATTTTTTACAACACCACCACCACCAACAGCAGCTAAATTATCAGTATTACTACGAAGGGGTAACCGTAAGGACGAGGAGCAGCGCTGTCCCCGGCGGAGAGGGTCGAGCCGAGCCGAGCACACCGGTTGCCACCCGGGGCGCGGAGCCCGCCCGTGCCGGCGCCTCCCCGGCGGGCAGGGAGTACCGGGGGCGGGCAGGGGGTACCCGGGGCAGGCAGGGGGTACCGGGGGCAAGCGGGGGGTACCCGGGGACAGGCGGGGGGTACCGGGGACAGCCGGGGGGTACCGGGGGCAAGCGGGGGGTACCGGGGGCAGGCAGGGGGAACGCGGGGACAGGCAGGGGGTACCCGGGGGCAGCTGCCCCGTCCCGGTGCCCGCGGCAAGGCGCACCCGGGGCGCACCTGCGGCAGCCCCTCCCGCTGTCCCTCGGCTGCCACAGGCGCCAGCGCACGGAAGGACGGACGGACGGACGTGGCCCCCTTTCCCCACGGCCGCTGGACCCGCGGGGAGCCGCTGTCCCTCGTGCAGCCGCCCCCCGGCGGCAGCAGCGCCCGGCGGGCCGGGGCGGGCACCCTCGCTCCGTACCTGTCGGGTGTCCTCGGCAGCGGCAGCGCTTCCCCCCGCAGCCCCGGCGCGGAGCCCCGGCCGGCTTTGTTACTACTCGGAAGAGCCGCGGCTCAGCGCCGTCGCTATAGAAACTGGCTGCGCCTCGGAGAGACACCGGCGAGTGGCGGGAGGGAGGCGGGAGCCGGGCGGAGGTGTGGGGCGAGGAGCGAGCCGTTCATTCAGGAATATCCTGGCCTTTTCCTCCTCCTCCTCCGCCGGCAGCCGGCCCCCGGCACCGCCCAGCCCGGCCGGAGGTTGGGAGGGCGCCTCGCCGCTCTCACCTCGGCTGCATCCTCGGACTGGGATGTGGTGTCTCGGTTCAGAGCATCCCCGTGCCGGCTCTCCGCCTCCTCTGGGAGACTTGTCCCCAAAACACACGCAGAGGTACACTCTCACTCCGAGAAGGGATCCCACGGCAGCAGGGGGCCAGGGAACACCCATGACACGAAATAACCATGGGAGCTCACCTGCACTCTCGCTGCTGCCCTCCTGCCCTTGCAGTTTGGTCCCAGAACATCACCACAAAAACCCCACAAAGTCCGGACCAAATTTTTAACAACAATTTTTCATTTCGTGAAAGTGGTTTAGCTCCACATCCTCAGGTGATGAACTCCTTTTGTGTGGGAACTTGCTTCTGGGACCCCTCTGGACAGCGGCTCGTGATCCAAAGGTGCCACGGGGTTTTTCTGCAGAGCATTCAGTATTATGCAGCAGGCCCTAAGGGCTGAGGAGCTGAAGCACTTGTCCTGTGTGCTGCGAACAGGAAGGGAAGCATGGGTGATTGGAAGGAAGAGGAGGGAAAGGCTGAAAATGAATTAGGGTAAAGTAGCCCGGTATGTGGGGGGCATCGTTGTGTCCTGACATGTTTGAGATTTAGGGTTATCCTGAGTCTGGGGAGTGGCATGTTTTCCTACAGCAACAGCCTATGGTGCGTCAGGGACGCCCATCTTCACATCCTTCTCCCTGCTTGACATGACTGACAAAAGCTGAGGCAGTTCCTCCGTTCTTCCTCCTTTTCTCCTCCTGCACTGAAGGCTCAGCGGTATCAGCTTGTTGGATCTATCCTCTCCTAATTTCTCTGCTTGAAACATTCTTATTCTCTCAATAGTAGTAAAGTTGACAAAACATCCTTCGAAGCGCAAGATGGATCTTCTCTTTTTTCTTTCCCTGGTTTATACGGATTAAATTGGACTTTCCGAGTTTGCCACGCAGAAGAAGCCTAACATGCAAGGAGCAACTTGGAGGCTGCATTATCCATCTCAGCTACTGCCAAGCTACAGGGGATGACTATTAAGTATCCGCTCTGCAAGTCACTGTGAGCTGATGAATCCGTGCCAAGAGCTGCTGGCACACTGCAGAAAATACTCTTTATGAAGAGTTTGCCAAAGACAAGAAAGACCCCCACAGGAGCTCTTCATAAAGCAGCCCAGCTTACAGCAGAGCTGCTGGCAGGCCATCACACAGCCAAGTGACAATGGTGGCACAAATGAGGGAGAGAGAAGGTTGGGTATGAAAGACAGGGGCTCACCACACATTTATCTACCTAATTTGCATGCTAAATACCAATTCAAGAGTTAAAAAAGAAGGAAAAATGTAATATAAATCCAGCCAGGGCAGAGCAGAGCTTGTTTTTTTGTTTGTTTGTTTATTCTACCTTATTCTACCTATTCTACCAGTGAATTTGCTTACTTTGAGGAGGAAAGAGTAACATTAGAGAAGTGAAAGACCTGCAGCATCCTGGATCTCATAGCATAGGAGAAATTCTTCCTTTTTTAATCTGATATAAAAGGATGCTCACATCCTTTTAATCAAATGGAATGTCAATATTCGTAATAGATATAATCTTAAAAAAACATCAAAACCCCAAAACCCACTAAAAACCGGAAAGCATTTCATAATCTAAACTCTTTTGGAAGAGTGTGGAATGCTTTTTAACTTAAGATACCATTAGAAAAGAAAGCTGTGAATGAAAACATTGCTGAAAGAAATGGTCATTATTTTGACAGCGAGAAAGCAAGGCTGTTGCTATAATGCCTATTCATTTTTCTTACAAAATAAATTCATAGCACTTTCTCCCAGGTGGAAACACAGGAAGGGACAGAAAAATGATAGGGAAGGCATGCTTACTATCTCATCTTCACAAATACAAAGCACTTGGGTACCGATATCCTTTTATGTGATCCAGTTTTACACACAGGCTTTTAAACACTTCCCTCTCCAGGCTGAAGGTAAAGAATAGCATTTCCAGAAGGGGCAGTTGAGACAATTGGGTGATATTTTAAAGGATTTACTTTAAGTTTTAAAGGAAAACTTAATTGGACATTTTTCAGATATCCAGGCTGTCTAGATTACTTTTCCTATCGAGGTTGCAATGATATTTTACTCACAGAGACAAGCCATTTTTGTAGATAGATATCACCTGTATCTTTAGGACAAAACTTTAGCCAGGTCACTGTTCTAGTGCTTGTAAGGTCCTTTACTGTGTGGGGTTTTCTTTGGTTTTTTTTTTTTTTTTTTAAATCTGCTTGAATTTTTAACTGGCTTAATGTCATTTGGAACCTAACTTTTGCAATAGCATTTACAGAGTAGGGCACTAACTGCAACCCTGCCAAGTTGTTGCTTGGCAGTCACAATAATTCTACACTTACAGAGAGGGGAATGAAACATACAAATATTAAACCCTTGCATTGCAGTAATAAATCAGTACTAAATCAGCAATTGGCTTATTTGTTCCCTGGAAGCAGAGCAAAGTATCCTTAACCAGCACCAAAACCTTGCATAAAGAATTCTTCAGCTGAAGGAATGACACACATTCTTATCACATCATATGTAAACAAAAGATAGGAGTAAGCAGTGATAAAACTGAAGTAACATAATTTAATACTAACAGTAATTATCATTACTATCATTATTAGGATTGTGTTGCAGCCTAGGCTGCACCAACACCAGGCACTGTTTTCCCACAGAACAAAAATGTGGGTAATTTCTGCCCTGAGGAGTTTACCTTAAAATTAAATGTTTTTCCTGAGGGCCTCAAATGCCATTAGTTACACATTTGGGTTGTGGCAAGTGCAATGGGACCTAATTTAATTGCAGCCTTTTAGATATGTGTAATATAAATTTTAAATAATGTAATAATTGTAATAATTGTTCTGACAGGAGACAGTGCAAAACCATTTTTCTGTGTCTATAGGCTAGCAGTCCTTTTGGAAATTAGGGACTTTGGAACATGGAAAATGAGCTGAAGTGATAATTGAAGGAAGCAATAAAACATGAATATGCTAAAATAGGGGATGAACTTGCAGACTGTGTCTTTTGTAAAAGGAAAATATGCTTTCTCCCGAGCATTTTTTTCTCCACCTTGGGAAGAAATGAATATTTTAAACCATTGCTTGAGATTTCTGGCTGTCCTGAGGAGACAAGGCTGCAGCAGTACAGAAGGGCTGCAGTGCCAAAAGGACACAGGCCTTTCCCAGCTCTGCTGGCTGCTTCTCAGAGGCAGCTCCAGATGGGCAGAGCCGCTGTGGCAGCAGCTCTGGCTCAAAGTGGCTTTCAGGGATGAGGGACGCCAAAAGTTTTTTGAGGTGAGGAGGGCTTGAGAGGGAGCACTGTAGTGACCAGGTCCGTGGTATCTGAGGCATGCTGAGATTCACAATCTTCCTATTTCTATATATATATTTATAACCACACTGCGCAGCTGCTGGTGTAAGGAAAATCAAGGATGTATACGTATATCCAGACTTGCAGCTGACCGTTTATCAAAATAACTATCAGAGGTTTATAAAGGCTTCTACGCAAATTTGTGGTGGGAGTGAAAGGACTGTTGAGCATTCAAAACTGTCAGAAAGCAAATATGGCTACGATGGGGTTGACTTCCAACATGGCTAGGCTCATGGCCATCCTTCACCTTGCACTTCTGTGCTGAGATACCACAGCCACTGAAAACAAAGCAGGGAAGGATCCTGCTGGGAAACAGACAATCCCTGGGCTGGGCCATTACAGACATGCCCCAATGTGTTTGTGTTCACTGTGTGGGGCAGTGCAAATGCATCCCAAATCTAAACTCCTAGTGGCCTCCTGTGACTACATGCCATCTCAAGGGAACACCTAAATTAAAAGGGCTAGTTAATATTTTTGATCCAGAAAGGGCTAGAATGATGTGGCAATGTACAGAATTCACACTGTTATTAGATTTTGCTTATTGTTGAAAAGCCTCAGAGACAGTAAAGGGAAGCCCAACCTAAGGAGCTGAATAAACACCTAGGCAGACAAAGGGATTAATGCTGGGTTAGCATGACACTGGATGGCATATTTTGGGTCACTCATATAACCTAGTGGGGCCATAATCGAGAAGAACTGCTCAGAAAAAAAGTCCTGGCATTACTGTGGAAATCTCAGTGGGCATCCCTGTTGAACAAAATGCTAGTCGGAAATTAAAAATCAGTCTGGAAATATTGTAATTCCCGAAGGTTTGTTATTTGGTAAGGCATGAGTACTTTGTTCAGTTCTGGGAGCTCAGCTGCAAAATAGATACAGAAGATACAGAGATCATCTGGAGGCAGGCAGTGCAAATGACTAGAGGCCGAGAGAGAAAATTTTGTATCTGGGTGGCATGAAGAAAGGACATGATAGAGCTTTATAGAAAATAATGAATGGCACAAAAAAGATAAATCCTACATTTCTAGGCACCTTTTTTTTCATAATTTAAGAACAAGAGTTCGTCCAGTGGAATTAAAAAGATATAAATTTGAAAGGGATGAAAGGAAATACTAGCTATTAAAGTGAAAGCATTCACTGTTATATGAGATTAAATTTGGAGAAAGGACTAGATTGTGTAAAACGTGTAAAGGGATAAAAATGTTAATATTTCAATGCATAAGCCTGTCATAAAGCCAGAGGGACAGGGAAAGAATCATTAACAGAAACTCATCTTTAGGCAAATTATTGAATTTCTTGAAGCTTCTGAAGCATTTACTGCTGATGGTTAAAGGGAGAAGCTATGACAACAAATGATACTAGTTGTCATCTCTCATTTAAGATGCAGATTAGTTTTTTTTATCCAGGAAGGACTAATGTCCCACAGCCACAGTCACCCATTTGTGCCTGAGTGAACATCTTCTCCAACTGCACACTCGGCTATTTCTTTTTCCACAGTTTGCCAAGGACAACACTGCTGGGAAACCGCAAAATGTTCTTTTGAAACTCATTTGCATTAAACTCATTCCCTTCAGGGACTCAGGTATTGAAAGACACATCCACGTGGCAAGTGCAGGTCTGTATTTGTATGATCCATGATCTAAGAAACCCTGCTAAGCACCCTCCCATTCCAGTTTGGAAACCTCTCGATTACTGGTGCTAGTAAATTGCTGTGTGTTCATACTCAACCCATCTCAGGGGTACACTGAATATGTGACCAATTAGTGTTTCTTCAAACAGATGCAAACTTACTAGGTGAAAGCCAACAGAAGCTAGATTCTTCAGAGACAGAATATTTCCATTAAAAAAAAAATCTTACAATCCCCAGACAACAAAATTTTCACTTCAAGCCTCGCAGCCATTAGTAACACAAAACTCTCAACTGGAGACATTAAGAGAGTTTTTTTTCCCATAATAATATAGATTCGCCCATTTTAGATATGTATTTTTCATATTCAGTACAACAACATGCTAAATGTGCCTGGCAAAAAGAGTAGGGACTTCATATATCTTGGGAAAGATGACAATGTGACAAGAACACTCATATCCCAAGATGTTCTGCCAACTGAAAACTACTTCTACCTCACAGAGATTTACTTATATATAAACCTGAATTATGCTTAAATTTGATAGTGAATTATGATGCAGTGCAGAGCTGTACTACACCTGTGACATTCTGAACTAGTTTCAGCCAGGACAGGGTTAAGTTTTTTGATAACCTGGAGGGGGCATGGCCAGACCCTAATATTATTTGGTACCTCCTCACATCATTTCCAGAGACTAGGGAAAGGGAATCTCTTGTGATTCCAAGGAGAAAGGCATCCTTTTCTGGTTGGGTGAGAAACATGGTCGGGAAGAGCTGGTCAGTATTTATTGTGGTTTTCCATGTAAATAGTTTCTTTGTCTTATAACTCTTGTTATTAATATTGTTGCTGTTACTGTTTCTTTTCTTATTTCATTGCTGTTTCCAGTAAATTGTCCTTACCTCAATCCATGATCTTTCCCTTTCATTTTTTCATTCAGAGGCAGGGGAAGGGGGAGTGAGTGGCAGCGTGGTTTTAGTGGGAATACTAAATTGGAGAATGCATTCCTAAACCACAACACCTTCTCACTCTTTTATAAGCTACATCACCCAAACAAATCCTCAAGCTCTTTGCTTAGTACATGGGAATCACAGTTTTTTAAATGCTTATTTGTGTGTTAAACCAGTCTGAATTGTTCAAGTAGATTCACCAAACTGTACTGCATTTCAACAGACTCAAAATGTGCCCATCTTTTCTTGCCTTACATCAAATACCCAACTGGTGGTTCACAGATGGAGTCTGTGCAGCAATTTGGTACCAGCAATGGCTGTTCCCCTTCACATTTCCCATCCACATCACAAAATGTGATGGCACAGCCAAAGCAACCACAGAAAATGGTAACAATTGCATTGCAGTAGTGTTTTGCCACCAACACTATCTATATAATGTTTTGTTCTTTTTTGTTGTTGTTATTTTTTAGAGTCAGGATGAATTTTCATTAAAATGTTGATGAACAGCTACATACCCCCTACCACCCCTGCCCCAAGCAACAGTAAGGAGGAAAACAGCAATCTAGCAGTAGCCCAGCTTTCTCTGGGATGTGATTCTGTGTCTATCAGTGGCATGACAGTGATAGCACTCACATTATGGTAGGTCAAAGGTTGGACTCGATGGTCTCAAAGCTCTTTTCCCACCTTGTTGATTCTTTGATTCTGTAAAGTTTGAAAAAATCAAACCAAGAAAAACAAACCAAGAAAACTAAACACTGCAGCTTCTAGGTTTAAAGTCCCAAAACCAGAGAAGCCAAAGACACTATAGGTTTTCCTTTCAACTTCCTCCTTACTTTGAATATATCATTTTCTATATTCCTTTCACACAAAGGAATTAATGATGCATATAGTAAGAAGGCCACTGCAGGCAGAATAGGCTGAATTAATGTTCCTGCATCACTACGATCTGTAAGCCTTAATAGTAACTTCAATATCTGAATCAATGATTTACGATTAATGGTTACTGTCCTAAAACCAATTTTTGTATAATAAATATAGATCTTACATGAAATAATAATAATAATAGATCTTACATCTTGCCTTGTAGAAAAACTCCGAAACCCAAACCTTAAATTATCTTATGGTAAAAGTCAATTGGAGAGCCAAAGTGAAAAATGAAAACAGAATAAAATTTTTTGATGAGAAAGTGACTCCAGGATTTGAAGGAAACTTGAGTAACAGGGAAGCAATTAAAAAAGATAGGCTTTTATTGAGGAAAATGTTTTAAAATACTATTTATCATTGAAAGAAGTCAACTGGTGCAATGTAAATTTAATTTGGAGGTTTGCTTCACTCCAATTTACCTGATAAGCACAAAACATAAAATCTGTTTTTATTTCTCTAATCAAAAAGTCTAAGAGTGGTTTAGGTCTTCACTCTTCCACAGCTTGTGGTGAGAGCTTAGTATAGATCAGTCATAGAGTGGTTTTACTTTCCAGCTCCAGTAATGAGGGTTGTATTTAGGATTGTACACCACAGTGGAGACTTGTAATGTGGAAGGAAGAAGAGAGTAGCTTTTTGAAATAGAACCACATGCAAACAGCCAAATATCTCCTAGGACTTGTGCCATTGCCACAGACAGCTATTCTATTCCATGCTGGTGGTGCTCTCCCAAATAAAGTTTGGGTAAACCTGGTGGAAGGCAAACCCCTGAAAAGGTAATAATTCTTTTGCCAAACAAAACTTATTTTGAAATGGATACAGCTGTTGAGAATAAACAGGGAATGGAGTGGCTTCCTTTAGGTGAATCAAAAATAAGGAATCTACACTTATGGGACATTCTGTTTTGAATCTTGTCTTTTTCCTCTGCGGATTCTCTGAAACTGTGCAATATGGAATGTCAATAGAGAATGACATTCCGTATTGCACCCAAACTGTTGCATTGTAAACATGAAAGAATTTAATTTAGAAAATAGAACGCTTTAATCTATACAAAGTAACGTCTTACCCTATTTGAGAAAAAAGCCAACAAACTACAACAAACAACAGAAAGTTCTGAGAACTACTTATTATAGGATGTCTCATCTTTAAACATAGTATGGCATCTGACATGTCACTTATGGGTTTGATGTTTCACTGTATTTCACTGGCTGGTTGGAGAGACAAGGCTATTTTTTATGACTTCATGCATGGCACTTTTATCTTAGGTGGATGATAAGCTTTGATTACTGCACTGGTTTGCAAGTTTCAGGGAACATTTTAATCATTACTGGGAAAGTTTCACTGCTGTGGATGACACCCAAGGTGGAGGGATGCCCATAGGGTAAAGGAATGGTGAAGCACATCCCTGCACAATTTTATACTGAAGAGTTAGAGAACACATGATTTCATACCTATCAGTTCCCACACTTGAATTCTCACTGCCTGCAGTCACATTGATTTTGCCTGTATCAATACTGGCTAAGACTGTGGCATATGTCCTACCCTGCTGCAGCTGGAAACCCACTGGGCTCTCAGCAAGCAACACATTCCCCCATTTTTGCTGTAGGGATAGCTGGCATTGACAATTCACTTCCTAAGCTTCCAGAGACCCTAGCTGGTGGCAGAAAAATGTGTTAGTCCCAATACACCACTCTTTTTATTTTGGTCTTATATAAAGTATAAAAGTCAGGTGTGTTCAAAATGCTGGCATCTTGAAGGAGAAAGAAGAAACAGGAGGGACAATATGTCATAGACATAACCAATTTTTCTAATTGAATTTCCACCACTTTTGCCATCATGTCCTGACTTTTTGAAAAATGTATAATAAAATTATTACTTAATTGAAAGGAAGAAATACTAATAAAAACAGGCATTATACAAAGTACCTTGACATAAAGTACCTAAAAGGGATAGTGAATTCTGGTTTTCCTTTTTAGGACACTCTTATCCTGGATAGGATAAGATATATATATTTATATATTCTTAATAGGAATAAATCCTAACTAATTTATAAATATTTATTAAAAAATCAGCCTACAGGGTTACAGAGTATTATATTTATTTAGAATACTGTGAATCTGGAGATCTGATTCAGTATTATTTAAAGGGAAATTCCACACTTTGGTAATAATAGAAGAAATTGCTTTCAGGACATGCATTTTAACATTTTAAAGGACAGTTCCAATTTTTGAAAGCAGCTTAGAGGATTGAAATACTGGAGGAAGCTCCAGAGGAGATTAATTGACAACATGCAGGTGAATGGGTCAATTACACAAACAACCTGATTTAATCAGAGGGGTTTACAGCTTTGTCACTTTGACAGAGTAATACAGAAGTTTATCATATCCTGTAGGTGCCATCAGACCCTTTGGCCTGCTACAAGCACGTTGTAATTGCACTTGAAAGATTTTCTACAGTCATTATTAGTATATAGAGTGGTTACATTGAGAGGTTTTATTCTACAAGGGATAATCAGAGCTATATCTTTTTCTCTGCTTACCCCCTTTGCCTGTGAATACATCAATAACACATTTAAATATTTCAAGGTCAGTGGAGTTAAGCTGACTTTGGAGAAAAATGTGATAATGCTGCAGGCCATCATACTTGTAAGAATTTTTATATAGTTCAAGTGTTTGCTTAGCTACTCCAAAGCCCAGGAGGCTGGATATGTAGTGAAGATGGAATGACACAGGGCATTACAAATCTCTTGGCAGATAACACAGTGTTTTACGCAGAATATGTGTCAAGCATTTCATAGGTATCTATGTGGCTGTTTTCTTGACGAGGTGGTGAAGTGGCATTTCAGGAACATCCTCAGTGAATGCTACAGAACTGCAGTTGTACATATCCATCTGTGCACTTTTTACAGGCATCATTACAAATCAGGATGATACATACGCTTCCTGAGATTGCCCATCCAAGCAAGATAACCAAAAGAGAATAATTTGCTAATTTTCCTCTGCACACCTGCAGGACTATGGCTACAAAATGAAACATGCAGCTTCTTATTCAAAATACATCTTGAAAACCAAGTCCTCTATTACAATGAAAACAGGCAGAATCTGGAAATGTTTCTAGCAATGAGCAGCTGGTATGATCAGCTGTAAAATTTTCTAGAAGCAGTACTGAAAACGCTATAATTTTTTGTCTTCTGTAAGCAGCATTAGTCTTTGCCTGACTAGCCTCTAGTAAGGGTACATAGGGTGTTGTTGCCACCTAGAGTCAGTTCATCAAAACAGAAGTTCTGCATGTCTTTTTTTCCTCTCTGCTTAAAGCAGAAGGAATCCTCCAAGATGCCCAGATACCTCCCATCACCCTTCACTTAGCCCTGTTTTCTTTCCAGTACAAAAAGACCCACCACCCAGAAAAAACCCAGATTCAAAAACTAAGAGCCATAGAGGTGTGTTTCCAACAAGTTGTCTACCTCTATGTGTATTCGTGGAGAAGGCAGGGCAGCCTGTAGCCTTACTTTCATCAGGGTCTGCAGAGAGACCCCTTGCACCTCTCAGTGATCTTGTCCTTTGAAGATGGAAGGACAGCTCTGGCCTCTTCAATTAACCAGGACTAAACCAAAACCAGCTAACTCAGGAGTGACAAGTGCAGGGGATGCTGTGCCAAGGCTAAATGTGGAGCTGCTGGGCAGCTTTGCTGGTGGATATTCAGTAGTTAGGACCCTCATCCCATCCCATCCCATCCCATCCCATCCCATCCCATCCCATCCCATCCCATCCCATCCCATCCCATCCCATCCCATCCCATCCCATCCCATCCCTCTCCCCTTCTTTCTGTTCAAATCAAACAGCTCACATATCATTGGCTTTGGTCACACAGAGATACACAGGATCAGGAAGGAAATGAAATGTGGGGATGAAAACTGGTGGAAAATAAAGTCTCACTGAAGGTTCAACAACAGGTGCACATTCACAACTCTTCTTTTATGTACATAGAGTATCCGCTTCTACACTGGACAATTAAACTTTTACTTCTAAAACAAAATCAGTTTATTAGCTTCTTTATTTTATTCAGATTAATTCCCAGACGAGTTAGAAAACAGAAATTGAACAGAATTTTGACAAAGATCCCAGTATTATTCTCACTGCTCTCTCTTATGTCCATTTTAAATAATCTTTACTAGAAAAAGAGCTCCAAACATGAGCTTTTGTAACACATAAGTGCTTGACCAGACATTTCAAAAGATAACTCCTTGACTCAAAACTTTAGAAAGGTAAAATATCAGGACAGATAAGTAATGAAGGTGAAGTGGGGGTGGAAAAAGTTAGGAAGTCATCTCAGTAGAAATGTAAAAGTTAGAAATGAAAAGTTAGGAAGTCATCTCAGTAGAAATTCACATTTTCCAAATGCGTGGGAAAAATATTACAGATCTGTATTGAGAAACTGTATATAAAAGTAGAAGACCAAGGGCTTATGAAAAATATTGGTTCAATCAATTTCTTCAGGCTGAATATGCTTTTCAGATTAGAATTCTGCCAGCTGAGATTACTTTTTATTGACATTTATCACTCAGAACCATCAAGAATGATTTATAATGTAAATATTCTGCTTCCACCGCCAGTAAGAAATGTCTCAATCATGGCATTTGTAGCTCTGTATTGAAACAGGTTTGACATTTTTAAATTCATGTAATTCTGCTTTTTCACAGAGGGAAGTTGACATTTTCACCGACCACTGTAGACAAATACTCTGTTTTCTCCTGGAAATATGGCCAGGCTTCCTATGACTTGTAATTCCCCATGTCCATTTAAGAAAACCACTCACTGACTAGCTAACTGTTGCTCAATCTTTAGATGAATAGCAATAAAACTCTTCCTGAAAAAAAGGATTTTGTTTTCTTTCTCCCTTCATCCCCGCTCAAACTGCCCATTCCCTTTCTGAAAATAAGCAAAGTGGAATTTTTAGTTTAGGATACGGTTTTTGGAATAATCTGGAAGGAGAGATCATCACAAATAACACATCCACTGCTTGTTAGGGTGGCTTTGTCATTTTGAACGTTTGTGACTCATTGGTTTCTCTTCTGCTTTTGAAATACACAGAGTGAACTGCCATACCCAGGCCAATTCAGAGGGTGAAGAGGGAACATGAGGAGCTTTTCAGCAATTCCTCCTGGCCATACACAGTGACAGAGCACAGCTTTTATTTCATGGATCTGTTTTTACTACTCTGCTCAGGGCCAGCATGGACCATTACGAAGGGAGGATCTTTTACTGACATAATTGGCACAACTCCCTGAGGCAACCAAGCCTCCCAAGGAAGAAAGAGAGTTCTTGTCCTTGTCATGAGCACTATAATTTTAAAACCAATGGCAATGAGATTAGTTAGATGAGGTGTTTTACAATAAGGGTATGGTGACCCACAGATATGGCAATGCCATTTCAGACTTTAATTGGCAAGAAACTTAAGTCTTATGAGAAATGTACTTCTTAGGAGGGCAGAACTGTAGGCATGCCTGGTAGTGAAAACCACTCAACTTGTAACTCTGCATTGAAAGCTGCCAGACCAATTTATTGGAAGCCTTGGAATTTTCCAAATTATGCCATAGGGTATGTAGAAAACCAGCTGCTATCCTCCAGAGGACACCAAAGCAAAATTTTTCAAAACTTGTATTTCAGTAGTTTGTGAAATTTAAATAAAAATAAGTATAACTACTTTACAGTTCATTTTCTAAGCCTTCATTACCAAAACTGAGGACTCACAGAGCAGTTTGTTTGGCTGGTTTGCTGAGGAAGATTGACCTTTGGCTCAGGTGTGCTCTCTAGAGTGTATTTAATCTGCCTAATAGGAAACATTCAAGCAGCATCTGTTCTTTCTCAAAAATGCATGAACAAGTAAACCAAAACTCAAATCAATATAAAATGTAGATTTCATTACAGTTTAAATAGTCCTAAGGAGAAATTATTCACAAATGTTTATATCTAAACCTTGAACTTGCCTGAGAAACAAATACTTTCATCAAACAATAAGGCTTTTTTGCTATTGAGAAACTCAACATGAATAAGAGTAGCAACCTCTACACATTCAAGTCTCAAAGAAGGGAAAAAGGGACAGAATGAGAGGGGATTTAATTTATAAATTTATAAATTTTAATGTGATTTAAAAATCTGTGTTTTTATAAACTCAAGTGCTTTCTTAATAGGATAATGCTTTGTATCTGTCAACTTTCATACAACCAACTAGCTATTCCTAATAACTTCTGAATCCATTGGGCAATTTCAGCTAACATTAATAGAGGAAGAGTGGTTTCAAAAATATCAAGTTCTTACCAGTTTTGTGGAAATAAGTGGCTAAGGAGGGGAAAAGAATGCATTAATGCTCCCCATGGAAGTGCAGAGGTAGAAGCTCACCCTTTATTAAATGGGTTATTATCTCAGTGAGCACCAGCCATTAGTTGTGATTCTCATGGGACTATTTGCCATTTATTAGCTGCTCGTCTTAGCACATGAAGGGATTGCTGTAGTCAGAGGAAGAGCAAATTTCCAGAAGCAGTCCAAAGCTGGCACCAGGTGTAAGGCTGGCATCTTTTTATGCTCTGCAGTTGTCATTTGCTCCGTGGATATTAAGAGAACATGACCATGGTAACAACAAGGAATTTGATTACAGGGAATTAAGCTTAGTTTTGCAACTCATTTGCTGGAGTAGGTTTTTCTCCAGTTCTATAATATGCAGAGCAGAGATGATCAAAAGTCTCAGACTTGGCCAATGACATTGTCAGGATCCCAAGGGCACCACCAGCCCTGCTTGTGCTCCAACTGCCCTGGGCTCCCCCAACTCTGACCAGGGGCCAGGACCGCATTTCAACTCCTCCAGGGCTCTACCCCAGCATGACCAGGGACCAGGATCCTGAACTATGAATCTCTGCCCCAGAAATGTCACAGCAGGACCAGTCTCCAGCTCCCCACAGCTCTGCCCTGTCTCACTTCCATGGCCTATTTCCATCCCCATGGAGATGCCGGATGCCTTGGGCCAGGGCTGGGGCGGGCTGGGCCTGCTTGGGGCTGGGGCTGCCTCTCCTCAGGCTACCCTGCTGCTGCCACCCTGGGATTTCTCCTTACCCTTGTTGTCACCCTGATGGCTACTCTGTAAAACTACCAATGCACTTCTCTGAACCATGCCATGGGATCACTTCCCAGCTGTACCACTCAGTCTGGTGTTCAGCTCCCTAGAACAGTTCATTTTCGGAACGGAGACACCACAAGGACAAGCTTACAGGGCTTCTGGAAACCTTCTCCAATGCCTTCTGCAAGCTGAGGGGCAACAAAGGAGTTAGTGAAAAGGAGAGAGAAGGATGTGTAAAGACAAGAAAATTGGATAAATTAGTGTGAAGGCTCTCCTGGTGATCTCTTGGGACTTTTGGTGCTTGTCTGGTTAGGCTCTGGTGTTTTGGGAGGTTTCTGACCTCAGCTGGTCACCTATTCAACTAAACCTGACAGGGATCAAGAAGAAGATGCCTAGTCCACCTCCTAGTAAACTGAATTAGCCACAGGCACCTCAGTTATGTCAATATATCAGTCTGGTTCCCATGGTGTGGGCACATCACTACTTGTGACAAGTCAGTGACAGGGCAACAACATGTGGACGGGGAGCTTCTTAAATCACCTCAGCATGAACCCCCAGAGCCTGAGGGCTCCCAGGACATAGGTCACTTTGGTATCTTCACACATTTGTCACTCCTTCCTCTTGTAAAAGGCCGTCAGGTTGTCTCTGCCCACTCTGCTGTCTAGTTCTATTAGAGGAGTTGCACTTGTCACAGCTCTAGTGAAAACTTTCCATTTTTCATTTCTCCATTTCTCATTGCTCATCCTCCCACGACACGTCGTCACCTGTTTCCTCAGCCTCCCCCTCAAGAAACAGTGGTTCCCCTTTCCATTCCTTCTGTGCATCAGCAGGGTTGCAAAAGTTCTGCTGATGACAGCTTGTGAGCAGAGCCCTAGCCTCAAGGAATGAGGGAGTCTGTAGGAGCTGAGTGTCTGGGAGAGTGTCCTACTATTTTGAAGCAAGTGGTTCCCAGAGACTTTATGGGAACTCTCATGAGTGTGCTCCCTTGTCTGGATGTCCTTGTCCCTCCCCTCCAGGCAAGCTAGGCTCCATTCTAGGCTACCTCCCACGGGGCTGCTGTTCCAGTGGCAGCTACACACATGGTGCTTCACAGTCTTTGTTGGGTGTTGCTGCTCTCCATTTTGCTGGGTCTTGTTTTCTTCCATGAATGTGGAGCTCTCAGGCAGTAGATCTTTTCTTTGAAAGCTAAAACAGAATGAAGGAGCAACTGTCAGTACACAGAAGAAATGTAACCAAAAGGAATGAACATATTAATGGCATTCAACCACAGCAGTGTTTATACTATAAGGGCCCTTGTTTCCAAGTCACCATTTCTAACTCCTTTGGAATGCCTCTGCCCAGGGCAGTTGAATGAAAGTATTTGTAAGAATGTTCTAAAAAAATGAAGATCCAAAATGTACCAGAGGACAAAGCAATGTAGCAGCATACTCCAGCATCCCTCTCTGGATGTCAGTGACAAGGAATAAGAGAGAAACCAAAGACTCACCATGGGATCAGAGCAAGTCCAGACCAGTGGTGCTGGGTGACATAAAAGGAGATCTGTCAGAGGAGGAGTTTTGCCTGTCCCCTTTGTTTAGGCATTTGAATGGCTCCTCCCTCAGGGATCTGTGCCTGGAGCTGGGTACAGAGCCCATCAGACCCCTTCTAATGTGAATCAGCAGAGGCTGTTTACAGAATAAGTGGGCAAGGAGTTCTCAGTTTGCTCCACTGACCACTGTGAATCATTTCTGTGCATAGGCAAGGCAATGTGCATCCAGTGCAATTAGCCCAACATCCCAGACCTTTAGGCCATGACACCTGAACTACAAGATTTCAGGGTAACAAACAGATGCACTGACAATCTCTTTGGGATCATCACTCAACAGACCTATCTCCAAGTTGATCCCAAGCTGCTGAGGTGGGGAAAGCCTCTGTGAGTGCCAGTCTCATCAGGGAGGGACAGAAATGATCTCACATCCTGAGGCCACATTCACTTTTGCAGTGAGTTTTGAGGAAGATACAGCAGTAGATGACCCCTGATGCTCTGTCAGGCACACATCCATGTGGTTTTGTGATACCAAAAAGAACTCCATGGTGATTAGACTGTTGGATGTCATACGTGCTTGCTGGATGATGTGGAAAATTGGGGCAGGCTTTTGGAGGAGGCCTGAGAAAATGCCCAGACACATTGTATGGAGCAAAGGCCTCAAGAAGGAAGGAGACAGTTTTGGGAGCAAAATGGGTGCAGTCAGATGGTAATTTGGAGGCCAGGAGTTCCATATCAGCTTCATCTGAAATGCCTCCAATACCATCAGCTGAGCTGAACTGGCAGAAACAGAGACAAGCTGTCAATGCCTGGCTACAAACCAGCTGAAAACAAAGGATTTAAACTTGTTAGAAAAAGGGAAAACTTTCATTATGCATGAGTCAGCTTCAGGTAAACTAAAATAAAACCAGTGGTGGCACTTAAAAAATATTAGGAGATTTTTTTAGAGTGAAGGAAGGGAGAAGCTGGCAAGTGCTAAAACATGATTCAGGATGGCACATATACAGAGCAGGGAGTCAGGAAATCTTTATCCTCTGCTGAATAACAATAACTTGGTGAAACTTTAAAAGGGAGAACAAAGAATAACCAAACAAGAAGAATCTCATAGTATAGCAAAAGAAAAAGAAAATATGCATTTTTTAATGAAAGCTAGAGGTCTAACAAACAAGATTACTTTAAACAGAAACTTGATGAGAAGAATGCAATTGATCAGATGCTTTAGAATTGGGGTACAAAGCATAAATATAGAGACAGAGGAGGCAGAAGCAGTAGAGAAGTGTTAACATATATTAGAGAAACCTTTGTGCCAAATCAAAGTAACATGCTAATTTTGTTTACAAGCAGCTCAAAACCTAAATAGCCTGACATTTTTGGCCCAAGTCAGAAATATGCCATATCATATTAGCATTAAATCAAATGTCTGTATCTATTACATGCTGAGGGAGATCGGAGTTGCTGACAAAGCAAGAAATGCAACAATAGCAGCAGGTATCAATTTCCTACTTGTATATTGGATAAATGTCACACAGGGGATTGATGCTGCATAAAATGAAAATATTGTTTCTGCATTAAAGGGCATACAAAATAAGGAACTTTTATATTAGCCCAGAGCAACATGCAGAACCTGGTTCAAAATGCCCCTGCTCAACATACTTAGGGAACAAAACCAAAAAAAAAAAACCAACAGCCCAGACTGCAATAGAATTATGTAAGAACAAGGAACTTGGTTAAAAAATAAGCTAAAATGGATGCCTAAAGGCTAAAAAGTTTGCCTGGTGGCTATTTAGACAGAGTGTGTAGGAATACACTTTTTCTCTCCTCTGTGTATGGACAAAGACTTTGGAAAAGAAAAGCTGACACAGTTAACAGCAGGATAAAGGAATTTATTAGAAGCAGAAGACTTTCTTCACAAAATAGAATTTGTGTCCAAGAACAGAAAATAGAAAGGATCATAAGCTCTGGCAAGTTAAATGAAAACCCCAACAAGGTCATCCATACAGAAATGCAGCAACAATTTCTGAAGATATAAACGTCCATCAGTAAGGAGTCTGAAAGAAAATAAGGTATCATGGGACAACAGAATAAGCCTTCATATGAATAAACTATTAAAAAAGGAGGGTAAATGGCCATCATCCACATTTGAAGGAGGTCTCTAGTGATGCTTGAGGGGGTTTTGTTCTTGGGCTCCTGCTGTTTAACCTATTTATAAATGAACTGGAAAAGAGGGCATATGGTGAGAAGACAATTTGGCGAAGGCACAAAGTTATCACACATAGTAGGGGCGAGTTGCCTTAACTCATTTCAGGCTAGACGAGAATTCTGTTGAGGTGTCAGCCCATGTCTGCACTCATCTCATGCTCTTTGAAAGGCCTGGAGAAAGCCCAATGACCATGAGAGACAGCAAAGGAGGGAAGAAAGGCAGATCAATATCAAAAGGTCAGGAATGTACAGATAGGGAACCAGATGAGGAGCCGGCAGACAGTTGTCACTGATGCTGTGCTGGCAGACTTCAGAGGAAAAGGGAATGGATATAGGCACCATGGTCACCAGCACTCTTCATGAGGCTTCCTCTTTCTTCTGCTGGGGATGGTGGGGGAAGCTGATCAGGAAATCCCATGACTCAGTGGGACCACAGATGGGGAAGGTATAAAAAAAACCCAAACAAGAAGTCTGGAAGACGCCAGGAGAAGGGCCACAGATTGGCACAGTTGGTGTGTGTACGTGGTTGGGTCCCTGGATGGCACACAATGACCAGGGCACCCTGTGAGGCTCGCTGTCAGCACAGGCTGCTCCCAGGAGTAGCTCCTGACTTGCATTCCCTGTGGGCCATGGAATCAGCTAGGAGTACAAGGTGATCTACTGGGATCCCTAGGTTCTTCCAGGGTAAGAGGTCCCATAGAATGTGTCTAGGGAAGTTGTACAGGCAAGAGAATAGAGAGAGGGGCTCCAGGAGGAGTAAACATTTCCGCAGCATGATTTGGGGGCAGACATGCTGGACTTTAGACCTCTAGTAAAACAATGCCCAGCTCGGTGTAGCAAGGAGATGCAGGATCCAAGGACTTCTACAATGCAGGGACTATATGGAGACTACTATTGCAAAACTGAGTAGAAATGTCAGGAACAATAATCTGCTCTTTACCTTCTGGAGAAGCAGCAGGGATGACCCCACATGAAGGGCAAGCAATGTAGAGTCCATTGAAATCTGCAAAGATTTCTCTCCAAGATGTCCCCAGGCCTGGTGAGACAAGCACCATCTACCAAACTGATGAAAAAAGAGGATTCAGGGCCCTGTTCAAAAAGAGATTTCAATGTGTATCTCAGTGGATACTGAAGTTTGAGTACAGCACCTTGGGCCGCTTGGCTACCTGACAGCTCACTGCCTGCTGCTGCAAACAGCAAAGATGCTGGACTAGGTGCAGCTTCAGTACAGCCTTATCCTCATTCTTACAGTCTTGTGTATAGACTTGTGATAATCTCTTGCTCCCTTCTTGCCTAAAGGCAACTCCTAAACTCCCAGGTCAACACTATCTAAAGAGGTTTCTGATTTTGGATGCCTCCATTTTGGATCTGTTCTTTCGGTCACACTTCAATTTCCACTTGAGTATGCTTAATTCCTACTTTGACAAACAGGGCTGGCACATCTCAAATGGCTCACTCCAATGTCCAGGCATTTCAGAGGACTGCCTGTTTGTGTATAATTAATTGGGTGTTATTTATTGAGCTGGCAGCAGCAGACAGTCTGTAGTACAAAGCCCTGTGCTCCCCACCAGGTCACAGCTCCAGTGTTTTGGTTTCTCAGTATTGCTGGATCATTACTGTTTAAATAGCAAAGGCAGTCCCTGACCCAACGTCTGCCATAAAGGGGCAGAGAACAGAACTTTTCCTTAAACTTTCCTGACTCCAGTTTGTGAGTAATCTACATACCTTTCATTAGCAGCAGCCTGGGAAGTCTCAGTTGCTTTTACTTGCTGGTGTGGGCAGCATCAAGATCAAGGCATGACAGGAAAATAAATGCTGTGGCTGCAGCTCTGCTGGCCCCCTAAAAATACAGGACTGCTCTGCTTTTGTGGCTGTGGATTCTTCTGTCACTGTTCCTTAGCTGACATTGCAATGTTACACACAGTATATTATTTTGAAAACAGCTGTCTGCTAAAATGTATAGCAAAAGGCTTCCAGTTTTGTTAGCTGAACTGAAGCAGACAATTTTTATTGCTGCACAGGAGATTAATAATAATAAATAAAAAACCCCCTTCACCAGAGACTTTACAACAGACATGAAGCACATGGATGGACCTTATTCACAGCAGGAGCTTAAATGAGGTGGAAAAAATGATATTTGATAATCATATCCCAAATACAGAAAAATCTGTGCCTTGAGAAAAATTAAATGCTGTTTTGACACCTTTGTCTTAACCTTTAAGCCTTCATTTAGAGAGCTCTGTATTCCTTGTAGAGACCTAAGGTTCTGGGTTTTCTTAAATGCTGTGCTTCCTGATAAAGCACCCTGGAGAAAACACATGAAATAAGCATTCTTGTATATTTTGCAGCCTGGAGTGAGAATATTTTGCACACACTGGAGTGAGAAATCAGGAAAACTCCACTACACTAGGGATGAGGGATGTAGTACCTACCTGGTTTGAGGAAACAGGATATGATTCCAAGCATTTCCAAGGCTCTATCAACACTGAAAAAAATATACAGTCTTGACTTTTTAACCTTATCCTATGAATCCATCCCCCATCCTTGTGCTTCTAGCCTCATTTCCCACAGAGAATGAAATTTCTGTGATCATGCCATCTGGCTGTCTATCAGCCAGCATGTTCTGAACCTGCTTTCTATCAAACTGACAGAGGGATCCAGGCTCAAAGAGAATTAAGTGCCTATGAAATTCACGAAAATCAGCAGCTGGGTCAAAGATGAGGATCCAAATGAGCGCCCTTGCTAAGGGAAAGGTGGGCAGAAGGCAGCAGTTTTACACACTGCTTGCTAATGTCAGTCATCACGTGTGCGGCTCTGCACTCAGCAGATGCTGCTCCTTCCTCAGCGAGATCAAGGGCTCAGGGCTGCTGTGGTGAGTGCTGCAGGCCAGGGGAGGAGAGCAAAAGGCAGCAGGACACACTGCACAAAGGCAGGTCTCACTAGGCCCACAGAAATACACATTTAATGATTAACTTCCATTTATTCACGTAACTGCACAGCTCCTGCAGTTGCTGAGGGCCCTCAAAGATGTGGATGTGTTTCTCATGGAGAAGGCTGACAGACAATCACTCCCTCTTCACTCCCACTCCCAGACCGGTGCCACAGAGCTCCGATCACTTCCACTGCCCAGCAAAACTCAAAGCAGGTTCCAGGGCTCTGGAGACAATAGACTTGATCTTTGAAACCATAGAAAGGATATTAAAAGTTAGGATGGAAAGTACAGCCCAGTTCAAAGTTTCCCTAAAGAAAAAAATCCCTGCCAGGGAAAATTTAGAAACCAAATTATTTCTCCTTCCCTAGCAGAGGGAGTTTCAGCTTTTGTTTTTTATATCTTGCTCCCTTGCTTCACGCAGCGTGCCCTGGAACAGCAGCTGAGCTTGCAAATACTTCTGGAGGAAAAGGGCTGTTTTGCTTGAAGTCATGCCTGTCCTGGAGGGAAAACCCATGTGTTTTTAAGAGTCCAGTATTTTAACTAAGTGAGGAAGAATGTTGTTCAACATCACCTTGGCAAGTGTGTGTGTGGCATGTACATTTCCCAGTGCTGCAGCCTGGCCCTTTAGGCTTACCTTCCTTGCACTTCTGTGTGGGCAAACTTGTGACCCCAGGCTCAGGCTTGCCACAGCCACCCTGGCTGCTGCTGGCCAGGCCACCAGGGGAAGGGCTGGCCCACAGCAGGGGCGGCAGCTCGCTGTGGTTTGCTCATGGGGTTTCCTCATGGTGAAAAGGGAGACAGAGAAAGGTTGTGCCTCTTGATGGGTTTATGAAGGGTAAACACGTAGCTCTGCAGGACTCACAGAAAGAGGCCCTTGGGTGAAAGCTGAGTGCCCTTCTTGGAGATGGGCTTGATGTGTGACTGACTTGTGGGGGCAGAAAAGTCATCATTTTAGTGAAGAACAGATGTGAAATATATTAACTGGAGCCCTCTTCTCTCTAAGATTTCCTTCAGCAGCCCCCTCCCCTTCTATCTTCTCAAGGACTCTATTATTTCACACAGGAAAAAGTGATTTTCTCTCACTCTCAAGAGATCCTCTGGGTTTTATATTTCACTTGTACTTTCTCAGTAATTGATTGAGGTCCTGGTCCTTGAAACCAGAAAACTTAAAGAGAAAAAATAAAGCTTAGAGCCTGTTATATTTACCATTATGGTCAATGAAGATAGAAGCAAAAAGCTTTAAAAATAAGTGGGCTATTTCAACAGTGAAATTGCTGTTTGACTTTCTTCACAGAACCAGAGTGGAGTTTCCAAAAGTGTTACCCACCCACAGCATTTACTCATCTGAGTAGGACTTTGAGTAGGAATTTAGCATGGTGAGGACTTGTCAAACTGACTTCTCCTCACAAAGTTTTCTAGAGGTGATTTGGATTTAGGATGCCCACACTGGAGTGGCTTCCAGAACCCTGGTTTTCAAAAGGGGCTGACCATCCATTCTCCACTCATCAAATCTTAACCCCCCCTCTCCTAAATAGCTTCTCTCCCTCATGATCTCAGTAGCCTAAAGACAACAGCCACAAGCGTTTTCCAAAAATAACATGAGCAACTTTCGGTTTCAGGATTTGTAAATGCTTCTGTAATCGACCTTGGACTTCCTCAAGAATTCTCAAGGGGTAAACAGCTCTCACAGATCACAGGGAAAGGATTTCCCCTCCCCCTCCAGATATCTAGAGGGGATGTCCAAATGGTTCCTCTTCTGGGAACTGCCCTGACTTTTTCCAAGATTAAATTTTCCAGCATATAATTTGTAAAGTTATGTCACTGCAGATGCCTTTTTTTTTGTCTTGAAAATGACAAAATATGCCAAGAAGAGATAACGTTCTGCCTCATGTGTGCCTACCTGCAGAGTTAAATGTGTAGCTCTACTGAAATAGTTTGTTTGGCTCAGACATGCTGATAATTCCTGTTTTGCCCTTAGCCCCAAGTCAAAGTGTTTCTGTGGTGCTGTGACCTGAGGTCTTAAATGTGGTTTCAGAAATGTCACATCATGAGGCCAGCCTTTGCAAACAGTTCTAACCTGTGCTGTTAGAACTGCAGAGAGAAGGTTGAGGGGGGATTTTGAGCTGGTAAGCCCTTTCCCCTGACATTTTGTCACTCAAGAGAGATTCATTGAGTGCTGGTTTTGATGGCCTTCACACCAACCCACAGCGCCCCTCAGTCAGACCTAACTCTGTTCAGATCAGTACAGAGGGGGAGAAAAAGGGAAGAAAGGGAGATAAGTTCCTACCACTGCGAGTGCTTGCAGAAATGGGAGTGACCTCACAGATTTAGGGGGAGGAGCCTTGGTTCATACATGCAGGGATTTTCCCTATGACGAAACCCTCAAGATAAGTCTGGGGGATTCCCCAGTCTGCCTCCAGAAATATCACTCTAGAAGCAGTCCCAGCTTCACTCTGCTCTCACAGCCCATCCTGCAGAGAGGCACGCTGCTGCTGCTCTGTCATCTGAAGCATAAAAGCCATGTCTTTGGGAGTCTGTGCTCTGCTCGTCATCCTGTGCAATGGTAAGTGGGCAGCTCTGCAATTTTCCTTCTTTCATCTTTGTTTTGTGGGGATATTTTTTGGGAAGGATTGTGTAAGCAATCTTTTTTAAAGGTGATGTGTACCTGTGCTTTGCAGTTTGGTGCTTGATCCGTGGGACTTCTGTGATGATCCCAGATGTTGCTGTGAGGTGTGCTGAGGACGTGGTGCTGCCCTGTAAAGCTCTTCAGGACTCCTCAATCTCCTACCAGACAGCGTCTTGGTATAAAGTAAGAAAAAAGTCTAAGTTACTTGTGCAGTCTCCTTTGCTTTCCTAGCTGATACTGGCTTGTCTTGTACAAAATGAGTTGTTTTCTGCAGAGGAATCCTCCCATTAGTGCAGCAGAGAGAAGGCAGCACTGCAAATCTTTGAGCTGACCACGGGGAACAGGCCTTTTCTGTGTCATTGGAGATAGGCTGTTTGAGCGTGATTCCCTGAATTGCTCTTGGCCTGCTTTTCTATCTAATTATTGCTGGCTTCTGTGGACCAAAATTCAGGTGATGCCCCATGTACAACCTGCCAAATACTACTCCAAAGAGGAGTCTTCCAGGATTTTTTTCAAAGTAAAAAAATGGTATTTAAGCCTCTCAACATCAGTGATGTTGCTCTTGTTTAATCTCCTCAAAACAGGAGATGATTTTGTTCTTTGAAATACAAAAACTGAAAAAGTACTTGCCAATTCTTTAGGAAGATTTGACTAGTGGGGTGGGCATAAGGGCAGAGTGTGAGCAGAAGACAGATGGAGAGCTAGAAATTCTGAGTTTTCTCTTTGCAGTCATGAAGTAAAAATTGCATCTTGACTGCTCTGATTCAGAGTTTCTGTCTCCAGAGCAGGAGAGCCCTGCTGTGTACAGGAGGGGTTACAAGAATCAATCAGCTAATGGGTAGAAAAGTCCCACTCAACATTACCAAGATGAGATTTCTAAGAGAGGTAGAATTGCCCAGTGGTGGAGGAGGTGGCTGTTGACTGTACAGCACTGTAAATCTGCACCTCAGTGCAGAGCTTCAGCTTATGGTGTGAGCCAAATTAATGGAAGAAAAGGGAAGGTTTTGATCTCCTCCATTCCCCACTCCCAGCCATACACTCCTGCTCCCTATCATGGGCCACTCCTGGTGGTTCCATGCTAAGCAGCAGGAGTGTATGGCTGGGAGTGCTGTTACCTGTTAAGTGAACTCTCTATTGATTGTTATAATCAATAATTTTGTGGAAAATCAAACTGTGAATAAACATTTTGTGGGTTACAGAGTTGAATTACTTTCCCATGTGATGGTAGAGCAATGGAAGGGAAGAGGAAAAAACCTTATTTATGGGTGTTGAAAACCGTTAATTTATCTCTGCCGGAACCTAAAGCCACAGCCTTGGCTTCTCAGCAGTTCGGTCAGATTCAGTTTTAAACTCATTTCCTACAGTAACCAACAAACAGTGTTTGCCATTAGATACAGCTTCTGAGGTTGAAACTTGCAATGCACCTGACTTTCATTGCGGGTACAACAGTGAGCATCTGCCTACAGACCAGATGGCAACTGCACCTCACAAGAGCTGTTGTGAACATCTGACTGCCAACCCACCAAGTGCAGCATCTTCTTCAAAACTGTTGAACAAAGCACAGGTGGTAAACAGAGAAGAGGGAATAATGCTTTCGGTTGAATTTTACTATAGGATTTGGAATATGAGTCAACTTATTCTTTTTATTTTCTGCCTCAAAAACTGGATAAGGATCTATATTTTCCATCCAGATATGTGCTAATTATTGAAGGCTCCCTTCCTCTGGGAAGAGCAGAGAGCTCATGGAAGGCAAACCATGCCGTCTGGTGGACCTGGAAGAATTGAGAAGTGGTAGGGGGTCAGGAGGAATAAACAGAGAGGCTGAGTGGACCCCGGAATAGTCTCCCTCATAGCAGTGTTGGAAGTTAACAAAAACAGGCTGAAGTGTGGGGATACTCCAGAAGCACGTGCTTCTCCAAGTTCAGTGGGAGCTGGGAGGGCCAAGCAGTAAACAGCAGCCAAAAGCCATTCCCTGATGAAGAAGTATAAGGAAAGCCTATGAACCCAATTCTGTGTTGCCTCGTAGCTCTTTGCAGTTCCACCTGGACACAAAATGACTGCACATACACAGGAGGGTGGTATTTGATGATGCCTTTTGTGGGGGCCCTCTCTGGTGCTGCTTCCCCTTGCATCCGTCATGCTGTCACACTCTAGACTGCCACTGCATGTCCCCTGTCCTGTCCCTATATTCCCTCACTCCCTCCATGGTCTCCTTGCTCTTCCTGCTTCAGCTGCTTGGCTCAGGAAAAAGACCAGTTTTCCAGTGTCCAGCATGACAGAGCCTCACACTTATTTTCTCTGCTGACACAAAAAGTAGCAAAAGTCTGGCTATTGTCAGCTCTTGCCACAGTCCTCAGGGGCTGATGGCACCAGCCATCTGTGGATGGCAGTCCTCTGTCTGCTTGTCCCACGAGAGAGGTGGGAAGTGGGGACAGGCAGGAGGTGACGCCAGCCCAAGCCACAGTCGCAGCCATATTAGGAGAAGCAGAGCTCCATATCTAAAAAGCCTGACTCTCCATGGGGAAAAGCAATCTAGGCTCAGTGTGTTGTGCTGAACAAGCAATACCTCTGCTTATGGGGCTGGCTAAATAGGCAGCAGCTTGGAGATCTTTCTCCTCCCCTCTCTACACTTTGGCTCTGTGCTGCTGTCCCCACTTAACACTGCAAAGGAGGGTGAGGGAATGGTGGAGTATGGCTGGGCTACCCAACACAGGTAATTACTCTGTTATTTAAAAACAACTACTGAAGGATTAATCAATAAACACCACATACAATCCCAAAGGACTAATTAAAAGGTAATTCCAACAAAGTGTAGGAAATTTCAGGCTGTAAAGTTCAAGCAGCTGTTAGGTGAAATCTTTTGTATGAGGTCACTTTGAACTGTGAAGTGAATGCAAGCAATTAACCTTTGCTTCTGCTGCTTTAAAAAAATGATGGTGGCAATGTTATGGTGCTGCTTGTGCAGCTGTTTGCACAGAGTGAATGTTCTGTGAGCAAACCACTCCCTCGCATGGGCACCTCTGTGTGCTCAGACCAAATAAGGGCCAGTTTGCTACAATCTGCTAAAAAAAAGGTTATAATTTAAAAGTATCTTCTGTATAGAGAAGTAATTTTATAATGGAGTTAATATTCTGGTGTCAGAATCCAACTGGGTGTAAAAAAAGGTTTGCATTCAATTCCTTTGCTTTTGCTAATGTCTCATACTGCAAAAAAAAAAAGGCATGGATGTGTTTGACCTGCTGTGCATCAAAAATTATTGGAGCTAATTATCCTCATGCAGGAAGTCACCTGTGTAAGTAGATCTGTGCAGAATAAGGACCACAGTCAGTCAGCTCAGACAAAATGATTTTTACTTAAAAATATATGAAGTAAGCTGGCTGAACACACTGGGGAGAATGTAGAGCACCAAGTCCTCTTCCAGCCTGGTGCAGGTCTCTTTCCATTCAATATGAGGCTGTGGAAAAGAATTCGTAATTATGATAGTCTTAAAGTGTGGTATGTTTTTAGGAGTGCTAGGTAGCCTGCATGCCATAAACCCATATATGAGTGTGGAAGTTTGCCAGCTGAGAACTGAAAACTAGGCCTTTTTTGCCTAAGCACTGGGAATTGTCTATGGAAATAGACAATTTGAATCTCTACAGCCCACCTACTGGACAAGAATCTGCGTAATGAAATTTTGCTTACCTTTCTGCCTCGTAGGGCTATTGATCGCTGAATAGTTTCTCTTTGTGAAGTGCATTGAAAATGAGAATCACTTCATAGACCCTCATAATTATCACTTTATATCCAGTTTGAAAATCAAGTTTAAACACACACAAATGAAGTCCCAGTAGATATTACACTATTTTCTTCATGTGATAGCCAGAAGAATCCTAATCTAAAATAAATCTTGAGGACAAGGAAAGAAATCTGTGCTTCAGTGGAGAGAAATCTGTTAACTTTATAGCACTTCTTTGAAATATATAAAATCGCGGCAGAATAAAAGGGGGAACTCATATTACAAAATAAGAATAAATAGTTTAGCCACATAATATTGACTGCACCTTCCTTCAAAGGAAACTACTTTTGCTAAAAGTGCATAGCTGTGATATATTAGCTTAGGTAAATATTTGCTAAATTACTTCAGCTGAATTTCTAACCTACACAAAGAAATGCAGTCCAATGCTTCTCAGACTTCTATTCATCCCCAAGTAGCTTCCTCACATTAATGATTTAGACAGGAAGGGACCAGTGGAAATGATTTCATGACCAAAACAATTCTTTTGTCTGACATGAGCTAAGGCTGGATGCCCTTAGATAAAAAAAAGAAAATCAAATCAAGCCAAATCAACTAAACAATAGTTTAGTGTTTAGTCTGTGTGAGTGAGTCAAAGGGCTTTTCCAGCTGGCTCATGTGTCACACATAGTTCCTTCACTGTTGTTTTAGGGTTGGGTTTTGGATTTTCTTTCCTCATCTCCCCTCTGTTCCCCCCCTTTTTTACAGCACACTCAAAGTTCACTCACATGTGCCCACAATTTTTATGTCTGTTATTTTCAAATTTAACTTTGGTATCTCTACATGACACTGTATAGGAACCATATGGATGCACCATTAGCACTAATCAAATGTGGAAGCATTTTTTTGTGCTGAAAAATAAACCTATTAAGCAGTTTCAGCTCAGTTGTGTTTCATTATATGTTGGCTATTGGGCATTGCCAGAATTCTATATATTTTGCTTCAGAAAATAAATTCCTTCTGGCCTTATGTGGATTTTTAGCTCTCTATAACAGACAGAAATTTCAACTTGGCCATTTTGCCTGGTATGATTTTAAACAAAACCATTTTTACAATTATCTCACCCTCACCAGAAAATAATCGGATGTTAATATGTTCCACCTTTAAACTGACATCAGTTTTGGAACTAAAAAATTTTTGCTGAAATAAAAATTTTCTTTTATTGGAAAAGCAGTTTATATTGGCACTTTGATTTACCTGGAAGACAGTGTACCACTTTAGTGTGGGAGAAGTTTGATGAGAAAAGTTATTTAATGAGAGCAGAGAACATGAGTTAATGTGAGAACTGCTCGCTTGGGCTTGTTCATGATAAAATTAAACATTAATTGATTAGTTGGGTGCAAGCACTACAGCAGGGGTGAATTGCCATTTTTAGGGTATTGCCATGCAATGCTGAAGCAGTTTTCAAAACAATAGCTAAAACCTAGCCAGCTAGAACTGAGCTAAATGCTCCTCCTCATTCCACCACCTTGTTTTTAGTTCTCTGAAAAAGAAACATTTGCTGAAGGGCACTTGAATTTTGGGGCCCTAATTATTCTACCTATTTTCCATAATTCATACAGTCAGAGAAGAGAAATATATCAGCTCAGTTGTATTTTCAATTAAACATATCCCATTTTAATATCCACTGTTCTTACCAAAAAGCTCCAGGCTAGGAGAAACTTAATAGGAATCAGTCAATTGACTAGAGAATATCTATGGGCAAATCACAACCTCTTTAGATCACATGTTTCCAAGATTTTGAGGACTAGAATAATTTTCAATTAAACTCACTAAAACCTGACAACTAGAGCTCCTCAAGGCTTTGTCCAGTTTAGTCTTGAATATCTCAAAGGGTGGAAATTCCACACCATCTCTGGGCAGCCCATTCCAGTGTTCAGCCACCCCTACAGTAAAAAAGGGGTTTTCTTTTGCTTAAGTGGAATTTCCTGAATTTCAGGAAGGCCGCTGAGAAGAGTCTGCCTTCAGTTTCTCTAGCCTCCTGTTAATCAGGTTAAACCAATAGTGATAAGATGATCCTGAGCCTGGTCTCTTCCAGGCTGAACCATCTCTTCCACCTTCTGCTCATGTCAGGTTCTCCAAGATATTATTCATCTTTGTGCCCCTTCACTGGACTCCCTCGGATCTGTCTTGCCCTGGGGGCCCAGCACTGAGCCCAGCACTCCAGGATGTGTCTCAGCAGGGACTGAACAGAGGCTAAGGACCACCTCACTTCAGGCTCTGCTGAAGATATTCTGCCAGGTGATCTTTCAGTCTGCCACAGACATTGCTGAAGGACAGTACATTAAATATAAACTCACATTTCTTCTTTTTTTAAATTTTCTTAATGCCTAATTTTATGCAGATAGGCAGAATTATTTTGCCATAAAGTCCCCCAGCAAAATTCTGGGGGAATTAACCCCCAGCAGATTGCATGCCAACAAGGCCCTTTTTATGAAAACAGATTTAGTAGAATTTTCTACATGTCCCCACACAAGTCATCATTTGCCTTTTGAATTTTGGTAAATCCATTAGCAGCAAACATGGGAGCAGGAATATGCTCCTTTTCTCCTCCATTTGGAGGTGGGGAGCAGGGGAAGCTGGCATGCTGCAGTTTGCTCAGCAGTGAGGTGTAAGGGACATGAAACACAAATGAAACGTGAGAAGAAAATATTTTTTTTCACTGATTAAAGAAGAGGATGGTCCCTACACAAGTGGATTTCTGTCTCTGGCAGTGCTTGCTTTGATCCTGTTAAGCTTCTGTGGAATAAATTAGGTAAAACCCCCAGCATTTACCTTGGGCTGTGGTATCACCTGGAGGACACTTGGCAGGAATTAGAGCTGGTTTAGCATAGAAGCTTGAGCTGCAAAATTATCTGTCCAGTGAGAGAGTCTGCCAAGTAATTCACAGGAGGTGGCAAGCAAAGTGGCAGTTTTGTAATTTTAATTAGGTTTGGGGTGGGAAAGAGGTTATCTTGAATAGAGCAAGAGGCAGAACAATGACCTTACTGAACATCTCATGGACTTCCTTTTATACAGCTGGGATATGAGGATGCACTCTGCAAATTTGCTCAGATGTTTACTTGCTACGTAGAGAATTTAAAAAGGGAGGGGGCATTTTGTTTTTTTTTTGTTTTTTCCTATAAAGATAACAGGAGATAAGATTGTTGTGGAAAAAGGCTTGGTTCAGGCATCAGAGAAAAGGTTGCTGCGACCTGTGAGTAGGGGTGGATGCACTGCCTGCACAGGCTGGAAAAATGCCACCAGATGTCTCTGCAGCCTAAAAAATGTTGGGATGTTGCTGGGCACACAGCACGCCTGCAGACTGCCTTGCCTGCCCTCGCCCTTCAGTAAAGAGGAGATTTAATGGAGGAAGAAAGGCGTGCAAACTCTGAATTAAACCCACACATGACCCCTTCCTCCTCCTCCTCCCCAGACTCAAGGATCACAACCCCCATGTGGGTCACCAGTGGTTTCACAGCAAGTGAGGGAGCCAGATTAGGCCACAAAGTAACTTTTTCTTCTTGGTTTGGGGACAAACATGTTGTTAGCGCAGTTTCATGACACCACTTTGCCTTACACAGAGCATGTCTAAGGCAAAATTCTGATAGTCCTGTCTGCAGTGTCACCATCACTGTGCTTGCAGCTGCAGCCAAGCACCTTAAAAAGCTTTGGAGGCAATAATCAATCCTATCCCTCACTGTTCCCATGAAATAGGAAAGTTCAATCATTTACCCAAAATCTCACTTGGAATAAGTGCACGGTCAGGCATGGGATGCATGGACTTAATTGAGTTCTCCCTTTTAGGAGTAGCGCTGATTGCAATTGCATACAGAAAGATCAAAGTGTTTTCTCATTCCCAGATCTCAGCCACAAGAATCACACCACCATTTACCACCCAGGACACCAATTATTTATGCTGCCAGTAAATGAAAGGAAGAAACAAAACCAAAAATCTCTAAACAAATCTAATTTTTTGTGTGTAGCTCAGACCTCCTATCTGCAATTTAGGGCAATGCAAAGGGTAGCCAGGCTGGTTCCTTTTATTGCCCTGTGGGCAGTTTTAAATTTCACTGAGAAAGGGGGTGGTAAGGGAAGGGAGAGTGGCAAAAATTAGATCTGAGGGAGGTCAACTATATCCACTTAGCTGCTATTGACCTAGTTGTAACCAGAGCTGAGCCCAGCCTGGGTATTGGAATTCCTCTGGCCACATCTCTGACAATGTGCAAGGCCTGAAAATACCTAAATCCCTGTAGCACAGGGAAGTCCCTGGGGCCTGAAAACCACCATACATACTGCTTGTCTCGTAGCTGCTTAGGGCGGAGTGTAGTAAGAAAAAGAAGCTGGGGTAAATTTACTAGCGGATTAAGAGGAAGATTCTTCCCTCTTTCTGGGTAAAGTGTGGAAAGCCCCAGGAAATAACTGCTCTGTGTTTCAGTTGATGCACTGAAAAACCCAAAACCTTTCTGAGAAAGAATCTTTACAATTAAGGAAATTTTGTGCTTTAGTCTCATTCCTCAGTTCCTGAAAAGTTCCCCAGTTTGCAGCTTGTTTTACACCATTTTAGGCTACAAAAACAGCAGTGTTGAAGGGAGTATCAGACCCTTACTTCTCTCCATACTCTCAAGTGTGCTTTCCTCCTGCAAACACATGAAAGGGAAACCAGATACTCCTTGCCTCAGTATGAGAAAGTTGTGTTAATTTTAATAACTTACAGTGTAACTGTTACACCCCGATGCAGTAGCTATGCTGATAGAAAGTAAGCACCCAAAAATGTGTCTATTAAAATAAAATAATAATAATAAAAAGTCTTGGCTTACATTAGTTATACATTTGGCTGAAATGCTGAGCCTTGGACTCATGAGCTGGCTCTGGCTCTGCTGGTCCGCAAAAAGATTGAATTCATTACTTGGGAAGCCTTTATGGAGGGCATGCTGCCTCGAATCCCAGGGAGCAACTTGGATGAATAGGAATGGACACAGGCTAATTCAAACCCTTCTCCCACCTTTCACATCAACTTAGTGATTTCTCTCTTCTTTGTGGTTCCCAGCCAATTGTCATTTTCAGTGCATCCTATCGCCCCGCAGTATGAACTGTTCTGGGAATACACTTCATTCCTCCAGCAGCCTCTCAGCAACGCCAAGGAATGTAGCTCTTCTGGTTACAATTAAGAAATTCAACACACAAATGCTCCCCAAGTGCACCAGAACCTGCTTGTGACCTTCACACAACTGAATCTGAAGGAGTGAAAGCAATTTTTTGTTCCTTGGTTCCAGTCATGAGAGGAAGGGAGGGAAGCGGGGTTGGGGGAAACCTCCATTCCTCCAGAGAGGCAGCATGGTTTCAGGGATCAGCTGCATAGAAAGTGGCACAGGAAAGTGCAGTTTCCAGGGCTGCATTCCCACAGGGAGCTCTGGGCTGCGGAGGCATTGGGAGGATGCCAGTGCTTGGCAGAGCCCTCGTGCAGTGGCACACTTGCTGGGTCAGCAGGTTTAATTGTCACCGCTGCTCGGCAGAAGGTGTGCTGGCCGCAGTGGAGCCTCCCTGCCTGCTGCCGTGCTCTCCTGGGCACCTCTGCTCCCCAGGGCCACCGCTAAGCGCCGGGGTAGGGCTGCCTTTGCTGCCTCTGCTCCATCCCCGTGGACTGTGTCTCTCGGTCTGAACTCTCCTGGGGCCTCTGCATGGGCCCACTGAGAGCAGACTGCCTTCTGTCACGTTGCTGTCCAGGTGCAAGGGCGTACCAGCCGGATTGAAGGCACTTGAGACAGTAATTCGTGTTTGGACTCAAGTGTTTATTATTTCTTATCAGTAAAACAGTCTCATTACTGTGAGTTCGGCAGCTTTTCATTAGCAAGGCACAAAATGGCTAACAGTCTCTTGTTACAAGGTCTTTTAAGACTAAACTATCCAATTAAGAACTGACACCTAGATTATTTTCCCTTTTAACCCAGTAACTGATCCCAAAGAGCTGCAATGCGGATTTTTCTGCCCAATTACTAAATGCCACCCAAACCTACGAAGAGGAAGGAAGAAGAAGCATGAAGAAGAAACTCAGGACAACACCCTGTGCTCTCCATTTTGCTTCTATCCACAACATACTAAAAATCCCAAAACCTAAATTTCTCACCAAGTGACACACCTACACTACTCTCTATAATCTGTTTCACACTTTTGTGGGTTCTAGTTTATCTTGAAGTCTAGGAAAGTTTCTTCATGAATGAGGGTCAAAGTCAGTGTTGCCCTGGGGGTCAGGGCACCCCAGAGCAGACAGAGAAATATTCCTGGTGCCCTGGGTTTCCACACAGGTGAGGAAATTACAGAATTACAGAATAGTTCTGTAATTCCTATTTATAGATAGAGTCCATTTAAGCAAAACCCCATATACTTTTGGATTGCAAGGATGAACATATTAAATGGATTTGTGGTTGTGCTCCCTCCTGCCTCTCTTCAGGCTCTACATTTTCAGCCATAAGCCGGCTTTAAAATTTTCTTTACCCTAAAACTGAGGATGACAGTGTTGCTCAAGAAGAGAAATATATTTGTGTTTTCCAGATGGCTGGAGACAGCAAAGGAATAGCATGGGAAGTCCTTGATATGGAATCTCATTTTCCACAAGAAGCTGGGGGGTCCTTGGAGCTCTCCAATGACACCTCCTTTTCGCTGAGGATCAGAAATGTGACCGGCCGAAGCAGTGGGACGTACAAGTGCACTCTGGGGGAGCAGAACGGAGAACGCAATCTGAGCAGCACAGTCACGTTAAAAGTAACAGGTACAGTGCACAGCTTTGACTGTCCCATGCTCCATGTCAAGAAGGTAACAGTTTTAAAATATTTTACACACACCAGATCAATATAACCCATATTGCTTTACATTTTAGGTTGCCCTGGAATAGAAGAGGACAAACTAAAAAAATACAAAAGCGAGCTCTTCATGCTGACTTGCCTTGGGATTTTTTACTTGCTGCTCATCTTCTTTACTTGTGTAAGTAATTATCTTTCTCATAAGCAAAGCAACAATACCAACCAAAATACCCCACTCATTTGCTTTGCTAGAGGAAGCAAAGAACACAGCTGGTCTGAAGTTGGTGTCTGTACTTAATTTATGATTAAACTGAGGTACACAAGGATGGAGTTCCAAAGAGAGCAAACTGCACTCTGATCTAACTCTGTTTAAACTCAAACTATCTGTTACTTTCCTGCACTCTCGCTGCTTATTTCTGCTTCCAGTTACTTTGTGTAAACTACTTATCAGTTTAAGGGCATGGCAATGGGTTTTCTGGTTTAGTACCTGGGAACAGCATTTGTGCAAGATGGAGGCACAGACCCCTACGAGCCCTTCCCCACCTGTGGAATTACTTCGTGTGGTGGCATGATGGACATGTCCAAATCCACTTGCCTTTTCCTCAGTTTCCAAACTGGTAAATTGGTGTCAACCCCATTTCAGATGAGCATTTTTGTGACGTCATGTCTTTCTTGTTGAACAGACACTTTAAAATACATGGAGAAAAATCTCATTGGGGAGTTTATCCATACCTTTACTGCTGGATGGTAGTTCTGGGAAAGGAAGGGAGAGAAGGTACTTGGGAAGCTCACTCCACCGAAGAAAAACTATGCTTTGGGTGCAGTGGCAGTGAAGTCACCTGGCTCAGAGGTAGCAGGGATCTTGGGCACCAGTACAATGCATCACTGGCTGCATTTGTAATAAAAACAAAACCAGAACCAGCCCGAGAATTTTGGGAGGTCAGATTTAACTTTTGCTGCCTGTTTCATACTTGCCTCCTTGTTTTGCTCCTCAGCAGATGAATCATAACTGTTGATCAGAGTGTATCTAATTAGCTGTGCTAAATGTAGCTTTCCATGTATCTTCAGGGAGCAATTAAATTTATGCCTGTCTCTTTTTTAGATTGACAATTCTGTCAGCAATTTGTGCCATTCAGACGAAAGTTTGATGAGAAAAATCTTGTAGGAATTTGTTAGGATGGAAGCATGAAAGCAAGGATATCACTCAGAAGAGACAGATGCCTCACGTTCTTCTTGGTGTCCTGAAAGAATTTCAGATCTCTACAGAAATCTCTCCTCCCCTTACAAAAAATAACCAGTCCCAGTTTTAGTGGTGCAGTTATAAAAAGCAGAGCTGTGTAGTGAAGATAACTCTCGCTCTGGTGGAATTACGTGTGTCTTACTTTTGGGTGAGGCCCCGTCTCAGATATCAACCTAGCTCTCATGAAAATTTAATATCGACCTGATCTCACAAGTGACGCTCATTATTTAAAATGTCTGTTAAGTTCTTACAGCTTTGCCTTGTCCTCTTCTTTAGTGAAGATAGTGCCTTATCTCCACCAAACTCAACAGCAGCATTCACTTTAGAACTGGTTGGCAGGACTGGGGCTTTACTTTGACAATTTGATGAAAATATTTCAGGCACTGGCTTGCATTGAAAGCAGGTGAAAGCACACTTGCAATAGCTTGATGCAAGGCCTGTTGAGATGAAAATGTGAATCAAATATAAAGTTTCTTTTTTGACTGAGGCTTTTGTCCTATAAAGTTAATTGATTTAGCAAGAAACAGCAGCTTCTATTGGTAGTGGGTGCTTCCAGTGACAAACAAATGGGAAAGGTGTAATGAGCTAGGGTTAGCAAAGAGAAAAAGGAAAATCTTCAAAAGCTTTTTTCTAATTGCCTTCCATAGGAATTCTCAGTTTTAAGCTTTCCTTTGTGTTTTCTCTTTTAGACATGTCTAAGAAAAGAGAGTATGTCTCCCAGTTACCAAAAAACCAGACCAGATATGAAGCACATGCTTACCCTCATCAATGTACGTGAAATAACAACTTTCCAGCATTTAAACAGCAGCAGCACTTGCAAAAATGAGCTTACTTCAAGTTCTGTCTAAGTTTAAGTTGATGGCACTGTGGACTCATCAGTAAACACAAGCTGGATGGCTGAGTGGTGTGGAGAGGAAATAAATGATAATATTTATGGTCTCTGCAGAGATTATATGATGATAATATGGTCTCTTCACAACAGCCTGAAAGTACAGGTACCTTGTCAGTGATCTGCTTGTGCTGGACAAGCCTTCGACAAGCACTTATGCACTACGGTAACTTTTGAGAGGTAGTCAGCTAAAAAATACCTTTACAGCTACACAATATGTTACAATGCTGTTATGAGGTTTGCATCAACTTTATTTCACTCTGCTGTGAAGCCCTCCTTTTCTGAGCAAGAATATGCTTTTAACATGAAGACTGAGTTGTAGGGAGGCCATGGCTGTGCAAAGCCAGCGGATGAAGCTCTTCACTGGACTGATATCTCCCACCTTTCTGAAGCAAACACAGCAGGTGCTGTGGTGTGAAAAGAAATGTGTGCAGGGCTGTCTCTGATCTGAGCATGATCCTGGATGAAGTTCTTTTGCTGCAAATGAGATGTAATCCATCATGTGATGTTCAAGTATGATGAAGAGGTAACTTTATGCCCTTACACTGGAAGGATCGTTCACTCTTAAATCTTAGAGTGACAGACAGGCTGAGAAGGAAGATTTTCTCAAAATCTTTCTGGACTGAATGGAGTTTTTATTTCAGCAGGAAAAATAGGGACGTATTTTTCAGTTTAATCTATAGGAAGCTTCAGTGAGACAGTTAATCTCAAATAAGAATGAAGAAGACTGTGATATTAAGGACATGTAAAGATGATTTATTATGTTGTTTACAGAACATGGAGCCAAACACAAGCAACACTTATGTCAGTCAAGTTACACGAATGAGGACCAAAGCCATGACTTGGAAGAAATCAACCAGCCATGTCTTTGGGATGTACTAAGTTAGCTTAGTATGAGATACAGGAATGGAAGATGGGACATATGAGCTTTTGGTGTTGGCAGTTGTATGTATGTGGAAAAAGGACACGAGAAAAGCTAAACTTGGGCACACTATGAAGAGGAGAGAAGATTTGTTCTTTTGGGCCAAACTGCAAGTGATCCTAGGCTCTGAATCCAAGGAACCTTCCTCTATTGGATTGCTAGTGCAGAAGGTGAAGGAAGAGGACTTTAAAGTGACTGTGGTTCAAGTCATAATGTCAGAATTTAAGCCCAAGCATCACAACTTGCACACCCTGAGGACCAGAGTCTTAAAAAAATACTTCAAGAACTGACCAGCAAAATTAGAATTTTTAATGCAGTTTGGAATTCCAGACTGTCCGGGTAGACAAAAAGATCTTTCTGTAATCGTTTGACTAATTTTGAAGTGTTGATGGGAAGAAAGCTGTACATCACTCAGCACTGGCTCTGGGAGCAGGGTAGATGTCTGCATTGCTGGAGTCCAAGAGGCTCCTGACCAGAATGACTTATAGTTACAAGGGATACACAAATTGCCTAGAACATAGCAAAGTAATTCCACATTGCCTTTTTTTTTCTGTAATTTTTACATTTAAATGTGTGTAGGATACTTGAAATAAAAGTTCAGAGATAACCTACCATTTGGTTTTGTGTGCTACATTTGGCAAATAAACCCAGGAAAACTCCGTATCAATTGCATTTTATTTTACAACTAGCATAATTACGTCAAATAAAGATGTGATTCAGCCTCTTCTGCAGGAAAAAACATGTATGTGTGTATAACTGATTAAGCAATGGATAATTTTATGCACTTGTAAGGATGTAGCACCATTTAATTTTCATCAGAATTTTACTTTCTGTCCAAAGTACATTATAAAACACCTGTTCCCTACCAAAGGCAAGTCATTAGGGAAAACACAAAGGTGTTTCAGTCTTTTTACAGTTACTTTTAAACATGGCCCACCATCCTGGCTGACCTGTATGTTTATGGGGCAAAAAAGATTAAATGAAGGTGTATGTTTCTCCGTTTGGTCAGAAAGGCTTGATCCCCGACAGTCATAGTTTGCTGGGGTTTATTGTCATAGAATGCTAAGAGGTTGGAATGGATCTTAAAGATCATCTAGTCCCAGCCCCCCTGCCATGGGCACGGGCACCTCCCACTACACCAGGTTGCCCAAGGCCTTATGGTGCCTGGCTTTGAACACTGCCAGGGATGGCGCTTCCACAGCCTCCCTGGGCAACCTTTTGCAGGGTCTCACCACCCTCAAAATATTTCTTCCTAATCTCTAGCCTAAATTTCCCCACCTTCAATTTGTACCCTTTAGTCCTGTCCTATAGCTCCTGATAAAGAGTCCCTCTGGCTTCCCTGACGGCTCCCCTCAGATAACGGAGGGTTGCTATGAGGTGTCCACAAAGCCTTCTCTTCTCCAGGCTGAACACTCCTAATTTTCTTAGCCTGTCTTTGTAGGAGAGGAGCTCCAGTCCCCTTGTCAACTTTGTGGCTCTCCTCTGGACTTAGTTCAGTGGTTCCATGTCCTTCCATGTCCAGGTCCTATGGGGGGGACCCCATAGCTGGATCCAGCACTCCAGGTGGATCCAGGTGGGGTCTCACCAGAGCAGAGCAGAGGGGCAGAATCCCCTCCCTCACCCTGCTGGCCAGTCTCCTTTGGATCCAACCCAGGATTCCATTGGGTTTCAGGGAGATGAGCATACACTGCACTCATGTGAGTTTTTTGTTAAGTATCACCCTCAAGTGATACTTAACTTCTCTGCCCATCCTGTGGGTGTGTCTGAGATTGCCAAGATCCGTGTACAGGGCCTTGCACTTTGCTTTGCTGCACTTCATGAGGTTTGCACAGGCCCACCTCTCAAGCCTGTCTGTGTCCCTCTGGATGGCATCCCTTCCCTGTGTTAGCATGTCTAACACACTACACTGCTTGTTGTTGTCAGCAAACTTTCTGAAGGCTCACGTTCTATTCCACTGGCCATGTCACCAACAAAGATGGTGAACCTCATCAGCCCAGTAGTGACCCCTGAGGGACACCACTTGTCACTGGACAATGAACAGCTGGCCACAACTCTTTGTGTGTGGCCATCCAGACAGTTTTTGATCCACTGAGTGTCCATCCATCAAATCCATATCTCTCCAATTTGGAGATGAGGATATTGTGTGGGACAGTGTCAAATGCTTTGTCTAAGCTGAGATGGACAATGTCAGTTTCTCTGCCCCTGTCCACCAACACTGTAGCCCCACCACAGAAGGTCACCAAATTTGTCAGGCACAATTTCCCCTTTGTGAAGACATGTTGGTTGTTATCAATCACCTCTTTGTTTTCCATGTGCCTTAGCATATTTTCCAGGAGAATCTGCTCCATGATCTTGCCTGGCACAGAGGTAAGACTGAGTGGTCTGTAGTTCCCTGGGACTTCTGCTTTCCCTTTTGTATGGATTTTGCACAGTCTGGTTTTTGGTAGCAGGGGGGCCCCAAAGAGGGCTCCTGTGGAAAGCTGCTGGAGGCTTCCGCCATGTCCAGCAGAGCCAATCCTTGATTGCTCTGAAGACGGACATACTGCTGGCCAAGGCTGGGCCAATTAGAAATGATGATAATGCCTCTGTGATGACATTTTTAAGAAAGAAATCAAAACAAAGTAATGAGTTTTGCTTCTAGTCAGAGAAGAGGAGGAGGTGAGAATATGTGAGGGAAACACAACATGGAGACACCAAGGTCAGTGGAGAAGGAGGGCAGGAGGTGCTCCAGGCACCAGAGCTGAGATTCCTCTGCAGGCCATGGTTGAGACCGTGCTGGAGCAGCTGTGCCCCTGCAGCCCATGGGCATCCACGGGGGATGCAGAGATCCACCCCCAGCCCGTGGGGAGGTGCCCATGCCAGAGCAGGTGGATGCCTGGAGGAGGCTGTGATCCAGTGGGAGACTCAGTGGAGAGAAGGAATCCCTGCTTCCAGGGAGCAGCCTGTCCTTGGAGGACTGCATCCCATGGAAAGAGAGGCCCACGTTGCAGCAGTTTTGGGAGGATTGTCTGCGTGTGGGAGGGACTCACATTTGCAGCAGGTGTGGTTGGGCTGATGCTCGTGAGAGTGGACCCACGCTGGGGAAGCTCACAGAGAACTGTCTCCTATGTGAGGGACCCCACAGTCTCACAGGGGAAGGACTCTTCTTCTGGAGCAGTGGAAGAAAATCTTGGTGATGAACTGACCATAGCCCCCCCACCATGCCCCTTTTCCCTGCACTGTTGGTGGGAAGGAGGGACAGGCTGAGGGAAAAATGGTGTTTTATTTTACAGGCTTATTTTACTTCTCATTATCCTTCTCTGATCCTGTTAGTAATAAAATTCACTTTGCAATGTAAGTTGAGTCAGTTTTGCCCTTGAAGTGTTTCTCCCAGTCCTTATCTCGCTCATGAAGCATTTGTTAACTTTTTCTCCTCTCTGCTGCCTATCTGTAACAGGGGAGGGTGAGGGAGTAACTCTTGTGGGTGCCTGGTGTTGGGCCAGTGTCAAACTCTGACACCTTTTTTAAAAATGGGGGTTATACCTCTCTTTATCCAGTGATTGAGGGCTTTACCTGGCTGCCACAATTTCTCAAAAATGGTGGCTTTGAAACTTTGCCAGTTTCCAGGACTTGCAGATGATTCTTTTTGAGTACCATGGACTTGTGCATATTCAAGTTTCTTAGACGGCCTCAAACCTGAAAGGGCTCAGGATGATTTCATTTTCTCTGTCTTTCTTGACTTGGGTGGTGTTGCTGGAACACTTACTGTTGAAGAATGAGGCAAAGAAGTCATTGAGAACCGCAGCTTTCTCTTTGTCCAGGGTAGCCAGGTCTCCTGTTTCCTTCTGGAGAGAGCTCACATTATCCCTGGTTTTCTTTTGCTTGCAATATATCTATAGAAACCCTTTCTGTTATCCTTCATATCCCTGTACAAATTCAATTCTAACTGAGCCTTGTTCCTAGCTTGCCCTACAATTTCCCTGTATTCCTCCTGGATCGCCCATTCTTGATTCCCCTTCCTGAAAGCTTTGTTTCCCTCTCTGAGCTTGCTCAGCATCTCCTTGTCCATCCATGAAGGCCTCTTGGCATTTTTTCCTGATTTTCCTCTTGCTGGAATCCATTGATCCTGAGCCTGGAGGAAGTGATCCTTGAAATTCAGCTAGCATTCTTGGGCCCTTCTGCTTTCCAGACTGGATGGAGCAGGTCCTTGAAGAGGCCAAAGGTCTGCCCTTCTGATGTCTGGGGCAGTGATTTTGCTGTGTGCCCTTCTCACTGTCCTGAGGATCTTTATCTCCACCATCCTGTGTCACTTACAGTGCCTTGGGGCACTGCACTGCCCACCAGCTCCTCTTTGAGCGCAAGGTCCAGCACGGTACCTCTCCTTGTTGGCTCCTCAGTCACTTGTGTAAGGAAGTTCCTTTGACACATTTGAGGAACCTCTGGGATTTCTTTTGCCCTGCCATGTTGTCCCTCTGGCAGACATCAAGGAAGTTGAAATCCCCCACAAGGACCAGGGATTTAGAGTGTTCAGGCACCCATCTGCCTACAGAAAGCTTCATCCACACCATTCTCCTGACTGGGCAGCCTGTAGCAGACTCCCACTATAACATCCCCTGTCCCTGCTGTCCCCCTTAATCTTCACCCACCAGCTCTCAGTGGGCTCCTCATCCTTTCCCAGGCAGAGTTCCAGACTCTCCAGCTGGTCACTGACATCAGGGCCACATTCCCTTCTTGTCTCTTTAGCCTGTCCTTCCTAAAAAGCCTGAAACCCTCCATTCCAAAGCCCTAGTCAGAGGAGCCATCCCACCATATCCCTGTGATGCTGATGTTGCCATCCCCAAGCAGATGTTTGCACATCTCTAGCTCTTTTATTTGTTCCCCATACACCATGTGTTTGTGTAGAGGCATTTGAGCTAGGCCCTGGATAAAGTCTCCAGCTTGGTGGCTGGAGTATCTGGGATGCCTCTGCCTTATCTTTTTATATTTTTAAAATAATTTTAAATCATGTTTTTAGAAGCACGGAGAAGAGGAAGGATGGGAAAATTCCCTTGAAAGAAGTTGACAATTAGTTAGCAGCAAAAGTTGAAATGCTTTTAAAATTATTTCTTCAGAAGTATAAATAGGATCAGATCAGATAGAACAGAATGAAAAAAAGAAAGGGATTTTGTGCAAAAAAATGATGCCCATTATTTTTTTCCTGAGCCAAACTGTCTGCAATACAGAAGACTGGGCCTGAGGCATCAACACTGTGAGTCAAATTTCAGGCTTAGAAGTTTCAGGCAGATTCTGGGGATTTGCTGTAGGCCCAGCTGTGCAGTAGAAGTGATCATGTTCAAGGCCACTTAAATGTGTTAAATTGTTTAGAAGAAGTAAAGCAGAGAGAAAGTCTTATGCCAAGATGCTTCACTGAATCACAGAACTGGAGAGAAACAGGCAACTTCCTAAAGCAATGAAGGTGCCTGCACATCTGGGACATAAAGGACATGAAGAAACTTTTGTGGCATTACAGGACAAAAACTAACCTTAACTGGAATTGTTATGAATCAGAAAGAAGAATGTAAGTATATATACTACAATGACTCCAGCACTAGCAGGAACAAAATTTTTAAAAAATCATATATTGCCCGACAATCTTGCAGAATGAGATACACATGTTTTTTAGCATAGTTTCTCCAAAGAGAGTGCTTTCCTTGCAATATAGATCTGTGGATCTAAGTAACCTGGTCCAAAAATACTGCCACAGCTAGCCCAGCACAGAGGAGATGAGCACATACGCACATTCTTTAGACTTTAACACTCCATTATTAAAGGGAACATGTTTCTGCATTGCACAATCTAAGGCCTGTTTTGATTACACAGGGTAATTGCTCTGTTGGACAAAAATATTTGTTATATTTTCTACCACTCTTCTTGTTATCTAAGTCCCCAGTTTTGTAAAATACTGTAATAGCATAAGTGTGTGTCTGAACTGCTCTTGATGGTACTTTCTTACAATACTTTCTAGACTGAGCAATTCAGTTCATGTTGATAAATCCATGAGGTGGGGAAACACATAATCTTTCTTTTATGAATAAAAGCTGGACATCTGGAAAACAGAAATCTCCTGCAAAAGTTTAGATCAGAATGAGGGAGATGAGTTTTCCTGACTCTCCTGTGGGTGCCTTAATTACAGGAACTTTCTTGTTATTATTTCTTGTGGGTTTTGTATCTTTTCCATTGATTTTCCCCCCCATGGTCTGCATCTTTCTACTGTTTTATCTAACAGTGAACTATCTGTGTTCAAAGATAATAATAAGCATGTTATATAAAATTATTCATACAGAGTGAGTTTGTACACTTGTGATTGAGAAATATACAGGAAAACGCTGCATCACATGGGGAAATTACCCCAAAGAGAAATCACAGGAGCCACACACTGGAGCTAAATGAATATCCAAAATGGCAATGAGGGAAAGCTAAAGGACATAATCCACAAAATGCTGAGTGTATGAATTATAGTCCTTAGCTAAGCCTGATTTGTGAGGCTAGTACTTACACAGCAGATAACCCAGGCTGACAGTGACCTTGACAGCACTGCAACAGTAATATTTTCTGTAAAGGCTGCACAGCTTTCAGCCCACTTCTCCTGAGTGGGAGCTACAAGCACGCTTGTGTGCAGCATCGTGGACCAAAGTAATCCTTGGTTATGTGACTGTATTGATACAAACAGAATACAGCTCTTTGGGCAGGACAAATGCCTCCCTCCCTTCTTTCTTCTGCCCTTGATAAGACCTACTTGAGGAGCATAAAGAGCTTTTCCCTAGAGCATGAGTCCCCTTTCTTCCCTCTTTCCATGTGAAGCTGAGCAGCGAGGTAGTGCAGAGGGGATCTGCTTCCAAGTCTACAGATCAACTGCAAGTATTTTGTGACCTTCTCTCCCAATACATCTGCCTTTTGGGAATTGCAATTGATTTTTCTTCATTTCTCCATGTGAAGACAATGCTTCTACACTAGGTTATAGCTACACAGATAGTTAAATTGTAAGTGCTTCCCCCACAGCTCTTCTTTAAGTAAATGTTAGTGAAACTGATTCGTAGTCTTTTGTGGAACAAATTGCTTGGGGGGATTAAAAAGTTACAAGAAAAAGCAATATGAAAGATTTTGGTGATAGTCTGTTCTCTCTTCACTCTGCTGCCAAGACCTGTGTTTGCAGCACTCTGCTTTTCACTGGCTACAGCTGATATTACTTGTGCATCAGGCTGCAAGAAGTGCTGTTAACTCTCTGGAGCAGTGACGCAAATCCTGAAAAATCCACCAAGGGAATGGGCGGTGGCAAGACCGACAGATTGCTGCAAGGAGTGGTGTGTCCTTTGAAGGCTTCATCTTATGTCCCACCCTTTGATGAGTCTTCAACCCTTTGATGGAAAAGCATGCTATTGTCCTTGTAGCTGAGTTTCAAGTGCATCTGTTACACTGCCAATGGACAGCCTGGGCTGACTCTAAGTGTTTGCTCTGTTACAAGACAAAAAAAAAAACAACCCTAACAAAGACACAAACCAACCCCATGGGCAGATTGAAGGCAAGGGGCAACAACTGAGAGAAGAGACATCCTAGGGGGGGAAAGTAGCTTGCACAAGTCCAGCACAAACACGGGTTTTGCTCCCTGCAGAGTCTTTTGGTTGCTTCTGTGAAGGGAATAAGAACAACCTTAGTGGTTGGGGTTTGCTATGTGTTTGCTTTAAAACATATTTGCACTGTGAGCCTTAGTTTCCATATCTATAAATGGGAGCAATTTGATTCAAGTGTTACCCTGTGTGAGAGGCAGGGGAACTGGCAATGTTTCCAGCTTTTCTGCTTGGAGCTGAAAAGAACTTTTTGCCCAAGTTGGCCTTGAGGGTAGAGAACAGCAGGTTTGAGCTGCTGGACATTACTGTTAAGGGAAAAAGGCCCTGCTGACAAGAGAAACCAGAGTAATAAGAATTAGTAAGAAGAAAAATTCAGGAGTCTCTGTAAATGTTGGGGTCTAGACCGAGCACCTGTAACACAAATGTGTGACTGTTCCCACCCACTCCCTTTTGCTATTTTTGTCCCATGTGAATTCCAGCTCTGCCAATTCATTCTCACATCTGTTCTCAGCCTTGGTATCAGCACCGACTTAATCACATTCCTTCCATCTACTGAGCTGGAAGTGTAGGGCTATGTAGAAGCCAGGACAAATTAACCCCTTCTCTTCATTATCACCAGCTAGCACACCTCTCTTGACATGCAGCTGCTGGTGCTTGGGTGGGCAGCAGGGTCGGTGGGCTTGTGCAGAGTGTGCTGAGCACATCACTGCCAAAATAGCCTGGCTGGTACACACTGGGTACGGGAGGTCTGGAGGTGCAGCAGCTTCTGGGGTCCTGTGAACAGCAGCACAGCCTGCACATCAAGCATCTCCACCTCCTCAGCTCAGCCTCTCAGGCCACACTGAGCTCCATCATCCAGTTCCAGACCCCCAAAATTGCCCCCAAGTCAGGGCTACAGTGCTAGTCCTGTGAGGAGAAGCTGAGCAAATGGGGCTTGCTCAGCCTGGAGAAGAGATGGGGTAGGGGAGGCCTTAAAAGCAGCGCCCCAGTAAATATGAGGCAGGTGTCAAGAAGAAAGAGCCAGGCCTTTTACAGTGGTGCATGGTGGGAAGATGAAAGGGAATGAGCATAAATTGAACAAGAGTAGTTCAGAGAGGAACATTGTTTTCCCTTAGAGAACAGCCAAGCAGTGAAACACGTTTTCACAGAGGCTGTTGAGTCTGCATCCTAAAAGGTTTTCAAGACCTAAATGAACAAAGAAATTTGGTCTGATCCCACAGGTTACCTTGCTTTGAGCAGGAGGTTGGAGTAGAGACTTCCTGAGGTCCCTTCACACCTCAATTATCCCATAAATCTACATTTTTTCAATGTCAGAGAACATTTATTTATTACTACTCTTCAAGTTCACTGCACTATGAATGGACCACTCTAAGACATCTGCTCTCTGCCAGTAATAACCAAAAGTATCTCAGACAAAATTTTTAGAACACAGTATGAAAAGTAGCTGTGGGATAAAAGAAAAAAAAAAAAACAATGGACAATTATGCCTCAGAAAAATTAGAATGCAAATAAAAAGGAAACAAACTTGATTATTTAAACTTTACTTCTTCACCCAAGGGCAAACACACAAAGATACATGGGATGCTACCAGAGAAATTTCTCTGTGTTCTGGCCTTTCTCAATATGAAATAGAACTGATGGTGGCCCTTGCAGGAATTCACAGTCCCCAGCACATTTTGTATTTGAATTTTCAAAGTGTTCATAATATGTGATATTTAGTAGTGACAGTTTTTGTCATCCCTGAGTCTCAGGGATGTGTCTCTGTGACAGCACACGCACACACCAGGGCTCAAGGAACAAAGCACATGGTTTCATAGTTTTTTGTTCTGTGCAGCATTTAACCATACTGGGTTTTACATATATATGAAAATAACCGAAATAAATTCCTAACCTGTGTCACACTGTAGAAAAAGAGCCAGCCTCATGTTTACACAGCCTTTATCATTGCAGACATCAGGTCTTGGGAACTGCTACCTTGTGGAGCAGTTCAGCAGGGGGTTCACTGCTGAGGGAGCTGCAAGTTCACTTTCCTGGCTGGGGGAAGCAGCTTCCCCTTCTCCCTACTGTCTCACTCAGATCCCATTCTTGGGCTTGTAACTGTGCCCTAAATTTGCCAAAAGCTGAAATCTCAGATCACATGCTGGGACCTTCGTGTTAGGTGAAAAACACTGGTCCTGAGGCTACATCTCTTTGCTAAGCTCTTTTAAACATGCATTTCTCAGGGCCTAATTTACCCAGAAACTCCTTATTGCTGTCTTATTTCCTAGGGATAGTAGCAAGCCTATTTTAAGGACTATGAAGTGCCCTTATATTACAGTAAGTGCCCAGCATAAACAGATGATCTGTGTGGGACTTTTGGGAGGACACCTGGTGCCCAAGAAGAAATGAGAGATTTGTATACAGTAGGAGCTCTTTTGTAAAGTGCATAGTGCAGTATCTACAGGCAAATCAGGTTGCCAGGCCCTCTGTCCTACTTACTACATAAATACAGTCAAGTGAATCAAGATCCAGGCCATTGTCACTGGTTCACTGCTTTCTACTTAAAAGGACTTCCCTTGGGAAAGAAAAAGAAACTACTCTCCCATGCTACTCCCCTCAAAATGCACCCAACATCAGTAAAACAAGACAAGTGACACTCCTACAGCTCCTAAACAACCAAATTTGGTGATGTTAGCAATGACCCTAGAATAAGGGATTCTCCCCTCAGTTCATGCTTCTTGTCACCTAAGCAAGTGTCAAATCTCCTGGGTTTGTCTTCACACAGTTCTTCCCATTTCACTCCATCTTAACAGCTGTAAGTGTCTCTGGTAAATTGTGCTAGTACATTTCTATTAACATTTAGCAAAAGGGAAAAAAAGCCAGCTCAGCTGACAACAACTATCAGTGTATGAAGATTAATCTTTATATAGCATGCAGAACATGGATCTGTTCTACATCTTCCAGAACAGCCTGTACTTTCTTTCTATTCCTTCTCAACAACAGCCTTCATGCAAAAAAGAATTAAAATTAAAATCACTGTATTTTAGCATTGCTATGTTCACACTGCTATTCTCTCAGGCTTCACAATCCATGCTGTAGTTGGCAAACTATTTCTCTTTCTGCTAGCAGCACAAGGGGCAAGTGGAGCTACTCACTACAAATTCCTAGGAAAGACAAAATACAGCTTTGTTCTACTTTGAAGAAACAGTCACAGGTTACCTTATTAACATCTTGTAGTATAGAAAGAGTTAAAGCTTTTACCACATTAAATAGCAACATAACCAAACACATGGGAGGCCTACCCTGACATAAACACAATGGCATGGCAAGCGTTAAAACTTTGTGTATGGTAAATTAGAGCTTCGAAAAACATCTCAGTTGGGAGCAATTTTGGAAATTTTTGAAACATAAATTACTGACTTTTTTTCTCCTCCCCCCTTTAAATAGTCTGTGAGGATTGGTTGTCTTGGAGAAAAAAAAAATAAAGTGTCGACACTTGACATACTCAATCCATCCATAAACGTAAACACGCTTGAACTGCAGTTGAGTTTTTCTTTTACTAAAGAGCATGTGGAAGCAATTACCTGAATGTAGATGTGATAAAGAATGGATGAAATGCAAACCAAATGATGCCTTATTACTTAATATAAAGAGACTGTTCTGCGAGATCAAAGTTGTGCAGCACAAAATGTAATGGGCTTCACTGGAGAGATAGGCTTTGGAGAGTTGTTTAAAACACAGATGCATTTTGATGAAATGCTAAGTAGACAAAATTAGGGTAAGTTTAAAGAGTTTCCCTGTACCTGATCTATGATCTTCAATAACATCTTTACTCTCCTCCCAACCTCTTGCTGCTCTGTGCCGTACCCAGATGCTGTGAGGCTGGCAGTGAGAAACTTCCCTGGCTTCATTTGGGCTGGGGATGAGAACTACTCTATCCTGAGATGTGGGGAAATGTCTCCATCAGCACCCCCTGTGGACACAGGAAAGACCTTCCCTGTAGGTTTGCACTGACCCCTTGCACTGCAGCCACGCCGTGCCTCAGCCATCATTCTGTGCCCAGCTGCTATCTCAGCACATATTTCTCCTTTGAGTCAATGTGATGAGGAAGGGCAGAGAGACAACCTTTCCCAGAGACAAAAATACTGAGCCATAACAGAAGTCTCAAGACTAATTTCCTAATGTTTTCCTACCACAGGCTGTATAATGAATACAATTCCCGTAAAGATCCTGCTTTGTACTTCACCACCTTCTCTGATGTTAGATTTATTTATCTATTTCTTTTTAGTGATTGGTGTTTTTAAGAAGCTGCATGCAACAGACAAGGAGAAGGCATGTTGGGAAAGTGGGGTAGTGGTTTCTGTACAATTTCACAATAACATCTGAACTTGTTCTCTTGCCTTGTCTTCCTTCCCACATGCCCCCACCCTCCCCTTGCCCAGGAGCTGCTGATTATTGCTTTTGCCCAAATGTTGTTTCTGATCATGTAGATTTGATCATCATCTTTGTCTGAAGTCTGTACAGCAGCTCAATGATTGACAGTGCTGGGTCCCCCATAACATAAATCAATGAGCAATAAAGTTAAGTATCTAAGTCAAGCATATAGAAAGTGAACTGACATTGAACTGTAAGCATTAATTAAAAAGGAGGAAAAAACCAAGAGCACATTTAACTAGGAACACTGGGTCTTGAGTTGTTGAAAGGAATAAAAAAATAATGCAAGTATGAAAGAGCATGTACAGAGTTAATGCTGCCTATCTCCCACAGCATTAGGTCTTTAAAAGAAATCATATATGTTAAACTCCCAAAGAGACTATTTTCTTTTGTTTTTCAATTACACGTGATAATGGGGAACATTTTGTGAATGACTCTGATGCTTGTGCCTCCAATAAAATCCAGGATACTGTACCTCATTCATGCTTATTTAACGATCTCGTAAAGAAAGGACCCACCAGCACCGTAACACAATTGTGATTGAATCGGACATTTTCCCTTCTCACCAGCTGAAGAATTGTTAAGTATTGCTATTGAAAACTCATTGTTATGCACTATTTTTGCAGTGGCCACAGTGTTCAAAGCAGCTTAGGAAGCAAATATAAAACACACTTGCCACCACAGAGAACACAGAGTTTACAGTGGCTTTGATCATACAAGCACTAATCCTTTCATTTTAGAGGGGTTATTCGCAGGCATAAATATTAAAATAATACCAAGTATTGGCACTGTCAGATCATAATTAGATGTGAACATGACAAATTGCAAGACAAAAGAAAGGTGAAAAAATGTAATGATTGAGTACAGCTCACCTGGGTGCTGTAGCAGCTTTTCTGGTTTCCCTTTTTGGTCCTTTCCAGCTTGCTTGGAGTCAAAAACCAGAGGCCCAGAGAGAGCCAGGAACAGTGGGGTGGGGACTGGTATCAGTGTTAAACTGGCAGCAGCATGGAGTAATGGCAGTGTGGCTAAAACCACCACCAGCTGGGAAACTCACTTTCCTACAGTAGAAATTCAGCTTGCAATAACGACCTTAATCATCTTACTTAAGTTGTTTAATCATTGCTTTGCACCACTACTTTACCCCTCCACAAAACTGAGCCCCCAACCAGACAAACGAAGGATTTGAAGCTGCTCTTTTGCTAACAGATCAGGAACTTGTCATTGCTGCAGTGGGAATGCGTTCAGGCCAACATCTCCCACTCAAGACCCAGGCTGGGCTGGCAGCACCTCGTTAGCTCATCATCTTCATTACCGGTGGCTCATGGTCAAGTCAGAATAATTTGCTGTTATGTGGACTAGATCGCATGTTTTGGAGCTAATTCTGTGCCCTGCAGAGCACTGCCAGTCCATCATTTCATTCACTGCTCAGTTTTAAAAACAAAACCTGGTGGTGATGGGAGGATGCACCACCACCTCCATTACTGCTGGCACACAGGCTCATTCTGGGGTATCACTCAAAACACACTGCATGGTCTCATGCTAGTGTGGCCTGGTCACTTCCTTCCTACAGGGCTCTATGAAAGTGAACTTTTTCTTTTTTAGTTTAGTTTGACATTTTCTTTAAACTTTAGGGTTTTTTCTGAGTTAATGTTTGGGCTGTGAGGTTTTTGTTACACTTCCAGGGTTGAGATGTCAGTGATTTTAGTGAAAGGGAAAGGTTTTAGTTGTGGAGAGGCTGATTACAACGTTAGTGGATTTGTAACAACAGATACTGCAGGGCAAGACATCTCTGTCACTTTAAAAGCCCAAATACACAGAGTCAGTTTTGTTATGCCATTCCCCTTAAATTCCCAATGAAGCAAATCTGTCTTCCTATGGGAAGCTGTGGGATTAATTCACAGCTCCAAATCCACTGAGCCTGCTCCACACATGCAGCACCTGGTAACTGCCTTGATTTGACACAGATGTAACCACAAGCAGAACCAGCCCTCAGCTCTGAATTTCTTGTGAAATTAAGGGGTTTAATTACCTAGATGAGAAACTGAAAAGCTTCTAATAGCAGAGCAGCCGAAAGACCTTTCATTTGCAAAATGTACCAGTTGACGCTGAGCATGTCCATTTTAGGTGGCTGAATTCATTGACCTTAAGACAGACTTCAGGTGTTTTCACCCAACAACACCCAGTGCTCCCTGGCAGGGGAGACCCGTGTGCTCTGACAGACAGTTTCCATGTTAGCAGGTAATGGTTGTGCTGACAGACTGGCAGGCAGAAGGAGGTCCGTCTGTCCTGGAGGGGAGCGCTCTGGCTAGCAGTAGACCCACTCCTCCAGTCCATAGCTTGCATTAATTAGAAGTTAACTGTGTTCAGCTCTGGGGCCCCAGACATAAGAAGGATGTGGACTGCAGGAGTGAGTGCAGAGGAGGCTGTGAAGATGATCAGGGACTGAAGCACCCTCCCTATGAAGACAGGTTGAGGAGTCAGGGTCATTCAGCCTGGAGAAGAGAAAACTTCAGGGAGGGTTGGCTGCTTGGAGCCACCTTACAGTGCCTAAAGGGGGCTGCCAAAGGAGATGGAGAAGGATTTCAATAAGGGCATGTAGGGATAGAACAAGAGGAATTTGCTTTAAAGTGAACATGGCAGGGTTTAGATTACATACTAGGATGAAACTATTTACTGTGAGGGTGGTGGTGAGGCACTGAACAGGTTGCCCAGAGAAGCTGTGGCTGTCCCATCCCTGGAAGTGGGATGCCCCTGGATGGGGCTTTGAGTAACCTGGTCTAGAGGAAGGTGTCCCTGCCTAGGGCAAGGGGCTGGAACAGATATTCTTTAACAGATGTCCCTTCCAGCCCAAATCATTTTATGATTCTATGTTTCTATGAAATCTGTGTGCTTGCCATGTCCCCTGTTGACTGATGATGCTTCAAGCACCCCAAGAGTGGTCCAGGTGGCCTTGCTGATGCGTGTGCTTGATTACTGAGTCTGGATCTGAGAGAATGCTGGGTGGGGATGGGAGGCCACCAGGGCTGGGCATCATTCTGGAGACTGGATTTGGAGGCTCTGTTCCTAGCTAAATAAAAAGCATCAAGTTGTGAAGGCAGCTGGAGGAGGTGCTCCATACTCAGTGACATGGTGTGCTTTTTTTCTGCTCTCAAGACAACTCTGATGCCTGGCAGCTGCAGTCAAGCCAAATATTAGACCCACTTCTGCAAGCAACTGCTTGTCAATCCCTCCTGCCCTGAGTGGAGCTGCAGTGTCTGTTCTCCACAGCTGTGGAAATGCAATTGTATTGTGGAGAGGTAATCTTTTGTCACTCGGAAATTCACCATTTCATTTCCTTTTAAAGCATTTTCAGGTTTTTTTCCCCCTGGGTATTGAGAGCTTTCTTTAAAGTAAAATAAAATAAAACAGGTTCATCTCCAAGGAGATGTGAGAAGCAGTTTTGGGGAAACTAACACTGAACAGAAGTCTCAGCTAAAAACATGAACGTGTGACAGAAGGCTGCGATGGCACACGTGCCATCTCAACTGTGTGTGGGGTGCCTGAGACTCAGAGCTACTCTGTGTATCCTTTCAGGCCACTTCATTGTTCTCATCTGCTTTTTATGGCCACATCACAGCCTCAGAGAGCAGACCTCACCCTCTTTTAAACTTGACCTGCACAGCCTAATTGTGTGAGGACACAGCCCAGTCTGCAACATCACAGCCACTTCCACAGTGAATTGGATTTGTCAGTCTCTGGGCTGTGGTCTAATAATGTACTATATTATTAAGTTTCTTTGCCTTAAGTTGCCAGCTAATGGAATAATGTCTTTGTCTATATTAGAAAGAGTCCACTTTATTAAGTTACATAATTCACAGCCAATAGTGTAATCAATAAAACATTAACAAATATGTAACCTTAGACAAACCTCACATATTGATTTCTTTAAACATTCTCACAAAGACTGTCTTTGGCTGAAAAAATACATTCAGTCCCAGCGGGAAACCCCCAAAACACTTAATGCATTAAGGTGTGGGCACTGGAGGACAAATTGAATTGGCTTCCTTGAAAATAAAGCTGGCTCTCCCCTGGTCTTTGTGAATCCACCTCAGAATTGTTATTTTTTGCAATTTGGAAGGAAGCTCCATTTTTCTCTTTTATGCCTCATCTTTGCAATGAAAATACAGGGTGTTGCAAAATACAGTGGTTACCACATAGTTAAAAATGAACATAAATAATCTCTTATTGAATGGACAGAAATGGTTACTGCAAAACCTGTATTACCTGATAGTCATTAACCCTGGGGATTCTCAGGTGGACTGTAACTAGCTGTTGTAGTATCAAGTTTAACCTAGCCCTGCCTCTGCATTAGGAAAGAAGTTGTGTTTAACATCAGGTAAGAGAATTATTTTTCTAACGCAAAACTTCATGTAAATATATTTTCCAACTGAAAAAAAAAGTATCTAATGCCTCCTGAGTGCAGTTTAGTGGATGATGCTGATATACCTGCAGTTGTGCTTTTGATACAATCAGGAGAGCTAGTATTGTATTATCCCTACCTCTCTATTCTCAAGACTATGTGAAAAAATCCCCAAATCATCAGACACTGTCTTGCAGGGAATCTCTGTGCATTATCACACAACAGAATGGCTCCAATGATAACTTCACAGGTAATTTAGAACTAGGCTGGAGGAAGTAGCAGAAAAAGCATCTCAGGGATGCACCAGCAAGGAAATAGAACAGATGTGCATCTGCTCCATGTTTAGTTTCAGTGATTCAGTGAAGACACGCTTATAATTTTTTAATAACAATTAAGTGCCTAATCTTTTTGTAACCTATATCCTTGGGCAGTATATTCATGTAAGGAATTTTTTTTTTTACTTTGCTTTCCTTTAAAAACAGAATCGCCTACTCATTTTGCAAGACTTTGAAAGGTTTCCTTGTCAAAAGGGATGTAGGTGAGATGGAGGAATAAAGCTTCCCAGGAAATGTTGGGGACTAGTGTGCAGAGTTCCCACGTCCCCTTTGGAGACTTTGTCATTTAACAGCCAAACTCTCCTTTATTAGATCACTATAAAACAAGTGCCTGGAGGGAGTCAGAAATGAATTGAATTTTGTAGATTTAAATGATTGTGTGGGACCTTTTTGGCTTAATATATACCCTGGAGAGGTTTGCTACTAGAATTTGGGAACTTTGTAATAAGAATAATTCCTTAGCTGGAGATCTTTATCTTGTTACATTAATGATTCACTGGGGGGTTATGCAGGAAAATTAAGGGAAATTTTTAAAAAGGCTATTAGATCAAATGTTCTTCTAGAGACATGCACAGAGATGGTCAACAAAGATTTATAGGCTGGTGAGATAAGGAATTTATTGCCTTTGTGCTGCATGCACAGGGCAGCCGGCCACTTCAGGAGGTCCCTGCACCCGCCTGTGCTTCTGCTCAGGGCTGTCTTCAGCTCACAATCAGCACTCCACAAGGTAAGGTTCAGCAGGCCACGTCCTGCTTGTGCACTGCAAAATACACACAAAGCAAGGGAATTCACTGAGTGGTGGGCACAGCTACCTTAGCTTCAAAGGCATGGGTCAGACTCCTCATATACACCTGTTTTTTACATCCCTGCCTTTATCCCAGAGGTTGTGCAACACTGTTCCTCCAGCATGGACTATTTATAGTGCCCACAGCTCCTGCTGGATTGAGTGGATGCTCCAGGTCTCTAAATAGCAACTGTGTGGTCCCCAAGGATGTGCCATTTGGAGGATGCAGACTCTGCTTGTACTTTGCCCCTGCAGAACATTTACTGCATTTCTGCCATTTATAGCTGCCCCTGTAATGGGCTTTGAAGGCCTGCTTTATATATCACCTGGTTTTACCTGTGATCACAACTCACCAGTTTTAACGGTAATATCAGGGAATTGAAGAAACAACTGCAATGCCCATGGCTGAAGCTAAGCATCCAAAAATAACAAGCTATTAGGAACATGCAAAGTGGCATTTTAAGCCTGAGGACAGTGATTATTTTTTTTCATCCAGCTAGGGTGAATTCCCATTTAGAGTCAAACGAAAGGAAAATAGAACAACACTGTAGCCTTTGCAAATCCAGGAGAAATGGAAGAAAATGCAGATCACAGGGACATGCACTTACATTCTGCTATCAAGTCACCATCATGATTTGAGAAGCAATTGCTGATAATGGTGAAATATATGATCATAGCCATGGCCTGTGATGCTTTAAGTTTTAGCTTTCATGTTTTTCAGATTCCATGCTGCCTAGGGGTGTAGCACTAAGCTTCATATTAAGTGTTAGTAGATCCTCTTCACAAGGTAGGTAGACAACACAATCCTTTTCCAGCTTGAGACCAAGGACAACTTTCAGGCCAAAAGGTATAAACAAGGGGGAACTGAAGAAGAGCAAACAAAGAGGATGGGACTTCATAACCTAAAGCTGTAATCAGACAATCAACTCCAATATGCAAATGGACCAAAACTTATAAAAGTGAAACCTTGTGACCCATAATCCATTTTTGTGGCCATTTTGGGTCTATCTTGGGTGTAGCCCTGGCCTTGTGCTGCCCAAAGTGTATCCTTTAGGGTCTCAATAGATACGTACTTTATTCCTTCAGCTCTGTCTAGTCTCTGTTCCAGGTTCAGCCTCTCCAGGCATCACCTAGAGCTTGAATGTGACAGTGGGGAAAGAGGAGGCATGCTGGATTTTGCTTGGCAGGAGCTGCAGAGAGAGCAGCAGCCCCAGAGGTGTCTGAGAGCCCTGTTTGGCCCACTCACTAACAGCATCAGTTCCTACATCTGTAAAAGCCTACACCTGGTATACTGTCCCAAGTGCCACACACCAAGCACCCTCTGGTCCTCTCTTTGCTGTAATTGCCTCATCCCCATGTCCATCATGGGTGAAAGGTAATTCCCTTGCCCACTTTCTCTCTCCTCGACACAAATCTTCCAAGACAGCTGTAAATTTGGATGTAAGAACCCCAGGGAAACCTGTGGAGGAGAAGACCCCAAGGCTAAACTCTGTTGAAAGAGATATGAGGAAAAGAAAATCTTTATGTCTGCTCTGTAACTCACTAGGAGTTGAGAAAATCCCATACCTCTTGGGAACAAGTCTCCTGAGAGTAATTTTGGGATAATCCTGGACAAAGAGCCCTCCATGCTTAACATTTTTATGTAGGCAGAATAAGAACATTGTGAAGAGCGTAACATGCACTTAGTATAGATCTGAAAAAAAAAATGTCAAAGGAAATTAATTTAAATTCCTCTAAATGCAATTAGAGGTGACAAGATTTCTCATGGTGAGAGACTGTGTTAAAGCAAAAGCTAAAAGTTCCCATCCAGTTCATAAAGCCTTAGGTAGCTATTGGTAATATGAATTAAATTAATCAAAATGGGTAAAAGCTAATGATCCTCTTGGGAACAAAATTAGCTCCTTAATGAAAGAAATGGAGTTCAGAAATTATAATAGAATATTAGCAGATGTGCCCTTTGGAAATTATAAATTTGCAAAATCCCCTTATGTAGATATTAGTTTGAGTCAAATTATCACTAAATCTGACCCTGGAGATGTGATGAGAATACACACACTAGGATCTGTTCAGGAGGGCCTGGAATCCTCTGTCAGCAGTTCTGCTGGGCTGGGTTGGGTGCCACAAAGCGCTTTCTCAAATCAGCAACAAGGGACAGTCAAACCCCCAAACTTCTACTTCTAACCTGCCAAGCTCTTGCTAAGGAGTCCTACTGCCTCTTGTGCCCTCTGGGCTGCTGAGAGTATCACAGAATTCACAGAATCAATAGGTTGGAGGAGACTTTCAAGATCATTGAGTCCAACCCCTGCCCTAACACCTCAACTCAACCATGGCACCAAGTGCCACATCCAATCTTTTTTTAAACACATCCAGGGATGGTGACTCCACCACATCCCTGGGCAGACCATTCCAATCTTTATCACTGTTTCCTTAAAATCTTTTTCCTAATATCCAACCTATATTTCTCTTGGCACAGCTTAAGCCTGTGTCCTCTGGTTCTGTCAGCTGCTGTCTGGAGAAAGAGACCAGCCCCCCCTGACCACAGCCACCTTTCAGGGAGTTGTGGAGAGTGACAAGGTCACCCCTGAGTCTCCTTTTCTGCAGGCTAAACACCCCCAGCTCCCACAGCCATTCCTCACAGGGTTTGTGTTCCCAGCCCCTCTCCATCCTTGTTGCCTCCTCTGGATGTGCTCCAGGGTCTCCATGTCCTTCCCAAACTGAGGGGCCAGAGCTGGACACAGCACTCAAGGTGTGGCCTCACCAGTGCTGGGTACAGGGAAGGATCGCCTCCCTGCTCCTGCTGGCCACACTGTTCCTGACACAGGCCAGGATGTTCCTGATACAGGCCACCAGGGCACACTGCTGGCTCATGCTGAGCTGCTGTCACCAGCAGCCCCAGGTCCCTTTCTGCCTGGGCACTGTCCAGCCACGCCATCCCCAGCCTGTGACACTGCAGGGGGTTACTGTGGCCAAAATGCAGGACTTGGCACTTGGACTTATTAAACTTCATCCTGTTGGATTCTGCCCATCCATCCCATGGTTCCAAGTCTCTCTGCAGAGCCCTCCTGACTTCCAACAGATTGACACACACTCCCAGTTTAGTGTAATCTGCGAATTTACCAATGAAAGACTCAATCCCCTCATCCATGTAATCAATAAAAATATTGAACAGAACTGGCCCAGCACAGACCCCTGAGGGACACCACTGGTGACTGGCCCAGCTGGATGCAGCACCGTTCACCACCACCCTCTGGGCCCGGCCATGCAGCCAGTTCCTAACCCAGCACAGAGTGCTCCTGTCCAACTGGGCTGCCAGCTGCTCCAGGAGTGTGCTGTGGGAGACAGTGTCAAAGGCCTTGCAGAATCCAAATAGACAACATCCACAGCCTTTCCTGCATCCACCAGGTGGGTCACCTGGGCAAAAAAGGAGACCAGGCTGACCTACCTCTCCTAAACCCATGCTGGCTGGGTCTGATACCCTGGCCATTCTGTGAGTTCTGTGTGATGACACTCAAAATAAACTGTCCCATGACTTTACCTGGTACTGAGGTCAGGCTAACTGGCCTATAATTACCAGGATCCTCCTTCCCACCCTTTTTGTGAATGGGTGTCACTCTGGCCCAGTCATCTGGAACCTCACCAGTGAGCCAGAACTGTTGGTGATGATGGGGAGTGGCTTCACAAGCTCATTTGGCAGCTCCCTCATCACCCTGGGATGGATCCCACCTGGGCCCATGGATTTGTGAACATCCAAGCAGCTCAGCAGTTCTCTGACTGCCTCCTCCTGGATAACAGGGGGGTATTCTGCTCCCTGGCACCATCTACCAACCCAGAAGGACAGCTGTCCTGAGGACAAGCCATCTTCCCACTAAGGGCTGAGGCAAAGAAGCTGTTAAGCACCTCCGCCTTCTCCCCATCTGCAGTTACTATGTTCCCTCCCACATTCAGTGGAGAACAAAGGTTGGTCTTACCCTTCCTTTTGCCGTTAATATATTTGTAAAAACATGTTTTATTATCCTTTACAAAAGGTGCCAAATTAAGTTTGAACTGAGCTTTGGCCTCCCTAATTTTTTTCCTACATGCCCTAGCAACCCCCCTAAATACTTCCTGAGAGACCTGACCCTCCTTCAAAAGATGAAACATCCTCTTTTTATTCCTAACTTCCTTCAAAACCTCATTGCCCATGCAGGCTGGACCTTTGCCTCGCTGACTCATCTTTCGGCACACAGGGACAATCTGTTCCTGTGCCTTCAAGATCTCTGTTTTGAAGCACACCCACCTTTCCTGAACTCCTTTGTTTTTAAGGGCGCTTCCCAAGGAACTCTCTTAATAAGCCTCCTAAACAGGCCGAAGTCTGTCCTCCGGGAGTCCAATGTAAAAGTCTTATTGAAATCTTCCTGATTTCACCAAATAGCAAGAACTCTGTAATTTCATGATCACTGTGCCCCAAGTGGCCTCCAACCACTACGTCTCCCACCAGCCCATCTGTGCTTGCAAACAAGAGGTCTAACATAGTCCCTCTCCTGGTGGGCTCACTCACTAGTTGTGACTAAAAGTTGTCCTCCACAAACTCTAAAACCTTCCTGGACTGTCTCTGTTCTGCTGTATTAAGTTCCCAGCAGATGTCTGGTAGGTTGAAGTCACCTACAAGAACAAAGGCTGGTGACCCCAAAACATTCTCCAGCTGCTCATAGAATAAGTTGTCCACCTCTTCTTCCATTTTGGGTGGACGATAGGACTCCCAGTAGGATGCCAGCCTTGCTGGCCTTCCCATTAATTCTTACCCATAGGCATTCAACTTCATTGTCATTAGTTTCAATACCCATGGCATCCAAGGCCTCCCTAATATAAAGGGCCACCCTTCCACCTCTTCTGCCTTCCCTGTCTTTTCTCAAGAGCCTGTAGCCATCCAGTGCAGCACTGCAGCGATGTGAGTTGTCCCCCCACATTTCCATGATGGTGACTACATCATAGCTTTCTTGCTGTACCATGGTTCACAGCTCTTCTTGTTTGTCACCTGTGCTGCATGCAATACCATGCATGCAGTTCAGCTGGGCTGCTGATTTCACCCCTATCTCAGGCTTACCACCCTTGGGCCTGCTTCCAGACAGCCCAGCTGCATTCCCTTCCCCCTTCAAACCTAATTTAAAGCCTCTCAATGAGCTCCACCAGTTCATGAGCCAAAATCCTTCTGCCCTTAACAGAGAGATAACTAGCCAACAGGAGAGATTTTTAGGAAGACCCACATTTCAGCAGGACAGAGGTGGTCCTTGTCCTTGTGGCCATCCCAGGCAGTGGATGTTCTGTTCTGGATGCAGGTCACCACCTTGTCACCAAAACATGAAGAACAGTTTATCACTGTGGATTAGCATGTAGTGAGGAACAAGAGACTCGTTAGAGATCCAAGATATGTCAGAGTCACAGAAAGCAAACAAAATCTCAGAAAACAAACAAACAAAAATATGATGAATTGCTCATGTTGAGACTACAAAGAATTTATTGCATGTTTTTATGACTCTTTCCAGCCAAGAACTTTTCTCATCCATTTATGGAAAACATAAAAGCCACTGGGAGTTAAATAGGATAAAAACTAGATTTAAATCATCCTTACACATGCTGCTCACATCAGCATACAGCTGTTTTTCAGCATTTGGAGTCCTTGAAACTTTTAAGCCATTTAGAACAGCATGTGATTGGTATGAAAAATAGCACAGGCTTTCTTTTTATAAAAAGAAATCACGCTCCAGGGTGCTGGATGCAGGGACTCCAGAAGCCAAGAAAGATGTTTGAAGTGCTTATTGGCATTCCAGGATCCAGAAAACTCTCCCTGCCTCACGCTATCTTGTAGCAATCCTGATGCATGTGTCCTGGGAACAGAACAAGGAAGACATTCCCTCTGGTGCAGATGGCCAAAGTACAGCACAAAGCATGCTTGAGTCCCCAATCTGAGGATGTCATGTGCATAGTTTAGAGGATGAGCTCTTCCTTTTATTTTTGTATTTATAGCACAAGTGGCGGCACTGTGAACTTCCTCATACTGTCCTGCCAAAGTTGATTCAGCTCTGCTTGGGCTCTCAGGAGTTTGCATGCACCACTCAGTCAGCCACTAACCATGAGAAGATCTTGGACAAGGGCAAAATGCAACAGCCTTCTGGAAAGTAACTCGTCCCCCATCCCAGAAGGGAACAGTTCCCAGTTTGCACAAATAAGAAGGCAAACCAAAAACGTTAGATGGGGACAGGAAGAAAAGGAGAGGGGAAAAAGAAGTATCATTGAGATTTGTGAACATATGACTGAGGGAGAGAGAGACTCAGCTGAAGGTGGTGGAATTCGGATGGTGCTTGGGAAACATACGATTTTAGTTTCAGACACAGAAACGTGGAATTCTTGGATGCTCAGTCTGAAAGGGCTTAGCAAAAATGGATCTGCAACATTCTTGCCACCTTTCAGATAAGCAAACTGAAAGAGAAATAAAATAGAGTGATTTTGGCCAAGTTTTAAAGAACGAGAGTTCTGATTTTCACAGATCTTTCAGGTTTCAAAAGCTAACTTTATTCTGAATTGCAATGAAACCTCCAGAGTCTGAAATTCTCTGCAAAGGGGAATTTCAAAAAAAACCAAACTTCAATGCATTTCAAGTTGATTGACAGGTTTTGTTGTAATGGAAACTGAAACATTCTGTTTTGACTTTTTAAAGTTAATATTATGTTATAGCAAAAAAGCTAATACGAAGTCACAAAAAGAAAAATCAAGGCAGAGAATTGTTTAAAAGTAAAAAATAGGTTGGGATGTTTCAACTTTACACTGTTAGCACTCTTTTCAGTGATTTTCTTCCAGGAATCTACTGAAAGCAATTCTCTTTTGCAAACTGTTTTGATTTTTGATGGCAATACAGACTTTCTGCAATTTTTCTGACCAACTGTGCCAAGAACCAAACACTGACAGCTACTTCACCATCTAAGGACACATTTTACATGTAAGAATTCTTTAATGCCAAGTACCATTTTGTACCATCAGCAACATGACTTTTTTTCCACAGGGTTTTGAAACTGCCATACTAGATCTGACCTGAAATGTATTCACTGATAACTCTGAGTTGCCTGATCTGGTTTTGAACCTGCTTTTACTTGGCACCTGCACTGTTCAGTGGTAATGAGCACTGCAGTTTAAGAGTTTATATGTATTGTGACAAAACCCATTTTAGTTTATTTCAGTCTTGCTAATTCATAGTTTTCATTGGGTACCTCATGGGTCTGGAACTGACCAAAATAATGAATTTTGGTTTCCCATTTGCTTATTACACATCACTCCCCAATCTGTAGACTTTTCTGATGGTTTCCCCCAAAACTTGTCTCCTATTTTGTTATTCTGAGTAATTTGATCTTTTCTGCAAAGTTTGTCACTTCAAGATTCCCCAGGTTTGCTGAAAAATGACACAAATACACAGAGCAAGAGCAAGAACTTTGCTGCCACGTAATTCCCCTCCCTGCTATGTCCCTGGCCCTCTGGGCTCCATGAGAACCTCCTTTCCTTAAACTCTTGTGGTGAGAGGTCTTTCAAAAGCATTGTCAAACATAAGTTCAATACTTATCAGCTGGATCACATTTTTTCAGGTAATTGCCAGCTCCTCCACGTCTCCAAGTAAGACTACAAAATCTGCACAGCTCTTTCTGAGCAGTGCATGTATTTTTGTGTCTAAGAATTCTGTTCATGATTGTTTCTACAAGTTTGACAGTGGTTTTATTGATCTGTAGTTCCCGGTGAAGCCTGCAGCCATTACTAAAGGCTGGTGACACATTTGTCACTGTACATTATTCTGAAGAAAAAATGGTAGGTTACACATGACAATTAGTTGTTGAACAATTTCACATCTGACTTCTTTTATAACTCTTCAGGGACCTTGTTCTTGTGATTTGTCCAGCAATCTGTTCCATTCACACTCCTGTTTTAAATAGTTTCTTAGGCTACTCAACACCAAATAGAGTTCTGGTGTGAGAATCTGTTCTCACAGGTAGTAAGTAGTGAGACCAATAATTAATTTCTTCTTGCCATAGTGACCTTGTTTCTTTTAAATCCTTCTTTTGCTTCTTGTTTATCTGCTGGTTTTATTGACTCATTTTCTGTTTTAGAGGTGGTAGCTTTTGTTATTGCTGATTCTGCTGCCATTTTTATCATTGCTACCTTCTACATTTTTGTTAAAGATCTCCTGAAAATCTATTATTCCTGCTTAATTTAATTTTACAGTTAGCATTTAATATGCAAAAAATTTATCTTTTTTAGTTTTCTCATTTTAATGCTTTTTTTTTTTTGTCTCTAATAGTTCTCTTTTACTGGTCACCAGAGTGGCTTCCTGAAGAGCTGTTTTTGTATTTAGTATGGCACCTCCAGTCTTCTTGCTGTCTGCAAGCATTACTTTCTCCTTTTACTTTTCTGTGCATGTGTAGCTTCTATATTAAAGGCCCTCTGATGACAAATACAGAAACTTACTGTTGATATTCAGCACAGATATTAGTCAAGTGTTATTTTGTGACTAGTGCCACCTGAGGAGTAGAATACGTGAATAGATATTGGATCAGTTTAATTTCTTGGTCAATTGTTGACATTTTTATTTCACCACTGTAAGCTGAAAAAGAGCAAATGCAATAAATCCCTGATGAAACACATTCCCCTCTTCTATTCAGGGCACTTATTCTCTAATCCACAGCACTTTTTAACCCCCTAACTTGCTTTTCCTAGTCCAGAACTTGTAAAATCTAGAATTATTTTTTTTCTAGCTTTCTTACAGATTTCCCATCTGTCCATCATCAAACAAACCCATGCATTCAGTAACAATATCAGTGCTTTCTCACTTCAGAGACATAATTAGTGTGAGGAGATGTACAGCAAAGCAAGCTGTGGAGACACCAGCTCAGTGCATGCTGTATGTGAGAAAGTTTTTCATCACCCCATCATGTGATTCTTTCTTTGGAGATTTCCAAACCTCAACCCCTTTATCTGCATGTTCTGTGAAAATGGAGTCTGCTTGCTGAGATGTCAGACCTGATACCTGTGAAAATGGATTCATGTCTGCTGTTAAGGATTCCTTACAATTTGCTGCATTTGGGAAGAGACATAATTCTTGTTGAAATGAACAAATTTGCCCTGGAGCCCAGTAAAACACTGCAGATGAGTTCCTACTTAATAGGAGGGGCTGAACCTCCTGAAGTTCCAGTTCTGGAGCCCCCTTGGAAGCTATCTAGCTCTGGCACAGGGCTAAAAGGAGCAGATAGAGAGCAATTTACATTGGGAAATTCTTGATGTCTCTTCTTATTAGAAAGACCACTGTATTATTTTATTTATAAATATATACTATATTTATATATGTGCAAAAATGTTTTTAAAAGGGTCAGCAAATCACAGATACAAAGAGAATAATTTTCTAAAATACAAGCTGCCTTGTTCATCTAGAGACCCTCTAGGAATAAAAAAAAAATCAAGGATAACAAGCATGCTAAATACTAATAGTCACAATCATAAAAAATTACATGCATAATTAAAATATCCATTTCAAGGCACTCTTACATTTGCTAATAAAAGTCTCCTTATGAATACCAAAATACAATTTTCCACATAAAAAGGACAAGCAAAAAAACCCAAATGACATCTTAGCTTTATTTTCAGTGACCTTGCAAGATTTTGAAACATTTGACCTCCCTATCCTTTAAATGAATGTAGGTAAATGATTTAGATAAAGATGTCAGATGTGAGATACCAATGGCTGTTGATAATGACACAACTGGAGAGAGAAAAGGTGAATAATAACCAATATAACTGGGTTCAGGATGAAGCAGAACTCTCAGGCAACTGTGCCAGCAAATAGAAAACAATTTAAATTAGAAAAATGTTACATAACAAATCTAGAGGCAGTGAGAGTACATTTTAAGCAGAGGAGTAATTCAGAGTGATCTGGCCAGGAAAGGAATTTTCTCCAGGGAATACTTTAGCAAAGCCCTCCGAGCCATCCATCTGGAGTTCAACTCCAGCACAACAGACAATGGGAAACTGGATGAATCAGAGAAAAGACTATAAACTGGGAGAATAGATAACATTTCTGCATTTGGTAGGGCACTTCTTCATTTGAAACACTCTGCTTGGTCAGCTTTTCAACACAAAAAAAGGACATTACTGCCCTGGAACAGGGCAGACTGATGGCAGATTTTTGGAAGATGACTTATAAAGTAGGGGATCTGCCCAGGGAGAAGCAAGCCCTTTCCAGCAGCTAAATGAAATCAGCCAGAGGATCCAAGAGCAGAGCTGTCCTAGCTGCACAATGGCAAGCACAACCTGTGACCAGAGCTGGGGACCTTCTGCTCCAGGCACTGTGCATCCTGCTGCAAAGCAGCTTTGGTGCCTCACCAGGACCTGGAAATCTGAGGCTGCAAATCCCCCAGAGAGCACTGTTTGTGCTGTTTGTGTCTGAAATCCATGACAAACTATGCCCCTGGTGCACCTCAGCCTGGGCTTCATCAGGTGATCCCAGAAGCTGAGAAAAAGAGATCAGATACCCAGACCACGGTCAGTCTGCTTTTCTCTCGAGTCTTTGGCACGACAGCCCCAGTCTGACAACCAGACACCACCACCTTCCTCCAGATGCACGATCAGACATTTTGTGTGACTGTAGCACAGCCTGATGCTGGGATGTACAGGAGATACAAGCTCCAAGCTGCTGCCAGATAATTGCTCATCCCCTTTAGCTCAGGCAGCAGAGGCCTCCACTAGGCAGCCAGGGTGCAGCTGAGCATTTTACTTTCAGCATATGGACTATTTAAATTCCTAGCAAAAAGAGCAGTTTAAACCACTTGGTGCTCGGGTAGGATTTCTGCCATCTGGTACCCTGTATCTTCTGCTGGCAGAAGCTGAGGTTGGATGCAGCTCTAGGATACCAATTTTAGTGTCATTTCCATACAAATGGCTTGTGACTGGTGAGTTCAGGGGCAGGCCCATCAGAAAGCATTTGCCTTGCAAGCATTTCTCCTGCCTGTCGCTGCATATTGAGCATCCAAAGGAAACACGTGACCCTCTCAAGAACATTGCTGGTGCATCCATAATGTGGACCTGGAAGGGATGAGCCAAAGATCTTGATAATTATTTTGTTCATTCTTGCTGAAGACTGAACTAGAGATGATGAAAATATCCCTCCTCTCTCCTCACAACCAGTGAGAGCTGACAGGATGCTACTGATCTGGTCACTGGTGGTGTTCAGGGCTCAGAAACAGACTCAGACTTCAGTTCATTTTGTAATGACTGCCAAGAAACAGGCCTTTAATACCATGAAATGTGACCATGAAATCACACATGGAACATCATAGCTGACACTTCTCTAACAAACAGTAGAAACCCCTATTTCATAACAGAAGTTCCTGCCCTCTCTAAAGCCCCTGAACACGGTCCAAATCTACCCTGTGACAGAGAGCTCTGCTTGACATGAACTTGAGCCCCAGCACATGTGCTCAGCAGACACACATTCATGTTTTTTGGGGTCCTTCTTCATCAAAGCACTTTAATTCTTTAGGGCTATAGGAAAATTATAGTCTTGCCCTCCCAGTGCCAGTGGGTCTACCTGTGTAACCTGATTCTCAAATAATTTGCACAGGTAAAATTGAACTTATAATTCTTCCTTTATTTAGGCTGAAAAGTACATACACCATTCCCTCTTCCCCAGAGCAGAAAGGATCTCTGTAAGACTGATCTTACTTGCTGCATAAAAGCAGCATTTCCCAGGAATTATGTTGAGGATGCCAGGTGACCATGCGTTGTCTCACACAAAAGAGGGCAGTGTTATGCTCTGCTCTGCTTTACAAGTACTGTGTAGCCTCCCTCAGACACATATAGTGTCTCAATGAAACACATTCTCAAGTGATGTTTGTCTAAAAGCTGCTCTGTGGATGGCTACATATACTTCTGAGGGCAATTCTGATTTTATATCCCTCATCAGCTGAATGAGGTGCACCACCTTATGGAATATTCATACTGAGGCCACACTTCAATTCATCCTGCTCAAAATGCAGATTATTCCAGTGTCTAACATTAACTCAGTAAGTGCTGAACCCAATTATGATGATTCAACAAAAGCTCATTTTACATCAGTATCTCTTTCTGGATGTCCAATATTATCCATTAAATGACATGATAGAATCTGTTTTTCTGTCAGGGAGATGGCGAAAAACTAATTTCTGGAGTCTCTTTTGACCACAGGACTTGCTAGAAGGCCATTGTGGCAAAGCACTCATTATTCAACAATTGATTGTTGCTTTAGCTATTCAGAAACCAGAGGTGACATTTATCCTACTGTCGAAAACTTTATTTATCCTAAAGTGTAGTTTTAAGTCAGAGTTAGCTGATTAGGCTGGGAAAATTCCCAGTGTGGGGGTAACCTATGGGGAGGGGGACACAGCACTCTAGGGTGGGTATTTAACACAAGAAGAACTTGTGTCTACATCAGGATGAGCAGCTTCTCTCCAGGGTCCAGATGGTCGCAGTTTTGGTCTTGATGCCTGACTCATGGATTGATTTTGATGGAGGTTGAGTGGGTGCAGTAAAAGCCACTCCCAACCGCTAACATCTTCCTACAGAACTCTCCCCTCTACCTTTGGTTTCAGAGCTAGAGGCCACTGTCAGGGCACATCTGGGCACTACAACCCAAGGAGCCCCAGCCTGCTGAAATCTTTTTCAGTGTAGGTGGACAGAGAGGACTGCTGGGTGAGGTGCCTGTAACATTCTCACAGTGAAAGATGCACCAACAAGCAACCCTCCTGCCTCTGTTAACATTTTTCACTTATCCTAATATCTACACAGTTATTAAAAGCTCCAGGGGCTTGTATTTTTTATTAACAGATACAAGAGGAAGGATCCTTTGCTCAAGAGCTAAAACATCCAGTTAAGTCTTGAAGGACCTTTGATGTTGATGCCTGCAAGAAGTTTTCCACCAGAGGAAGCTGAACAACAAAATTGACACAGATAATATTGCCAAAAGTAGAGAGGTGGGAAGAAAACAGAGCCCTGAAAACAACATCTTTCATGATTCTTTACATGTCAACCCTAAGCAAGTGGCAAAAAGCACAGAAATTATTTTTTTCCCTCCAACTTTTACATCCCATATAATGCATGGTGTTAAGCTGGCAGCAAAACAACTGCATTGCTTACCTGCAGCAAGATATTGTGGATCTGTAGTAAGAAAGCAGTAAGGTCTGAACCTTCTCTTAATCCATCCACTTGGCTTTTCTGTTTACTTTTTCAACTTCTGCTGCCTTTCCACTGAGATACAGCAGTGTCACTTCTATAATTCTCTGAGGAGATGTGATATAAATGCACAGCTTATTTAAGCAGCCATACCATCCATTTGGGGACAATGGAAGTTTCCTACCAGCTGGAAGGTGTTTGCTGTAACCCTCTGTGCACGCTCTCTCTCTTTCTGCCCTTCAGAAGCTGCCAGCACTGGAGAGGGAGGTGCTGAGAGGGTTTTTGCATGGCATCTGGCACAGTGCTTGTGTGACAGGCTGGATCATGGAGAGACCTGTACTTTGGGTGGCAGTTGGAATAAGAGCAGCTGTGGGTCCATATGCACCTAATGTGTACTTTAAACTGTTTGTCTACTTGTTTCCAACAAATTTCTTAATTTGTGGCTTACGCAGATTTTAAAAGTCACATTAAGGGTCCCTAGATGCTTTTCTTCTTTTATGTGATGAGTCTAAGTAAAAGAAATGAAATTATGCTCAAGCCTCCCCACATCACATCCTTTCATTTCAATGACCTTAGGTCTTCATCTTCAAATATCCTGGACTAATGTGCTATTCTGACATGAGTCATCTTGTATTTGGAGTTTTCCCTTAGAACTCAAACTGCTGGAGAATCTCGGGCTCCATCAAAAATATTTTTGAAGTGGGTAAGTGCTTTTGGACAACAGCTTGAAAGCACAACTTGAGTGCAAGCTATGAGATCAGCAGCCAGCTCTCAAAGTGAAGTCACACACAGCTTTTAGCTATTAAGATGCACTTTCCATCAGTTTCTTCAGTTCTGAACACTCACTTTTGGATCAGCTGTAACTCTCCCCAATGCTTCAAAAAGCTTCTCTGCCCCCTTGCTCTCACCCCAGCATTCAGTGGGTGCAGGCAGACCTTCCTCTGGGCTTTGCCAAGGGAGCTGCCAGCTTCAAACTCAAGCCACAATGCTCAGGAGACATCTGAGGACAAAGGAGAACATTTTTGCTCTGCACTGGCAGTGTCCAGCTAATTCACTGGAGCTGGAGCAGCCTGTGAGAGCTGTGGTGTAACCTGGGAACGGCATTTGTGTTGCTAATAATAAAAGATTTTTTGTGGACTGGTTAATGACATGGGTCTGTCAACTCCCACGTGCAAAGTGTTGGGGTGGAGAGCAGCCACTTGGCTTTCCGGAATAATTTGGAAAGGCAGCTTCTTATCTGTGGCAGATAACAGCCTTCTGTAGAAGATTTTAAGAAATGTGTAAGGGAGGAAGTGACAGAAGTCCTGGCTTAAGGAAATCAGGGAATTTCACCCAAGACCAGGGGCAGTTTTGGTCAACAGGCTATCACAGTATCCCTTGGATAAGAAAGACTGTGGATATAAAAAAAAGGTGTTATCAGAGCATTTCTGACAATGAATTTTTCTCTTCTAGAAATCATTAAATTTCTTCCACCTGGATTTAATGGGGAAAAAAGATCCCAGCCTGAGTTGTGGTTTGCTCTCAGCTAGACTCTATGAGTTCAGGCTCCCTATTAAATTCTATATGTTCATAGCCATTTCTGTGGAGCTTTGTTGACTTTACTCTCCAAGGCCTTCCATCCAACCTCGATTTATTCTGCAAACAGCTGGCTTGCTACTTTTCCACTGCTGCTCGTTTCTGAAAAATACAGCAGCTCTACCTGGCCTTGACAGCAAGCTTATTACTGGGTGGTGGTGTTAGGTTTGCTGAGTTTGTGGGTTTGTTTTGCTTTTTTCCCTCCCTCATCTCTTCTATATTTTCTCCTTCTTTCTCCCTCTGTCAGAGTGACAGTCACCATCTCAGGGATCTGGCATGAAAGGCTGGAGCAGCATGATGTGGCTGATACAGGCAAGAAGCCAGAACATTTTGTGTAGGTTAACTGTCCTCCTAGGCAGAGAGCGTCCCTCAGCTCAGACATATGCCAGCAGCCAGCCATTCTTCTGCTCCTCCTCCCCTCCCCAGATATTCCTCCCACCTCCCACTCAGACTTTTATGCTCAGCCCAAGTTGATTAAAATGTTGCTGTCATTAAAAAAAAAAAAACCAAAACAGCGAGAAACAGGGGAGATGGTAGTGATGGGGAAATTTCCTTGCAGCTGCTGCTTGTCAGTTGGCAAGTTGCTTTTAACCTCTCCATGACAGAAAGCAGCAGTGTGCTCTGGCTTTCCTTTCCTCACTGCTGAAGGGCTCCTGCATGCTCTTGCTTCCATGCCAGACACATCCAGAGGAGCCTGCTCACGATGGAGAGGGTGACAGCTGCCAGCATCCTCCCCTGCTGCCTCCTACCACTCGCCCTGGTTGTGCACATGGGACACAATGTCCTGGTCCCCCAGGACAGCCCAGCCTGGGGACACGGGGGCAGATCTTGGTGGGATGAGCCAAGAAATCATGGCCCTACTAGTATGGGCCCATCATGGCCCACACTGCTGCCTGGCTGATGTCTTCAGTGGCATCATGGCAGGGGAAGATGAGGAGGTGATGTCCTACCTGTTTGTGCAATCCCCATGGCAAACCGTGTGTGAAAGGCTGTCACCCCCTCCCATGCCATTTCCAATGCACTGAGGTGGGCACACGCAATGCCTGCGGTTGGGAACAGCCCTGAGCTCCCAGCAGAGCTTTCGGGGGAATGTGCACTTGAAGTCAGATGTGGAAAACACAACTGACACGCATCCTTGGAGCAGGCCAAGCCCAAAACACAGATGTGCATCACATCTCACCATTCCTGGGGCCTGCAGAACTCAGCTTGAGGTTCACAGCCTGAGACATCTGCTCTTGTGTTGTTAAAATGAGCACAAGGAAGAGTCTGCTCTGTAGTGTGCGTGAGCAGCTAGCGACCTCCAAGCGATGCAAACAAGGGAAGGGGCTTGCTGGGAGAGTACCATTGCTTTCTTTCACAGCAAAATATTATGCTTTACAAATAACAACAACAACAAAAGAAAAATCCCCCCCCAAAACAATTAAGAGAAAAAAAAACATTTAAAAAGAAAGAAAACCGCAAGCATGTTAGACCACCACCTCAAATCTCCAAAACAATTTCACCCTCCTTTTTCCCCTTTTCTGTTTCTCAGAGTCCAGCTTTTGTGCTGTCTCCATGGCTCTGGTTCTCTTCATGCTGAAGGCTTGATTTCATTTCATAAGGCAGGGAAGCACTGCTACACTCAAAAATAAATTTATTGAATGTTCTTTCAGCCCTCCGCAATTTAAAAGGCTCAAAAAATGTGACAAAAAAGCACACATTGAGTTGAAAAGTGATATGGTAACCCTAAAATCCTCAGTTTTGTTTCTACTTCTACAGAATAAACACACTTAAGTTATTACAGGATTTAAGCTTGGTGCATTATATATTGTGACCCACATTTTCAAAAATCAGTGGAAGAATTATGGTTCTTTGCTCAGCTGTCTCAAATAGATACTCATTATATTAGACCAGGCATCTAACAAGAGTAAAAAATAATTTATCGAAATGTAATTGGCCATTTAATAAGCCAAACTGATTAGTTTTTCCATAATTAGTTACTACAGTGTTCAAGACCAGAAATATTATAGGATACAGCAGATAAGAGAAGAAACAGGACACTTAGTAGCTGGAAAAAGACTAAGAAAACTTTTGCTATTTCTTCATTAATCTGATGATAAAACATGGGTTTCAATATAGCTGTTGAATGACTTGTCATCTTAAAGATGGACTTCTGAATTTTTCAATTCATGGTAATTCCTTTTATTTCAGTATTGATTCCTGTCCTCCATCAAAATGACAATCTATTTAAACTTTCAAGAGTAAGATCAGATGAGAAATTTCTCCTGGTAAAACCAAGTTTAATTTTACTTTCAACTTCAAAAACAAAATCAAAGATGTACTAAAACCCAAGAAAATGAAGTGTGCTTTATTATAAAATACTTTGAAATACAATGTTCTTACATCTTGCAAGCAATTTTTCTTCAGTTTTTTTTCAAAAAAAGTATTGTCAACCTGTTCTGGCAAAGTTGTCTGGTTTTGGTTTTTTTTTTTTTTTTTGGGTTGGTCAAAACTGCATGTGTGCATGCCAAACTCTGCCCTTGTAGGATCTAAAGGCACAGATATGAATGACCACAGGAAAAATAGTTAATGCAATTACCAGCAGACCCATTCCAGCAGCGAGCATGTTGATGCTGGAATTATCCAAATGACTGCCGGATGAAAGGATGCATTTGTTCAAAGCACATTTGCCTAGCTCACTAATCTCTGCAGATATCCTGTTGGGAAATCCTTTGAATCCAATACCTGATAAATGAATTTGGCTAGTGAATAAACATCCCACAAGCCTATTACTGAAATATTATGCACCTGTTACAAGAATGCTCCCATGCATTAATTTCCACGCAGTACCGTCCTTTAAAAACGCTTTTTGATGGAGTGTGAAAAGCTGTTACTGAAAGTGATGTTACCTTGAGCTCAGAGTTACAGCCCCGTGCTTGGATGCATCTCTAGAAAAGCCTCCCTGCCATGGATGGGCTCTCTGCACATCCCTCTTCCCAGGGCAGCAGGACTCTGCTGGAGACAACGGCCCTGCGCCAAACCAGGACAGACAGACCTGCACATTCAGTTGCCCACACCCAAGGTCTGTGTCAATTTAGTTTATCCAATGTGTGTTAGTCATGCAAAGGGAAATGCTGCAAGGTTATGGAGCAGGGCTGTTTGCTTGGTGGTGGAGGGGCATTGCAGGTGCTATTTAGGATTTTCTCCTGCTTGTGAAGCATTCTGTAATCTTTATTGTGGAAAATGGTAAGCAACATGAATGCTTTTCAGTGAATAAATACCCACCTTGCTGACAAGGACTTCAGCAAAGAGGCATCAGATTATTGGCAATGAATTTTATGACTTTGACTTTAACAACTGTGCTTCATGGCTGCTTTGATCAGACAATTGGTATTCTGGAGAGGTTGCCTCCACGTGGAGAGAAGCTTAAGCAAAGGACTCTGCACAGGACTGGTGAAGGAGAAAGAGTGAAAATTCCCTGAGCATGCCAGAGGGGGAGGCTTACAAAGACACACCATGTCGGACACTGGAGGGTAAGTGCTGGACAGACTTTCCAGATCACTGTTCTATTAAATGGGTTCACTGGCAGAGATGTTTCTATGCCATGGTTAATAACATTCGTTATAAAGGTCACCTCCACATTTGTTAAAATGAACATCAGTTTTTCAAGGCACATACTAAAAGTCAGTTGTTTAATCAAGGAAGAACACTAATTCCAGTACCCCTGTCCACTGAAAAACTGAAAGCCAGACCCTGCATTTCAAGCCACATAGGGGTCAACTACACGCAGAGAAATCATTTGCTGTCTAGCAGCTGAATGCAATAAAACTTCAAACTTTTCACAGATAATTTGCAAAAGAAAGAGAGGCTAAATTAATTGAATAAATTATTTCCTATGAATCATTCACTCTGCTCTAATTAACAGGAGCTTGTGTACTCAGCTCCTTCTGCAGTATCTCCATGGCTGCCCCTAAGGGTCAGAGTCCCTGAGAAATCCTTAATTTTACTTTCAAATGTGTTTTCATTAAGTTATAGTTGGAAACAACAACAAAAAAGATACTCTGAGGAAGAAAGGGGGAGAAATCATCAAGGGGACTTAGTTAGCAGTTGAACTTCAATTAGGGATGGCATCCCAGTTCTTCATGGAAATATTTGGGTGCTTATCTGGACTGCTCACACCACCTGGATGAAGGGCTTCTCAAAAGCTCCCCCTATCCAGATGCCACACTTCCCCTAATTAATCCTCCTTTGGACCCAAAACCTCACAGTTAGCCCGCACACTGGCGTCTCCCAGGATTGCTGCAAACATTATTAGCCTGTGCATGAGAACAGTTGCCAGGAAATGAGACGGGCAGGCACAGATTAGCTGGCACTGGAGGGATGGGGAAATGAGGGAACATTAGTTCCCTCATGGGTACCAGCAGATGAGTGCCTGCTGCTGCAGCACGTAACACACTCATTGCGATGCAGCACCTTCCCTGTTCCCTCTTCCAGTGAGGTGAGAGAAGCCTCTGAAGCCATCATTGTAAAGGTTTTAGCTACAGGAGGTTTTGTTTGCTGTGCTTTGGTGGTTTTTCACTTTGTTTTTGGTTTTTTGGTTTTGGGTTTTCTTTAAATGGTTGAATTCAGTATGGGAATGGCTGACACTGTCAGTATGTTTGCTTTAGTGTAAAATAAAGTGTCTAATCCACTGTAATCCTCTGGGGTGGTGGATGCCAGAGGGTGGCAGTGGAGAAGTGGGACAACCCAGTTCCTCTACTGGAGATGACACTCTCCCCTGCCTGCCAAACCCCTGCACCATCCAGAGGATTTTTGTCAGTGAATAACGAGAGAAGGGAGGAGAAGAGGGAAGCAATGACTGGCCAAACCCAAGGATCCTCAGTCAGAAAAAAGAAGCAACATCAAAGTACTAAGCCAAGATCTTTCAAAGATTACAGAGCACACTGCTCTGAGATCAGATTAGTAAACTTTTGGGAATTTTCAGGGTTTTATGCACTCTTCATCTTTACCACATACTTCAAAATTTCTCTCTTGACCTATTAATGACTTCTACTGCATTCAGTGCCCCAGGGCCCTGACCCACATCAGAGTCCCAGTGCACTGGGCACATGGCAGCAGAGACTGCCCTGAAGAGCCCACACTGTCATTAGGCAGGGCAGAAGAAAGGTGGAAAAGGGAATAGGAGTGCCAGGAAGGCCTGGGATCACAGCAAGGTGGCTGCCCCTCTGACCTGCTGCAGGGGAAGCAGAGAGTGGGTCTCCTGGCACAGTGTGAACTGTCCTCCTCTGCCAAATCTGCCAAATCTCACACTTAACGTGGGTGCTGCTCCACAGAAACACTGGCAGCAGTCAAATCCTCCCTCTGCAGAAAGAAGCACCACACAGCATCCTTGCCTTGCCTGCCCTGAGGAAAAGCCAGGCAGCTGTGGTGCTCTGCACCTGACCACAGCCTGGCAGGACACTTGCAGGAACCTGAGTTTTTTGTTGCTTTCAAGCATGCCAGAGTTTCTACTCTGTCAGTTGGTAGAAAGTCTGAGAGAAAATGTTAAGGGAAAAAAAGCTCACACAGAAAGATCATTTCCTCTTATAAAAGGACCCTGGGAACAAGACAAATGTTACAGTAAGTGAAGAGAAATAAAATTAAACCAAAATGATTTTCTCCTGAAAAATTAAAAGGATTATGTTCCTGGAAAAAAGCCCCCTTTCCCTTTATACAGTAGTCAAACAGAGGTCAAAGTAATTAATATTAAAGTATCCATGTAATAGGATGTGTAGAATCCAGTTACAAATACAGAATTTATAAAACCATCCTCTGAAAAGAGACAAAATTATTCAGAACCACTCTCCCAGAGAGTATAAATACACAATTATGTCTAATCTTGGCAAGCTTTTGAAGGAGTATATTGGTAACAGAACAATTATAAATAGACCAGTTTGTTTCCTTGCTTCCTCTGGTATTGTTCTGTTTACTATGGAGACTTCTCATGCCTATATAGGCACAAGAGAAGAATTGGGCTGTATGTTTTACAGCAAATACATAAACATACAGGCAAAGCAGGTGTAAGTTTGATCACTGGCTCTCTTCTGACTGTACTTTGTGTTATTCTTGTCTCATTCTGAATTGTGAACCCTCTGTGCTCAGTGCTACACAAACACACAGTGTAACCTGCTTCTTTATTTACCTTAAGGTTTGGTGGGAGTCTGTATTGTTCTGTTTAAAATTTTGAAATTTTACCCAAAATTTCCCCTTTTCAAGGAGATTTAAAAGATTGATATGTGTATGCAGACACATTTCCAAAACTGAAGAAAAATTTAGAGGGAACCAAGAAAGCTTGGATTTTCTGCCCCAAATGGTGGATTTATAGCATGGGCTGTCTGAGCTCTTTGCTTTGTAAATAACATTTAATCCATATAGTTGCTTTTGCTCAGATATCTTCCTATATTCCCAGGTCTCTGCTTTCCTCCAGGCTGGTTGGTGTTGATATTGACATTCCTGTTCTTGAGAATAACACCATAACAGGTACTATTCTGTTTGATTCAAGAGATGTAGAAGAGTCATGCCCTGAATCTGTCAGAGGGCATCTTTACACATTAATGTTTTCCCTTGAAAACTGAAGTAGAAGCTGCAAAGACTGAAATCCAGTTGTATGTAAGAATGCCTTGACTCTCATTACAAACAACACTTAGAGGGTTGTTCCTCAGGATGGAGAACTGCTCAAGAGGGAGGGAGGGGGATCTGAATTTCTGAAGTGCCAGGCTTTAGTGGTCCTTTATTGTTGTAAAGGATACTGCTGCACTGCAAGGATCCCTTCAAGATTGACAAAGGTACATTGAAGGTTAGGCAGAAGCCTGATTTAAGACACTTTTCAGATAGCAAACCAATAATCAGCTAAAGCTTCCCAAGACAAAGGTTTAAAACTCCCACTTTTTACCCCTTCTTATTGGTTTTCTGTTTCTTGTTGTAGTAAGTATACTGTCCTGTTCTATTTATTACCCATAAGCTCTTTATATGGGCTCAAAAGCTAAAATTGTTCTATGGGGAACTATTTTTCTTCTCTTTACAACTGTTATTTTTTTTTCTCTATCATGCAATTAAATGCAAAATCATGGAAATATTTCTATTTCATATTTGGTTTTGAGAACTCAAGCTGGGTGTATATGAAAGTAGCTTTTCATACAATTTACTGATAAATACTGAATTCAATTCAGTAAATCCTTTAGGGACCAGAGATGCTTTTAATACCCGTATAAAGTTATATCATATGCATAAGTGCTTTCTTTATTGCAAGTGACCTAAACTTATCTAAGTACTTTCTCCAGTACTAATCACAAAGCACAACACAAAAACAACAGCATCCATTATTTTAATGTTCTTCCTAACATAATAGAAAAAGTTTTTGTGTATGCTTCTTCTCACCTATGAAACAACCTCTTTCAACTGAAGTGCTGTTTATTACTTTCTTTCTAGAGCTAAACCATTTTTCTGGGCTTCATAATTAAACCTGTGTTAAAAGGCTTTTGTGGTTCTCCACAAAATGGAATGTTTAGTCTTCACAGACAGAGTTATGAAACTCAGACTTGCTACGTGCAGATGATTGAGGGGATATCCAAGTCAAAACTCCTGTGGCTGTATTAACAAGCTCCTCCTTGGACTGTTTTATCTCATTTGCTTGGTAAAAGGGTGGCTTCCATTATCCAACCTTTGATTTGTGTGATTTTGTGCTCAGACATATAATATTTCCAATGCTGACCACATTAAAAAAAGGAGGGGAACAAAAAAACCTCAGCAAACAAAAACCTCATTACTATGAAAGTCTGAAAAATATTTTTCAGATTTATATAATAAAATGTTTCACTTAGACTTCACAGACTCAGGCCAGGGCCAAACCTGGCCCTCCCTTCGGAAATGATGCAGAAGAGCAATCAGGATTAGGACTGTTCAGTATTTCCTTGCCTTCTTTACTCTCCTGATTTGTGATACACATAAAGATGTATTCATCCTGTGATATCTTTGGCATCAAGAACCAGGTCAGACAACACCCAAAAAATACTTGCTTAGTTAAGGAAAACATATTTTCTAGGCAGAAAAATCTAGCCACACAACAAAAATTAATGCCAAACTGTGCAATATTTGAATTCTGGCAGCTGTGGCAGCGTTTCCATGTTGTGTGGCTACCAGCTCCAGACTATGATGGGATGCACACCATAGTGTGTCTGGATCCTTGGTGTTGGTCTCAGAGCAACACCAGCTGTGCAACTTGCACTGCAATCATTTGGCAGAACTCCCAACTGCAGCCCTTCCCCTCCTTTTCAGCATCAATTTCCTTTAGCATTTTATATTTTTTCCTGTCTTTTCAGGTGTTTTTCTCTGCCTTCCTGTTTGTGGTGCTCCAGGGCACAAAGCTCAGCTTCTACCAGGCCTCTGCTAACAGCATTCTCCCCATCTTTCTTGTGCCTGCCCGTCTCAAACTCACCCTCCAATATTCACACCTACCCCCCTCCTCAGTTAGTACTTTTCCCAAATCAGAAACTACTGTAAATAGGGAAGAAAGGTGGCAGAAGAGCAGTTTGGAAGTCACCTTAAGATGACATCATTAGGTACAACCCACGAGCAGTGGAATGCCAGGGGTATATGAAGTGCTGCTTCAAACCTCATGGAAATGGCAAAGGACTGGCATTCAGAGCCACCGTGGGGCAGAGTCAGGGCAAAAGTCAAAGCCCTTTGCATCCCCAGGTAGGCAGAGTCATCAGAGTACAGGAGCTGTCTAATTTCCTCCACCACTGAAGACACCTGGATAAAATACGCTGCAAGTAAATTCTCCAGTTAGATGTTTATGCAAGAGTTCATGGAGCAGAAAAGTTGCCAAAAAGACCTCAGACAATACTTAGGAGTTGTATCAAGTGTCACATGGAAATTGCAGACACCCCCCCACATGTTAATATTTAACCAAGAAACTCAACAAATTTTGTACTATCAGCAACTTCCAGCAACACAAATTGCACAGCACAAGCAAAAAATCATATTAAATAACCCAGTTTCTTTTATTTCTTTTATAAGAAATAAAACCATCCACTTTGTTTTATTTCTTTTATAAGAGGTGTCTTTTATTCACCTCTTCTCAACCAAGCAAGTAGAACAGCCAGGAGTTTTGGATATACTGGCATTCATCTACCTGGACAAAGTGTTTAGAATAAAGCATCAAAGTGTAGAACTGCCTCTTAAAGCATAAAGAGACAACAGCAAGATCCTGCAAAGGTAATTCCTAGCATAAGGAATATAAGTAGGTAGGTAGCTGAAGAATCAGAGGTTCCAGATGCAAGTCTTATTTCATGAGAAAAAAAATCTGGAATCTTACCAAAAATAGAAGGCATTTGTAAGTGTCAAAAAGCAGAGCTGCCCTTAATATGTTGTGAATTCCAGTTCATAACAAAAACATGCATATATTCAGATACATTCTATGATACGAAATCAGGGTGTACTGCTGTGTATTTAAAATCCAAAGTTTACATATAAGCTAATGAGTTGTGGACAGATTGATTCAAGAGGAATCAAGGGCTGACATTCCTCACCTTGAATAAAACTGATCCCTTCAGGCACAAAACAACAAACAAAAGGGTCTTTTAGCTGAACCTTGCAACCAGCCCCATGGGCTTCTGCCACTGACAGCCTCAGGAGCACCTTGTGTTCTGCAGGGCCATGTTGTGCAAAGCCAGATGTGGAAAGAAGCCTCACTTAGAGACCACAGTAGTCCAGAAAGCCCTAACAAAGGTCTGCCCGACAAAAATTAAGGTCATTCTTTCTTAATGAGTAAAGCCTTTTATATTGACAAGGTTTATTCTTCCCGGCTGCTCTGCATTCTTGTAGTGTAATCCTGAGGGCTTTCCCCCCCCCATTTACCTGCAAAATAAAATTTCTGGGTCATTTCTGCAGAATATTTGCATCCCAGCTTTAACCGGGCTAAAGGCACTCATCCTTACCTTGGTTTATTTATTTCTCAGCCTTAGTGTGGAAACAAGTCCAGCAATCATCTTCTGCCCCAGTCACCTTTTCCTTGCAATGAAAGAACCAAACCATTTCCTAGAACTACTCTCTCTTCCCCCACTTCCTCTGAGCACCTTCTCCCCACTTCTATTTAATGTCTGCCCTGTTAATGTGATTATGTCAAACCCTGAAAGATAATCTTTATGGGAACATTTGACAAGTGGCCAAAAAGTACCGCTGGTACCCAGACGTGGAGAGGAAGGAACCTCATGAATGTGCTTGATAGACTGCACAGAACACATCTCTGTGATGGGCACACATGACATGCTAAGGAGATTAAAACAAGAGATGAAAATAAATGTCAGGGAGCAGAGAAAAAGTAGATGGGGCCTGGGTGTCTCAGGGGCTGTTTAATGGGATAGAGAGATTTTCACCTCAGGGTCAGCTGCCTGAATCTGATGCAGGCTCTCAGCAGCAGAGCTCTCACAGCCCCTCAGATGCCAGATTGGCACTAACTGATATGAAATAAGTTGTTAGCCTGGGCTTGTCCCTGAAGGAATAATGGTCAGACCTCTTCATCAAGAAACATGGCCTGCCTGCTGCATTTCCTTCCTTAATTCCAGTCAAGCCTGGCAGTGCCAGCTACCCAAAGGAGTCCAGCCCACATCCCTGTCACTCTGTTTGGTGGGTGGGTCATTGCAAAGGGCGAGCACCAGCCAGGCAGTTTCTGAGGCATTAATCTAGGGCCAGTAACCACATAGAATAGGGAGGGCATCCTTCCCATGCCAAAGCAAGTATGAAGCTTTCAAACACCACACACTGACAGAGCTGTCTGAAAAACAGAAATTATGTTTTCTTGGGAGAAGAAGGTGAAAAAAGTATGATTGGGTACTTTGTCACCTCCAAATTAGGAGCACGGAAATGCTGATAATTTCTTGTGCTGCAGAAAGTCTGAATTATTTCACTTTGGATACTCAACTGAAGTTGAGTATTACATGTTGAAAAGCTGAAGTAGCACATATTTGTTCTGACGTTTTCAACTCGATTGTCCTTACATTCACTCAGGAAAGCAAGAGTGAGTTCTGGTGTTTCTCACAATAATATGTAATAGATTTCAGAAAAACATATTCAATCAAAAAATAACAATCTCATAGCAAAATATAACAAAACAACCACTTTATTATTAGTTTTTCTTGAAGAAATATGTTGACAAATCACCACCTTATTTAAGATAAGACCAAACAGCTTTTTATTTCTGTATAGCGTGTATGTTTTTTAAAAAGAGGAATGTTTTAAACAGGTTATTTTCCCCAAACCAGTCTTTAATCCCATAATATGCCACTGCCTTTCTGCATGATACATAACACAAGTCATTTTAGGTGAAATGCCAGGCCTGCCAAGGTCAGGCCTGGGAATTCATCTGTGGATTTCAGCATGGCCTGGATTCCTCTCTAAATCCGTGCATTGTAAATCCCTGGCTGTGAAGAAAGGATAATGGTGTCTTCTGTAATGGACAGGGAGCTGCTACACAGCAATTAAGAAAAACAAACAGATGAGCACTAAACTATGCTTTTAGAGTATATTGCCTGTATGGACTGCATTACCCAAAATGTTATAGGGAAAAAAGACACATCCTTGCCAGCAGGGCTCTTTCCAGTCCAGGTTCATTTCAGTGGCAGAATAATATCTATCTCCATACTGTTAAAGTGCCCCCTCCTACTGCCAAGAGGGGACAGAGAAGGAATTTATTTCACTGCAAATTTAGGGGGTGGACATGCAGGAGGAGCAGTCCCACCAGCGTACCAGCACCTGGCAGGCAGCAGATGTTGCCAGATTTTGGCCTAGAGGCAGCTGGGTGTGGCTAATGTTGCCTGGCATCCTGGGTGGTTGTCACAAGGTGAACCCTTAAAGTACTGAGACAATGATTAAATCAGCCAGACAGGGAAGAAAAATAATGAAGCAGGAGCCTAGCAGGGTTACAGAATGAGCATGCTGGAGACCTCAGCTGGGGGCTGCTTGCTGAGATGGTGGGGATTGCAGCTGAAGTAACCAGGGTATCCCTGGAGTGCTCGTTGGGGCCCCACTAAGCCAAATGCAGGAGCAAGCCACCTTTTGGCCTGGAAACCTTCCAAAATGGAGTATTAGTTATTGTGGCAAAGGGTAAAGCAGGTGGCTCGATCCCCTGTGAGTTTCACTCATGTACAGTTGTGGGAGCTGACTTAGACCAGTGTTTTAACAACCACCTGTAAGTTACAGGGTGGCCAGCTTTGTAGGTGTTTGGGTCTTGCTTTACTGGCACACCTAAGAACCCAAGAGGGAAAGAAAAGAAGATATGGGTTTGGGTTTTGGGTTGGTTTTTTTTTTTTGTAATTTGCAAGTTCTGTTATCCTACAATGATAACAGGAATGATTTAGGTTTTAGAAATGATCCATGTATATGTGACACAAACCAGAGAAAAAGTGGTACTGATATTAAGGAACTGTGGTGGGGTGTGCTCACACATGTACGTGCAGACGTGTGTGCTTGCACTTGACTCTGTGTGTTGGTATGTGCACATGAGACTGAGCTGTGATGCTGCTTCTCTCTTGACTCAGAGGACCATTTAGGTCCTCTTTAGGTGGAAAAAACCTTTCAGATTGTTGACTCCAACTTTTAATCCAGCACTGCCATGTCCCTAAATGCTACATGCACATGTCTCTTAAATACCTCCAGGGATGCTGACTCAACCACTTCCCTGTGCAGCCTGTTCCAGTGCTTGACCATCCTTTTTCTGAAGAAATTTTTCATAATATCCAATCTCAACCTCCCCTGGTGCAACTTGAGGCTGTTTCCTCATCCTGTATCCTGATGCTTGGGAGGAGAGATGAACTCTTACCTCACTACAGCCTCCTTTCAGGTTGTTGTAGAGAGGGATAAGGTCCCCTCTGGTCCTTCATTTCTCCAGGCTAAACACCCCCAGATTCCTCAGCTGCTCCTCATCAGACTTGTGCTCCAGACCCTTCCCCAGCTCGGTTGCCGCTCTCTGGACACACTCCAGCCCCTCAATGTCTTTATTGTGGTGAGGAGCCCAAAACCGGACACAGCACTCCAAGTGTGGCCTCACCAAGTACAGGGCACAATCACTGCCCTGCTCCTGCTGGCCACACTATCGCTGATACAGACCAGGATGCCAATGGCCTTCTGGCCACCTGGGCACTGCTGGCTCATGTTAGGCCACTGTGACCAACACCCAGCTGGGTCCTTTTCCACTGGGCAGCTTTCCAGCACCTCTTCCCCAGTCCTGTAGTGTTACATGGTGGTGTTGTGATGTTAGGGCAGGACCTGGCACTGAATCTCGTTGAGCCTCATACAAGTGGCCTCTGCCCACTGATCCGCTCTTACTTCTAATTTGTTCAGTTATTGTGAATCAGTCCAACATAAACTATGTTTTCCAATATTTTAGGAAGTAAGAGTACTGACCTCATAATGCTTGACCCACCAGAAGCTGCACATGGGACCTGGCTTCCCTGTAGCCATGTAGAGGCAACTGCTACTTCTTGGACAGACGGCAGGAACCCTGTGACAGAAAGCTTACATTAAACACTATGATGTGCAAATCTTACCTAAACCAGGTGATCTAGAAGATGTAGTCAATACCCACTGCTGTTATGTCACTGGTGTTACCCATGATGGAAAATTATGCAAAACAGAGCTCACTAAGAATTTCACTGGGTTTTGAAAAAGCTGTTTTATATGTCACAGCTGGGGTATTTGTAAAATCTTGTGGGGTTTCCATGGAAAATTCCTTAGCCCTTTTTAGTTCTTTATTCAAAGTCACACTAAAAAGGACTCAAGTCATTTGTATAAAATAAATCAAATTTTCAACAGGTAGCATAATTTGATCATACAATGAAAAATTAAGCTGAAACCAGGCCCAATTTGTATCCATGTAAGCCTCCATGTGTCAGGCACAATTTTAGCAAGATGGTAAAAGCAACTACTTGTTTTACCTAAGGATTTTTGAGGATCTTGCTGTAAGAGATTTTAATCAAGATTCAATATTTCTGAGTAGAGCCTAACCTTATATAAGCAAGGACAAGGAAGGGATCAGTAGCTCTGTGCCTCCATCGAAGTTCACAGATCATAATCTAAAGCTGGCTGGAGATTGAGAGCTCTCTTTCTCCTTAGCTTTGAAGGCCCTAAAGTTGGTTTTCCCCCTTCCTGGGAACAAAAATTAAAAGGTTAAAATTTTTTTAAAGGAAACATAGCAGCACCAGAACAGCTATTTGAGAGTCAAAATTTTCCTTCTTCTCTTTCCGGAAAGGAGAAGGTCAGGACAAAGAGAAAAGTTGTGAGAAACTGGGTTCTTGTGCCCCTATGTCCAGAGCAACACTTTCCTCATGTGATGCAGGGGGGAACCTGGTGTTCCACAGCCATTACTCAAAGCTCCAGGTTAGCAGGAAAGTTGCTCACTGTCTTTGGTCTGTTTCTTTTCCTCCAGCCATTAAATGAGAAATTTAATCAAATCCAATTAATTGCAGAAACATTTCACTTAGCTGCGTGTGTTTGGAGCTGCTTTGCTGTCAGCCTGCCCAGGATGATGAGATTATCCATGCTTATTAATATGATTCCATTTAACTCTGCCGCTGCTTCTGAGGCACAAAAAATTGAGCAGCAAAGGCTGTTTCTGGATGAAAAAAGGCCTCTCTTCCATAACGTCGTTTGCATACTCCAAGCTTTATTACTCTTTGTATGTGCATCTTAAGTGCAGGCCTAAACCCTTGCAGGAGTGGAGCCAAAACAGGCTGAATTCCTGTGCTGTCCATTGGTGCTGCTGACATACAACATGTGCCAGGCTCATGGGAGCCCATGCAGTCTCAGATGCTGTTCTCTATATCCCTAATTTCCCCCTTGTTAAGACCCTGTAGACACAGAATCTCAATTCCTCTTGGCCTTTGCCAGTTAGGAACTGAATCTCCAGGTCATCACCATGTGGATAATTGTTTTCTCCCCTTATTTTGTATGGTAACTTCAATCTGGTTAATTTCTGTTCACTGTTCAGAAATAGAAAAAAAAAGGAAATAATGCTTGCCTAGGAAATTAAATACTCTTGAAAACATAGTCACATGGATTAGGAAAAAAGGACAAGCTTCAAAACAGTAAGTCTTGGGACCAAATTTTCCAAGGTCGAGATCAGTTAGTGCTCCACTCACATGTCGTCACACGCGTCATCGCAAGACGCCACATTTACTGTGTGCCTCTAGCCTGTGGGGTGGTGCAAATGCTGGCTTTTCCTTCAGAGGCATCCATCCTTAAATGGCACTAATGCATCTCAGCTCCTGTTTGAGATGTGGTAGGAAAAGATGGCATCTGGCACAGGATTATTCTGCACTATTTACATGCCAACAAGCGACACTCAAGCCATTTCCTGAGGATCTGGGACCAGCTGATGTCTCTTGCAGACTCCTAATTCCCCAGGGAAGAACTGTGCGAGTGCTTTTTCCCTTCTTTTTCTGTCATATGCTGCTCTTTACTGAGCTGGGAACAGGGTGTGGTTTGACTGCCTCTAGGTCCTCAGAATTAATGCCCATTAATACCAGTAACTGCATTCCTACAAACTCAATTTCATGTCTAATTTTAATAGAATCTTCTTCAGATACAGTAAAACCTTCAATTAGCCCAGTTACTTTTGGGAAGGCAGTGGACAGTAAGGATGCCTATAAAAGCTGAAGAACAGCCCTAGTGGGAATAGAAGTAGTAGGATTCCAGATTTAATAAAGGATTGCCAGGATCACTTCTAGTCTATAGCTAAAAAAAGGAAGTACGGAAACATATCAACGCAACGGAAAGGACAGAGGAGTTAAGGAGCCTGAGAGTTGAAAAATTCCCATGCCCCCAGCTTTCTGACCAGGAGAAAGTCACCTTTAATATCTCAGTCTTCCTATCTATGTAATAGAGGATGTGACACAGGCTCATGTTTGCTAAACCCTGCGATTAGAAAGGATGGGTAGTAAATATGTACAATCTATGTTGACTTGAATTGAGCTTTAAAAAACGCCTTTTAAGTAACTATCTAATGCAGATTATATGTCTCTCTCTATATATATTTCATAATAGCTTTTAGAAATACATGTCATGGCCTTTATTTATGATTTAATTGTGCTGGTGTCACCATGACGTGATTTCATTTGAATTATGACTCCAGTGGGAAATCAGCATGTCACCTCAAAGTCAGGGGAAGTCTTCAGGGGACAGTATAAGAGAGAGGCAATCTGGGAAGGAGATTTCAGAGCTGTGGTAAAATTAATGTGATCTGATATAGTGACTGGAGCTAAGTGACACATTTTACTACCTGCACAGGTCGATAATGATCTGTAGGAGCCCAATTTTGAAACTTTTTGGTTTTTTCTTGTCTTCTCATATGATGTGGCCTGACCTCCAGCTGTCTCAATCTTTATCCATGGGAATCTCTTACTAGTTTTCAGTCCCAGTACTTTTACTGTACAATTCACTAACCTCTTATCTGATAAACTAAGATTGCACAAACTAAGTTAAATAAGTACTTTTGTGCATCTCTGATAAAGAGTAAAAAACAGGCAGAAGGAGGCAGAGTTGTCTACTGTTACTCAGTCAGCTAACAGCCAGTCAGAGATAGACAAGGAAAATAAAATATCTTTTATACCCCATCAAGATATTCAGTAAATGCAGAAATTTGTCTTTTTTCTGTACATTGACAGGCATCCAAGAAAGACTTAATAAATAAATAAATTAGAGAGACCTTAAAGACATTAAACGGGGAAAAATTTGGTAACACTTTATTGTCAGAAGTAGCTACTGTTATTCTCCTGCTTACTGCTATTCCTTGCCTATACATTCTGTAAGAATCAAAACTTTCAGAAAGAGGGTTGGTTTAATATGTAGTCAAAATGCCAAATGGCTGGAAGTGAGCTCAGGAAAAGGAATCTTTTCTTCATTTCTCCTAGAATTTCTTCTCAAGATGAAGGTTGGCAAATATAGCTCTGACACGCAACTTTTTTTTTTTTTTCACAATTCCATTATTTGTTGTAGCCTATGTAAAATGTATTCTTTACAGCATCTCTGGGGACATATAAAAAATGTAAATCGACAAGTATTATAAACCTCATTAGACTTGTTCCTTGGAAGAAAACTTTACATTCCTCACAATAGCTGTTCTGTAGGGCAGAAATGGAGGAAGGAGAAAGGCTCCATATCATGGGCTTTGCTTTTTTCAGGCCAATGGAAAAAGGAAATTCCTGCAATTGGGTCCACCACACTAGAATAATGCCTGTTTTACAAACCCAGATTTTAAGTCTAAGCTGTAATGCATTTGATAATAATGATTTGGTCTAAACACTTCCAGCTCTTGCCAAAGCAACATGGGTCACAGAGACATCACCCAGAGCCTGGACTGCTCCACAGACATAAGGAGCCCACTGCAGACACTGATGCATTCATTTTACAGACTTTAATTAACAGCACAAAGTAAACCCAAGAGTGTGCTTCAAGACTTGTGCTACCCAAAGTGAGCTGTAGACATCACAAATCCTTACTCACAAAAGAAAGATGAAGCAGGAGAAAACAACCCTCAGACTGGACCTTAATTCTACCTAGGGCACCAGAGGCAGGCACAGAGCTGCTAAAAGCACTCTCCCCAGAACTGTAGTGCTTGAATGCCATGGCTAGGGACTATCCCTGCACAAACCCCAGGTGATTCCTCTGGCTTAGCAGCACTCTTTAGAAAAACTTGACATAGCCAAACAAAGTTATTGCTATCATCTTTCTGGATGTACATCTGGTAGCAGAGATAATTGTTCCAATTATCATTGCTTCTAACAACTTGATAAATCATTGCAAATAAATTTCACATGTACATACATATTTAGCATTAGCTTTATATTTGCAAATGTCTTAGGAGGATGTTGTAATGAAAGATATTAACTGCTATAAAATGATACAGTATCTCAAAACTTGACAGAAGACTATGTTGACATCTTTGAATGACAATGTGTCTTAATAATATATAACATGCTGCTAATGTCCTGACATCTGTTAGTCATCTATTAAACATTTTATACATCACCACCCCTGTTCAAAAATCTGAGCTACATAAAACCATGGGAATGATAAGGAATAGAGAAAAAGGGATGAGGAAATTTACTGATTTAATTAAGATGTATTCTTAAGGTCTCCAGCAATTTCTCACAGTAGTAAAGACATTAAAAGAAATGCCAAGACTTGGAATTTGCTGGCCGTGCCGCACATCACAAACAGAAAAGCTGGGGAAAATAAGTTTTGATTTAATATTTTTGTTACCAAAAAAAAGGAAAAAAAACAATAACCCAGTGACATAGTACAGGAAGGTTTGAAGAAAATAGCACTGCTTAATCAGTCAGACAAGGTGCTGGTGTATGAAGTACAATGTGCTCTTCCTGCAGAAAACAGAAGACAAGTTTCCACATCCAACTCAATTCTCTCCCACTGTAGCATGAGAACATGATTAATAGGTTGGGTCAAAATATTTACATTTACAAATATTAATTTGCTCCTTCCCAAGAGGTTCTCTAAGCCTTAATGCATTGCTATTTTTATTTCTTTGATTCATATCCTGGTAACTCTAAACAAACAGGCACTTGCAGATTTACAGCCAATCTAAACATCCATTAAAATCACATATTGTGAAAGCCTCTGTTTCCTTTTCCTATCCACCTTATCATTTGGATCCATGACCTGGGGACACCTCTGACCCACCTGATGGTGAAGCATCTCTTTCCAAATCTGGAGCATTCAAGCATGAGGAATAACCCTGTACTTCTCTTCCATAGTATTTGTGCAAACAACTCCTCCCTGAGAAGGATGGCGCGTGGTTACACTTGAAAACACACACCACTGTTTTCAAGGAGCTAATGGAGAGAGAAGCAGCATGGAGAAAGGCAGGAAACATGTTCCCTTGGTGTGATTATCCTCCAGCCATGCTGGGTTTCTGGTGATCCCAAAATAAGATATCTGAGCTTGTTTCCCCATGAAGAGACTACTGAGTTTGTAGACTTCTCAAGCAGGATGTCTGGAAAAAGCTGCACGCAAACTCCTGAGGGTGCCTGCCACAGAGAGATGCAGCTGCAGATTGAGCTGGAGTGATTTCAATGCATTCATTCATTCTCCATCAGAGTCTGCCCTCTTTTCAGTCCCTTAAAACCTGGCATCTCTATGTGCCAGCTCAGTGTCATCCAATGGACAAGAGCTGCCCTACCAGTGACCTATTTATCTTCTGATAACACTCTAAATTATGTCCTTGGGAAAGGGACCAAACCCAGAGGGCAGTAGTGTAAAATTTAGTTAGAGATTTTTAATCCTCTCATTCAAATTAAAAGTGGATTAAGTACTATCCTGGGCAGTTACTAATCTGATGGATATTAATTCTAAGAGTGTTCACAGAATAATATAAAAGATAGCAGTTCCAAATCAAGTGGCATGTTATATATCAAATCACATCAAAACTGAGCTCTAAACATTTCTACAGCAGAGAATCCTGCCAGAGGCAGCCACCAGCTCACCTTTGTATCAGTTTCTGAGCTCTTTGGTGAGACTCTTCACTGAAAATTGCCACCAAGAGGCCCCAGAAAACCAGGTGTCTAAGCCCATGTCTGTGGGATCAAACCCATCCCACCAATGCCAGAATGAGAGAGATGTACAACAAGCTCAAACGACAGCAAAATTATTTCCATGTCAGGTTTGAGAGCTGGTTTCTATTTACTGCACACTTAAAGCCTTGCACAGGGTGATTTTATTTTTTGTTCAAACCATAATCTAGCTGTTACTAATGGAAAAAAATTATTTTAATGCATCAGGTCAGCTCTTTTGTTGTATCCCCAAATAGTCATCTGAGATTTACATGAACCTTATCACATGCTAATTTTATCTTCCATTTTTGGTAATTGCTCCTAATAGGGTCACTTTGGAAAACAGCAGCCTCTTCCTGTGGGCTCCATTTTGCAGGACAATGAAAGAAACAATCTCTGCAGTTTCCAAGTTTTCCACAACAGTGGTGTGGCCAGGCAGGCTGACAGGGTTTGGGAGCAGCCATGTGCACCTCACCTTGATAAAAGATGCACCAGGCCTCCTGGCTCACGGCTTGCAGACGCTTCTTTTTTCCTCCCTCCTCAAGCAGAGTGGCAGAATGATGGAAAGGCGTGACAGCCCTGCCCTGCATCAAATCGCTCACTGAGCTGGGGGACAACACACAGTGAAATCTCTAAAAAATGCCTTTCTCCTCCAATGGCTTCCTTCCCTCCCACTTGTGAGCCTACCCCAAGTCCTCTTGGAGGTCAATAACACCAAACACAAGGGAATGCCATGCCTGGACCCACCTCCCTTGCCCCCAGAGATGACCTAAAAAGGAATAATAAATTGCATGTGCGTGATCCTTGTGCATCTTTATAAGGCATAAAGATGCATGAAAGGATTTGTTCCTCATCTACTCAGTTGTAAAGATTCAAGAAATATATTTAGAACCAGTGCCTTTTGAGCTGTGTGAGGGCACTTTGGTTTGGGGCTTTTTTTGTTAGCCAATTAGTGGGGTTAATGATACTGCAAATGCAGTTAGCTCTACTGTCAGAGGACACGATGGCTTGCAAGGGGCCCTGTGAAAGCATCTGCTCCATTTCTCACCTAAGAGCTGCACCACTGATGGTGTTATTGGAGGTTTCACATTACCTGGGATATCACTCCACCTTGGCAGACCAAGATCCCTACTGAAATGAGGATGCACTTCAGTATCCTGAACTTGGCTTAGCCGCTCAGGGTAAGAATGGTGCAGCAAATTGTTGATCTCAGTGATGTGAGGTGATGTGTAAGGTCCTCAAGCAGAAAAGCCTCCGGGACCGTAGGGTGTTAATAGCCTGCTTAGAAATAGCAGTAGAGATTGGGTTAACTAGGAAAACACTTAAAGCTGTCTCCACCTTGCAAAAATGGAGTCCTTATTTTTATGACAAAAGACTTTCTTAGCTGCAAGTGTCAGCAGTGTGTTCCTCACTCCAGGTATTTATCTAATATAATTACGTGTGAAGTAGAGTATAACGTTGCTGAAATGCAATATAAATTAATCCTGCATTCATAATTATAGGCACAAGAGAGTGTATTCATTACTCCTCCATTTTTTAAGCATATTTTGGCATTTTCTGCAACAATTTTTTACTTCTCTGTTTTTTTGCCTGAAAAGTAGCATCCAACTAGCCATTTATAAATGTTTTCTATCTATAGTGTTGTTATAACCCTTCTCCATCTCCATGATGCATATAGTATATATTTTCCACTTGGCAGGAAAACAGATGAGCAACACTTTTGCTTCTGCAGCTGTTGATTATGCAGAGGGGAGGCTGCTACGATTTTCCCTAAGGGAGCTCAGCAAGGTTTCTTTTCATTTCTTTTTGTTTGAGGCATGCCTTTACGGCCAGAAATTCACTCAGCACCTTGACCATGAATCCCTTGTAAACTGGCATTTGCTCAGCCTGTTTATAGGCACAGTACTTAATACTGTTCTTAGGACATATCTAATTACTGAATGAGGGGCACCATGTGACAGGATTTCAGTTTATTATGCTGGGGTGGGCGACGTTGTAACAACATTTTGGGTCAGGCCAGGGTCTCAAGAGATCGTTAAAATCTGAAGTAGGCCACTTGACAGTAAATACCAGCACAGAACTGGATTTGATTCCTTTAATTCTGAAAGAAACTATAGCCAACTCCTTAGCTAGCTGCCCAGGCTGATTTTATACTGCATTATTACTTTCTTCTTTAATCTGGCACAACAATGTGTTTGGATATTTACTAGTTGTTAGAAAAGACCAAGGCAAAGAAACCTTCACGTGCTGGTGGAAATCAGTCTCTGGCTAGTGATAAAGCTTTTTTTTCCCCATTTCATGTTTTAAACAAGAATTACCAAAAAAGAAAAAGAAGAAGAAGAAAAAAGGAGGGGGGCAGGGAGAAAAAGATCTGCTGCATGAAAGATAAGGATTGATGAACTGGTTTCCATAAAAACAGAATCTTTGATCCTTTGCCCAAATTTATATCAAATTTGCTGAGATCAGCAGTTTTTGCTTTCCCTTTCCACACAGCTCCTCTGATTTACAGGAGACGGTAGTAGGCATGGATTTGCAGCAGCTCCAAAGACATTTAGTAAACACACCTTGGGGCTCATCACTATTGCTTTTCCTCTTCTCTGATGTCACTGAGTTAAAACCCAAGGCAACTAAAAACTGTATCTCTGCTCAGTACAAAGAGGCTGGTCTAGAGGTATGTGGAGAAATACAGCTTATATTCATTAATGTATTCATATTTGATAACCTATTTCTGTAAGTTTCTAAACCAAAGCAGTACTGGCATACAAGTATGTACAAATATGTATTTGAAAACTATTCTACCAGAAGGCAGCTGAAATGGGCCTAGGTTAACAAAACAACTTTGCTTTATCCCTTACCCACATCTGAAAACTCTAAACTGGAAACTAAATAAGTGAAGAGAAAGGCAGAAAGGACCGGACTGAGACATGAGGTTTGCATCTAGATATGAATTCTATCCAAGTTGCTGAAAGCAAATTGAGAATGAATTTTTTAAAATTCAATTTAGAGAAACAAGGCTAGGAAGTCATGCCAGAGTCATATACTGGAAAACTACTTACTCAAAATAAAAGTGCCCCTTTGAATACAGCTTGGTTAGTGTTAATGTAAATAATTCATCCTTCCCTCCTGGGTCTTCCCTTTCCTCACAGGCATTTCCCCATTTTCTTTTGATCTGTGCCTTCACCTCCTGGCTGCCATAGTCATGTTACCGTGCATTCCTTGGCAGCTGCTTCTCCCACAGATGATTTCTACCTGTCAGTGAGCCTCTGGCCACCTCTCATCTCCTGATGCCAGTTCTATGGGAAAAGGATTTTCTTCATCACTGTGGCAACAATGACTTCACAAGAACCACCTCATTGGTGGGGAGGCTCAATGAACCCAAATGATTCTCCAGTGATAAATCATTAATGTCACGGGAGATGGCTCCATTGGGATGACCCAGCACAACACCTAACCAGTACCACAGAAGGAAGCTCATTCCCCCTCTCCAACCCCTCCTCTCCTTCCCTTCTCTCACTGCCTGGCTCGTGCCTTCAGCACCCATTTGCCTGTGTTTTAACTGAGAAATGGAATGGGAGCAAGTGGCTGGAGGCTGGTGAGAGGGGAGAGGAGAAGAAGAGGGAGCAAACTGACAGCCAGCAGTACTGACCCATGGGATGCTTGGAACAGCAATCTTGCTCAGGAAAACAGACATCGGGAAATCAGATGGACTTTTTTTCTTTTTTTTTCTTTCTCAGAGGCCTAAAATTAAAGGATCTGGAAACACAGAGCTACACATAAGTGAGAAACCAAGTCAATGGAACAAATCCAATTTAAAGTAACTAAATAGGTTTGGTCCCTAAAGCTCACGAGTTATTGGCATGAAGTCTCTCCCCCACTCCTTTTGATTTTCCTAAGGATCACTTCCACTGCCCTGTTCTGCACCACTTTTGCACTGGTGCGCTCTAAAGGTCCCCTTGCAGAGTAAGACCTGACAGACGCTGAGGCTAAGGAACATTCTTTTTACTCTCGTGGTTAATACTCTGAGTGGAACAGCAGGATCCTTCAGTGCCAAGAAGGGAATATCAAATTAATCCAGGAATACGCTGAAGGTGTTGGCATATCTACTGCAAACCCCTCTGGGCTCAGTCACACATCTGAGAACTGCCAGTTTTGCCTGTCCACAAGCACAGTACAAGTTATTTAGGCACTGCATTACTCTGTTATGGCTGACAAAGCAGCCTTCCCCAAGCCTGCAAAGAGTTAACCTTGGCTAGCTGCAGAAGGAGGGGGAGAAAACAAAAGACAGCTCATAGGGTGGAATTAAACCCCTGTGCTATTAAAACTGGTAAGGTCAGTATCATTGCTTGCTGAGCTCATAACAAGCCCTAGATTTTCCAAGCGTTTTCCATGACCTTGTCTAATCCAAGCAAGGTGCTCCTGTAGTTGGTCACACTTGTATAGAAAGAGACTGGGAATGAAAAGGAGAGGGAGGGAGGGAGGAGAGGGAGCAAGAGCTTGAGCCTCACCCTGAAAAGGATTACAGCACGTGCAGTTTTATTTCATGGTCTGCCAAATGCCCCTTGCTGTGTCTCTGAATGGAAAATTGGATAGAAGAGTGAGCTGGAATTTACAGAGCCTTTGAAAAGCAACTGGTGTCAGCATGTGCTCCAAATACGCCAAGTACTTCTTTCAATAGCGAGAAGGCCTCTTTTGGGCTTTATGGGGCACATGACAGTAGGCAGAAGACAACAAATATTGCCCTGCTGTGACCCCAGCAGAGAGAGAAATCTTCCCACATCCCCCGGCCTACGAGGCCAACAGGAGGAAATATGATTGCAGCTATTTTTGTCTGGTGTGCATCTTGCTGCAGTGCTGTAGCCAACATCTGCTAAATACAGCTTCAAAAATGCACCTTTCCTGGATGAGATGGAAAGGTGGTGTGGCTTGCTGGGTTCTTCCTGGGTGCTTGGCTCCTCTGCTGCAATGGGCCTGCAGTGTGCCTCCATTTCTTTCCTAGAACTGCAAGAGATAGAAATGTTTTGTTTGTTTCTAAAGGTGAAAGGTCTCACACCCCTCCACCTGGGGTTTCCAGTACCAGCTCTGAGAGGTGAGGGCTGGCACAGGAACATCACATCCTTTGCATGGACACCCATGCAGCATGGCTGTGACCTTAGCTGGGCTGCATGGGTGTAAAGTGTCTCAGTGGGTTTAGATGAGCTTTCATCCAAAGAAAGCCTTGTACAAGTTTGTGCAGAACAGCACTATAAATACCCAGTGGTTCCTACTGGCATAAACCCCCAATCTAATAGAGTGCTGTGACCTGCAAGAGGAGGTGAGATCTGGGGTGGCTGCTAGGCAGTAGAGGAATTCTGTTGGAGTGATACCCATGTGTTTACAGGAAGGTTATATGTTATTATTCCTTTTTCTTGTGAGCTTTGTTTATTGTTTTTGGAATGGGATAAAGAGAAGAAATTTTGGACTTAAAAATAACTTGTGCAGTCTGATGTACAAAGATAATATACATAACAGCCTAAGACACAGATTACAGAAGTGCACCAATATATATTTAATTCTGGATTATTTTTCGGCACATAAGAAGTATGGAGAGCTTGCTTCTCCAAGCAGGGGTGTTTCTTCAGTAAAAATAAAGTGATGTTCATGAGGACCCTCTGCACAAGGATTGGAACACGCTTTTTGCTTGAAGGAGAAACAAGCACAGGTTTACCATACTTGGCTCAGCAAAACCCAGAACGTTTTGGGTCAAAACAGAGAAGTTTCTGTAAAAATGGAAAATATTTACTGAAAGATTCAGATGACTGAAAGTAATGTTCTGTAATATAAACTGCAAGGCCACTTTCATTCGGGCATGGGCAGGTCTGTGTCAGCAGTCTGTCCTTGTGAGAGATCCTGCTCTGTAACCATCTGACAGGCAAGCCACCGCATGCACAGATAGGAAAATGCCACATTGTTAGGGTTTAAGTTCCTAAAATCATCATCAGAAAGAGGGAGGAGGGGGCAGATAATATTTCAAAATATCAGGGACTAGCCGTATTTTTCCCACAGAAAACTGTTCATAAATAAGTCATCCTTTCCTACTCACATTCAGACTTAAAATTGTTAGCTTCACTGAGAAACAACGACTAGGAGTATGTTCAATAGAGTAGCCATGTTTTTATAATTGGAAACAAATACTGGTGAAAATTGATCTAAAGAGGCTTGTGTTTCATTTGGCAAAACTTTGACTTTGAGGAAACATGATATTCCAGTACTTTGCAAGAGGCCAGACTAGAGTTAGAGCGTGAAAGGGTGCAGTGGGAGGGTAGAGATGCCTGACGGTGGTCTTCACACATTCTGTACTAACATTTTCCTGGTCTGACCCCTTTAGTACTTAAAATAGTTTCAGCTATAAAACGTGATCATGAAAAACCACAAAACATGATCAAGAAAATCCACTCTCATATTATTTGTTCAAAATACGGAGCAAGAAGGGACAACATTTCAAGCAAAAGTTGATGATGATGATGGCAGAAAGACTTGACAGATAAATGGGCAACAGCATCCTACAAGGTCTTTACTCTTTGGTCTCCCAGGCACTGTCAGCATGCTTTCAATGTTAAGTTTCTCCACATAGTGAGTGGTTGTTATGATCAGGGTTTAGGAAACTGCTCACTGTACCCTCTGCATCGGTAACACATCTTACAGCACATCTGACATTTAACTCAGTTTCAAATGGGCATGGATGCCACATTGTATACATGGCTATGGAAAAATACATGTATATCATATTAATTTCTTATCTATTTCTCCCACTTTCTTACGTGGAGCTGGACACAGGTAAAGCATCAATCTGGGATTGAAGAGAAAAAACATTTTTCTTACAGTTAGGTCCTTGCTCTTCACCTTAATGCAGCCTTGAAACTTTCAGATCTAATAAAAAAACCCCAAATTGAGTGGTTTTTAGTATCTGGCTACCAGAAGTTCACATGCATTCAGGTTATGAACTTCTCAGAGACCACTGAAAGGCAGTGGAACAGTTATTTCCAGCAAACCTAATGAGAGCCAGATGCCAGGTTTATACTTTACATGTATCCAAAATGCCCCCACGATGGCATTGTCATGTAGAGCACTTTCACAGTGCCCCCTTTGTGACTTTCTCTCCATGACAAACCCTGGTCTAGACAGGACATGGCTAGAAATTCCCCTCTCACCCCTCCAGACAGACGGCATTTACGATCACCTAGGATGTAATGCTAGCTTGAGACCTCCGAATAAATGAATTGGCATGGCTAAACTCTGCTGAGAGCTTGCTATGCTCCGGTCAGGCTCTGTCAGCTGCTGGGAAAATAAAGCTTGCTTTCCAGAAAAGTCTTCGTTTGTCAGCAGATAATAAAGTCTAAGTTGTAAACCACACCATGCAGGGGTTAGGGTGGAGGATGCTCAATGGGGTGTCAGAGAATTGCCCGCCTGCTAGTGTCCCTCCTGCCAGGCTTTTTGCTGATCCTGCTTGAATTTGGTAGGGAAGAGGAGGGGGAGGGAGGAAGGGGGAAAACATTTCTCCTCTGTGGCAGGCAGGTCACTGTGAAGTCATGCTGCCTGTATAGGAAACCCAGCCTGAGTAACCAAAACAAAACCACAACCAGGCTGCTTTTCTTCATTTAAAGGGCCTCAACTTCTTCTGTAACAAAAATTAGATCTTCTTGTAAAACCCAGGCATGGTTAGCTTTTCCTTCTGCTGGTGGATCCAGTTCTTGTGTTGGTCAGGGAACTACTGCTCTGCCTTGTTGCACCATTCCTACAAGAAAGAAATGCATCGCCCAGGCTGGGCCTGTTGTTTCAGCCTTTTATTTCAGCTTCCTGAGGGGACTATTCCAGATGAACTGCCTCAGTCAAGCGATGAAAGCTTGACTGATAGGATTTAACAAGTGGGAGCTCAAATTCTCCCTCACTCTTCTCTCTCCTGCCTCATTTCTTTCTTTCTGGAGGCTTCCAGAAAGAAGAAGGGATTATTGGAGCAGGATTTTGGGAGGCACCTGACATGCAATTACTTTTATAACACAAGCCCGGTGCCTGGGCTCCACAAACACTGCCAAATAAAGGTAAACCACTCACCCTAATAAATGGTTGATCTTTATGAGTTTTCAGAGCCATTCCCCACAAATCCAAGGGCTCTCTGGGACTAAGGGAGATCTTGATTGCATGGGGTTGAGGAGTCAGCTGGAGCCAGAGGACGCTCAGCACCTTGCAGGGTCAGGCCCTTCCCACGCCAGGCGCTTCGCCACTGACCCCGGTGGTGCTGCCATCTCACCCGTGACATCCATCACACATGGGGCTAGGGGCCCAGATGGCCACAGCAGTCCCAGGCTGTATCTGGAACTAAGCCAGATCCCAAGGTTCATTATCCTTTGCAAATTGTAGGGTGGCGGTGAGGGAAAAAGAAAAAAGAATGGGAATCTTCACCACTTTTAACAGTGGCAAGGCAGTGTTTAATTTTCAATCAAGTACCTAAAACAGACTTCAAAGGGCATTTAAGCTGATGGTTTTATTTTCTCATGGAGTAGGAGGAAAGATGAATAAGCAAGGAGTCAGATCTTTCTCAAAATAATTGCAGCCTTGACATATCTAAATTAGTTTGTAAAAGAAAATTCAGGGGCAGTTGATCTTATTAATTAGAGATGCACCAGGACTGTAATACCTAGTTACTCAAAGGGAGCCTGGAGCTACTAAAATAAAATAAAACAAATCTTCCTTCTTCTCCAGTGAATTCAAAACATTCTCCCCTCCCTCTCCTCTTTCCCCATTTTAAGTAAAAGTCATAACAAATACCTTCAGTTTGGAGGGGGAAGGGAAGAAATGTCTATTAAAAACATGTCATGAGTTCCTCCTCCCACCTTACATGTTTCATTGTGTTTATGATGGATTGCACTGTCGTACATGTAATAGGTTTTGTTACAAATGACTGAGAAAACAAGTATCTTCACATTTAAAAAAGCATTACTTAAACACTATTAAAATCCTTTGATGTTGTGGGGCTTTTTTCCAAAGGAAACTAAGTAGTTTTCTTTCTGACTGGGCTTGCAGTTGCTCCTTCTCCACTACAATAATTTTTCTTTTCTGTACTGAGCCACCTCTGTGGAGGGCACTCCATGGGGTTGGGAGAAGAGCCTCCGCCTAGGGAAACTCAGAGCCCAAAGAGATGGGTGAAGAAACCCAAAAAGGGAAAAGCAGGACTGAGCCTTAGGTCACACAGAACTCTCTTGCCCACACAGTTAAGTGGTGGAGAGGCACAAGTACAGCTCTGCTCAAAAGAGCTGCACCACGTTTGACCTAACCAGGGACTGCAGGACCCCAGGGCTTTTGGAACCCTCATTGGATTGAAAAGGATGTATGGCAACCTCAAAGCATCTCTGACATATATCCCCAGAGTTTTGGAGGGCACTCTCTTCTCCTTTTTGTGTTTGAAATTTGTATTCAGGGAAAAACATGCTCCATCTCCCCCAAAGTGAAAATTTTCAGGGAAGTAACAGGGCTAGAATAAAAAATAAACTTGCTTGTCCTTCCCTGCCCTAATTAATGACAAATGGGAAGTAATTGGAGGACAAATAAAACTGTCTGTAGTCTTGTTTGGGCTCAGATATCTGCACAATCCTTCTTGCTAATGGAGCTCAAGGAAAAGACACAAGGAATGGAGAAGCCATGTCTCTTCATAAAAGTGAGACAGCTGGCAGTAAAGTGTCTTCTTCCCAGGCTGCCTGTATCAGGGTGATCAAGTTGAAAAAGAGAGGACAAAGAAGAGCTCCTTTCAGAACAGGGATGTCCATTTTAGAGGGGGATGCTTTGCATGGCTGTGCAGGCAATAAACTGACTGGAATTGCGAAGAGTCAGCAGCACGGTGACCTCATGCAGCTCATTTGCTAAAATATTTAGGATTGAAAGTATAGTTAAAATTATCATTCCTAGTGTAGGGGGTAGGAAACCTCCCTGCTCTTTTCATCTCTTTCTTCTGTAATTGGATTACAGCTGATTATTTTCCCTTCATTAGCTGAAAGTCTTCCAAACTATTCTGATTTGCAGCAGCTGGGAACCACAGGTCTGACCCTGAATAAAGTAAGAACAGGTGTTTGGGACTAGAGGGGAATGAAGCATCCCACGTCCTGCCCTTGAGGCCTCCCTGTTACTCTGGAAGCATTATCCCATGGGGTAGGTGGAATTTTTGGGATCATCTTTGGAAAAGAGTGCACTGCATTTCCCAGCTGAGACAGCATCTTTAGCGAATTTTGAACAAAATATTTGTTTAAATATTGTTTAATGCTTATTAAGGCCACAGGACCTGAGAGGACGTCCCTGTGATAAATCACCCAGAACACAGAAACAAGAGGGAGCTTGCTGGAGGTGAAGGCAAAATTAAGTGGCCAACCCACTACCCCATGAAGAAAAAAGTTCTTTTATCTTATTAACCTTAGACAATGCTTTCACAGCAACCAAGAAAGTTCTGTGAAACCCAGCACAGATTTCTCCCTTGTGCAGGAGTCCAAAGGCAGAGCAGAGCAGGCCAGGCTGCAAGGGACAGTGCTCCTCCTTACACAACCGGTGTATATTGATGTGGCCACAGTAAAAGACAGCTCGTCTGCTAAGAACCTGACATAATCCTCAACAAAAGTCAACTATTGCAGAGCATTGTTGAGTTTTGTGTAGTAAACATGGCATAAGCTAGACCAACAGAAATGCCCTGGTTCAGAGAACATGAAGAAAGCAGCCCCCAAAGTGCTGAGATGCTGAAGGGGTTTCAGTTCTCCTGTTCAGCTGGACCCTGGATCACTGGCATCTCAACATTGTGTCAGGAGCTGCCACAATGAACAGAAACAAATGGCTTCTAGCTCTTGTGGCTGGAATTACACTTTTTCACAAGAATATCAGTAATTTTTAACTTCTAATCCTCATTCTTGCAGAGTTGAACTTGGCTCGTGCAAACCTGAAAAGTTCAAAGTACAGTTGCATTTTTTTTAAATAGCAGAAATCAAACTCAAACTTCAAACCCAGCCTGCTTTTTATTTTCTAAACATATATTTATTAATTTTAAGCAATACATGAGTTTGCAAGGAGACTTTTTGATGTGGTTTTTGAAAATGCTGAGTAAATCGATCTTGAGAGGTTATTAAACAGGAGCAGAGTGTTGCAGGAGCATACTTTCATAATGACTGATACTATATCTGTCCAGCTGTGAAAATTAAGGGATATATGCACATATATGTACATGTATATATAAATAAATATTTATAGATGTAAAAATAAACTTAATGGTTACAATTGCAAGTTGCAATTGTCAGAGATGGTAGGAATACCAAAGCTATTAAAAGCACAAAGTTCTCAAATATTTTGTCCGATGTTAGACACTGAAATCATAAAAGCTGTTCACTCCTAATGGAAAGCCCAGGCAGCTTTCACAGAAGCAGCAAGACAAAAGGCAAACCTTTTTGCACAGCCACGTTGTTTTTCTTGAATTTAGTTCAAATGTAAAATGAAAACAAGTTCTCATACCCAGGAAGCTGCAGCAAACATTGAGTCCATCCTTGTGTATCTTCGATGGAAGCCTCAGTGCAGGAAACTCAGCACATGCTCAAGCCTCTCTTCAAAAGTCTTCTTGCAAAATTTTAGTGGACCCTTCAGGGCTAAAAACCCTTAGACTAAAGAAGGACAAAAGGATGTGAAAAAGGAACTGCAAACTTCATCTTACTCACATAATGCTTTACCACAAAAGGAAAAAATGCAAATTCCACACGCTTACCTTGACGGTAGCATATAACTATAGTTTGTGGGGCAAAGAACAAAACCAGCTTGTGAAATTTCCTCCAGAAGAGGTTGCCTCAGAGAACAAACTGAAGGACAAAAAGGTGATTGCTGTTTTTCATAAAGAAGCATTGAATGTGTCCCTCTGTGCCACTCCCGTAATGTACTCAGGTTTTAAGAGGATCACCCCTCCATACTGGAGGTGGGCCACCGTGGTGAGTGTACTCTGTGCTCCTTGGCAGCTGCCCAGCAGCAGTGGTGGTGATTGGCCCTGACCCACCTGGGCTGTGATTTGAGACTCTCACCATTGCACAGTGAGGGTAAGCCAGCACCCACTAACACACTTTCTCAGTTACTCGACATGGTTCTCATCCATTTGCCACAGAAAGTCAGACATCTCATTATCCCACAAGAGTCCTGCTTGTGTCCTGCCTCAGCTAGGGTGATGGACAATGATGGGCAACCCTTGGGCTGCTTAGACTGAGCCTCCTGTGCAGCAAAACTTGGGCATAGGAGGGGCCTTCGCCTCCTGGGATCAGGCCATGGCTCCCTCCCCTTTCCCACTCACCATCAGAATGCTGCTGTAGGCTAGGAAGCTGCTCAGGAGCTGGAAATAAACATGCTGCCTAAAGTTTGGGGCTGAGGGATGCCCTCCACAAGCTGAAGGGGATGTAGCATGTCTCTCTAGCAATGGATGTGGTTGCCATGGTAACTTCGGGACTGCACACATCAACAGATTTTAACATCTTGGCAGTTTGGGAAGTGACTGTTTAGGCATTCCAATTAGGCCGGATATTTACACGTTTAAAGGTATCACACGCTTAAAATAAAAATAAAAAACCACGAAGATCTATGTGAGAGAGCCTAAACAGTGCCAAATTAGAAAACAAGCCCTAAATATAGCTTCAACAGAGGCACATTTGAAAAATAATGTCTAAACACAAGGAGGAAAAGGGAGCAAAGGAGGAAAACGAAACTCCCATTGAAAACAAACAAGCCACTGCCCATGGCTTGGCAGCAGGCGATATTGCTCGGCTCTGTCCCCTGCCCTGGGTTCAGATCTGACCCCAGTTCAGGAGACAGCCACAGCCAGGGCCATTTTAGTGCACCACAAGCATCAAGATAGATTGTATATACAGGAGTGATTGGGAAGAAGATGTGGGTTGTGACATTGGAGCTGGGGGCATTAAATATGGGGCTGCATCTCCTGGGATGGCAGTGTGAAGCTCCCAACCTGAGCTTTCAGCTAAAATCAGCTGTGAACCATACAATGCTGACATTAAAATAATTATTTTAAGTGTCACCACTCCTGGAGGCATAAAGCAGTTCACACCTCTCAAACCTTTTGTTTCACATAATCATGTTTACACCTAATTCAGGTTTCCAAGGTGTTTATTTACAAGAGGCTAAAGCTAGAGATGTGGAGACAGACCCACAAAAAATGAAGTGATACTAATTAAAAAGGACCCTTGCAAGCTTAGATCCCAGAGCACCATCATGTTTTGAAAGCTTGCAAGCTCTGTGTCTGCCGAGTATGACAGTGCTCCTGCTGCAATTAGAGGGATGACTGTGCACACTGTTGCTGGGGAAGAGGAAACTGCCTCCAAATCAAGAAAATCTGAAGTAATTGAATCACACAGGGTTTGCATTTTCACACAGGCAGGGAAGAGGAAAGATCCATGGCCACAAGACATCAGCTTCAAATTTGAGACTGCTTTTCTCCCAGCCTTGTCCATGTGCCAGTCTTCTTTTAGGCAGCCTCCTCTTATCCTGATGCACAAGCAGTTCCCACAAACCCACCATGTGCTTTTTCCTAGACATTGTCTCCCTTCCCTGCCACCACTGCAAATTCACAGTATCTATTTGTGCCTTCTTTCCCCCATTTGTCTTAAGTTCAGATCTAATACCCTATCCCCTGGCCACTTACTGCTCCTGGCTACTGCTCATGCTCTTGCTCTGCCCCTTCCCTCCAAACTCCATTTTAGGTGGTACATCCCTCTCCCAAATCCTCCCATATCCCCTCCCATCTCTTAGTGTCAGTGATCTTCCCATCTAGGTCACCTCCCTACTCAACTTGACTGGATGGTGCACAATGCCAGTTGCTCCTTCACCTCACTCCTTGACCCACCTCCCAGAACCTCCCTTTGTCTTGCCATTCACCATCTCAGTCCAGCCTCCTTGGAGGTAAAAACAGAGCAGCTTTTCAACCATCTGACCTTCCCTTCTGCCTCCTCATCTGTAACCTCTTGTCTTCCAAAACACAGGAGTGTTTCATCTCCCTTCTGGCCTCTCCATCCATCTCACCAATCCTCTTCTCACAATTTCCTGGCTCTTTCCTCTCCCTGCAGAAAAATGTACAGTAACCTCACCTTAGAATGCACCTCACTCTTCCCTGCCTCTCAAAATATACTCACCTATGTCTGGCCAAACACTACCTGGAACTCTTTTCTTCTAATTGTGTCTTGGATGCTCCCCTGCCCAGCATTTAACAGAAGCCTTTTCCAGAGAGTTTCTAACTACCTTGTTTTGCCCAAAGGTGTGATCACTGCTTCATCCTGAGCTTCCTTCATCTATAAGCCATCCATAAATCCCATGACAGTGGGCAATTCACAGGTCAGTATCTCTTGTCTCAGTCTGCCAGCTTCACAACTGCAGCCACCTTGCCTCTACACCTCTTTATCTACCATTTCAAAGTCAGCTGAGTTTAAAAAAGTACAGCTCCTGAGCTCTTTTGATAGTCTCCTTTGCTTTGTTTTAATTATTGCCATGTTAGCCTTTGCTCCATCCTCTCTGCTGCTGTTTATGCATTCTGTTCTGCATATGTCATTCATATTCTTGTTTCTTTTGTGTGGCCAAGTCATGTACTTTGTTTTTCCATGGTATCTCCTTGTAATGCCATGCTGCTAAAATTCTCATTCCCCTTCACTTGCATCACTGCAACATCCTTTTAGTGTCCTCCTATTCTTGTTAACCCAGCATGTTCCTAGAGAGCCAGGGATCCTTGTCCATTACTTCAATCCCATACCTTTTTCCTCCACTGTTTCCCATTTCCCAGTTGCATTGAATGTGTTCTGTCTGTCTTAAATGTTCAGGCTGACCACCCTCATACTAATGTCTCATGCTTAGTACAAAACCACAGCAAATTGTAAAATCAGCACTCATTCCAGGATTTCCCTCTCCAACAAAAAAGTGTTGTCACTGACATGTCATTAGACTCTTCAAGTCTTTAAAACTCTTCCTTATCATGGTATTTATGCAAAATATGGTAATTGTTAGACTGTGGTTGAGATCAGCAGCAAATTCTGCTGACAGATACCATGCAGTGATTTGTGTGGGCTCCACCATCTGACTGTATCTGCCTTGCCTTGCACTCACACCACAAGCTTCTCAGGGCAGCGACAGTCTTTTGACTTGAGTCAGACTGACCTTAACTACCTGTGGTTTCCACCTGTAGGAATTTATGCCGCAACAGTTCTCTCAAATTTACCACCTTGACAAAAGAGGACAAGGCCTGCCTTTAATATTAGTATAATCTGTCTAATTGGCATGAAAATATTTTATCTAGATTTGTATAAAAAAGAGGGTGCAAAATCAAAATGGTCAGTGTTTTAATCAAATATCTGTAAACAGAATAAACATATTAAATTATTAATTAACCCTTTTTGACTCTAAAACAAGATCCTTCTTTCTACATGCCTCTCCTACTTAATTAACTACCATATCAATAAACTAATGAAATTAGGGAAAGGTGCATTTACATAATCAAATCTATATCTAATCAATGTCAGTAAATAAGGGCACACCTATACTGTAGACATTTAAACCATTTAATCCTTACACATACTGCTTTTAGCTAGCATTGATGAATCACTGTAAACTGATTTAACCAAAGGATTAAATTATTTTATGTACATCTAATTAGGATGTTTGCACTGTTTTAAAGAGATCCATGTTAAACTGAATTCTTGTAAGTGGTGCAATTTTTTGTAAAATCAAAATTTTGGCCTCCTACCCCTTCAGTTCCCTTGCAAGTCCCAAGCCATGGTCTACAGGGCATTCACTGATGGGGCCTGAAGAACCGACAGATCACAGGTGCTACTGACCCCCAGCTCATTTCCAAGACTTCAGCCTTTTCATTGCTCGGAGGAACTCCAGGTCAGTAAAAACAGGAGGAGAGCAGGAGGAGCAGCCAGCCTCAGCTGAGCTCTATCTCAGTACTCACCCATCTGCTGAGGCTGCGTGAGCGAGCGCCCCTCCCAGCACCCTTCAGTGCTCATCATCCCACCGCTCTCAGATCCTCTCCCGTGAGAATTCCTTATGAATCTGCTAAATTGTGGGATGGCTCATTTAATATCAGAATGGCACCATGCTCATTGCCCTGAAAACCTTAGGAGAACCCACTCTGTTCCTCCAGATTCGGTGGGCATAAGGATCACTGTTGGATGGAAAAAGAAAGGCTTTGAAATTGGTAGACTCTGCTTTCAGTGTTTCCTTATGAATATTAAAATACTTCTCTCTCACACTGGGCTGCAGGTCCACTGAACACTTTCAGATTTATCTTTTTAATTCTGAGATCAATTCAATTGCAGTTCAATTCAATTTTTGTAGGTTAGGAAAAAAAAGCCAATTTTGGGACAGTATCTTCTTATCACACTATCTTAGCTATTATATTTCATTTGTATTATCCTGCATCTAAGGGCTTTGTTAGACCCAGCTGTAACCTTTCAGAGCTTCTGAATGAAGACAAGGAAAGTCAGGAATTAATCTTTATGCTAAAGCTTTTTTAAGCCATTTCAATTGCTTAACCTGTAATTTGGCATAATATTGTGGGGTGCGTCATGCTGTGGAACTAACTGTTCTTAAATTATTCTATTTTAAAGAGCAAATTTCTCCATTTTAAGGTTATGTCATGGTGAAAAACAGTCTTAATTTTAATGAAACAAATATTTTTCTCTCTCTGCGTTTCTATGGTAAATGTATCAGCCTAAAGCCTTGAGGGTGCTGCTCTGTCTTGCAACAGAATGTCTCAGTCATAATTTAATCATTTGGTTGCATAGAGTAAATCTGAAGCCCAAATTACTCTGAAGTGGCTGCCTGGCAGGAGGGACATTTATGTCCATTACTCTTTCTTATCCAAGCAATGGCACAACTAGGGGATGAGACACGATTTTGTAGCTTTAGCTTTTAGGAAGGACACTAGACTGAGTGAAGAACACAAAGATGATGAAAAGGTGAATGTTGAACCCCTTTCAAGCGTATCAAAATATGACTACCACAATTTTTTCCAGGACAAATCCTTCAAGTTACACAAAACTGTAAGGTCATAGGCCAAAAATATTTTCTTCTAAACTGTCTTAGTCTTTGCGTGCATGACACTTCTAATGCACTTGCCAGCATGCGCTTAATGCAAAATGATCTGAAGAGCTTTTTAGCTTGTTGCTTTGCATGCAAGCAGAGATTTATGTCTGCAGAACAGGAAATCCTCTATGATGGCAAATGTCTTGTGCCATTAAATGGGCTGTTGAACATTGCTGAACATACTTGGAAGTAGTTAAAACCCCTTTGTTGCTTACTATGATTCGTTACAATGATTAATTCTATCTTTGAACCTTTTTATTTTTTGCCAGGAGAGGGGTTTTAGACCTAAAAGTCGGCAGGTGATGGAACCTAGAAATTAGATTAATCAAAGCATAAATTTCATCCTGCTATGAAGAAAATTATTGTATTTTTGAGCCTGTTCTATCCATAGCAGCAATCTTCAGCTCTATAGCCAAGCACAGAATACTCACTGATCCACATGTACTTGCAATGTGCACTTTTTAAAATTCCCCCAGCTGCATGCTAACAAATGTCATCAGATTCAACAGAAGGCAAATCAGGTAGGCAAAACACAGAAACTGTCTTGAAAATCTGCCAAAACAGAATCATCTCGAGATCCAGCTGCCACTGTTCTGTGTGACAGGGATGCAGACAAAACCAGGCAAAGTGAGCAGCTTCATCTGGATACATTTCTAATCAATTCATCTGAATCCTCAATTGTAGCTGAAGCCATGTTTAGCCGAGTCCTCGACAAAGATAAATACAGATCAATAAACATCCTATAAATGGTGACATACATCTTCACAGGGAATCTAGATTTATGCTAATCTGAAAGGGCTCAGCAAGGCTGCTTTCATATCCATCACTTCTTTTTTAAAGGTACATTTTGTAATACCCCTTTATAGAAAGAAAAGCCAAGATCCCTGGTGGGGACAGAGTCCCTCCCCTGTACTCATCTTATAGAAGATGTTACCTACCTCTGCTGCACTGCTGCAGAGTTACACAGCATGTAGAAATGTCACCCACAGTTACCAAAACCTGCTGAGCTTAAGCCCACTGGTTTGTTTGGCGATTTTTCCTTTGAAAAATGTCTCTATATTGACAGCTATGGATATATCTTGGCTAGGATGTCATGCTTTCAAACAATGTATTTAAGTACCATTTTAAACCTCTAGTCTAGGCAAAATAAGATACTTTTTGATGCAATGAATATGCATCATAGAAGCTATGGAAAATAAACAACACCTATACACATAATTAATATAGATATTTATGTATGTATAAACATATGAATTTTCTAAATAAGCAAATACACACACACACATACATATATATATATAGCGAGAGATAAAAATACTTCTTATTAAAAACAAACAGAAAGCTTTATCAGTTTGGTGCATGACTATGCAGGTACTTTGTGTTCCAAGTGCTGCTCAGAGGTGTAAAACTTTGTCACTGTGATTTATCTGGGAAATAAAACATGCCGTTCATCTCACCCTGTGTGATTTTTCCCTGCTCTATCCACTCCTCAGTGCTGCCTCTAACCCCCAGTAGTCTAGACACTATTTTACTGTCCCCTAGCCTTCAGATCCTGAGTTTATTACAATAATTTGCCTCCTGGCTCACAGCCATAGTCTCTGTGCAACTCAATAACCCTATTTCACTGATACCTCTGGGAGGTTTTTTTTTGCAGACAGGGGCACTGAAAATCCCCCATATACAGTAAGCTTTCTTCAATGCTGGATCATCTTAAATTTCAGTTCTTTATCTCAAACCTAAAATGTTCCAGGACTGAAAGCCATTTGGTTGGCTTGTTTGTTATATGTGTTGGGGGATTTTTGTGTGTGTTTTTGGTGTGATTTTTTGGTTTGGTTTGGTTCTTGGTTTTTTGGGGGGTTTTTTGTTTGTTTGGGGGTTTCTGGGTTGGGGTTTTTTTGGTTGGTTTTTTTGTTGGGTTTTTTTTTGGTTTTTTTTTTTTTTTTTTTTGGTGGTGTGCTTTTCGTTTATAATTCTCCTTATGGCTGTTGCTGAATGCTTCAGTGGAAAGGGATAAGAAAACCTCTATTGTCTAATCCAGCCTCTGTGAAGATATCAGCCTCACTCCAGGCTTGTTAGAGAGCCGTTTAAGCCACAGGATCCTAAAGCTTTGGATTCCTGCCTAGGAGCATGAGCTTTAAGTATAACCTGTATTGGTAGTCTTTTACATATAAATATGCAATCCCTATCTAAAATTTGCTGAATTACTGACCTTAGTGATTTCTCAAGTAACCAAATTTTCACTTTCTGTTTGTGGGGGAAAACCTTTTTACCACTTTTGAATTACCACCTTTTCATTTCAATGACTGTTTCAGTAGTTTTATTTTTGCAGAGGGGGAAGAGATGTTCCCATTTAACTTTCTCTGAGCTGTTCATTCCTTCACAGAGTTTTCTCTTGAGCCCTCTTTTTATCTTCTTTCCAAGTGAAACAAACTCAGTCTTTTCAATTTCAAGCATGTAATGTTACACTATTTACTCTAAGGCCAGCATCTATCTAAGCATCAGCAGATATAAAACATGAAAAAGAATCCTGAACTTAAACACACATCATCTGCATGATCTGTCATAAATCCTAAGAAGTCAATTAAAAAGTTCTTCAGCCAATATCAGTGATATGTAATGGGAGCATTTACTTGATTGCTAATGGCTGGGTTTACATGATGTCTCAAAGCATCAGTTGTGAGGGTTGGCAGCAGCACAGCATTAGGACTGTGATCATCACCATAAATTAAGTTTATGCTGATATAATTAGCAGTTGCAAGCTAACATAATATTTACATTGATCCCAGTAAAATCAATGCTGCACCAGTGAAAACATACTCCAAAAGTTCTCGTGGCCTGTGACATGGGACTCCAGCTGTTTTGCTTCTTTTGAAAGACAGGAAGATGGAGGAACCCAGAAGTTTGGCTGCTGCCCAGGACCTCTGTGGGGGCAAAACCTGCTCCTGAGTCCTTCTTCTAGGTGGAGTGAAGGTGGAAATCCCCAGGGGAATCCAGACTCAGTAGGATGAAGAAATGTACGAACAGCAGGGTGTAATGTTTATGAGCATTGGCTTTAGTCCTTCTCTGACATACATTTACAGAGTGGTGATGATGTTGATTTTGGTTGTACTAAAACACAGCAAGTTGTTTTCCCAAAGCCTGCCATGCAAAGATTAGGAAAAAGGCAGCCTGCAGCTGGCTAGGGCACACAGACAAGACAAGACGTCTTTGCTCCTGTCTCTGGCTGATGCTTAGGTTTAGCTTGCTCACGAGATAGCTACTTCTCCAAACAAATTGTTTCCTATTTGTTTTGCTTAACCTTTCTGTGAAAGCTGTCTCTTTGTTTAACAGGAGTTTATAACTTTATGCTTTTTGTTCTCAAAATTATCTCATAAGATGTATTTTCACTCATTTTCACTGGGTACCTAACCCAGTGCTGGCAGCAGTTTATATTAAACCTCTGCTTAATTGCACTGTATAAATAACATTTATACTGCAAGAATAGCTACAGGCCCCAACTAGGCTGGGACCCTCAGGTGCCAGCCCCTGTACAAGGAGCAAGTTAATAACAGCCCCTGGAGCAAACATCTTTAGTGTCTTAATGCCAGCTGTACCTGAGGGATGGGGCTTGCCCTGGCAAGTTGTGAGTTACATTTCTGCCACTCTTTGAGGGCTGAGAGGAGGGTTTTTGGGGGACTGCCGTGCCATTAGAAAACCCAGCTGATGCCCTGGGTCTCCTGCAAGAACCTGGGCTGGTCATGTGGACACCCACCTGGGCAGCAGGTCCCGCCAAGATGTGCTCAGCCTGGGCTAAGCCTTCCCTTTGGATGAGACCTCGAGTTTCATAACTCCTGAACAAAGCGGGGGATATGCAGCAATACCATCATTTTCTTTTGTTTCTGACTGCTACAAACAAAGTGATGTGTGAAGAAGAAATTACCAAAAAACCCCAACAACAACAACAACAAAAAAAACCTCAAACAAAAAACCAACAAACCTCAACCAACCCACAACACATAATTATTTTAAATTAAAACAGCTAACTAGCAAAACAACGACAACAATTGGGCCAAGCATAGTCTTCGATTTGGAACAAAAACAGGAAGCTAAACTCTCTGCTGGCTGAACTCCACTGAAGCCAATGTTTTCCTAGCAAAGAATTTGGCTCTGAGTTTCCCAACAGCAATAATAAAGCAGTAGATTTATTGCCTAAGTAAAAGAGCAGACGCTGCTCTCTGTATTTCAGTTTCTTTCTTCCAAAGCTTTCCTCCAGGTGAGCCAGCATGATGATATGCTGCTAGTCCCTATGGAATGTGCTGATGGAGGGTAAGAGAACCAAACCAGTTAAATAAATTTCAGCAAAACAAAAAAAAAAATCCGCAATTAAAATTCCAGGTAAATCCATGGCTGTGACAATGAAAGGACTTACAGTGTTCCTACCAGTTTTTCCTGTGCATGCCAGAGGGAAGAGTGTGATTTGGATGAAGGGGTGTCATCTGCCTTTAACCAAAAAAATCAGAAATAATCACCTTTTCCATGATGTGCCTGGAGGGGTGCAACTCAGGTTGCACTCACAGGATCACCTCTAAAAAGAGCCAGAATCCATGTCACCAGCTCCCTTGCCCAGCCCACATACTGTTGTTTTTGTTTTGTTGCTGGTATCTGCTCTTCCACTTGGCCAATAAATCTGTTGTTTCACTGGACACTGCTGCTGGAGACTCTGGGCTTCACTCAGGCGTCCCGAGGAGCTCACATCACTGTTTGGTGCATGAACCAGCAGAACATGGGGCAAGGGGAGGTCTTTGGTGAAAATAAAGCACATGCAACCTTGTTTTCACCTGGAGAGATATCAAGAACTGAGCAGCTGCCATGGGTGCTGGAATGCAAACACAAATTCCCATCTCATAGAGCTTACTGAACTTCTTTGGAGGCAGCAAAGGTGGTGTGATTTGTGGGCGCATGGAATCAGCTCAGGCAGGAGCCTGAATGGGTTTAATGGCACTGCCATGGTCCCTGAGGCTCAGATGGAAGCAGGAGCAGCCAAAGTGTCATTTGGCCATCGTACCACCCTGTCAGCAGTACCCCTCTCTGGAGCAGGCATTCTGCTGATCACAGCCTCTGCTTTTTCACAGCAACAACACTGCAGATAATATTGGAAAATTATGATTTCAGCCGTTTCAAGATCCATAGCATTTTATTCCCTCTCTTAAAACACAACCAGGGGAATCAGGGGAGCTATATTGAACCTTGTTAATCAGGAAGGGCCTTTTAAAGCGTTGCACTGTCGATATATAACTTTTATGAAATTGCATTATAAATGCCAGTTTTAGACAACTAGCATATCTGAATAACGTTTTTAAATGCAATGTTATTTGCACACTTGCTAATGAAAGGCAGATAACTGAGGACAGAACAAGTCATTAACAGATGGGGAGATGTGACCCTCTCCTATGGGGCTGGAGGTACCCCTTCATAGCCACAATCCCGCTCCATAGCCAGGAGGTTTGGTCCTGCATTGACTGCCAGCTTTTGTGTCTCCAACAAGAGCCAGGAGAGGAGTAACAGGCTACTTAATGGGTATATAATCTTTCCATGAGCAAAGGGATTTGCCAGAATTTAAAAGGGACTTTTAGGTGTTACAGCCAATAAAAAGTGTTTTTAGCTTGCTCAGGATCCCTTGCTGCAACCGCTGAGGTATTTCAGAACCCAAGCTAACAAATACACATCTCAGCAGAGTCTCACACAGACCCTGCCTGGTTGCAGCCTGCATTCAAAGGCTGTCTCCAAACACAGCAAATTAAACCTTTCCCTCTGCCAGTAAACCAGCAGCAGCAGAGGGTGGCAAGCACACTCTGCTGCACAAGGCAGCCTGGTGCCCCTGCATCCCTGTGAACCAGCCTTTCCCAGTGCTCTGAGCTGGGAGCACTTGGGTTTTGCCTGCAGCATTCCCTGCAATCCCTATGGCTATCCAATGTGTAATTCAGAGGTTCCTGTTCTTTGCACAGGGAAATACCGCTGAGTGGAAGCAGTGGGTCTCCACAGTTTGGCATATTATTCCTGCACAACAAATACACGATAAAAGCTTCATACTGATGTCAAAAGAATGAGGCTAATCAGAAAGCACTTCCTGCTTAGGAAGAAGTTGGAAAGAAGTCTGTAAACAGAGACCAGTGTGACCCCAGTGTCCTTTAGTCTCCCCACAAATCTCAGAGGTGAGACATGATATGCTCCAGAGATGGAAAATGAGAAGAATACATAGGCATGAACACACACACACACACACACACAATTCATCATGCAGGAAATTTTGCTGGTATATGGTGTTTTCTGTAGTTAAAAAGTGTGGAGGTCAATGTAGGTAAATTTAGGACTGAAATAAGTTCTGATTGCAAAATAACATGCACTGATTTCTAAATAAAATGCCCAGCCCCGTGCAGAGAATGGGTTCCTGTCTAAATAGGGATGAACAGAAAGAATCACACTGCTGAGGGCTTCACATAGCAGCTGATTCCTGCAGTCAGGAGGAGGCTCTGTTGCTGTGCAGATTATCTACCCAGAGGATGTTCCTGAGCCTCTCTAAGGATCTGTTTACTCTTGGAAGGTGTCACAGCACATCTCTGGATTAAATTTGATTTTGTGTGGGGATAAAAAGCCGTTTCCTTCCAAATCACAAATATATTTCTTCCTTCACTTTTTCTTCCCTCAGATGATCTGGCAGTTCCAGCCTTCTCTAGCTAACTGTTGGAAACAGATGTATTTCAGCTTGGAACAAGGCTGGAGATGGGACACTGCTCCATTTTCTGCAAATGGCTTTGCTCCAGGCACTCATCCCTCTGCCACTGCACACTGCCCTGGGCTCCCCTGGCGTGTTTGTCTCCAGGGTTTTGGAGCTGGGGTTGATGAGGAAAGGCTGCACAAGGAGGAAGAAAGGTACAGCTGGAGGGCTTGTAGCGGGTGCCAGGGGCTTTGTCATCAGGAGCAGTGGAGTGTGTTATTTCCACCCCTTGCTCCCCATCTGCCTTTACACAAGACCCCTCTTCCCAGGAGGGTGAAAGGGCATTTTATAAATACAATTACGAAACTGTTGGGATCAATACCATGAGGCAGATGGATAGCTCAGCAGAAAGAGATAGATTAGATGGCGAGATAAAATAGATTAGTCAAATTGATCCAGGACTGGTGAGATAAGGTCCTTCCCCAGCAGGTGACAATGGTGCATGTGACTACACCTCTGTGACCCCCACACCCCTCCATTGCTTCCTCATCTCTTCTCCCTTCATCCCCCTTCAGGTTATACTGAACCAGAAGAACAAACCAGAACCAAACACGAACAAACACACAAAAAAGAAAACGCAGAGATAAACACCACTAGGTGACACAAAGCCCTTTCCTCCCCATCCTCCCCCCTTCCCAGCCATGAGCAGGATCTTTCAGCTGGTTGCTTTTCTTCTTCTTTCTACATCAGCATCCCAAAGTTTGCCACTGACAAGAGGAACAATAGAAGGAGCTGGGAGCTGTGGCATTGGATTCAACAAAAATGAGGCCTTCTTCCTAACACTCCCAAGAGTGAGTGTGATAGAAGAATACTGGATTGAATAATCTGGGTCAGTCCAGGAGAACTGCACAAAACCTGGTCTCACTAGGAGGCTTGGTGGAGAGGTGTGTATCGTATACACATATTATGAGCATACTACTGACCTTTGGATCATTGCAACATATCTGCCCACACACATTCCTCTAGCAAGACAGTTGGGAATGACAAATCTACCCCAAACCACACCTGTCCATCAAAATACAACAAAATAATAGATAGTAGCAAATGATAATTGTTTATCACATAGCAAATTTACCAGGAGAAGGTAAATCTTGAAGGAGATTGAAGGAGAAATCTTAACTTTGGAAACACTTTTCAGTGCTAAATTTCACAATATCCACGGCTTTATATTTAAATTCTTAAATTCCTGCTACTCTTTTTTTTTTTTTTTTTTTTTTTTTTTTTTTGTTCCCTGAGGAAAAAAAGAAGAGAAAATGAAAAACCCAGAGACACACTGCTTTTATAAATGCAGTTCCATCAGCAGCACTGGTAATTTCTTTTACCTTTGGCTATTTGGCTCACATGACTAACACGCCACATGTTACAAGAAAGCCACTCTTCAGAGGAGAACAAACATGCCACTTTTTTCAGTCCCAAACTGCCTCTTCCCTACAGCTTGTGCCAGAGCCAAGAATAAATGGATGGGCATTCAGTGAGGCTTGGGGGAGATAGCCCCCCATCCTTACTTTATGTCCTGAGGGACTGAAACCTTCACATGCAGGTTTTGCCAAAAGGTCAGGGCCCAATTTACCTAACAGATTTAATAAAATGCCCTATTTTATGTTACAGGAGCCCATGGAGTGGCACGGGCTCTCCACACTCTGTGTTCCTGGTGTCTGCAGGCTGTTGGCTCTTCATTCTTTTGACCTCATGGTGAGCTGGTTTCAGGGGCTTAGATGGGAGGAAAATAACTGCACTGCAAGGAGAGAGGCACTTGGTGCTGGTTCAGCCCACTGAGGTGGCTCACTGCTGGCTCAGGCAGAAACAGATGGGAGAGAATGGATAGCCAGGGACAAAAGAGGTAAGGGAGGAGTAACACTGCCACTTTGAGAAGTCATAGGTGATTAGTTCAGCTTAGCTGGAGCCTTAAATGACATTCTGAGCCTTAAAGGGGCCAAACCATGTGTCTGACAAGAGGAATTGATAAACACAACTCCTAGTCTTGTAGCGGGATTTGTTTCCCTCATAAAAGAGCACCAGTTAGAAAAATTGAAGTCTACTTATGACTAACTTCCTTACAAAGAAAAACTGAATTTGTTGAAGTTTTCCTTTGAAAGGAAAGACCTTACAAAAAAAAAAAAGTCCAAATCAAAATATTTCTATCCAGAAATCTTAAAACCGCAGAATTTCATGGCACTCAGGAGACCCCAGTCCATAGCCTAGCCCCAAGGCAGGATCAGCTGTGCTCACTCTTCCCTGATAAACATTTCTCTGGCCTCCAGTGGTGAAAATGTTGCCCTAGGAAGAGGTTAGCCAAAAGTCTCATGCTTCCATTCTCCCCCATGGCTTAGGCTGTTCAGACCACATCTCCCAGAATATATGCAATTGCTGTGAGTAGAGACAGGGACTGGTTTGATCAGGAAATGTCTGTGAAGAACATCACGCAAAAGCTGGTACCTCTTGATATTCAAAGTCCTACAGCAGCGCATGCACACAGGGAAAATCGCAGTGTGTCAGAGCAGGCTCAATGAAGTACATCTGGAGGATTGGTGCAAATAGTTTTGGATTTTGGCACCCAACTGTGCTTTTCCGATGTTAACTGTCTCAGCTGTGTCTAACAGGTAGGCACATGTAGGAAGCTCGTGGCAATCACCTTATCTCACCCATATGGATTGCCACAGTCTCGTGCTGGCAGAGGAGTCAGTGGATCAGTAATTTCAGTTACTGGCTGACATGGAGAGCAGAAGGTATGGAAAGTGGCTTTTGCCCCTGGGTACAGCACAAATATGCAATGAGTCTGTGCATGATCAGCGGAGCTGCTTCTTGGCTGCTGTTGATATCGAGAGCAAAAGGAGGCCTAAGGAGGATCTCCATTCTTTCTTGGATGCAGTAGGAAATAGAGTCACAAAGGATGAGGATAAAAGCCAAGGTACTTGATGCCTTCTTTCGTAGTAACACCAGCTGTTTTCCAGGTACCCAATCCCCTGAATGGGAAGACAGGGATTGGTAGCAGGATGAAGCTTCCATAATCCCAAGGGAAATGGTCAGTGACCTGTTACACCACTTAGACAGACAGACAGACAGACAGACACACACACACACACACACACATACACACACACACATGCACAAAAGTCAATAGAGCCAGATCAGATCAGCCCAAGGGGAAGGGGAGAAGTACTGGTAGAAGAGCTCACGGAGCCACTTCCCATCATTTCCCAGCAGTTCTGGCTAAAGGGGGAGGTCCCATTGACTGAGGTTACCAAATGTGACATTCATCTATGAAAAGTGCTGTAAAGAGGATCTGGGGAGCTACAGGCCTGTCAGGCTGACGTCGGTGCTGGGGAATGTCACGGAGCTGATCATCCTGAGTGCCATCATGGACTCAGGCAGGACAACAGAGAGGACAACCAGGTGTGATCAGGCCCAGAGAGTGGTATTGAAGAGAGTTACATCCTGAGGGTGTTCAGCCACAAGTGCTGCTCCACAGAGCTCAACACTGGGGACAGTCCTGTTTAATTTCCTTACCAGCAACTTGGACAAGGAAATTGAGCGCATCCTGAGTCAGTTTGCCAACAACTCCAAGTTGGGCAGGAGTGCTGATCAGCTGGAGGGCAGGAGGGCTCTGTGGAGGGATCTGGACAGGCTGGAATGGGGGCTGAGGTCAATTGCATGAGGTTCAACAAGGCAAAGTGTCAGATCCTACACTTGGGTCACAGCAACATGCAACAACACAGGGCTGGGGAAGAGGGGCTGGAAAGCTGCCCAGTGGAAAAGGGCCTGGTGGGCTACCTAACACTGCTGGACAAGGGCCAGAGTGTGGCCAAGAAAGCCAATGGCATCCTGGCCTGTATCAGCAACAGTGTGGCCAGCAGGACCAGGGCAGTGGTTGTCCCCTGTACTTGGCATCAGTGAGGCCACACCTCCAGTGCTGTGTTCAGTTCTGGGCGCCTCACCCCAAGAAAGACATTGAGGGGCTGGAGTGTGTCCAGAGAAGGGCAACAGAATTGGTGAAGGGTCTGGAGCACAAGTCCTATGAGGAGCAACAGTGGGATCTGGACATATTTAACCTGGAGAAAAGGAGGCTCAGGGGGGACCTTATCACTCTCTACAACTGCCTGAAAGGAGGCTGTAGCCATGTGGGGGTTGGTCTCTTCTGCCAGGTAACAAGTGACAGGACAAGAGGAAATGGCATGGAGTTGCACCAGAGAAGGTTTAGAATGGATATTAGTAAAAGTTTCTTCATAGAAAATGTTGTCAACCACTAAAACAGGCTGACCAAGAGAGCAGTTGAGTCACAGTCCTTGAAGGTATTTAAAATACATGTGCATGTGGCACTCAGGGACATGATTTACTGGTGGACTGGCAGTCCTGGGTTAATGGTTGGACTCGATGATCCTAAAGGTCTTTTCTGACCTAAGAAATGTTATGATTCTATTCCATAATTCTGTGAATGGCAGAGAAGACTTCTGTTCTCAAGAATAAAAATTGCAGAGAACTTGAGCCATTATATTAACAATATTATTCATATCTGGTTATATAATAAATTGAAAACAAATGTAGCTTCCATCTGATTTGCAGCAGTTAATATACAGAAAAAGTTACATTAAGGGAAAAAAGAAGGGCTACTCAGCTGTTCAAAGGTGTGACATCTATGAAAGAAGCCAAGTCTGAGAAGTGTAAGTGATTAAAGTGGCCAAGTTAAACAAGATACAATTAAAGCCACTGGTTCCCCACCATCTCCCCAAAATTTCCAAATAAGGGTTTATGAATCCTAGGAGACCATGTTAGCCCTAATTGTATCTTGTTTAACTTGGCCAAGTAAACAGCAAACTCTTCTCAGAGCTGGCCCTGCCTGCAGATATCACACCTTCTTTGCTTCTGACTGCTTTCTTCAGTTTTTGAAACATATATACCATATATTTTTATTAGCTCTTGGGAATGTGTTTCTAAAAATGCCCTTTGGTTCATATCCATTGCAACTATATGAACAGTCTTTTCTACCATATGCCATTTCCATGGAATAGTGGGCACTGTCACCTTGAGCTGTCATACCCTCACCTGCAGACTCTTTAAAGAGTGGACATTGACTTTTCAGAAGGATTTGGGAGAAGACCAAAACACCTCTCACCTCAAGACCCCATTCACAGCAGGCTGGCACTGAGCTGAATGTGAGGACAGTGAGCTGGCACTGCAGATAATTAGGATGGAGAGAACTGTTGCTTTTCAGAGGAGACAAAGCTAACAGCTGAAAGGAAGGAGAGGGACTGCACTTCCTCTGGGATAAGTGAGCAAGCAAGAGAGAGAAATGGTCTCCTTCCCCTACAGATTATCAAAAGATGAAGGGAAATGGTGGATTACTGCATTTCAATATTTATTCATACTCAAAATTTGGAACTTTATATTCCTCTACCTAAACTAATAAAGCATACAAAATATTTTTAGAGGCCAGCTGGTATTCTGCCTGCAACAGGATTCTTCATTTTGTTTCAATCTATTTTAAAGTGAGGGAAACAGTCATTGCAGTTATGTGAACATCTCAGGCAACAATCTGAAGCTTCAGAATCTCACTTAGGGCTAAATTTTACTAGTAGCGATTCCATTTTTGCAAGAGGACTGCACATAAGACCATCCTCAAAAGACCCTTCAGGCTGGGAGAAACTCCTAATTGTCTATTAAATAAAATGATATATAAATACTTTGTAATTACAAAAGAACCAAGCAATCATTATTCTTATTTCTGAGAAGGGAAAATGGGAAAAGTGGCCAAAAAACCTGACAAGAGGCATGCCAGGCCCCAAAGCACATTATCACAAAGGTGCACAACCTGAGGGACAGCATATCCAGTTCTCAAGCAGAAAAAGAGAAACGGACACATACAGTTCTAACTCCAGCTCTGTTCAAGACTCATCTCAAACAAGCATCTCCATTCATTTTCCTATGCATAAAACAGGGACCAGGCTTCTCCAATTCACTGAGAAGTGGTAGCCAATAATGTTTGCTTATCACCTTGAAAGAGTCTGGTGCCATGCAAATGCATATGGGATGCTAACAACACACAGCCCTTCCTGTGTACCAGAAACAGCACATTCCTTTGTCCAAGGGTACAGCACCAGAACAATCAGGCTTCTGATGAATTATGAATTTTTAGGAAACACTTTTTTCCTTTGCTTTACCTTCAATTTCTCAAAATCAAACCGGTACTGATAAAGTTGATTAGGAGTACATTTGGAAAATGTTTTGATTGCCATTTGTTGAAATTTCCTATGCATTAAAATGCTAAAGAGTTAAAAAAAAAAATCAGCAAGACAAGCTGCCTGAGGAAGCATGCTAAGTAATGCAGAGCAGTAGCAGAAGTGATGAGCGAGCTTCACCCACTTGTATGCGGGAATCACCAGATGGCACTGTAACAACACATAGTTTTCCAAATTCTTTCTCTAAGTGGGCAAGAACTGCTGCGTTAATGAAGAAACAATACCTTCTTGTTGCTATTGTGAATAAGTCATTTTGGGGTAGTGGGGACAAGGAAAGGTATGAGAAATAGTTGCTGCTTCACCTAAAAATTCGTGTTGGTCCATGAGTTGTAACTCCATACTGCCTGGATGTTACCTGAATAGCTCTGGCTTATGTATACAGTTAAATAAAGAAGGTACACTAACAAGTAAAGTCTGTAGGTCATCTTCATTTTGTCTTTTACAGCATTTTGAAATGTTCTTTTAGCAGGAAATTACTAGATATTTATATAGCTCTGTGTGTGTGTACAGCCATATACATAGGCACATCATTTGAATTAATCAAAACACAGAAACTTCCCTAAGGTTATGAAGCAAGGCAGTGGCAGAACAAGAAATGGAAGCCAAGAAAACTCTAATAAACAGCTGTAACAGAAGTACCTTATTCATGTGTGAGTCACTAACACATAATTACTCTGATAACAAATAACACATTCTTGGAGAGTCTCAGTTTTGATTTATGTCACAGTTTCAGTAAATATAGAGGAGCTGCCAAATTTGCCTATATAAATTCCAGTGATCTCATTTATTTTAATCAGAAGTTTTGGAAAAATTAGACAAAAGGAGCTTCCCCCCTTCTCCCCTATTTTTATTTTACCTTATTAATGTGGTGGTCTGGCATGAGGCTCTGTTTTGAACTCAGCTGAAGGAGCGAGCATTTCCAAGGCCTGTTTATGACAAGATATAATTAATACTAGGGAGGGATTAAAGGAGATTTAGACAAAAAATACTGTACACATTTGGAGTTAAATAACAATTTGGCCTCATTAAAACAGGTTTCCACTTGCGACTAATTTTATTCCTGGTTACAAAGGCCATCGTTTGTCTGAGCAAAGATGAAAAAGTAGCTGTTAACATAGTGCAAATGAGAGTGAAATTGGAAGGGACATGTATGTTAATGAGCATCCAAGTGCTCTACAGTGCGCAAAAGCGAGCAGGGAAAAAAAATCACCAACAGATCCCCCTGATATTGTTAAAAATATAATGATTGTTTGACATGGCAAGGAATGCCCTGAGCCTGCAACCTGCTTTATGTGAAAATACGGTTGTTTGCAGGATCAGGTGCTACCTCAAAACACTTTCAGGAAAATATTAATTTCTTGACAGGATATTAAATATTCATTTGCAGTTTTGGAAATAACTTCATTTCCTTCCAAGAGAAGATCTGGCAAGAAGTGGCATTAACTGTGCACTTAGAACCTGCCCTGGGTATGTGAGCTCTGGTGTCTGTATGTGGTGACGCACTCAGCTAAATCCCTGGATGTATATGCAAGTTGTTGATTGTCTCCCTCCGTGCAAAATGTATCACTGAGCTTGTGAATAAGCAGACAAAGTGAGCCACGTTTCATGCAGATTCATGCAGTATGCATACTCATCACAGCCAGAATGGCCACATTTTCCTAAAGCCTGAACAGAATTTGGCCTATCAGACTTGCATTAAAACTATACTGAATGGTTTTGTATATGGGATTCCAAAAATCAGTATTGAAAATTCTTCTTATTTAAAGATAAATAATTGAAAGTAGACACACTTGAGTCCTCTCCCATTAACAGCCCAAGCACTTGGACATCAAAGAGAAGAGAAGCTTGGCCCCCTCACAGTGATTTAAACAATAATAGATCTGTCCCTTTTGAATGGAGACCCCATAAGCAGGAGGGCAGTATTGAGGACAAAATACGTGCAGGAGAGACACCACGTGCTGGTCACAGCAACAAATTCCATTTGTTCTGTGAGAACCCAGAATAGTGCTATGTACCCCTGAGTGCTGCCCACGGGCACCTCAGCTATTTTGTGTGCAGCCTTGCAGGTGCCTTGTACACGTCCACAAACAGGCTGAGCATTTTTGACACCTCTCTGCCCATAGTAAAAACCAAACAATCTCCATGGACTAGGAAAATATGATAGAAAGTTTGTCTGGAATTGCTGGGCAAATGTGTTTGCAACAGCCTGTATTTGCAATGGATCTCTTGTCTGGGGCACTTTCTGTCTGCTGCAAGAGCAAGAGAAGTGGCACTCTGAGATAAAAAACCAAAAACTTGGGCAGTGTTTAAGGCTGCAAACGCATTTCTACTTCCTCCCAAGCAGCGCTGCAAGAAGAGAAAGAGCTCTTGGACACATATCCAATGTAAAAACAGCGCTATTATCTCTAAAGCAACCGTTTAGCCCTGTTGCTGAAAATCCAAATGGGGGTCAGCAATGTCTCAATACAAAACATTCTATTGTTTTAAACATCGCTGTGTTTATTTCACCCTTTCCCAATCATTATGCAAGGAAATATTGCGAGATAAACAAGAAGCATGAATAGTTGCATGTAGCCTGCCAGAATTCCCAAATATTTCATATTTTGGCCCCCGGGATGAATTCAGTCTCCAGACCACCTAACTAGAGAACGAGCTAGATGTTGTAAATGTGTTTGGCCGCGATTACAAAAACTTCTGATTTAAATAATTTTGCACTGCTCTGCTAACAAAATTTCCTCAGTATCCTCCTGTTTTTTTAGATCACACCTTGCCAGGGTTGTCTTGTGCTTGCACACCAGCTATTAGCCCATGGAAACACTGATCACACTGATTCAGTGAGGATGTTTGCAGTGTTTTCCTGACATGGAGCCTTCAGAAACCCCTCTGGGTACCCCTCAAACTTTGCCATAACTTCACAAAGGGTTTGGAGATAGAGAGTCAGGGTCATAAGGGGTTTAACTAATACTGCTCACAAAAACTGTGCAGTGAAATGGCCTTTCTTTGAGCTTCATAATCTATAACATGGAATTATTGAGCACCTGAATGTGGCACAGACAGCTGATCCAAGCAACAGAATCCAGGCAAGTCAGCCATTTACTGGAACGTGTATTTTAGACATGTAAAGTACAGGATATTTTTCTGGAGGATCATATCCACATCAGTCTTACAGTGTGGCATTAGAAGTATTGTCCTGCTGAGATGAATGTGGGTTTTTTCCTTTTCTGTTTTACATCCCTTTCTCCTTCACTTTTATCATCACTGCCTCCTCTGTGCAGGTGTAGTTTGCCAGGCTGCGTCATCTCTTCCCTTGTGTGGAATTAATTCTTGCCTTCAGCATAGTCCACAGACCTGATCTTCCTTTTTTTTTTTCTGGTTTCTTTTTCAATCTTCTTACTACAGCTACTCTCTAACAGACTTATTTTAGATGCTTATTCTCTTTTGTGTTAATTGGATTTTTTGCACTGGCTAGGAAGAATTACCTCACATATTCTGTTTCATAGTGTTGTCTTACATTCTCTTCAGATTACATATTTTTGTATGCCAAAGCAATAGACCATTAAAGCTGCTGTACCTGAAAATATGGGCTCCTCTTTCATTCAACTGGACTTACAGTTCCATAACTCTGCTAAAGAATTCAGAGTGATGATGTTAATCAAATGTGGATGGCACATCTTCATGGCAATTGTTTTACTGTGATCAAAACTGTTGTACATAGTGCCCATGTTTCAGGCAACATTCACAAAATACTCTGTTTCTACAATGTGTGTTTGCTCATCCTTCCTGGCTGAAAAATGAGAGGAAAAACTCTGGTTCTGTTCCCATACTAAGTTGCACAAACACAGTTGTTCCAGTGAACTGAGAGGGAGTTTGCAGCTTCATCCTGGAGAAAGTGAAGATACATCCCTCTCTCACACTCACTGCTCTCAGTTCTGATTTTCCAGCAGCTGGCAAAGCGAGGCAAGTTATGGTGGAATAGCTCAGTAGAGAAATGAACTGGTTTAAGACATACTTTTTCACTGTGAAAATACTGATAGTCACTGATAACTACTCCTGCAGCAGACAGCACCCTCTCATAGGGTGCATCACACCAGCAGATCTACAAGGGACTTTAAAGGAGCTGGCACGGTGAGCTTACAGTCTAAACACCAAACAAAGAACCCAACAAAAAAGCAAAACCTGGCCTTGAGGGAAAGAGCCAGTGTGGTCATGGGCCACACTTTCTACCATTCCATCTCTCTGAGAAACTGAAGCTGCCTTCACCTGCTTCTCAGCTAAGACATCAGAAATCATATTAGGCATTCCCCTAAATATTAATTGTTGCCTTTCGTCTTAGTTTTCACAGCTGAACAAGAAAAGATACATGACAGGTATTTACACCTTTACCATCACCATATACACTGGAACTACTAGAGAGCCCAGGAAGCTTTCCCAGGGAAGCAGTTTCCACAGGTCTGCACCAAATACTTCTGTGCTAAACCCACCTCTCCACCTCCAGTCTCCCTCCCTCCTGTAGTCATATGGCAATGCATGTGCACAGCTGAAGGCCCAGCTCTGATGAGGAAAAAAAACAAAAACCAGTTTTCACTTCAGCTTGGCACTGCAACTTGTCTTTCAATTGTTAGACAGCAGCATGCAAAACATTGCTCTGATTCAGCAGAAGCTCTTTGCAGCCAGAGCATGAAGCCCTTGCTTGAGCCTCAGAGAGAAGGGGGTGTTTCAGCTGTGTTGTTTTATGATAGGACAAGTTTCTCTCCTTTCAAACTTTATAGGAAGTTGCCAGGAGAATATGAAAAAGGAAAGAGAATTGCTAATTACATATTATCTCTCAAAGGTTCTTTCTCAGCATGTTCTTGTCCTGGATGCCCATTTATTTTATTTATCTGACTTTAAAAATTAATACTTTTTCTCAAAGAATTTAGCAGCAGGCAAGAACACTGCTTAGCATTTGCAGAAGTCAGGCAAATTTCCCTTTATTTCCAGATGACAGGACCAGTCTGGCCAGGGGCCCATGCAAAAGTAATCCAATGTTGTTATTGTTACTAAGTTGTCCTAAAGAAAGTTGGAGGTGGTTTATCTTTTACAGCACTCTTTTGTAATGAATTGGCAACACATCTGACTTGGGTCCTTGTATAGGGCCTCCCCTGAGCCCTCTCACCCCTACTTGTTACTGGTTTCCTGCTGATTTACAACAAAACTTTGACATTTGGTCTGCTCCTTAATAAGGGCCTGTGACATTGCCCAGGTATGAAAAAGGAGAATAAAATTATGTGGGTTAAAAATGATATAGCTCTTTGAAGGTGGAGACAGCAGAACAGGGCTTCAAAGTCCAGAGAGAAAAACGATACCCACAGAAGGCTCTTTGTTCGGACGGCTCGGCTGGCATAAATCTCCCAGCTGTGGTCCTTTCTACCACTTCTAATTATTTGAAACTCATTTATCATTTGAACATAAAATAATTAGAACTGGTGTAGAGAAACAGAGAGGAAGAAGAAGGCAGGCAGGCAGGAAAAAAGGGAACGGAAGGAACAGATACCGTGGGCCATTCAATTGGGTGATTTTGAACAGGAAGAGCTTATTGAATTATCTTGATAAGGGGACTTGAATAATTCCTGAATTTCAGGCAAAAGCAAACCAGGCCCCTTGATTGTTTGTGTTAGAGAAGTATCAGAAATCCTTTGACTGCAAAGGAGAATGTGAAACTAGAAAAGAAGGTTCAAATTAAACATCAGAGTCGTGATAACTCCCTGAAATGCCCAATCTAAAAAGCAGCACTGTTTAAGAGGGCTGCCTACAATTCAATACAGTGTTACAGCTCTCCAGTGTCAGAGGCCTGAAAAGGAGCGTAGGTGTTCCTGCACACAGTAAATGCCAACCTAATTGAGTTCCTGCTCTGCAGCATGAGCAATGCAATGATCAAGCACTTGGTTCAAAATTTCCTGAAGGGCTCAAATCCTGCCCTGACTTACCTTTTTGTGCAAACCCACCAATTGCAAAAGGATTGCATGGGTTAGCAGCAAAACCAGAGTATTTCTTGCTGGGTGGGACTTTATTGGTCTGTCCAGGTGCCAGTACAAAAGTAACCTGATGTCACTTGCTATTCAAATGTTCTGGAGTTCTCATAAAGCAATATTCACTTCCCTTACACTTTACTTCTTTTATTTTTTCTCTACCTTCTGCAAAAGTTGAATACAAAGTAAATTCAGGCAAGGTAGGGGAAAGACAGCACAACTTTCCTAGATAAAATCTATGCCTCTCTAAACTGGGACCTCTAATCTCTTTAATGCATAACCTTTGTATCTAGATAAGTGATAAAAAAACAATGAATAAAGGCAGTGGTATGTCTCTGTTTTAAATTATGAAACTTCCCTTACAAACAAAGAATAGGATGAGAGGGAAAACAGATTAAGGTGAAGAAAAAACCCCAACATAAAGCTGGCTAAGAAACAGAAAACACACAAATGAACTTTCAGAGTTACACAATAGGATCTGTGTTGTCTGGAGGAGGGGTCAACACACTGTACCTACAGGTGCCAAAGATATCACACCAAGACTCGCAATGGCCCCAGGAGGACAGGGAAGGAGGAGCAGACGTTCATCTGTGAGAGGCAGCTGCTCCCTGCTCCCACCAAGCTGAGTCCCCACGGGAACTGGGAGCTGAGTGTGCATCTCGTCTGGCCCCACGGGCAGCATTTTCCCTTGTTGAGCAGCACTGCTCACAGCTCACAGGGCTCCTACTGCTGCTTTGAAATTGTAATTTGGGAAAGCCAGTGCCTGGAATGCCACCACAATCCCGCTGCGCCGGTCACTAGCCTAGAACAGTGAGTGAGTCGTGGAAAGAGAGGAAAAAGGCTTCAGGGCTGCCTATGAGGAACAGGAGGGAGAATCAGGACAGGAAGCAAGCCAATAGAGGAGCGCAGGCCTTTTGGAAGGACACCTGCTGGGGCATGAGCAGCAGCCCAGGCCAGTGAAGAGATGCTCAGGTACTCAGGACAGCGAGGAACAGAGCAGACACCCTGCAGCAGCGTCCTGGGCTCAGCATCCTTTCCAGTGCTGGAAAGGACCCCGAGTCCCACAGAGGAACAGCAGCCGTGCTGGAATCAGAGGCCAGTCCCTGCTGACCCTGCTGTGCCTCCAGCTTGCCTTGCAACCACTCCTTACCCTCTTCCTCCATGCATCGACCCCCTGCGCTAAAAATACCCCCCTGCAGCACTTGGTACAATAGATAAGCCTGGCAAAGCTCTTGTGGGAGACGCCGTGGCTTCACATCTGCTTGTTAAAAATATCACATATTATTAAAAAAAAAAAAAAAAGTTTCTTGTGACTAATTTCAACAGCAAACCATATGGTCTTTTTACTTCTCCTGCACTCATAATAATTAAATGGCTAATTTCCCCTCTTAAACTACCTTCGGCCCACAGAAAGAAACAAAGGAAATCACAGCTATTCAGCTACAAAACATCTTGTTAAAGCACAGCAAAGAGTTATGCAATTAACCCCACAAAAGCCGGAATTTCACAGTTATATCTAACACTCCGCGTTAACAAGAACAGGCTTTAAATTGAGCCTTTTTTTGTTGTTGCTGTTTGCTGGCACAGCAGTCACAGTTAAGGTCAGGTGTCAGACCAGATTTAAACCATAAATGTCTGCTTCCCTGTTTTTTTTTTTTTTTTGTGAGCCGGAGTCAGCGCCTTATTGTGATTTAAATCAGCCGCTGGGTGCTGTGGAGGAGGCTTCCATTAAAGTGGGGAACAAAGAATATGATTGCTTGCACGGCGCGGCCGCCTGCGGATCTCCCGTTGCATTCTGCTGGGCCGTGCGACCCATGTGCTTCACAGCTTCATTTTGGGGCTGTTCGGGCCATCCCCGGCCTGCCCCGCTCCGCAGCGCCCAGCCCAGCAGCAGGCATCTCCCGTTCTCCCGATCCTGTGTGGAGTCCCGCGGGCCGTCGCCCGGGAGCAGTGGGATGCTGGGGGTTCTCAGATTTTACCCACAAAGAGGTCCTTGCCTTGGCTGGGAAGGTGCTTGAGGCACAGAAGCATTCCTGCAGGCCACAGAGCCCAAGTCCCGGTGCTAAGCAGTGCTCCTGGGTGATGCTGTGAGCATCGTCTCCCATGGGCTGTGGGGCTCAGCGCCTGCATCCAAAGCTGGCAACTCTGCTGCAAAGCCAGAAACACTCGTGCTGTCCTTCAGTCACCTTCCAGTTTTTGTTCCTGTCAAACAACCCCAAGGTGTGGTACGTGCCAGTGGAGCCTGTCCCTGTGAGGGACAGTGGGATGCTGCACAGGGACACATCTCCAGCAGACAGCCAAGCCATGGGCTGTGCTGGAGGAGCAGCAGTTTCACAGAGGAGGGTGCTGGTGGCACAGGACGATCAACAGCACCACAGTTCTATTCAGTGCTATTGGTACTACCAGTATTGTGGACGGGATGTGCCTTGGCTTGTCCCTGTGGCAGAACCAGATAATGGCAACTGTGGTGTTTCACCCCAGAGACACTTTTGGCTAGCTGGGTATTGCAGCTGGGCCCATGGAGAGTCCAGGCATGCCAGGGCTCTGGTGGCAGCAGGATGGAACTTCCTCTCATGTCTCCCTCTGCCAGGGAAGCTTTAAGGTGATGGTGAAGGAAAGGAGTCAGTTCTGATGGAAGGTTTCAATCCAGAGCTTTATTCTGGCCCACAGGCCTCTGAATCCAGCAACTCCTCCAACCAAACTCCCAGATTGCGTGGTTTCTTGCCCTTTTATCCAGGGGAGGGGAGGAGGGAAGGGATAGGGAGCCACCAACCAGGTATGGGAGAGGAGGTCTCAAGGGACAAAGGACACCTGGATGGCCTAATGCCCCCTGCGGGTAGAGGGCATCTTTTGAATCTGCCCAATCACTTGACACCCTTCTGGAATTCCAGGATTGACAGACAGTGCTTGGCAGGGGTCAGAGTGGGGAAAGGAGGGGTGACTGACACACCTGGGAGGGAATCTTCAGCGGAGAAACCTGGGGTTCTGGGGTAACCCGTGAAATCACACTGCAACACAGTGAGACAGCAATGCTGCTGAAATTGCAGGTTAGGGGAGGGTGCCCATTCACCTGCTGTATTGGAGTGCTCAGATGGGCACTTAGGGGAATAAAATGGGTATTTGGGTGCCCAAATGCCTGCCTGAAAATTAGAACTTAGAACTGGGTGCCTTCATTTGGACAATCAAGATTCAAAATTAGATTGAGAGATTGCATGCCTGAGTATAATTTAGAGAGCAGACTCATTATGGATAGTTTTATTGTTTAAAAAAAATCCTTCCTGACTGAAAATGAGGCAATGACCAGACTGTAAAGACTGAAGAAAACTGTTATGGTGCTGGGCAATTTTCTTGATAAGATGAGCCACTAGATGACACTTTGCATAGTAACATGATGGACTGACTATTTCCACACTACATTTTAATTTTCTATCTTGGTAAAGACTATTATGGGCTGGTGCCAGGCAGCCCACAGACCATAAAGCTAACTAGGGCCTTCCTAAAATACCTGCCTTCCTGATAAGGCAGGTGGTCTCTTGCTACATCTCATGCAGGAGAGCAGAAGAAAGGAAACTTATGAGATGAAAGAAGAAATAAGCAGAGCAAGGAAGACCACAAAGAACAGAGAGAGAGAGGGAGGGAGCTGGAAACAGGCCAGGGCCAGATGCAGTGAAGAGGAGGCATCATGGATGGAGGAAGGGCTGTAAGGTAGGACACTAAGAAATCAGAAAGGGTGAACAAAGTAGCAGCAGGATCTGAAGAGATAAAAAGTGGTGAAAAAATAAGAATGGAAGCTGGGCAGAAAAGCATAGTGAAGCTCAGGAAGATGGAGGAGAGCAGAAGAGAAAAGAACAAGAGAGGGCCACTTGGGAGGAATTAGAACATAATTATCTGTTCATAAATTCATACAATATAAAATAGCAGTATTTCATTCAGGAAGCATGTTCCATATGTTTTCCCAAGCAGCAGCCTTCAAAGCCAAGAGAGAAGAAAGAACAGAGGCAGGGCAGAGCAAACAACACAACTGTATGTTTCAAGTTGGTTTCTTATATTTCAGAAACTTTATGTATCTGGCATTAAATATAAAAACATTTAATGACATATTTTGTTTGTGCTATGAGGTACAGTTTCCACTGATTAAAGAATTGCATTTAGAAGGAGATCTAGCTCTCTGTCCAAACAGAAAATATCAGATATCGATTTCTTACATTACACTACTTCTCTATCTCCGCTTAAGAAAACAAATACACACATCTACTGGAATTTTCTTGACCATTTATCAGCATTTCTCCCTGTGATGTGGATCTAAATGCTGCATTTTTCCTGTGCTTTCTTCCTTTATGCTCCAGCTGAAGAATCACCAAGAATGTAAGATTTATCATGAACTACTGCAATGTGCAAGTCATTTGCACCACCGTATTTTGGGTTGGGTTGGGGTTTTGGGGATTTGGTTTTTTTGGTGTTTTGTAGTTTGTTGGGTTGGTTTTGTTTTAATTAATTTGTTGAATGACTTGTTAGTCTTTAGTGAAAGCAGCTAATTCCAGTTAAGCCGAATGTTTTGCATGAAAGTGCACAACAGCATGCCCAGTGGAACTGCAGATGTTGGGGGGAAGCTTCAATTTGTGTCAATTTGTCCTCCCAGCCAGCAGTCTGTCTGCAACTGCTGGTATTTAACCGCTGCTGACTGGTGGGTGTTACATTTCCACTGCAGCATCCACACAGCTCAGATCACTAAAATACCTAGATCCAGCAGATCTTTGATGCTTTCACTCCCAGTCTGCATGAGCGGTCCGGAGTGTAACCTCAAAAATGCATGTCTGCATAGATGGTATTTGCTTTTCTTTTGTAAAGGCAGATAAATAGGGGAGATAGATACACTGGGGGAAAAAAAAAAAAACCAAACAAGGATGTTCCCCTGTCCTGTCTTCAACCCCTTCAGACTCAGAAATCACCAAAGCTTAGGAAGAGACTTCAAAAGATTTTCAGGAGCAGGTGTACATGAGGAAATACAAAAGAAGCAGATCAAGTACTGAGGAACCTTTTTCTTCCTTTGCTTGCTACCTTTTGTTGCTGCCTTTGCCTAATGTCAGCAAAGCCTGGTTTAATATTCCGACACAAGACAGTGGTCATAGAGGTGCTGTGTAGGTAATGCCTTCTGACGACTTCTGGCTCGCAAAGTCAGCTAGTCTGAGCACAAATAGAATTTTTAGCCTTTCTCTACTGCTGAGGTGTCCTGTGTTTCTGCTGGGTTCTTGGGAATATTCTGCTTAGAAATCAGTCACATAACAATGCCAGAAAAGATTAACTTGAGGAGTGTGAAGATTCATAGAATTGGTAAATGTGTAATCCACAGGATGGTGGAAATGCAGCACTTTACATCACTTACAAACAATAACAGAAAATTACTGGGTGCAAATGGGTCTCTAATTATAGCCCACTCCCCCGCAACTAGCATATTGTTACCATCATCTTCACAAAAGATGGTACACTTTCCCTTAGGGATACCTACTTCTGTTTCAGAAAAAGAAATCACAGTTACTTGGAATCTAGAACACAGCGAAGTCATAACAACAGAACAAATCAATCAAATTTTAAAATGAGACTGGTCATTTTTTAAAGGTGAAAATCAGTTTACAATTTCCATCTGCTCCCACGGAAGTCAAAATATATTTTGACTTTCATATCTGGGTCTGACAATCACAATCTGTAATACAAACAATAATGAAATTTCCTATGACAAAAGGTACCTAGAAATACAAGCAAGCATTTATCAGTTCCCTCTCTCACCTCACCAAATGTGGATGTTTAAAACTGGACACTTCTGCCCCAACGTGCCATAGATGAGCCCTGAAATCAAATGCATTTCCTCTTTAAATTGTGATTTTAGGTTCCCAGTTGCGAGTTCCTGACTTTGAAAACTGGGAACATTTCACTGTCATAACAAATAGCACATTTAGCTTCTTCTCCAAGGGCTGGAGTCTGATTTCCACTCATAAGGTGAGGCAAGCAATTTCACAGCCTTTCCCTGCGACCATTCCCAGGAAATGGTGGGGGAAAAGAGCCCTACTTTGCTGTAAAAACAGGTACAAAGCTTTATCCTAGCAAGTGCTACTAATCCTTTGCTTCTATCAGCACTTAGATTTGCACACAAACCACGAGACCAAGTGGCAAGGTGAAAGACATAACTCAGGCATATCCTACTCAGCTCCAGCCATAGAAAGTGCCAGTAGAAAAATCTGGGAACTCCTAAGCTGAATTTTTCTCACCAAATCAAGCTTAACAATTTTATTTTTATATTGATTGCCTCTTGCATTCTGAGGTCCTTGAATGAAGGGCATTTTATAAATGTAAATTTGATGGACTGATGCATGTATATTCATGAGAATGTAGCTGGAACTGAGTAGGTTAGTGTTAGTTTACACTCCAATTTTGTCAATAAGAATCAGGAAAAGGAGGGATTAGTGGCTCAGTCTTATAATCTAATCATATCAATGCCATCCACTAACCTGGACAGTGCAAGAACATGTCTGTTATGTCAGCCCTGCATTAACAATGAATTTTCCAAATCTGCAGTTAACATTTAGAACTTGTTGCATGGGATCTGGCACTTATTTCCATCTACGATTTTCTGCAGAAATGTTTATGTATAGCAACATGCAAACATTTCAGTGTTCATATCACAGAGTGAAGAAACTTCATACATGAAGAAAAGATGGATAAATTATGTAACTGAGCTATGGGCGGACAGCAGGTATTCATGGCTGTAAAGAAACATAAAATGAGAAACCAAATGGTAATGCAGCCGTGTTCAAGCATGTTTGCTGAGGCAAGGTTCACAGAAAAGTGCATTTATGCCTCTTGCTAAGCACTATGGTAAGCAGGATAACACCCTGCAGCAAAATCCATGCTGAGGGCCTTCCACAGGGCACAGCTACTCTGGTGGACCACCATCAGCACTCAGTGCAGCAGCACTGTACACCATACCTTGATGTCTTATCACCCAGGCTGTCTGCCCTCATCTGGAGCAGAGGCACAGTGATAACACAGATGGCTGCTGGTGCCCTGACGGTGTGACTGCCCAATGCTTGTGTGATGGCCCTGCCTCTGATTGCCCCTCTGACTGCTGCTATCACTGGCAGTAGACAACAGCAGGAGGTGTCTCAAGCAATATTATCCCACTGCTCAACCTCCAGACTGTCTGTTTTCCTCAGTGCAAGTCTGGTTTTTGTTTGTTAGGTTGTTTTGTTGTTTTTTTTTTTTTTTTAATTGAACTAGCATTTAACCCAACTCCCCCTGAAGTTCTCGGTTAGGAGAGTGGTCTTTTGGCTCCAGCCAGAGATAATGCTTTGACCACTGCGGAGAGGAAGCGTGCATCGAGCCTGACATCTGTCAGAGCCTGTAGCCCTCCACTTGTCTCTGCCAGGAAATGCAGTCCAATTTCTGTGCTCCTGTGGTCTAACTGACAGGCTGATTTCTCAAGCCCCTTCATAACGCTTGTTGCTAACATCCTTCTTGCTCAGGGACGTTTCCTACGAATATAAGCGATATCGCAACTCCCAAAGCTGGTGTTGTAAATGTGACAGTGGTTCTTGTTCTGACGTTTTTGGTCCCAGTTTTCACAAAGGCATCGGGGCCATGAGTCACAGCAGGTGCTGCTGCTACTGCTGTCACCAGTACATAGACCAGAAAATGGCTGGAGTTAGATGGCACCACAACCTCAGGCTTCTGAGAGCCACTGCCAACTGCACAGCTAGATGAGAATTAATGGAACAGTGGGAAATGAATGTCCGTGTGCCTCTAGAATTGTATTATATTACATTAGTGTAAAAATGGCCTGAGTGACCTCATGGAGCACTTGTATGATGAGAACACCCTTGTGAGGCTACAGCTGTTTCAAACTATTAAACGTTCATAAGCCAGACATGATTTTCCTTGCAATGCCTCTGCTAAATGAGTGGCTACGTATTGCATTAGCATTCCCAGATGCCCTCCCTCGGCTCAAGCAGCCTGGGGGTAAAAAGGCAGGAAGGCTCTGGGATGCACTTCTGCGCCTGAGAACTGCAGCGCAAATCACGCTAATTGTTTGTTAGATGAACAATGATCACTAATTAACATTGTTAAAATGTCATCAATGATCACTAATTAACATTGTTAAAAAATTGTTAACAAAGGAAATTTAACAATATCTTAATTAGGAAGGATTTCTAATTTGTGATATAGAGCATGTTAGACAAACAAGGCACAACTCTCCCTTTGTTTTTCAACTCTGCAGCAGGAGAGATTACATGATATGACACAACACACTCTGCATTTGCCGTTTATCATTCTGCGTCCTCGGCACAGTTCTGCTATATAATTACGGCCGGGGCTAATTTTACCTGTGTTATTGTTTGCCCTGTAATTTAGAGAGAATGGGCCGTGTTGATGCTGTGTGATTTACTCTGGGGCAGTCAATTGGCTTTTTGCCACAGGACTACTGCTCACATGTTACTGCAATGAAGTGCACACATTGCAAAATGAAAAGAACCTTTTCAGTGTTTTAATTTACTTAATAATACAGTGTAAGTGTAGCAGTATTCTTCAGGTTTTCTTTTTTGAAATGTAATTTATCCACAGCCACTAACCTTTCAGCACTGCAGTCTACTTCAAAGCCACTGTACATTGTTGGAAAAAGTCCCCTCCTATTATCTATTACTTAATTATTAAAAAGCATCTACTCTGTTTTCATAAATTATCTATGTATCTGGGATGTTGGCTTATGAGGAGGAAAGACACACACACACACGCACGCATGCAGGCTTGGGGAGGTTATGAAATTAATTATCCCTGATGGAAAATCAGTAATGAAAAAAAACCTCCTGATTTTATTTCACACAGTCCTGGAGTCAGAGAGTGAAAAGGTTTTGGGAACTTCCAGAGTAAATTATCTTTAAAAGCAGCAGAGATAAATTGGCAAGCTCTTCTCAGTTATGCTCTGCCTGGCAGAATATTCCAAATATCTGAGATCATTCCTGATGGGAGTGTATTTACTGCATAATGCCAGAAGCTGTCTCTATTGGACTCCTGTTATTGGAGCAGGGGGAACTTTATTTGACTACTTGTGCCCATTTTCCTCATATCTGACTTAAGCTTCCCCTGACTCAGCTTCATGATGTTTCCTCAAGTCCTGTCACTGGTCACCAGAGAGAAGAGATGGGTACCTGCCCCTTTGCCTCCTCTCATGGGGAAGTTGCAGAGTGCAATGAGGGCTCCCCTCAGCCTCCTCTCCTCCAGGCTGAACAGACCAAGTGCCCTCGGCTGCTCCTCACACAGCTTCCCCTCAAGGCCCTTCCCCATCCCTATGGCTCTCCTTTGGACACTCTCTAACAGTTTAATGTCCTTTTTACATTTACACCAAAGCTGCCCCCAGCACTCGAGGTGAGGCTGCCCCAGCCCAGAGCAGAGGGGACAATCCCCTCCCTTGCCCAGCTGTGATGCTCTGCCTGATGCTCCCAGGACAGGGCTGGCTCTCCTGGCTGCCTAGTCTGACAGCTGGAGCACCTTTCTGAAGAATGACAAACTTGGTTTCAAACTTTCCCCAGGTACGAGAGAAGTCAAACTTCTGACATTCCCTTTTGCTTTCCTTACAAGTGTCAAGTGCTGCGTCTGGAGTTTCACCAAAGGTTTATTGGCACATGGTTTGTTTTCAGAATTTGGTTTAACAAGTAGAGAGAGAAAAAAAAAGTTAAAATTCTGTTCAGTGTTATTTTTTGTGTTTTAATTCCTTGCTTGCTTGGGGAATAAAACTATCAAAAGTAATTATTCTCAAGGTCTTGTCTTGCCTTCCTGAAGTGCTATTGAAAATTCAATAACACTTGTTTTCTTAGGAGTGGCATTGTTTGGCTCCAGTTACATAGGGACACTTACTTTTTCCCTTTTCTCCATGCTTATCTCTCCCTCATGAAACACCTTGCCTTAATGCATAAAGCCATTTCGATATTTGTTCTCAGCTAGGTTTTCTAAAAAAGAGCCTGCCTTTTTTAGACCATTGTTAAAGTGACAGTCTGATGTGCTTCTTCTGGAAGGTTCAGTTTTTCAAGCTTAGTTGGCCATGTAAGTACTAAAACCAATATGTATAGTTGCTTTAATTTGACCTCTGAAAATTGTTTCAATTTTTTTGTGTAAAAATTATATAATTTAAAACTTATCTTGTTTGCAAGCTCTTGATTTTCTTGTTCAGATGCTACAATTATATTCTGAGACTCTTCTGAAAGCATATTCCAAAATTTTAATTTTGCGGTAACTACCAAGAGGGTCCTTCACACACCAGACCACACACTCATCATTTTTATTCCTGTCAAGTTCACTGCTCCCTCTATACATCTCAAAATGCTCTACCTGGCTTCCAGAGCTCTCCTGCCTCCCTGTGTTTGTCTTTTTCACATGTCCCTCACTGGGTTCTGCAGCTGGCCCTGTCACTGCTTTGACCATATTCATGATGAAGGCAGACAACCTTGCAGCTAGATGATCTGCCTTTCTGGAAACAGCACAAAAGACCCTTTTTTATTTATTTATGCTTTTCATTTTTATTTTTCCCTAAATATTCCCCTTTTTTGCCAAGCAGTAGGTGTGTTGGGTCCTAAGCACTCAGGAAAATGCCCTTCCTTACCCTCCTGCCATAACCCAGTTTCACTGGCCTGTTTGTATTTAACCTACCCTGGGTATAGACAGCAAAGCCAGCAGCAAAAAGTGGTTTTGAGAAAATATTCACACTTTTTCGCCCCCTCCATAACAATGCCTTGGGCATAATACAGAAATAATGGGAAATTTTAGGAAAAAAAGGAAAAAATGACTGTGTGAAACACACTAGCACATAATAGTCACTGAATAGATATTTAGAATATGGTTTGAAATTAGACGTTCCTGCTGCATGTTCAGTTATTATTTTTTATGGTTACCACATAAAATTGACTTACTTTTTTTCAAAATCCTGTTATATTGTCATTCCAATTCCTGTATGACACAGATGAAATTTAATGCTGATTTTTAATAGGATGCTACTCTAACTACAATATTAACAACACACAGAAGTGCACAGAGGCACCTGTGAACATCATCCTGATTTTCCAGAATTTTTTTAGAAACCTGATAGTTCACAGTGGCTACATTATTAGCTTTCTATAAAGTATCCTTGCTTTTTAAAATGTATATATGAACCCTATAATACATTCTATTTTTAGGATTTTACTTGCTCTTCCCTTATTTCAATGACCAAAAATACCCCTGAACACATTAGTGTGCTATTTTATACAGCCCTGCTAAATCTACAGAGTACAGTACACACTGCTCATGAAATAAATAAAATATTATTTTTAAAGGAACAAGTAGCTGCTGTAGCTTTCTGTTTTCTCCCCTCACATCCAAATAGGGAAGGAGACGGGAAAAGCACATGAGATCTTTCTTTCTCCCACAGCATCAACATTTCCAGAAATTGAAAATAATTATAGTTTACCAAGAAGAGGTGAGTGAGAGTGCTGGGTAAGGGTGGGTTGTGCAGGGACTGGGATAGAACACCCTCCCCCACCCCCCGTGCTGACACACATATGTGGGGATGTGTATGTGTGTTTCCTAAGGGAAATCCACAATATCAAAACCACCATTTGCAAACTGTTATTTCCACAGGAAGTAAGGGAAATATATTTGAACTCCTTTCAGTAATGCATCCCATACACATTTATCACCATAGAAATATATTGAAATAAAAGATAGTATGAACACAATGGTTAATTATAAGCCAATGAAATGACATTAGAATAAATATAGGGTAGTAATAATGTACCTGAAAGAAATGTAATGTACACACATATTGCAGACAGATGGGAAAGATACCATTAAAACTGCTGGGTGCTGATATAGGATGGCAATAAAGGTTCATCTGGGTCATCATCAGACACAGATGGTGTAGGAACAGGGAAGAAAAATAGTTTCAGGTTGAATTTCACTTAAAACAGGAAAGAGAACTCCAATGGGTCTATGTGTTTCTAAAAAAACCCCCATGAAGTTAACTACTTTGTTTGCTTTTTGTGTTTATACCTTTCTTGATGAACTGCAATAACATTGGTAATCTTTATACTCAAGTTTCAGTTTATGTTCAGATCTATTTCTAAAGAGAACTAGCTATAGGTCTTCTATAATGTTTTAGAAAGATTTTTAACTTTTCACTATCATTCCACATTTGTAATGACTTCTCTCTCCTTCTCCTGCTCTTATTCAGTGGGCGCAGCCTCAGGTAACTCTCTCAAATGGCCATCTTTTTTCTTACATCAAATGCAGTTTTCATCCAAGGCTTACTTTTTGAGCTGCACCATCACCTTCTTGCTCAGACCCTCCAGATCTGCCAGTGTGCTCCTTCTGTGTGACTTTCCAAACGCCATTAATTGTCCTGCTGGTTATCCAGTCCCACGCAGAAAGAATGTTTTCCAAGACACATCAGATGTTGAAACTCTTCCAAAAACTTGCTTGACTGGTGTCCTGCTTGCCTTGTCCATCATGCCAAGTAATTGCATCATTGTTTGTCGTAAATAAAACATTTTTAATTAGTAATTGTTCCTCGGGCTGGTTCTTGCACAACTGGGATGGTGGCGAAAACGCAATTTGAGTGTGTGGACGCAAATCACCTGGGTGAGATAAATGGATAAGTGTGTTCCTGAGGATCACCAAGGCTTGAAAACCAAGGATGCTGGAAACCACCCTTGCCCTTTTATTTGAGAGCTAGTGAACATGTGGCCCACGTAGGTCACGTAGGCCTGCAATACCCTCAGGTTTTGTGGATGGGAGCCAGCAGCGTCACCCTCAAATACATAAACTGGGCTGTGCTTTGCACCCTTGAGTCCTGGCACTCCTCCCCTGAAGGGATAAGAGTTCTTTGTGGTGTGGGTTTCCAAGAGCGCTCCTTCAGCTCTATTGACCATCCACTGTTGTTTGTAGCAATGCTGTGTAAATTTCAAATTGCCTCTGCCAAATACCACCAGAGTACTGGGGGAGAGAGCTCTGATTTTTACCTTCCATATGCACCAAGCATATTTTTTTAATCAATGTCTTCCATCAGTTATCTTCCTGGATAAACCACTTAAATATTTTGCTGGGTTTTAATGAGTCAGTGTTTCAGTTTATTGATCTATGTTAGACTCATCCTCTGCTACACACAACCAAGAGCTGGTGCAGGTTCACCATTTGTCTGCGTTCTTTGTAGCTCTCCCTTTGTTTCCAAGCATAATAGCTTTACTGGAATTGTATTTATACATTTCCTCAGGGTTTAAACACACTTTCTCAAAGCTTCTGGGCTTTTTGACATCATAGACATGTAGAATGGTTCAGGTTGGAAGGGATCTTAAAATTAATATTGTTCCAACCCCCATGCCATGAGCAAGAACACCTTTCACTGACCTTGAGCACTTCTAGGAATGGGGCATCCACAACATCTCTGGGTAGCCTGTGCCAGTCTCTCACCACTCTCATAGTGAAGACTTTCTTCTTGATATCTAATCTTAACGCACCCTTTTTCAGTTTGAAGCCATTATCCCTTGTCTTACCACTACATGCCTTTGTAAAAAGTCCCCCTTAATGGAATTGGGAGGTTGCTGTAAAGTATCCCTGGAACCTTTTCTTCTCCACGGTGAACAACCTCAACTGTCCCAGCCTGTCTTCATAGAAGGGGTGCTCTGGCCCTCTGGTCATTCTTGTGGCCCTCCTCTGGAGACACTCCAGCAGGTCAGTGTCCTTCCTGCGCTGGGGACCCCAGAGATGGATTCAGCACTGCAGGAGGGGTCTCATGAGAGCAGAGAGGGGGAGAATCACCTCCCTCACCCTGCTGGCCACACCTCTTCTGATGCAGCACCGGTTCTGTGCTGCAAGACTGTACAGCAGCGTAAATCTCCCAGACTGCATGAACACATGACTTGAACTCCTGCAGCTCTGTCAAATTCTCAGGTAGCTCACCATCCATCTTACACTTCAGCTGAAGTACATATTGTGCACTACTGTGCTATTGCAATTATTTGCAATTTCTGCATGTTTCATTGTTAGGTGTTTCCCCCCCCTAAACCATTCCTAAATCCTACCAATGTTTCTGAGTTTGGTATCAGGGAAGAGAGGGAAAAAAGCCTAAAAAATAAATTGTGCAGGTACGAAATTAGTAATGATGAGACTGTTTTTGGTAGGATGTCTGTGAGAGCTGTTCAGACAGGAGAGAGGTACTTGGTTTGCTGAGCACACAGTTCCTGCATGCGCTTCAGGAGGGTTGCCGAATGTGCAGGATGATTCAATGAACAAACAGCAGAGAGTGCAAGAGGGAGAGATATACCTCATTTCCAAGGACTTCTGGAAAAAGTCAGGTTGAGACCTGATAGCAAACTGTCCAGTTGTGCTTCCAGAACAACAATGCTGAGCCATTGTGCTGTGTGGCACAATGAGCTCCCACTGAAATCCTGGAGCTGGGTCACAGCCTTTTGCAATTAAACCCTAAAAGAAGCCTGCTCCCAAAACCAAGAAACAAACCTAAAAGCAAGCCTGTGTGATGGTGTCACCTTCCATATTTAATTCACATCTTTTAAATAAAATAAAACTTGATTTCCAACTGAAAGACTGAAGTGGAGCTTGGAGGAGAGTTGCTACTACTGGAAGAGATACCTGGACTTTTAGAAACTTCCCTGTGCTCTTCCAAAACAACCATTTTCTGATGATGCAGCAACCTGTTCACTAGGGATAATTTATAGGTGTTTTTCAGGAGAAAACACCCAACTAATGTAGCAGCAGAGAAGTATTACTCACAAAAATAATATATGTCTTCTGCATTTTACATGTTGAAAAGGTAAATTCCACTTCTGACATTCATCCCGGAGCCACTTTAAAGGCAACCCACAGACTCAACAGGGAGAGAGTAAACACTAAATCATAATTACCTCATAAAAGAGGAGTCTGTTCCTCCAAATGCCTGAGATCTGGTTTTGCTTCACAAAAAATATCATAAATCTACTGTGTCCTACTCACATTTATTTAAGGCCAATTAGTGCTTGTGTTAGAAAGAATAAGAAAGAAAAACAGAAACAACACCTTCCAAACTTTGCTGTCATTCGTCAAGATGTGATACCCTGATTCTCTGCTCTCATTAAGGAGCTTTTCATTAGAGGACAGCATGTTGCACAAGAGCTGAGGTCTCACATTAACAGTGAACTATGGAAAATCTTTCCCATTTGGCAGCCCACATTAACATTTCTTCTGCAAAGGGATTTCTTTTAATACAATCTAGAGCTGTATGTGTTACTGTACAGAAGGAAAAAAAAAATATTTTTCAGCACAATCTTGACTTGGCTTTAATATCCCACAGGGCGACATCTGACACTGTACTGAGAGGATAACACCTCTCTGGGTAATCTTTCCAACAGAGCCTGAAAATGAACAGTCTGTGCCATTAATATGGCAAATGTAATTAGCAGAGCAGTATGACTGATTTTTTTTTTTTTTTTTAACCAACATTTCCTAAAGCTATTTCTCCAACCAAAGTGACTCTAGTCAGTGGTGCCAGGGAAAGTTAAACTTGAGTGCACCCAAATAGGTTATTGTTTTGAAGCACAGGCAGGGAGATCAAAGGTAATGTAGTTGCCTGTTTTGGACCTGCTTTCTTAATAAAGTTAATCATCCAGTTAGTTACCAAGAATTAAAAAAAAAAATAATCTAGGTGAAATTAGTCATGCCACAATACTGCTTTAAGGCAAACAGGCTGGTTTTTTGCTTTAAGAAATAAAATGAAAGGAGTTTGAGTTGTGCTTCTTCGACAGTAGAGAGCCAAAACTCCAGGGGAAGGGTGCCCATGATATGTGCTCAGATCTGCTGGGACTCTGTTTTTGACTGTTTTGGATGCAATCACAGAATTATCATCTGTGTTAATTCTGGTCATGTCAGAAGGGCCCTTCTCTTTGCAGGGCAGCCTGAAGTCAGAGAGACCAGAGGCACAGACATATCCCATCACACTGCTGGGAGTCACCAAAGATGCCTTCAGGAAGAGCTAGGACCTGCCACTGGCATTTGCCCAAACACTGCTGGCCTTCCTAGGCAGGGCTGTGATGGGAAAGGGAATTGGTGAAGATGGTGATTGCTCTTAAAACATGAAAGACTGGATGTGGCCAGGAATGGAATCACAGAATCATTAAGGTTGGAAAAGACTCCAAGATCATGAAGTCCAACCTTTCACTGAACACCTCTGTGCCAACTTAACCATAGCAGTAAGTTCTACATCCAGTCATTTCTTGGACACTTCCAGGGATGGTGATTCTACCACCTCCCTGGGCAGGCCATGCCAGTGCTTAACTGCCCTTCTGGGAGGATAAAGGGTTGGCAGCAGCACAACTTTGTTCACAGAATGTTGAAACCACACTGCTTCTGTGCTAATGAGACAGTCAGTCCTGTTTCCTCACAAAACACAAGTGCTGGCAGGGAGGTGAGATTTTTAAAAAATATCTGAGACTCTGGGGATTGCATTGATATTCCACAAGCAGAGTAGTTGATTCAAGACTCAGACTTTTAGAAGTAAAAAGGCATGCATTTAATGTTGAAACATAACTATTGAAAGATACTGTACTCACCAGAATGAAGGCAAAAGCCTTGGCTGAGGAGTAGATTATCACAATGAAAAGAAAGCCTTGTAAATAGCCCATACATTACTAATAATTGCTCACTCTTTCCACTGGGAGAAGTGATCATAAATACATTCTACATTGCAAACACCTAGAGCACAGAGGCTAAAGGAGCAACATCATTAGGGCTGTACTGATCATTACACCTGCATTGTTCTGCAGGAGTGCTAATTCAAGACATCTATATTGAGTAGCCCTTTTAAAAGGCTGAGAAAAAGAAAACAGTGCTTGCAAACAGTGCCATATGAGATGTATTTTAAAATGTAGGATGGATTTGGAACTGCCATAATAATGAGGAAGGTTCAGTGTGCCACTGAGAGTGAACAGATAGCAGTGAGCCAAGCCCTTGGCCCATTGGAGTCAAGGTATGCAGCCTCCTCAGCAGAGTTGCAGCAAAATCTGGTGAGTCCAGGGTGGGATCAGCAGGAGTGAGATCTGATGGACTATTCCCAGATGCAGAGTCAAGGGGAGTGTTTTCACTGAAGTCTCACAGGTGGGTGGATTTGGATCTAATCTTCCTTATACTTTGGATTTGGTAGGAAAATCTGTTTAACCACTCTGCATATAAAATTAGTGTATTTCCTGTCACATACAAGTTTTAGACAAGCTTTGATGGACTTCCTCGTATGTGAGCAAATTTTTAGTCTCATGAAGACAGACTGCACAGCCTTTAGTCTCTGATCTTTTGTTATGCAAGCTGTGGTGTCTGCTGATTTCCAGATGAAGGAAAACTGCCTGTCTGCTTTGATCCTTGATTATGGGAATTCTAGGTCCCAAAAATAAAGTATAACAATTAGGCTGAAATTAACTTCTGTCTCTTCCAAAAATATTTTTTTTAAGTTTGTGTAAAGTTTAATTACCTCAATTCAGCAACAACACAACAAAGCAAGTTACATTTAAGCTGCACTAAATGCCACATTCTTATTTTTCTTCCTTTATCACTTCTTAAAAGGGTTCAGCAGAGAGGAAAAACTCTTATCATTTTTCTCAGGAACAATATAAATCTTTATCTGTTAATGTTTTAAGGTTTATCAGTTAATTATAGATCTTTATCCACATAATCTTTATCAATTAAGCATTCCAAATGCAAAATGTATTAGCACATATTCAAATCACCACACATTAATATGTAACCCCCCCCAAAAAGATAAATTTTTAACATTTTCATTTTAAAAAAAATTAGCAATCACCATCAATATCATATTTGCTCACATGCTGTGATTAAAGTCCTTGATTTGCAACAGCCAGGGGACTACCATCAGTCTGAGAGCTGCCATCCTGGCACTGAAGGCATGGGGGTGTAGAGAGGGTGAGGAGAAAGAAGGGTGAAGAGTGAAGGAAGTCCATTTGTGGGGAACAAAACAGCATCATCAGATAAAACACAAAAGGCTGTCCAAATACGTACTTAGCACTAGAAGAAAGAAAAAAAAATGCTTTGCTGTACTCAGCCTCTGTCAGAGGAGTGACAGAACAGTGAGTAATTACTTAATGGGCTAAAGGAAAATGTACCAAACAGCTAACAAATAATACTTCTAAGAAACGTTCCCAATTAATGTTGAACTGCCCCGATCATTAAGATGCAGGTGAGAAGAAACTAAGACTGCCTTCATCCATATGCACAACACTTCCTTCAGAAGGCCCTGCATGGGAAAAAAGCCATTGAGTTGGTTTGTAGGCAGGTGCCTGCCTGCAGACAGGACACAGTGTTTGTGTGCTCTGCAAAAACACAAACAACCCCAGATAAAGATCACAGGGTCATAACTCAGGGTGAGGGAATCTATGAGGCCCCAGGATAACCACTTGCTCAATGGTGGCTATTAATGGGATCAGATCAGTTTGCCAGGGCTTTCTCCAGTCTGGCCCTGAGAACCTCCAAAGATGGAGACTTCATAGCCTCTGTGAGCTCTTCCACTGCTTGGCTGTCCTTGGGGAAAAGGATGCTCCCTCAGAATGCAAGATCTTCAGGCTATTGGTGGTTTTATAGTGCCTGGCATAACAGCGTCCTTGTGTACACTCAGTATCTACCACATCCACAGGGAACCAAGGCAGAATGCCAATGGTGATGGCAGAAATGTCCACTGATAACATTATTCTGTTGTAGAGCTGAACCCTCATCTCCATTGCAGGGCAGGAAAAAGCAACAGAGTCTTGTTTCCCTGGAAATTCTGAGTGAGAACAAGGGCTCGGAGTCCCCAGCACAGCTCCAGCACCTCTCCTGCTGTTTGTCTGTTGGCACACTCATCACACCCGCTGTGCCCACCAGCTCCTTGCTCACTCTCTCCCTTCCAGCCATGGCATCACTCTGCATCCACATCCCTCACACCGAACCTGCTTTTGGAGGACAATCCAGAGGGAAATTTGCTTCTGCCATGCCAGTGGATACAAGAGATGGCTTACGTACCAAGAAAGACCTCAGTAATGATCACTTGCAGGCTCATGTTGAGGCAAACCAATGCTTAATGATTAACAACAATTAATTATTTCACTGCTGATCACAACATAAGCCTCCTGAAAGCCTTTCCCATTGAAACTGAGCTTCTTAAAAACTAGGGGATATGCTACCCCCACTGGTATATGGTTATCTCTGATAAATTTTCCAGAATTGTGCTTACCTCAAATTATTTCAAGCAATTAAGTTCCACAAGTTGTCTTTTAATGGTAAGTTCTTCCAGAATTAAATTGATTTTTCTATCACATCAGTCCCTATGGGTCATAATCAAGAGAGGTATCTGTTCCCCTAGGCACCACACAACTTCCAAGAGTTATCCTCTCTGGAGAGCTGTGTGATCTGCACCTTTGTGTGTTTTAACTAACACAAGCAGCCATGCTAGAGGCCATGCAAGAAGGGCCAGGTCCTGAGCAGGTTCATCCAGCTCAGTTGCAAACCCAGTGCTGCACTTTCCTTGATCCAGCAGTGTGACTAACACACAGAGTGTCTTCATTTACCGAGGGAGGAGCCATCTGTACTAACACAGGGCAGAAGAATTACAGGCTGTGGAGTACAATGCACCAATGTAATTAGTTCACTCGAGGCTGGCCCCTTGATTAACTAATTGCTCTCTGCTATACCCACTGGCCCCAAGCAGTTGCCCCAGAAGGAAGCAGCCACTGGGGCAGATCCTGACCTGCCATGTGCATCCCAAGCAAGGGGCAGCCCCATGCCCTCCCACTCCTCTGTGGGGCCGTGGGAGCAAGTGTCCCAGCCTCTGGCCCCCACGTTCCCTCCCAGCTGAGCTGATCCAGCAGGCATCCTTCCTCATTCCCATGTGAGGCTGACAGATCGGGCACTCTGCCAGCATCTGAGACACAATTACGGTCACACATGCTGGAAGTTGGGAGAAAATGTGTAGGATTTATTTTTGAGGGGGAAGAGAGGCAGGAGAGGGACTGGAAGGCTTTTAAACCAAGGGCTCTGACAAAACAGGATTGAAAGCTATGCACCACATTTCATATAATTCAAGGCTGGACTGCATGCATGTGTTATTAGTTCTCAAAACCATTGTGTATGGCTATTTCTCCATCCTCAGCAAGCTTTTCTGGCTGGGAGGCCGAAGGAATAGTTGGTACTGAGCCAAAGCAGTTTAGGAATTTTTCCTGAAGGAGGGAGGAAGAAATGTGAAGCAGAAAGCAAGGGCTCTTTAAGGGCAAAACAGCCTTTGCTAGTATTTCCTAAATTTTATGGTATCTTCCCCTCAAAACTCTCTCTTTTCATACCTCCCGTTCCCCTCCCTCCATTCAGGGACAAATTAACATTGGGACAAAGTGGTCTGTGTCCCAGCAGCGCCTGACTCTCACCTTGGGGGCAGGCATCACCCGGTGACAGGACTGCTGCAGCCAGGGATGCTCTGACAGATTCCTGGGGTCCTCACAGAGCAGCAGAAATACGCTACCACAGCTTTGACAGATGTCTTACACTCATCTCTTGAGCTTAGGAGGGAGGTGAGAGAGGAGGAAAAACAAGGAGGAGGAGAGCTGAAAGCTTTACAAAGACTATTCAAACAGGGGCTGCTTTTTTTTTTTTTTTTAACAAGGCGAAAAATTAAGTGGAGCAAATACTTTAAATCAAAAAGTTTATAAAGGTATAGCTTCACTTAACCACAGCTTTATTTCTCTGTCTGTCTCACACCATGTTTCCATTATTGTCAGGAGAATGAACCGCATGCATGCCAAATCAGGTCATTCACAAATATAGAACGAACGTCTGTCATTACAGATTTACCACTCCAACAATGGCATATCCCTTCTGCCTATAAAAATCCTGATCCATTAGCAGAGCAAGCTCTCTGCGTGTCAGCCCTTTAACACTCTGAGCACCTCGACAAACTGGACATACAGCATTCCTTCAGCATCCCAGCCAAGGCACTTGCTCCAAAACAATGACAGGACGTGTGGGTGATGTCCATCAACTTGGTAACAAAGCCAAATTTATTCATGCAAAAATTCACACCACGCTGAATTCTGAGTGAGCTCTGAACAGATTCAGGGTAAGACCCAAACCCACGGTGACCATCACCCTCTCACCTTCTTTGGAAATGATGTAAAGTTGCTGATGCACAGAGAGAATCATGTCTCCAAGTTCGACATCTACATATCTTTTAAATCCCTCCAGGGATGGTGACTCAACCACTTCCCTGGACAGCCTGTTTCAATGCTTGACAACCCTTTCAGTGAAGAAATTTTTCCTAATATTCAATTCAAACTTCCCTTGGTGTAACCTGAGGCCATTGTCACCTCAATTCCACTGCAGAGTGAAGGAGAGCCCAGGTCTCCAGACTGCCAGGTCTCTGCTTTAGCTTTGGCTGCCTCGTGTGGTGTGAGTCAGCCTAATGCTGAGGTGCTTCCTCGTACCTATTCAGCTTCAAGACAAGCCTGTGCTGTCTAAATATTCTCTCACAAGTGGCTTTGCCATCATGGGAAATTTCAAAATGACCCTAAACCAACAACATCTGGGAATTCTTTAAAATAAAGCATTGCCTCAGTGCAAAGCCTTATTTTCTGTGAAACCCTGTCCATTTTATGCTAGGAAAAGGGAACTGTGCATATGGGGAACTTAGACAAGTAGAAATGAGACTGATTTCCAGACTTCTCAGGAACTAATCCTAAGTCTTGCTGAAATGCCCAAAGACCTATTCATATTCCAATATCAAGATTATTGCCCAGATGAATAAACTGGCCTTGCCCCTCTGGTCACACCAGCTTCTCACAGAGATGCCCCAATTAATTTCTTACAGTGTAGAGTATCTGATTTCCATTTTGGACCAACAAATGCTCTTCCGACAAGTACCGCAGTTAGATAAAACAAATAAATGAATACTAATAAAAAGAGAAAATGCATTGCTTTTCCAGGAAATTGGTAGTGCATTTGAATCTGTGATGTGGAGATAGTGCTGTGCATCGTACAATGTAGCTAGTCTGAAATCCAAATTTGAACTTGAAAATCTCCACGGATTTATTTGCCATCATGGGGAGCAATTAGGCTTTCTCTAGTGGACAAAGCATCGCTGTTAGATTGTCACAAAAGCTAGAATCCACATTTCAAAGAGAACAGTGGATAAAGCACCTGTTTAAGGCACTGCAGTTAAACCTTTGTGGATTTGTAGTTTTATTTTAGAACTTCAAGGGATTTTTCATTTTTAAAAGGAAAAGAAGAAAGCAAGAAGCCCAGGTAAAGTATGCATTTACTGACAACAATGAAGTTGACCATGTACAATTCTCCAGCAAAAGCTAAGCCTGTCTACAAATCACTTATAATCTAATAGGCAGATGTGCAGAATACAGAAGGGGAAGGGGGTGGGCAGAGGACTCAAGAACTTACTCAAGTTTGTTCCATTTCCTGAGGAAATCGCGGGAGAATGGGACTCTTTAGTGAGGATTAAAAGGGAACGAACAGTAGCATGGCAACTAAGGAGGGAGGCAAATATTGCACATGGAGACGGCATCACAGAAAAAGGCAAGGGGAAGCCAAATAGTGCTGGTGTTGTCTGGGTAGCAATACCATGTATGGCCATGTATGACAGAGCCCTTAGAAAGCCTTTGGTTTTCTTCCACGCCTTTCCTTCTTGTGTGCCAGGAATTAATAATGTGGTTGCTCTCATGGCTGTCCAGCGGTTCCTCAAGCTTTCCCAACAGCTGGTTCATACTGAGAGACAGGTTTCAGGACAGATTGCATTTGGTAGGTCCCCACACACAGACAAAGTAACCTCCACGAACACAGACCACAGAGCAAGCTTGGCACTGGGTTCAGTGCTCAGTACTAGAGAGGAGAGGGCAGAAAAGCTGAAGGAATGGGCCCCAGCAGGATGCACTGGTTTAAACACCCCGATGCTTGCCAGAGAAGAGAAGCTGAAATATTAATTCTTTGTAGAAATTATATGAGCAAGCCTCCTTAGATACAAAAAAAGGTCATATAATAAAGCCACCACAGCTGAAGAACTCAAAGGCTGCTCTGAGGGGGAAAATTTCCCTGCATTCCTGAGGGTAAAATACAAAGCTAAGGGGAGGAGCAAAGGACAGAGCCTTCAGCTGCATCTTCGCAAGACTTGATTTTGTACTTCCATGCCAATGCCACTCTTACGTGAAAGCCTTGAAATGCCAGTAGTTTTAGATTGCTTATCAGTATTTCTGATTAAACAACCAAATACAGTAAACAATAAGCTGTTTAAGCCAGCTGCAGCACAGTTAGGCGTATGAATATAAACAGACAGACCACTAAACCGACCAGAGGAGATCTTCCACCGAGACAAATGGGCTCTGCCTAGAGCTGATGACAGATGGTTTTAGAGCAGGTCAGGCATGTGGTATCTATGTAGCATCTTGTATCATATGGAAAGCAAATTTTCTTTCACGCGGTTTACTCCAGATGAAGAAAAAAAATCCTTTTTGATTTTATCACCACACCATCTTCTGATCCCCAAAGGTGACAACGAATTAGCATAATTTCTTTCCGATTCACAGTGATAACCTTCCACAGAAACACAGGAATGGGCGGTGAAAGTCTGAAGTCTTTATTGAGAACAGACATTTTAGTTTACTTGCAAATGGTTCTGCTTATGAACAACCCTGTCAGCCTAGCATAGTCTCCTGCTCTTCACCACCCGTTGTAGCCCAAGGTTGTGCATGTTAACTTTGACAGTGGTGATGGATAGAGAGGGGCAATGGTGGAGAACACATCTGAATATTATGCATATTATGCTCACACCATCACTGAAAGGACACTTCCTAGCGGTGGGTGACTTTGCAGCACCCTGAGAGAGTGTTCGGTAAAGCAAAATTTTGTGTTGGGAAGCCATGAGATATGTGTTTGGTAGAAACTGGAAAGGAGATCTCAAACTCATTTCAGATGCTAATGAAGTTCAGCCAGTATTAGCTCAGGTCAGCGATGAACTCCTGACCCGAAGGGGAAAGATTCTGCTGCTGGTTTGCAATCCCTCGAGCTGCTCAATCCCATGATAATGTCATTTCTGAAACAGCGCCAATGGAGCATAAAAGCAGCAGGCAGGACAGAAGGCATCAAATGCTAATAGCCACTCCTTAACAGAAGAAAGAGTCTAATCCCTGGCTTTGAAAAGCACTCAGCCCCCACATGCTAAAAAGAGGCATGTGGGAGAGCTCTACCCCGAGTGTGCCAGAGGACGTGGGACAGCAGATGCACATGTACCTGCGAATATACTTTTTCTGAATGCATGAGGAAACCTTATGTTCCCAGGCTTCCCAAGGCACAATTAAACCAGACCTTTATTTCAAGGGCACTGCCAAATAAGTTGCTTCTTTGAACTTGACTCCATCAGGAATTGAAAACACGGAAAAGAAAATAGGAGCAAGCAACCGGATGAGGCTCTGCAAGAGAATTTAAGTCTGACAGATTTATGGAAACCTTGTTTCCATATGGATCAGTACTGCTGCCTCCAGAGCTCCAGCAGCAGCAATCAATGAAAACAATGCTAGCTCTAGCGGATGTCTGCGTGGTGAAAAAAACTCCTTATATATATGTCTCTACATGGAAGCTAAGAAAATAGAAGTGCAGACCTCTGGTGGCTTCCTTGTTCGTCTGCCACAGCTGGCAAACCACGCAGGGGGACGCAGGGCTCTGCTCTGATGTACAGCTGTGCTGATTTACCAAGTTATGAAACAGTAACACACTCTGCAAGGAAATGAAAGGAAATATATCCATGCAGGCAGCGAAAACAAGACTATGGGAGTCTGGTGGGAAAGCCAGCACCACTAGATGTATGGTCATACAAAGTCAAAAGGATTTACATGGAGGGTGAGAACTCATGTCCTGCTGTTGTATAAATATCAAGCCTACCACACTTAAACACCTGGCAGTGATTGCAGTAATGAAACACACTTCTGTCTCCATAAGTCCTTCTCTGTGAGTGCACACACGCACATATGTACCTCTGCTAATTATAGATCTGCAGGAAATAACGGTGATGAGGCTAAAGTTGAGTGTGGAACAAATTCTGATGACATCAGTGGTCTAATACTGCGAATAAAGCTGGAACGGACCATGGCGTTTCCCTCCGTCATTCACGCCTTGCAGCCAAAAATGGGCATGGCCTGTGCTCTTCCTCCATTTGCCCTTTCCTGAATTGAGCATCTGCAAGCTTCAAAGAGGAAGGAAATTTTGTTTCTACTGGTTGGTCTGCTGAGTAAGAGGGAAAATTTGCAACTGAAGCAGAAGATAAAGAAAAAAAAAGGGTGGAACAACTTGATTTCCTAGCAATGTAAGAAATCAAATTTTAGGAAAATGCATCATCTTTGCAGGGGAAAGCACTTCCTTCTTTATCTAGATTTTTAATCATGTCTCTATTCCCCACCCTTGGCATCTGGCTGTGTCTTATCCTGCCTGAAAGGAAGTTCTGCTTCTTCCAAGAAAACTTCCTCCTCCTGATTAATTCAACAGTGCATCCATGACTTTCCCTGGAGTTTTTCCACAGGAAAACTAAGCTCAGAGATAACTAGTGCATCTCTGGCTCTATATAAATCAGTAGCTGGACATCCACAGCTGATTTAGAAAAGCAGGCAAATCCAACAGTAAACAAAGTACAAGGAATGGTGCACATTACTCTAAACAGGCACTAAGAAGGCACCCAAGCATGCACTTGTTTTGCATAATGTTTTTAATCTGTTATAAAATGCAAACCAAACCACGCCAAATGGACCAAAAGAATTTATATCCATCGATCTGTCCAGTGACAGAAATGTCAAAACCTGTGACCCATCCTTCCTCTGAAGAGTACTGGCAAAAGCTGAGTGGAACATACTGAACACAGTGTCTTCCACTAAGAAAAGAGCTGGTGTCTAATGACAAGGTTAATGCTTAGAGCTGGCATTGCAGCAGCCAAGATGGGATCTGCCAATTTCTGCTGCTTAAGTGTTTGACAGGAGATTTCACACACTCTGGCAGAGAGGGTAACAGAGGTCCAACAGACAACAGAGTTAGTTTGGGTTTTCAGAGAGCCAAGATGAACTTCTTGAGACGTGGGGTGACCAGCTCAAGTACCCCAGGGCCCTTTTGGCCCTGAGAAAACTGGGAACAGTTACAATTCTCTTCCTCAAAAGCATGCTGCGATGATGACAGTATAAATTGGGATACTATTATGGTTATGAGGGCCATCTCATAGGCAGGCATAAGAGATAGTCAAGCACCCAATACATCTCTCTATCTTATATAAATGGATCCCTGAGGGCACTGGGCATGAATAACTTATGAACTGCCGATGCATCTGCTCCATAAAAAGAAAATACCATGAGTTTGCCTCTCTGTAACCTCCAGAGTCAATATTCATGCACATACCACTAGTCCAGTTAGTAATGGGGAAAATAGCTTGTAGGTGCACATATGACAGTGGAAAAACTTGAATAAAGGGGATAAGAAAATAGGAATCCCCACCTGTATAGCAGATGGGAGAAGAGTCTTATATTCCCTGTTTTGAATTGCCTTAAACAGTGCTGCAAGATGCAGCTTCAGGACTGTTTGTCCTGAAAGTAAATCCAGGTAAACCTGTGACAGGAACATATGCATATAACTGCAGATGCAGACACAGAACTGACAGGAAAGGAGGAAAATCATCCACATTTCTGAATTGTCCCCCTTCCTCTTCTCCACAATTATATTTTCGTATGGTGGTTTTGCATCCATCTAATTCAAACATGTGCAAATGGGATAGGCCCTAAGGCTCTAAGATAACCCAAGTGGAACAAAAACATAGGAATGCACATGCAAATGGTATGGTAAGTAGCATATGCTTTAGATACGGCTGAGATCATATGTTGATATGAAGAAACAGAAACCTCTGCTTTTCATTGCAGGCTGTGCTCACTACTCACAGGTAATCTATATAAAAATACTGCATGGTTTAGATCCATACAAAACACAAGCCATTTGCACATGGCAGATATTCAGAGAGGGGAATGGTTAAAGACAGGACATACATGGAATCACAGAGACAAAATGGTTTCCCCTTTGCAGCAGCCTCACTTGCTTTTCCCTTGTCTGGTGGAGCACATCAGGTTCAGCTCCGTGTGTAAGGTCACAGTTGATTTTTTAAAAGGTGTATTCATTTATTAATGACTGGTTACACTCCCTGAAGTCTGAGAATAGAAAATTTCAGGGCAAGTCACAAAGCAGGGAGTTGTAACCAAGTGCCAGCTAAGGGAGGGAGAAAATGGAGATTCAAGGAAGCAGATCACTTCCACAGAGAAGGCTGAATGCTGCTTGTGTGCATTTAGTTCAGTACAGTCACTGGAACTTGCTTGAGCCTAGCAAGGATGGCCTGATTGCTAAACTTCTACTGAAAGAAATTTTTTTTCTTCTCTGGGTGCTAGAGAATATCAGAAGAATAATCTGAGTTTGATCACAAACATAATTTAGATTCCAGACCCAAACAGCTGAAGCTTTTGTTAGGTATCTGGCTCTAGCTCCAAATCTCCCCCACCAGTCTGTGCTGCACTTGTAGGGCTGTGAGGAAGTAGAACTGTTCAAAGAAGTTTGTATGGAGCCCTATTCCATGGAAGCTTGCAGATCTGTAAAATTAAAATGCTTTACAGAATGAAGCAATATTTTAAAATTACAGTTAAGAAGAAACACAAGAAGACTTGTGACAGTCTCCAAGGAAGCTGCTTAGACATCTTGAAGGAAACTGTTGCCTTCAGAAACTCTGAATTTTCTTTCTGAATGTTTTCTTGCTCTGCAGGACAACACTAAGTCTCAAAATCCTTTGTAAAACTGCATATGTATCTTCTATCCACTTCTAAGAGAAGAATAAATAAAATACTGCAAAGAACATATTTGTGCCTGCTTATATAATATACTAAACTCTTGGAACTCAGGAAAAGAAAAATTAATGTGACACTATTGGAAAAGAATGAAAGATCTTTCACTGCTTTGAAGTTATTAAGAGGTTATATGTATATTTTTTTTTCTAGCTGAGATTATGTTACATAAAAGTATATTAAAACATTACATCAAATGCTCATTTTTTAATTTAGGAGACATGAGTGTAGGCCTTTTGAAGGAACATTTGGAACAAGAGTTTTCTTAAATATCATACTCCAACAATTGCAGCATCATTTTGTTATCTTCTACTATTCAACCAGGCCAGCTTACAAACAGATACAAGGTATATGTGGTAGTATTTTAGTCTCCTTTCAAAAACCACATAGAACTTTGAGCCTAAGCTGTAGCATTTGCTTACTCTACCCTGATCACCTCCTCCAAACTAATTTTTTTAGTCAATGAATAGTCAGAAACAGACTCTTATCTAGTGCCAAACAGTACTCTTTTCATGATCTTCAGTAATTTTCTTTTTTTGGCACCCCAAAATGGCCTTCTGGAGGAAGTCCATGTATTGGCAATTCAAAGCCTATTGACATTAGCATTTGCTTTTCACCTTTTGCAGATTTTTTCGGAGCGGTTCACAGAGACCTAGGGACTGACAGACCACAGGCTGAAAACCGCATTTCAGTAGAGCTGCACCAATTTACAGCAGCTTAAAACCCCAGGTTTTAAAGCTGGCCAATGGCAATCAAATGAAATAGCTGAGCAGGAAGCGCTGCAGGAGGATTGCACAGCTGGCGCACAGTGGGCTTTGCCCAGCACACGTTTATGTTGGAAGGGTGGAATGCTGTTCCATCCCTCTTCTTGCCTGCGGCAATAAAAAGGTTCCTGCAAAACCAGAAGCTCTAATTTAAAATAAATTTGAGGTATAGTCACTCCTGGCCCAGACTCATGCCTATGAGCTCCAACAGAGCTGGAATGAGTGTCCATTAAACTTAAAGACCATTACCCAATACAGGTAATGGTCTTTAAGTTTATTGCCCTTTGTGCTGTGAAGACACCCTTTGAAGGCATCAGCCAAGCATGCCACAGTGCTGAGGCTCCATGAAAGCAATTAAAAAGACGCTGATGTCCAAAAGCTGCAGAAAAAGCAGCTGCTGCAGTGTTTACTGATGAGTTAATGGTCAGGGCCATGGGTATGAGATCCACACTTTTCTCTCCCCTCTATTTTTCCATGCTCAGCCCTCACTGGCTGAGGTCTAGAGTACCACATCACTCTCAGCTTTTTATTATTACCAGTTTCAGTGGTTCTTCTCAGGTCCTGCATAAATCTCATGGCTGGGTCTAGTTCCACAGCATCAGTCTCTGTTTCCACCCTGCTTTTTGTGGTGGCAGTGGGGACAATGAGGCCGATGGTGGGACTGGCTTCCTAACTCTTTGTTCTAGCCCTCATTCTTCCTCCCTTTTTCCTGGCTCTGGCTGCAGCCTGGCATTTGGCCTGCCCTGGTTTGTGGCAGGAAAACTCAACTCTGCTCACACTCAACTGCTCTTGCAGAATATATGACCATTCTTCAAGGAGGACCTAAACTGTTTGAGGGGAATCATGACTCAGGAAGAAGCTAGAAAGGAAAACAATGACCAAAGGAATGCAAATGGAGAAGGTGAAGCATCTTTCACAGAAAGAGGTCTGACTTCCACAAAGATATGAGAAAAGCCATTGCTAGAGGGAATAGAGCAGTAGCTGCCTCAGGAGCACTGATGGTCACCCTTATCCAGAGGTGAGAGGTTTGATGTGATGGAAAAAGAGACACCCAGCTAAAGAGGAAGCAGACAGGCAGGAGGGGTGACCTGACAAGGAAGAGAGGGGTCTCTGCATGGGAAGCAGAAGTACTGATTACTGGGAAATGATGGCTAGGGAGGAATGGCATGGTGTTTGTGCCAGAGTAAATGGTACATGAGGGGGGAAAAGCAGAAGGTAGCATTGCTGAAGCAATGGAGGCCAAGCTGCCCCAACACAACAAGGTTGTGGGCGAGATCTGGCCCAAGAGGCTCCAAAAAAAAAGGACCTGGCCTTTCCAGAGCTGTGCAGCACGGAAGGATTTCCTAGTAATAGCACAAATTCAGGAGACAAATACCTCACCATTATTCTAGCATTTTTCACACCCAAGAGGATCTTTAGCTGTGGACCAGCAGTGGCACGGACTTTCACTTCTTGATTAATCTTTCATACCATCTGCTCTCCCTCCACCTATCCATCATCTTGCTGCCTGACTGATGATTACTTCAGAGTGCAAATCACCTAACATCATTCTGGCTGATAAATTATATATGAGAGACAGGGCATGGTGAGTTAAGACTGAACCCAGTGACATCAGTTTGTGTCTAGGGATAAGCATGGGTGTTCAGATACCCTAATGCCCGGCACACTTGAAAACACGCAGATTAGATTAGATTAGACTAGATGAAGAGGCTCCAGTGGAGTGAGTCCTGGTTTACACAGGTGTGAGTGAGATCACAATTGGCCTTCATTCTGTGGAAAAAAAATCACCTGTTTATGAAAGGAAATTTCATGCACAGGGAAAAGATCCTATCCTTAATTAATCACATGGAAAAATACTAAATATATGGAGTAATCAGCAACAATAGCAGCTTCTCTCTACACTAGTGTAATCTTTGATGTATACACCTGCTTGGCAACTACTAGTGTTGGTTAATCACCTTTCAATCTGGGGAAAACACTTAAGTCAACTTCATTTGTTTTGCTTTTTTCCAGTAACTGCATAAATGAAAAAAAACATGTGAAAGAACAGCTTGAGCTGAACTGGAGGCTGGGTGAAGGGAATTGCTGACAAGAAGATTTGAAGATTGGCCCCTTGTGTTGAATGTCACTCCTTCCCAGGTGTCTGCAGAGAGAGCTGAGGGACCCTGTGGGCAACAGGTGCTGGCTGGAGGTGAGTACCCACAGCACAGACTCCACAGGTATTGTGGGCTTTCCTCTGCAAGGCAGAGATGCCCACAGAAAATATTCTGCTATGGACTTATCTGCTTGCCATCACCCAAATGCACTGGTAAAGCATGGAGCTGGAGAAAAGAAATTCTTCCATTGTAAGGGGAATAAGAACAAGGACTGAAATGGTTCCTACCATTTTTGATGCCTCTGGTTCTGCACCAAGCCCAAGCCACAGGCAACCTTGACAAAGCCTCCCAAGATGTTTGTCTCCTTGCTTTGTGATTTCTCCATATTTCAAGCATTTCTCTTGTTTTAAATACTTTCCAACTTTTTTTTTTCTCCTTCAGAAGTAATGTACAGTGTGTAAAATAAATTGCAGATGCTGGAAATGAACATTATAACATCCCCCAGAAACATGAAGTAAAGCACGCTCCCCACTGTTGCCACCTGCAGCTCACCCCTTGGGTGGGTGGAAGGCTCATGAAGGGCAGACAACCCTTTACACCCTACAGGGAACAGCCACAGCATCTTTGCCAACAGTGCAAGGCCCCAGCAAGCTTCCACCCCACTGCATGCAGGTGGCTGGGCTGGTTCCTCCACCACTGTCTGTGCATGGCTGGCTGAGCCAGTTGGCAATTTAGGAGGTTTTCGGAGTTCATGGTGACTTCATTTCTTCAGGCAGCCTCTAACAGAGTGAATAATACACCTTTGCTACCTAATCCACAAACTACAGCCTGCTGCTCATCAAGGACCTCCTGACCCACCTCAAAACACATTTTGTTCACCATGACATGGCACATTTTCTTGCCAATGTTGGCTAGGGCAGCAATCAAACCTGCTGGCTGGTCTGTAAAATCATGTGTCATTAAATTTCTAATAAAATCTGCCATTCCTTTCAGGGCACTGTCCCAGGGTGAGAATCTGACTTGCCTGGAGCAGATGCAAGGGAACTGCACCTCTGTAATGTTGCCCTGTCTACCTCCTGGGGGAAGCTGCAGACTGTTCGAGCAAGAGACCTTTAGGAGAGGCCATTTAACACTGGGAAAATAAACTTCAGCGGGGACTAAGGACCAGCATCAGATCTATTCCTTTGCCTTCTCAAAAGTGACTCAGTACAAATTAGTATTAACTAAAGGAAGCAAAAGACATAGAGATAAAACTTTCCTAATCCCCCTTTCCTCTCTATGCCAAGAACAAAGCCCACCTCCATGCACTCAGGTCTCCCACTGGGCAAAGGATGAAAGGAAGAGCAAGTAGTGGCAGTGGCCACAATATTTAATTCATCAGTGGAAGAAGTTTAGATGAACCACAGCTCTGAGAAATACCTAGAAAATCATTCTGGAAGAAAGCAGTATTCACACAATCTCTGTGCTAAGTACAAGCCACTTTTGTGGGGGAGTGGTGGGAAAGGAAGCTTGAAATTAGGCAAATTATTCCAAATACTATATCCTTCAGAACTCAAGGGAGATACAGAATGATGGGAAGAAAGACCCACTGGGGCAATAGGGCTTATTTCTGCTCCTCCTGAAAACAAAGAAACATCCCTGGATGCCTGCACTCTGGCTTTACACTTTCCTGAGTAGGAAAAGTGTGTGTTCAGGGATGCTCTGACAACAGTGGGAGTCCATTTTACACTACTCTGAGAGAACAAGGGAGGCTTTCTATGTCTAATCACATGGGAGGGATCTATTCCTACATCCTGAAATGCTTCAAATAGAAGTTGTTTCTAGCGGTATATACACTGGGTACAATTAATGTCTCTTATTGCAACACTTCAGTGAATCCCACCTCAGAGCTTGATTTGTGCCATTTACAAGAGAATTGTGAATAAGAAATAAAAAAAAGTTGATATTTTCTTCCAATTCTCTTTCCCTACCCTAAGTAAAATTGTGAAACTACAAATATGTGAAAAAATATTGCTATCTGAACATCAGACTCAAGTTTTCCTCAATAATTGAAACCAGCATATCTGAAAAATATTCAAAGTAAGTGAAACACATTTCAAATTTTGCAGTAGATTAAATTCTCAACCTATTTTTGTTTTAAATACCATTCAGATGGTTTTATTTTTCCTACTGAAGAAAACAATACGGACTTCATTATTTAAGCTTCTGGTATCCAAAACTACCATAAAGAGTCATCTGCTTAGGACTTGCATTGCCAGTGGTTTGGGACCTTAGCCAAAATCACAGATTACCAAAACAAATCTAGCCCTGCATGGGACAAAATGGAAGGGCTCATTTTGAGAAAACATGTTGGTCGCTCATTGCACTAAATGTTAAAAAAACCATCCCTGATTCACAAACACCCCACAATTACAGAATGTCCCAAAGAGACCTTTGGTTCAGTTTCAGAAACTTCAAGGCAGGGTGCCTGAACATTCTGCTTGGAGGCAGGGGGTGTTAGCAGTTATTGTCACATCAAATATTTGCATCAGACATGGATTGCTAGCCTCATTAACTTCAGCATTCTTTCCTCTACTTTTTTGTAGCCATGCATAGGGTAGAGTTTCTCAAAGCCTACAGTTTAATGGGAAAAAGGCCCGTATCGTATCAAGTTATGGGGCCACCAGAAAGAGAGAATAACTATGGGATTTTTCAGCTTGCTCTTATTTACTGAGAATAACCCATGGCGTCCTAGCTTCTTCCTCAAGAAATGAATGTAAAGACATCCGTCTTTTACCAGCCCTCTGAAAGCACAAATTTTGCCTGTGGGACACTTTCTTTTTGGGAACAGTGCTGCTGTTAGGGTGACTGCTCAAGAAGAGAGCTGGAGACGTGTTTTACATTAAGCACTTGATCTGGCATGAGTGGAGATTGTTTCATTGTGCCTGACTTTGCATCCTGTGACCATGGCCTGTGTAGATTCTGGTCTTCTCCTCCTTTTGGCACCTTTATTCTTCCAGCAAAGTGAAGCTGTCACACGGGGCCATGGCTAGGGAAGGAGTAGGAACCCTCAGGTGGTTGGGGTCAGGCAGAACAAGACAGACAAGTGCTGTCTGCTCCCCCCTCACATGGGAGCCTGTCTCAGGAGTACCAGGCACTGAATTAGCAGAGACCTCATCTTTCAGTTCATGTTGTCTAATGCAAGACCAGTGGGGCATAAAGTTTCTATTATCTATGTTTTAATAATGGATGAACCTCCCCTCCTCCTGCTCCAAAAAGCCCTGTGTGTAACCCCGCACTAGGCAGATGACACAGCTGGTCCTGTGTCTGCTCGCTCCTTCCAGCTGGGTATCCAGTGCCACCCGAGATGAGTGGGCTCAGGGCACATCTTGTTACTTATATTTGATTTCAGACACTCATGGCTTCCCATTCTGAGCTCAGTTCTATTTAAGGGTGCTCATTTTGCATTTGTGTTAGCCCTGGGAACGACCAGGGGATAAGAAGTGTGCTACCAAAGCTCTGCATTTCCAACTTCAGTACCTAAAATATTACTTACCTGTGCACCAACTATCAGGGATGCCAAGGAGTATTATTATTCTGATATGGACAAAAGTGCATTCTGACAAGAGGTATCAGGCTTGAACCTCCAAATATGGCCTCAATTCTAATGATTTCCAAGTTGCATAAGGATGAACATTGAAGCAACTACTCTAAGGGGCTGGTCACTTTCTGGGTTTTCTGACTGCTTTTATCAGGACCAGGACACTCTCTCCTGTGGTACAGTTAATTTGGAGGTCCAGGTTATTAGCACAGTGTTAAGGGAAGGCTAGAAATAGTTGAGTAGTTCATCATTATTTCATAAAAGTGTTGCAGTACCAAAGAAAATTATGTGCAAATTTTTAATTGAACAAATGCAAAACAGGCACAGAGGTATAGAGAGTTGGAATAGAAGGGTTAAGGTTGGCCTGTGGAGAATGAGGGGGAATGGTGAGGTGGGAAGCACCAGAAGGAGCGACAGAAGGTTTCACTGGTACCCAGCTCTGCAGGTCATCAAAATCACAGCACAGCCATGTGCAACTTCTGAAGAGATCCAGGTAGAGAAAACAATGGACTGCTGAAAAAGAGGGACAGCAGCTAAGAGATTGTGATGAAGATGAAGAACAAGGTTGGAGCTCTAAGCACCCAGACACAGAGATGAAAAATTATGAGGAAACCATAATGACTCTCAGTAGGAGGAAAGGATACAGAGACAAAAGTTCCTTTTCACTGTAAGCTCCTGAAGAGTTCAAAAGGCTTGTGAATATGCAAGTAGGGGAGTATGAGCAAGTAAAATCTCCTTATTTTATAATAAAATCACCTTTCTCTTTCGTAAAATTAACTTGGAGCTTTGCTACAATTGTAACTGCTTGCTACAGAATAACAGCTAATACACTCCCTGCTAAGGCAAAACTCAGGTTAATGTGGTGGATTGAGTACACTTATAAAATTATTTCTGAATATTTAGACCTCGTTCAAGTATCTGTGCAATAAAACTCTAACCTCCATCACCTAAAATTTCTAGGGAAAATACCCCACCATGTATAAATAAGGCAGTCCTCAAATGACAAAGAAAGCCAAAAGGACTTAATTTGTTCTTGATTATACCTGATGGGACTGAGCCATAAACTTCATTTTGAGGCTCCAAACTCAATTCTTTATCTTGAGCCATGTATCATTTAAACAAAACCACTTTCATTGCTGTCCTAACAGCTGTGGATTTCTAGTCCTGGGGAAAACACCAGAACATTTTCTACTTAACAGTTCATCCAAAAACACAAATAAAACTCATTTATTTGGTTCAGAAATGTCAATCAAGAAAAGAATTATAGACCTGTCTTGTTTTCAAATACAATCTGTATGACAGAGGAATAATCAATAGCCTACCATTCCCAAAGCACATTGCTGAAATCATGTCCAATTTTCTGACTCTCAGAGAAAAAATTGTACACAGTCAATTTTAATAGTGAAATGACTATACTTATCTCTTCCAAACAAGATTATATTATCAGAGGAATATAGAGAAGACAGAAATTGAACTCCTCTCAAGAAAAGCAGGACAGAAGGGAAATGGCACATGGCCAGCAGGAGATGTTACAGCCCTAGTCCATCTGCATTCAAGAAAGTTTCCTCCTTCCCTGGGACATTGGATGTGTTCCACAGAGAATGTCAACAATAAGGTCTAGACAGAAATCCTCCCTCTTTAACTCCCAGAGCTTCAATTTGCAACGAAGCAAATGTGACAACTATTGGATAAATGGTAAGATGGCTCTAGTACGAAGTACAAGCTCAGGTTGTTTCCCCCCTGTGCCTTCAGCTGGAAAACCCCACACATCTGTTCAGAGGGAATTAAAAATTTCAGCTGTCTGTTAGAGCTGAAGGCACAGCAGCCTGCGCTCCTGGCATAGGCTGATACCTACAATCCATCATGTGGGGAGAAGTCAGACACAGTGTGCATCTCCAGCAGCAGCACTACCACAAAAAGTGGAAGTACAGAACCTTTTTTAATGAAACTTAAGAACCAGAAACATGCAGAGTTCTGCACTTTGCTCAAAGAGAACCTATAGTGCATCAGTAAAGAAATGACCATGTTGGTTCTCAAGGCAAGTCAACAGCAAATGCATTTAGAGAAATATTAAACATATTATATTCTCTCGTTTAGTAGTGTAATTTACAGGGAATTGTACACACATTTCAGTTGGTTTTCATTTTTGTGTTTTCACGAGATGGGTCTGTGCTCTACAGCTGGATATCAGTGGCTGGACAAGCTCTTCACCCATTTCTCCAGCCACCCACGTTGAACATCTGAACAGGTTCAGATTTCACTTTGACCAGTTAAAGCAGATAGCTGAAAAATGTAACCATGACAAATAGGAGCAGGGTCCCTTCTTGGTTTTATTAACTATTTTTCTTTCAGTAGAAAATTACAGCCTTATCTTGTATTTTGTTGATTTTACCTAAGTTCAAGGGGGAGATGCAGTTATTATTTAAGAGGCTTATAAGGAAAATATTTAGAGGTTGTCTCCCTGTGAAGAGGTGCCAAGTTAGAAATTTAATGGAGACATTTTCACAAGAGAGACAAAAATTAGTGGTACGCTCAATCATAAACTCAAATTTACCTATGGTCCTCGAAGTGAATGAACAGGTAGGTTTGATCATCTTTTTATTGACCTCTACATGATCAAATTGTTTGAATTTGTCTGTGTCTCACAGTGGAAACATCTTGCTCTAATGTTGCAGAACTAAGTACTTACAAACACGACTTAGAAAAATCAGATGCTTGGAGTGAATTCTGAGCATTTATACAAGTCAGTAAGTGCCAGAGCCAAATTGCTGTCTTACATCTGTAGGCTTCTCTTGTTAGTCCAGGTATCCTTACATTGCAAAGTTGTGGGACAGCTACCTAGAATTTTGAAGAGGTGCCTGCCTTCCTAGTTAATGGAAATGCTGTTAAGCAGGAAATGTAGTCAGTTCTTTCTTTCTTTCTTTAGCAGTCCAGGAAAATGAGGACAACTTCTTGATGATCAGAGCCTCACTCAGTACTGTATAACTCTCTAGAAAGTCTGTAGGAGTTATGAATGTGCAATAATTACATGGCTGGGACTTTTATGAAGAGAGCAGTAACACTAGTAAAACAGCAAGGCTAATTTGCTATTCAGGGATTTTTTTCCTAAGTCATATTTAATTACTATCCTTGTTTCCTTGCCCACCACTCTTTCCCCTCTCCCTTCCTGTCTGAAGAGCTGTGGAATTTGAACGCTAAAGGAGAAGCTGATTATGCTGCATGCTGGCACCGAGCTGTCCAGGCTATACACAAAAGATCATGAATAGGCAGGCGTGTACTTGCTCTAAATATAGTTCAGACGCTACTTAGGCATTTAGAATCAAAGATCTGCTACTAGCAACAAGTCCTCCAGAAGCGTGCGATTTGGCATGCCTGGAGCTGTTAAGTGGATGCAGGCAAAAAACTGCTGAAGTTATGGGGAAAGAATATGAAGGGTGCTAATTGCCATCTGCCAATGCCTCAGAAAAAAGCCTTTGCGATAGACTTTCAGCATGGGAAAATGTAATAGCAGCAACAAAGTGTTTACAGGAGAATACATCTAACAAAGCAAGAAGCGCTCAGACTTAAGAGACACCTGGCAGCGGAGGAAAATGCTTCTCTGCTATAAATCAAACATTAATGCTTCTGCTCCAGTGTGCATCTGTTACTTTTTATTCTTGAGGCCCCATAGTTATATGGTCCCCTCTCTGAAATAATAATTGGTGAAATAACAACAAGAGGGTTGTTTTCTACATCTTGTGCCAGCATTTCTTCTGGCAGTCGCATTTTTAGTGGAAGGTTGGATCTGAACAGTGACAAACAGCAAGATGCTCTAGGCCCATCTTAGACCTCAGCTCTGACAGCTTTTCCACAAACTGGATAGCCTGCATACTAATCACTGCTTTTCCTCAATGAAATAAGAATATTTTAAGCTGTCTGAAGTATACTCTAGATAGCAGTGATTGACCTTTAAAATAACTGGTAGGGTTATTACCCTTTCCATGCAGGAGTTTCTGGGTGCCTCAATTTCCCACATATGCATGGTGAAGGGTATAGGAAAGAGGAGATCAACTGGGGACATTTGCCAGATATTCTCCTTAAAAGACTAAAGAGTATCTTGGCTTTATTACATGACAATATTACCTCAGAAATACAAGACTGTCATTTCAACTTTTGCCCTTGACTTACAAAATGTTTGTGTAGCTTTTTAATTTATCACAAATAATGTGGACCTTCAGCCTCAAAAGTACAAGGTATTTCCCAGGTGGAAAGTAAGTAGCTGTAAGTAGCACACACACAACAATTCACATGATTTTCAGACTGTCAGATTGACATGTTTGTTGACTGTGCTAGTTTTTTTGACTGACATGTTCAGTAGGTGTTTGTCAGAACAGCCAATTAACAGATGGACTACTTCTACCCAGGTGTCACTTCCAGGAAGAAATTCAGATAACTTTAAAATTTCTGGGACTGGTCACTTGAGAAATCATATCCTCATTGCATTAAAGCATTGCATAACCATAACTACATGCACTCAGGCACCTATGGTACTCATGAGCTCCAGTGCCACCCACCAATAAAGCCAGCAGCTGCCTGCTCTTCACACAGGCCATCCCAGATCCAGCTGAAGCCTTGGAGCAGCTGGCCCAGCTCTCACCCCTGGCACAAGTGAACAGACCCCAGACTAAGCCAGGATCTGGCACGCCACAAGAGGGAAACACAAACACATGCTTGGCCCACACTAGCAGTTGCTGACAGGGGGATGGAAGTTTCAGGAGGTCCAGCTGAGAGTTTAGCTGATGACAAATTTGTGACAGGGTGGAGAAGAGCACGCCATGGCAGCAGTTCTCACAGCCTGCTTGCTGCCTCCATCTCCAGAGGTAGCCAAGTCATCTGAGAACTTGCCCAAAGGAGATGGAGGACACAAAGACCTGTCCTTTCTTCCTGGACACAGCTTGGAAGGTTTTTTCCTCCACCAAGCTGAAGGACGGGCTGGTTACATGAAGATTATCAGGCAAAGCCAAATTTGTTGGTTTTATTTGATAGCTGTCCCAGGTTTTTCTTGACTGAAGGAGTGGGACTCGTGGGGCAAGAAAAACAACAAAGTCAGGCTGTTGGAACATTCAAGAACCATGGAATGAGCGTGGCATAGAGGCCAAGATGGATCAGATTAGATAAAACAGGCTGGATCACAGGCTACTGGAAAAAAGAGAGGATCTGAGGCAAGTCTGGGAAACAGCCTAGGAAAAAATCAAGTTCTGGTATAGCTGTGCTCTATCTGAACAGAAACTATTTCACAGAAGAGGAATTTGCCTAGCAATTGTCTTGAATGCATAAAGAATGGGCAGATCACAGCTGAGCCTTTAGAAAATCCTTTAGACATTTTCTGAGCTGAAGACAGACAAATGTAGACAAACCTGAAGTCTGACACCCAAATACTTCTCCCTCTCTCATCAGCAAGCCTTTAATGATGCAAATGGAATAGATGCAAATACTATGACTGCTACATGAAACTCATATTTAAAATACCTTAAATTCCAGTTTCCCGAGGAAGATTTAACCAACTCCCACTATTTAGCTCCCAGACCTTGAATTTGGGAAATATTTTAAACAGGTTCAAACTTCGTAATTTAAGACCACGTCTCACTATAAGGAAAATTCTCAGTTTTCAAATGTTTCCACCACTGGAAGATAGAAAGGTCCAACAATTGAATCAACATGAAAAATACTATATTCTTCCATAATAGCAGAAGCCAATTGAATCAACCATTCTACTTTTGGTATTAAGTTAAGAAAATTAGGTTTCTTTTAGGTCAAGAGGGAAACAAAGACACTAATATTTCAGTGAGGTATAGCTGGCATTTTATTTGACTTTACAGTTGCTTTTCTCCTGCCTTTTTGAGAGGCATAGGAGATTTAGGGATGAAGAAAATCAAGCCTCACTTCCTGTAACAGAAGTGCCATAGAGTACCATCCAGTATCTTCTCAAAGAGCAAAATAATCTTTATCTGGGTACAGCATCTCTCCCATGACGATACACAGACCTGAAGATGAACATGAAGAGGGTGCAAAGCAACTCCTGCCTACTCCATCATTTTGAGGAACTCGTGGTCCTGACATCCCTCCAGCTCAGCAAGGCTGGCAGGAAAGAGTGGTGGGAGGACAGGAACAGCTGCATCTTTCATTTGAAAATAGAGCCTGCAGTTGAAGGAAGCAGCTTCTAGGAGATGCTGCAGCAGTCCTGTGTATTTCCTCAAGTTAAGATCTTACATCATTTTTTGAGATTCTGACACTGGAGTTTTCCTAAAGCTGATTCAAACATTGAAACTTCAGCTCTGGATATGGTTGTATGTTTACACATGACTTCACAAACAGGTGTGATCTTTATTTTATTGGTCTCAGGGCACTTCATCAATGCCTTTGTCACCTGCAGATTAAGCTAATGCAATGCACTGTAAAAGGCTGTTAAATTCAGTCATCCTTCAGAAACGTCTTTTAGCACCTGATATTGACATCAGGCCTTGTTTCACACAAAGAGTATATTGCATAGTCATGATCTATCAGAGCCAGGTCTCTGACAATTCCTAAGGTAAAAGAGCATCCAGTACATTGGCATATAAGCTCCTAAATAATTTGGGATGTGGCTGCCAAAGAACTTGCCTTCTGTAAACTTCATTTGCTGCTATAGGAGCTGTCACCTCTGCTGGTATATATAAAGAGGCCAGGTACCTGTGTGACATGAACTGGCCCCATGGGGCCTCTAGACACTTTGTGGAGGCCCTCCAACACTGGGATGGACTCTGTTGTGTGTGTGAGGAGTGGGATTACTTCAAAAATGTTGGTAGTGCTGAAAGGGTTATAGCCACCCAGAGCAGTATTTTCAGAGCATGGGTCTGTGCTGCATACATGGCTGAGTGGCATCAAAGCTTCTCAGAACAAAGTTTTAAGATGCAAGGTCCCCCAGGACAGCACTGAAGGACACGTGGGGCAGAGAGAGCCAATTCTGCACAGCCTGACCCATAGAACCTCTGCACATATTGGGAATAGTCCCAGAGCCCTGACCTACATCTGGGCAGTAGAGGGTTACACAACACGAGCTTGCTTACCAGTTGTTTCAGTGATGTGGATTCTGGGGAGTTTACATTTGCAGACCTCTTTGTTCAAGGTGGCTTACTCTCATGACTTTTTTAAAAGATGCTTGCAACCCAGAGCAAAGCAGAGCCCTTGATCCATCACAAAATGTTCACTTTTACAGGTGACCAGAGCTGAACACAGAATTTGACATGCCACCTCAGCTGTGCCAAGTACAGAGGGACAATCGCTGCCCTGGTCCTGCTGACCACACTATTGCTGACACAGGCCAGGGTGCCTTTGGCCTTTTGGCCAGCTGGGCATATGCTGGATCATGTTCAACTGCTCTCAGGCAGCATCCCCAGGTCCTTTTCTGCTGGAAAAACAAGGGTTTGCTTCCCCTGAGACCCATTTGGATTCCTTTCTTTCTATTTGGCTTTGCCAGACAGGCAAGACAGCAAAAGACAACAACAAATCTTACGTGAAAAGCTTGCAAGATAAGAGAAAGATTTAAGGGATAAGATTTAAGATAAGGGAAAGTGATGCACAAATGAAAATGACGAGTTACGCACACAGTAACCCCTGCAAAACAGCATTTGAATATGATTTAAATGCAGTCACGTACTCTAGGCATAGAAAATAAAGGCCACATCCCATTTGAATGCTCATATATGGGTAACTTTGCTGGTTAATCAAGATGGGTTCACAGAAAAGCATCGGAAAATAAATCTACTTGAAAGATATATGTGCCTCAATCAATTCTTAGAATAGGTGGAGGAGGGTTGAGAACAGTCAATATCCAAAGACAAATTTAGCAAGAGAGGCCACAGGCCACAACAAAGTCTCAAAGGTGTGGCTAGACACAGCAGCACTTAAATTTAGATTCAAGCTCCTGAGACAAAATATTATATCCCTGTATAAATATATCTTACACACAGGATGAACCGTTTTGCTAGTTAAAAGAACTAATCAAGGCAAGGCTTATGGTCATCTTAGATTATCACACAAACTCCCATCTGGCTTTATAACCTGGGGATGGCAACAGTGGGCAATTGTTGAAGAGCAAATCAGCTGTAGCTGGTTGCTTTATTTTACTGCAGGCAGTCTGAGTCACACTTCTGACCATATCCATGCCCAGGGTGCCAGTTACTGCCCTGAAGAGATGCAAAGGAGTGTTGATCCATGCTGCAAAGGTGTTAGGGGGCAAAACTGCATCTTCTGTTGCTGTGGTGTGACAAAGTGCCACACAAGACGCTGGCCCTGAGTCAGATATTGTGCACGTGTTCTGCAAGAGCTGAGCTTAGCTTAAAACTTTAAAAAGATGGGTGGGTCAAGAACAGGAGGACAGATGGACATCCTCTCATTGCAAATGGAAAAATTAACTGCAGGGCAAGGCCACAGTCAAAGTTTGTGATGGATGAAGTACACCAGCACAGATTTCTCTCCCTCATGCTTCCACTCAAATCATCTAATGCAGGTGGATGGCCAGCCTGCTCTTGTGCCTAGCAGGCAAAGGCCTCCCATGAGCAGAGGCCTCCCCTCTGTAATGCTTCCTCACAACACCCCTGGGACAAAATCACTGCCCTCACACAGGAGACTGCAAAGCACAGATGGGCACCGCTCCAGCACTGCACCTCAGTGCTCTAAAAACACTTTCCACTGTGCTCTGGAGGCTGATCTTATTTATTCTGCCTGACTTTGAATCACACAAACACACTTGATCTCCTCCCTCCCACAGAGAATGCTTCATTCAAACTCCTTAAAGACGGCTGTTAACGCAAGTGGCATTTTTAGAACTGCACTGTATGGGTGGTGTGTGCTCCTCCAGCACGAGCTGCTTATCAATCACTTAATTGGGATGTCTTGGTCTTCACCCAGATGGTCCCTTTCAGCAGATAGCATTGTGTTTTAAAACTTCGGATAATTATAGCCCTGTAAATGGAGAGTGCAAGATTTGTTGGCTGCAGCCAGCTCATCTTTCTTCTGTAACAGCCTCATTGTCTAGTCATTGCCATATTCACAATGGGATGAGATCCTTGCAAATGGAGACACCCATTTAAAGACTCCTCAGCTGGGTAAACAGTAGCAGGGGCCTAGCTGATAGTAACTCCAGGAAGGATTAAAATCTATCAGTAAGTTTGGCTCTGCTGTTTTTCTTTCCCTCCTTCCCCGAGCACACAAAGTAGAAGGGATGAATCTAGCATCTATGTTGCTCTGTTAGCTGATTTAAAACATATTTAAAACCTGATTAGGCCGGCCAACAATACCCTGTCAGCACTTTCCTTTTTATTCTTTTTAAACAAAACCAATTAAGAAGGGTCCTGAGGGAAACGGGCCCATCATTTCTCTGTGGTGAAAATGCAGCTTCAAGCAGGACTCGGGCATTTTTACCAGCACATTGCCTTCTCGTCTCCGATCAGCCGGCGGCTCAGCCCCACTCAGGCCCTCCGGGCTGGCTCCCTCCTGGCTGCCCTCATCCAGGGGGGCTGCGGCAGCTCCGCTGTGCCGGGCAATGCCCCTTCCCTCCCCTGTCCCCTGGGCACCAGCAGCGACTCCGTGGAGCCGCTGCGGCCTGGCGGCAGCTCACGTCCTCTGCGTCGCATCACGGCGCAGGGGGGCTGCCCCGCTCTGAAGTTTAAAAATTACCTTTGTCAAAGGGGAAGATTAATCTCTAAACAAATGGATGGGAGGCAATAGTGGAGTGCTGACATGGCGTATGTCTTTCAAAGACAGAGTTAATGCGCACAAGTGAAAACAACTGCTATTCAGAGTCTGCCGAGCACTCCAGCCAGGGAGGTCTGGCACCCTGGGCTACCCTGGACACAGGGTGCCTTTGTTTAAGGACACCTCAGTTAAAGGAAAAGCTCAAGTAAAACACAACATCTTGGTCATTTAGTTAAAAAAAAATAATCTGAATTCCTACTTCTTACAGAGGTTTGATAGGCCAGGGAAAAAAACCAACGTGCTGCTTTTTTATTGCTTTGCAAACCAGATTTTCTGATTTCCTGTAAGACTCCATGGATGGCTGGAGAACAGGCTGTATCATGGGAGTCAGAGGGAAAGTAATTTTTCATCAGCCTCCATCTTTGTTTACAATTGAATTTGTTTAAGAAAACACCTATCCATAAAAACATCCACACAACAGAATTAGCACTTCATTTGTTTATGAGACAAGAAACCCCAAAGCTCACTTCTGAAACCTTAATGCAAAACCACAGGACGTGAGAATCAACACAGATATTTTTAAAGTTTAAATAAAATGTTTGTTTTGTTTTGGAGCATATGCAAAATTACAGGCCCTGCTTGCCACTTATGCAGAAGCTTTAAAAAGTACATTTTTCCCTTCCATTCAGGACACTGCTAGAAAAGGTTACTTAATTTAGTCATTGACTTTTTCAAGAACATGTAGATAAAGCTGTGAGTTAACCATAACCATTGTTTAAGTGGCAATGCAGTATACTCAGTATACTCAGAAATGATGTATTAGGGCTGGGCATGAGAATGTCAACAGCTCTTTCCATTCAAATTTCTTTCAGCAAAACCTTCTCAGTAAAGCTGCATGCACAAATTAACAATAAGTGGCTTTTGAGGCAACAGTTTGGAAGGTCACCAGAAAGGTACTGACTTCACAAAGACTCAAGTATATGAGTAACTTCTCTGAGTCAGTGTCTTGTCACACAACGCACTGTGCTAAATTTGGGCAGGAACTGGGTTACAGGCTTCAGATTTTTAAAGAGTTTCAGCACAATCCATCTCTATTCCCGCTGTCACAAGTCACCACACTGACTGCACCTTCCTTGCAGGTTCATGTGAAATGCTGAGAGCAAAACTTGAGGGATTGCTCAGACCCATGGGTTCCTGCATGGCATTTATCTGAGCAGCATCTTGGTGCCTCCCACCAGTGTCCTAAGCAACATGACTAACATAGTCACATATCTACTCCCATCATCTTTTCCCTGAGGTAGAAGGACTCACAGGAGACATTTTCATTTTGGACTATGTGTGCACGTGCACGCACTTGCACTCATGCCTGGACATGGCTAACCAATGCTGCTTGTGTGAGGCTGAAATCCAAATAGTGGGGAGCAGACTGCAACATCAGCTGTGATTTTTCATCTATATCAAGGACTTAGCTGGGGTTTTTGCATGGAGGAAGCCTGCAGGCCTGTTTATTACTGTTCTGACTTCAGTGGGGCTGAAGATTACCGAAGGTTACCAAAGACTTAAGTCTTTGTGAAATTGCAACCTTGCTTCTGAACTTGTGGCTCCTGCCACATTTCTGACACTGAAAATAATCACTGTGTTATCCTTTGCATAGTATTGTTTCATAATTATGGTATCTTTATTACATATGTTATTTATTTCCACCAGCAGAGGAAAAAGGAAAGTTAAGGTTTCCCCCCACTATTGTTTCTGATTAAACTATTTGTTTACATAACATTGGGAAATGGTAACAAAATCAACTAGGAAAAACAAGCTGCTTCAAATGAAAATACAGCTTTTTCCTTAATCTCAGGATTATATCTAATTTACTTGATTTAAACAGACATACTTTACTAGGAGCAGCACAGTGAAATTTGTTCATGGCGCATGCTAAAAAAAACAAGCTCCCTGTAGAATAAAGAAAAAATGTTTATCTAAAAACAAAGGGTTTTTTATTGTTGCTCAGTCAGTTCAAACAGCAATAAGTTTAAACAAACATAGCATTGACATCGTTTGCTACTCATAAAATGTTGACATTTGCCCTGATAGCCAATTAATAGAATAAAATCCCTGTGTTTGCTTGATCACTCAGTGCATTATCAAACATCTTTTTTTCTCAGTGATGAGGTTGCTCCCAAACTAATGGAGTTATTTTATTACATTTTGAATACAATAATGTTAGACTAATAATGTCAGTAATTGAGAGTGGCAGCTGAGGATATTGGATAGTTGCATGTAATTAAATAACTTTTTAATATATCAGAATTTTATCAACAGTAGCATATATTTCATTTAATGCTATCCTGATTGGTTTGTATTTCCCCTAAATATGCAAAACAAGCCTTTGGTTACTATTGTTTTAAAGTACTTCTGCAGACTGTAAATTTGTGACTGTTCACTAAAACACACAGCTCATTTCTCACCCATGTTTGGCTTGGATTTTTTCCTTCTAAGTTGATATAGCTCTCACACACCATATCTGTAAGCAAACAGGAAAAATCCCAAGATACCATCACAGGAAACAACCTGGAATAAAAAGAAAACCAGGAGAATTCAGCAAACCCTTGCTATACTTCAGCACTAATGATGCAGCATCTCCTCCAAATTAGTAAGTAATGGTAGACTGTCTGCAAAAGAAGAGGGAAGAGAAAGGTGAGGGCAGTGGCAGCTTTTCTTAAGCAGGCTGAGACCACTATTTTGCAAAAGTGTGCCAGAACTAATAGCTTTCACCTAGACACCTCTGCATTTGCAGGAGGGTGCTGGTCAGAAGCTCCAGCTTCCAACATCCCCTACTCCCTCAATCAGGCACATACGCCTTGCCACCATTTTGATTTTCAGTTTTACTAATTAAAATGCTTCAGGGACTTAAGGGCTTTTAAAAACCTTTAGCAAAGATGAGACCTGTTAGATACAGTCAGGCTGACCGCTGACTCGGGCAGATCGGAGCTGGGCATTCAGACTGCACAGGGTGACTGCTCTCACGTGCAGTACATGCAAAGCTCACCAGAGCTTCCCTACTCTGCTCCCCCTTCACACCCCTGACCTCGGCTGCCCTTCCCTGACTCACCCTTGCAGGAGGCCCTTGTAAACAGAGATAAGCAAACTTCAAAAAGTTCAGATTCTGTTTGGGTAAGTGCCTGAAAGTTCAGAAACTGGCCTGGAAACACAGTGAGAATTGGCTGTCTTGGGAGGCAGCCAAACATTCTCCAGTGAGGCTGGGCTATAAACACTTCAAGAATAGCCTCTCTCATCGTATTTTGGTGGTATTTGTTTCTCATCCTGTCTGGCTGGGAAAGTAAAGTATCACAAAAACAAAAGAGCTCAGGAATAAATCTACAGGCCTGCTTCTCTCTGGTCTTGTGCCCGAGACCCAGGCAATGAGGGAGCAGTGCTTTCTGCCAGCTTCGCCCACATTGCGCACACCACACAAGGGCAGGCAGCAGTGACATGGTGGGGGTCTCTTTTTTGGAACAGGGAGTACATGTTGTGGCTATGCCAACCAAAGGCTGTCTGCCATCCATGACAGGCCCCGTTCTCCTTTACTTCATGCCTGATACCAAAGCTAAGCCAACAGAAAATGGAGATTCTGGAAAATAAAGAGGAAGGTGACAAATTTTGCCAGGTGAAATTTCCTATGTCAGCTCACTGTGGTGATAAGACGTGTGCCAGTGCAGGGGCAGGACTTTGTGAGACTGGGCACAGGAAAAGGAGGGGCACCTATCCTGCTCAGCAGCAGCCAGTGATACATGTGACACCACAACCAGAGACCTTGAGTTAAAGCATCTTCGCATTGTATGGAAACAAACACTTCTCTGCTTTTAGGAACTGAGATGAGTCACCGTATTCATTCAGCCTACAGTCAAAACGAGCTCTCCTTTCTGAAGTTCGCTCCCAGCTCGATCTAGGGCATCATCAGCTCAGAGCACTTACTCTGGCGTGGGCAAGGATCCGGACGAGCGTAACCGCATCCCTCCACCTTGGGGCCAGTCACACCATGTCCCCTGCCCACGGCACACATTTACCATGAGTGGCGGCACACCAGGAGGATGCAGCTGTCACCACGGAGGAGGAGGCCAAGGCAGGACTGCAGAGCGAACAGAGCAGAGAAAACAACAGCCCTGGACAACAAAGAAACGCTTGCAGGAAGAGAGGAGTGTATGAAACCTGTCTGGTGTGTCGCATGCATGGCTGGCACCAGAGGTTGAGCAGGACGCCTGCGAAGCACACGCCTGCGATCAGTGTGTGGTTTCTCAGCAGTCTGGGGGCTCTGCAGCTACCTAGAGTGGTGCAAGTGTGTGTGGGGAGGATGTCACTCTTGCACTGTTTCACCCCAAAATGGGGCCTGCCCTTCCTTTCTCTCCTCGCTGCAGACCTAAGTTTCATTGGACCCTCTCATCTGAGCCAGTCTGACTTGGAAATCTGGAATTAAAAAACAAGTCAAAAAAAGCCCCAGAAACAAGCAGTTTTCTGACAGCTGGGACCTTTGGCTCTCTTCCTGCAGTTAGGGCACACAAATGTGCTCTGACAGCACCTCTGGATGGTCCTCTGTCCATGGAGAGGGCCGTCTCACCTACTCCAGGGCAGCCAGGTCCCAGCGACAGTGGGAATGTGGCCTTCCTGGGATATCTATGAGGGCCACAGACAACAGTGCTGTCCTGATTCCATCAGCAGGATGTAGAAGCGAAGCATTGCTGCTGGCAGTTCTCATGATACTCTTGACATGAGCATCACCTCCTGTGTGACAAGCAAGGTGGTTTTGGGCTTCTGGACCCTGCACTCTCTGTCAGGAAGCCAAGTGGAGGGCCAGGCACATGGGGTGCCAGCACCCCAGTGATAGCACCCACTCATCACCTCTGCCGGAACACCTGACCCTTCAAAACAAGATCCTAATCTCACCTGCCTCTTCTGAAGTGAGTGCTTGAGCTTACGGATGAGAGGAGCTTGTGGTGAGGTTATTTATAGCTGCAGCAGCTTCTGCCACAGCGAATAGTAACAGTGCAACGTGAAACCAAGACAAGCAAAAGTATTTTTCATTGAAAAATAGATGACAGCTTGTTTATACTATTGTAGGGGACAGGATTATGAAAATGAGCAGTGGTGGCAGCAGGTTTTCAAAGAGCAATGTCTTGACTTGGGCTGTTGGCCCTCATTTGGGGCACCTGCCAGTACTCCACAGCAGCAGGAGTCCAGACTTTTGTCACTGCTGAGTTTGAGCCCTGTAGTACCTGTGGAGTGGGGAGTGGGGTCTCTCAGTGTGGCTGTGCCACTCCAGGGAGCACTGTCAGGAGGTTGCGGTGCACACGGAGGGTCTCAGCCTTGTTTCTGACCCAACACAGGCACGTCAGCCTCGGCTCTTTTCATGCAGCCCATAAGGCTCTCTGCACAAAGGAACATCCCTGTTTCAGGACAAAGATGTTTCCCAGCTGCATATGCAGGCAGGAGGCTGCTGATCTTGGCCAGCCACCTCTGCACCTCCAGGTAAAGTCTACAGAGATGGCAGAAACACATCTTTGTGTTGTGTTTAAGTTGGCTTACCAGGCCATCTGATGAGGAGCACAACAGTAAGATATTACCATGTCGGCACTGCTCCCCCTTCCCTCCCTCCCTCCCGCAGGCGAGGCCATGTGAGAGGGAGCGGGGCTGCTCGCCCTCCTTCAGCTGAGTCAGGCTCGGACTGCCCCCGTGCCTGCGCCCACCCGGCATCACTCACCCACCCGGCACCACCCCATGGAGGTGAGCGGCTTCTGCACCTACAGAAAGGAGAGTGATGCTGAGCACTTCTCCATAAGAGGAAAAATCTATGCACAGATTTAAATCTCCTGTGATACTCAACTGATGCCAAGGGAGGGATCTATTTTCTGTTACCTCGTAGGCTTCTGTGCTCAGTGCAGTGCTGTCAGAGCCCTCCCCAAAGCAGAGAATGACCTAGCCGGCTTCATTCAATGTGGGAGGAACCAGAGGCCAACTAAGAGATTACTTATTGAACCTGTGCTCCCACCCAAAAGGAATGTAGAGCTGGGGCTGACCCCCTCCCAGGCCTTGCAGGGGAAGATCCCACTGAGTCACTGCTGGCCCCAGGGAGAGGCAATGCTGGCCCGAGGGAAAGGGTCAGGCTGCAGAAGGGAAATATACCTGAATCCAGAGAAAGGAGGGGGTTCCTCTTATTTGGTAGTCTGTGTGTCAACTGATGGCATTTTCCCAGCAGCTATTTAGGGAGTTTACAGAAAGGAGATACAAACTGATGAGGAAGCCTTTTTTTTTCTTCTCACTGTGGCAATCATCCTTGTTCCATGAGACACCTTTGAAAATATATTTAGTGTCATACTGCTCTATAAAGTGAGAAAGCATTTATCATCTTCACTTAACAGTCAGGAGTTGGCAGAAGCAAAAGATTAGGTTGTATATACATGTATTTTTTAACTGACTATATTTTGGACATCTCCATTTATGAGGGCTATGCTTTAACCAGCTGTCCTGTTATAGTTCTTTCCAAAAGGAAAAGAGGAAGGGAAGGGGGAAAGGGGAAAGGGAAAGGGAAAGGGGAAAGGGGAAAGGGAAAAGATCACACCTGAGGCAGACAAGAGTACTGACACATCTTCCTGTGCTCCTTCATGGTCACTTCCCATCTGCTTCACGAGGATGCTGATCATGGCTAAAAACTCTCCATCATCCCCTAGTCTCTTGGAGCTCTTATGAAGCTGAGCTGTGTGTTAGGATTGACACAGGAGGATTTCATTTCAGCTGGTGTAAAGGAAGGTCATCGTGGCTGTGGATCTCACCAGGCACTGCAGCAGATGCTGAGGTCATAAGGGAAGATATGAAAGTGTATTGATGCTGTGGGACAGGCATTCCCAAACTGCAGCTTACAGCCTGGCAGAGGTCTCCATCAGGGACCCTGCTGGACACTGTAGAGGGCCTAAGGGATTGCACAAGGATCCCTGCTTGTTCCACATCCAAATTCTCATGAGAGTGGCTGGGAACACTGTTCTGCAAATCCTTTCTTGTGTTCTCACAGCAAGTAATATCTGTGAAAGCCAGAGAGGAGCTGTGTGTTAAAGATTAAGGGTTCTCCTAAGCCACAGAGCCTCTCAGACCAGCAGGATTTATGGCATGCTCAGTCACATCCCTGCCAGGCCTTTTGACTCCTGGTTCAAATAACCAGACCCCTACAAACAGCCAGATCATCTCCAGATTTTCATCTAAAATCCAAGACTTGAACCTCCAGTTTAGACCCTCTGGGTCTTACTTTGAATGCTCTGCCACTGCATTTCTTTATGGGAGAGGTAGGAAGGGGATGCATGCTCCCTGGAACAAAAAGGATAAAGGACTGTGAGTCATTCAAAGCCAGTACAGTGCACAATATAAAAGAAGCTTGAAAACCTCCTGACCCCCAGAATTTATTGTCCATTAGAGTTTCTCATTCATTCCCACTGGGAAAAGCTCCTCTGACATAAAATACTCCTATATTTTGAGTAGACACAAATAAAACAACAGCTCACCCTGGCCTGAAATGGCTCTTTTTTTTTTTTCCTGCAGTCTCACAAGCCTTTATTTCTGAAGACAGATTTGCCCACAAAGCAATTGTATTTTCAGTATTGTCCCTAAAGTAGGTTTCTTTCACTCAATATGACAAATTTGTTCATGCACATGTGCTAATCTTGATCCAGTTCATTATGTTATCATTTACATAGACAAATCTCCATGGAAGTGCCTTTTTTAGTGTTATGCTCATCTAAGGTAACTCTAGGTTATATTTTCATTCCATCAACTGTCAGCAAGTTATCACTTAACCTTACACTCTATTACAAGTTCTTCTTGAATCTATTTGAACAATTAGTTGCCAATTGAAAATGAATTTATAATATTCTCTTCCTAGAGATTCTTCACTTCTCCATTCCTCTGGCACCCTCTTGTCCTGGTATCAAGACCAACCCTTGGCTGCTGTGAACTTTTTTTGTGAATTTTTAACTTCATGTGACAACAAGACCAAGTGAGATGTTGGTTTGAATTATCACCTCACACCTTTATGAAGCTCACAGGATCAGCAAATTCTGTGAACTGAGTTCCATTTGCAACTCTGCCAAAAAAAATGCAGCTCAAGTTTCGTTATATGTGTTCACAGCCTGATAAGTCATTATGGACCAGGGATAACATAAAATAAAACCACAAAGTGATAAACAGTGAAGTAATGTAAGTAACTCTCAAGCGAAGAAATACGATATATCAAGAGTAAGACCAGCCAAATGAAAGATCCCCAATAATGGAAATGACCTGTGAGCTGGCCTATGAGCTCCACACATCTGTGCTCTTCAGAAGTGCAGGAGGGGCCTAGGATCAGCTCCAGTTTCTTGACTCTCAGGTTAACCCCCATCATCTGCACAGACAAACCACAGAGGGAAATGAGCCAGGCAACTCTGCAGTGATCCTTCTGGCTGATATATGAGCTGGAGGAGTAGCCATTGAGCAGAGCTGAGTGACAATCGTTTTGTTGGCCCCATTGGAATTGCTGTCATATTTAATATTTATCCCACCTCATAAAGGAATGGAAAAAAACTCAAATCAAGAAGCGAAAATTTGAGGACGGGAAAAAGGGAAAGAGATAAGTCAGATCTGCTGAATCAAAATGCTTGGGAGATTTCCAAATGTTTCCCCTAAAGTATTATAAATGGACAAATTTGTTTTACTGTAAATTAATTTGGAATGTGAAATGGGAAGGCATTTCCAAATTGGAGAAGTAATGTTCAACTTAGCCTTTAAATGAGGCATGTGGTGGTTAAAAAAAATTCTACAATATTTTCTTTATTTTGTGTTTTCCCTACGATAAGGAGAATTCAGTCTTGTGATAAGGGGGAATTCAGCTGTGTATTTGGGATAGACTTGGTCTTTTCCTGTATCTGGACAAATTACCAATGAATTTCCAATGTCAAACACCTTTCAAGAGGTCTTGAAGCCATTGCAGTCTGCTGTCCCTTGAGCAGCTGCTGGCCCCTTGCAGCATCCTGCCCTTTCCTCCTTTGCAACATGGGCCAGATGGGAACTTTCCATGGGCCATCTACTCTAAAAATGAGCCCCTGGCTGGCACTGCAGGATGATGTCAAACCCACAGAGACTGGGCCCTCCACAGCTGCCTCTCTGACCTGAGAAGTGCCTGGGTTTGCAAAGATTGCTGCAGGGAGCAGCTTTGCTTGAAAGAGGATTGACTGTCCTGAGCCCAGCTTAGGTCTTGGTGCCTGCAGATGACTGATAAAATCCTTCGTACAGTTTGGAAACAGAGAAACGGGACATCCAGATGTGAAAAATATCCAACCATTTGGATTGTGTGGGAGACAAAAAAAGCTGTGGAATCCCTTATCCCTAGCAAAAGATTGCACCATTCCTGTGGTGAGAGTATACAGAGACCCAACCCTGTGGGAGACACTGACTGCGAAAGCAACCTGAAAAGCACAACACCAGTGGCCTTTCCACCCTGGACCCTTCACTGGATGTGCCACAGTTGTCCTTGCAGCAGACCATGGGGCTGCACTGCAGTGAGCACCCTGCATGGCTGGCCATTTCCATCCCACAGCACTTCCCCAAGCATGCACCAGATGCAACAGCAACATGCCCTCTTGCAACCTGGCATGTGTCACAAGATGTTGAGAAGCCTTTGTGCAGCCCCACTCTGTCTTCAGCTGTTAAAATCCAAAGCAAAATGTGCACAACAGCATTAACATCAAGTTAAAATAAATCAAAATCGGCATCGTTTTCATCCTGCCCAGCTCATGTAGCAGCAACAAACTAACAAGTACTAACCCCAGAGCTGTGAACATTTTGTTGTTAGCACCATTGGTGATTTATAAAGAAACAAGCAAGATGTTGCCTGTGCTGGGAAGACTCAGTGCAGAAACAGGAGATAAAACACATCAGAGTTTATCCAGTACCGCAGGAAGGGGTTGAGGGGGAAAGAAGATATTTTTGCATCCTGGTCATGCGAAAGGCAAATTTCACATGGATTTTCAGGCAGACTCATAAATCAATCCATGTTCCCTGTAAAAGTTCATGGTCTTTCACAAGCCTCCCAGTGAACCAGGGCTGAGCTTGGAGACTGTAAAGAAACCTGAAGCCAAGCAAGTTTCAACTAAATTTAAATTTTACTCTGAATATTTTCTCAAGTCTAACTAGTTTGTTTAGGCAAGTACAACCATGTTTTTCAGGAGTAAAAAGAAAAAAAAATCTGAGAAATCAAATATACCACACAAAAAATAAGTACAAAAAATCTTTACAAAAATCTAAATTGTTCTCCCCTTTGTGTTCATTGTATTATTTGCAAAGGTTTCAGTTAAGGTACGGATTCAGCTTTCATTTCAACACCTGATTTGTCCATGATTTTTCCACCCCAGGAAACTCAGTGTGCTGGTCTTAGTTGTGGCATGGCCTGCTTGCTTTTGTTCAGGAATGGTTTCAGACCCATGTTAATAAAGCAGTCAGACGAAAATCTTCTCTTTCCTAGCTGCAAAATAAAAATAAAATTATAAACTCACCTTGAGAGAACAATTTAAATATGTTAGATCTTGCAAAAATATTCCTATGCTTTCTATGTTTGCCAGTGCCCACCTCATCCTTCTGGTCTTATAGTTACAGTGGGAATGCTTTGAAGTAGGAGCTGATTTAAGGTTTAACTCCATGGTGCTTAAAACACAAAAGCACAGTCAGTGCCCACATCTGAACTTCCAGGGTGGATTGCCACTAGGCTGAAGTTCCAGCAGCATTTAACTGGGCAGGTCAGTAGGGCCAGCACGGACGTCCCCAGGTGCAGCCCTGCTGCACTGCTGGCCCTGCTGCACAGGGGCAGGTTGCTGCCTGCCTCCCTGGTGCAGCTGCAGTGCCTCTGGGGGCTGTGGGGTAAACCTCAATAATAAAGGGCAGGGAGCCATGTGTGTTTGCAGCTCTGGCATGCCCGGTGCTGTGGTCAGCGCAGTGGGATCACAGGTCCAGCTGCCTGCCTCATCCCTGGCCTCCTGGCTGCCCCAGCACTGAGAAAGCTTGTAGATGCAATATTGAAAGCAATATCATAATTATAAAGTATTTTCCTCCTTTAGCAAAGCACAGACCTTACCACCAAGATCCCAAACACCCAGCCCTGGTCCCTGCACCTGCTGCTGAGGTTCCAGCTCTGCAGGATACTGAGCAGGGCATATCAGGACAGAAAGACAAGGGAAATGGGTGATGCACACCCTGTGCTCCTTCACCTGCTGGGACTCGCCAGGCCAGGCTTTCCTCCCACCCATCCTCCCAGCACGACATCCCTTGGGGTGCAGATGAGGATGGCGAGGGAGGCGCCCCCGGCGTCGCTGCTGAGATGGTGCTTTGCCTGCTGAGTGCGATGATGGGTGGGTTTCCCCACACCTCCCGCAAAAGTTGTTTTTGCAAAGGCTGCTTTTATTAGCCCAGCCTTTAAAAGCAGAAGTTATCAGGGCATAAATCATCCTGTGACTTGTCGAGAAGCCTGCGAGAGGAGATAAAGGCAAGACAGTTTGACAAACCGTTGGGAGAGGGAGGAGGAGGAGGGGGCGAGGAGGGAAGGGGGAGGCGAAGGAGGGAGCCAGGCCGCCGACTGATTATGTCATAGGTCAGCCGAAAGGATGCAGAAAAGATCGAGGAGCTGTTTCCAAACTTTCTGAGGCTGGCTCTGACTGCACGTATTCACTACAGAGCTGGGTGTAATAAATATGGCACTCACAGAGAGCATTACATCACGTACAGGGAAAAGCCAGCAGATGAACTCACACCATAAACCCTTGGCTTGGTATCCAGCCAAGCTCAAGCAGACAACCCCGTTATTACGGAGCTGACAGAGCTCTGCACGTTGCTGTGGCTTCACCCTTCCACTTCCTGCCACCTCCTCCAGCACAGCCAACACTTCCTCAGTCCCCCTCTGTGCTCCTGCAGTCCATCCCGGGCACCCTTAGCCAGCCACGCAGTGCAAAACAGCAACAGCAAACCAAACATTTGGCACATTTTAAAAACATGATCCTCTATTTCCAGCACACTTTCCCCACAGCAGCTCCAGTTTGGGTGTTTTTGGTTTTTTTTTTTTTTTTTGTTTTTGTTTTGTTTTTTTTTTTTAGTTTTTTTTTTTAGTTTTCCTAGTGAATTTGTCAACCATTAATGGCTCTAAAAGACAGAACAAAATTTATAGGCAGAAATGGTCTGGTTCTGTTTTAAATCACACTTCTCATATTTGTTGGGCAGTATTGACAGTCATAAAGAAGGTCTCAATTTCATTTAGCACACAAAATCCCTTTTACAGCAAAAGGAGGGTTGAGAGTTAAGTCCATATCTGGTGTTTCTCCACGGAATTTCCCAATAGCTTATAGGGGCAATGCTGTGGAATATTGTAACAGGGAAAACTGGAGTGGTACTGATATCCCAGCACCCCCAGTCCCTCTTTTCAGAGGCCTTGGTGAGGGGGAGAGGCACAGCAGCCCTTCCCACTTCCTGGCCCACCAGCCCAGGAAGGTTGCTGCCAGCACAGCCTCTGCCCCACCACGGGGCTGCAGGCATTGCAGCTCTCATTCTGGTTCAGCCTCAACATCTTATGGTGCTGTGACACGGCTTTCTTCAGGGGTCTTCTGAAAAAAAGTGAAATATTGGGCTCAGGATGAGCCAAACTTGCCTGCTGGGGCCTTTTCTGTCTAATGTCTTCATTCTGTCAAAATTATACTTGATCGGGTTTCATTATTGTTGTTTTTAACTTTCACCTCTGCCTCAGCAATTCCATCTGGTAGGTTATATTCCTCTCTCTGATTGCTTTTTGGATAAAAACATGCTCACTGGGGCCTGCTTGGAATTAGTTTTTTCTTTTTATTTCCACTAGCTGCTCAGCTCAACCCCATGGTTTCCCTGACTTAACACAGAGGGGGTCAACCCACCTTTGCCTTGCTGGCACATGCATTGAAGTACTGATTCCCATGTGTTACAACAACCCCATTCCACTTCTAACAATCTCCAAGGGGGAGTCATTTACAGGGACTTGAACTGAAAAGCACAAGTTTCATATCATCTTCTTGCGTGTGCACTAGTGCAGATATTAAATCAGCTGTGATAGGAGGAAAAAAATACTGTCTTGGCTATGTCCCCAGGACATTCTCAGAAGACTGATGATGCACATCTGCCTTAACAGTCTGGGTTTGAAATAATTAAAGACCACTATTCTTTCCCTTCCATTAATTTCACTGAATATCTGGAAACACTTTTTTTTTTATTTAGAATTTTATGCCTGCCTTGTAAGAACACTGTCCCAAATAACCTCATTTCTACTTACCATAATTGCAGGAGCTTGACCACAAAGGTGTAACGAGAGGCTGAAATACCACTGGCTACTGCACCGCTGCTATTTACACTCACTGGCACTCTTGTGTTACGCCAGGGTGGAACAAAAGATTTCCCTCCCTCACTGGAAAAAAAGTTCCTCTTTAAGGTTACATCACTGGCTTGCTCTTCATGTGCTTGCAACACTCAAAGGTCTGGAACCTTTCCAGAGGGTGTACAAGCAGGGCAGCAATGCAAATTCTCCTCCAGTCATAAAGATGATAAACTGGCTTGAAGAAAGCAGGACTTGGACAACAAACCAGTTAAACAACCAGTCAACCAGTGGACAGGTTAGCTACATATGATAAACCTAGTAGCTTCTAGAGCTTTTAAGAAGGTAGAGGAAAACAAAACAAAGCAGGCAGTGTTTTAAAGACATTTTCAGCTAGTCAGCTGGTGTGGGACAGCCAGGTGTCACAGGGGCAGACAACAGGGAGCCAAAAATCTCCCCAGTATGGGAGAGGGAACAACAGCTAGTGGAACCTGTGCAACTCTGTGTCTCCCTGTGTGATCTGGGGCCAAGCAATGCACTGGCAAAGTTACTGGGCAACAGGCCTGGACCCAGCTGAGGTTAAAAGGTATTCTTGTGGAGATCTTAAAAAGATCCCTTTTCTGGTGGGAAACCAGAGAAAAGAACAGTTCCCCTCTGATCTCCTCTGCTTCTCACCTTGCATTCCTTTCCTCTTTCCTCAGTCTTCTCTGTCATGGGCATTCCTATAGATATCACAGGGATGAAGGACTAACGCTCACTGTGCTCCCAAAGGCTGGGAAGGAAGACTCACCCTCAAATATAGATGCTGTCTTGGAGAAACAGCAACATGCCCCTTCAAACACTTAAAACCTCCTAATTGAAAAATATTAACTCTTCTAGACAGTATGCTAGGTAAAAGTAGATTTTTTTTTCAAGCAGTAACCTGAAAAATAGCAATTCCCAGCCCATTTTTTATTTTGCCTAACTTTTCTTTCCTTGCTTGTACATGTCAATATTTACAAGCTCTGCCACTTCTTGGATTATTTATTTTCCCTGGTCTATTTCACTGAGTGAAAAATCTCTCCAACTCAGGACTTGACAGTTTGTTGCTGATATCCATCTTTATTAACTTCACTGCTGCAAAAACCCAACAACAACCATATATAGTCATAAAAAACCCCCACCTCACCCAGGATGATGCTTAAATTGGGGAGGGGGGGGTGGAGTGGAGAAGGTAGGGCAGAATTCTCCAAAAATAGCCAGTGGTTTTCACATGTTCATTTTTTTGTATGGATATCACTGAAAGTCACTTCTCCCTCCACTTCATTAGCAGTCAGTAAACTCACTGACAATCAGCAAGAGATCTGCTGTCGCCACACCTGGGGGATGGCAGGGAGGGTGGCTTTTCTCACCTCCCTGCATCCCACCTTTTTCTGCGGAAGGGCAGGACCAAAAGGGCTCAGAGCTACCAGGCTTCCTCTCCTCAACCCCTGTGAGCTCTGAAACGCCAGAGCTGGGCAGACAGTAACCACCTATCTGGATCTCTTTTAAATTTGGCCTTTGAATGACAATGAGCTGCCCACTTTTAAAATATTCCCTGTAATGTGTAACACAGGATGATAGAAAAGAGTTTTCCCTGTTCATTAAATGGCTTGCAGCTCAGGCCCGCCTCCATTTCACAGCTCACCCCCAACAAAGGGCACTTCAGGACAATCTGAACTTCCCACAAGGTGTTTTCAGCATTTCCCAGGTGGAAATTGTTGTTCCCTAAGAGGAGCTATGGGATCAACAGGCTGTGCTGGTGGGTCTATCCTCTTCAGCTCAACATCCACCATTTTGGCTCAAGCAGAGAATTTGGCAGAGCCTTGCTGCCTTTGCACCAAAATGAATCAGAGCCCACCCCCATACTACATCTGCCACTCAAAACGTGGGCAAAGCCATCTTTAATCAATCTGGCTAGATCAAGCCCATCCACATTTCCTCTGTGTTTTCAGAGCCAGAGCACAAGCAAGAGAGTCTGGCATGCACAGACCTCCTTACTCTGGCTCTTTTCATCTCTCTGTCCAGACTTTACAGAGTAATCTAAAAATAAACAAAGCCTCTAGCCCTGATAGTGGCAAAGATAACCTTCCTGCCCTGAGCCAGCCCACAGCGGTGGGTGCAGCTGGGCAGACAGAGAGGTTAGGGGAGGTGGAGGGGAGCTGGTTGCAGTCTGCAGACACCCACTCACGATCTCCTCAAGACCCAGTGAGTCACAGGGCAGGGACCTGCCAAGCCCCCAGTGCCACCAAGCATTGCATGCCATGAAAGAGTGGCACCAAACCATTCTGCTGCCTTGGTATTAACAGGACTCAGAGACCTGTCTAATCCTAACAGGAGAGACCACCAGATGGTCAGCAAGCTGGGAGGCTGTAACATGCTCACAGAAACAGCATGGTAGTTTGCCAGCACAGGCCAGCCTCAGCCTTGTGAAAGCAAGCACTCATTTCTCAGTGTGGGCACACCTGAGAGAGGGTTTGATTAAACCAACTGGCATCCCATTAAGTCTTCCCTTGCTGTTGTGCATTTTCTCTCTTGCCCACTTTTACTTAAGCTAATTTGAAAACAGACGCATGCCTGGATAGACAAAACTTTCCTGTGAGTTCCTGTATTATTCTTCCTTAGCAGCACTGTCTGCACTGTGAGGGACAAAAAGCCAAAGGGTCTGGCTTGCACGCCAGCAGCATGGCTCATGCAGACTGACAGGTCATAGCACAGTGTATGTGTTTCCAAGTTTGGCAGACATTCACTCCAAAGGGGTTTCCAAATTTCCTCTCTAGCCTCCTGTGACAGCCTTGGATTAATTTTGTCTGGAACAGAAGATTTATTGCCTTTGAGTCATTGTGGGTCACTTATCTGCTCTACATCTTGAACCCAAAGTTCAGGTGGCATTTATCTATTACCCTTCTTATCAATTCACTATGGGAATACCTTCTGGGACCCTACTTCTTTCCCCTGACTGCCAGTTGCTTCTTACTTCACTTTCAGCTGCAGCAATCCTACCAGGGAACCCTTTCAAAAGAATGACTGAGGCTATGTTGGCTGTAGGAGTTTAACAGTATGGGTGGTGAGATTCACAGCATTCCCAGTGCTTCCTCCTGAGCATTTCAGGCATGCTAAAGCCAAAATATCAGAACAAAAACTTCCAAGCTTTCGAATAAAATCAGCCTGATACCCAAGTGCCTGACTGCCCCAGTGGCTTTAGCTCTGGTTTGCAGCCAATGTTTAGAAAGATTTGTTTTCCTCTTCCCATTCAGATGCAGCTGAAATCCCACCAGCATGGCCCATCCTGGGAGCAGGCTGTGTCTCCCCGCCCTGGGACCTGGCACCAGCCCAGATGGCAGGAGCGCTGTGAGAGAGGTTGTTCTTGTGCAGTTCTCATCACTTTGGGCAGAGGTTAGTTCGCGGGATTTGGCATCTTCAGATCCAAGTCCAGGCAATTCAACTCAGACTTAAATCTGTTGCCTAAACCCAATTTGGATCTAATGGTAAATGTCTCTGGACAGCCCTGGAGAGCGTGGGAGATTTTATCCTTTCTCCCTGAGTAAAGCTACTCCAAACATTGCATTGTCAGGTAGCCCATATGTTTGTTTATTTGCCTGCTCACTTCCTCAGACCTGTTCTGATTAATTTCTTGATGGATGGTTATGCCAGGCTTCTGACAGATCCTTCCCACCAGCAGCACTGTCTGGGGACACCCATAAGCTGCTCAGTGGAATGCGTGACTGCAGGAGGGGGAGGAAGGCAGCGACCTAAAGCTCATCCTCCTTCGAGGCTGTCGAAGGCAGCGTGGGGCTGCGGAGGAATTTTCCGATGAGCTGGGAAGTGTCCTCACGCTCCGGCACGGAGTCATCCCAGCAGCACGCCGGGAGGGCGGGCTGAGTCAGAGCTGCGCCGAGCGGAGCAGCTGCGGGACCCTGCCTGGGGACAGCCCCGCTCGCAGCCGCCACACGCACAACAGCAGGGCACCCGCAGGGGCTGAGGGTGCAGCGGGTTGTGGTGACTTATTATTTAAATGGAGGGTTTATTTTGGGAGCTCAGTGTTTAATTTCCCATCCTTTATGACTCATTAAGCCAGGTGAGCCACCTCTATTATTTACTTATACCTTTATATTTCAAGGGCAGGTCCTAAATTGATATTTGTGTCACTTGAGCACCTTCTGAGACCAAGCTCTCTCATTTATCTCTCTGCTTAGCTAGGGATTTATCTTGTGTTCTTATGCATGCCTCCTCCTAAACAACAGGTTTCTGGGAATTTGCTTCACAGCCAGCATCTAGCTCCTGTGTTCCGTGCTGGTCTATAACTGTTGGTGCACTAATAGAAAAGAAAACTTCCACACATCTTGGTTAGCATCTTTGTTAAAAAAAAAAAAAACACAACTAGAAAAGGAAAAAAACAATAATAAAAAAATTGAAGCTTGGGGAGTGGAAATGCTGCCATGTGGCAAAAAAAGAGACGTTGCCCATGCACTGAACAGCTGAGAACAGAGAGAACTACTGAACAAATATTTTTTTAAATCATAAGATGATGACAATATGATGGCCAAATAAGACCAGCTAACCCTCACTTCAGCTTACACATTTCCTTCCTACAAAACCATTCGAGAGGAAGAGGGGGCTTCAGAGATGATATCCTCTCCCCCTCCCCTCCCCCAGGCACTTAATCAGAGATTTACAAACCAGTAAATCAAAAGGGACTGTGAAATTCCAGCCAGAGAAACGAACAGCGAGATTAAGTGGATTAGTCTACTGTACAGGAATCCAAGGAATGCAGCCCGCATGTGCTTTTGTTGTGGATTACTCAGCAGCAACATTATGGTTTTACATCTCCCAGAAACATATGGGCATGTGCACTTGTGCAAACCAACAAGAAATAGCAGTCCCCAACATGCTGCTTTGCTGTACCAGCTGTGCTGATTTCAGCAGATACAGCATTTTCCAGGCAAAGGAGGAGAGTGTTCAAACCCTTTTTTGTTGTATTGGTTGAAAATGAAAGAGCAAACAACCTACTTCTACCAGAAACAGGCAGATACATCCATTTAGTTCTCTGGCAAAGAACAGACATCTCCCTCTAACTATCGATCATCCACCTGTTAATGGTCCAGTGAAATCCTGCAGTTCAGGCACTGCAAAACTTGCAGGAAAGTCGGGTCCTGATCAAAACTCAGCATCTCAGACTGATAATGGTTTTGGTGTTGTTTTAATTGGGTCCAAAAGTATCCATGCATTCATAGCCTGAGCAGACTGCTGAAAGGGGATAGGCACAAACACAGGGAAGAAGCAGTAAGTGATGGATAAATGAACAAACTATTACTAGTGAGAGTTAACAGTTTGTGTTAGCAGTCAGTAATAAATAATTAATATGGCCCTAGGAGATATAAAGCCATGGTATCTTGTGCTTGGCTCTAAATGGAACTCGAGATAACTTACTTTGAACAGTAATGTGTTCACAGTATGTGGGAATTAACTGCTCAATGTAATAAGTATTATTGAATTTCCCATCTCTGTACAGATAAGGGCAACTGCCACCAAAAAACACAGTAATAACAGTAACCAAATGATAAAAAAGCAAACAAACCTGCTTTTCATTACATCCTTAAAATGGTATAGGTTGAAATAATCTTAAAAGGGCTTAAAAAACAGCAATTAGATATTTCCATTTCTGTTTTCCAAGACTGCAGCTGAGAAAACGAAAGAGGCCTAAGTGCCATACTGTGCTAGCCTTGCTAATAACTCTCTGTGAAAAATCTCATTAATTCAGTCTGGCTCTTCAGATCAGCCGCTAAGACCTTGTATTGTCAGTCATCCTCTGGCCTTTTCAGGATTTCCACAGCCTAACTAGCAGAGTCTCCATGGAAACCATGCAGTCATGCTTTGCACATCCCCAGAACTTTTTGTTCCTGACAAAGCTTGAAAAATCACATGCAGCATGGAGAGTTTAACACAGTGAACTAAACCCTGACCCACACTTATAAATGATAAACCCCAGCATACTAGCTTTATTATAAATGATTTCTTTACAAGATACTTAGCCAAGCTGGCAAAATGCTAAACCAGACGACATAGGAGGAACGCAGCTCCAGAAGAGAGGAAACAAACAAACCAAAGCAAAACACAGAGTTTTGGGCTAGTTCTTCCTCCTTTGAAAGTGCTGGAAGCACGCAGGTGTGGAAACAAGCAGAGAGCAGGACTGGGACTTTGAAGTTGCCTTTCCTCAAACCCAGCATCCTCATAGCCCTCCCAGGAGGAGTCAGCTCTCTTATGACTGTGCATCACAGCGGTGCTGATTCACTTCTCTGGTTGTGCATCCCGGCCAGCAGAGGCAGCAGGATCTGGGTCTCAGCTCTGTGGCTGCCTGGCGTCTCTGACACCCTGCCTGCACCTGGGATACCCCAGGCACTGCTCATGCCTCCAGTTCTGGAGCAGGTATTTGGATTGACACAGCAAAATTGATACCAAAGGCAGTATTTGACTTGCAAGTGGGAACCAGCAGGCTCAGAGTGCATGCACATGTCTGATGGGGGGTACAGAGTTGGCAACCCACTCACCAGTTACCTGTCTTCCTCCCAGGCCTTGGTGCTCCCCATTGGGCTCAGCCAGGATGATCAGGCCCAGTGGTCACTGGTTGCACTGACCCTACTCATCTCCACTGATGCATGGGAGGAGACTCACACCAACAACATCAGTGCCTAATATAAAGTATTGATTACAGCCAGCAGGGCTGGGGCAAACTGCCAGGTGTTGTCTCCAGAAATAAATCCATGGAAAGCCCCACTGCATGGTCAGCACCTGGCTGTCACTTTTTCCTTGGCACTGCAAGAGCCCCATGGGATTTTCCCTCTCTCCTCCCAAGCACTGCTGCTAGTCTATGCTTGGCCAAGCAGTTGCACAAAGATGCTCTACATAGGAGGACCAACAAAAGTCAGAAAGGTCACATGCCGAGAAGGAATCCCAGCAGGCCAAACTCACTTTGCTGCAGTAAATTCTCAGCATTGGCGCAGATGAGCAACTGCCTGCTCTGTACAGCGTCTGGGTTTGTGAGAAAAGAGGTGACTCATAGCTGAGGGTCATGCTGTAATCTGGGAGGACTGCCAGGGGAGGGAGAGACACACTCAGCCTGATCCGTGGTGAGCTCACTCCTTTTGTGGGGCAGAAGACGCAATCCACCTCAAGAGGATCAGAGAGTCCTGAGTGGGCTGAACCAGTCATTTGGGAGCTGGCAGCCACACGCTTCCACCCCTGAGTCGCAAATAATGAGTTTAGGATTAGGAAGTCAGCCTCACGTGGGATGGCTCAGGAGGCATTTGGCACATGCAGTCCTTCCCCAGTGGTATTCAGGAGGTCAGAGAAGTCTTTGTTTCCATGGGGTTCCCCTGGTGTGTCACCACAATGGATGGAAAACATTTCCCCACCTTCTCCTCCCCCAGCAAGGAGTGGTACGTAATCAACAGGAAGCCTTGGATCTCTGGGGCCTTTCAGAGGATAACCACAGGCATCAGAGCCAGCATGGTGTGGGGCACACAGGCCTGATAGATGTTGGCTGAGCTGGCCTGATACAAGACAGCAGAACTTACCCTGCCACTGCTGTTCTTGGGCGAGCAGCACTTGCTGATGCTCTCTCTCAGAGCCATTCACCACCAAGGCCAGCCATCTGTGTTGCTCGCCACCCAAGCAGCTGCTGCTTTGCCACAGAACACATGAGCAGCTAGGGTACCTGAACAGTGGAAACTACAGGTCTTCGCCCTCAGGTGAACATCCAGCCCACCTTTCCTGGTGAAGACCTTGCTGTGTCCTGCAGGCTGCAAGGCCAGAAGAAGCAGATGGTGTTGGGCTGGAGTAGGCTGAGCTTGGAACAGATCAAGTCAAATTACAGCCATTGCTTGTGACAGCTTCAGTTTATTTGTTTGACCATAAGGACTGAGAAGATCAGAGATTAGGAGATATCCTTGGATGATGATTTTATGCAAAAGCCTTGATTTCTCCTTGTCATGCTGTGAAATTGTACATGAGCTCGCTAAAAAGCAATAAAAATCTTGCTTGAATCTCTTGCTCTGATCTCTTATTTTCTTTGGCTTTGTCTGTCTTGTGGTCAGAGACCTTCTGGCAGCCCAGGAGCCACGCAGCTCGAAGCACTGCCTTGAAGGCCCTAGGAATTATAGTGGCTGTTTATCTGCTGAACACAGCATAAAACAAGTTGCGAATTAAAGGGCCATATTATTGAAATACAACAGGGCAAACACATGTGTCCCTTCAAAACTCTGAAAGTTGTGGAGATGTGTAGAGAGCAGGATTTGTTGCCATAACTGTTGAGGTGAAGCAGGTCCCAGGGAAGAAGTGTTGGTGTCTTACCAGCCTCACTTGGCTTCGGTCCCTCCTCCAGCTCTGAGTGTTGCTGTGTCAAGGAAGGTGACACCTGAGCTCAGTAAATACTTCCTGCTCTCACTCTGTGGTGGCTGCAGATGATCCCCAGCCCTGGATGGAGCAAGCTCACATAGCCACCTTCTCTCTTCTGTAGTTGCTGTAGTCCACCTCAAAATGGAATGCAATCCTCCTTCAACAAGAACACCCGAAATGGGCTATTGTTTTCCCTTTCAGTCCGACAAACAACTTCTCTTTGCCATGTCAGTGGCCCCTCTCCCCTTGTGTGGTACAGAACAGTGATGGTTCGACATACAGGCTTCTGGGAGAGGGTGTTCCCCAGAGAAATGGCTTTTTCTTTGCCATTAGCTCAAGGCAGAGTGGAGAAAAGTTGGTTATGGGCAATGCCAACCTGTTCTGGCATAGTCCCCAAAGACACAACAGGAGACTGATCAGCCAAGGCTGACAATCCTGCTGCCTGCTGCTCTGGCTCTTCCATGTGACATCTGTTGCACACCAGTCTACAAAAGCACCTCCAAGTGCAAAATGGGGCATCCAAACCCATATGCCCTGGTCCCACTACTGCACAACGTGTTTGGCCAAACTGAGGTCCTGAACCAGAGCAACAAACTATGGCAGGCCAGCAGATTCTCACCATCCCTTTCTGGGGATGACAATTCATCATGCTCAGCTGCAGCCCACTAATTAAGGGCTAATCAAAGTTCAACTGATGAGTACTAAAAGGACAAGGCAAAGCCTGGGAGCTTGGAGTTACTGCATTAAAATTAGAATAAGCAACAACTACTCTTTTGCTTTGCTACTGCAACTGCATTTATTTTCCTGAAACTGCATCCTGAGCCTGAAATGGGTACACCACCTGGGACAGGGCTGTTGAGCAGGAGTCCTTTGCCTTAATCAGAACTAAAACCACTGAGCACTGCAAGGAGATTCAGTCCCCAAGAAGGGCTAATGTGGAATGCTTCCTAGTCAGCAACTCTAGATCTGCTTTTCGAGGAAATGAATGGATCTTGACAGCATACCACAGAAAAGATAAAAACCCTAGAAAGGAGAGAAAGAAAGCATTTACTCTATCCAGGAGCTTGTTGTTCAGCTAGTTTTAGCTTGCCCTTGCCCACTGCTTTCAGCTTTTCAGGGGGACACCTCTCATAAAAAGCCCTTTCTTGTCAGCCTCAGACCACTCATCTGTGCTGGAAGTGGCAAAACACGTTCATGCAAATGGGATGTTTGCCTGTAGGATCACCTTTCAGAAGGCACCTGCCTGCTGTCCTGGTGTAGAGGGAAGCTTCTGGTCGAGAGGAGCAGTCCCAGAGTCATCACCACTGCTCTCTATTTCCTTCTGTGTTCAGGCCATGAACAGTCACAAACCTCACTGGTCTCTGCACAAAAATAAGGTGCAATCAATCACATGACTTCAGGCACTTACAAGTCAAACTTTCTAAATAAAACCCTTTTTCTATGAGGTCTTTTATTTTCATGCAGGCAAAGGGACACCAGTCCCTTTGATAGACCAGGCAAAGGGACACCAGTCTCTTCTCAGACACTTTCTGACTTGGAGCTTCTATCTCTGCAATAACACCTGTTAAAACTCCTAAATACCACAGAGATTACACAAAGTCCAGATGAAAATTACCTCCTTAGAATCTTTTCAGTAAATTTAAGCCAGGATCAAACACAAAACCCAGTTCCTCAATTTTTGCCATAGAGCTCCTGTGGTTTTGATTTAGCGGTAGATACTCTACAATACTGCAGAAGCACAGCCTGGCACTCCCTGTAGATCTGGGCAGGCTATTTCTTTGAGTTCACTTTCTCCATATTGACTGTTAATAGCAGATATTTTATCAAGCCTTTCATAAAAGATATTTATTGGTAACTCTCATGAAGAGCAATGTATGATGGCCATCTTCCTCCATCTCTGCCTGGAAGCAATAGGAATTGTCAATTTTCAAGTTAAAGTTTCATCAATGTTTAGATTCTGTGAGAGTTAAATATTATTCTAAATTGAACCAGCAGCTAAGCAAACAGATGATAAGCTTTTACTGAACTCAGAGGTAGTATAGGAAAAAACCCTCCCATGAACTTTGGCTACAGGTGTGCAATGTTTATTCTCTTCCATTAAGTTGTAACTGAACTTTGCAGTTGGCTCTGCAGCGTTTCAGTTGCCAAAAGATTTTGTCAGGGTGCAGTTTGTCTCCTATTTGGCAACACAGGGGACAAATAGATCAATGGAAAACCCACCTCTAGCTGTCTAGCTTCTCACTAGTTCTGTTAGCAGTCAAAGTCTAGATCATACTTAATTTTACAAACTCCAGTGACAGCCATGCCTGGCCCACCTCTGTTATGAACAAAGTCTGAATAACTTCTACCATTAAAAGAAAAAATCTTTACCTTCTATGCCTTAGATACTTCACAGATATTATCATTACAGAGAAATGAAGAAAGAAGAAAAACTCTTCACACTAGCCCCAAGGAGAGCCTTGGGGTTTTATACAACACTTTGAGGCTCGAAATAATTTCCAAGTGCCTTCTGAAATACAAAGAATTGAAAATACGTCACAAGGTGACAGTGGGACGACAGAACTCATCCATCCCTCTCAGATACTGCCCTTGACCTGCCCTCAGCCTCACAAATGTGCATGTATGAAGGAAGTCTCACCCAGGAGACACAGACACTGCTGGGATATTGTTTAGGGTCTATAGGAATCATATTTCCACACTGAAAAGAGAATTGCTTGTTTCTAAATATATTCTGGAGTGAAAATTCAGAAGCCAAGAATTAGTTTGCAGTCATCTAAAAATGCCACTAAAAACCAGCTCTCCTGAGTCTCAGAAATCTATTTGTCTTATTTCTGAGGAAGGGCTGTAAGCTGGACAAAAAAAAAAAAAAAGCTTTCTGGTAAGTTCTTCTGTAACCATAAAATCCATGTTCCTCCTTCTTCCAGTTGCATGTTCCCTTCTCAGTATCAAGCTAGGCATTTGGTTGGAAGATGTTGGCATGAATTTGCTAAAGAGAAGCATGAATCCAAGCTGGAAATTAATGCTAAACATGCTCTGAGGAGGCTATGCCGTTTACATCCTGTAGCTGGAATGTTGGACTGATGGGTGAAAATTTGGTCTCAGCATTCAGGCTCTCACCTCCTAAGCAAAAGTAACACTCAGAAACTTTAAAGAGATTTCTGGTCTCCAGCCAGAAAAGGCTGTCATCATAAAGAGGTGGGAGAAGTAAGGAAAAACAAACAAAAGGGAGGGAATCTTGAAAAATCACATATTCTTTTTGCATTTCACACACAGCAGGTTTCTTGTGGATTTCAACACCCAGCTGCTTCCAGGAACAGAACAGACATGCACGTGCCTGCAAAGCAAAACACAGCTGGGGAGCTAATTTTAGGCCTACCAGTCTTGGCAATGTCCCTTTAACAAATGAAGAATAAATTATTTTCATGCATATGTACAAACACCAAATTCTTACAGTTAATTTAGATGGTGGTTGACGCAGTTTGGTCCAGGTATCACCAGGTGTGCCTGTCTCCCTAAAGTTTTTTACTTTTACCTCACTAGATCACCTCCTTCTATTCACAATGCACCTCTTGTGTCTGAAAAACCCTGTAAAGAATCCCCCAGACAGCAGCTATGCCTCAGCAGGATGGAAGAGCTGGGTTTCACAAGTACTTTCAGGTTAAATTACACTGACATTCATCCACTATAGGGCTGCCAAATGATTAAACTTTTTCCTCTAATTAAAGGAAAAGTGGTCTCCCTCTTTCCTTCAAAGAAGCAAATGCCAACACATTTGAGGAAATTACTGGATTTCAGAAAGAACAAGACCAACAAATTACAGCCAAGTTTTAGAAAGGCATTATCTTGCTAGTAAGAACTTCTGTTTCAGGTTCTGTTTGTAGTATAAATATCAAGACTTATTTGGTCTCAACTTAAAACTCAGGAGTTCTCTGGATTTTAAAACATTCACCTGATCCAACACACACTGGAGATGCTTCAGAAGTTTTATGTTTTGCTTTCTAATTGTAAAACTAACTTTCCTTCAGAACTGGCCAAATGTTCCAGTACCTGGAATCATTAGGTTAGAACCAGGATTCAGAAGAAGAGGAAAACTTTCCATTTAACACCCATTTATGCCTCTCTCCAATTTGTTGGTAGTTCCTGACCCTGTCAATGCACTCTTTAATTTCTCAGGAGGAGCACTAACTTCTGTTTTCGCAAAAAGCCCTTCTGAACTGGTGGTGATGGGACATGGGCTCAGGTACCGAAGAGAAGGTTCAGAGCATTCTGGGTGCAACCTCCCTGCACTACTCTCTACTGAAGAACAACATCAAAAACGTCATGCAAGCCCTTCTTCTCACATCACTGAGGTGCTCTCAAAGAGAGACCTCCCCAGTCCCTCACCCATGTATGCCATCAAAACAAACATGAAGACTTTATTTTCTCTATTGCCACTTGCCAATCCATCTAATGTGTGGGGCACCCTCTGTTCACAGTGGTGGGGGCAAAGGCAGAAGATTCATCAGCTTGTACCTGAAATATGGAGCAAGTCCAATAATACACCAAGCTGTGATCAAGGGCACCAAAAGTTACTCAGAAAAGACAATATGGTGCCTTTTGTTGGTCAACACAAAATAAGCTAAGAAAGTTATTATGAAAGGATGGATTTCTGTCCTAAGTGATTCATCTCCATTTTGAGAAAATGGGTAAAATCAAAAGCTGGATGTGCAGCTTCACTGTCTGCCCTGCTAGTTCCAGTTCAGGCTTGTTCTAAATGTATTTATCAGACACTTCTGCAAACTCTTCTCAGACTGCTAGGTAATAACTTGCATGACACTAAAGGTAATCTCAAATATATCTTTCCTTCCCTTTTTATCTTCCTTAACACCAGAGGCATCCATCCCATCATTTATATAAGAAACAGTCTGGATAATTTATGGAAACAAAAATAGTCTACTGAATTGAAATAAAATGCTTCAATATGTGGCAATAATAATGAATGAAATAAATCCTGTCATCACACAGACCCTGAATTTTGCAAAAAAAATGTGCCCACACCCTGAGCAAATGAAAATATTAATTCCATACAAAATGCCTCCTCAACAAATGAGATAAGAGCAGACCATTTTGACAGTCCATGTGTTAAAAGATTTCAGGATTAAGTAATGTCTTCATCCTTGTAAAAAGCTATTACCTAACTAATTTCTAATAGATAGGAGCATTTCACATAATAGCATGTCTTCATCAAGTAAAGCAATGCTTGAAATAGATGCATGCAGAGCAGTCCTATTTCAGCTCTGTTTTCAGCTAAACTAAACCCACAGAAAGTGAAATTATTTCATGGTCATTTTCTGCACTTGTGGTCATTAATTTTGCAATTTCCTAGATGCAGAGAATATTGAAAGTATCTCCTATTATTACCTGAGGTGCAATCTCCCAGACTTGATCCAGCTTGCAATAGACACGTTTCCTCTGAAAAGGGAGTGCTAACACAGGTATGCATACAAAACTTTCCTGCTAATCAGCTAGTCATAAACTATTCATCAAATCAGGCAGATTTCAAAATTTCATTAATAAATCTTATTAGCAAATATTTAAATTCTTTTTTCATATAAAATTTCAAATCAGATCAACATGACATGGCATTCCGGAGTCAGTGTGAACAGCTGGCAGCAGAATAAAAACTGCACCAAAACTACCTCTACCAGTTTAAAACAGAAGTCTAAAAATCAGATAAAAAAATTAAATATGCCAGCTGCTTGGGTGTTTTTTCTTGATAGTTTGATCTAGGGAGAGAATTTGTAAAACTAGTTGTGATGCATAATAGGATGTTACACCTATTTTGCCCAACGAGATGCAGAAAAGTGTACTGGCAGAGCTCAGTAAAGAACATATTTTTAAACTCAGGAAGGATTTTGAAAATGCAATGAAAAGGTAGCTACGATTGGTTGAACTTCTGTTAATGTAAAGGTTTTCTATTCATTTGACTGCAGTCATTTCACTCAAACCTAAACAAATTCTGCTACATTCTTTCTTATTTTTAAGTGCTTATTTTACAATAAAAATGGTGACTTCAAGATGAAAAAATAAACACTTAATTTCTAAATATATTATAAATGTATAAGTAGGAAACAGTTCCATTTAAAACTGTTAAAATGAACATTTTAAAGTTATTATTAGGAGTCATGAGACTTATTTTCCCTTCCCTGTTCTATCAGTAATGCAGCATGTCAGTCCCTTCTGACAAGCAGACTCACAGAGTCAGAGACAGCCAGAAGCACTGCTCTTACTTCAGACATGTTTGCTCCAAATAATCACTCTGTTAGAGGCATTTCAAGGTACAGCTTGGTGCCAAATTATGCTGTCATTGCTAATTGTGTCCTTCCCCAAAAGCAGTAACTTTAACCAAGTAACTTTACGCAAATACAATCAAAACATGCCCAGCAGGATTCTGACCAAATAACTTCCAGATTTTGCTAATGCTATTGTTTTGATGCCTGAGCACTGCAGTTTTGACCTGTGCTTGGAAGAGCACAAGGCTCTGCAAAGATATGTAAAAGGAGGAGATAGATCAGGAGATCTGAACCCTTCCAAAGCCAGACCCAAATGCTCCTTACAGGGGATGCATCCTCAGGGTCTTATGTATATCCTACCATATTCTTACCCAAGAGTGTGCTTTGGATCCCAACCAAGCAGCTGAAGAACCCTTGGGCTCCTCAAATTTTATGAGATGAAATTAAAGGACTCCATATATCCAAAGCAGGGCTCCAAGCATGAGCCGAGCACAGGCCTGCACTATGGATGGATCCACAGTGTCAGAGGTAAGCATCACTCATGTATTTGCACAGATGGGTTATTAACTTCAAGAACCTAATTGTGTCAATTTAAATGTCAACATTGTTAATGATGTCATTGCCTGCTATTTCAAGAGAAGCACCCAGCTTCTGTGACTTGGGAATTTGGGGTTGCATGTCTCTCATTTTTGTCTTTGGTCGTAGAAGACAGACGAGACGCCTGTAGCTGCCAAAATTTATAACTTCCACTTCTGACTTTGGCATTGCTCCACAATGAATTTTAATTTATTTCTGTGTCTATTTGCCGACCCACTGGAAATCATCAGTTTAGAGGCAACATAAAATTAGTGTCAAATTAATCAAGAAGGAAAGCTATACCATTTGTTTTGCTTCCTTCTCTGCTCATTTAGTAAAGGAAGCCATACAGCTTATTATCTGCTGTCTTAGAGGATAACTTATCCCTAGGCCTTACTGCAGAAAGCACTTTGTCACCAGGTAAGAGGGAAAATGTTGTTCTAACTTACAGAAATTCCTAGTGAATTCTGGTCACGTCAGTAGGGATTTCTTTCCCAAATCTGTATTTTTTTAATGTGCATAATTTTTCCTTTTCCTGTGTTGTGGCTCAACCCTTCTGTTTTTATAACCTGCAGGAAGCATATTTCAAACATATTTATTAGCTTATTAAATCAAATTACCCTTGCTCCTGCTGGACCAAGTTTTATAGAGTGCCCACAAAAATCAAAGAGCCTGTGCTATACTGACAATTTGTAGTCATGGCAGAGACAACTACTCCTTAATATTTTTAATTAACAACTACAAATACTTCCATTTACTAAATCAGAAACTATTGGCAAGAATTACTCTGTCCAAGTTCTGTGTCTCAAAATGGGAAAAGTAAGCAGTTTTGGGGAAGATGGGCTGAAATGAATAAGCTCCTAGTAATATGATGAGCAATGAAACTGTGTAAAGATATTGACCTGTAACTATGCTTCAAATTTTAAAAGCCATTGAGTAAATTAGACGATATAACATTTCTCTTTCTGCTGTTCCATGTCTGCCTTATCCAAAGAGTTTGGATAAGGAGAAATTTATCTCTTGAGATGCCTGCCACAGTGTACAACAGGGATCAGTTTCTTGTATGATCAGCTGCCTCCAACCCCAGCTACCCTCACAAGGCAGCTTAGCTATCACCCTGTGGTTTTATTTCACCACTATCAAAAATGCTTGTGTCATATTAGCCACCTCAACCTTTAAGCATCTCCTTTTAAAGTTCAGATGAGTCCAGACTGCAACAGCAGATATAGGTGTAATGTAAATTGATTTTAAAATCAAAATTTATATGCTGGAAAAGACAGAAAAAAACTATGCAGTAAATCTGGGAAGGTAGATTAAATCTTCAAGGCACCATTCAATATTTTATATATACTATTTGTGCCTATATTTGTATATATATTTATGTACATGAATATGAAGTCAAAGGATTTTCAGGAGTCCAATACAACAGCAATAGGAAACGCAAATTTGCTAACAGTGCAAATTTTGCACTCAGGTTCAGAATGCCAGAATGTCTAGGAGAATGGTTCCTGAATGCTGGACTTTGTTAAGCTGATTACAAGCAGACTCATCAGTCGCAAGATTAGAATTGATTAAAAAACGCTTACACCTACACAAACTTAGAATTTTGAAGAAATGGAATACAAACATACAAGTTGTATTTATCTCCAGCATTAAATCAAGATGACTTGGAGGGTTTCCTCCTGTATTGTGCATTTCCCCATGATTTAAGTTTTATATTATAAATTCAAGTGTTGCATGTCTTCCCTGCAGGCATCCCTCGGTGCCCAATAAATAAAGATGGTTAAATAAAGTGTTTTGTGAACTTCTGAAAATTGAAAATTTGGGGCTTCAAAGAAACATTTCTTTCCTCTTTTCACTTTCAGTATTGTAATTGTGTAATTCTAATTGGATTGTATTTCAGTATTTAGCTCCTTTATAACCCAATCTTAGATTACATTGTTGATTTAAAAATCCAATGAGTTCGTAAAGAGCAGAAATAAAGCCTCTCTTTAGTCCTTGCATGAAAAACAAGGATTTCAATTTCATCCCTGCCTTTACTCAGCATTGCAACCATAGAGGAAGTCAAGATATTTCATGCCACACCTGAGTCGCAGTAATTTAACATAAGTAATGTAACATAAGTAATTTAACACGAGGCGTGTGGCTGCGTGAGGGGGAGCTGTTGATCCCGCAGGGAGGAGCAGAACGAGCCATCCGTGTGTGGAGGGCAGCCGCCTCACGCTGCTGTGCCCTGGCCAGGCCACCCAAGGCCACCAGCCAGCACGCTCTGCCGAGCCGCCGGCACAGCCACACCCTGCAAATCTGCGTAACCTGAAACTTGCTTGCCCCACCAAAAAAAAAAATCACAGCAGACCCAGAGGCATAAAATCTTATTCTGAATCAAAGAGTGGGAAAGAGAGGCCTAAGCCCGCCGGTGGCCGAGGCCCGGGCAGCTCGGTGCGCTGTGCCGGGCCAGGGCGCTGCAGTCACAGCGGACACGAAGGCAAAAGCGCCCGCGGGCAGCCCTGGGGCAAAGGCCAGAGGGAGGAACACACCCGCGTGTGCTCTGTGGCTGCTCTTGGAGCTTTCCTGCCTGCCCGCCCTGCCCGGGTTTACAGGCTGTTCGCATGTGCCACGGGAGCCCGGCGAGCAGGGAATGATTCCTCCGACTCCAAGCGCTGCAAGTCGGGTGCGGGCGGCGCAGGAAGCGAAATTAAAGCTGACACCAGGCAGTCTGGTGTTGCAGCCGTCTGCATTCCTATTGATCTGGAGGCTTAGTCTGCATTCTGGCTTTATCAGCCGGTGGCATCACGACTGCCATCTCCTCTCTCTCATCCTCCTAACCTGGAAAACACTTCTGAGGGTGCTGAGAGACACTTATCAAAGACCCACTGCCTGAGAAAAGAACAACATGCCTCAGAAGAAACAGCTGCCTGGCACCTTTGAAGAAAGTTTCATGACACTTTTTCTATTTAATTTAAAAAAAAATCCCCAATATATACATGATGTTTTGCCTTGCAGATCATTTCAGAACAGCTTCTGACAGTGGTGGATAATAATGAACCTCTTATCAAGACATTGCCAGCTCGAGACAGACAATGTGTGTATGTATACGCATAGATCTCAGTCTTGTTAACATCAGAGAGTGAAAGGGATGGTGTGCAGGAAGATTTATTGCAGGGAATTATCCACATACACGAAACAAAGCAAAACAAGACTGAATCTTTCGAGTGGAGTTTTTCGCTCCTAATCAGTTTGTAAGCTGGGAGTGTTGACCCAAGGAGCAGAGTTGATGAAAGGGTGATCTGCTGAGATTTTGCTCCATTTGATTTAATTATTACTCTCCTATAACTGCCACCTTGAGGAAAAATAAAATAAAATAAAATAAAATAAAATAAAATAAAATAAAATAAAATAAAATAAAATAAAACCGCTGAAAGAACAATGGAATAAAACCCCAATAACTCTGTCAAAGTGGACCAAGAGAGAGATTTCATTTTTCATAGCATAGCACTATGCTTCCTGTATTTCAGGAAGCATAAATACACCTTCATATGGGGATTGAAGGTTTAAATAACAGTATCATATTCAAGCGGGAATAAAAACTATCCTGTACATTTTTATGGGGCACATTGAGGCAAAAAGATACCCTGTTGAAACTACCTAAGTAGTCGCACACTGCTACGAGGTAAAACAGGCGCAGGCTCTTAAAATTGTGCTCTCACCCACAGCTTTTTACCAGGGGCTCAAAGTGAAGCTGTAATTAAGTTCCAAACACCAGAGCTGCTCTGATATTGAATATTTAACATTTAAATTCAGGACCACAGAGCTCTACTCTGATGCTATCAAGGCTGGCATTTCATGTCAGAAGACATGGGACCACAGCTGTCATGCTGCTATTATTCCCAATATTAATTCTTATTGAGGAGAATTGCTTACAAAAAAAGGTAAACCCCAGATACTTTCTGTGAATCACACAACTGGTGGGTGGGTTCAGATAACACCAAAAACCCAGCAGTCTATGGATCAATGAGGTTTTACCTAGCCAAATGTAAGCTACTTAGTTCAACTCTAATATTAATGATAGGCTTAATCCAGTAAACAGATAAATTGGTAAAAGTGCAAAAAGACCACACAACAGCATGTAGGCAATGAAGCCCACACACATATCTTTTTTCAGACTTGGGGCATTAAGAAAATAAGGATGTGCCAACAAAAATTTAGACTATTGGGCTGAACAAATAAATTGTGGTCGTTAGAGTTGAATAATGGACCACAAAATCCAAACAAATAGTCAAACTTACCAGACAAAAGATCCCACAGTTTATTTTAGCATTACTTTAACATCATTTTCATGCTAACATAATGGGTAAAATTGTAAGTACTTTCCAATCCAGAGAAGGTTTTGTCATCTATTTCTCTGGGGCAAGAATTTAACCCTATGATTTATAGGATACAAGATCTACAGCAGCTCTTCATAAACTTCTGTGACACTACTCCAGAGCTGAATAAATACAACCCAAACAGAAGAAACACAACTGAAAAAGACAAATCCATATTAAATATACAAACTCCAAGAAAAAAGGTCTAGCTTTAAGCAAAATTTGAATAATTGTGAGAGACCCATTCAGATATTGGAAAGACTGGATTCTTCTTTTGAAACCTTTCTGTTAGAAATATGGAGTGAAATCTCACTGACATGAAAGGTACTGACTCATTTTAATAGCAGAAGTTTACTTTGGAAATCAAGACAAAATACACTTCTGAATTTCATGTTGAAGTAAAATGGTTTTAAACCTCTGTGAACTGTGTGGGGTTAGTGAGAGATAAATGAGAAAAGCAAATCAATTATAAGAGAGCTTAAAATCTCCTGTTCCTGTGTCCATGCAAAGACCTTCTCCAAAGGTAAGTAAATGGGGAGGAAAAGAAGTTGCAAGAGTACTGTGGCTTATTACTCAGGCAGCTATGTTAGATAATTCCAATGGTAATTTCTGGCCTCATCATTTACAGATAGCACAGGCAGTGATATACTAGAACATATAAAATCCTACTGTTATTGCCCTATTCCACATCTCTAATTAAACCTTATCTGCCTAAAGTGCTCCTGCATTACTGGATATATGTAAGTGAACAATCTGGTATTTACACAGAGCTTTGTAAATTCAAAAAGCTTTGCAAGCAGTAACAAAGTAAGCCTCACAAATACCATGTGCAGGAAGAAGGGAAGTCAGACATTCCACTTTTACAGGTAAGGAAAGTGGAGCAAACACATGCTTATGGCTGTGCAAATATTCATAAAGGATAAGAGAAGTTGCAAATTCACAGTGCAGTACAGTTCACACCAACTGCCCATCCCTCCTCTTAGCACAAAGCTGTCACACCACAACACAACACTACATATTTCACTCAGATGTGCAAAAGGGAAGAGGAGGGGCTAAAACCCTCTGTGACTTAGATGACCACATACAACAGCACTAATTACTTTTTAGTGTAGCACCTGGCCCAGTTGTATTATGCCAAATCTATATTTGGCAAATGTGCCAAAGGCTATATTTTTTCAATTAACTAGTGATTTCTAATACTTCACCTCTAGGTTCAGCTAAGCCAAACTTGGTACCAAGGCATGTCTTCAGGGCTGGTTCTCAGCTCTTTCTCACAGGAACTCAGATCCCTTGAATCCTCAGGAAGGGTATTCAAAAGCAGATGCTTAAGAAATTTGGTCAGCTTGAAGCATAACTTTTCCAATGAAAAACACGCTTAAAAACTATCTTTCAATTGTCAGCTGACCATCAGAGAAACTTTATGAAATTAAAAGGAGAAGGTTTACTTTCCTATTAATGAAATAGTATTAACTTTCTCTATTCAAGTATCAATAATTTTCTCTTTGGTAATCTCTTCCACAGCATTGTCAGCTCTCATGATGTAATTATACATTGCAAGGTATTTGTGTCTTTGCTTTAGTTTTTATATATCCTTGCTATTTTTACTCTACCAGGAGAATGGAAAATGCTTGTTTTCCAGAATGGTTGCCACCTCCTGAAAGGGCCAATGGGCAGAAAACATGAGCTGGCCTCACTGCCTGAACTGCTTTGCCCTCTGTTGTAAAGGGAAGCGACTCTGTCCTTTGGAAAGAGCATTTATAATTCATGCTGCAATAGTGCCTGGAGGGGCCCTTAGTAGATAGGGCTCAGGTTATAGCTGGAACTCCACATCCATGTAATCAAGACATAGATCTCTGCTTAGCAAGTAAGCATATGGTTAAATACAACAGAGGAACAAAATTGGTGGTAATGACACAAGCTTTTGGCTCCTCAGGGTGCTCCCTCACACCAACCACCAAACCCGATTACTTTGCAGGGTTTATGGTGTTCTGAGGGGAGGCAAGAGAGCTTCAGTGTGAAAGACTGATATAAAGAAAGGCCAGGAGAGTCTGCAGGTTATTATTTGGGGTTCCTTCTGGCCCAAAACCCAAGATGGGGCCTTCACCAAAGGCCTTTGTTGAGGAGGAGAGTTAATAAAAATGTTATATAATCCAGCCTGCTGGACTGAGCAGCTTGCTCTTGGGCTGCAATGGGAACAGGAAAAACACCCTGAAGGCATGCAGGGAGGGTGGGCCTCTGTTGCCTGAAGATGGAGGATGTCAAGAGCAGAGAAGCAACAGCTCTCTGAGCACAGCAGAACAGAAGAGGCAATGATGAGAACATAGAGGCTGCTCTATGTGTGCACATGCACACCTGAGAGTACTTAACACGAATTACTGGCACCCTGCACAGAAAAACTGATCCCAAAAGCAACGTTTAACACCACGTATTTCAGTCCACTGATATCTCAAAGTGAACGGCTCACACGGTTAACCACCTTTGGTTAAGAAATTCAGTGCCATGAGAAAGTCAAAGAGACCATTTGCCCCATTTGACTCTTACAGGACAACTGCTCTGGAGCCTCTTTCCGGAATGGTTGGGAAGCCTTTGTGAAATTCTGTCTGTGTCTAGTTAATATCCATTTATCCTCATAGCTGTGCTGCCCTTTAACTCTCAGTTCTGCTGCCACACCTTGTCTCTTTAGAGACAAAAAGTAGCATTCAATCTAGCATTTCCTAGATTGAATAAGAGCAACTCTTCCTGGGACACAAACTTCCTATTTTCCCAATTGCCCTGTCTCTGCTATAGTCTGAGTTCAGCTTTTACCAGTGCAGATGGTCAGAACTAGTCAAAGCCTTCTTAAATGGGAGCCCAGTGGAATAATATTCCCCTATTCTTCCTCTTTGCTGAACATCATCTGTCAGATACACCTTTGCACTTTTTGCCTGGTTTTTTTTTTTTTTTTCTGGCCACATCACTTCAGAGGTTCACAGACATTCTGTGATTTGACTAATAGGCCAGTCTTGTCCTTCTCCTTCTCTGTCATTTGCAATTGATGGATTCCCATTTAACCATAAATTCTTATTAGCCCCTAAGTGATTGTCCATGCCATTACATTCTATCAGTCAGTTTCTCAAGATCTCATCTCATGTAGCTGAAGGATATTCCATTAATTTCTTGCATTAAGAATGCATCCCAAATTTATCATTGGTAAAGGAAGAATACTTCTTTAAGTTATGAGATGATTATAAACATAGGTGCATGGCTTAAAACAAAAAAAAAAGCAAAGAGGAGGTCACAAGAAAGATGACACAGGTCATTCAACTACCCATTTTAAACCTTGTAGGCTGCCTGTATCTGCTCTTATTTTTTAGAGTGTGTGGTGACTTTGTTTCCCTCCCAAGAGCCTAAATCCCTTTACTACACTCAGCAAATGATTCTTGTGTCAGTTCTGAGAGATCTTTCTGTCATCCTTTCTGGTCATGCCTTCCATCTCCTTCATCTGTGGGGAAAGGAGAGACAGAGAGCTATTAAATGTTTTGGCCAAGGCTTCCTGAACAGGGAAGAGATTCCTCCAGGCAAATGGTGCTAAGGTATGAAGACCCTCCTTCCTCTGGAGAGCCCCTTATTCCAGACCTGCTCCACTGAAAACTGGCTGCTCTCCTCTCTCTCTTCACTCAACTCCTATTCAGTTTTGGCTCTCCATTAATCATGAGAGATACCTAGGCTTTAAAGAGTCAACAAGAAACAAATCTCCAAGTGTCCTTCAGCCTGGTGTGGGAGGAGGGTGTGAATATTGTGGCAGATTCAAAGGAACAGCTTGAAAGCAGCTGGAAAGCTGCGCAAAAAAACCCCATACACAGCACACATACAGAGCAGCTGCATGGAGGGTTCCATGCACAATATTAATTATAAGCATTTTATGGAAGACAACATTCAACATTTCCAGTGCAAAGATTCAGCATAGGAGCAGCCAGTGACACTGTTTCACACTCCCTAGTGCACCTCCACTAGGACTTGATTTAACATTATAAGGTTCCAAGTCTGTCAAGCTGTGACAATTTGTATGAGTGAGATTTTGGGTATCTCACTGAAATACGCATTGCAAAAAAAACCCCAACCCCTTCATCACAAGCCTGCCTGATTTCAAAGGCTGCCTTGAAAGCTGAATAATAAAGAGTAAGGGAGTGTCCCTAAAACAAATCAAACTTGGCAGAGCTAAGTTTCCTTGTAAAATTATTTTTTAGCATCTCTCCAGCGGCCCTAGCTCAGCTGTCTCCCCCTGTGCACAGTTAATGATCTTGTTGAGCAGATAACCAATCTCTGGTTGATTTACAAGGTCTTTTATTGTCTGAACTGTCTATAATTTTTTTTAATAGAGCTTCAGTTGATATTGCAGTAAAACATGGTTCGTTTTACATATTTAATGAAAAAATGAAAACAAGCCAATAAAGACACCAAAGGACCAATTTGCCAAACTGGTGTACACAGCCTGAAATATCTTGCATGTCAAATATCTGTAAAGAAAATGCACAGGCTCTCAATACTAAATCTTAAGCTTAAAAAAGGAGAAAACCTAGTAGCATACTTAACACCTATTTCATGTCATGAATTGTTGATATGTTTTCCCACTTATTATTCCTAACTACATTAGAAGGATTTGTTCCATTTCTGTTTCTCAGCAAATGGCAATATATATATTGTCGGATCTCAGGATCTCAGTCCTGAGGTGCTGAGCCACCGAGACCACCTTGGGGGGCTCGGGAGTCCTGGGATGTTGCCAGAAGTGTCTGGTGGCTGGACTTTGGTCCTACACAGGAGACGACAAGGATGAGGGCTTCACCAGGGTGAATGGTGAAGGGATTAGTTAATTAGAGGGTGAGACACAGGGTTTAGGATTTATGTACAGGGGGGTTTAGAGGAGTAAGATGGAGGAATTGGGGTGTGTCCTGTCCTCCTTCTTCTTCCTCTTCTCCTCCATCTTCTTTGGCCATGGTGGCACCTTTGGATTGGTTATTACTGAGAGTGCACCCAGCAATGAGAATAAATGGTATTGGGGAAAAATGATAAATATTGTACACGTAACAATGGGTATAAAGATACGTGGCTGCCCCGGAGGGCAGACAGTGTGCTCATGGCTGACTGCTGAGCAGATCTCTGTTCGGCTGAAAGAACATCTTTTAGATAAACAATTAATAAACATAAAAACCGAAAGAAGAACTGAAGCCTCTTCTCGTCCTTCGATATGCGGGCTGCCCCAAGGCCACCTCGGGCCTTTCCAGGCCCCTCAAACAGCCGAGATAACCGGACAATATATGTATATATTAGCAGGGTAGCGTGAAGATTTTAATTGTGCTCTGCTCCAAGAGCCCTACCTGATGGGAGCACAAAGTGTCGATATTCAAACGAATCCTCCTGAACTGATGTAACTCAGCACAATATACACCACGCCAGGGAAGCAAGCACTGGGAACTAGGTATTTTAAAGTGATTGATTACACACTGTGCAAGCACAAATGAAGTCAGTGCATAGGGAGTGCATGTATTCTCAGGCACAGTTAAGTCAGGTTTTCTGCTAGCACAAAGTAAAATGCACAGGAGCTCAAGGAACCACTTGGTTATTTGTTCCAAACCCCAGCATCATGCACCTGAGAAGGTGTTATTAAGAAAATAAAAGGCATGTTAGCTCCTGATTCTTCATCAGCCTCCCCTTGGACAGAACTGGTCCCAGAGGTGGGAAGCAGCACAAGGTCCCCACCAGCCTGCACGACCAGAGCTGGGGCTCACCCTCCATGGCAGCCTGTGCCACATATGGCTCACCCACGCACACTGTCCCAATCCCTCCCAGGCTCTCTGTCATACTCCATAGGAGTAACACACAAGACACCACACCCCAAACATATCAGATCCTGGCCAGGCATCTAGAACAAGTTTCTGATCATAAGAGCACAGCCGGGGCAGGGTGCTGCTAGCAAGCTGGTAAGACTTTTCAGAAAGGACCTTGGAGCCAGCTTTTTCGCCCTGTCACCTCTGTGTTTTTAAGCTGCTGCACACTGTTGTTGCCTTATGGTGATTATTTTCACTGCCAGCACAGTCCTTTGCATATTAGCCTTTAATCCATTGCATCAGCCAACCTAATTGGGGTAGGACGTTCTGATTTCCAACCTCTGTCCTCAGCTCCTTCCCCCCTCTCCCACCCCACGATATTTAAGGGATGTACAAAATCTATAGTGTTTCTACATCTGAATGGAGCATATAAAGGGTATTTGGTCAGATCTGGTTAATTGGGGGGACTTGTGGTTTAGTGGTTAGGAATGGGCCTAATCAGGGATAGAGGAGGAAGGAGAGGAGGAAGGAGGGGAGGGAGAGAGGGGGGCTTCTTTTTTTATGAAAATGTGGACCTCCCTACAGTAATTCCCCTTCAGCTGCTGCCTCACAGATGGACCTTTTAATTGAATTTTCTTACAGGCCTGAGGGAGGGAGTTCATTTCAGGTCAGGTGAGGCAATTGAAGTGAATCTAATAGCTCTAGTTTCTTTTCATTGGAAGCAGAGGGAAGTGTGTTGCTTTGTTTTTTCCCCTTTCCCTCCCACCACCCCCACCTTTCAGCTCAGCTAAAAAGTTTCAATTAAAAATTGAAACACACACATGGTGATTTCCAAGGATTTGTTGTCTTCATTTTGGCACAAGTGGCAGCAAGGTCAGCAGTGGGAGAAATTTGAAGCAGTTTGCATCCTGTTCTGGTTTTGTTCCCCACAGGAGGAGGAATGCAGCATGTACAATGTCCACAAAAAGGGCATGAAAGCATCCTCTTTACTTGTGCTGGCAAACATAAGAATCATCTTCCAGATCTAGAAACATGTTGTGGATGAGTTACCAAATTATACATCCCTTTGCTTTTTTTTAATACTGTGACACTTTTTCAGGCCTCAGTGGGTTTGGTTTTAAACTAGAGAAAATTAAGAGGAAGCCATCATAAAGGAAGCTCTCTTGGGCACAGCTTGCTATGTCTGTATTGGATAAGGAAGGCTGGGCTTAAAATTCAAGTTTTTTGAATGTAGTTTATAGCATCAAAAAGTCCTTCCCGTGTTGATTTTCCATCTTCCAGAGATTTCCAGAGCCAAATTAGCCATGCCAGCAAAAGAACATTAATTCTGTCATAATATGTCTATATTCTGTCATAATATGTCTATATTTGGGTATATTTTTTTTTTACAGAGCAAAGCCACAGAATTTTCTGGTGTGGGTCACGCCTTTAGCACATCAGACCATCAAGGTTATAGTATCTTCTAGCCCAGGGCAGTTAAAACTCCATGTAGAGCCACAGGCAGAGGAAGGCCAGCAGGTACAACTACAAGTTGACCTTGCCCTGTGGGAAAATTACTGCCAGAAGCAGAAGAGCCAGGATGGCTTCCAGAAACCCTGCCAGCCAAAGAGGCAGAATTTTCTCAAAAGGCCATCTGGTCACCTGTGACTGGGGCAAAGAGAGAGCAGGATGCCACTCCAGGTCATTTGCAGGGAATGACGGGGGATCTGCAGTGGGAAGGGTACTGAAATTCCCTGCAGCTGCCAGGACAGAGCCTAGGGAGTCCAAAGAGGCTTTCAGGGAAAGGAAGATGGGTGTATTGTGGTCAGAGAGGTCTGGTCAAGGGAGCAGAGCTTTCCCTTGACTGAAAGCCTCCTTTGGCACACCACCAGCCCCAGCCTCATATATGTTTCATTAGCCAATGTACACGGCTTTCAGATCTCCCTTCCTCCTTAGTCTCTGTGGCATCAGATGGGGGCTGGGAGGGCTGCTGGCCTTTCAAGGTGAAAAGCAGCTTCCCATTGCTGCACAGACAAATGCAACTTGAGCCAAGCACAAAGCACAGAAGTGAATAGATCTCCTGGACTCGGCACCAGCCCAAAGAGCAAGCACAGCTGCTCCTAAAAGAGGACCACGTTACCTGCAGCTGTATGACTCCCTCCTTCACTTCAACTTCAGACCTCTGGGGAGTGATAAACCAACTGCAAAACTTTGGGGCTACACATGGAGCTTCTGAACAAACTCACTCCCACCAGCCCAAAATTCTCTGTACAACACTTTGTACCTTCACTGGAAAACTGGTGGATTCAGCACACTCAGAATGTTTGAAAAATACCTCTTTAGGGATCATTTGATGAAAAGATGGCATCCATGTGTTGTTTTGTTGCTTTGAACCTAATATAAACAAGGAAATTCAGAAGTGCTGGTGGTTTTTATAAATGAGAGAGTGAACCTAGGCAAGTGTCAACCCACAGAGGTAGGGACCCATTACCTTACATGTGTGAAGTGAATAGCATAGTGATAGGACAAGGGTAAAAATTGAGAGAGGGGAAATTTAAGTTAGAGATTAGGAAGAATATTTTACTGTGAGGGTGGTGAGATGCCAGAACAGGTTGCCCAAGGAGGTTGTGGATGCCCCAAAGTAGGCAGTGTTCAAAGACAGATTGGATAAGGCTTTGAGCATCCTGATTTATTGAGAGGTGTCCCTGCCCATGGCAGTGGGATTTGGGACTAGATGATCTTTAAGGTCCATTCTAAACCCTTGATATTCTATGATTCTATGAAATGCAAAGCACTAAGGCCACAGCCAAGCTAACAGAAAGACTGGGTTACTTCATGGCTTAATTGCACTTCTCCTGAATTGCTTTGACCACAATTTGTAACTAAAAATAAACAAGATCCTGTGTCAACATTCATACATTTCAGTATTTCAAATATTGCAATGATACTTCATTTCTAAATACAACTTGATTTAATTTTAAATTTCCAAATGCTAAAGCTGCAATGAAATTATTTTGAAACTTTTTGAGGAGGAAGAGGAAAGGGAAGATCTTACTTGGCATAGATCTACTTGCAATATCAAATAGCAAATGTCTGTATCTGTGTAATGCAAATAGCAAATGTGTGTATCTGTGTAAAGGAAATAGCAAATGTCTGCATCTATGTAAATTTAAGCTAAACCACAGTTTAAAGAAGTTCCTTTTGCAGTTGGGTCTTTTATCTGAAACCATTCTGAGTGTTGTAAGACAAGTGCACCTAGCATTTGGCTTCCCTGCTGGCTTTTCCAGCATCATCTCATCCACATGCTTCTGTGTTTTAATTTTTTTTAAAACCTAGCAATGTACATAAAAGCAGCTTGGCCAGTGGGGCCTGGGCACAGATTAAATTTGGGGAGAGGGTCCAACAGAAGCCTTGGTTCTTCCTTATTATTATTCCCTTTGTAGAGCCCCATTTAGAGGCCCCAAGTGGAAACAAAGGTAGCAAGCCATCCCAATCCTGCTGCCAGGAAAAAGGAGGGGTGGTTTAATCAACCATCCGTGTAGCGCCGCAGCAGAAGGGGCAAAAAAGCGCACATTTAGGACCAGATGCTTCTCCTTTAGATGAAAGGATGATTAAAGCACTTGTGCTGAGAACTGCAGCAATCCCTGCGTTATAAATACAGCAGTGCATGGCTGACCCTGCCCTTTCAAAAGCAGATTCTGTGGCTGTGGTAAGAGTATATAAAGGTGAGAGGGGAAAAAACAGCAGCGGGTAACATTCAACTAAAAAGCTCAGCCCGCATAGGAAAATACAAGTGCTTCATTTGCTTCTCTAAGGAATCTGGCTATAGTTTCAGAGCTTACCATAGGTGCCCTAAAACTTTTCTAACCAGAAAGAAAGGGCACTGATTAAATCCCTGTGTGGGATTGACTATGGGCAACATATTTGTATTTGTCCTGAGATGCCCACAGTTCCATGCATAACCAGAAAGATTTCTTTCAAATGCAAGGAAGAGTTATGAAAAAGCCACTGCTTAGGACAAACAGTCAGCTGAAAGTTACAGGACAGCTGCTTCTGCATTGTAAAACACATGCAGGACACGATGCTGGGGACCTATCACAGTTCTTGCCACAAGAGATGGGTTTTGTCTACAGCACCCCTTCAGCACCTCTAGCAGTGTGAAGAAAGCTTTAACATACTGCATTAGAAATGCCTGCTGGACAAACATTGCACATATCCATTCTCTAATAAAACATTGTTTTTAGGCCTGATAATGTTAACTTTATATATCAAAAGGCTTTTTATTCTCCAGGCAGCTTTGGGGAAAAAGGAAAAAAAATAAAAGAGGACAGATTGAGAATAAAAGATGGCATTTTAGTCTTAAAAGGAAACAAAACACAAGCTTGGTTTTCCTTATTGTTCCCCCTATTGTGAAGCATTCACGCCCATAAAACTGCCTGGTACTGATAGAAAGGATTAAGTCTTTATGCACGAGATATTTCACATCTTGCTGAATCCTGAAACGACTATGATATCCAAATCATTTCAAGCAGAGGACAGTAGCAGCATTTTCTCAAAACCAGAAAGAGTTTGTAGAAGCAAAACAGAAGGCAGAGCTGTTTCTGGGCACGGCAATCCGGACATAAATGAGAGTACACGATGTGACATGCACTTCACCGTGCAGAGACTAACATAGTCTGCTCAGTCCAGAAACTCTAAATGCTTCTGTCAAGTGAATTTCCCATATAATAATCTTGTAGAGATGCAAATAACTAATTATAGGAAACATCTAATAATGGGAAACATAAGCTTTAAAATTGTTAGGAGATAAAAGGCAGGGAGCTACAAGATAAAATCTTTTGCATTGGGCATTTCTTTCTTTTGAAATTTCGGTGTGCAGGGATGAGAAAAATGGGTACAGTTTCCCTTGACATGACAGGAACAATAATTGAGTGGGATTATATGTCATCCATGAAAATACTATATTTATGCCTCATTGTAATCCATTCATTGGTTTATGGATCCAAAGTCCCACGGGTAGTGTCACAAATCCACATAATGTCCCTGAGTAGTGGATTTTGCATTTGGATCTGAGATGTAGCTGGCGGACACAGCAAATGACATGTAGCCAGACAGCTCCCAGGAGAGCGCACAGACGGGAATGCCAAACGTGACGCTCGCTCCCCAGCTCAGGTGGGAAACACAACCTTTGGCTCCCCAGCCTGCCAGCTTCACAGAGGTGCTCTAACATACAGACCATTTTCTCCCTAGTCATCAGAGATTTTACACATCTACCACTTACAAGTGTCAAAAGTGACCATGATATATCTCCTATGTCACATGGAGCCATTTCTTCTCTTGCCAAAAGATGGCAGAAGCCTGACCCTAACTATATCTCTTGGACTACCTAGAGATGTCTCTACAGTCAAATTTTGTTAATGTGAGACCCATCATTATTTCTTTCTTCTTACATTAGGAGCAATCCTGAAGTAGCACAATAATATGTGATAACTCTCCCTGTACAAGATTTCCTGTGTGGCTTTGTACCAGATCTACAGTCCAGCTTCCTCCTGGAAATTTAAGGGCTTTCTTTTTCCTGTCAGTGCTTTCCTTACTAAGTCTTCTGGGTTGTCCATTTCCTGAGACAGATACCATCTTTTATTTCATGCCTGCACCAGACTCAGACAGGCTCCAGTCTCAGATGAAGCTTTAAGGCAATATCATAACAGCAATTAAAAAATTACTTGACAAGACTTTATAGCCACTGTTTCTGTAGATTACATGTGTCTGCTGGTAGAGGGAGGTTCACTTGGGTAAAAAGCTTTCCTCATAATTCATTAATTATGTATTTACAAATATCTCAGCTGCCAAACCCTTGAAGCTTCTCGGTCTTTAATGAAGAGGGGAGGAGCAGTTAAAGAAGTTGTCACATTTCCTCAGATGTGCATTTCAAACAATGATATTGGGTGTTGGTCCATTACTGAAAGTTACAGTAAAGCAATAAAATTGTTCCTTCAGATATACAGCAATGCTCCTGTCCCAGGCAGCATTATTTCTGCAAACCCCCAGTGCCAGGGCAGAAGCAGCAAAGATCTACCTACCAGATCACTGCAGCCAAACTGGCAAGATGCAGCTGCATGGTTTCTGTGATGGAACACTTGAATCTCAGACTTTAGGTCAAAAACCAAATGGGCAATTTCATACCAGAATTCTTGAGTGTAACATGGTTTCAAAGCACATTAAAACTTGAGCAACAATTATTTCAGCTGCTTGGGTGTCACTACCATGAAGGCTCTAGGACTGATCCAGAGTGTGGGCCTGACCAGTGTCAGTAGTAACACAGATAACCTTCTCATGGCTATCTTGGCTAACCCTCTCCTATAAGACCATTGCACATCTGACCCTTGAGGCCTTCAGTTCTTTTCTGGTTATGAGAACCTGCAGAATAAAGCAGACAGGTTGCTGTTCTGAAAGAAGAGTCCACACGGAAAATGATTCCCCAGTTACGAGTGGAAAGACTGATGACCCATAAGTTTAACATCTCAACTTTCAATTTCCCTTTGCTGTACCTTCTTCCAAAATAACATATTTTGCAAGATTTTACCATATAAGTGGATTTACAATCCTGGAACTTGCATTCCTAGTATGCATACAGCTCCTATTATAGCCTTCCATTTCATTTGGGTCACGTGATAGTTAACACATCATCTATTTCAGCCACTAGAAAACTTAAAGAATCTAACCCTTCAAAAGGAGATTTTTGACCTCAGCAACAGCTAGCACTGCACACATTCTGCAGTAGTATGGCTGAGGCAATGGTGCAGGTTCTGGTCTCAGAACAGTACTTAGGAAGATCACACTCCAGGATGCCTGCTTGCACCTGGTGTGCCTCATGCACAGAGTATTCCTTAAAGGACCAAGGACAATGTGAAGCAAGCACATCTGAAGAGGAGGACCTTATGGGAAGACATAGAAATTTATTACTAGAATTGCATTGTATGTTTTCTCACAGTTACATCAGTGCTGGAGCTGCTAAGGGGGTTAATAAAGGAGAGCAGCCTCTCAGGTACCAACCTGCCTCTTGTAATTATTAAATCTACCTAGGAAGCAAGTAAAAGAAATGTTGAAAATCTTACTCAAGAAAAAAACATGTATCAACTGAAGCTAGGGAAATTTTCTCTGTTACCTTGACTTTGCTAGCCCTCTTTGTTTAAAAAACAAAAATAAAACCAAACTCCAATGAAATTTCATAAAGATTTTATGAAAAGCTATAAACATGAGTGCCTGTGTACCATGCAAACTGAAAAATAAGTGGTACTTCTGGCCTTGCAGGATTTTGAGAATGTATTTAGACTTATATATGATGGTATTTTTCTCAACTGATTTCTACAGAGCTGTCCTGAACACTAGAAACATAAATGTGAATGTCTCAGTTGTGGATGGGTCCAAAGAAGGTACATCCTTACCCCTGTGAGAGTCTTCTCTCAGGTCCAATCAGAGGTTCAGTCTCTCCACCCTGTTCACCAAACCTTGTGTTTCCTCCCCACAAAGGCCTGGAGGGAGGGCTTCCTTCCCTGCTTAGGTGGGTGCAGGCAGCAAGGGGCAGCACTGCAAGGGTTAAAGAGTGGCCTTTTCCACCCAGAAGGCTGAATGGACTCCTTTGAAGCCATTAGTCTATTGTATAAATCCCTCCTAGTTTTGAGGATTACAGAATAAATACATTGTAATGGCTCCATAGGAACCCGGCCCATGGGGTCACCCTGACTTTAGTTTGTGCATTATGTCCCAAGTGACAAAAATCGAAGCACATTAAATGCTTCATGAATGTGAAATGTCCAGAGTTTTAATCTTGGGAGCTTTGCAGCCTTACAGTTTGTCTTGGATGCACCTAAATCCACTCTGCAGACTGATTAGAGAGGAGCTGGCTTCAGCTGACACATTCACGCCAGGCAAATTCAGGCAGTTTCAGATTTAGAGCAATAATTGCTCTGTGTATGCTGAGGTGGGACTTATCCAGTTTTATGCATTATAGCAGAGTGCATCCAATAAAGACATATACAATTCATGCAGAAAAAATTCTCTTCTATTAAAAGATACTCTTTAAGAAAGTAGGTTGGCCTAATAAGATACTTACAGACCCTTCATAGCTGAATGACACCAAATAACTACACAATTTCACTCCCCTTGCCTCCAGGTAAGAAAGATATTAATGGAATTTACAAGCCAGAAGAATAACTTATAAACTTATCCAACTCCCTTCAAGACTGTCACCTGACAAATCATCTTAAAGCAAGTCTCCATTGTTGGGTAAAAAGAAAAAAAAGGAGATCCTTTCACTTTCCACCCATTAATGGTAGGCAGTGGAAGTATAATTTCTGCAGCCTCCCTTACCCTCAGCTCTGCCTCGTTCTACTTCTATTTTTTTTGGTTTTTTGGTAAGGTAGCACAGCTTTGTGTCAACTTGAAACTGCCTTTGATAGGTAAATTCTGGCTGATTTATCTACTGCTCAGCATACTCTGTCTTATTGTACTTTTCACTAAATATTTTGGTCAAGTTGTTTTTGATTTTTTTTTTTTACCAAGAGAATTTCCATTCCTGGCAGAGCCAGAGATCTCAATAGAACTTACTGAAGTATGAGGGAGAAAAGGAATATAAGAGAATTGAAATGCTGCCATTTAGTATTGGAAATAGTTAATAGCAACTGAAAAATACTGACGCTTTCCCAGACACACAAACATATGCTACAGTATTTGGCTGCTTGCTTCAGGGGTTGTGTTGCATTTGCTAATCTTTTTAATAGAAGTATTCATAAAATTATTGTGATTTTTTAAAAATTATTTTTTCTTTTGTTTTACTTATCCTCTAGAGGATTATCTGCTGTACTCTGTCTCATAAATGTAAGCTTTTGACATTTTGGAAGAAACAAGCATATATTCTGTTAAATTGCATTTGAAAAAAAAAAGACTTTAAAAGTTGAATTTTGCTTTTCATTGTGATACCAGAGCTCTCCTTTACTCCTGATGAACACTCTTTTACTTTAAAGAGTTTATGGTTTTAAAGGCACTTTCTGAATTTATTCTCTATGGATTTACTGAAGAAAAACAAGTGTTTCTTCCAAGCCAAAGCTTTGCAAAATCATATGGCAGTGGTTATTATCAGCAAATCTGACATCTTATTACAAGAGCATCATAACATAACCGTATCCCAGTGGGGATGGGAACGTGCTGACACCTCTCTCATCACCAGGATTCCCCTGCCTTGCCCTGATGAGTTTCTGTCCTTCTAATCTCTTTCACTCAAAGATCCCATGAAATAGCAACCTTGCTTGAAAAGAGGAGAAAATTATGTCGGGGTGTCCCCATTTCTTGCACGCCTGGTGGCACTGAGACGATGCCCATGGGGCTGGGGCTGCACAAACAGGCAATGACAGATCCTCTTGCCAGGCAGCTGCTGCCCAGGGGCTGGGGAGAGGCTTTGCAGGTCGTTACCAGGTCTCAGGGTGTATCTCCCCTTGTGAAATGATGGAGAAAAGGCCAAGCAAGAGCCCAGGACTGGAAGCAGTGCAGCCACATTAGTGAGTAGCCCACCTGAGCACTTGGGCTTGGCTGTGCTGCTTTCTGGACCTCTGCTACCACCTTCATGTGGCACTGCCCTGAGCTGTGTGCCATGTATTGCCACAGCTGCTGCGCAACTCAGCTGTGCTTTGTATCCTGCAGCAATTCTCTTCAGCCGTTCCTAAGGTTGGGATAAGGAGCTGGGCTCCCAGAGACACTGAGAGCTTTCTTGTAAGTGTGGGTAAGTGCTGAGGACTGCTCCTGTGCTGAACAATGAGTACCCACCACACAGCTCCCCGAGCTCCTGCCGCTGTGGGAATGAGGAGTCCAGCAGAGAGCAGGATCACAAGCCTCTCACACTGCAGTGACTTAATTTCAATCCAGCTCTCTGTTTCTCCTCTCCTTGCTATGGACAAGTCCATGTTTATTAAGGGACTCCATTAGGCTTCCCCTGTGACTCCACCTTGCTGCAAAACGTTTTTTTCCTCCAGGGCAATAGCAGCAGCTGGCACACTATTTCCTTCTGAGGTGTAGCCAAATAGGGGCCTTTTGGAGGGGGATCTGTTTCATCTCTCTTCTCCATATGTTCCTTTCAATTGAGGGGCTTAATACACTCATTTTCACAGTAGCTATCTAAGTGTTTTTCCTTTTTTGTGTCTATTACTGAAATGAATAAATGTGCACAAGGCAGTGAGGCACATGAGTCAGGTCAATATACTGGAGCTTGCTTTCAGGAGTAATTTTCCAGGAGACCTGGAGAGAGGGGGGGGGTTCTCCAGGATTAGCCAGAAGTTGATCCCCTTGTCTGGGGCACAGGGACATAAATCATGTTTATATGAAACAAGGCAACACTCTTCTTCCCACAATATATGAGTGCTTTTCCAAATGGATGCAGCATCCCTGGTCTAGAGGACAGCATTTGTTGTAGCAAAACTACTTCTTTGAGCTGTGATTTTTTACCAGGCTGGGCCTACAGCAAAGCAGATGTAGATAACTTGGCAAGCACTAAATATGCAAACAGACAGATAACTGGATAATGCTGGAAATTTCAGGGCAGGAACAAACAACAATAAGTGAAGCCTGCAAATGGGTACAGCTGTGCTGTCAAAGCCCTCCTGTTGTAGCCTGGCCTAGAAGACCTATTACAGCTGAACCTGTTTCAGTATAACTGGATCCACACTGAGGGACATAATCTGTTTCAAATATACATCACTGCATTCAAATTGCTATGTATCTGTACATAAAGTCCAAAAACAAAGGAGCAAGTTGGGGAAGTAAGAAATCTGAAAGAAGAGGTGGAGAAGCTGGCAGAGGATAGCAAAATGCACACTGCATCCTCCCCTCACCTGCCAGCCGCACAGCACCCCAATAACAGTGAACACTTTGGGACAACATGGAGCAAATCAACCCAGGAAAGCCATCTTCTGCTAAGGAATGTGACAGAATGGCACGTTGAGACTCTTTGCCTGGGAATTTGGAAAGGCAAGATGCAGGTGGCCAGGGAGCATCAGACCTCAGAAAAAGAAAAAGCTGATGGCCAAGTACCAGGACTAAGGAAGCCTAGGGTGCAAGAACTGTCATATGAGAGATTCCCTGGTGCACAACTCATTCCCTTTTCCTTCCCTAACATCAGTAACACAGTCTCTCTCCTTCAGCTGAACACCTATTTCCACAACACTCTTAGAAGCATCTGATCTTGGAGACACCCATTTGTGTCAAATTTCACTGAAATGATTAAGTGGCTTCAAAATTTAGACAGATGTATAGCAGTGACATTATTTTCTAAGAAATTAAGACAGATAAGCCCAATGAATTAAGAAAGGGCAGTGAAATAAAGAACAAGTAGCAAGGACTCTTGAATTTGATGTGAAGTACATAAATCATGGAAGCATGGCTTGACATGGGAACAGGAGCAGATTTCAGAAGGTAAATCTTTGCAGTGATACAGTGATATTTTACCTGGAGGGAATGTGAAAGTTGAGGGGGCCAAAGAGAAGAATGAAGGTATAGATATGAACAATTGCAGGGCTCAGACTGCCACTGCCCCTGTGATGTGATCAAAATTAGCAGAGTTAGGTTTTACTTCAGGGAAGGAGGAAGGAAGTGCTCACTAATCTGGCCAAAACTGCTGCAGCCCATTCTGGCAAGACATTAAGGTGCTCACTGCCAAATGCCAGGTGTCCTGCTTTTCCTCTGCAGAACTGAGAATCACTGGATCTTTATTTATGGGCAGTACAAACAGATCAGTCAAAACAGCCCAAACAGGGAAAAAGCCCCGATTCATGCCCTGCAGAATTTATAGCCTACAGAGAGTACACATGAACGCACTTGAAAATATCTGAGGCATGCCAAGATGCATTTCTTACACCATTCAGAACTGACTTCACTGCTCAATTTGCACTCCCTGCAGCATGGCTTGTGAAGAGAAAACAAATGGCATACCAGACCACACAGAGAAGCAATATGGTTACCAGCAAAACATTTATTAGCTTAGGGAAAGAAACACAAAGCTTCTTTTCAGAATTTCACTCTCTCCTTGCTATCCCCTCCTCTCATACATCATTTTCCTTGTCTGGACTGTTATTTTACAGCTATCTGCTGCATAAAGTTGCAGTTTATCTTAAGCAGCATTTTATAGTTAAATCCCACTCCATAAAGCAACTATCCTAATTCTCAAAAGCAGAACAATAAATGAACCTCCAGAACAGGCTCTAACAATACCACAGGTTTTGAATTTATCTTCATCAGCAGAGGTCACCTCATCACTCAGAACAGCTGCATCCAAGCAAAGACAAGGGGATGGTAAATAGAGCCACTCACACCAAGGAACAATAAATTCAGCTTTCTTTGCAGTGCTATTACATATTTACCCCTCATAGTTCATACTTTTCATTTATATTCCTGCTGGCTGGACTTTTAATATTTCTCACTCTGAAGGTTCTCCAGACTTTCTTTTTGCTTTCAATCCAAACCTACCTGTTCCCTCTGTACCTTGTGCTCCCTCATTTCATCCTGTCCACCTCAGTCTCCCTCTCTCTTCCTCCCTCTCTCCAGCTTCAGCAGTTCTTTCTGTTCTTCTGGCACAACATCACAGGGTGGAAGCTGAATAATAAACATGCATAACACACTGAACCACTACTTAATCAGCATACATGCTGTCAGTACACTCACTGACTACCCAGTTATTTCCAGAGATCCCTAAAGAGCTAAGGAGGTTTGTGCTATTAATATACTCTAGAAAGGGAAAATTCCCACCAGAGGCCTTAAACAGCTCCACAGCTCTGCAGCCGACCATCAGCTCCTTCCAGCTTCCACAGCAGGGTTTGCACAGTTCTGCAGCTTGTCCAGGAAGTTCTCAACCCCCACTCTCTTTGCATGAGAGCAGTCTGGAAGGAGCCTCCACGAACAGCGAGCGTAATGCCAAGGAGGGAGAAGAATAACCAAGGAGACAACGCGCTGCATTGGCTCCTCCGTTTCTCTGGCAGGACTCCCTGGCTTTGCTCAGAATATGACTGACTTTGTTGCTTTCAACATTTTCTTCCATTTCGAAATATTTTACTCATTAGCAATCCTCCTTATGCTCAGAACAGGAGATACCAATCAAGTTCTCCTCTTCCTAGCTGCTAAATGCCTCAGTGCCGGCTCTTGAAAAGCTGCCCTTTACACCATGTTTATCTTCCCAGGATTTTTGCTCATCTTGTTTCATCCTCCCTGTTTGGTGAATCTCACCTGCCCTCAGATGTTTGCATGCTGTTTCCCAAGCTGATGATTCATACATATAGTCTTTTGCTGCTTTTGTACTCCCCATTCTCAGCCCTGCCTCTATATCACACATCTTCCCATCAGTTTTTACTTAAAGCCTTCCTCATTCAACCCTTCCTGCTGCAGCTTCCTCCAAATTAACCTTTGACTCACTCTGCTCTTTTTCTCCATAAAGTCTGCCCCTATCCCAAAGCCTGATGCTTCTTCAGTCTCAATATCATCTAAAAGCCATCTTTTGGGTTTCCTACTCACAAATGTGTCTCTCATTTGAGATTTAATTTTCTTAACTTGCTCCTGAAGCACCATTTTGGCTCTTTCACTGGTACCACCGTATTTCAGTCTTGACTAGAGACAGCTGCCAGAACTGTTTCATATGATCCTGTTAAAATTCCCTTCACTGAACCTCACTGCTCACTCCTATAACAAGCATAACATAACCACCTAATTTTGAAATCCAAAGCCTTCTGGTTCAGATTCTCCTTGGTCATACCTTCTGGCACCCCTTCTCCACCAGCTACTTGAAAGGCAATTATTGCAGTGCACTGTGCTCTGTAAGGTCTCCTAAAAATCACAAGTCTCTATGCTAAGTTCTTCCTGAGACCCTGCCTCTGTCATGCTCCAGTACAGCAATTGATTTGCTCCATGTAAGCTGTCCCTATTAAGCCCTTCCTTAGCTCCCTCCTGGCACGTCCCATCTCATTTTCTCGATCCAGCATGTGGCTGCATCTAGTGTTGTAATGACCATGAGCACGTTAACACCATCAGCACCTCCAGACAGACACTGCAGTAATGATGCACTGCCCACCAAAACGAAGCCTACAGAAGTCAGGGGCGTGTTCCCAAACCTACCACAAGCCAAACAAAAAAGAAATTTCTCACCACATTGAAGACCTCCAAGACCACAGTGAAGCCTCCACGAAAAACTGCTCTATGGACATGACTAAAGACAGGAGAATCCCTGACGGCCAGTCCAAGGGAGACAGTCACTCTGCAGCGAGAACATCACACTGTGTCAGCTGTCACACTAAAGGCCAGCCTTTCTTTTCCTCTTCCAGGCAGTTTGCTGGAAGACACAAAAAAGATGTGGAAGAAGTGCACCTTAGAGAATTTGTGATGTTGGCTGGATGTAACTGTGGCAACTGAACTGCATGGCAATCCAAGGACACACAGCAAAAAGTCAGGATCTGCCAGTCATTTATTGAGTTTTCCAGTAAAAAAGGCAAAGGACCCCCTCCCTTCGTTCCTGCACCACAATCTCATGTGAGTGCTCTTGTAAAACAAATCACACAGAAAAACAGGATTTATAGGATCAGGCTGGCTTGTTTCCAAAACACATACTCAGTGCAGAAAGCTGCAGAAAAAAAGAATAGGTACTGAGAGGAATGTGATAGATTACTGCCCTGAAAAATCAACAACAGCACTATTTAATGGGGAAAAACCCTTGCTGAGCTACTTAGGGTAATTTATTAATATTATTTTTATAGCGATAATAAATAGATAAATGTATCCTATAATAACTTTAAAAAAAACAAGGAACTCCAACCTAAGTGAAGCTATCAATAAAAAAAAATGCATCACAGTATCTCACATATCAACATCTCATTTCAAATATCAGAAAAATCCCACATTATTGACTAATCATTTCTGAAATGCATTTTCAAAAAAGAAAACAGCATTTTTACTCTACTGGAGTATAAAATAAACCTGCTTGAACTTCTCTTTTGATATATTTTTACACATAGGTAACAGAAAAATTAAGGGGCCTTCACTTTTTGTTAAAGAAAACATTTAGGCTGAGAGTTTGCTTTTTAACAGACAGGTTTCAATGGAGAAGTAGTTTTTATAGACCAAATCAAACCCTCTATAAGCACAGTGCTATCAAAGGAAGCAATAATAGATGCTGTCTTACAGTTATGTGAACACTGTCATTTTGGGGGTGGCACTAAAGTCCTGAGACCCAGACAAAGACCCAGACAAAAAGCGTTTTAATCAGTGAACTGCTGATGGATAAACCCCCTCTTCTCTCTTGGTACAGTAATCAACACATTGCCTCTCTCATCTCCCTTCCGAGTTTGGCTCTTCATATGGGAGCAGGATGACATCCAAGCTCTCTCTGACAGCAGCACTGTACCTCCAGGATTTGCCTGCCCACTAGCTCAGTGTCTTTGCCCATCTCCATGGCCTGGCTTTTCTCCAGGGCCCCACAGAGCCATCCCACTCCACACTGCCACTCTGATGGCTCTCACGGACATGCAAGTTGGTTTAATGCTCACCCTCTCTCTCACAAGGAGGGCAATTAAATTAGTTTACTGCAGGCAAAATCAATAGCAAGCATCTGGGGGGCACACTAGCCATTGCTAATTAGGGCTTTTAGACATTATTTGAATAAAATGTATGAGGTTGATCAACCAAGGTGGAAAAAATCCATAATGTCCCAAGTCTGCCCTTGGTTTGTCAACCCTCTCGCTTTGGAATTAGAAATGGAATGAAATTCCTGAAGTAAAGGTAAGCTTTTCTAGGCTGGGATAGATGCAGGGAGGGGTGGTGCTATTTATTCACAGGGAAACAGAGTTTTCTGTGTCAGATCAGAGGTACAGCACTGGCTTCTAGAAATTTAACTCAGTTTGCAAAATATTCAGAAGCTTTTTTGCATGAATCTGATAAAAATCACAGCCACATATTTTGAGTCTACTTACTCTTAATGAATTATTTTAGTTACAGATATCTGTTTTTAAAAGACATATTTAAAAATTGTAGAATTATATATGCAATGAACCTGCCATAATTCCTTGAAAACATTTTGCCAAATTAGCCATTTATTTATATTCATTTAAATAGTTGGGTTTTTTTTAAATCTGCTACTACATTTAGCATGTAAATGCCTGTTATGATGCCTACTTCATGCAGTAATTTTCAGGCCATGTAATGAATTACTTTCATATCTTCAGATTATGTTGCAATTGGATAATGTGTTCAAATGTGAACAATACATTTTCAGGGTAACTTTCTTTGAATACTCATCCATAGAACATTTTGCTTGATAGGAGTCTCCTCTGTAGACTATAGAAATTCTCATTTCAGGGAAGGATTATTTCTCCATGCAATGAAATATCTTTTTCTCAATATAGTGTTCTTAAGTAGTGACTTAAAGTACAGTAGGAAGATGAGCATAACATCTTAAATATGAACAGGAGATGAGCATGTCATTATAATACACTTGGAAAATGTCTTTCTGAATCTCAGAATAATTAGAAACTTATAAAGACAGAAGATTGGTCTTATTTTAGATGTCTAAATAAATAAATGTTAAAAATAAATGCAATTATACCTTCTAAGTAGAATTATAGAAAGAGCTAGCATGCGAACACATTATAAAAAGAGGTTTTTTACTAAAGAGATAGAAGAAGGATTTATTTATTTATTTAATTTTGGTGGGGGCAAATATAAAACAACAAAACAACACCCCTTGTTGGACCCACCTATTCAATTCGGAGATTGTGCTCTTCAGCACAATCAGTTTAAATTAGCCGAACACCTCAAAGATTTTTTCCTTGAACTATCTGAATCCAAGCACATCCTTTCAATTTTTGAACTATAGTGTAGTTAATTTTTAAGTACAATTTCAGATTCTTAAGTTAATCATGCTTTGATGAGGAAAGAGTAGAGGGAGAACAGAGAGACTGGAGTCCCTCTTGAGTCTCTGTGCCCAGTGGATTGAGATCCACTATTCTCCCCTGTTTAGATTAGGATTCAACAGCAACACATTTGTGAATGTACCTTAAATTTTGCTGTAAAACAGCAGAGACTAAACCCTGTCACATCGTCACCCTTGTGAATATTGGGAAAGAAAGGCATTTGAGTGATATGAAGGAGCCTTAAAGGACCCCAAGCTAACGCTGCTATGTATAGCTTAAGTGCGAAAAAGCAATCAGGCAGGCAACAAATTCCCTAATTCACTACAATTCTTTGCAGTTTTGGGTAGGCAGAAGCAAATGCCTGCCAGTGTGTGGGATGCCTGTCACTGTTAGCTTAAAAAATATACTGAAAACAGGTTTTGTTTAAACTGAAGGTGGTTTTTCAGATCAGCCTCTAAGATCATATTGAGGCGTGGAGCAGTCCTTTCTCTCTCAGGTACCACACTGTGCTGCCGGGGGATGCTGCACCTCTGCACCACAGAGCTCCTGTCACATACCATTCCCCATCCTCTGTATCTAGGTACAGGCAATTTTTTCACTAGGATTTAACTTCTAAACTATTTTTCCAATTCTTTTACCTTGCAGAGCATCTTTTAGACTGTGGCACCTTTTCAGCTATTTGCAACAGCACTTTTTAGTAACACCTTCTTTCCTTTACAAAGCAGCAAATACTTTTGAACCACAAATGCAAATATCAAGTTCAAGATGGTTGAGCCCTTTTTGGCACCTCACATACATCACATCTCATAGGGACCTGGTACCAACTACAGGAAATCTCATGCCAGAGAAGAGTAAGGCCATTAGTATTGCACCATTACAAATGGCATCAGAAACATAATTTTATTTAAAAAACACATTTCCATAAGAAAGCAATATCTCCAGTAATGCGCTGTCTGCATATTCCATTTCAGTTTCATATTAGCTCCCTGAAAATGGTACAGTACAATAGTATGATTATTACTATATTTATGCCATTTTCTTTGGCTGCATTATATCTAACAGCAGAGCTCTTAGAGAAATTTATTTCTGAAAACTGAAGTACTCACTTGTGTGCCAGTGAAAGGTGTGGAGAGAAGTGAATGTTAAAGATCAGAAAACATGACCTATCTGTAATAGTCACATAGGGTTTACTCCCTACTGCAGCATTTTCAGCATTTATCACTATATACATAATAAAAACCACTTTATTAGAGGACCTTCCTTGTCTTTTGGTGCCTGGACATACACAATTAAGAGCAAAGTTTCTGGATCCTAACAACCAAGTGAAGGTTTCCATCTTCTAACTAAACCGTTTACTTGTAGGAGCCCACAGTAAAGCACAGGAGCTTTTACATAACGCTTGGGATCTTGCTTGAAATTTGGAAACTGGGATTTGAAGGAACTAAATCTTTTACCTTCAATTCAGTGCTCTTCATGAAATTCAGTCATCTCTCAAAGCACTGGAACAGCAACACACAGAAAACCTCCCTCATCCTATAACCACTGACAATTCAACAGATAGATTTTAAATAGAACTACATAGAATTTCTCTAATTCAGTGCAGGTATTAAATGCATTTATTTGACAACATTAGGATATACATGATAACATAAATCAAAACCCAGAGAAATTCCAAATTATTTTCTTTCTTTAAGTCATAGCAAGTACTTTAAAAGATAGCAAAAAAAAAAAAAAAAAAAACACAACACTTGAGAGTTTCACTTTGGTGGAAAACATCCAGAAACAGTTTCCCCATACTGTAAGATTTTTTACATTGTCAGAACATTTTCTCTGATAGGAGATTCTGAATTCTGTTTGGTTCAGACAAGGATGTAAATTTGCCTAATTGGGAAGGGTTGCAGCAGTAGCTGTTACACAACTCACATTCAATTGCAAAACTACAGTGATACCAGTTCAAAATTATAACCACACTGTTCTTCCTTAAAAAACCCAAACCACTCTATTGTCTCATTCATCCAAAACATTTCAACTGACAAGCAGGCACTTTCTGATGAAAATCAATATGCTACATATTTTTAGTTATGTTCTCCATAAGTTTACTATCCATCTTTCCTGAGGGTTTGCAGAGATAGAGCACCATCTCTGAAATGAGACTACTGAAAAATCCAACCTCGACACATTTACCATCCTCTTTTGTCTTTCCACCTTGTCTCTGGTGACCTTAGCTTCTTATTTTAGACAGAGACATCCCATGAAACCCTGTGTCAGCTGGGCCTGGGAGGAGGTCTGAAGGGGATTCCCTAAAGATGACCCATATTTGTCTACATCAGGTGAAGGCTCTCAGGATATAATGTGCACTAGATGAAGTGTAACATTTTCAAATGAGCACCCTGCGCTGGGGTTTAAATGTCTACCAAATATTAACAAGAGCAGACTCAATAGAAAGACTGAGTTTTATAAGGTTATAATTTTTCTCTTGCCACTAACCTCTGCCACAGGCTATAAATTACTTTTTCCCTCTGGTTTTCCCTCAGGAAACAGCCACCTTACCACTGCTTTCTTTACTGGCATTCCCTCTGCTCCACAGGTGCCAGCCACATTTTCTCTCAGACATTTTAGCTGATTAACATTTCCAGTTAATCTCAAAGCGACTGCTCTCAACCTGGATTTCTGTTTGATGTCTGCTGTTTCTCTGGTTTAGACCTGATTAAGAACTTCCATGTGCCAGAGAGCTGCTGCTTTCTCCTGAGAGAACCGAGCTGCCCTGAGGAAAGGTCCCAGCTCTCTGACAAACCCTGCCTTGCTCCCGTGCTAAACATCCACCATCAACCCAAGATGGGGCTCAGGTGCAAAGGATTAATATGCCTGCCATGTGACTGGCACAGAGGCTTTACTGCAGCTTAATTGCTTGCTGGCTAGCTACAAGCGGCTCGATGGCCGGCCACGGCACCGGCACCGCCGCTGAACTGCGCTGAAAGAGCGCGCTTCTCGGCGTGACTTAGATCCTGTACTTCAGTCAGCTCCCATCATCCCTTTGTCCCTCATATGTCTGACATGTGCATGAAGCCTTCCCTATTGTGCCTTCTCTTTTCTGGGAGAACAAAGGGGAGCTGACAATGAAGTGGCTGCCAGCCCATTGCCACAGTCCATATATCCACGCAGCTGTCATTACATAGTCAAAGCAGACATGCTAGCAGGAGAGAACAAGCGGCCTATCTGAGACACAAGTGGGTTTGGCTAAAAGAGATATATTATCATCTACAATGCACGTACTGCTATTTATATGCTATTAAAGAGAAGAAAAAAAAATCCCGACATGTAACCCCATGACCTCAGAAACCTTGGTAGCAAAGTGCACTTAAAGAGCAGTCATGGAGTGATTCTCCTTCATGTCCTCTGTCTCCAACTATCCTGAGCAGCCACTTAGCCCCTGCTCTAAAAATAAGTGAAAGCAATTGTGTCATTACTTAGGTATGCCTAACACCAGTTTTCCATTGAGGAATGCATCAGTTTGCTAAGGTAGCTAGGACTCCTCCTGTTGAGCGCTGACATGTCACATCAGTGGATTTCTTGTTTACAGAAGTGGCAGATTGTTAATGTGAAGGCAATTTCCTGCATTACAGCAAAATCCCATGATATATTTCAGTTGTTGAAAACCTGGAATGAAGCAACAGCTCTGTGATATGGAAATGCCACTGAGAGCTAAGTGGTAACTGGAACTAAATTTTATGAAGTAACTAGGCAAAAAAAAGAAAGAAAAAAAAAGCAGCTCTCTGTATGAAATGAAGTCCCCTCTTGAACTACTCCTCACTTCCATCCCAGATGGTAAAGAGTATACAAGCCACAGGTTGGCTGTTCCTGGTTAAAGTAAAGAATGGAAATTCACAGGACAGCTGTTTAGGGTCTGCCAGGTTAGGATGAAACCTCAGAGAAACCTTTTGGAAAATTGCTTATATGACCTTTCAATGCATATAGTTTGTACTGTATATATGAATGCAAAAAATAGGGAGGAAAGTAAATTTTAAGTGGTACTGAGGTCACCTGGTTCTTCTGATGGTGCTGTACAGTCACTTCCCCACCTTGGGGAAGTCATCTCAGCACTGAGTGCCATCTTCCATTTGTAAGATGAGAATAATGATATTTCTCTTTGGATTGGATATCATCTCTTTGGCTTGCCTTAACATTTACACAGAGGCTCTAACACCCTGGGCCTCCAGGGATCTGCCTGGAGCCTGGCCAAAACTAACCCGATAACTCCCCAGCATCACAGACTTCAAACTGGAGGCCAGGGGGTGGCTGGAATTGTGCATGCTGGACTGCCTAGTCAGTCTTCTGACCTTCTCTAACCCAAACAACCACCCTGCAACCCTGGTTGGTTCAAGCAAGCTAAGGTGCCTGGCAACGCCAGGTCCCCATCCCTCCAGGTGCTTCCCAAATGCTTCATTGCCAGAAACAACAAAAGTTGCTGTGTAAGCTCAGAAGGAAAACAAAAACACTTCATTAAAATAAGGCTCAGACTGATCCTGAAAATTTCTGTATCTGGATGGGCCTTGGGACTGACACAAAAAGAAGTAGAGCAGGATACTGGGACCCTTCCAGAGTTCATGCTGCCTGGTGTGAACTACTGAGTCTGATTTTGTATCGTGCTCCCAGTAGAGAACTATGTCAAATTATCAAAAAAGATAAAAATGCACGTGAACTGGACACCAGTTTGTCCAGCCCTTTGCTCTGGTCATGCTCCCTCCTTTTCCCTACAAAGCTCACTGTGCTCTCCGTTCTGAGTGGCTTCAAAGAGATGGCTCAGTCTCTTCCCAGTGGTGCCTTGTGGTGTCTTAACTCCTTCCCCTCCATCTATGCTCTCCTATCTGTAAAAAAACTTAAGGGCCTGTGTTTATCACAGCACAGGGCCATTCATCTGTACCTGTTTCTGACATCAACAGCTCCCCCATGTATACTTCCTTGTTCAAGCATCTGCTCAGGGCAGTGATAACAATGCCAGGCAACTCCACTGTCCCACTGCTGATCTCGGGAGTCTTCAATTGCCATCACCTTCCTGCCATTTCAAAGTCAACGCTCCATGATCTCATTGAGATTTTGGGTTGCTTCATCCCCACTCACTGTGTCTTTGAGTATGAGCCTACCACTGCACCCTCACCTAGTCAGGGTGAAAGAACTTGCTGCTTAAATCTCCCACATTCCAGGCAGCTCTTCTGCAACAAAGCTGCCTTACTTCTGCTTCTGCCATAGCAAAAAATGTGTTTTCCTCCTTTCTAGCACCTCTTGATATGATTTTATTCTATTTCATTTTTCCCTAATTATTCTTTACTGATAGTAGTTCATCTGAAAATTGTTAAGTCAATGTACATCACGGGAAAAAATATCATCTTGCACTAATCAAGCTACTTCTTTGACAATGGAAACCCCCATTTAGGTGTTTTTTTAGAAAGGATTTTTCCAAGTTCTCAAAGCAGTTATGAAGTCACTCCCACATCTCTAAAAGGAGGATTTAAAATTGTCCTGAGGAGATTAGCATCTCAGCTCATGTTTCAGATTTCTTATCAGGTTAGGTCCATCTTCAAATGTGAGCTTCATTTTCCACACTAAACCCCTTTCTTCCTCCTTCCTCCCCCAGGCCCCTGCCACTCCATTTTTTTGTCCAGGATGATCCCTAATGATATAATATCTTTGTGGTTTCAGTAAACACAAGAAGAGGCTTTATTTTCTTATACCAATCTGCTTATGATACACTGAAATAGAAAATGCTTTGTGTGAGAATGTCACCCTGCCCTCCTCCAACCTCAGCAAAACACAACAACACCGAGGTGATTTTCTTCCCAGTTCTCATCTCTTTCTACAGAGATTTGCTAGCAAAACAAAGGCTGCTTCAGCAGCCTGGAATGGGGACTTCATAGGTTTTGGTTGAAGCATGAAAACTGAAGTGTGATTTTCCACCCACCCCCCCCCAACAGTTGCTCAGTAATGTGAATTGAGGGTACAAGTACCTATTTGAGGATGAAGCATGGTAAGAGTGAGTCATTTAGCAGCTTGGGCTTCCACTGGGGCCGGTACAACCAAGACAAAACCCTGAAACACAGACCAGTTTTCAAGAACATTTCATGGTCTACTAAAAAATGACACATTGGCTGGAGCCATGCCAATCTATACCAGCATCAGGAATGCTTTTCAGAAGTCTCTCTGGGAGACAGACAGAACCATTACTGGTGCTGGCAATTGCTCTTGTACAATAACCATGTAGCACAACACCCGCCTGTGTTTCTGCATGCAGCTGAGCCAGGCCAGGGATGGGATCCTACTCCTCTCTGCTCCCCTCATCAGCTTTAGTCCCCACCAGAGACCCCTGTGTGTGGAGCTCCCTGGCCCACAGAGGACAGCCTGGTTCAGGCAGACCATCTCCCAGAGGTGCCTCAGCTGGTGCAAGGTCAGAGAGGGGCCATGCTGCCAGGACGTGGAAGTGGAGGGTGCTGGTATTTACCTATCCACAGCACCCAGTCTCTGGCCATTCACCCTCTCTCTTACACTGGAGGAGAGGCAAATTTTCAACCATGTGCTGTGGGAGACAGGACTTGACTTTACCTGTAGTTTTTCCCAGAGATGGAGCAAAGGAAAAAGAGAAGGGGGGATGTATTAATAAAGAAGAAAGCTTTTGAAAGCTTCTTACAATTTCTGGGAAGAGGCCTTGCCTCCACCTAGGTTTATTGGTTTTGAATTTGGGGTTATTGCTGCTGTCATGTTTGGTTTTTATTTGCTAGAGCAACACTTTAAAAGGCCAGAGTCATACAGATTCAGCTGAGGTCAAACAAATTGTTTGCATTTTTGCTACAAAAGGGGCGTGAGGGAGAGTGGGACAGATGGTAAATTGGCTGCTAGGAAGCAAGGCTTGAACTTTTTCAATCATGTCTCCCTCTTAACTCACAGCTGGCTAAACTCTCAATTCTATGGCAGGTCTTTCACTGGGCAGATCAAATCCAGCAGCACAGAAAACAAAACTCACCAGGAGCCACACAGGGTGAGAAATTATTTCCTAATAAAACTACAAAGCCCAGAACAATAACCAGGCAACACTGACATGTATTGTCAGCCTTTATCACAATCCCTTTATAAGCCTGGGTTAAGAACAGAGATGCAGTTGTCCTTTGATGTCCTCGTTCAAAGGACTTTACACCCGCTTCCACCAGTGATAAGCTGGGGAAAGGGGAGAGGAGAGGCTGAAACAGAACAGAAAAGGCCTGGCAAATAAATAATTTGTCATACTTCTGTATTTCTGGAGACACTGCCATAAAAGATGCAGTCACAGAAATCGCAAGTCGGATGCCACTCAGGCAGAGCTGCTTATGCCTGCAGTAGCTGCCTCAGAGCCAAGAGCGTCTTGGAAACTCACTTGCAGTTCAACAAGGGAAATGGAGAGGGAAACTTAGCCTTGTTTGTGGGCATCAGGGTTAGCTCCACTTAGAGCCTCCCTAGAACTGAATTTTTCCTTGTGTTACACCAGCACACAACTGGAGCTTCCCAAATCTGCTCTGGTGATTCCTTGGCTCCTGATGGCCAGCCTTTTCCCAGTGAGCTGTGTGAGAACTTGCCTGTCCACAAACACAGCACTAGCACTCTCTCACCACTAAACACTTGCCAGACATGGAGCAAAAGCAGCTAAGGGACAACACCTGAGCAAATCCCTAGTTTTTCTCCACAGTGACCCCAAACTTCTGGGGGTTGCGTGAACAGGAAGAGCATGGAACTGTTCCCACCAGGTTCACAGTGGGACACTGTTTATCATTGTGCTTTCTTCTTCCTCCGTGCCCCTGCTATGAGGCAGCAACTTTTGGCAGAGGTGCTAGAGGAGATAATGTTCTAAACAGTTAAATCTATCAAAGATCCTCTGTCAGAGCCCTAAATTCCATTTTCAGGAACAATGTAAACACTTAGCAGCCAACAACCAGATGCTCTTGAAAATTCTGCTTCACATCATGCACTGCAAAAACCTAGCAATTGCAATATGACCCACCAAAAGTAACCCTTGATTTGGAGTTTGCTGCTGCTGCAGAATTAAGAGGAATTCCAGCTTGGCTCCTGCTCTTGTTCACACCACACTAACTTCATACAATAGGGCATTCAGCTGCATTTAGATCATGGGGACTTTTTAAGGTAACAAATTAGCTGCCACAATCTGAAGAGGCAAATAATCAGTCTGATCCCAGGTATTACCACTGTCATTTTATTCCAGACACAAAGAGAGCATACAACTTAGCAAAGGTCAGATGTGAAGTATGTGCCAGACCTAAAAATTGAACCCATATGTTCCAAGCTCTAACCCTTCAGAGCGAGCCCACCTCTCCTCAGGCAGTATATTGGCCACAAAGATGTGGTCACAGTGTGTGAAGATGCTTCACATTTATTATCACGTCATGGTTGAAACCTGGTTTTGAAAACTGTTCGTAAATAAGGTCAAGTTTCCCAACAACATAGGCCAAACAAACAGATGTCACAGTTGCTTAAGTGTTTTCAGCATGTCTAGACACCACGTGGTGATTAACACCAGCGGACCATGCTTCCATATGTGCTAGGAAGAGCAGAGCCCAAGATGTGATAGATGTACGGTGGAAGAATTCTGGAAAATGCACATGAAGTTAGAGAGAGAACCAAGGGCTTTCTCACGTCTTGTAAATAACTGTCTGAGCCTCAGCAGCACCCAATTAAGAAAACAATTAAGACTGAGATAGTCACCAACCACAACTCCTTTGTCAGAGTCATTGTGAGGTGCTGCCAAAACATTAGCCTCCCCTGATTTCAAGCGCAGCCCGGCAAATGGCAAAAAGACAATTCCCAAGAGTAGCCACAGCAAGCACTCCAGCTTCTGCAGGCTTTGGAGCACAATAGTTTGGAAATTGCATTAAAGCCAAGAATGAGGGTTGCGAGCTAAAGCAGTAAAATGTTATACTTCCTAAACAACAGGCAGAAAGGGGAAACTGTGGATCCTGGAGGAGCTGTCAGAGGCAAAAAATGCGCTATCTGGTACTTCTGCTGCAACAAGCCCTGCTGAGACCCTGCTGGGAGCAGCGTGGTTCCCCCTGAAAGCTGGGTACTTCATGCCAGCACTGACAGATATGGCATCAGTTCTGCTTATCCCACGCTCTCCTGCTCCAAGCAGCATCCTGCTCTTGGAAGTCAGTCTCCCTCTTCAGTCAGCCATGAGTCTCACATGGTCAGACATGCACTGCAGATAGTGTTAGCTTTATGATTAGAGCTGTCTGCTGCGAGACACATTTTAAAATTCATGACCTTTCCCATCAGGGTTCAAAACCGAACTGGCCTGAAGATGAAAGACTGGCTTAGACTCCTGCTGTAAGCTGCTTCCCTTCTTTCCTCCCCCCAGTATTTCTCCTTCAGCATTTACTTCCAATTATTTTACAGACAGTCTTCCACTAACTGTGGGTTTAAAAATTGCTAATGAATCGAGATAAATTAAAGTTCATCAGTATCTGAACCAAGCATGTGTTTCAACTTTACAGTCGTGCCTGACTATCAAAGGTATCTTCTTTTGTCAGGTAGAAGATGCTCTAGGAAGGCTGCAGCTGGCCAAAAGAGATAGAGCCGAGTTTTGAAGGAAGAAAAACAAGAAGGAGAATGCTTATGTTGCCTGTGTAAGAGGGATTGGCCATAATACCAGTAAGATAAAGGAGGGGGTGGAGGAGGGGAAGAAGAAAGGAGGAAATGCAAAACCAACCACAGCACATGCATTGGCACTTGCAGAGTCCTGGAGACTTTGCCAATGGAAATTAGAGAGGAATGTGTTTGCTCCTTACCACAATTAGAAGCAACCAAACTGAAAAAAAAATATTCCTCTCAGTGGGATTGTTGTCATGAATTGTATTTTACCACTCTAACACACTCCCACTGCTGGCTTTTTCTCAAGGAAAATCCATGAGAATAAGAATGCATTTTCATAATTTACACTCTGCAAACCAGGATATTTCTGCCAGTTCCCAGCAACTGCATGAATCGTGTTTCCTAGTCAGGCTGGCCAGAAAACAACAATTCATTTCATGAGGCACTTGGGGACTGAAAACAAGGCCTTCCGAACACAAAAAGGAGATTCTCACTAAATCTAAACCACGTGGGACCACTCATCGCCAGCCACCCAGCAGGGAAATGGCTGCAGACACCCGCCAGCCTTTGCAGAGCTCGCCAGGGCACATGGCTCAGCAATGAGGATGCCCTGAGCTGGGGAAAGCTGCACACCCCCCAGACAAGGCTGCTGCTTGCATGTTCCTCCTCTCCTTCATTGTCACCTGAGCCCTGGAAAAAGTCCCCAGCCACTGCTGGGATGCCACTTGCCAGCTAGCAGCGTGTGCCTTCCCAGCACTGCCGCTGCTCTCCCTTCCCCTCTCACCATTTGCGGGCAGTGCCACACAATAGCCTGGACCCACCCCAGGCACAGCATCTCCAGCTGACCCCTTCTTGGCCAAGGAACATGGCCATGCCTGTCACCTCTTCCTGGGACTACAGTCACTGCAGCAGGCTGGGGGCACCTCAGGGAGGCTGGGCAGGGGCAGTCACAAATGTGGTGCCCTCAGGGCCCCTGAAGTAGTCACCCTTGAGATGATGCAGTGTAGAGCTGTGCACAGCCCACACTCCCAGGAGATGAAGGGTGAAACTGTAGTAAATATCACTTTCACTGGATTTAGAAAATTTCACTTTCACCCATTGCATGAAAGCCCTTACACATGCACCCATCATCAGCTTCACCCTCTTCTTTGCTGATGAAGCAAATCTTTACAGACAGCCTCCATTACCCTTCTTGAACGTAGCAGTGGCAAACCACCCATGGGTGTGTCTACAGAGCCTAGCAAGACACATGGCCACTTAAGTTCTCCATCAGGGCTGTGTGGGGGAGAGCAGAGAAATGCCTCCACCCTGGCACTGGACCAATGGAGATTAGAGAAGCCATTGTGCTGCTAAGTAACGTGGAGAGAAACCACGGATAGTCACCCCCATGAGAACCCAGGCCGCCAAAAAGTGCCTGATGCCTGACTTGCATGCTACTTAGTTGCTCTGAATGCAGCAACGCCTCACACACATGCGTCTCTTGGCCTTGGTCATCAGTATTTGCAGATCCTGACAGCCTTGGAGGATAACCAACATTTTTTCAGCCCTGGGACTAACAGTTCTTCTTCCCTCTCATCCACTAAAGCCCAGCCTTCATGGTTTGCACTGGTTTCCCACCCTCCAGAATTGCCAACAGGACATGCCTGGAGGATGAGAAGCATAGTGCTCTTGTACAACACTGGGGAGAGCAAGCCTTTAAACACAGCTCATCTATTGCAAGTGAACAGACATCACTAGTCCCTCTTCCCCCAGGAAAGGGCAAGTTCTGCCAGTTGGTGCCAAGGGTGGCACTACTAATGCATAACCTCAAAAACGACACGACTGAAAAAGGCAGAGGCTGTTTGCAAAGGCCTGTGTCTCTCTAGTTCAGCATGGCAAGCAAAGGCTGGCAGCATTGCAAATCATTGTGTAGATGCTGCACAATGAGAGATTGATTCATGTCAAACCAGGCGACGTGAAAGCCACTTCTTTATCTCAACTGAGCAAGAGTCTCTTTGCCATTACTTTGCATAATGCAGAATGAATGTACAGACAGGGGCAGTGACTGATGCCACAACATACAAGAAGCTTACTCTCCTGGGAAACATGGAAGGTAAGGGGTGTAGATTCACTTTGCTGAGTGCAAGTTCAAATTTATCACTCTTGATATCTTGCCAGGGGTCCAGTGTTTGATTGATGAACAAACCTCCAGGGATGGGCAGAGGATGGAGATGAAGGTTTCCCTTTGTGTGCACTTCTGTGTGCCTTTTCCTTTTAATGAACAGCAATTGGAGTTAATAACAGTGCCTGGTTTTGCTGTCTTGAGCTTCCCACAACATACTTAGGGTGGTATGGAGAGAAAGACCTAAGCTTCCCAGGATAAGGAGGTTCAGGGTGGACCACAGACCAAGGGAGCAGTGCACAGAGCTGTGTATCAAGAGAAGAAAAGTAGAATCTGTGATATAAGCCACTGCCAGTCTACTTGACCCTTGGATTCACACATCTGCAAAAGCCAGGGCAAACTGGGGACATGACAAATGACAGATTAAGGGGCACACTGTGCCTGGTTGCTGGTGCTCCTTAAAACTGGCAATAAAGTCTCTCAATCTCCAAATAAGATGCAACTGAAATAGGCCGGGGTAGCTTGCATTGATGTGTGACCCTGACCCTTCAATGTGTGATGGGTAGCAAAGAAACACCCACAAACCAGGCTCTTTCAGTTCCCAAGGTTTCTTTTCAAGTGCCTGTAACTTAAAAAGAGTCTGGATCCCAAGAACAGTGGGAATTCTCCTCTGTTCCTCAGAGCCTCTTACAGTCCTTGAAGGTTTAAAAAAAATAAAAAAATCAGCCCTTAGATGAAGGGAATATCTGATTTCTGTCCTGTAAAATACATCCTCTAAAACAGCACAATGTTCCCATTTTGAGACACATCCAGTTTCTGGCACCACTGTGGCCCAGCATTGTCCATTATTATTTTTGGCTTTCCTGCTGGCCTACCACATGGTATGTGTTGTGACTACAGACACCTCCTTTTTCCATACAGTGCTGTCTGACAGAGGACAACCTGCTTTTCCAGCTGGTGCTACTTTAAAAGTACTCCTCACCTGAGTAAGCCCAGCTTCATCCAAATGATGCTGCTGCAAACAATATCTAGAAAAAAATGTTTTCCTGTGCTCCTCAAGAATGGCTTTGGATCGAAACTCTACCATGTCCCCTTGGCCTGGGATAATTGAGTTGTTTTTATCAACATAGCTGACATCCAAAAGGGAGGTTCCTGACAGTGTGACTCCTCAGAAAGGGGATTTTTCCTTCAGGATCCAGCTACAGTGAAGATAAACATAGGCAGAGCTCAGCCTGAACTCCTGTAGCAAGCCTACAAAAGTCCAAGCCCAAAAGTCACCCAGGAGCATGGCAAATGTTGTCATCTCACATCTACTGATGAAGAAGGATGTAAACATCTGACATCCATGAACTCGGAGTACGAAACTCAGAAAAGGAACAAGAAAGGATCAAAAATACAGAGGTTGGACTATGTGAGATTCAACAAGGCCAATCAGCCAGTGGGGAATACAATAGCAAATCTCTATTGCAACTGCAGCTGATATTCAGTTACCCTTAGAACACTTTTTAAACAAATTTGACACAATATCACCAAGATACTTGTCTCATATTTCTGAGGTGTTTCTAATGTGATCCAAGGTATCTTACCAGGGGCTTTATCCTAGCAGGAAATGTACATGCTCTTCTACTGGTTAGAGTTCTGGCTTTTGATATTGGATACACCGAATTGCAATCCTGTCTTGAATTGAACAGAGGGCACCTGGTGACATACCCGCATTCAGCATTGATGTGAAAGTGAGATACTAGAAACACACTAGTTAAAAAAAAAAAAAAAAGAAACCAAACCATACACAACACCCTCACCCCCCCCAAAGGGTTCAGACACTAACTTGGACAGGCAAAATGACTGGCTAATATTAGTAAACACAAGAAGTTTACACACTATTTACATCCACTTCCACCTAGGCTAGGCATGGTTCTAAGAATCTGAAGATCTTTCCAATGCAAGTAAAAAAGAGAAATCTTATATGAGAATCTCACATGTCCTTAACCCACTTGCTTTCATGCTGCTATACTAGCAGATAATTCTCTTTTAAAAGGAAAAGGAGAAAAAAAATCAAGTCACTAAATAGAGAACAAAGATGACACTGTGTAGAGGTTTGAAAATAACCTAAAGAAATTCTGAACTCTGGAAGAGAGCTCTATTGTCTTTTAAACTTCACAGGGCACTTTAAAAGTTCAACAAAGAAGTTTGTATCATTTTCTCACAGAATTTACAGCAATTTTCGTAGCCCCTATTTAATTACCATACATCCTCACTGGTTTCTTCTTCATTATAGTCAATAAACAATTTTCAGAGGGAATATCAGTATTTCATTGGCCTTTCATAAAATGGTAAATTGATTGTAAATTACATCTAAAAATTACATGTAAAATACTTGATGTTTCCCCATCATGGATATTTGATTTACTAGCATTCATAGCACAAAGCACCATTACCAAGGAAACTGCTGAATTTGGTCTGAAGGATATCAAATGAGGCTCAAAATATGGAAGCTCTGAGAAGAAAAACATTTCATACCTCTGTGCATGCCAAAGCACACTGACCTGACAGCCACAGGGCAAATTTCTTCTTCTCCTGTGCAGATGGGATGCACCAGATGCCTTGTGTATCTTGTTCCCTGTCACTTGGAACAACTGCTGCAGGACCAGCTTTCTGATGCTCTTTGGTTAGAAGTCTTTGACCTAAACCCAAAAGGACCACTTCTAAAGCCCAAAGACCATCCCACTCTCCCCAGCTCCTCAGCAGGAAGCTTTTCTGCTCGGAAGTCAACTGGAGCGCCAGCCAACGCTAACTGGGGAGGCTGGTGCAGGCACGTCCACTGTGAAGCAAAGGGAGGTGAGCATTTGCATCAAATGGCAAAATACATTATTTCACCCACTTCTTGTACAAAACAAGGATTTGAACATAAATTTACTCTAGAAGATAGGAAAAAAACATGAAACATTCACTGCATCAGATATGTGTTACCTCAGGGCACGTGTATTTTTCAGGTCTGTGTTTCTTCTTTTAATGGAAACATTTAAATTTTCTTCACAGACACACTGTTCATCTGTCTCCTCACCAGACACCGAATTTGGGGAAATCTCAAACACCACCAGCATTCTCTTTCCAGACAGAATATTATCAGTGGCTTTTCCTGCGTTTGTAAGATTTCTCCCAGCATGTGCATTGATCACTCACAAGGGCGCATTTCAGCTCCTCTGTAACGAAAAGCCAGATGCACTCTGTGCTGAGTAAGAAAAAATGAGTGGCAGAGAAGAGATTGTCTTTAGTGTAATCTGCTGTGTTTGCCATCACTCGAGCTTGTCAGGTCTTTTTTCCATTCTGCCCTTGCCTCCTCTTCCACCTTTGAGTCTATTAACACCTCTAAGAGGAAGAAAAATGTCCAACTGTTCTCTCAAATTGGAAGACACTTGACAAATAACTTCTACAAGCAGTATTATACCATCCTCACAACCTTCTCAGAAACCAAATGTGTCAAGTTCTTCTTGTTAAAAAAAATTCTGCCCTCTCCTAATTTTATTAGCTAAATGCTAGCTCCCAAAGGACTTAATGAAGACCATGTTATCAGGGTTCCAGAGAGTGGCAAACAGGATTGGGGCACAGCAGCACTTGTTGTTAAAAAATGTACAGGCTGCAGCCTTGTTCACACTCTAGGGTTTTACAATTACAGCAAAGTGAAAATGCAGTGTACATTAGCAAAAAAGGTGCTCCAGTTGCAGCCAGTTTCCTGCACAGGATAAGCTGCCCTAGCTAGAGGCAATCTGTACCACTGCAGCCATTTCCATTTTAGAGCCTTTCACATTTGTCATTGAGGCAGGGATGCTGCTCTCTACTCTGCACTGCTACCCAGTAAGTGGCTGGGAGCATATGATGAGTGTGGAGCAAGTCCAAGGCAGGCAGAGGGAACTGAGATGGCTAGGGATATGGGGTGATGCCCAGTGCCATTGAGCCAGCCTGCTAAAGCCAGAGATGGCAGAGCCCAGAATTCCTGAGCATTGTTTGGAGGCACAGTTGGGAAACTGTCGCTCTCAGGACCAGATGGAGGATCTGCAATGCATCAATAGGATAGTAAAGGGAAAGGATTGAGAAAACAGGAAGGAAGAAATGTCATTCCTTGGTACACATGCCCAGAGCATGAGTGGCACCCTGTCTCTGGGCCCTGCATGGCTGGTACACGTGGGTGTGGTGCTTCACACCCAGCTGGGCTCGCCAGGGAGCCTGTGGTGCACTGGGCAGCTGAGCACAAGCTCTGCTCAAACCAGCACTGTGCTTCTCCCTGCTGTATACAACTGCTCTGCCCAAGCTGCACATTTCTGCTCCATTTCCTAAGTTTTAGCTTATGTCTGGCAGATAAAGCAGCATCCATCAATCAAACTCAGCAAGCCTGTTATCTGCAAGAGCAATAAGTCTCTCTCCATACTCTTTCCTCCAACTGCCTTCTCAGCCAAACCAACTAAGCCAAACCATCCTGGAGCTCTCAGGACAGGCCCATATGCCCAGCATCTGGAGAAGGCATGCAGAGAGCACAGCCTGTGCCTTGCCAGGGCCATGGTAGCTGTTGGAGGTTTTCTTCTCCAGCACAGTCTGATCTGGATCTGAATGCAAACCATCAAGACAAGCAGACGGCAGCCACCTCTGGGTTCCTGCAGGAGCTCCCAGAAATCCTGGGACAACATGACAAATGCTGTCTGGAGAAGCGTCTCTTCTCACTCTTTGCATAGAAAGGATCCCCAAGTGATGCATATCCTGAGATGACAGATAACATTGACTGTTGGAAACTCTCCTGACTGTTACACTATTGGGATGTTAATATTATCCATACTGTCTTGTATAATATACTTAACTGCATCCAAGGAAAAAAAGAAATACTTAGGGGATCTTGCTACTAAAACCTGTCAGAAAAATCATTAAGAGCAGTAAATTATGATAATGAGAGGTAATTTTAAAAGTGAAGGCCTGAAAATGTCTGCAATTTCATGTTATGTTGGAAAAAGTAACTGAAAATGAACTATAAAATGTTCATAAACTTAAGTCGCAAAAATGAAAGGCCACATGGAGATTAAATAATAATAACAATATACAGGGGAATAAATACATATGCGCACAACAATTTTAGGAGTCACACTTCCTATGAACAGGGTTAGCTTAGACGCTTAGGTGAAGGAAGCAATTGCTGGCAAAATCACTCCTAGTGTTGCCCATCCTTCCTTGGCTGTGTCAGCACCCCAGAGCCAGCGAGCCATGGCAGCCCCCAGCCACTGTAGCTGCCTCACAGCTCCCTGTCCGTGGCAGTAAGTCCAGGGAGCCCTCACAGCAGGCTCCATCCTTGTCCTTCTGTGCCCACCTTCCCCTGCCTCCTCCAGGAGCTCCCTATCCAGGCCCCGCTCCAGCTCCCGTCCCTCACTCTACATGGAAACATTCTGTGTTGTCTTCACAGCTGAGGAGTTGGAGCAATTAACCATTGCTATTTCAGAAATAACATTTGTAGTGTCAGCAGGCCAAAATAAACCATACCTTCCAAACTGATTTACTGTCTTTAATTTTTTCTGGAGGAAAAAGGCAAAGCTGTGCCAATAGTGCATTACTCAGCACTGAAACTGCTGGTCTGGTCACCACAAGTCTTGTGCTCTTCCCAGGGATTTGTTACCTTCTAACTTGGACCCCAGCAGCCTATTTAATCTCTACATTTTAACAAACTCACCTTTAAAACAGGAATTGGAGTATTCAAAAAAAGGGCTTTGCATTGTGGAGCTGAAGGCATGGATTAAGTCAGTACAACTATATAAAATTAATTTTTCACTTCAAAATGAAGGGGGCACTAACTTAGACAGCTTACACAAAGGGCTATGAATAAATACACACACTTAAAACTCCATGTAAGAGGCAATTCAGACTTGAGTTGGAAAGAAAACGACAGTAAGAAGATCAACATAAAAGGGATTAGGAGAAGTTTGAAGAAGAGGTTTGAAAAAGAAGTGTGATTGGCATGCTGAAGGTAGGCAGATTTTCCAGACACAGAAAACAGCATGGGGAAGACTTCCAGCTCCAAAGGAAACAAGATAAACGGCCTACCAAGCAAAGAAAAGTAAAAATGGGAGCTATGTTTCCAGCAAGATTGATGTCACTGTTGCTCCCACAAAATATGTGCAAGTAGTTTGCAACATCTGTTCTCAGAATGTCACATTTCAGCAAGAATGGGCACTGCCCGCATGTGTAAGAACCTAAGTGTGCATATTTGTATTTTGCATGGGCTCCTTGTGTTGGTGCAACTAGGAACTGATGTTTGAAAATTTGGCCCCAAATAGCTTCACTGGAAGCAGAATGCAGACAGATTTCTATGAATCAAAATGTGTTTTATTTTTATGGCACTATCTTTGCTAAATCCAGCAGAAATACCATTACCATGATAAGCTCTGTCATGTGGCGTGCCTAACCAACCAACATAAAAAGCAGGGAATCTTTATTTTATATTGCAGTTAATCCCTATATTAGCAGACTGCAATACCTATGGAGTTGAATATCAATATCTTAATCAAATGTGGTAGCAGGACCACCACTTCTTGAAGTTGCCATTGCATCAAGTGGGAACGCTGGCTAGTCAGTAGGATGGGACAAGAAACCACATGGGGAATGGAGAAAAGGAGCAGGTAAACAATGTATTTGCACAGGAAGCTCATGGGTCATGGCTATAGTGAGGCCATCAGAAAAAATGGGCTGAGCTGGGATTTTGTTGGGCAGAGCAAGAGATCCTTATTTTCATGAGCACCTACCATGCTCTCTCCATAGGATTTCTGCCTCAGCTGGTTGGGAGGTACTGAGCATGAATTAAAGCTCCTTGCATTGCTCCTGTCTTGCCTGTTGTTGTCCTGAGACTGAAGATTACAGTAGGAGAAAGCAGAGCAGGCAAATACTGACCTGGGGAGATACATCTGCCTGTTGTGGGACTAAGTGAGTCTCTTTAGACCAAACAGCTTGTAGGACTTAACCAGTGCAAAGTTCACACAGTACTACCTCTGAACTTGGCAGAACCCTTCACTGGGCGGCAGCAGCAGCCAAAATGGAACTCAGTGGGCTGTATAAAATGCAGACATAGAAGTAAGGTGATAAACAGAATGTTGTCTGGAAAAAGAATTATTGCATGTCTAAACCTTGCATTCTCTTTGACCTTGATCCTGCACTCTTTGCTTTTGCTCGCAACAACGATGTGAAAGCAATGCTCTTCCATCTTATGGTTCTTCTATGAAAATAAACCCATTAATATTTCTAAAGCACTCAGGATACTGTCATGCTGAATGACAGCAAAAAACCCTCTGAGGAAATTAATAACTCTGTCTTCAGTGCAGTATCTGAATAGGATGTTGGAATTAAGGGATCAGCTACTCCCTCCTCTGCTAAAAAATGATGAAAAAAAACTACTGAATAGCTGCTTAGTGAATGAGCACTGTCAATCCCATAGCCTGGATGAGGCACCATCCTGTGAAGTTCATGTGTAATTGTGTCCTTTAAGCCTGTGCCATAACGCTCCTCCACAGAGCAGCCAAGCTGCACTGGCAGCTCCTCTCTGGTTTTGGTCCCAGCAAGGACTGGCAGGGAGGAGGGTGAAGGTCCACATGCACCCAGCAATAGGTGACCAACTAGGAAAGAAAAATGTTTCCAACTCTTTCATTCTCTAGGTTGACTTCCAATGTAAAGTGTCCTTCCACGTTTGCAGCCTTACATTTACAAGGCAAACGCCAGTCACACAAAACACAGGGAATGAGATAAAGCAATGGAGATGGAAGGGGCAGGTAACACACCGGGCCAGAGGGACGCCCCCAGGAAGTAAAGCCAAGGGCAGGAAGCCCAAGGCACAGATAAGGAAGCTTAGAGGGGCACAGGGAAGGGGATAGGCAAGGACAGGCTGGCTGGGCCAGTGCTGCGGAAAAGAGATGGCAGAACGGGTAGCCAACAGCAGCCAAAGGAAACTGCACTCCATGGGAACAAAGTATGCAATTCAATCACATCTGAAAAAAAAAATCTCATAAAAACTTAAAAGCTGTGACAGGCAGGGAGAGCAAGACCTGTCCTGGACAGTTTTTTCAAATTACTCCCATTAACGTCTGAACCATAAAACTTTACTGATTGATGCTAAAACCCTGTAAGGGAAGGCTATGAGAACTGAAATCCAGGTGAGAAGCAGCTAGCAATCTGACAGAGGTTGTCACAAAACTAAATCTTTCCCTGGCATTCCTGGGATCCTTGAGCTTCTCTCCAAAGCACTACATAATTCCCCTGTCCTGCAGGCAATAGTGCAGGGACCTTGCACTTGGGGCAGGACGCCCAGAGCCAAGGCTGTCACAGAAAAAGTCAAACACCAGAAATTAGCACCCGTCATAAATAAACCACCACAAGCTGAACTGAAAGGAGCTGTGACCCCGAGCCCAAAAGCAGAAAGCCATTGTTGTTTCAAGGGCTGGGTTTTTTTCCTATTGTGAGCATGGCAAACTTTTATATACAGATCTCCCTTTCAAAAATGCCAGCCCTTTCCTAGCCCTGCACTTTGAGGTGATTGTTGCTATTTGTGAATGACTTGGGAATTAATTAATGTAAAGCCAACTGGCTTATAAATGGTTGGCATTGTGAACAGCCCCAGAATCATGGGGAGTTCAGTTTATGTGGTCAGAGCCACATTCAGTGCTGTATGTCAAGGGAGAAGATTTATTATCACAGTAGGTCCATTTTCCAAAAGTTTGCAAGGGCTGTTTCATAATGAAGGGGCACTGTTCACAGCAGAGTCAGCACCTATTTTTTTGTGGGGTGTATTATAAATCCCAGCTAGGAAAAAAAGGTGGGGGAAGGTTATTTAGCACCGAGGGCATGAAATCCTAGCATAGATAATATATTTACTATGGAAAGAAAGACAGGAAAAAAAACCCAGAAAAACATACCTTTTTAAAGAAAAATTCAAAAGAATACAAAGCAGTAAACTTATTTCTAATCTGATGACATGAGTTAAACTCCCACATTATAGCTAATTAAACTAAATTAGTCTACCAAGCTGAATTAAAATGTATAAATATTTTTGGTCACTTGCCTCCCTCAGAAACCATCTTGGATTTAAAAATATCACAGAAAAATAACAAACAGTTCCTAATAATTTAATAATTAGAAGCAGAAAGAATGAAGGGCATATGTACTTTCATACAGAAAGCCAGCTGAGTATTTTTAACTAAAAGGCAATCCTGAATAGACTGAGGTAAAATGGACAGTGACAGCCCCAGCAGAAGCCTCCTCACTGATCTCCAAGGGAAGGAGCACAAGAAGCCCCTGCAGCTGTGATCAGCTTTACCCTCTCTGCTCCCCCATGAAGAGGCTGGTGGCAAGGGGGAGCTCTCCTGTGTGCCACAAACCGACTGAAGCCAACACAGCTGGAACCCAAATTACTCCTTTTCCCAGTCATCCTATTCTCTTCTCCAACCAGTGTTGCATCCTCCCTGCAACTGGGATGCTGTAAGGCCTATGGACATCTGTCATGGGGTTTTACCCTGGGATTATAATCTTGAGTGATACACGGATCAAACAGCTCTTGATGACTGTGTCTGCACAAAGGTATTTATAAGAAACATTCTGTGATTTGCCTGACAAATATTAGAACTGGAAAATATCTATAATTAATTCTCCCAGCTAAACTGCACGTGTTGTGACCTTCCCTATCTCCCTATTGTCATGCTTTCTTGAAAAGAGAATCAGAAACTATGATGACAGCAATAAAAAATTATGATGCTGCTTGTTGTCTTGCCTCTTACAGCAAAATTCCTAAAGCCATTTAATAATCATCCTCTATTTCTACATAGTGGGAAGAAAATGAAAGGTAAAGTGAAAGAAGCCAGGGAAGTCCCATGAGGGAAACTTGAAAATTCATGCTTTTACCAAACCACAAGTGAGGAACCAGATAGCGTAATGTATATAAATGAGAGCAGCAGCTCTATTTCATGCTAGTTAGACCATCAGATGTAGAGACCATCATTGCCAAGAACTCCCATGTAGTTAGTTTTAAAAAGAAATCTCATATATGATGAAGTAATTTTCTGAAAAGATGTTTTTTGAATCACTTGTCTAGTGGGTTTCCATAGAAGCCATCCTGTTCCCAGAGCAGCTTAAGAGTCATGTTAAGATCCTGACACCATTCATGATTGCCAGAAAATTCAGAAATTGAAGATACTCCTCGCTCCCTCGGTCACACCATGTGCTCATAGTTGTTTACATTCAAATACTATCTCTCTTTAAAGGAGAATTCTGACAAAAGCTTTCCACCTCTCTCTGATAATGATAAGAAAATAGAAGGGGAAAGGCATAAACACTGTAGAGCTGAACAGCATGAAGGGCTTATCTCCTCCTTCAGACACTCTGAATTTTCTGAAATTTACCTCACATTTCTAACAGGATTAAATACAGCACTTAAAAAGAAGAAAAACCAAACAAAAAACAAACAAACAAAAAATCCCACCACACAAAACAAAAAATCAAAACAAACAAAACCCCAAAAGGTCCCTGCCTTACTGCCATACATATTTGCTTTCTTTGAGCTTTGTGACCAACTATAAAACCGCATGTACAATGTCAATTATTTTACCAGTGATAACCGTGGGTGACTCTTCTCCCCATCAGTGCAGAAGAGAGGCAAAGGGGAGTGCAATGACAGCCTTCACAAAACGTCAGATCCTCTGCTGCAAAGTCACCTCACACTAGTGAGAGGAGCTGAAATTTTAGCTTCAGTCTGCTCCTAAAGAGCAAGTTCAACCAGCTGCTCTCTTATTAAAAAAAAAAAATAAAAAAAGGGGGGAAAAAAAGCAAGAAAGAGGGGTTTAACTGAGTATTATCAGAGATTTAAAGTATTAAGAGCCTGTTCAGCTGTGTGCTTGCTAACAGGTGTCTCCAGCAGTGAAATGCAATTAATATGGAGAGGATTTCTGGGAACATGGGGATGGATAGGTCAGCCAAATAATCCCACATTACAATTAGTGGGTTGTTTATAGCAAGCAGCACAAAAAAATCATGATAAAAAAATTCAACACACAGGTATCATTGGGCTTGCTGAAAGGTTTCATAAAAAAATTATTAAGCTTTTCACACCATAGTGGCACTGACACCTCTGTAAAACCCTGGAAAGGTTCCAACAAAGCCAAAAATGTCCTGCTTCACAGCATTACATGCTAAAACCCCCTCTTTTCCTGCCTTATCCCCGCTCTCCATCACCTTCCTGGGCATCCTGGTCTTTACCCTCTCTCATTTTCTTTGATGTAGTTCTCAAGAGAAGAACATCTGATCCCAGTAATCTCAAAAGAGCATCAACAGTGGGAGGCCTATTAAATCTCATTTTCAGCTTGTTCTGAGAAATTGAGAGGAGGGAGAGAACAAACAAGAGAATCCCAAGCATGGCAGTTGCTGTAAATAAGAGAAAACAGAGGGCACATCAAAAAGAGAAAAGGTTGTTGAAGGATCATTGGTCCCAAACTAGAGATTATTAAAGGGGAAAGAGAGAAAGACACCCCAGCTGGTTTTCCACAAGCAGCAAATGTTTGTGGTGAGGGAAGCATGAAATAAAACACGGGGCAAAGTCGGCACTAATACGACATGAGGATTGCAAGTGTGACTGCAAAGAGGCCTTTGAGGGCCATCATTACACATCCTGTGCGTTAACACTGAAGTTGGACTAAAGCAGGAATTGGAAACCTGAGCCCTTTCAATTATATTTGGCTCTGGAGGCTCAGAGACACACCTCCATCCCAGGGGCTTGGATGCCCTTAGTTCTTAACACAGAAGCTGCAGATTAAACACATTTCCACTTTGGATTCAAACGTGAACAGATACAAGGGAATACCTTTGGCAAACTAGCTTTATTTTAAAACATTTTTTTGGGAAATAACTTTGCTGAGCTAACTAGGTGCATGGGAGACACTATATAAGATTCCTGGGAGTGGAAAGGAGGCTGAAGTAAATTAATCCCTTTATACTGCAGTACTGAATACACTTATTTACTGAATATCACAAAATCAAGCCATTGCTACCAAATTCAGTAAATTTGAAGGTTTTTTTTGAATTTGCTCTTGAAATGCCGATTTACAGAAAGGGTTTTGTAGATTAGAAGGGACCACACAGATTACTTCTAATCTTCAAAGTAAGTTTGGAGCTTGGATGACCTACACATTTGTGGATGAGCAATCCTAGGAGGAACATGACTCCATGCGTGGTCTTGGCGCGAGCTTGAAAAGCCGCACGCCTGGGACCCCATCAGCACTTCCTCTCCTCCCAGGGCTGTGGAGGCAGCTGATGAGGCTCAGCAACTTCTAGTAATTAAAGAAACAGGTGGAATAACATCACACTATCACCCAGGAACTCAGCACGCTTCTTTTTCTGTTGCACTCACACTCAGATGCTTTTCTTTTATTTCTCTCATGTCCTCCCTCCAGCATCCATCATGAAAAGTTAATTTCCCTTTACTGGAGTTCACAGGCAGGAGGCGAAGTTAAAAATAAACAATTTACATGCATTCATTTGTACCAGGGAGAAAATTCCAATAATTTCAGGCCTTAGTGCATCTGAAATTATGTAATCATGTCCACTCGTGGTGTGGAAACATTTTAGCTGGCAAACGGGTGCAGAGCCGGCATACCACTGGAAGCTTGAAATAGCAAGTGGCAGACACTCAAATAAAATAACCATAGTGAAATGTGTAAGATTAGAAGGGAAAAGGACACAAACCAGCTATGACTTGACCTTGGTTTCAGTTTACTCCAGATGAAATGACTGAGATACTTATAGCCCTAAGCCTCATCATTTAGTCAGGAATTGCCTGTGATGAAAGCAGTTGGAGGGAAACATTTTTACACACATTTGTCTGCTTTAATTTTTCTCCAGCTGCTGCCTTTCCAAATTTGATCTCCAGACAAAGAGCATTAAGACAGGTGATTTAACAGACCAAGCTAAACTGAAGATATTCTGGCAGCTAGCACACAAAAATTATATCCAGCTACATGGGATGAGGAGACCACTCTGTGTCAAAGAACCGGGAAGGGAGATGATCCTTGGTTCAGGAGACACCTTGGACGCTCTACATCAGTCAGAAACACCATGAGGTGGTTCTTTATGGAAAACCACGGTTTCTCTCTCTGCCTTAGCTGCTGCTCATCACCCACTCTGGTCCCCATGCCCACCTTGCAGATTTGGGGCCCCCAGGAAGTTCCCAAATGCCAGGATGCAGTGTTACAACCTGTCATGATCTGTTATGTCCATCCCAGGTAGAGCTGCTGAAAAACAAGATGGTCCTGCACCCCCTTCTCCCTATTCCCTTCACATGGTCTGCTTCTCTCCCCCATCACCTTCTCCTCATCACAGCTCCTTAGCAGCACCCTACAGACACTGTGTCAGGGAGCCCAGGGCATGGAAAACTGACCCTACAAGGACAGAATAAGTGACTTGGCCAACACAGCCCCCTAAACAAAAGACACAGCAGGAGAGCTGCATAGCAATGGGGGTGGGAGGAGACAAAACCCCCCTCAGATTAAGGCATCTGCGCTGTTAACCAGAGCCCTTAGCTTTCCATAGGAGATGTCCTCTGTTTGCCATGCAGCCATCGTGGTTAGTGCAGAGGCCATGGCAGGAATAGGAATGCTGCTTTCATCTGCAAGTGTTTTCACCTTCATCTTTTTTGTATAAGTAAGCGCTGAATCTGAGCCAGAAAACAGACAAATCCCTGGCCTGAGATGTGAGAGCAAAGCCTACTCAGACTGAGGGTTGCCAGGCTGGTGGTTCCCACTCAAGCGAGCCAACGGTGTTACACACACACCAGACCATGAGCAGCCACAGAGGCTCTGGGCAGGAGGCAAGGGGCAGCCTCCATCACTTTCTTAAACCCAGCATAAGCTCAGGTTTCCCTCCCTGTTCCTCCTGCCCCTCTGTAGCATCCCCTACTCTCCAGCAAAACTGTCTCCACACCTTGAAGCATTTGGGTAGAAGCAAAGCTGTGCTGGCTGGCAAGCAAACCCTTCCTGTAGAGAGTCCCTTGGCTCTGGCAAAGGCACATTTCTGTTTTGCTGAAAGGTACAAGCCGTGCTGTTTATCCCACGCTTGGTGGGAGCATGTTTGCATTCTTGAGAGCAGTGGTGCAAGTCACTTTCCCTGGGTATTACCATAAAAAGCTAGGTTCCCCCCAATTGCTTTTCTGTGCTTCACAAGATTGCCACTTTGGGTTTTGTGCTGGGGCAGCAGGGGTGAGATTAGCTTCCCAAAGAGAATTAAATCCATAAAAGATGTAGAGGAGAGCCTGCTGATGCTATTCAGGGGCAGTGGGAAGATACACTCTTCTGCAGATGGAGCTTCAGAGCACAGCCCCCTAACCTTTATTATTATTCTTTCACTGCCAGGGAATTTAATTGATCAAAGCAACCCAATTTTTGGCACAAGTGCTTGAAGCTGCAAATCTGTTCAGACCTTAAGCTTACTGCCAGAAACACCCTGAAGTTGCTAGCAGGTTTTGCACTCAGCTTCTTCAGGGAGCATGTCCCAGCAGTACAGTAAAGAGGTAGTGATAGAAAATGCTGAGAAAGAAGGAGGGGAAAGGGCTGATTAGACAAGCTCATAAGGATTTGATCTCAAATGGGCCTGCTAGGCTCAGAAAGTTTGGTCAACTGGGATTTTCTCAGCCCTGCAAAGCAGGAAGCCAGAGATGGCATGGAGCACTGTTGCTTCCTCAGCAGCACATCCTGCCTACTACCATCATTTTGTCACATTTGTTCCAGCACATGATGGATGAGTCCCCATCTGGGATACAAAGTCAGAACCACAAACATGGAGAGGATGGCTGCTTTGGCCTTTCACCTGCTTTGAAGACTCTTCTTGCAAACAACACAAAACCTTGGGAACAAAATTAATAAACTGAGAAAAAAAAATCCAATCTGGAGAAACACCGAGGACATAAGTGTGTACAGCAGCATTGCCAGGCAGGAAAACAGATCCCAGGCAGTGCAGCCACTACAAGGGTTTGATGTGGAGCACTGGCCACCAAACAGGACTTGTTGCCAGTGGGGACAGGCGGCAGCAGCAGTCACTGGTGGCTGGGGCACTGCCACCAACCCGTGCTTGTTTCTGTTTCTGTGTCACCAGCACCCACAGCCCTGCCAGGACATCCTGACTGGGCTGCTTTGATTGCTGCTTGGCTGTTGCTGGTATCTATAAAAACCACCCAAATTACAGCTCCCCTTAAAACACCGAGCTAGTTACTAAAACAGCCTGAGATCAAGAGCATAGACCTGGCACTGACCTAGAAGCAATTGGTAAGGGCAGGCTTTTAAAAATATCTACCTAAATATGGATTCCTAAGAGAGGAACCAGAAATTAAAAGAGTCTAAACTGCTGTCATAAATATTTGAGTGAGGAGCAGCCTGGAACAAGAGTCTTTTGGTCTGTTGGCTGTAAAGATGCCTTCTACATTACCAAAACATCCTCTGTCACTCCCTTTCCCTGCCCGTTCATTGCTTCTGAGGCTTTTTCCAGCCTGACTTTATATAGAGTCGATGGCATCAGAAAGGAAAGCTGCCTGTGTTTTATGCTCTTCCTAATTTGCAAGAAAAACAAATGTAAATCGCAGCTCATATTTGCAGCACTGCAAAAGAAAATGTTAAGATTTAAGGCTCTGATATGTACAACAGCAGAATCAGAAACTATAGTCAGAGTGATTGGATAGCAGACAAATTATTTTATATTTCTTTTAAGGTCTGCTAGGGAAAGAGAAAAGCTTGAATATGAAATAGCATTTCCCCTTGACTCACTTAGTATTGTTTTGCATTAAAAAGGGGAAAGCCGCATGGTACAAAGCTTGCAGCAAGCTGTGTGAGCGGAGCGTGCGTGTTGCAGCAATGCACTCAGCATCAGCGCTTATTTATTAAAATTCTGATACGAGGTGAAACTCAATTTAGTTGATGTCAGCAAGCCTCCTAATGAGGCCTCTTTTTATTTTTTTAATACTTTTATTATGAAAGGGCAGCTTTGTGCCTCCTCTAATCAGCTTGACAAAGGACATATAAAAATGCAAAGAGACATAAATATTACTGTAATTACCAGTGAGAAACACCACGGAAAAATGTAGGAAGTAGCTGCAGATCTGTCTGCAGATGTAATGGGTGATTTTGTGGGTTACTTGTTCTGCTCTGGAAAGGAGGGGCATTCTGTAAACCATAAGCCACCTTGATCAAAATCTAAAACCAGCCCCAAATCTTCAGCTTTTTCCCCAGACTCAGACGTATTCAGAAAGTACCTCTGACTAAGCATGATCTACTTTTGTGTTCACTAGTTTTGCAAACACTGATGTGTCTCAGTTTATGAGCTTTCTGCTAGGCCCACACAGGGGCTTTCTCCTGATGTAGCAGATGAGTAAAACTGCCCTTTGGTCCCAGGCCCAGAGCTCAAAGTGTCAACTCTACAAAGAGCTTAGAGGTGGCAGCAGCAACATCAAAGGTAGATGCAAGGGAAGGTATCACTGCAAACCTAGGGGTTGTTATGCAAATTAAATGATGCAATGTAAGGGTATGTTAATGCCTGCATTAAGCCTCTGAACATGCCCAGTGTGAACCGTTTCCAGGAGCCTAAGCAGATTCATTCTCAGCTGGAGGCTTGTATAATTAATAAAGGCACTGTGCCTTCTCTGCCTGACCCAAGTGGCTAGGTACCAAACCATTTATAGCTTTATAGGTTAACACCAACATCCAAAAATGTATTGGCAGCTTGTGCAGATCCTGGCACATTAGCGTGATGTGTTCCCAGCATGAAACACTACTTAATAAGCGGGTCACTGCATTCTGCATTAGCTTCAGTTTCTGAGTGGGCTCAACGTTTTCTGAGTATAGCCCCATGTAGAGTGTATTATGGCAATCATATCTCAAAGGGACAAAGCCATGGATAACTGCAGCAAAGTCCATTTGAAAAAGAAAAAGTAACCCTGTTCTCACTGAGGATACAGGCATTTTGAAAAGGGCACTGTCACTATTCAGGCATTCTGGAGCATTCTTCAATCTAACACACTGAAGAATTTCATGTGTTAGAGGGAAAGGTGGTTGCTCCTTCATGTAGCAGAACACATATAGATTCAACCCACTCCTGCCATGGCCCCACTAGCCACAGTTCCAGTTTCACCCACATGAACAAGGAGCCCTGCTCCTCCTCAGTGCCAGTCCCAAAACAAGCTAGCCCGTAGGCTGCTTCTGCACTGGGATAAAGGATTTGTAAGAGTAGAGAAGTGATTTAAGGCCCTGCTAGCCCTTATTCCAACTGGAGATTGCTTACTGGACAAGAAAACTTTGTCTTGCATGAGCGTCCACAGTTGAGTGCAGAGTCAGCCCAGTTTTTTGTTAAGATGATCCAGTAGGAACCAAGCTGACTTTGCAGTGTGATGCATCAAAAAGCTCAAAGAATTAATTACTCAGCTAATTCTGTGCAGAAACCACTGCAGAATGTGCACAATATTCTATGCTCGTATTTATGCAGTGACACATTGGCAAATGAAAATGGTACCCACCAGCACAGCCCAGTGTGCTCAAGTTCCCTAGGCCAGATAAAGTCATAAAGTAAAGAAATGATCTATTGCACATGTAGTGCATTAGAGCTCTTCATTAACAGAGGGACTAATCAATTTATGGAACTCATGAATCAGTAAAGCTATTACTTATAATGATTATTGGCAAATTAACATATCACAGTGTGCTGACCCCGATTCATCTCCAGTGCACGCCTACCCATCCACAGCCAGTGAAGGACCAGCACTGTTCCCTGCCTGGAAGGCACTACAGATGCACAAAGCATGACTATTTCTTTTTAATAAGCCTGGCTGAGTCCACTCAACCCAGGGGATAAAAAACCACAGCAGAGTCAGCCTCCACGGTTTCCACTTTGGTAAGCATACATGTGTATTGTGGTAAAGTAAATAAAATATTAAATGTATGGAAGAGTACAAGCCTTAGCCTCTGGACACAAGTTCAAAATCCACTCAAGGGTTATGTACTAGAAGACCCAGTGTTGGGGTGCAACTCATGACAAAGAGGTTCCCTGCTAAATTCTGATGCTGATCTCATTGCCCATTTAATGCTTGCTCCTATTTTGCAGGTAACATAATCCAATACATTAATTTGGATTGAGATTTTGCCCAACGAGGATCCTAAACAGAGGAAGATCACAAAAATCACAGAGACAGGCTGCCCGCACCCCTGTAGTCCAGCAGCCCTACAGACAAAATCAGCCAGAGTGGGACATATGGAAAACCTCAATGCAAGATGAAAGAAAAAGAGAGGGAAAGAAAGGGAGAAATGGCATTATTCAACTTACACTCAGTCACAGAGCTCAGTAGGCCACATGTGTGAAATGATCCTTTATTAGCGATCCTGTGGCTTTAAACCAGAGGAGACATGGGCTTTGAAATCCTACAGACAGGAGATCATTCCCTATTTAATTCTACTAGGCTTTTTCACAGAAGCTTTTTACAGTCTAAACTGACATTCTTCTCTCTATTCATTATTGCATTCCTGGCCTAAAAACTGTATGACAAGGGAAAGGAAGAGGAAAATTAGGTTACAGTGCAAACAAACATACTGAAAACATTGCACATTTGAAAATAAATTAAGTTTAATTATACTTCCCAAAGGTTAACTTCATAGGTTTTATTATTAGAAAATATCAAAACACTGTTCATTTACTGCAGGGCTCTTCTGCCTGCTGCTTTGTTTCTGGGTCACGCAAGTGTCACAAAGGGTCAGCTCCACATTACTTACAAGACACGCTTGCTTAACAAAGTAATCCACAATCTTTCCAACACTCATCCACTGTTAAGCACTTGTGCACAGAGTGTCGTGGACATCAACAAAGCACTCATAGGTTCACCAAAAGAAGGAAGCTCCTACCAGCTGAATCATCAGCTTTTTGAACATACAAAGGGCAGGGCACTCCAGCCTGCCCTAAACCAACATTTCCTTGCTGAAGTCAAAGGAAGCATGCTGCTCTAGGCCAGTGAAAAGTCCATCCTTGACATCACTCATATTGCTGTTTGCTGAATTAAGGTTTAATCAGAGGTTATCATTGTCTCTGTTAATTCATTATGGCTTATTTTTGTTGTCAAAACAACAGCCTCACCAATACAAACAACCAAAACTGCATGATGTTAGTTCAGGGCTCTGTATACTTTTCTGGTCTACAAAGGTGAGTTTGGGGTTTTGGCTATGCCCGGATGCACCCTCAAGCTCTGCACTGATGCCACAGCATTGTGCAGATGTAGCCATTCTCCCTTGCCCTGCTTCAGTTTCCATGAGAAAGGAGTACAGGAGCCAGCAACACTTGCATGAATCAGCCAGGTCCCCTCTCAGGAAGGTCAGGAGATGACAAACATATCTCCACAGGACATTTTAGAATCTTTCTGTCTCCACTTCCTACATGTTAAATTTGCACACAAATACTTGAGACTGCGTGTGCTTTAATGTGATGGGGGAAAGCCCATTTTAGCAGTCTAGTTTGAGGCAATGCACCAGACAAGATTACATAATTGGAAAAAAAAGCTCAGTGTTTAGAGCTGTGCTGGGTTTTAATGGGTTTCATCTTTGTATGCGAGTTAATTGTCAGTCCTCTGTCCTGCTGCCATCACTCCACAGCTTCCTCTTGCTGAAAGCTATCCAGTCCTTTGACTAGCACAACAAACAAGCACATCTTAATCATCACCATCTTAAATGGACTCTCCAGAGTAAAATGACAGAAGCACAGCTGCAATATTTACTTTTCTACAATGACAGTCCCCTAGGGAAAAAAAAGGTGGGGATGGGGAAGGGACACTTGCTTTCTTTCTTCTGAGCACTCAGTTTAATTACATTCCTAATGGTGAGTTTGTGATATCTTATCTTGCACACAATGAATACTCTATGTGAGTCACCAGATTTGATATGACTCTAAAAAGAGTGGCACACAGTTCAGCAAAGCTGGAGAACTGGATGGCCAAGTTTTTGTTCTGTCAAGCACCAATGTTTCATCACCTTGAGGGCATTATTAAACTTGCCAACCCTTTTGCTCCTCTTATTGGTAAGACATTTCCTGGAGAACAGGAAAGGAGGAGGGGAAGAGGCACTAAAACATACTTTCTAAAGACTTGAAGGCATTTGTCCATTTTATGACTCTTATTTGTTCTTGCTCTGTCTGTTCTTCCTATTGTGCTTCTCCCCATTTAGATCTTGTTAACATCACTCCTTTGTTATCATCCTAAATTAGCTGTCCTTTGAGCTACATGTGCACGCCTTGTTTCTTCAGTTTTTGCTTCTCTGAACTGTCCCTATTCACTTTCCTTCACACTAGAGCTTCCCTTTTCTCAGTCCACAACATGCTTTCTAATCTGCTTTTCATTTGCTTCTTTTCACCTTTAGTTTCCCACTGGCCAATAACCAGTGTGCTTTACAAAATAAATTACTTTATAACTGATTCTCACTGAAAAGTGATGGGCACATAGATGGATAAAGTTGAGCACCTAGAGCAGGAGACATTTGAAATTTCAGTGCCCCAAAACACAAGGATAAAGAGAGCAACCAAAAAGAGATACCACAGAAAAACCCTGAAGGGGCACTTGTAATTTCTGGCATGTGCAAACAAGTCTAAGGGATGTTTGTAGCCATAAAACCTGGACTGCAGATCATGTAGCTGTACCACAGCAGCCTGTCTGGCCGCCTGACCATTACCCAGCTAGACTGGGAGCTGTTCCTATGTAGCCTCTTTCATAATCATGGTATTTCACAGCACTTCACAGAATAATGAGTTGGCATACTACAGCTATTATGCACTTAGCAGTAGTGCACAGACAACCTTGCACATCTAGAATCAATTTTATTGAAAAACTGATGGGCAGGGCAGACAGGTTATTCTCTCTCTTTCTGTTATGAGAAGTGTCATGGATCTTGAGCTAGCCTCTTGCAAGGCAGTATAAAAAATAGCCTTTTATATATATGTTGAGGGTTTTTTTCAAAGGAAAAAAGAAAAGGTGTTTTTACTGAGTGATAGCTTGCTTAAAGTGGGTTACAAGGACTCTATATCCCAAGAACTGCCTTCTAGTCCCTATTAGGATGATAGGAATATTCTCATGATTAGCTACTATGCCAAACAACATGATTTTCATCATCCTGGATCTGCTTAAGAATTTTCTTCAAAAAGACACAAAGACAAAAAGTGGATTCAAGTGAAAGATGAAGATGGCAAGTCCCAGAGGCAACAGCAGTTCCCCACACAGTCCATGATTTGTCTCACCCTGTTAGCCACCTTGATGAATATTTACATATCATTCTTTTATGCACGGATGCACAATTGCACCCACAGGTAATGGCACATTGTGTGGCATGCACTATGAGCTTGTGACACCAGACTCATCCCCCCTTCTCCACTCTATGCTCAGTGTAGGAGCAAAGCACACCACCATCCAGGATCCCTTTGCAAAGTGGCTTAGTGGTAAATCCCTCTCTTTTTCCCTTCCTACGCAAGGTACCTGACACACTGTCTTTGAGGATGGGCACAAATTCATCTCCTGAAATTGGTCTATCTCCACTATCTGAAAAATTAGATTAATCACCACCAGCTACACCTTCCTGGCCACTGTCCTGTCCTGGTAAATCTATGCAGGACCCAACCAGCTGAAACATTTGTTTTGGTTGAAAGTTAACTCACAAAAAACAAATTAAAACAGAAAACACAGCTTTCACCATAGGCTCATAGTAGGACCCAGAACCTTTTTTTTCTGAAGTTCTTCAATGTTTTTCTTGCTTAAATGAAAGAAGAGATCAGTACTAACAGCATGCTACTTTTGAATTTCTTTTTTTTTTTTTCCCAAATGTAGGCTGTACTCAGAATTTTTCTTATCACACTGTTCCACAGTGGCTTTGTAATTCTCCTTGGTGTTTCCCAGGAGAGTCAAAAATACCTTGCAAGACCCCAGCAATGTTTGTAACAGTGGTTACTGGGAGGGGACCACAACTGCTAACATTAGATATCCTTTAATTTAGAAACAATAGACACAAGAAAGGCAACATGGCCCAGCAAGAGAGAGTTTGAGGGACTTACTCCTGTGTCTGTCCCTCTTCCTCTCGCATTTTGTTTAGCTCATCCATTTAAATGCTGACCTCAACAGAACAGTTGTCCTGTGTCTATGGAGACATAGAGGATGGAGCACGTGGAGGCCCTCCTACAAAACATCAGAAGCCTTTAGCCTGGTACAGTCGTGCAGCCAGATTGATGACAAATTTCCAGCCACACTGATAGTCCATTTTTAAAGGATGCATACTTCTTCCTATCTATCTTGGATTTCATGTGAGAAAGGTAACTCTCCAGCTTACATGTTTACAGTGAAACCTTCAAAACAAATCCAGCACAGGAAGATGTTGTGACAAGTTACCTGCAAACCTGGAAGATAATAGCTCTCAGAGGTCAAACTACTCTGTTTACCCAAAAGAAGCATTAAATCTTACATCTGATAAGAATATCAATGTCACTATTCAATATGCGACACGTTCTCTTTGCAGAAATACAAAGACAATCCGTTTATCCATTAGAGCAGGGTGTCACATCAATTACTGGGATAGATGCATCAAGGAAACTCAATTGCTCTCATAGATTTTTCCAAGCATTAGAGTTGTGCTTCCCTTAACTGTGAGGGAAGGAAGAGCATCCTTTTCTCTTTATTTAAAATCTCCTACACTGTACAAATTAGAAATCACAGCCAACTTTCACAACTCCATGTGTGCAAAATCCCTCAGTAGTGCTAAGTATGTCCTTAAGGGACCTGCAATCCTTGATGCCCAACATTACAAATGTGAAGTCTTTCCACCACCCACCATGGACAGATATTTTCAGAGCAGCACCCTCAAAATCTGTGCTGCTCCCGCAGGTCTGCAGTCATTGCAAAAGCTGATCTCTGTTCAGGTCAGGTTGTTTCTCAGTCCATGCATGGAACTACTAGCCCAAGTGAGAGGTGCATACATAGAACAGCAAAATGGTTTGGAGGGGCACTGGAGCTGCATTAGGTGTTTCTAATCCTGTCAGCCCCATTTTAAGGTTTGGGAGTCATACTGAAACACCCCCAAGGGCCAAGGACTTTAACCAAACCTGCACTCCCCTACTGTCTCTTATGCAGCATCCTGGATCCATTAAATAAACATTCTTTATTAGCCTCTGGAGGCACAGATGATGGAATGCTGCAAGCAAGGCTAACACTGCTTTTCCAGGATTGGCAGATGTCAGAAACACTTGAAATCTGGTGAGAAACTTCTCATGACATTTCTTCAAACCTGGGAGCTCTGCATAACTTGTTCAACTTCTTCAAGCACTGCTCAGCTTTCAGGCCCTGACCTTGTCTGGAAAAAGGTACCACAAAGGCAAATATAAGATGTAGAATTTGAGAAGCAGCCAAAATTTTTCAGAGTACAGAAATACTTTGCTCATTCTGAGTTTGCAACTCGGGCCTGTGTTTTGCTCTATTTAGAACAGTTCACTAAATAAGGGAGGTCATATTTTACGGAAATACTGCAAAAGGACAGAAGGCAAGCTGGACATGTCAATCTTTTCAATTCTGTGTCCTCATAGGAGACCCACTCTCTGGAGAGCTTATTCCTATTTCAAAGGACAAGCTGTGATTGCTGAGCTGATTTCAGTCTGTATCATTTCGGTCCCAAGAGTGTTGGCACAGTTAACAAAAACACTCCCAGCAGCAGAGCAGCTCTGTTGCTAACACAGCACTGTGTGTATGTGAGGCATGCACATTAGTCACAGTGCTACACCCCACCCTGGGCCCTTGCTTGCTTTGCTGGTACCTGGCAAACTCCTTTAGATTTTTGATGCTACTAAAATGATCTGAAAGATGCAGTTTCAGCTCACTTGTGAGCTCCTCTGCTCAAGGAACAGCTCCTGACCCGTTCCCCACCCCACACACCCCCAACCTTCTTTTTGAGGATCAGGAGGGGTGGAAAACACATCAGAGACACTGGAATGATATCGTGCCTCTCATCCCACAGTCCAGTGACTCAAGCAATCTCTCAGGAGGCAGGAAACCCACCTCCAGTTCCCTCCTCTGCCTCAGAGCTTGGACCACCTTAGATGATCCCATCCCAGAGTACTCAGTGAGGCAGTGGGTACTTAAGGATGCAGATTTGGTGTGAACCACTCAATTTAGTCCCCAGCTTTAGCAGGGCAGCTGAACAGGGAACAACCATACAAGGTTCTGCAGAGCCCTGGTACTGGTACGTCACCTCGTCAAACATATTCTCCTAACTCTGAACTTAATTTTACCACCCGTTTATTAATTACTGACTTCCTAATCAAGGCAAACAAGGCATTAAATAAACTGAGCAGCAGTACCAAGGCATTTGATAAACTAGAAATAACACATCAAAGGCTACAGTCTCATGGTAATACAAGTTCTAGTTAAAGGCCTCCCCATGCATATATGCCTTGATCTGTTAAGGTTATTAAAACGGCAAGCACAGCTGTATTTTTATTAAAATAATTAGCTTCTTCAGTCTGTTTTGAGTGATGTTCCTCATTTTAGATTCAATTTAAGCTCCATCCTATCCAAAGCAGCATATGATTGCAAATTATCTCTGTCACAAATGAAAGTTACAGTGATATTTAAAACCTAATTATTAACTCAATATTGTAATGGCTTGAGCCTGTAAGGCGCAGAGTTCTTGAAGGCCCCTGTAATTCACAGGCATCAAGGTGTCACACAGCCTTCTACAAAAACCCACAACCACATCCCATTGCAGAAATGCTCCCAGAAAGTCCCTATTTGAAAGCGTTTGACACTTCCTATAGACAGCAGGCAGCCATCTAGCACAAGTTTGTGAACTTCTCTGCAGCAGGGTTAGTTTAAGTAATAATAATATTTATATTCTAAAGAACACTGTTTAAATACACCTCCCACACAATGAGATTTACTATTTTTAGATAGAAGATGTCTGTGTATCAGAAAAACAGCAAAGATCAGAGCAGGGAGTTTGAAGTCAAACCTCCAATTTTATGATTTTACTGGGGCTCAAGAAGGGTATGTTAGATTATTTTTTTTTAGCCACCTCTATTTCGTAATGATATTTTACACAGAAGTCAGCAGAAATACTGAAACTCCAAGCAACTTCATGAGGTTTGCCACAAGCACTCACCACTGTTGGGCCTGGACTAAACTCCCTAAACACCACATACTGAAAATTAGCCCATCTGTAATACACATACAACTCTTTGCATAATGGAAAGGGACCAAATTTAAGTTCCTCTCTGCCACAGTGCCTGAAGGGCAATGCTGCATCTTGCTCCCCAACATGAGTGTGGTGAGCCAAGGGTAGCACCACTCTGCCCCATGCAGAGCTGGCAGGGCCTGGGCCATCACTACTTGGAAGCAGCCCCTGCCTCCTCCAGCCCTGCCATCCCACCCTTGGGGCAGACAGGCCCTGTTCTCTCAGGTCAGTGCTGAAGCCATGGCCTTGCACAGCAGGGGCCAGATGGAGGATGGAGGAGCACAGCTGTGAGTGCTTCATGCAGGAGAGCTTGTGGTGCTGCCTTGCCCAGAGGTACCTTCCCATGCCAGACCCCATCCTCCCTGCTCTGGGAAATGCTATTTCCCTCTGGTAGCACCATGCCCTGCTCTGGGCAAGCTGCCTCCCAGCCTGCAGGACTGGCCTTCATGCTGGGAGGGAGAAAAAGAACACTCTGGACGTCCTACTAAGCCCACTTTCTGAATCTGGTACAAGTCATTAATTATTTTAAGATAATAATGCCTGAGCATCAAAGATGACCAAAAAGCCTGCTGAAATCAGAGGGATTTATCACAGCAGCAAAATGGAGGGGTATTTAGGATGTAATTGCAGTTAGATGTTCTTTGCTGCTCTTCTCCTTGATAGAGCTTTTTCCTGGCTTGTAGGTCACTGACCTTCCCTCATTCTTTGCAGGGACATATGGCCATCACTCTCATCTCTGTAATAAAACTCTGCACACAGGGCCTTAAACAAAAACAAACTTTCCACCTTGAGCACAGCAAGTAATCACTGCTGTTTGAGCACTTTTCACAATTGGCGATTTTTGCACTTTGGCAGTTTTACTCTGAGTCCAGAAGAAAGTCATATCTTGGCCTGGATAATATATTGAGAAAGGTAAGGTGATTATAAAAATTGCTAAAACAGAAAAAGAGGCAGGTAATGGCATCAAAATGAAGGCACAAATTTCCTGCAGGTAGGACTTCAATAAAGAAAGGAAAATAGGCTTTGCAATGAATGTAAGCAATGAGAGATACAAAGACACAAAAAAGTGCTCTTAAAAAATCTGAACCAGACTTCTAGAATTTCTGAGATACTGTTTATATTTACATGCTCATCTAAATTCACCTCAAAAGTGCTCTATACTCTGAGCAGCCTGCCAAGAAATAATAAAAGAATACATATATTTCTCTCTATTTACTCTTTTCTGCCAGTATTTCACATCAACAGACCATAGGAGGGGGAACAGGGAGGAAACACACACATGCACAAATAAAGTGCTTGAATACTCAGCAATCCTTTAAGGTTTTTGGCTTCAAGATTTTTTGTAGCTGCCAAAAAAAAAAAAAAGGCAAAATGTTTTCACTCAAGCAATCAAGCAGCACTTAAATCCTATTTAAACTGCAGTGACGGACTGCCAGTGAATGCTCTGTGCTAACACCAAAAGATAGAAGACACACAGACCTTTTTATTACCCCACTAATCAGCAGTTTTACTCCATTGGTTAGTGTTTTCTCTTATCTGCTCATTTCTCACAGTTCCCTATGCACCAAAAGAGGTTATATTGCTCCTTCACATGCTAACTGTGCTCAACTTTTACAGATTTCTGCACCCATGGAAACATGCACTGGCATTCAACTGCTTCCCTGTTAGTTATCCCAAGTGAGCCTGCACTGGAACTGATTTATTCCATCCCCTTTTATGCCATTTCCCTGCAGACAGGCTGCACATGGCCATGATGAGAACTCCCATTTTCCCTTGCACAACAGATCATCAAAAGAGCTTCTCAGTTTGTTAGTGGGCACCACACATGTATCATATGCAATGGAGTGGACCTGTCAAATAAGGGAAAATGCAGAAAAGATCAGCTTTCCCTCTATAATACAACCCTGTCATAGAAAACTATTGCTGTGATTAGCCTAGAAGCTTGAGACCATGACACATGGGTTCTCCTCTGTATTTTACCACTTGAATCTTCTTGTGGTTATTTTTTTCATATCTCAACAAATGTAAATCTCCAGAAATGAAAAATACTAAGGGACTCATCCCTCTTAAGTTCATGAATGTTTCAGAAATAAAAAGACAACTCTGGTGTACAACTTCATCAGAAAAAAACACGCCTTCCTTTTGAAGGTTTCTGCATAGAACATGTTAGCTGAAGTACATTGAGGTAGGCAGGAAACATCACTTCTGTGATGTGAGACTTCAAAACAGAGAAATATAGTCTATTTTTGAAGTTCTGCTCTCTGTGTGTGTGTGTGTTTCCTCCCTCCTCCCAACTAAGCTGTTGCAGTTCAGTGCTGTCAGCTTTGTTTCATTCATGGGTCCTGGCCCAGCTCTAGAGAACAGGGCTCTTTCTGATAGCGCTGGATACTTTTTTAGGAGACATTAAAAAGCTCCATCAGGAACACAGTGGTCTAAAAGCTTGCCAAAAATCTGACTGACTTTATAAGCTCTATTAGTGGTCAGCCTCACTAGCTGAGTTTGTAAGCATTGCCAAACTGCTCTGGCTGCAGTTTGACATGCTGTGCTGGCTGCAGCTGATGCAGGCTAAAAAGTGAATCGTTATTACCCCCCTCCCCCCAGGCTCTCCCCTAGCTTGTAACTACCTTCCTATCAAAATTTACCCTGCCTCATATCTGACAGAGCAGCTGCACAGGCAATCAGCCTCTCGGCCAGCTGTGTTAATACAGGCCAGGTTGAGAAATACCATAGTTAGAAATGCTTCAGCTAACCAAGGTCATATGGCCAGGACTGGGGCAAGAGCACCTACAAAGCTGGCAGGCTGATGAGGCTGCAACCTGGAGCAAGCTGGGGATCAGGCAAGGTTTGGGGACAGCAAGGAGCTCATCAGTGTCCTGTTTCAGGAAGACCCAAAAGGAGAGGGCTTCTCCGCTTGGAGTTTTCCAGCAGCTCCATCCAGCACAGCAAATCTTCAACCTCTGCAAGGGACCCTGCTCTGCTGTTTCCAATCCAATGGCGAAAAACACACAGCCAAAAAGTTTCACACACAAAGGCAAAACCTCTTGTTCTGTCCAGGCAATTTTGGACACTAGGAAGCCTGCATAAGTTTCTATTAATAGCAGTAACAGATTATCTAAAAGGAATGAAAGGCAGCTAATACTAAACTTGGTGCATGGGTCAGTCTGTAGACAAAACATGTTGCTTGCTTTGTGCTAAGTTCTAGCATAAACACAAGATATTTAAAGAACAAACCCTAACTGTCAGTGCATTTGGGTGGGATTTTTTATTTCTCTTTCCCCCTCTAAACATGTAGAGCTTCTCCACAAATTTCAGTCCTGCTGCTTCCCAAGAAACACAGTTTGAGAGGAGAGACTCTATATCACCCCACTGGCATGGCCCCAGGCAGCACACGTGCCCTGAGGCACACGGTGCAGACCCCACACCTCTGTTTCAACTGCAAGATACACTAAGAGTGACCAAAGTCATCCAAAGGCCCCAAGGACATGTGTCTACCTCTGAGAGATGCCTTCCATTCCCTTCTTCCCATAGGGATTGTTTTACAGATTTGGCTCTCATTCTTAACTGTGACGGTGTTTTAATGGAAAAATATTGCCCGGGTTGGCCATCTGTCTCAACTATTGGATCCGTAACACATTTAAAAAAAAAAAAAATCACAAAACCCCCAACCAACCATAAAACACAAGGAAAACCCTAAATCTAGTGGAAGTCTTCTCCAGGATTTTTCCAGTGCCTTCCTCAACACTGAAAAACTTAAAAATAATAAAAATCCAGCAATCTCTTGCCACTATGACTCCCCAGAAGAGGGGTTGATACCTGCCATTGTCAGAAAAAGGCAAAGCTATTTTACAGCAAATAAAGATGACTGCTGCATGGAGAAACTCTTCCCCTGAAAGACCCCCGTGGGACCTGATCTGGCAGCGAGGCACAACCTGTTTCCATAGGACTTCTCACTGTAGAGCAGCAGCACCAGGTATCACTGGGCATGACATCCCCCAAGGATACAGCACCCTACCAGCCAACCCACTCACTCTTCCAGGATCAGCAACCTTCCTGATGGCCCAGTTTTGAGTGGATCACCTCTCCCCAGCAGGGAGATCAGCCAGCCATTAACCCTCCCAGTTCTTCACCACCAGAACAAGGACAACACCTTCCTGGCACATAGAAGAAAGAAGGGAGGCATGTGATTTAAGGAGATGAAACCATGGCAGTGCTGAGCCCTGTGGTGGCAGAAATCCCACAAATTTGTGGTTCTGGTGCTAGTGATGGTGCCCAGTGTTGGTATGGCATGTATCAGCACATCCAGCCGCGTCTGGGACACACTCAGAAACCAAACCTCCGTGAGCTGTGAACTGCTGTCCTCATCTCAAGATGATTCACTCAGATGCTAGAACTTTAAATGTCACTATTGTTAACTCACAACTCAGCAGAACATGCAAGAAAGACTGGGGAGAGAAGGATTAAGAAAGTCTACATGAGTCACAGCTCATTTTAGCACCACCAGCAAATAGGCCATGCACCCAGGACTTCATTGCCGTCAAGAATCTGAACCTCAAGGCAGACGGTCTGAACTCACCCACAAAGGACTTAGGCTTCAAAGCAAAGCCAAACCAAAGGAGCCAAGCAGAGCTCATGGGTCTATTCCAAGCCCACAGAAGGAGAGCTCAAAGTGCCTGAAAACACTTGCACAAGACAGTTTATCGTAAGAGAAACATATGATTTTCCAGCTGTAGCCATCTTCATGGAGGTTTAAGGAGCCCTTGTTCACAAAAGGCTTCACTTCTGCTCCCCTGCAAGTCAGATACTTTTTAGTCCTCTTTTTCCTGAGCTGATTTCTAACTGCAGTATATGCCCGACTTCAGCCTTCCTTGAACCAAATTTGCATCTTACATGAAAAAAAGAAGGTACAAGCCCAATACCCTCAAAACTGGATGGAAGTTGAGTTGGCTAAGCTGACAGTGTGCCAAGCATGCATGGTTTTGCTGGGGAGCAGGCAACACAATGCCTGTTACTTTTTGTTGAGTGTGGGTGAAAATGCAGGGTGGAATCTCTATCAAGTACAATAGAAACTGAGATTTTGTGGCAATGAAAAAGGAGGCTATTGCTGCAGGCCAGAGAGCAAAAATTCATACCAGGCAGTGGATGCAGAGCAGAGCAAAGTGCATGGTTTGGAGAATATGAACAAAAGAAAAAATTTATGTTAACTGCAAGGCATGTCTTAGATGGGAGCACTTGGACAGGAAAAGTCCTTTTTCAATTCTAGGACTGCTGCAACAACAATACAATTTTGCTTAACACCATAGCTATATTACCAGAGGGGCTGAGAACTTGGAAAGCTTAGAAGCAGCACAGCCATTCTCACATTTTGGAGGAGTCTTACCATGACCATAGGAGACTGTCAGTAAATAATTTGGGATGTTATCACTAGGCATGTCAAGGATGGAAGAAAATGGGGCAGGAGACAAATGAATGCATTTACCTCTGATTTTGAATCTAAGTTATCAAGGGTTCCAAAGGGAAAAGAACCAGCTTTTCAACTTCTTCACTATCTCTTTGTTCAGAAAATGTCACGGCACTGTTGTTGGAAGTGCTCATGAAGGCATTTTATTTATAGACTGTATTTTCACAAGTCCAGAGGCAAATCAGTCTCATGTCCTTCCCAATGCTTCATTATCATTTGCTTTGATTGCCTTTTATTCCAACTCCAGTTTCACAGCTAGAACATCTAGTCCATTCCACCTGCCCTGCAATGGTGTGCAGCATTCCTGAAATGCAACACAATGATCGACTGAGTCTGCATGTCTGTGGAGACCTGAATCAGTCCAAAACAAGTTTATGGCATGCTGGTGCTCATCCCACTCATGCATTTCTCCTTCACCAGTGCTGGGGTTATTCAATTCAGAGCCAATTTGGCCTGCCACCAGCAGCAGCAAGCTCTGCTCCTTGAAGCAGCCCACTCTGCAACTACAGAAGCAACAGCATGGATGCTAAGATGGAAGTTAGCTGGTCAATGCTTCAGTTGTGGTTCCAGGAGGAGGTGGCTCTGGAGTGGAGTCAACACTTTGTATAACTCCAAAAAGATACTTCCTAATGAAAAATAACTCTCATGTAATAAATTACTAAATAAACCAAAGCATCCACTCAGAAATATATTCCCCCCCATCACTGAAGCATGATGTTCCGTATTGCCCTTTGCTTTTTGATATGCTGGGAAGAAAGAATAAGGAGAAGAACATTTCAAATCTGTTTCCTGTAAAAAGTCATGCAAGCACTGTTGATATCTCTTGCAGATGTGCAAGTTATGTTTGGATACAGATTCCAGTGCCTCACAGCTTTCAGTCATAGAGACATTGACAAAGCCAGAGTCAAAATAGCTCATTTTAGTTTCCCACAGCTCCGATGTCATTCACCCTAACACAGATGATCAGCATTTCTCTGATTCCCAGGCATCAGCAACACTCTCACAGAACTGAACACTCTGTGCAACAACACAACTTGGGAAGAGAGGATTTCCCAAAATCCTGCATGATGTTTGGGGGCTGCACAGTCACCATGTGTACCTGTCATCAATTTCTTTATCTTTAGGACAGCATAAACAATCACCAAAAAGTTGCTGCTATCACTCTGTGCAAAGGGCTGTCTTTTTTTCTGCTATGCAGAGCATCAGCATGAGAGAGCAAGCCCCTGAACTGGTGCAGAACAATGTTCCTTGTAAAGAAGACACCACCATCCCCCAGCATCTCCAAAGTTTGTGCACACAATAAGGAGCTGCTGTGCATTGGTAGGGGGTGGGGAAAGGCAGGAGGACATTTATTCTATGTTGTTAAGACCTATAAAGGCATTGGTTAGGTTTATCAGCAATGGATGGATTTGGGGTAAGCATCATCAGGATAGGAGGATTTAGAGAGTCCCTTATTTCCAGTGTTCTTCACCTTCTTTATGGTGCCCTTTTCTTTTTTTCCACAAGTAAATTTAAAATGTTGCTGCAGTATTTCTGACCTCTTTCACACAGGGCATCAAATCTCCAAAGAATCCCTTAAAGCCCAGTCCTTTCCCAGTGCAGTATCCTATTAGTGCATTGACCCTTTGTGCATCCAGCAGAGCTGCTAACCAAAAATGCCTTTGGAATCTAAAAGCTGTGGCACAAAGGCAGCCCTTAGGTTTGAATAGGGCAGAGTGGAGGATTTATTCCTCCTTGGAGTGAGCTCTTCATGGCATGGGGGTTACAGCAGAGTAAGCAATGAGAGAGTGAGGGCTCTTCAGCTGACATAATTCTCTTATTAAAAAGGAAACAAATTGGAGTCCATACCAAGGATTTCCTAAAACAGAGCTCTTACCAGCTGACTTCAGTTGCATAAGCAGCCTCAGATGTAGCCAACTTCCCAAGCCTAGGTCACCATGGGAAAAAAACTCAGGGAAAGAAAACAATCTGGGTTTGAATATGGATCAGAAGAACAGCAGTCCAGTTGTGTGTCACAGAAGGGCATCCCATTCAGAATTCAATAAAGGGGGTACTTGAAAAACAAAGTGCCTTTCAGGTATCAGAGCTATGAAAGCTTTTCTGAAATATTCCTTGCACTTAAAAGATGGGAGCAAAGTGCCTAGAAGCTCCATCAAGCTAACATTTAAAAAAGTTGGTGTGAATTGATATAGAAAACAGCTCCTTCCTTCATGCCTCCAAAAGTTTTGTAAAGGAGGAGGAGATATCTACATGCAGAGTGCAAACAGATATGGTAGATTATCTGGGACAGTCTCAAAATATAGTGACTACTCTCATGAGCATAGCTGACTCTCAGGAAAAGAAGTCCAGGATGAAATAGCATCCCTCAGTAATGAATTTGCTCTTACACCCCATCACAAGTCAAAGGCCCTGAGCTGACTTATTTCTGCTATTACAGGGGAAGACTGATAAGACAGAGGCACTGAACACACTACCACATCCCAAATGCTTGTTTTTCTTTCCCTTCACCCACCCAACCAATGAATTCTTTGTGCAAGATTTTTTTTCTCAGGAAGAAATTTGGGGTTGCCATACAGTCATGAACAAGGGATCACAAGAACACAGCTGTATTTAGCATTTCACTTGAAAGTTTTTGTATCTATAGTTTTGCCACAATTACTCTTCCCCTTTGATCCCCACCAACCATACTTTGTTAACAGATTATTTAAGACTTTTAATTTCTCTTATCTTTCAATTCAGATACTTAAGATAAAAAATTAAAACTTAAAGATTGGATGCACACACATACTACAACACCTTCCATAATCTGCCTTTCCCATTGTTATCATCATCTTCTTTCAAGGGGTAAGCTGAGAAACTCTGCCAAGTCTTCAGCTGAGTTACCAAGAGGCTTACAATGATACAGCCATCGCTACCACTGGAGTCAAAACAGAAGCCTGTTTTTCTTCCTTTCTCCACCCCAACACTTATGTTGTATTTGACTGACCTACCTAGTTGACTGACTGTGCCTCAGAAAACAGAGGTTTCAGTGTCTGGTCCCTTCCCTTGGTGAAGCCCAGAGGAACCCTGGCTCACCAAATTCCTGAATCACCTTAGGACAAATACCATGAAGCTCATACTAAAACACAGCACTCAGAAGGGCACTTGGGCACTTCAGGTACAGAGGCCTTGAATTTTCTGTAAAATGTGTTTTAAATACTAAAAAAAAAAACCAAAGGAAAAATTAAAGAAAGGATTCTTTAATATTTAATCAACTTCAGCAACAGTGCTTCATCTTCAAAATAAAACTTAAACATGAATGTTTGTGGATATTTGCAGCTATTTGCTCCCATGTGTGCAGGGGAAATGAAGCAAAAATACATACTGTGGCCCCTATGTAAACTAAAAAAATTTACTTATTATTGGAAAGTTAACTGCTTTAAGTGGAGACAGGAGAGATATGGATAAAATAATATTGAAGGTAATAAAATGAAAATAATTGATGCTTTCCCTCCCTTCTAAGTATTTCTACTATCACCGAAAAGGGTAAACTTAAAAAAACATACAGAAGGAGAAGTAGATATGCCACTACTATTGCAAGTGCAACACAAAAATCTCTCCTTCCTGCTTACTTGTTTATCTCAGCAGCAGACCTGCCTTTACAGGAAAGGCCTGTCTTATCCACAGCTCTGTGCTCATGTAAACCTTCTCTTACACAGAAGGGCTGTGCTCCCTTAACTATTCTGGAGCGTTTCAAGCATCAAAAAGAAAGCATTTGGACATTAAGAGGAAGCAATGCATTTTCAGTCTCCCTTTCTTTTGGATTTCTATTGCCTGCATTAGTCAGCCTACATGCAGCATGCAACATTTACAACATTAATAAAATAGTTTGCCCACATCCTTGGAGGCAGGAAAATAAACCTGGAGCATTGATTTCAAGCTTCAGCAGGAACAGGCACCCAACATCAACTGCACAAAATGAAAGTCAAAGCCTCTGGCAACATGCACACAGCAGTGTCTCTAGCAGACAGCTCCCACCTGGCTACGTTTGGGCCACCTGGCTACCCCAGAACCACAGGACATCTCCTCTGCTCTGGATTTACAGCTCCAGTGCAACAAAATCAGTACCATATCCGTAGCTGACTTTGCCTACAAGCACTGGCCCATCCCTCCGTTCCAGCCTCCCTACTGCAAACAATACAACTTCACAACCATTCTGAGGGACCTAACAGGCTGTAATCACATTCAGCTTGGAGCATAAACTTAAGAACTACAGCTAACAAAATTCTCATGAGTATGTTTCACCCAGGACCGATACAGGTGGAATATAACCCTCAAAATTAATTTTTCTTCCATTCTGTCTTCTTATTAGGCATTTAAATAATTGATGACCTAAACAAAATAGAGAGCAAACCCATCTCAAATTTACCTGCTCCTGCACCCTCTTCTCCCTAGCAACTTTTCCATTGCAGCTCACCTGCTAGCAGTTAGGTATTTCCTTCATTGCTAGAAAAAAGGTGTACGCATTTTTGTTGTCCCAAGGTAAGCAGTATCCTGATACTTAACCTGATCTGAACATGGAAAGCAGAAAGGCAAAGTGGGGCTTTCACCAACATCCCCATTGGCCCTATCAGAGAGCTCCCACTTGACTGTATTTGTTACCCCAGAACCACAGGACCCTTTTTGCTTCATTTTCAGTGCAATCAGTTCATTTAGGTCAGCTGCAGAGAGGCAGCACTGACCTCAGGGTAAAACTAGAGAGCTTTGTTGTTGTTTTCCTTGTATTGCAGGACAGGTCATATGCACTAGTTACCTTGGGGTTTAAAATAAAAAAAAAATATACATATATGTTCTATGTGTCCTGATTAAGAGCAAAGAGCCTACCTCAGAGCACTCTCTCCTTCCTAGGCTATAAAAAAATAAAGGAAGGAAAAAAGCAGAAGCCATAGCAAGGCTGCCAGCAGAGCACCTCAGTGATCAATGCAAGTGAAAAGGATGAGGCAGTTTTCATCACCTCATGGCAGAGCTGGCTGCTGCAATCAGCAGAGCGCTCCTCTGCCCGGCACTGTGAGAGGCCTCGTCTTTGACCCCCTTCCTGCTAATTATCCCCTCAAACAGCTCACATCAAATGAGACTTATCAGGTGCTCCAGTTGCACTCAGTCACCATCCTGGTGTACACATCTCATGAATTCTTCTGAGGACAAGCAGGGAGAAGCCAAAAATAGCTTCCTCATCTTATTTACACAACAATCATGAACACTGTAATAAACAATTAAGCTCTGATGATGCTGCTTTATAAAATTACTTCAAATTTAAATATTTTATCTTCCACCAAGAAGGATAAGCAGAAGTGCTAGCACTAATCTTTAAAACAACAACAAAAAGAAAATCATAACTGCTCAATTTTTTATTTCTAATGCGTGTGTGAATTTTGACGATAATCAGAAGCATAGAAAAATAATTTTTTTTAGCTTCTCCCCCCCCCCCTTCAGTTTATACTAAGAAGTCTCAATATTTCATTCTTCCCCTGGCTGGCAAAACATATGCTTAAGTTCTACTGTCATTACTAAAACCTTGGCAAACACTTGCTTTATGTTTTAATTGAGTGTTACCCTTAAATCAGCGTGCATAACCAAATGCAAAATTAAAGTGCAAATAAGGCAAACTGCAACAGAAGTGTGATCCTGAGAGGGAAGGAGTTCACTCTTGAGGGATTTGCTTTCTGGTTTGTCCAGTAAGTCAGATCAATGAGCTAAAGGTCTGCAAGAGAGTGTATGCTGGAAAGCTTCAGTTTGGTTCCTCTGCTTAGTGCAGCTCTATCAAGCTACCATTTCAAGAAGTTGATAGGCTTTATGACCAAGATTTTGGAAACAAGGGATAGAAGTTCTGAGCCACCTGTCTGTTCTCATGGGCACCTTGAATTCAGATGTCTGACTATGCATGGCAAAGATGACTGGCCTTACTCCATTGGCTAAATCTCTGCCGATGTTGATGTCTTTGGTACCACAACTGTGGTGAGCAAGTTTCTGTAAAAGACAGGGACACTCCTGCAGCTGGAGAAACCTCATGCTGCACAGACACAGTGGAAATATCACACCAGCTTGGAAGGAGTATCAATACCTGATTGTTTGCAAAAGGTGAGCAGTCATTAAAGCCATACAACATCTAAAAGTAGCAGACAAACTTGTGGGAAGATCCTCATTTTATTTGTTCATGGCACTATGAATGTCCTGGTGGCACCAACACTGAGGCCCTGACATAAAGGAGAACAACCTGTGTCCTCTCCATGATGTACTCTAAAAATGCAAGTAGACTGGCAGGAGATTGTGGAGACTGTGTTTACAGCAGCTTTGAGCTTTATGGCAGGGAGCAGACATGAAAGACTTCTTTTGGTGGAGCTTGCATGGAAATCTTCTACAAGAATCAGGTCCTAAAGAGGACTTAGTTTCATGAATCACAGAACCATTCATTTCCACTTCAAGTATTTCCTAAAATCTGAAAGACTCAGAAACTGAGCATTGCATTTGCACATTTCTGTGCCAGCACAACACAACATATGCTTGACACATCTAGAAACATTATGGTGCTGCTTCCATTTCCTGCCAACCACTACAACTCTCTTTTCTTTCCTGATTGTTGTTTTGGGAATTGTTTCAGTGAAGGAAGAGGAGGAATAGAAGAGCATTTCAATACCTGGGAAAAGGAAGTGTTTAGAGGAAAGAGGCAAAGCACGTATTCTCAGGATCAGTTGGAGGCAGAAAATACCACAGAGCGTGACACAAACTGAGAAAAGATTTTGTACTTGCTTTTCATTTGTTCCCACAACAGATGGGTGCTGGCCTGACTCAAATTCTCCATGAAGTAGCAGTCATTGCATATGCTTCCAGATCCGTGTCAGCCTAGCTGAAAGCAAACGCACCCCTAGCCAAGCACAAGTTGAAGAATCAGTGCAGTGGCTACAGCCATGATGGTTACATGTCCTCAGAACCCCGAAAAGTCCTCTCCCACTCTTAAAGGCTCAAATCGCTTTTGGTTGTCTCTCCTACAAGAAGCACTGGGATTTAGGTACATAGCAGTGTTGATAAACACTTGGTATGCAGTTTTAGGAAGACCACAAATAGAGGATCCACCCTTCAAACATGTTCAGATTTGGGAGACAGTCAAACATCTGAGATTTGATCCTTATCTAGACAATTTGAAACATCTCAGCACCACCCAAGTCTGTACAAATGGACTGAAGCCCCTAGGGAAAGCCCTTTCTCATGAAATTTTGAGTATTTCCAAGCCTGGCTTGGCAAGAAATTAACATGAAAGCAGATTCCCCTGTGGTATTTTGGTATTTCTGATTTCAAACACAGACAAAAAAGCAGAGCAAGAAAATTATGTTGATGTATCATCTGAATTTTGAGACATGTAACTTAATTCTTTTTCTGATTACAAACTTTCTAACACTCTTGAGCACAGGCCCGTTAATCTTGACCTGTGTAATGGGTCAGCTGTACTATTGGCTTTAAAGCCCCACTTCTAGGCATTTGAGTTCTGGCTTATTTTAAAAATAAGGTCATCACGTCATAAAGCAGCATCTCTTCCCTTCTCACAGAGTTAGCCCAGAACACTGGCAGACCGCTGCACAGTGGGAGGTAACACTGAGACTCTGCTACATTTTAACAAGACATCCTCTGCCTCTTGCCCTATTGGTAAAATAGATCTAGCAAGGGTTGGTGGAAAACCATGTACTCTGGAAGGCCAAAGAGGGACTGTCATCCATAAATCTCAGAGCCAGTTTAAACAAAGTAATAAAGAGCATAAGTCACCTGCTGAGGAAGTAAAAACAGTGTGATATTTCTCCCCAAAATATAACAAAGGTGCAAGCAACACCAGAGATTACCACAGTCCTCTTGACTGCCTGTAAGGGAAAAGCCACATTTTGGAAAAGAATGAGGGAGGGTATGTATTTATATCCAGCAGCTACAGGAAGAAAAAATGGTATTTTACCCAGAGTCTGATCCCTGAAGAGGCCCAAAGTGGCAAAAATAGGATAATTGTAAAATAATAGCTCACGGTGTTCTCACACTTTTTTTTTCCATGCTGCTAAAAGCAATTCACTCAATCAGCAGTTGGCTATCATCAAAATTCCCTCCTTCATCTCTGTATTCCACTTAGGGAGTAGCAAATATAGGGCACTCGCCTCATAACTTTTGTTTTTTTCAAGCAAGGAAATTCTTACAAAAATGAAATAAGCCTCTGGTTTAATGGCCATCGACTGAGCACAATAGCTATGCTGGGAACAAGAGATCTTGAAGAAATTCCCTCCATGACTATAGGGCTGATTCTCTCATATTAAATGATCATGGCATGATTCCAGATGCAGAAAAGCCAACTCCTTCAGGATGGTTTGTTCTTGATTTTAGCTAATCTTCCCAGACTACAGAGTATTCTGTAATAAACCAATCAGCAAAGGGGCTCCCAGGGTGCAACACCCCACTTCTCAAAACTTGGATCTGTACCCAGTCACGCAAACTAGTCTAATCCTACACGAAGGCACACGTCTGCACACCCACTGGTAATTTCCAGAAAGCCTTTACCAAGGATGTTCTGGGAAAGCAGTTCTCTTCCATCTGCAGTTTCTTTTTTCAGCTGGTCTTCATAATCAGTTGGCTTTCCTTGTACCCCTTTTGATCACAGCCACTATTTCTGCACAGTATATAAGACTGCTTTAACCTGGCATGAGTCTGGACGTTTTCTACTTTTTCCACAGACTCCTTGACAAAAGGTCATTCTTCCCAAAATATACTAGGGTGACCCAGCCTCAATATAATTCAGGACCCAACCATCTCATTAAAAACAAACAAGACTAGTTAAAAATAGAATGAAAAAGTAATTTTTTGTTGTTTTTTTGGGGTTTTTTTTGTTATAAACACACCCAGAAGACACATCTGCTAAACTGAAGTTAGAGATTCAGTTTGGGTCTATACAGCAAAAAACTTCCTGAAATTACCAGACCAGGTCTGGTATAGAAGTAGTCATCTTTTCAGATACCCTGTCAATAGGCAGTTTCACCTTTCTGAAGATGTATTTTGTCTTAATGAAATAACTGTACTTCTACTACGTTCTCCTGCAGTTTCCATCAATCCGATATTCCTCCCCTCCTCTCAAAACATTCTGCGACATTATTATGCACAATCAGCATGTTGTGCTCCATCTCAAAGTTAGCTGAGGTCTTTGAGGATTAAGAAAAGGTGCAAAGTAAATGTTAGGTATGTTATTATTACTTTAATTACATATCCATCTGCTAACAGCTCCTCACTGAAAGAATGAATTTAAAACTGGATCCTACCAACTTCCTGCTCCAAGCTACCCATCGCCTTCCAGGCATATGAGGAAATTAACTGAAGTCTGGGGAAGTGGGGGACAGAGGAAGAATCTTTGACCACACAGCAAATATTAATGCAAGGAAGAAAGGACTCTTTCCAGAAGCAGCACCCTGGTTTTCTGGATCCCACACATTTCATCTCTTAATCTACTCCCTCATTCTTTAAAAGCCCCAACAGCTGAAACAAGAGATTCCTGGAATCAAGTCACTCTTCCCCCAATAGCTCCAAATACTGCCAGCACAACACCAGAGCTGTCAACATTCTACCTTTCCTTCCCTATTCCCTCCATGACAGCCCACCAAAATAGAACTGTTTCTGAAAAGCCACTGAAAAAGACCATGCCAATGGAGCAAAAGCGCTAATGTGAGCACTGGCCAACAGTCTCAGAATTACCACCTGACCAAGCTGACGTGAATTTCATTTGAGCTAGCTAAGTTTACCCATAATTTGCAAACATTCTCAATTCATAAATCAGTAATGATTCAGAAGTGATTATTGCAGCATTACATCATTTTCTAAAAACAGCATCACAATGCAGCTGCTTGCTACATCTGTGATGTATTTTATGGATAGTATCCACAAGTCATGGAAAATATTTGCTGCCAGGACACACCAATTATTAACATGCTGAGAGAGTAAAGGTAAGCTAAACTGAGGTCTGCTTTACCTTTTACCTCTTATGAGTTACATTTCTCTCTTTTACAGCTCTGAGTGAAAGGAGCCTGGCACAACCTTTGAAACAGTTCATTTGAATTTCCATCCCCAAATCCATCCTTTCCAACTTGGCACAGTGGGAAGAGTCTCTGTAGAGGTGCAATGCAAGTTGCTGCAAATCAGAACTCAGGTGCTTGGCAGGTATCTGCATCCAAAGTTCAGATAACACCTGGCTGTATGGTCCTGCCTGTAGATAGAACAATGATTCTCTATCTAGCATAAGTTTAAGAGGAGAAAAATGCAGATACCTAGATAAGAAGCAAACAGCAGATCTACAGATGCCACTGGGTCTTGAAACCTTGTAGGAGGCAGAGAAGCAAGAAAGTCTCATGGTGTGGCAAGGAGGCAATGAGCTAATGTAGCGTGCACTATCTCCCTTTTCTTGCTTTGGATAATTTGGTTTTCCTATCAAATTTCTTAGTAGTCTTTGCTGAATGAAACATATGAGGTTTTAAGGATTTTGCTCTAAACCATCATGTGATTTGTATGTCTTTTTGAGGTTTATCTATGTAATTCCCTTTGGCAATTTTTGAACGAAAATTTTTCGTTCTAATGCTTCTGGAGACGATATAAAAATTATGCTTGTACTTATGATTACGTACAAAGCTGGCATTACACAACTGCAAGTCTGTAGCCAAGAGAATGGAAACTCCCTAAACCAGATGATTTTAAAAAGTAATTCCTTTCAATCACACAAGATCCGCTGCATTTCAGGTTGCCATTTTTCCCCCTGGTCCTTCTGCTTTACATCTATTCCCTGTGGGCTGACACCCACTGTCCACTGCTTGATCCTTGTACCTCTGCCCATATATTTAGGCTGTCATTAACATCACGTAGGAGACTAGCTGGAAGAGACACACTCTGAGGAAAGCAGAGCCAGAGCATGCCCCTTCTCTGCAGCCAAGTGCACCATGCTGCCAGCACATCTGCTCCCCACCCAGCCAGAGAGCATCAAGGTTATTTTGGGACCTGCACCAACATGAGATGGTGGCACAGAGCACCAGGAGTATGAAATGCAAGGAGGGCCATGTAGCTGAAACCTGCAACTCAGGGACCAGCTAGCACCAAGACAACTAACCCCTGCAGAAACAGAAAGCAGAAATGTAGTGAAGGACATGAGCCCCCATGAGGTATTAGTCTCTGATACGCTGAGGTGGAGAAAGCAGGCACAAAAAAACACCATAAGAAGGATGAGGGGTGACACTACCAGGTCCTTCTGTCAATTTTGCCTGTGCCTTAATTGAGGCAAAGCTTCCAACAAGAAAATATGATGTGAAGGACTTCAGGCCGTCAAAGACCAGCTATGGAGGGAGTCTGGGCTGCCAGGCTTTGTCCTTCTACCCAGCAGGGAGGTTGCAGGCACCTTGAAAGTTGCCTTTTCCTTGGGAGAACAACAAAGCCTGCCACCAGGAGCTCATTTGACCCTCCATGAGGGGCCTGGAAAGGGTGAGAGGAGCATGTGATGCTGGGGATCAGCTAAAAGGCTTTGCACAAGGAGGAACAAGGAGAGTTCAGTATGGAGCAGCCATCCCTCAGGTGTGGGAGGACATCCAGGCTGAGCAATAGATGTCTGTTGCCTTCTGGCAGGCAGAAGGCCTGCTTCAAAACACCCACACTTTTCTTTTGTTACTCTTTCTATCATTTATTTGCCATGGGAGTAGGGAAGGCTGTGGTCAGGCGCAGCCTGGGGAGTACTCAGGGAATGATTTACACCCCGTGGTGAGGAGGGGCTGCTGACTGAGCCCCTGTGGCAGCAAGGACTGTGGGTCCCAGGCACACGCACCCTTCTGCAACACTCCCATCCCCACCTGAGCACAGAGGTGTCTAGGGGTAGTAGATACCCCCATGTTCTCAAGTGCCACAAACTCATCCCCAGCGTCACAGTACCTGGCAGGTACCGTTTGAGCTCTGTCTGCCAGCAGGGTCACCACCTAGCAAAACAGAATGAAATATGCCTTTGGAGGCGGGAAGGGAATTGCAGGGAGACATGTCAGAATACCATGTCTGACAACACTTAATCACCTCTCCAAAGAGAAAAATGGGAATTCCAGGGAAAGTTTAGACTGGCTACTAGGGCTTGCTTCACCAACAGGGTTATCAAGCACTGGAACAGGTTACCCAGAATGACCATCCCTGGAAGTATTTAAGAGATGTGTAGATGTGGTGGTTAGGGACATGGTTCAGTGGTGGACACTGCTGGGTTAACATTTGGACTCAATCATCTTTGAAGTCTTTTCTGATCAAATTGATTCTATGAGTTGTGGTAGCTAAAGCTGCAGGGGTCTTTGCCCTCTTCCTTATAGAATTTTCTCTTTTCCATGCCCAGAGAAGTGCTCATGGGCTCCAGGACACACCTGGATATCTGCACTGGGACATAACCTTCACCTGGAAGAATACAGCACTCCCTTGATAGAAACCTTGCTCATTTATGGTCTAACATCCATCCCAGCAACAATGCCATGACTAGAATTATTTATTTCGTGGTGAAATCAGTAGAGACTACACTTAGGGAAACAAAGTAATGCAAACCCTGAAACATGAGTATCTTAAACTTTAGTAAAAGTTCAAGTCTCAGGCCCTTCTGCAAAACTTCACCAGCACATCAAGACATATGACCACCAAGAAAAGTAAAAAGAGAAGATACCTAAGGAATAAAAATGCTGCTTTAAGATCCATCATCAACAGCTTTTCACATCCCTCAAATTTCCCTAGGGTACATCCCCAGCCAAGACCCTCTCTGCTGTGGGTGTCTGGAGTGAACAGTGGAGGCAGTGGAGGCAGCACCTGGCCAGGACCCAACCCTTGGACAAGACTTGGGGCATGCCCTTCTCCAGCCACAGCCTGACTCCTCCAGGGACAGCTCTGATTTTCTAGCAGGTGATATTTTAACAGCACACTGAAACTGTATGAAGAAAGCAAGTGTTGTGCTTGTTACTTACCCAGATACTGAAATGCCTCCCAAAAACATGTCAACAACAAAATAGTCCTGTGAAACCAACAAAACTAGCACTCCCCATGAAAACATGAACTGCTTTGGAAATAATTTGAAACTCTAGTTTTTGTAATACATAATATTATTGGAGCCATTCTGTACATCAAGATCAGATCACAGTACCTATCTGCTGCTGGATAGTCTGTGATTTATAGGTTACTGTTCAACAGGCACATAAAAATAAACACTAAGAAAATGACTCAAAATACCTCTGGATTCTAGGTATTTAAAATTTAGATGGCAACCTAAATAAAACCTTGATCTAGCATGGATTTATATCCAGTCTATTGTCTGAATGGTCTTTCTGTTCATCATCAGAGCAGAAGTAGGGCTTTTTCTTTGGATGCACAGTCCAAAAACATACAAGTCACAGTTCTACCACCGCATCTTGGGTAATAACAGTATATAAAATAAAACAGTTGCCATTTTTTTCCACTGGAGAAAGCATCCTTTCTTCTTTTTTGCCAGTCTTCACACTCAGATATCAAGTGGCTTATATAAGCATTACAGGAGCTGATTGACTAAGAATTACATGCTAGTTTGCTAAAATATCCCATCTCACTCAGTTGTCTATCACAGACTTACTTTTGTGGCAAGGAACACCTTTTAATATCTGTTTAGAACCAAGACAAACTGAGGCTCAAGGTGGGTGGCTCCAGTAAGTTCAACTGCAACATGAACAGCTAACAGCATAAACCTCTACCAGCTGGTGTGTACAAAAAGCAGGTATGTCACATTAACAAGTATCAACTAGGGTCTTCATCCAGGGAAGCATGCCAGCTATTCACTTTTTTATCAAAAACAAAAAGTGTTTTATCAGAAAGAGTTATTTATTAAGAAAACCTCCAAACCTATGCTATCCAAGAAGTAACTGAAAGAGAAACTCTGAGGAATGGTCAGAAGGAATGTTTAATTCTTACAGAATAAGCCTGTAACAAAAAACCAGTTAAACCCTGGAAAGTCTCCTAGTAAGGACAGGGGTACAGCAAAACCACTGCACTTGACACAAGAGGAAACAAGCAGACCAAATTACTAAGACTGCTCCTGCACTCAGCTCTGATGAACTGTCACAGGGGAGGTCAGGTCATCCTGTAGCCAACAGCGTGCCAATAATTTCAATTAAATTCCGGTGGAAAAACTTAACATCCGGGCAAAAAAAACCCAGTTTCCTTCAGCTATTGTTTCCTTTCCAAAGATCACTCCTTCAGCTAGGGAAGAGGAAAGAAAGGACTGAGTGAATAATGCTCCGTGACTAATAGCCGTGATCTGACCAGTCTGAAACAGCTTCAAGCACCCATGACCTTTCGAAGAGCCACAAGTCAGATGCCAACAAAAACACATAACACAAACCCTCACACCCCTTCCTTCTATCAAATGGGTGTTGGGCAGAATAAGCTGACAAAAACAACGTGGAAGTAATCTGCTGAGTAATTCCCCTAATATTCCACTGTGGGCTGGCTCTGAGAGTTGGAGGCACACAGCTACGAAGGCGCTGTGCTGACTGTGTTTCAGATGACAAATTCTCATTCATCACACACAAATACTACGCACTGTCCCACAGCTTACACAAATGTTCTCCTGAAGCAGCACTCGAGTCATTAACAAATCACTGAGCCCTCCCATATATCTCATTACACAATTACTCCAAGAGGACGTGAAAGCTCTCACCCAACTACTCCACGCATCCCACTCCCTGTTGTCATCCCATGGGACTTCACTCAGTGCATGCACTCCCCACGCCATTTAAAGGTCTTCAGGATAATTCTGATTTCAGGGGTTTGCACACCAGTTAACTGTTGAGGAACTGTTTTGTGCGTCTCTCCTGTTGAGCAACACTAATCCACTCCTAGCTGCAGCATCATTAGATCAAGCTTGGCAAAAACAGATAATTGCAATAACATCCAACCCTTAAGAGGGTATTTTAGCGCTTTTCATCAGCAGACTTAAAAGAAGGTCACCTAAACTGTACAGAGGGATGCAATATCTTCAGTGGCTCTTCCCTTCAGATTCCCAGCCACATGGGAAGTCCTTCATTTCTTTTATATTGCTGTTCCATGGAGACATATTCCACTAAAGCAATACATTCCAGTTCTGTGTAAATGGAAATGTAGGAATTCCAGTCAACATAATTTTTCAGTGAACAATAGACAAAAATCCATCATAAAATCATAATTGAAAAGGAAGAAATAATTCTTAGGAGAGATCTTGACTATTTTTCAACTCACAGAATATATAGCAATCCTAGTTATTATTCCAAGATTTAGTTTAGCATTTAAAGTTTCATCTGTTTTTATTCCAAAATCATATTTATGACATTGAGCTTGACCTATTAATACCTACATTAAATGATCAGAATTACATAATACATTGCCTTATTTCTTGAGTTGACAAGTACACAATTCTTGTACAAATACTGAATTTCACCGAAACATTTTTTGAAACAATAAACATCAGAAAGCAATACAATGCATTCTATAAAGAAAAAACTACTATGCTGATTGCATTTTGAACATACACTTCCAAATTCTCAAATAACTGCATGATTAGGAAAATAATGCACACAATTAACTACGACTAGTTATCAAATGTAACTCAGTAAAACTTAATAGAAAGTGCTCAAAACTCCCACATATATAATTTGCTAGCTATAACAACTCACATATGATTAGATTCATGAGTATTATTTAACCAGCACTGAAGTTGAGGACATTGTCTGTCTTGGGGAAAAGCAGCCTGGGCTAAAGCTAGAACTGTGATGTGATATGATTGCCACTCAAACCTTTTAAGAAAGTCTGGCAGTGTGTCCAAAGTTCACACCTAGCACATACTTATGTAAGTCAGAATCTTATCATCTGGATGCAACAACTAAAACATAAGGAAAATTCAGATTTCAGGCCATCCCTATCTAGAGAAAAACTTGTTTATAATTGTGAGCAAAACTCTTTACCCTAAAACCATGGAGAGGCTCTATGTGAAATTCATGCAGCTGCAAAAGTGATTATAAAGCAACAAAGCAGATTTTGGAGGTACAGCCTGAGCAGTGAATACCAGAAGCCAAGACCACTCCTGTCCTGGGGAAAGCTGAAGCAACAAGCCTACCTAAAATAACAGGATGGCAGCACAACAAACTGTGGGGACCCTCTCAATTGCAAACTTGTGGACACAAATAAGAAGCCACGGATGAGAACAAAAGAGGGGCAATGAAATGAATGTCTTATGCACTGACAATTCTGAAGATGAGAGGTGACAGGGAAGATTTTGAAGAGAGAAGTAAACAGAGTGGAAGTCACAAACAGGAGAGCTGACAGCCAGAAACTGTTTGGATTTTAAATGAGCTCAGTGGACAGAGAAGGGGAAAGATCATTGAACTGTTACCCATGAATGACAAGGATGGAAGTGGAGCACTGTGAGGAAGAAGACATCCAGCATATTTGGCAGCAATAGCTTTAGGAGGGTCTTGAATGGGGACACAGTGGCAACTGATCCTGCTTAGTCTCTGACATGTATCAAAGAAGAGGGAGATGGGAATAAGTGGAAAATTGTCCATCCTAGCAGGAGAGATGAAGAAGAAAGAAGCACCAGAAAATTCAGCAAAGAAAAGAGAGGAAAAACCCTTGGGCATGTGCAGAATTGCTGATGAAGTGTTTACTGATGAGTGGTGAAAGAATCTCATCATGTCAGCTCAGCGATCTGGGAAAAGCACCTCAAGACTGAAAAGGGGCAGAAGCAGATCCTAGCACAAAGGCAACAGAAATGAAAAAGGAGCTCAATGCATTCTTCAGACAGCATTTTTAGTACAGTATGGGGAAACTGACTGAGGGGGGATGTTGCAGAATCCATAGGGGATACAGAACCAATTGCTTTTCTTCTGGTCTGCAAAAGATGTTTCCTTTCCCACCCAGCCCAAAGATCACCTTCCAAACTTAAGATTAAGCCTCTGATCGTTTTGGTAGGACATCAGGGATCTAAGGAATAAGAGAACCTAAGAAAACTTGTGCAGTGTGGCCAAAAGCCTTTCTAACTCCATGGGAAATGTCTTGGCAAACATCAGCTAACAAAAGCCAGCAATGGCCAGAAGCACAAGCAGTGCTCCAGCTGACCCACTACGCAGTGTTTGCTGAAGTAATTTTTTACACGCGTGTATCTCAGATAAGATTTGCCAACAGGTTTCACACTCCCTGTTTGTCCCCTCAGAGTAATTTCAAGGTGGTCCCCAGAGGATGGATCTCAAACAGGAGGGCTGAGACCACTAGTCTCAGCTTTCACCATAGGTACCCTGACACATTTTGCAGAGGAAGATCCAGGAGGAGCCTCCTTCAGCTGCCACCAGGTCATTAGCTACAGCATGACCACACCAACTCTTTGGATTTTTTGAAGTGCATAAAGACTGCCCTGCTCTGGTGCTGCTTATTCAGTAGAAAATGCTACTGCTACTGGGATTTGTTAATTCTGAACCTTGCTTACCTTGGATAGCACAGGAGGGTTTAAGCAGTCAGTGAGACAGGAAGGGCAGGGCTGGAAGGAAGAAAAGGACTCTGGTTTCTCTAACAAGAATGCCTAGGTGTTAGCTGCTACATGCGGAAACTTGGCTCAGGTCAGTTCACTGGGAAGGTCCAACAGCATCAAACAGTATCGATAAGGCATCTGTAACCACAGCCATACTAAAAGGTCTGTGCTGAGGCACCTGAACATGCCACACAAGCTGCACTGACCTGTTGCAGTTCAGTTTTCTTTTATTCTGACCAAGCCTCTCATGGCACCCTGTGTTCAGCATTGGGCAGGAGCCACCTCCAGTGCAAGCCAGCAGACCCCACTCCTGAGCACCCTAGAGGGCTTGCCAGACACCGTGGCACACACAAGGTGCTCCATCCTCCTCCTCCCCATCACGGGGGTTCCACACTTTGCTGAGCTAGGGAGAGCAGAACCTTTTCCATATATAATGAAGCCTCTCAGCCTTATATGCATTAGGGACCCTGTAAGAGGAGCACTGGAAAATGCAAGGTGGTATTGTATTGTATTAATGTCACTTAATGGTAACTGTCAATGATCGTGATGGAATAAATATGGAAAAGGAAATTACTGTAATTGATTGACAGTCTGGAAGCTTCCACATATGATCTAATGAGAGAGACCTGTGAGAAGCTGCTGCAGTAGAGGCTATTAATGCAAATCATATGCACCATGCCTGCTCTCTGAATTATGCAATGCCATGTGAATGTCTGATCCGTTTCACCAGGCTTGTCTCTATCCAGAAGGAATATTCTGCTGACATGCTGATTAGTACATTAGGGGAGGTTTAGAAGTTCAGTGCTAGAGTGGGGCCATCACACTGCTGTTAATTTAGCTCAGAACAAAACAAACAGGTCTGTAAAGCCATCAAAATCACTACATAGGTCTACAAGATAAGTTTGTCACGGCTGATGGGAATTTGCAGGAATTCTTTGCAATACATGGTAGGAATTAACAAATCGATAAGGAGAATATCACTTTTCTAGGAAACTACTGTTGAGAACGCAAGAGTTGAAGACAAAGCAAAAGGCTTAACATAACTTCATGATATTTTGCATCTGGATTTCAAGAAAGAACATTGCGATAACAGAAACTGGTGGGAAATTTGGAAGAGTTAGTTGGCATATTCACATTGCATTAGAGCTGTAGACACACAAGCTGGCATGCAAACGTGTTTGAAGATGGAGTCTGTCCCCAGGTCTCTGGGCTAATGCCATTATATTTTCCCTCTAAAAAGTATACTTAGATCAAATGCCATTTGGATCAATTCTGGAAATTATTTTGATGGAGTCATCTTGGTCCCTGGGGACCACTTGTCCTTCATGCAAAGCAATAACACAATTAGCACTACAGTGTCTATTAGAGGGAAGCACAGGTCTGGACCACCAGAGACTTCACACAGTTTCAGATTAAGCTTGGGGATGTGAAGAAAGGTTGCACACAGCCTCCAATGTCTGTGTGGCTTTCTTGCATTTCTACCAAAGTAAAAATCATTCAACTTTAACAAGAAATTGAGAGAAGGCACTGTGATCTGTATAGAATTCCTCACTACTTTCTAAAACTAGACATTTTACAAGATTGCAACCTAAATAATAGAGCCAAAAATTAGCCCTGAGTCATTCATTCCAGCTAAAATTCACTCTAGCATTCACTTAGAGCAACCATTTTGCAACAATATTCTTTGCATCAAAGATTCTAAAAAAGAGGTGGAGAGCCCATGAATCCAGTGACAAAAGTTAAAAAAAAAAAAACCAAAACAAAAAAACCAAAAAACTGAAGAACAACTTTGTCTGAAGATAAGTGCTGTTCTCTTATTATGCCATCAACATCCTGACCCTGTGAGACACCTTGGCCTATAGTACCCACATAACACCCACCAGGAGACAGGAAGGATTCATTCAGGACAATTGCAAGGACAAGGAAGGCCCAGGACAAAATCAGGCTCTCCAATGTTGAAGTCACTTGCCTCAACTCATGTACAGTCAATAAGAGCCTGGTTATGAGAGGCCCCAAGTCACCTCTGAACTTCTTACATGAAAACAGGATAGACATCAGGCAAGTGATCCTCAGGATCCTCTAGACCTCCTCAGAGGTCCATACTGGATCACTGGTTTCCACCAGTTTGTCTGCAAAGCACAATGACAATAAACCTCCTCTTTCATGTGAGCACTAAGATTTCATGGAGTTATTTCTTGTGCAGGGACATTACAAAACACTCTCATTACTGTCTAGGCATTATGGCACCTGGATATGCCTAGCTGAGAGCAAAGAGACCTCAAAAAAAAAAATAGAAGAACAAGGCAGGGTTTCATCTTTGGCAAGTCAGCACTGGGGCAGCAGGGATCCATCCCTGGGTCACTGTAACTTTCCATACTCCTGTAGGGGAAAGCTGTCTGCAGCCCTCCAGGATCCAGGCATTGCTACTTCATTAGTGTTTTTACAGTTCCACATGACAGCAAAGTCTCAGCCACATAAGCTGTGCAAGCACAGCAAAAGGCAAGCAAGACCTTGACCCAAAGACCTGCAAATACCCCAACAGCCCCTCAAGCAGAGGACACTCATTTTCTGAGCTGGGTGCAGTGCTCAGCTCTGAGGATTGCATTTGGGCAATACTTTTGTAAGGAGATGAAAAGCTGCATTCACTCACACATGGAGCCCACAGGCAAGGAAAATTCAGAGCCAAACACCAAGTATTTGGGCTCAGCAAGGCCCTGGGAGTGGGAATCCCTGCTTGCAGCCTGGGACTCAGCAGCATCATGGGTGGCTTCACTCCCAACCCTAATGGACTGCAAGATGTGCCTTTGCAGGGAAATCTTAAATCTTCTCCCTTGGGATAAATGCATTTGGCAGGCAGTGGTTTAAAATCCCTTCACAGTGATTTCAGAGAAGAGATAATGTAAGTTTGTAAGCTCTCAAGAAATCACTGCAGTTTCCTGGCAGCTACACAACTCCCCAGGAGGATGCAGGCACCCTGGGACCTGCAGACCCCCAGCTGGGACAGGAGCATCTACACTGGCACAAAGCATTTCCCTGGCTTTCCCCCTTTTTCCTTACTGCCTCACCTCAGAGGTTGCTTTGATAAGGCAAAGATTAAGGACATTTTGATCAGACTTGCCTTACTAACAAAAAGGATTAACTGTCCATGACATCTTGATGTTTCAAATTCACACCACAGAAATTTGTTAATTTCTCTTGGGAGGTTGAATTTGGCTGGGAGGGATGCACAAGGCAAGAATGGGGAGGGCATTTGCAGGAAACTGACGACTTCTCTAGTTTTGGGGGAATTATTTTGCCACCCAGGGGCCAACACTTGGATTTGTGCGGAGATTTATATTTTCAACCTGTAGAAACACCTGAGAGAAAAATTGTCTGTGTGCATTTTCAGCATTTAGGATTTCACTATTTCACTAATTTACTTTCAGAACACTCTGATCCTCTCTGAGCTCATTCAATGCAAAACGCTTGCTTTTGGGCAGGAAAGGCAAAACCTGTGTCCAGATTTCAATTGCTCCCAAAAGTGCAGGCACACGAGGTCTCAGACTGCTGTGCAGCAAGTAGCCAGCTGTGAATTAACACTTCTGACATTGCAGCATGCTAAGTTTCCATGGGAAAACCAATCCTATACCTTAAACCACGTGGCACACCCCTCCACAGAGCCTGGTAATGAAGGAGGACGGTATTAACATTCCAATCAAAACATCCAGGAGGAGGAAAAGGAGAACTGGTACTTCCAGTGTCAGCTCCAATTAGGAGGAAATAGAAGCCACAGATGAGAAATAGGAAGCATCTGTATGTGAAGGCATATTTAGCTTTGAAGCTGGTGTGGGAATATTGGCTTAGTCCTTACTTTCCCCAAGTGTTATGTCATCTCATGTGTAATGTTGACACTTACAAGGATTACTTATTAAATAATTCCTTTACAAACAACAGGGAATAATTCTGGCCTTTGATATAGACAGATTATGATCTCAGATGCTACTATAAAGATCTTATATTCATCTTAACAGGCTAAGCACATGAAGAATCTGGGAAGAAAATACGTGAATGCAAAATATGGAAAGCAAACCAAAGCACAGGAAAATCAGAAAAGCCATGCTGAGCCACAGGTTTTAGTACCTGAGAAAGGGAAATTATTAAGAGATTAAATCAGTTCACACCAGTCTTCAATTAAGTAAAAATAGTGTTCTATGCCAATCTGGGGAAAAGGCCTTTTTTTTTTTTTTTCTTTTCTATTAAACAGACCTCCATTTTGGGACTGCAAACGAAAAAGCTTTAAGAACAGCCTGCAGATGTCTAATTAACCTGACACTGCCCTCGGGTCAGGCACAGCCAGCTCCCAATTACCTGCAGGTGCTCTGTCCAGGTTGTGCATGAAGTCTGGCAGGATGCAGAGACTCCCAGGCCAGCTCCGTATGGGTGCAATGCTCCATGCACACTGCTATCCTGCCCCTCCCAGTCCTGGAGCACTCTACACTGTTTCAAACAGCACAGAGCCAGAGTTAATAAGTGGTTTTGGGCCTGAACTGGCTCTCTGAGGAGCTGGCCTGGATACTGCATAACCAGGAGCACCAGAGGAATACAGCACTGGGCACCCATCACAACCTCAGGCTCCCAAGTGCTATGAGCAGATCAGGGGTCCAGACCAGTGAATTCCCCAGGGCTTTTTGTCCCAGGAGAGCTCCTTATTCAGGCAGAGGGATGGAGGAGCACAAGCCCACCAAGCTCAGACCCTGACATCCCACCCAAGTTGCTGAGTCCACCTACATGTTGCAGGGTGCTCAGTAACTTCCCTACCATCTGAGGCTTCCAAAACAGAAAATCAAGAGCTGGCCATTACCTGTGCCCTGAGTACTGCAGTCTGTGTCACAATCAACTGAGTGCCACAAGTCAGATTGCCACTGAAAGAAAGTCTGAATTCCATGCTCAAATCAGGCCTGAAACAGAGCTGTATTTGCTGTGTCAGGAGAATCTGGACCCAGTATCATGGTCTTTCTCTGGAAATCTTTCTGCCTGGAGCCCTGAATAGGCAGAATCAAGGGATCAAATTATCCTCCCTGTTAACAACACACCTTGGCTTCAGGGAAACTGTACTCAGAGTCACCTTGGCACCAACTGTTTCTTTTTTATTTTTTTAAACAAAAAAAAAAAAAAACACCAAAAAAACAGAAAACAACCTAACCTTTTACTAGAACATTTTTTCAAGCTGTCCCCATTTGAGCATCTGCTGTAACTTGCATGGGAGGACTGAATCCTTTATTAAAAAGGTGAAATGAAAAAAAAAAAAACAGCACTAATTTAATTTGTTTTCTTAAATTGCAAATCGTTGTACTTGTATATGCTTGAAGTAAATGAGCCATTAAAGCTGTGAAAATGCATGCAGACCCTTCAGTAGCACTTCCTTCTGAGGAATGAGAATAGGAAAAGCCCTTTTCATACTGTCCCATTGTCCCAGACAGCCCTAGGTGTTCAGCCCCAAGCTCCAACTAGCAGCACAGTGTGGGGTTACCCAGGGCAATGAACAACAAACAATTTAAAACTTTTCCATAAATCTGAAAAACAAAGAGGCTTTTTATCTCCGCACTGAGAAGAGTAAAGGAGCAGAGCCTCCATCCCTAGAGCCCAGTGCACTGGTGTGATCAGAGCAATCAGGCTGATGGTGTGACAGCAGACCTGCTGCAGGCAGCCCTGTTCTTACAGCAGAGTAATCACTCAAGAAATCCTTCCCAGTCACCTGCTACTAAAGGGGAGGCTCTTCCCTCTGAATCCGAGTATCCTTCCTGCTGGCAAAAGCATGCTGTTGCTTCTCCTACTAGTCACCCCTTGGAGAGGCACAGGTCCCTCAAACCCTAAAGATCACAGCAACATGACAAAGGCAGAAGAGGGCCCACTATTGGCCTCTTCCTGAGTGTTAAGGAGCAGCTCTTGCTCTATAATAAAAGAAATCAAGCCAAAAACACTTTTTAAAGCAGTTAGTGGAATAGCAAAGCAAGAACTTTTCTCAAACCTAGAGAGTGGCACAGAGGAGAGAATAGAGACTGAAATGACTGAAAGCCTGCAGAACATTTTATAAAACAGTTATTTTTCCCCCCAACAATAGTACTCTGTCCCTGACATGAATCAAAAATGTCACAAGGCAGTTTGGTGAGGCGGCATGTGAATGCTGGGTATTGAGCTGCAGCAGCTGCAGGCAGACTTTGTGGTTAACCCTGTGAGACTTTCACTGCTACAGCTGGCTCCCATTCTGTCACCGCATCCAGCGGCCGCTCCTTCCCACTGCGCTGCTGCTCACAATAATCACAGCCTTATCAGGGGCTGCATTTCATTCCACCACAGGCACCACAGGAGCAGCCCAATGGTGAAGATGTCAAATCAGGAGATATGGCTGCATATACATACTGCATAGAGGCCTTCTGTCTTTTAAAATCTTACATTTGGGCTGTTAGGTTTCTAAAATACACAAAGCATAAAGTGGCCTGAACTCAGACCTGTGCTTCCTCAGGAAGCATCAGTTCAGTCTACAAAATCTTCAAGAGGAGAATAAATCATCTTTGCCTAAGGAACACCTCTTCCTGTGCCATTGGGAAGCCTTCTTTCTGACACCAGTACTAAGAGATCTGTTGCTATTCCTTCACAATCCAAAGTGCTAAGATGGGCTACACACTTGCATTTTATCCCCATGGTATCCAGCTCTACAACAGGACACCTTTCCTAAAACTTTCAGCATAAAAGATGAAAACTCTCTGCTAATGCCAACAGTAGAGACCAAAAAATGCAATGCACTGAAGATCAGTAAGTGAAAACCAAATATTTTATGGCTTGAGTATCACAAAAATTTCTACAATTTGTCAAGTCTTTGTTAGAAGCCTAGATTATTTTCAGCTCACCTTATATAAATGTCTCTTCCTTATAACATGCCTTCCCTGCAGACAAACAGTAAGGAAAACAGAGTTGACAGGAGAGGTGCCATTATCAAGAAAGAGAAGCCTAATTGGTATTGAAAGTTTCAGTTCAAAAAGAAATAATCTTTTAAAAGGTTACTGTTTAGCAATCTGTAACCAGCTTCAATCACCAGATCTTCCCCAAGAAATCAGTTTGAATAGGATTCAAATAGAGGATTCAAATAAGATTCAAATTTGAATAGAGGTCTTGACTAGTATCTTTAAATACATTCAGAATTGCTCTAATGACTCTGAAGTAAGCATCTCATGATAAAAAACAAAATACAGTTTTAATTGGTTTTAAAGTCTAATCAAAACAACTCAGCCTAATGCAGTTAGTTGCATGCACTTCTATGCACCAGTACAAGTCTCTGCATAGTGATTATAGTCACAGGCTACTGCAAAGGCAGTGTATTGGACCAGAGAATCCTGTATTTGATTGCTGTGGGGGGAAAACATCTTGCATTTCATTGTGGATTTACATGCACACTGGGATTTACTCACTGGGTCAACCTTTATGCACTTGCCTCAGCAACAGCCCACAGCCAGTGCACACATCTTCCATTTAGTTAACCTACCACCGAAGTGTTTTAAAACAAAGGCCTTATAATCCCCAGACTGAGATGTTTGCAGGAAGTTCTGCTGCAGTCCTACTTTCTGGTTGTGTGAATTTTCCTTTATAGAGCAGGCTTGGCCTTCCCTGGAAGGAAGGTTGCCGCCCTAATAAATATTCAGTGGCTTTTTGCCACTGTATGCATCACAATCCTCTCCCAGCTCTATCAACCTGCTGACACCTCTCCTCCTACTAAACCCCCTAAAGCACATCCCTGTACCCTACAATCCAGCCCTTCAGCAAGAGCTCTTTCCAGTACAATCATGCAACAGATATCTTTAGGAGCAAGGCAATAGAGCAGAAGGCCTCTCAGATACAGCCTCCCAAAAACCACCAAGGCACAAGTAACAGCAGTCATCCCTACTGTCTCTCAGTGTGTCTAACAACAGAGGCAAGAAAAACCAAAAAGGCAAATTCCAATGCAATCAAACTGCTTGTAAGCACACCCTGTGTGTGCAGGATGGCAAGGCAGGCAGGAGAGAGCCTGCTTCCCTCCATCACCCGCTGCTCCACCTGACAGTGCCTTAGCCTGGAGCATACCTAAGGGCCACAGCACAAACTGCCCACAAGGAAAACAGCAACATGAAACACTTCATTGCATCATTAGGTCACAATTTGTGCTAATCCCCCAAATTCTGTGGGCAAATGCAAGAACCTAGAAAACAGCCTGCTTTTGAAGAGGAGAAGTCATGGCTGAATATAGACCACCTGTCATCCTCTTCCTTTACTTAATCCCTACCCTATCCCTCAGCCCCATTTTCTTTACACTAGGAAAGAAAATTACAGCCATCTTTCCCTAATACTAATGCAAGCCCCCTGATAGCAAGCAGCACTGTTTTAATAACCCATGTCTATTTTTAATCACACAGTTTATCAATAAAAAGAGACACAGAGAGGAAGAACAGAAGAAAAAGGTACTCAGGGCTGCACAAAAACAATCAAAAGTGGAATACAGTGCCATTGTAAAATGTGGGGATCTGCCCATGCCAAAAACAACGTGTGGTGTCCACCAGGAGGTCCCAGGCTGGAGTCAACAAACAGAATGAAGAAGAGAGGGATGGGCAGAAGTTGCAGGTACAGGATGGAGCTCCCCAGCAGCTCACTGTCTCCCCTAAACCCTCACCCCTTCATCACCTGCCAGGCATGGACTATGCTTTCAGCTCAAGCTGTGAGCACTACCAGAGGGTTTATGGTGGATGTAAGTAACCCCTTCTTTTTCCCTTCCTGATTTTGGCTTGGTGAACAATGCTTCATCATCCAGAAGTGGGGGTTTGTGCTGCAGGGCCCCTGCCTTTCATAGGAAAGGCAGAGCAGAGAGGCTGACTTTCTCTGGGCTGGAAGCCTCCCACAGCACGTGCTGAAGAGGAGAAAGGGTGTTTATTGGAATATGAATTCCAATATTACCAGTTAGATTGTGCCTGGGCCAGTCTGACCCTCGTGGCTGAGCCAAAGGCGGCTTCTGTGGTTCATCACCCCAGAGACACCCTTAGCTTGCCGGTGGTTTCAGCTGGGCACTAAACAAGTCCAGGCTTGTTAGGGACTCCGTTTACCTTAGGAAAAAGCTTCAGGCGAAGGTGAAGAGAAAAAAGGAGGGATTCTGCCAGAGGGTTATATGCCAGAGTGGTTTATTTCATGGTTACAGAGGTCTGAATCTTGGGAAGAATTCCAACAGAATCCAGAGCACATGGCATGCTTCACCTTTTAAGCTCAGGGGGAGGGGAGGGGACAGGTGAGCCACCAACCAGATGGGGGGGGGCAGGGTCTCAAGGGGAGAGGGACACCTAGACAGGCCAATGACCCCCAGGCCTGAGGGGCATCCTTTGAATTTGACCAACCACACAATGCCTTGTTGGAATGTTAAGCCTGATTGACAGGACTCACTCAGCAAGGGGCGAGGGGGAAGGGGAACGGGTATTGTCACACCTGGGAGGTGACCTGGAAATCTAAAACAGGACAACACACCGCAACAGGTGTTTACCCTTTTGCCCTGGGCAAAATCTGCTCTGATTAATACTATCTAGCAGAATAAGCACTCCTCCACAACTGCAGACAGGCCTCTCCTCCCTGCCTTTTGCAGAAGATGCCACCCACCACTGCCTGGCCCAGGGAACAGAGGTGACCAGCATCACCTCCCCAGCACCTTGGGTGTGCCCCAGAAGCAAAGAAAACATCCTGAATTGCCCCAAAGTTTTGTGGGTATTCTTGAAATTATCAATTCACCCACAAATCATCAGGAAGGGAAGGGAAGGATCCCAAGAGTGAAAAGCAATTGGGTAACACCTGAACAGTACTGTTGAAATAAAGCACCTGCATTCCCCTCAGCCTCCCCTTTCCTTAGGCACTGGCTCAGAGCCTTCTGCCTATACCTAAATTTTTCAATTCTGATTTACCCTGTGAAATCAATGAGGCCACTCGTCCAAGTGAGTGGCTAAGCATTCACAGGTCCACAAAAGTCAGCTGTGCAGTATCACTGGAGGAATTCAAGACAAGCATCATCTTTGCAGAAGTGTTTGTGCTCTGGGTTCACACCCTCCACAAGGGCAAGAGGTGCATATTGCATTAAGTGACCGTCATGTTACCTTAGTAGATGCAGAGAGACTTATATGTTCTGTACAAAATTCTACAATTTTGTTCTCACCATAACATGCACATCAGGGATACTTCAAAAACACTATTAAATAGAAACTTACAAACATTTAATGTAGGTACAACTATTTATCAAATTGCACAGTCTCTGATTTTAAAATCAATTTTCTGCTGTAATGTAACAATTTACAAGAGCCCAAGCCTCATAAAGCTTCTCACAAAAACTATCTTGTTCAACTGGACACTGCCCAAAATGAAAGCTACATCTCAGTGGAGAGAGGTTATCCCATGACAGAGCTGTGCCAAATCTCTGAAGAGTTAAGACTCTGCTTTTTGAAAAATCATTTTGACACACAAGATTTTAGTCATCACTATATTTTAACCCTTTTTGACTGTGTAGATAATGAACAATCCTGGGTTTTTTTCCAAATCTGTTCTGAAATTTCCCATATTTAGCATGCTCTGCACAAAAAATAAGCTATTGGACTCAGAAACAGTCTAGACCAATTATGTTCCAAAGGCTTCCTGCTACAAGTTACAAGAAAAATACATTAGCCAGTCACAGGTAAGGACTGTGCCTGAGAAGCAAGAAGTTAATCAACTTCAAGTTGTGCAAGGGAAAAAAGAGGAAAAAGTAAGTTGTTCAAATTCACACCATTGCAAAGTTCTACTTAAGTTTCTTCACAGTAACAGGAATTACCCAAATCCATTCATGCAGCTCAGCAGTGTCTGCAGAAATACTAATACCAGTAAAGATGAACCCTTGGACCTACTTCAGTTTTTTTGACATACTTTTTGAAGAAAAGTTGCACAGCCCACATTCAGACCTCAACTGGTAAGCAGTGTTTCCCCTTGGCTATTAGTAAAAACACACAGCTGGGAAGTCTAAATGTGAATATACATCAATGTGTGCTCATTCTTTTGTCCTGTAGGTGCCAAGTGCCTGGCATCACAGAGTTATGTTGACAGCCAGGCCTCCTGGACATCACTGCAAGATGGGTAAGGAGCAATTAAGAAAGACCAGAAAGCCACTGAAATAAAGTTTTGCTATTGAATCAAAACAACAAAGGAAAAAATAAAATCTCCATTTCAATGGATTTGAGATTCCACAGGAAATATTTTCTTGAGACTTGCTATATTATTTCTCTTTCAATTAAGTTTACCAAACTCCAGAGACAGTATGACCAAGAAAAATACTCTCATACAATGAAAAACAACAAGGAAAATTTTCCTTGTTTAAATAATGCTTGAAAGGCAGGAGAGGGCAAGTAATCTTTTTGTTTCTTGCTACTTCAGATCAGAAGTAGCATACATTTGCTTTCTGGCAGTAGTCACACTCCTTGGACCCTCTTACAGTCAGTAAGGGAAACAGATCTCTGCATCTCTGCTCTGTTTCTTAAAGCATCACCCACATCAGCAACTGTAGGAAAAACAAGGAGGGAGGAAAAAAGATTTATTTCTTTGCAGAGTCCTCACCCCACAGCACCATCTGCTCCCCTGGCACAAGCTCTGCCAGATCATCCTCAATCCTTCCCCATGGCTGATACCTCACTCACCCAGGAAGGTCTTTCCCAATTCTCAGCTTCTTACAGCCAAGGGGCCTCAGTAGCCCAGGTGCTCCCAAAGGATGATAGCTGGTTCTGTAGCTCCAGCACACTCCCCCACCTGGGACACCTTAATCAAGTACTTCTTACTGGAATTACCTGGTAACTGAATGAGCAAGAAAGCCAGAATGAAATCTCTATTCTGTTGCCACATCCCTCCTACTGCCTGGCCACTGTTGAGAGTGTTTTTTTCTCATTGGAACGAGCACATCTTGCCATCCACCCTCCAGCCTGCCCTGCCCAGGGCTGACTGAAAGGCAGATGTGGGCAATGCCCAGCCTGCAATCCCACTGCTGCTCGTTTCCAAGCTGCTCAGCCACTTTTCCCCAAAGACCGCCGTGTTTATGGTGGCAGCCCAACCACCCAGTGTCCCTCTCTAACAGCCACCACACATCCTACTCATTGTCCCACTGCCATTGTCCCAGTTCTCCTTCCGCAGAACAGCCACAACAGCACTTTTCATCCCTGAAATGCACCGCACAAATGGGGAGCACAAGTCAAACAAAAGCTACAGCCGCTCTGTTTACTACCGAGAAAGATCAATGGCCTTCAATGAAAGGACAGGAAGCTGATGTTCTCACTGTAACTTGTTGGTAAAACAGTGAATAGTGCTATCGAGACTGACAAAGGCTCTTTTCTTCCTCCTCTTACTTTTTTTTTTAAATGAAGAATCCAATGGAGAGCGTTATCGTGTAGTTATCAACAGGCCATGAAATGGGGAACATCAGCAAGTGTATTCAACTCCTTTGTTTGCTCTTTGAGAGCGTTAAACAGAAGCCTCAAAGTGCACACAGGGAAAAAAATCAACCCACGATAGAAAAACACAAGAAAAATCACACAAGCAAAAAAGACAAACTGCTAATATTTTTATAAACCCCCCAAAACCCACCAAACCACAAACGTGAACACAGATCACAGGCGTTTGCAACCACATTTCCCTTGCTCAGGGTGTATAGAGCACGCCAGTGGATTAGCAAGGAAGAACACGATTGACCTAAGGAAACATGCAACCTTTCCTTATATCCCTACAAGGCCACTGCTATGGCAAGCCAGCCCCTAGAGTCTACAGAAGCTCTACATCCAGTGTTGACATGATAGACCCTTCTTTCTGGTACATCTCAAGCACTCCTGGGTGCTGCAAGTTCAGTCACCACCCACATCTCAGCACTTACCGGATACCACTAGCTCCAAAGCCTAGTCATAAGTAAGGAGTGTTTTGTCCTTCTACAGATAAGGCCCCTCCTCTCTTACCAAGATTACTCCAGCAAAGTGTAACAACATTCTGCAGCTACTCATAGAAGTATTCTTAAACCTCTGGATGATTTAAAAGGGAGTTAATATGACTGGCATCAAAAAGCACACTGCTGGAAGATGGGCAAATGTGTGTGCAAATACCATATTTCTCAGCACCTTTGAACTATGGGAATCTGTCATACAGCCTAGATGCTTTCTGCTTGGGCACTAAAAATGATACACCTGAATATTTGGTTACATCCCACATGTTGTGCCCATGACATACATCACACAGGTACATAAATCTGCTATTGAATACTGGTGAACAGTTAAAATGCTATCTATACAACTAATGCCAAGTGTTTTGCAAATATTTTTTGGTCTCCCAGGACTCCCTCACATTATCCTAAATATAAAATTTCAGACTCCAAATTCAAAGCAAAGCTTTGCACAGGGGAAATTGTGATTTTCCTTGAAGGCTCAAAGGAAAATTTAAGATTATATGAAAGGCATGAGGTTAGTTATTAGCAATGCTGTTCTTCAAAGGACTATAGAAACTGAGAGGACTGATGTCATGGGAAAGCAAAGTAATTGGTGAAAATGTTTTCAAAGGTTAACCTTTTCTTTTACTCCTGAAGATCTGTAAAGAGACTCGATAAGATTTTCTTCCCGCTTGCTTTGTGGTAGAAGTGTGATCCCTTGGACTTTTGCTTGCAGTGAACCTGTTTCCCTACCTAAAGGTTTTCATCTCCGTTTTATACATGGATATAAAGCTGTCTGTCCAGCACCCTGAACACAGCAGCACATCAGCCAGAGCTGTCCTCCTCACTGAGCACCCACTGTCTATTGCAAAGCCTTCCAGTTCACACTAACCCCAGGGGTCCTCAACAGCCAGGGCTAATGGCACACTTAGGGCATGGCCACTCTTGTTCATGCCATGGGAGCCCTTCTTGCTGTCCTGAAGCTGGACTGAACCAGAAACACGTAGATCGTGTGCTGTGTGGCCCTAACACGAAAAGCAGATGGGACAAGTGCTGGCCGGGCAAGCACCTTCCGCCAGGCTACCCTCTGATGCTGCTTGCAGCCCACTTTTCTTGCACAAGACATACACAGGGGAAGGGATGCAAAGGGAGGTGTCCACATTTGTCTGTGCCCAGCTCTGCTTCCTGTGTCTGACCAAAATGGAGCCAAAAGGAAAGGGAAGCCATGCTGCTCCCTCAGAATTTGCAGCATGTGTCCATGCAAATAGGTAGCCAGGACTTGGGCCTCTTTCCATTCCTTCTTCTAATGAAAATTGACAGACTGGTGGGACCATTACAGTGACTTGCATTAGGGATAGTGCGTGGCAGAAACTCACTCTAAATAAAATGTAATCACTTTATTTTACTTGATAAAAGCATTGCTTCTGCTAGCCTTAAATTTCAAATTCCTTAGTGTCATCCCAGTTACATATCATTTCAATTTTTTCACTAAATAATGACACAAATCAAAATATTATCTTCCACATATAGTTAGGATGCATTTTATATCCATACAGAGATAGAATCAAAAATAGCTATCCCTTAATGTCTCTGAATGTGAATACTCCTTCTAGAATAGGAGCTTACAAGGTCTTCAGCAACATATATTACACTTGAAGTATATATCCTGTCTTAATCCAACAGAACTTTCAGCTTCCTATTGGAGGCATAACAGTTGAATTGATCTTTTATACAGGGGGACAAATTTAATTTTCCGGCTCCAATTTGGATAAGAATGCCTATTCAGGACAACACTTCAGCCTCACAGAAGTCAATAGAACCTAAACACATGTTTACAATTAACCATTTGCTTAAGTGGTGGTCCAAACTGGGTGAAAAAATGTGAAGTCAGTAGGTCTGCTTGCATAAGAAAGAATTACCAGTCTGGAAGAGAATTACAGAATTTGACTATAAGAGGCTGGTGGATTAGTAACAAACGTGTCATTCCTGTAAGTAATTTACTTAAACCAAAGCCATGGCAAAACTGTTTAAAGTATGCACTCAGATTAATCTGAGGGACAGACTTAAAACATAATTATCAACCAGGGACAGCTGTAAATTTGTAATAATATATGAGAATCACCAACTGATTTTCAAATGAAATCTAAAGAACCGAACATCCTGCTCAGATTTAATGAGTTCCAGCCCATTCCAGAGCTAGGTTGTGACTTCACACAGAAAACTGGGTAAGTAGCAGTGCAGGCCAAAGTAGTAATCATGGCTTCAAAAAATGAAACCAAAGAGCATGTGTAAGAGTATCCAAACCCTTCCAAAATTATTTTTGCAGTAGCAGTTTATGAGAAACATATGAGAAACCATCAAGACATCTTAAGGTATTTAAGTTCCCAGCTCTCATTTACTGATAAGGCTCCTGTAGACTGTCAGACATTTCTCTGGGTACACTTAAGATACTTAACAGTGAGGATAAATCCCTTTATTGACCATAATTAAAGAAACATATTATGATTTCCAGGCAAACTTAACATGTACATCACTTACTCTCTCTCTTCCCAGGCTTTCTCAGTATTTCTGACACATTAATAGCTGGTGCATCCACATTTGATGAAGCTGGCACACTCCTACATTACATTGGAGAGGAAAGGGAATCATTCCCAGATGTCACTCCAGTCCTGTAAAATCAATCAGATTTTTAACAATTAAGAATACCTGGACCAAATAACCCTTACTGGCAGGGGTTTTGTTTGTTTTTAAATCAGTGTTCCTATTGCACTTCTAATGCATTACAGTCATAGCTGGCTATGGAATATGACTCTCCAAAGTAGACTGGTACCACTGGTACCAGTGCATCAGGGTATTTCCCTCCTCATCTTCAAGAGCTGCAGAAACAACAGGCCAGGCATCTGTGCCAGCTTTCCCCTTTGCAACAGATGACACTGGCCTGCTTGTGCTCACACTAAGGCTTTGCAGGTAATAACCCAGCTCTGGAAGTAACCAATTGATTCACTACAGCTGCTCTGCCCTCTTCACTTACTAGCAGCTAGGTCTGGTAAATGTGTGGGTTGTTGGGCTAAGGAGTGCAGGACTCTGAGGTGTGATATTTCCTCAATTTTTCCTCTACTCAGCTCAAGGTACAACTCTCCAGAGAGTCAACACACACACAAAAAAATATTCCTTCAGAAGCATGCCAAGAGCCTATTATATAAAGAACAGCACACATGTGAGCAGGGATGACATTACTGCCACTGAAGTGATTTACATGTTCCAGAGCTCTGGCAGGGCTGCTGCTGCTGCATTCACCATGTCCATGTGTCTCTGGCTTCCCTGGACAGCCTCCAGCCTCCCAATTCCTAGGACCCTCTGGAACACACTGCTGTCTGCCTGCAAACCCTAGCATGAAAAGGGGCCTGCCCACCTGTCCTAAGCTCACAGGACAAGACCTCCAGTGACTGTAAAAGGTTTTTACCCTGAGAATTTCAGATTTCAGTCTTACATACAGGAGGGATTACCACTCGTCTCAGAAATACAAGAAAACTGAAGCAATTATTAATCTTAGCTTTCAGCAGATCAAGAAATTCACCTATCTAAATAGCAACAATATACCAACACCTGTTTATGTGCTGCATTCCTTCATGAGACTGAGATGCTTCTGAGGCAGTGAAGATGTTTTTCCCATCATACAGGTCTACACTTCTGTTAAATGACTCAACATCATGCCCACCTCTGCAATCACTGCATTCCCTTTCCTGAAAGGAGTCCTAAGGATCCTTTTAAAAAGCATTTCAGCTTGTGTTCCAGCTGACCCACATGATTGTCATTAATGGGTGATCGAAGCCTGAGGCACATTATCTGTTGCTTAATTACCAGCAGCTCAGTCTAGGAAAACAGGTCAGGACATCCCTTTGCCCCAGCATGCTCTGCCCAATGTGTGATCATGGAAATGTCATGACCATCCTTGTGGGCTTTGGGACAGGTGCAGGAATTTCTCTGGCAGTTTGCTACAGAGTTTAGATCAGCACAGAGTCAAAAAGCAAAAAGAGAAGGCAAAGAAGGCCTGTGCTTAACCCTGGCTTTGTGGATGGAATATACCCAGTTCAGTATCAACCTCCCCAGACAATTCCCCAGTTTGCCACACTGCATTCAGGGCAAACCAGAAGTCTGCAAAGAAGGCTCTACATACACCCTCCCATTTTAGGGAGTCTTTGCTGTGCCAGGACTGGACAGAGAGCTGTGTATACCCCTCAGTTTAAGGGCTGATCCTACATCAGGGTCGGTTCTCTCACTGGGCATGGGATGCAAGCATGCAGTAGGATGTGAGCATGGAGCAAGACTCTGCCCTGCACCAGCCCAACCTGCATGCTGTGACAGGCAGCTGTCACAGAGGAGCATACACTCCAAAGCCTCTGGCTGCCTTTGGATACAGCAGATGTAACTGGTCAGCAGGCTGATCAGCGGTATTTGGCACAGGGTTCCCCAAAGCTGGAGAGAAACCACAGAGCAATGCTGGGAATATATGAGTTGTCAGCACCGCAGCAGGAGAGAAAGAGACAGCGATGAATGGAGGCCTCTGAGCTGGTTAAGTCTGTGTCTGCAAGCACAACTCCTGCCAGAGGACAGACCAATATGGGTATGGAGAATGGGGCATGAGGGGCTGGGCAGCTTGGCCAAGGACATGCAGTGAGTTGGTGGCAGAGCTGGCCCAGGAATAACATGATGGAAGGCATGTAAATATCCTGGGTTCAAGTCCCATCTCATTGTCCTCACAAAAAACAGCCCCTGTGGCCATAGCATGCCTTTCCTCAGTTTGCTTTCTCTGATCTCCATTGTAAGACAGGGCCCTGGCTTCCAAAATGCACTACCTCTGCTCAGCAGATCCCATGCCCCCGTTGCCGGCTGCCTCACAAAACTCCACATGCCAGAACGCTGTGCTCGGCTCGTCCTGCTGCCGCAGAAGTCGCTGCCGTCAGTGCTGTCTGTCACTCGGCACAAGAGCAAGCACTGGTAGGCCTGTGGCAAGCAAGGGAAGGGAAAATAAAGCAGGCTGAAGTGGCAGAGCAAGCCCCTCCGGGAAGAGGACTCTTTCTTCCATTGGGATGTGACATGTGGCACTGGCTGCAGCATGTTTTGGAAGAGCAAAGGCCGTGCCAACATCGGAGGGCCACTCATCACCCCAGAGTGGATTCTTGCAACTAATATTCTCATTATTCTTGCCTTTTCCCCCATTTTTCTTCATTTCTTTGGGGAAGCAGACATAATGACACATGGCATAAAGTGAGCCAAGTCACTTCTGGCATGACCTGACACCTCCTAGAGCTCTCCTGTCTGAGATGCTGTCACATCTTCTGAACAGAAATGCAGCCCATGGACTGTCCCACATTCTGCTCTTGTGTTATGTAACTCTTCTGTACCCAGAATCTATCTATAGGGTCTCCTGCAGGTACACAGTACCAAGATGTTTTGTGTCTCCTTTGCCTCCCCCACAGCATCACTTTGGATGAGTGGGTCCTTCTCCAGAAGATGGATGAAGCACTAACACACATTGGACATTAATGCTGGAGCAGGGAAACTCCTTGTCAGGGGATGTTGTCGGCACCAGGGCCTGGAAGGGGTTCAAGAGGCAACCAGGGAAATCCATAGCCAAGACATGCTTGGCAAGCTAAGAGTTACAATTGTGTTGGTCCTTGGTCAGACAGTCCTTGAGTCACAAACTGCTGCCACTGAACTAAAGCTGTGCACAAGTGACACGATCTGCTGGCCAAGTCCTCCAGCTGCATCTGTGTGAGCCGTGCAGGGACCGGACACTGAGCTAGGTGGACTGCCTCTCAGTGAGGAAGAAGGGACTGGGGCCAGCATTTTTCCAGCCTCTTCTTGTTCCAGACAGGTGTCTTATCCCCCGGGGGCCTTGAGAAGCAGGGGAGCTTTGTAGTGCTGCCAGGGGCCCAGTCCTGCCAGGACGAGACAGGGGAGAGCGTGCCCCTGCACACGTGTTCCTGCTGCACTGTGCATCCTGAGGCAGCCAGGGATGCGGCTCGTGCAGCCCAGTGCCTGCTGGCAGGACGATAATGTGAATGTGGAACACTAATGACTGGCTGGGGCAATTTATCAAAGTTCCTTTGAGGCAGCTCATGTCCTGTGAAGACAAAAGAGAGACTCAAGACATTAGATCACCAAAGCTAGGCCCTGGCCCAAATTTTGAAATTAGATTTCAGACAAGTGAGAAAAGTAAGGGAATGACACAACTCTGTGCATGCACGCACATGCGTGATCCAGACAACCTCCCTTTGCTTCAAACCACCATCTCTCACAGGGCATCTTGCTGTTCAGCAGGGTTAGGCACATTTGGGAGCTTCAGGATTTGCCTCAGCCATTGGGATGTTTTATGAAGCATAATCAGTCAAATTTGAGATGCAGCCCTGAGCTATTGGCCTGGTCCTTCCCCGGTTGATACAGGGGGCTGGCAGGCTGAGCAGAGAGGCCGGGGAGGGAAAGGACCATGTAGAATGTACCTGCCAGACAGCTTTCTTCTGAGTCACTGCTGAGCACATTTAACACTGCAGCATTTAGAAAGAGCCCATGTGGCACATCCAGGCTGTTAGAGATGTATAGAGCAGTTTTCTGACCTAGTTGCAGGCACAATGCCAATGTTTTATATAAAGTTAGTTAGTTAGTTAGTTAGTTAGTTAGTTACTTACTTACTTACTTACTTACTTACTTACTTAGGCTACTTATTTACTATCCTGTCCCACTTCTGAACAGGATCTTCTTCCAACTAGCCATTTGTAATAACCCTGAAAGTCAGGAGATGGCAGGTTCCCACACTGCAGACTGACCATGACATCACAGCAACTGATAGGAAACACTCCCTGCCCTGCCAGCACACACACACCAGCCCACTCAGGCTCATCTGGACACCAAGGACCTTCCCTGGTCACAGACACACGGCAGCCCTGACCAAGGAGACCCGGCAGTGTTTTGTACAGATGTGCATTTCTATGCCATGGACAAAAGCAATCACAGGCTGCATGGCCTCAGCATCACCAGCAAAGGCTCCTGCTTCCCCTCCTGCCCCCAAGGGAAAAGACACAGAGGTAGAGAATTTCATTTATCAATCAACTTGTGCTGAAAAATCCCATATCCTCCCTGGTGGGGGAGCAGGGGCAAAGACAGCACAACATGAGTCAGAAAACAGTTAATTATGGGTGATGGAAATAGTCTGGAGAGCCTTTCACTGGTGAGCTTATTGTTCTGAAGCTGGACCTTATCAAGCACAGTCACCACATAGCACTTACTTCAAGGCCACAAGTTGGTTGTTAGGTTTTTTAGGTAGCAGCTATTTGCACTATTAAAAATACCACTGGCAACCCAGGCCATCTTAGTAGAGACACCAAGGACTTAATTGGAAAGGGCACCATAAATTTTCTCCTTTTGTCAGCCCAGATGATCTGCCTCCACCAGGCCTAAGGCATATTGATGTAAAAGCTGCAGCCACCCTACCCTGCACCTAAGAGTTGCTGGAGTGATGAAAGCAATGCATCAGTGATCAGTCTCAGGGAAGTATTTGTTCAAATGGTAAAGGATCCCCAGAAAATTATTAGCTAACATCTGCTGAACTGCTGGCAGTTTGATTTATCTCCCTGTTTAGAAAACTGCCTATTTAGAAAAGAAATGTATATTTTAAAAAATTAAATTAGGGCTGCTATGTCAAAATATTGGAACTGAGGGTTTTGAGCAGCAAATTCTTCCTAGCACTTTTTTATAACTACAAATTATGGCCATTTTTTCGTACAGCTCCTTCCCTAGCAGACCTGGAAGACTACTCCTCAAAGAAGCCATGCTCTGGTAACAGTGAGAGTTAATATGTTTTTTCACTAGAGATTCATGTGAAGTAAGCTTCAGACTCACATCACCTTATCTTTTGCAGTGTGCCTGAATCAGATGTCTGCCTGGTCTTCCAGCTCTGGGGCAAGCCTTCACCTTTGGAAAATAAACTGAAAATAGAGAATTGGGAGGTTAGTTTCAGAAGATTTTCTGAAGTTTTTGCCTCCCCTTCTTTCCTCACCTACCAGACAGAAACTTTCATATTAATCCCAAAATGGCAATATGCCTCTGAGTCTTGATCACGTCTCAAGCCACTAAGGAAGTGGTTAGGATTTCATTTCAGCGAGTAAAGTTTTGAATTAATAAAATTTTCATACTTTATTGCCATAACAAGGGAGCCTGGACCTAAAAGACACTCAGTGCTCGCTACTGTTTGACTTCAGAAGTCAAAATATGAACATAAATATCACACCTATAACAGACATTTTCCTCTACTAGAAGCTGCTCATCTTTACCCAGAATTTTAGAGAGTCATCCTGCAGTTCTGTCCCAGTTAATTATACTTTCAGTACTTTTCCCCATATAAATATATTGCAATCATATATATTTATATACATAATAATGAAGCAAGTGTATCTACTCTGTCTATATCAGACCATGTATATATTTAGTACCTATATTCACATACTGTACATAAATATTGTTTTGTTTAGAAATGTAATATATAAATACACTACATTGCATTGCTCTTTCAGTCATGAGTACACACAACTGCAGCTGTAGAAATAAGGGGAATAAAAGTCAATATTATGATGTGTCATCACTTTTTTTTTCCTGTTTATCCAATAACTGACAGTGTCAGAAAGGTTATAAGGCATCCTCAGCTGGTAGCGTGAATTCACAAAGTTCCTGCTGTACACATAGACTTCACTTACACTTGTTCTTGCCTTGAGTTCTCGGAAATGTAGTGGTCAAGGATCTGAGCAAGATGGCTGGGAATTTTCTCTCTACAGAAGTAATCTAGGGCACTGCCTAGACCCAGAGCTTGACTTAGAAATCAACAGAATTAGTAGAATGCTGACCTGACACCCCTCATTTTCTGGCAAGGCTTCCCCAGCCACCTCAGCCCCCAGCCCTTGTCACCCACCTCTTCCACCAGCACCCATCAATCACCTCAGGACATCCCCCCTGCTGCAAAGCACCTCCTGGGGTACCAGCACTACCAAAATCCCTCCTTTTCAAGGCCAAAATTGGGGCAGATGCAGGGAAGTTGCATTGTTACCACACATGGCATGGGCAAGGGTCACTCTGGGCATCAGGTGCAGACCTGGGCCAGGGTGGAAAGCTTCCCCCTCTGGTACATTTGCACCTTTAGCCTAAAGGCACAGCCTGCATCCCACATGTTTATCGTTGCTCTGCACAGTGATGGTGGAAAAGGATGTCTGTGAATATTGCTTCTGACTTAGACAGATCACTCCAGCTACAGAGGCTGTTTCTGGGCTGATCTGCCTACGTGTGATGTGGAGAAGCTGAGCCTGGGTACATGTTCTGTGTCCCCCTGCTACAGGGGCAAGCCCCAAAGTAACATTTAGAGAGCATCTGTCTCTGGCACTGAGTTGAAGCTAGTTATTAACCCTCAGTCCAGGCTCAGAGGTGTGTTGTACCTTGGGGCAATTAATGGGCTCAACACACCCTAAGGGAAGAAAACATTAAAGAAAAGGCCTCAATCTTACTGTAAAACTAAGCTAGACAAAGCCAACACTGTTCTTCTGAAGGAGGAACACACCCTTGTGGATGATATAACCATTGAGACAAGCACTCTCAGGAAGATGACAACTTTGTGCCAATCCTATTTTTCTGGGTTCTTTCAGGTTTTTTTCCTTCAGTCACGTCTTGCCTTTCCAAATGCCAAGGACTGAGCTGAGCAGATCCCAGCAGTAATTAACACACAGCATTGAGCTCTGCTTTTGAGATGAAGGTGAGGAAACAGGCTGGCTATTATGCAGAGAGCACAGAGACAAGAGTCACACTAATGAAGACAGGGAGGATGAGGAGCTCAGACTCAGGAAAGTGAATAAAAAGCATCAGGCTGAAACTCAGCAGCAATTTTATTCTTGTTTATTCTGAAACCAAAATGGGGATTAAAAACATGTTTACAATGAATGCCACCCCTGCTGCAGCCCAGCGGTGCTCATGTGGAGAACAGACAGCAGGGCTAGGATTAGTCACCAGCAAAATAAGAAGCTGCAATGGATGGTAGAGCCTCACAGACCCTGCTCAAAGCAAACCCTCTCAAGGAAGGGCAGAGGCATCAAGTCCCAAACTGAGAGCTCTCCTTGAGCTTTATCATCAATAAAATGTAAGAACAATAAAAGTCAGGACAGCAATTCATGTGTTCATCTTTTCATTCTGGACAGCAATATCACAGTGGCCAACAATCCCAGCCATAAAATACAACCCAAAAGGGAACTTTTTTCCTTTCTACTTTTTTCTCAGCTGAGACACCTACACAGAGAAATCACTTATCTCCCAAGCTCCCTCTGCTCCAGCGAGCAAGACCTGGCAATTTTTCTGTAGGCATTGAGGTCCTGATCTTGCTCCCAGCAAAGTCAAAGGCAAAATTCTCATTGTAGAAAGGATCACAACTAATTTCCTGCAAGCTCAGTGAAGTTGTTCAAGTCAGCTCCCAAAACAAGCCAATGCATTTTTAAAACCACAGTTGGGGTTCTACTGTATTACAACGTGACCCCAGAGAGGGTAGAAATTGCTGCGAGGTGAGTGCTCACAGCTATTGTTTTAGGCTGCTGACTCAGGCACACAAGGCTGCTTTGTTTCGCATCTGAAAGGACTTTTTTATTTGTTTCAGGACCACACAGGCTAGCAATGACTTGGAGTTGCTGGTTTGTGGGTGGAAGGAGGAGTGGGAGGTTTCCTCCATCAACACAAACAGTGATGAAAATCAGAGTACATGAGAAGTAGTTTTCCAGTGCCTCAGGAAGGTGGAAGGCCATCAGGGCTCTTGCCAGGATTCCACATGGGCAACAAGGCTGGAAACCAGGGTTCCAGGGTGGCAGGCGCAGCTGTCAAACTGTCCCTAGGGCAGCTGGGTAATGGGAGTGACCTTCTGGAGAAGGTGGGAGCCAGATCAGAGGGCGGTGCACCGGAAAATGCTGGGGACAGCCAAGGTTGGAGAGGAAGCTGGGGCTGCAGTAGGTGTCGTGCAATTCCTCTGAGCCACTAATAAATGCCAAAGAGGAAGGGAGTTGAGTCAGGATGCTGATTAAGGGCCCCCCTGCTCCCTGGAGGGAAGAGGACGGAATCTAATGAGGTACCCTTGGTCTGTGAGGGTCTAGAAAGCTGGTGGCTGGTGAGGTCAAAGCCATGGTGTCCCACTGGCACAGCCCACGCCATGCTTTCTCCAGGTCGCCTTGGCACATGGCCACCAGCAGTTCCCATGGAAGCAGGGAATGGTCAGTTTACTGCAGGCACAACTGCAAACGTTGAGGGAGCTGCTGCCTGAGTCAGTTCGACCCGCCCTGAATTAGCCCCCTCTTAAACACATGCAGAAATAAAATAAGCCTATCACTTTCCTATCAGCAATTTATGGAACATTAGAGTCTGGATTGGCAAAAGTCCCACATTGCTGAGAGCAAGATCGGGCGCTCGCGCAGCATTTTGTGTACAATTACTTTTAATTCGGCTCAGTTACCAGTGAACTATAATATCTGCGAGAATTTTTAAATTGATCATTTTGTCAGTTTTTCTCCTTACACTTGCTCTGCCTTAGACACTTGTCACCAATTTTATTTAATTAGCACCACAATTGTATTAACACTACTTTTTTTTTTTTAAATTTAATTATGCTCCTGCAGTACCCCAGCTTGTTTTGTGCAATTAGCACTCTACTTTCATACAAATTAATCTCCCTGGAGAACAGCATCGAAAATAGAGAAAAGAAGAGACCTCATTTAATGAAAATAACAACATCAACTGACTATATATGTATATAGCCCTCCTATGTTGCCAAACACACAATTTGAGATTTGTACCTCCCATACACATGAAATGATCAAGCAGTTTTCTCTGCAGTGAATTGAGTAATTTAATTTTGTCAAGAGCTTTCTGTCCTGGTCTTAGCACAGAGTTAACTCTGTCTTCTGCTCTATCAGACAATTTAATCTAAAGAGGACAAGAGGAAGACTAGTTCCTGTGTCTGGTAAACATTTGCTTTATCAGGGAATCTAAGAGTGTCTCGTTAGAGACAGCCCTTTCTCACTTTAACTGCAGCCACAGAGAATTTGAGCCAAATTTAGGGTACTGACTGCTCAGTCTCCATGATGGTCTTTCCATGCTGAGGTTTATTTAGTGTTTTGACTGCCCTCCACATAAATGGGCATGAACCCGAACCACTAATTTGTATTCCATCTTGCTTATACAGGGAACAGCAAAACAGCTAATTCCTGAGGAGTGGAAGAAGTGAAACAGACCAACTTCACTCATTATACTTCTCTGTGCCATGGTACCAGAAGTGAGCAAGAAACATGGCTCAGCAGACAGTGAGCCCAGCTATTTGCTTCAAACTTTTTAAATTACTTTTATATTAATTTGCCATTCCCTGCACTTGAAAGTGTTTCATGAAACAGAAAAACTTGTGGAAAGCCCGTGTGAGAGAAGAGTACAGGGCCAAAGGGGTGTTCACACACATACACAGTCAAGTGGATGGAATGGGAATGGGATGGGATAATTTATCTGGACTACCACAGCTGAGAGACCAGCAGAGTTTGTGGGAACAGTCTGCAATGCCAGTGTAATGAAACGGTTAGCATGATGGCATGGGGACCAGCCAGGTAGCACCCATTCAGCACGACTCAAAAGCTATTTCTGATTTTTATGAAAAAAATCAGTGAAATTGGACCTAGGGTGAACACTTGAGACCATGACCAAAATCACCAGTAAAACCAAGATATGATGCATTTTTGCATGTTTTCACCAGCTGGGTTTCACAGGAGTTGATGCCCTTGCCACTGCCCTCAAGGACAGAGCACAGCAGCAAACCCTTCCAGCCCTCACAAATCTGGCAGGGTGGCAGAGTCACCTCATTTTCAGGCATCCCTCTTAGAGATGCCTATTCCTGGAGCCCCAGCTTATTGCACGAGGGCCCATAGAGCAATCCAAGCAGGGTTTCTTGGCTGAAAGCTTTGTGGTGAAAAAGAGAGGGAGGAATTTGTGCCTGAAGCATGCTCCCCCACACACCTTTCAGCCCTGAAGCCATGGTGCTTTTGTGCCAGCCTTCAGATGAGTTTGAGGAATCCCATATTGAGTAGCTGTAAGAGGCTTCTTCTGCAAATGTTATCTGAAGTCACAGAGGAGTGGAAATAACTGCAGAGACGCGGACTTTGGGCTGCTCAGATATTATCCCAAAACCTTTTTGTCCTGTGGAATGGTACTAGAAATTTTGCACAGACATGTATATACCATTGATCAGAAATACTACAAAAATACCCTTGCTATTATGGCTTTTTTGCTTGCTCAGGCTGTGATGGAGAATAGATACATTAAGAAAAAAAAGGCACAAACAGAAAGCTGGTAAAAAATGGTGGGGATGAGTCAATCAGCTACACAGAACTGAGAAGAGATCAAAGACTGTATCAATGATTAACAGGAGTATATCAGGGGTTTTGGGTTCTCAAAGCTTACTCTCAGCCAGCTTAAAGTGAAATGTGATGTGCTACAACCTTCTGTTTTGTTTTAGGCAAAAGAGGATCCTGCTTAACATACATTAGCAAACTGTAGGCTCGGTGTTTCTTTTCACATCTGCCCTCTTGTAACTTTACACTTTAGACAGTCAAACAGGCCATTCTGAGCATCTGATAAGCCTGCCCTAACCAAATCGAATTAACCGTCAAAGAAATGAAAGCCCGGGACTTGCCTGGACATATTCTGTGCTGTGAGACAGCTGGACATTAAAACACTGCCAGAGTGACACTTCATTCCATTGCCACTAGCCTGTTTTTTGTTGGTTTGATATTTTTCTGTTTTAGGTATATAAGACAGAAGGAAATAGTTTACTTGGTGACAGAGGAGTTTTAAAAGGTAGGGAGACTTAGAGTCTTGTGGAAAAGCAACCAGAAGTTCAGCAAAAGTCTCCCTCACCATCCCATGACCATCCCTTTGAGATATACCAGCACTGTTCATGCACGGATGAGCTGTGGGCTCTCCAGCACAGTCCTTACATGGAAGTTGCCTTGTGCCCATGGTGGAGGCAGAGGCGCTGTTGGCTGCCCACCTTGAGCAGACACCTGCATTTCAGAGCTGTTCCTATGGGCTGCAGAAGCAGGACACATCTTGATGTGGGAAATCAGGAATGCTTTAAATCCACTTTTTCCTTTGTGTTCCTCACAAGCTATGCTGCAATTTGACCTTAAATCAGTCACCAGTCCTTCTGTCTCTGTGACATCCACGATATCTGACATGGGCAGCTTCTCCCCCTGTTTTACCTTCCTCTCCCAGCTTGCAGCAGATTTGCCATCATGTGTGTGTTGAGAAGGTTTGTGCAGGGCTCTTCTGCTCCTGGCCAAGGTACAAACAAAGAACCTGTTTTGTGGGGCCAGTGTGAAACGCTTCCCGTGTTTCCTACTGCAGCAGTGTTGTCTTTCTAAACCTTGTTACCTGGTATGTTTGAGTGGTCCAGTGAAGGCCAGAATGTCTGCGTGATACGGGCAGAGCTGGCATTCCTAGGAAAACCTGGCACCTTCATGTCGGATCTCAAGATCTCAGTCCTGAGATGCTGAGCCTCCGAGACCCTGGGGGGGCTCGGGACTCCTGGAATGTTGCCAGAAGTGTCTGGTAGCTGGACTTTAACCCTACACAGGAGACGACAAGGATGAGGGCTTCACAGGGTGAATGGTGAAGGGATTAGTTAATTTGAGAGTGAGACACAAGGTTTAGGATTTATGTACAGGGGGGTTTAGAGGAGTAAGATGGAGGAATTGGGGTGTGTCCTGTCCTTCTTCTTCTTCCTCCTCTCCTCCATCTTCTTTGGCCACGGTGGCACCTTTGGATTGGTTATTACTAAGAGTACACCGAGTTATAACAATAGATGGTATTGGGGAAAAATGATAAATATTGTATACGTAGCAAGGGGTATAAAGATACGTGGCGGTCAGGGGGACGGCACAGTGTGCCCATGGCTGACTGCTGAGCAGATCTTTGTTCGGCTGAAAGAACATCTTTTAGATAAACAATTAATAAACATAAAACCAGAAAGAAGAACTGAAGCCTCTTCTCGTCTTTCGATACGCGGGCTGCCCCAAGGCCACCCCGGGCCTTCCAGGCCCCTCAAACAGCCGAGATAAACCGGACACCTTCAGAGGTTCCTTGGTAATGACTCTACACCTTCCTCTATTTATGCCCTCAAAAGGATGACTGCGCCAGTGCTGCCCTGCCTTGGGATGCTTGGTGGAGGAGAGGTGGGATTTCATCCCTCTTCTCTGCTTGCCAAGCTGAGGAGGAGCACATTACCCCTGCATTCCAGGCAGCTTGCTTCCCAGGCCTTCCTGAGGGCACCATGAGCACAAAAGGCTCTAGCTAAGCATCATCGCAGTTAAACTGTAATTATTCCCATGGGACAATCCATAAGGGCCTCATCTATCCTGGCCATCTGCCTTGGTCACAGCCAGCAGTGCTCTCAGCAGCAGCAGAGGACTTCAGCACACAGACACAGTTGTGCCAGGGCACCATCCACACCTCGGTGGTTCCTCTGGCCAGGACAAGCTGTCAGGTTTGGAATCCCATGTCAGGGATCCCGGTGTTTGTTACGCGGTATCACAGCCCCTTCTTCCCGGACCCCAACCCTGGCAGGCATTTGTGCTTCTGATTTCTGGGGAAGATGTTTTGGATCAAAACTCTGTGAGCAGGAGGCTTCTGCCCCCCTCACAGGGCTGGCATTCCAGGGCTCGGGCACACACCTGGGTGACACCTCCAGCTACAGCGTTCTCCTTAGCACATTAAAGCCCCACTGGCTAAAACCCCCTTGTTAGCACTTGCTGCACGGAGCAGTTGATCACTTCAGCAGCAGAACAAGTTACTTTGGAAATTAATGACACACTCGTTCAGCTTTGTCCTTTCTATTTGTTAACTAGTTCCTTCTGCAAATAATAAATACGGAGGGGGGAAAGAAGAACCCAACCCCATTCTCCAGAACACCACTGTGAGGAGACAGGATTAGAATGACATCAAGTGGCTTTCAGCGTGACTTTGTGCAGTGTCAGGGTAGACATTCATGCTGCAACACAATTATTCAGTCAATCCCACTCCCTGTGAAGTCAATGGATACTGTGCCAGGGACTTCAAAGGAAGAAGGATCATGCCCTCCTGTGCATTTTAGGGCTTTAACAGAGGTTGCTAAAAGCAGTTTTTAAACAAAGTAATCCCATTTACTTTTCAGAGAAGCATACAGAAACACTAGACTTGCTAGCTGCTAAGGGAATTCCATTTTTTTCTACTTAATTGTGCTCCTAAGCAAAACAAGAAAGAAAACTAAGATCTTTTTTTTTAATCTTCTGCAAAAAGAAAATTTTAAAAACCGCAAAGCTCAGTTTGGATCAATGAAAACGTTGTTTTCCAGTAACATCAAAACATACTTTTTTGGTTTGGATATCTGCTTTGTGAGAGATTATGCTTTGTCACAGAGCATGAAAAATGAGAATTTCAGTGATATTTTAGTTAAATGGGGCACCAGAATGATCGAGTCTGACAAGGTCTGTAAGGAATGTCTGGACCACATTGCAAACTTTTCATTCTGATGTGTTTTATTTGTAACTGAAATCCAGAATTAATTGTTTTTTCATTCCCTGATAGCGAAAAAAAAATTAATCTTTTGAGTAATTCTAACCATCATCTACAAACTCACAACTTGCCTTAAGGGAATGTTTATAAAGAACTAATAAATGACCAACAGATACTACAGGCTTGCTACAAATATGAATATTAGATATTATAAATGCTCATATGCACACAGGTGTTACAGAAATTGAGAGAAACCCATTGACCTCCTGTCCTCTATAGTAATTGATTAACCATATACCAGCCCATCTGTTTATTCTGTACTGAGTATGGGCCCAGCTCACTCTATTGATAAAACCTACCCCTCACATAAAGAGAGGCTATTTATATGAGAATTACTTTGCATCAGCACCCAGCGTGACATTTTAGATGTGCAGGCCAGCCTCCACAAAGGCTTTCATAGGATCACTGAAAGGTTTGGATCAGAAGGGACCTTAAAATCCATCTATTTCCAACACCCCAGGGCCATGGAGCCATCCGGGGTAAAATGCCCTATGTGAGATGCCAAGTGCAGTGCCAGGAGGTGTTTATACCCCTGCTCACCTCAGGCTGTGCATGGCGCTGGAGGAGATGACAAATGCAAAAGGGATGGGAGCAGTGGAGAGATTTATGCACCGCCAGGTCAGGAGGCTGGTAGTTCTCACATTGTCTAACTTAATGTACTGTTTAAAGGCCACTGCGTGAGCTTCATCTGTGAGATGCAGAGCTCTGATGAGAACCTGGGACACTGTAATTTATGTACTTCCAATACAAAGAGCCAGCTCCTCTCAAACCCCCTTTCAGATACTTCTCTCACAAAAATGGAAACAAAAGATGATTGCAAAGCCTGGGAAGCTGTCAGGGCTCTGCTGTTCAGAACAGTCATTTCCTACCCAGCAAGAAAAAGAGAGCCAGAGAGGGAGGGCAGCAGAGATAACACACAGCACAATTTACTGCCCCAAAACAACCTCCTCGACTAAAGGCACAACTATAATCATTGGTGTGAAAATACACTCCCTGCTAACATGTGAGTGTGATTTACAGCATGGTTTCCTTCCCAGCAAAAGGGCTTTTGGCACTCAGGAACGCTGGGCACATCAGCTCTGGGCTGCAGCACGTGGGGCTGTGTGCAGGTTAGAGGGGCATCTCACACAAACAGTGGTGCTTTCTCCTGCACAGCCACAGCATTTCAAAAATGCATCCCAGTAAAACACAAATGCAATTATGATAACGGCAATGATGGACGGTGCGCTGAAATAGTTTTCATATTTGAGATGTCCCAATGAATGCTTCTGATTTACAGAAATCTTAAGAAGCTTATTGTGTTAGTTCTGTTTCCTCAGTTAAGCAAAATCAGCTTTAAATCACTCTTCCCTGAGAGAGGAAAATGGAAATCATAGGTGGTGTATATTAGAGAAACTCAGATTTTACCAAAATCAGTTTAAATTAACATTTAATTTTACCAAAAATATCTGCTAGCTGGTTTTAAATGGGGCACATATCAGTTTAAATTGAGCTCTCATAGAGTCTTCCTTCAGTTAGAACAAACTAGTCAAATAGGCTGCCATCTATTCTAACAATTGCTAATGTTATCACTACCTCCCAACAGAACAAGATATGCCAGGCTCAGAGATCGATCTGCTGCTGAAGATGTGAGATGTCTAATGTCATCTTGCAAATTTAAATACCAAAGGCATAAAGGTGGGTGTCTTAAGAAGGGATTGCAACACATGCAAAGCTTAAAAGAGTCCCTGGCCAGATCTAATTCTATCAGACTTTAGCTTTCCTAACCCAGTTTCTGGCTGCTTCGACAATTTCTCTGGATTACCTTTTTGCTGATTTTCAGGTGCTCTTCTGCTGAGCTGCCATCCCTCTCCAGGCTCTGTGCACCTATTGCTGGCACTGGCATCACACTAGTAGAGATGGGATGGATTGAGTTCCCCTGCCCAAGAACTTTAAAGCCCTACTCACCAGCTTGGCAAGCCTGTGGCCAAAGTTATCCCTGCCCTTCCCTGACAGATGGACACCATCAGCCCCCTGGTCTAAGAGGCAAACCCCTGGCACCTTTCCTGTAAGCATTTGTTGATTCAACAGATTCAGCTGTGCCTTTCAAACCCTTTCCCTTTGACTGGGATGACCAATAAAAAATCTATCTGTGCTTCAGAGTCCTTCATGTCACAGTACCATGAGCTGTCAGAGCTCTTAATGACATTTCATAGGCAGGTGTCTATACTTTTGCAAAAGCAACAGTAAAATGAAAGCCTCTACTCATAGCTTCATTTAATGATACGTTGGTGTTTTAACAGAGCGAGGAAAAATTTGCACAGAATAAAACAGGAAGTAAAGGGCAAGGTGGAGCTCCATATCCTAATTCTCAATAGTCCATATATAAGTCTCTATATATTCCCCTACAAAGATCTGTTGTATTCAAATCAGCCCCTGCTCTGGCTAGTTGTCTAACTCACATTTTCCTGCAAAATATTTCTCATTTTTTTGTGTGAAAGGGGAAACTGAAATTCAGAAAAACAAAGAAAGGGAAAAAGAGCCTTGCCCAAATTACAAGGTTGCACTCCAAAGAATAGATGGCATACTTCCAGTCCTAGTGGACACAAACCTTATAAAAATTATCCATACAGGCTATTTCAGAATTTTAATGACAGGCTGCTACTGTTATTATTAGTATGGAAACTATTTTAGTGCCACAGGTAAGTAACAGCAGTGGCCCTGAAGTGCAGCATTAAGAGGCATCAAGACAAATTTGCTAAGAGTGTGCAAGAAGTAGAGCCACAGCTCCATACCATACCAGATTCTGACCCAGTGTTCCCCATTCAGCTTGTTGCTTCTCTCTAGCTGTTTCCCGCACAAATACAGTCATGTGTTATTTACCCTGAAAGTACTTTTCTTCTATTGATCCATTTATCATTTGTCTTTCTTCATGAAAATATAAGGTGATTTGGCAATTCACAACTACAGTTATAAACAGGTAATCATACTGAATGAGTGAATTAATGGTTTACTTGATGTTAATAAATATCTGCTACTTCCTCATAGATGTCATGGGAAAAGCTTCAGAGATGCCTAAAAGGTTAAAGTCCCTCATCAGTGACAAAGATCACAAAAAAGCTACTTATGTTTGAAAGTCTGGGATGTAGAGGAGGAAATGGTAAAGTTGGGTCAACATCCAGGGTCAGCTGCACTTAAAATGTGGAGAGCTCAGACAGATGCATGCCATGTTGGTTCTGCAGGAGCTGGCAGGTGAGGGAGGGAGAAGACACCTGTATGGCATGGCTGGGCTCCAAGAAGGTCCTGGTGCTTTCCTGCATCATTGGGAAGCACCACAAGAATCAGAGAGCCAAATACCAAAGTGAGCACATGCTGACTAGAGGTTAACTGTGGCCATCAGAGATGAGTGCTTACATGGACATGCCTGTTTCAAATCAATGAGGCATTTGTTAGCTTCTACAGTTCTTTAAAGAAAAGGTTGCAGAAAATGATGGAATTGCTTAAAAAAAACCCCCAAAAATCAAAGCAGTGCTTTGTCTTCTGAATGAGACCATGTAAAGTGGGGAGGAATAGACAGATACCTGCTCATAAACATGAAACTTCGCTGAAAGTGCCAATGGACTCAAGAAAAAAGTGCTGACAAGAGCCCACTGTTGTATAAAATGTGTGCTATTCAAGACACCCAGATAGCTCTTCTTTTGGAGAACATTTAGCTCTTCTAAGGAGCCTAAGTAGAAAGCAGAAAAAACCACCCTGCTACCATGGCTCCTTAAAAGCATCCCTTGCATGAATCCAGCTAACTATGGTGGGCATGGCAGCAGTTGGAAACCATCTTAACCACACTGATCTCCCATGCAGCCACGGAAACCAAATCCTCCTGGTGCTGCTCACAGAAGGAGCAGGGCCTCTTCTTCCTGCTCACCAGTAAATTGATGCCTGCTGTTGGGAAGGCAGTGGGTGACTTACTAGAGGGTGAACCAGTCATTTACTCAATCCTGCTGTGCTGCATAGGAGAGCAATGCTTGTATGTTTATACAAATGAAAGCAGCACTGCCTTGGATTGCTGCCGAAAATGAGGAAGATATTTCCACTCAACCTTTTAGACTAACTTTCTTTTAATGTTTTAATTCTGTTTGATGACTTAGTCCAGCCTGCAATTTCATGTTCCTGGAGGTACTGTAAAAGTATAAAATAAAAAGACAGGCTCTATCTCAAGGAGTTTACAGTCTAAACACAAGTCAAAACGAGAACAGATGAACAGACTAAGTAGGGAGCATGGCTGAGATTAACCAGGGATAAGATACAATAGAGGAAGAAGTGGGGATAAAAGACTCAGCCCGATGAAACCCATACATAAGTTGGAGGAAGATAAGAAGGTTCTCCAAAGGACGTGCTGAAGGAGATTAAAGAGGTAGGAGGAGAGGCAGGAAATGATAGCACCATGGAAGCCAAAGCAGAAGAAGTTTTCCAGAGGAGCAGCACTGACTGTCTCGACTGGGGCATATTTTTCAGTGAAAGTTCAGGGGTATCTTTTGCTGCAGGCCATCAACGGGAAAGGGATTGTTGGTTTTGGGGTTTGGTTTTGTTTTACTTTAACGGGGATAGGGCTTGAGAGATTCCCTACAGCATACTCTCTTTATAATCCTTTTGGGATTAAATAACTGCAGACACATTTCCCCAAGGGCTGGATCCCCTTTCAGTTTGGCAGGCTAGATAGGCAGCTGCAACCTCTCCCTGAAGAGGGAGAGGATGTTAACTATCTCCCTGCCACAGATTCCATGGCATGCCTGACTTCCCTTAGCCTGGGATCAACCTGAATTTTACTTCTAGGCCATCTTTGTCATGCAGAGGGGTGTGCAATGATCCTATGAGAGGACAAGGAGCCAGAGGACTTTGGCATATCCAGGTAGGAAGTAGGGGGACAAATGGCCAATGGAACCTGATTTCCAAAAGACCAAGCTGAATCCTGCAACCATGGCTGCTCCATAGAGAGTCGGGAAGGGAAAAAGAGCAAGCAAAATATGTGCGTAGACAAACATTTCCATCTGTAATACGTGTATATTCAGGACATTTAGACTGTACTAAATCTCTGGGAAAATGAGGCCTGTTTTCCTGGGATGTGGAAGAGAACAGAGGAATCCTTCTCTCCTGCCCTGACAAGACAAAGCAATCATGAGAATGTAAAGCCCTACCATCTAATCAGATATGGAATCTCATCAATTTACCCCAAATTGCCAAGTGTCCTGTTTGGGATGCTCTGCTGCATGGCACAAGTGCAGTCCAATCCCATGAATTTCACAGTATATCTCACGATGTGTCAGTCTGGAGGAAGTGCATTGAAAGCTGAACTTCTCCAGCTCAGAGATCATCAGATTTATTTCTCTATTAAAAAAGAAAGATTCTACCTGCTTCAGTGAAGAGAAATCCAGTCTAACCCAAGTTAAAATCTGTTCTGTATTATTTTAGTCTTTGTTTGCAGCTTTGTTTTACGTCTCCTTTCAAGAAGCTCCATTCTTACAACACGCCACTTACTCAGTTTCACTATTAAGTGTGTAGCTAACAATGAACCTGTCCAGTTCCTGCTAGGAGAAGGCAAACGTGATGAACCAGCAGTGGTGATACATTTCATTTTGCAGGGATGTGATGGGTAGTGGAGCAAGAAATCACCTACCAAGGCAGCAAGGAGGAATTGGAAAATGAGCCTTGTGCTCCCTCAACATGACACCTTGAGGGGAGTAGCTGGGATAATAATTTACACAAGTCATAAACTAACTTCGTTAGTTGAAGAATAAGTAAGCACTGGTAGAATCTGACCAGACCCTGCTCTTTGTTGGTTTCACTGGGAGAGCTCAAAGTACTGAAAAACAATGGAGCAGAAGGCATGTTTTTCTGATCTGAACTGGAATGTCTCTACATGGGGACTCACATCTTTCTCCATTCTCAAGCCAAGCTCCCATGCAGTGTGTGTGGGAACTCAGCTATTGCTGCTTCCCCTTTACTGCCAAGATGGGGGGAACCATCTGCAAGTTTACAAAAAGCTTAAATTAAGGAAATAAATGTTTCAGCAATACCAGCCATGCCGCCTGAGGTGTCACGTGCGCATGGCCCAGCACATCAGGCATTTGACTGATGTTCCCCTTATGGAATGCATGGAAAGTCAGCATGAGCCTCACGCATCTGAAGCCATGGGGCTGTAGCTTCCTCCTGGTCCAGCCATGCTGACCAAAAAGGCTAGGATTCCTTTCCAGGTTTTCACCAGCCCAGCTGATTCTGTCTGATGTGCATTTTGGGAGTCAGCCCCCTGAGCCAAGAGGGGGAAAAGCTCTGCATGGGAGAAGGGACAGGCTGCACAGGGTGGTGCAGGTGGGCAGTGCAGCCTCTGTGGCACCCAAAGAGGACAGATGCCCCCATCTCAGGACATCTGGTTTGATGTGTCACAACGTGAGTGCTCAAGGCCACAGTGCAGCCTTACTGCAACAGGGCATGCTTGGCCCTGCTCCATGTTACTGAATCCTTGCAAATAGCACAGTCTTGATGGAAATGGCAGATAGATCTGTTTATCCTCTGTGGGCACAGAGTAAATCTAATTAAACCTGGAGGCTTCCAAAGTGCCATTAAGGCAAATTGGTGAAATATATTAAGTTACACTCCCCCCATTTTCCTGTAGTTTTGGCCTCCCCATCTGAGGGACAGGATTTTAGAGCACATAAACTGATGGAAAGTTCCCCAATCTCCAAGGAAAGATGGGAGAACGAGTGGTCTGTTCACATTTTCCCATAAGTATCACAGTAGCAGTCTGTGAGGAAAGAGTTTATTTTAGGAAGAGCTATTTTGAAAACTAAAGTGTCACATCCTGGCTGGCTCTTCTCATGGTGTTACTATAATCATCCAGTTATGACAAGCTTAATGCAGAAAAAGCAACCATTTTTTTCTTTCTTTCTTTTTTTAGGGAAAAGAAACAATGTAGCTAGCATATTTTTGGACAAAGGCTGTCATTTTATTTCTTTTTTGGTACTCTCTTTGCTTTTCCCTGTCATCTAAACCTATTTATAAAGCACCAGACACTAGATCTAGGAACTCTCTGTCCTTTTTGATGCAGAAGTCCATGCTGGCAGCTCTGCCTAGCCCTGCACACTTGAGAGGATTTTCTGAGTCTAGCACAGCAAGAGCTTTTCTGGCTGGCACGTGCTCTCCTGAATTCCCCTGCTTTCACCCAGCTGTGGTTGGGAATAGGAAACCACAGCTGATGAGAGCTCAACATCTCCACCGTACAAGTTAGCGTTTTTCAATGTTGAACGGATGCATGCAAAGATCAAAATCACCCCACAGGTAGCTGTCACCCTGCCCAGGGCAGTGCAGCTAGGTGGGAAGCTGTCTTGCTGTGCACTCTGAGCTGGAGGAGCCGCAGGCTTAGCAAGCGCCGGAGCCGGGATGTGACCAGGCTGGCTGCTCCTGCCAGTGCCACACATAGCAGCGGCCAGGTCTTACACCTCCCTCCTCTGCTCTGCTCCAGCTGAAGGCCAGAGCAGCTCAGAGCACGACTTAAAGACTGGGTGCTTTCATGAAATAAAATTATTTTCGCAGCTGGAGTTGAAGCACAGTGGCTCATTCTGACATAAACTGTATTTTCTATGGAGCAGACAGACAAACAAGGCAAACACAGACCATGTCTCTTCTTGCACTTAAGTAGCCCCTGCTTTGAATTCAAAGGGCATAAGTAGGAAATTGATATACTTTCTAATTTATTGGAGAGAAGATAACTCTCGGAAAACCAAGGAGACTGCTCTCAATTTATGGGAAGCAGGTGCTTTTAAACACTGAATGAGAGAATGTTGAAAGAGTCCTGCTTATAGAGCTTCATGCATTTAATATTCAGAAGACTCACAGGAGATGCTAAAGTGCCCTCAGCTCAGAAAATTAATAAAATATTATCTCATGAGTGAACTTCAAAAGCTTTGGCAGTTCCATTCATTCCACTTCAGATAAGCAGCCAAAATATTGCAATATCCTGCTAACCTGATGTGAAACATCCAGCTTTCCTTGGCCAGTAACATTAATCTGGAAATGTGTGAACAATCTTTATTATTAAATATTTAGCCATTTCATCTGCTGTGTTTTGTCTCCCCATGCATGGATCCAGTAATTCCTGTTTCTAAAGGTGGATCTAGGGCCAGATACTCAGCAGGGCTTTGATGAAACAGCAGGAGTCTGAAGACACGGGATTTAAAGATTGCTTTCGTCAAAACTTGCATCTCTGTATTTAGGAGGTGGCCTATCCAGAGATATATTTCTCTTAGGCCAGAGAACCACACTTGGCTGGTGGATAAAATGACCAATTCTGCAAAAGAGGTGGCAAGAGAACACTATCTGAGCAGAGGACGCTTTGCAAAGAGCCTACACTTTGGTGGCTCTGTGTTCCCAGAAGCAGCTTGGACAGTCTTGAAGCTGGGCTCTCAGTTACTTTATTCTCCCTTCTCAGTTTCAGATTGTTGGGTTTTTTTTGGTTTGTTTTCCTCAGACTCCTCTTGCCATAATAAATTATGAGTGATGTTAGAATGTAAGTTATTGGTACAGGCTGAACCTTTTGATTTGAGCCATCAGATGCCCTTAGGCCAACACATGCCAACAAGTTGGGTTCATGTTCCACAGCACTGAGGCCTGATGCTTGCTGAAGATGCAGGGAGGAGGGACTAACACTGAGATCCCAAATTCACCTGATGCCTGTGGGAGTCAAAATGTACTGAAGTTTCTCTCTTCCCTGCTGCAGAAGCAAATCACTCAGCCAGCAGTGGGATGACACATCTCAACAACCTACATGAAGGGGGTGTAGCAAGAATAGTGTGGCCAGCAGGACCAGGGCAGTGATTGTCCTCTGTACTCAGCACCAGTGAGGCCACACCTCAAATCCTGTGTTCAGTTTTGGGCCACTCCAAGAAAGCCACTGAGGTGCTGGAGTGGGTCCAGAGGATGGAAAGGGAGAAGAGTGAAGGGTCAGGAGCACAAGTCTGGTGAGGAATGGCTGAGGGAGCTGGGGTTGTTTAGCCTGGAGAAAAGGAGGTTCAGGGGGACCTTATCACTCTCTACAACTGCCTGAAAGGAGGCTGTAGCCAGGTGGGGATCAGTCTCTTCTCCCAGGCAACCTGCGACAGGAAAAGAGGACACGGCCTCATGCTGTGCCAGGGAAAGTTCAGGCTGGACATCAGGAGGACTTTCTTCATGGAAAGGGTAGCTAAACATTGGGAGGGACTGCCCAGGGAGGTGGTGGAGTCACCATCCCTGGAAGTGTTAAAAAAACCTGTCACTTAGTGGTCTATTTGGCAAGGCAGCAATCAAAGTTTGGTCTTGATGACCTCAGAGGTCTTTTCCAACATGATTCTATGATCCTGTCACCACCACTGAATGACAGTGTTACTCTGGTAGCATAATCCCGGATAGAGAGAGCCTGTGTTCCTCACCTCCCCTATGTCCTGGATGCCACTGTCACAGACATATTTTATGAAAAATCCTTTTGCTTAGATCTTTTCTCCTGAGAAGCTGAGAGGCCTCAGAAACAAAATGTAAATAATAATTATCCACTGCTGTGGAGTGCATCATTGAGTGGTCTGATGTGGTGGATTTTAATTAATGGCCAATCACAGTCCAGCTGTCTCAGACTCTCTGGTCAGTCACAAGATTTTATTATCATTCCATTCCCTTCTATTCCTTGCTAGCCTTCTGATAAAATCCTTTCTTCTATTCTTGTAGTATAGTTTTCGTATATAATTTTCTTTTAACATAATATATATCATAAAATAATTAATCAGCCTTCTGAAAAAATGGAGTCAAGATTCTCGTCTCTTCCCTCGTCCTGGGACCCCTGTGAACACCACCACATGCCACTTCCCAGCAAACATAAGGGATGGCTACTTCCCTCCAATTTCTGCTGGAAAAGAATACAGGCTCAACAATGGTGAACACATTTACAGAAATTCCACTGTCCATGACTGGATGCTGCTTGGAAACAGAGATCCATTTCTACGCCACCAGTTCAACAAGAGGCAATAACAGCTGAGAACCAGCATAATCACAGGGCTGTCTGGTTATCCACATGGCATCAGTTGTCTCTGTTAGCCCAGATATTCACTTCACCCCAGCCCAGACTGACACTCTCATCATGTAGTCTACAGACAGAACAAAAATTTAATCCCTCTAGGATCTGACTCTACTCTCATCTCTGCTGCCGGTCCCTCCACACGAGGAAGGGAGCCCAGGGGAAGCTTTATTAGTCTGTCGATGAACTTAAAATGATAGCACTTGCAGTACTGTCAATCCAGCACAAGTAATGAGTTAAATATATATAGATATAGATATATTTTTATATATATTTATATTTAATTGCCAATTCATCAGTAATTCCTGACAGATGGAATCCTTGCATTTCAGGTCAACTTGACATCACCAGCACTCAAAGGTCCAAGTGAACATTGCCAAATTTAATGAGCTGCAGTAACAATGTCTGCACATTATTGGACTAATTACTAGCTTCTGAAAAGAAAAGAAAAGAAAAGAGGAGAGGGGGGGAAGAAGAAGAAAATCCTCTAAACAGATGAAACTTTAATTAACAGCATTTTGAGACATTACTTATTATGGAGAAAATGCCACTTCAAAGTGAAAATAGCCTCTAGGTGGATAATAGATCTAATGAGAGGTACAGTAGTCAATTTAGTACTAACTTGCTTCATATATACTTTGAGTCTTCAGAATAACCAGACTTCATGGCAACAGCCAGTGCACACTGCTCCTCATGATGCAAAGTCTCCAAGTCTCTGTTTTCACCGACCATGGACCATCCAGATAGGTTTGGCATGAGGGCAGCCTGCTGCAGGTAGATCCCATCTATCAAATCCAACTGGAGCACATGGTCACTTCAGCTGGTGGCCAGTGAGGCACAGGCCTGGCAACTACAGCAGGTGTGTCTTGTATTTCCAATGCAAGATTGTTACCAATGTTTTCATTAAAAGTAGTGGCTACAGCTTTAGACTTCCAGGTTGAATGTACATGTTTCATTGAAGCCAGTGCAAAATTTTCATGTTAAATTTGTGAAATTAATAACAGAATTCAGCCTCAAATGAAGGAAATGCAAAACTAATTTCTTCAAATCAACTTTCAGCTGCTTCTGTTCCTCTCTCTCTCTCACACACACACACACACTCTCTCACTCATTCACTTATCTAAACAGACATGGAAGAAAAACCTAAAAATCCCAGCCTTCAAACCAGTCAAAATATTTTTCCTGTGAACTGAGCAGGAAAAAAAAGGAAGAGGTTTATTGCTATTTCTATTTCCAAATGCTGCGCATTGCTCAGATCTGCTGTGATGAGGGGCCATGTCAAATTGGCTAGATCAGGTAACAGCAGGCTGGAAAAACCTTTCCTTATTCCATAGAGACCTTCATGAATCTATTCATACCTTGCCCACTTCACTCACCACAGTAACCCCCTTTATAAACCCCACTGATAGGAACTGCAACCACAGCAGCTCGGGGCAGGGTGTCACCTCCTTGCCATAAATTCTGATGATTTGGGAAGTGTAAATCACACCGTTTTGTGCTGGGAGAGCTCAGCTGATAGAACCACATTTGCATGCATTTAGGTGCATTTCCAGACAGGGACCTACAGAGTGGAATTCAGTGCTCGCTCGCTGCCATCCTGTGCAATCTTGCAGGATTCAACCAGCCTACTGCTGCCTCCCAGGCAGGAGGCAGGGGATGATAAAACTTGGCATTGTCTGCCTGTACAGAATGCAGGCTTGCTGCAAATTGAGCTTGAATATTGCTGGGAGGCGGGGAAGGGGGAAAGGGGGGGAGGAGAGGCATCAGATTTGTTTAGGCATAAGGACATATCTCAATTTACTCCTTGGTTTTCTTCCCACCCCTACCCTGGTTGGCCCATTATTTCCCACATCAGAATTAGCACATTTGCCAGCAGAACATAAAGGCAATGACTAAGGAAAGCTGCAGTCTCTGCCATTGGAGCATTTTCTGCCCTTAGGAAGGGACCTTAGTTGAAGCCATTTGGAAACAAAACAGCAAGTGCTCTGCTGACAGCGTGTGGAAACACGGGGGGCTCTCTGAATCCATGTTTCCCAGGATGCTGCCAAGGCACAGGCTGGCAGGATGAGTGAGTTCCCCAAAGCCAGACCGTGCTCTCCTGCTCACTTTCAGTGTTGCCTCTGGTAGCACTGCTCTTATTGCCTTAGGGTAGCTCTAGTCATGCATCGCAGGCTCTTACCTTGTTTTTTTCCTAGCACAGAACTCTGTCCTTCCAAAACTGCATGTATTGTGTCCCAGCAAGCACCAAATCAGCAAAATTTCTGCACTTTGGTAAAGAGCCAAGACCACACCTACAAAGAGGCTAGTCAGAATCCAGAAATTTAATAGCCTAATAGAGACTTCACTTTCACCTCTCCCACCTCCTCCCTCCAACCAAAACTTTTTAGAAAAAGAGGCAACAGCTAAGAATGAGGCTGGTGGCTACATTTAGCTGGAACAGGATTTGAGATTTTGAGGGAAAACCCCTGGCTGTGAAGCACTTGGCTGATGCAATCTGAGGAAGAAATAGGCTCCTACCTATCAGAAGAGGGATCCTGACATCAGTGGGTCTGCAGCAGCTTGGTTTCTGAGAGGAGGAGGATCACAGGACCCACAGACAAGGTGTACAGTAGGAGAATACACCACAAGGCCTGCCTGTGTTGCAGGAGATGCCTTGTTGAGCCTTGTTCGTGGCTTCCATGCTGCTGAGCTGCACTCACCTCACAAGGTACTGTGGCCTTCATGGTCATCCTCTGCCTCAGCCTCCAAAATAGTTCTTGAGCAGGTCCTAGTCCTTAAGCTGTGATTTTCTATGTAACAACATAATGATGACGGCCACCATTTAGCGATGTGTGGCTTGACTCCAGGCTCAGCCCAAGCCTCTCTCCCATGCCATGCCAGCCCAGAACTGACATATGAACCCCAGGTTTCCTTCGCTGCTGGATTGGAGGGTTTTGTGAGTGTTCTTGCCAGTGCTCTTGTGTACATGGGAGCTGGTTCCTCTTCCAGCCATGACAGTCTCTTCCAACACTCTCTACTTAATTTTGCCTATGACTTTTAGGACACCAGAATGGAAGCCTGCATGGTAGCCAGTGGGGTCCAAGAAGCTGGCAGGTTTCCTGGCTTGTGGTTGCCATCCTGTGTTACTGGAAACACCCTAATTATTTAGTAATGCACTGCACTCATCTGACAACCACCTATCTTCAGGTCTGTTGGCCTTTTCAAGGCTATTTTAAAAAAAGCCCACAGACTGCAGACTGCAAACACCTTTCCCAGTGCAGCACTCCTTGCTCTGCTCACAGCTGAGGGAAGTGCATGAAGATTCCACACAAGCAGTGGGTTTGAGTGGAGAGCAGGGCACAGGGCTGGTATCTCCTACAGCTGCTCAACCAGGTCAGGCAGTTGTACCTACACCGGCCACCACCTTTCCCTGACCAAGAGCTGGTAGGAAGCAGGGGACTCTGGATGGGGAGATCTGTGGGGTGTCCTGGCAGTCCCTCAAAACACCCATGCAAAATCTCCACTACTGAGGCACCTCCTCTGCAAAGAGAGGAGGTCAGAACTCACCTGGGAGGAGCACTGAGCCAAGCAGGCAGATTATGTGTCTTAGCAGGTATAAGCAGAGGCACTGCCAAATAACCAGGCAGACTAATCCTGGGATAATTAATAGTCCTGTGCTATTACCCTAACTTGCAGCTTTCTTGTACTTTTTTCTCCCCTGGCTACACTCAGATACAACTTTTCACAGCACAGAAAAACAACACATGAACAGCGTTCTCTTATTCTCCCTCTTGATCCTTTAAAGCAAAAATAAAATTCAAATTACTCTCCCTCACCAAAGAGTGAATGAGAGAGATCTCCAGTGCAAAGCTTTCTCCCAGTCCTCTGGTGTCTGTGAGGCACAGTCCTGCCACCGGGGTGTGAGGTTTAGCAGCTGTTTGCAAACTTTCCCCCTGGACTACGGTTCATATTTCAAGCACCTCTCAGAGACCACAGGTCTGAGACATGGTTTTGAGTCTCGCCTAGTTAGCTTTTAAGTCTGACTTGCTATGAAGAGGGGTGATGGAAAAGATGGATCAAACAGATGACCTTGACAAAGGAGGTGCCTGCTCCTTGGTTTACTTCAAATCCTTGAAAGACTGTTATTGAATGTTTAAAAACTGACAAAAAAACCCAAAAAAATCCCAGTAATAAAAAGCAGCTAATGTATCCAATTTTTCTGGCCAAAAATTAAGGCACTGGAAGGCAGGCTTTTTAATGGCTATCATTCCTCCTGTGTTATTTGAAGATCCCCTTGTAAACGGGAATCCTGGGTCTGTTTTGCCATCTGTTCCCTCCACTCCTGCCTAGGAATCCTGAAAGGGTATTTATTGTATATGCAGGTTCAGTGAGGCCCACTTACTATAAACAAATACTGCATGAAATATGGTGGGGCCAGCTTTTTCTACAGTGCCTGTATTTATGAGGAAACAGTATAAAAACAAATATGTAATCTGGAAATAAACCTGTTAAATGAATAAAAAGTCCTATGGAGTAAAACATAATAATTAGCAGAGCCATTGAGGGAAAGACCCTGTTAAGGGAACACATCTGCTGTCATCCACTTTGCTTTTCCCCCCTGATAAAAACCCATTTAGAAGCAGCCATCAGAAAATCATGGGGGAAGGGACAGCAAGAAGGAGGAGATGATCTAACCTAAAAGCCACAAAGCCAACCACGGCACTTTTGCTGGTTCTTGAAATGTCTCTTGAGTCCTGCACCCTGCTGTCCACCAAATATAATCTATGTTATTTACAGCATGTACTTGGTACAGATTACAGTCACTTAGCTGAAGGGGGAGAAAAAGGGAACTAGAAGTAATAATAAAATAGAAAAAAAAAGAGCAGGAAAGCAATTGAAGGCCAGTATGGTGTGCTGAAGAAAGATTCAAATAAGGAACTTGCAGTGCAACATTTTGTGCACACATGCATAGAAAATCGTATTTTGCTTTTGACCAATTGCACAGAGCAAAAATACAGAAGTTATGCAGAAGAGCAGCACAAAATAAACTTGCTATGGAAATGTAACTCAATCATGACCTCTGATTGCCAGCTTCTCCCTTGTGCAGCATTGCTGACTCAGAGGCAGGAAGTGCTATTCTAGCTACCTGTTCCTACCCACTCTGTATTTACAGACCTCAAGTAAAATCACAACCTGCTCCACACCCACTTCACCCCACCCACATAGCCAAAGCCAGCTACAGATTGGCACCGAGTTGCACTTGTTGTCACGCTCCCTCCCTATGGATCACATTTGCTCCAAGATGTTCTGGGTATTTCCCGTCTCAGTTTCTGCTTTCCACTGTGGGTTGCCTCCCCCTGGAATGAGTTGTTAACACTCCAGTCTCTACAGACACCGCAAACAAAGCAGGTACGAGCTGATGCAACCCTGGGAAGTGGTGCAGCAAGCACTGATGCAACCCCTCAGAGAGCTGCGATTACTCCCCCGGAGTGTGTGGGATGAGGATGCCCTGCTTGCTCTCGTCGACTCTTGCTTTTGCCTTTGCCTGCCAGTGCAAAACCTGGCGTCACTCTGTAGCTCACATCTTCCTCCCCAGTCTGTGGTTCTGGTTGTGCCCTCTCACCAAATGTTCCCAGGTAGAGTCATACTGACAATGTGCTTTTCCTTCGTCACGCCTGTGACTTCACTGCCAAACTGAAGTGCCTCGCCTTGCTCCTGTTTTTAGCATCGGGGTCCCTTTGCCTCTCACCCATCAATCAAAGAAAAGCAATAAAACCTTCACTCTCGTAGCAAGGAAGACAATGCCCGAGCATTGACTGAAGAGATGAGTAGCAGATGATGGGCCTGTGGCTTCCCTTCCCCATCCAAAGCATGGAGTAAGGTGTCACATAATGGTGTAGCATAATTTGAGTACTAATTGGCAAAACAGGCATAATAATTTGCTTGAACATGCACTATGATGCTGATGTACTGTTTGCAAATTATTAACCAGCATTGACTTGCTGTCTTCAGTGTATGTGAGCTGTGCCTAAAAGCTTAATGCATTTATATCACTACAGTTACTACTACTGCTCACTGACACACTTTAGTATTTTTATTGCTTTTTCATAGCTGACATGATTCTGATGGTATGTAATTAAATATTTTACAAAGATAGGGTCTGATCCGACAACCTTTATGCACATGAATAACCTCATTATATTCAGTGCCTCTACTCATGTACCCAAAGCAGTCAAGGCTGGGTTCCTACTGCTACAAAAATAATCTTTCCCCTTCTGTATTCCTCTTCTAGGATTTTGATGGAATTAACAATGGTGTGGGGGGGGGGAAAGACCCTTAAAACTCCTTCACATTTATTTTGCGCATTGAAAGCTTCACTTAGGATTACAAGAACTATAAGAACACCGTTCTGGCAGTTATGCTTGGCCAGGGATGGAAAGCAGTAAGAATTTTTGTTTTGTCAGAGACTGAAAGATATATTGCTTTTTTGCCAGCCTATATCTCAGTAGGTTTCTTGAGACTGATTAGGAGTTTGTAGGGGAGTTTTTTTTCAAGAATTCATGATTCGCTATAAAATGTGGTAGATTTCAGGCATGAGGGGGTTTGCCCAAATGTTTTTTTCTTTATATTACCTGCAAAACATGTTACAGCCATGTGCTTCCTTCAAATTGATACACATGTAAAATGCTGATGCGCCAGTATCTTACAGGCTGGGAATGTCCTGTTCCCCACTGATACATTTACATGTTCACAGGGACATTCTGCTTGGCTCCAGCAAGAAGCAAATCTGACCCAAAGCTAGACTGGGAGCTGAAGACCTTACTTTGTTGTAAAACCAGCTTTTCAAGTTTGGATTCAGATCTTCAGCCTACAGGCAGACTTGTCCCAGCTGCAATGTCATCCTGGCACCTGGTGCAACACATTGCTACTCATCCAGAACAGCCAAAACAGTCAGACAGGAGGAAAAAGGCAACGGTGGATCTTGGGATTTGAAGGCTTGGATTCATTTAAAAGAGACATAAATAAAATATTGCAGCCATAACCAAAGCACAAGGAAAAAGAGAGTGCATCTGGGCCACTGTGAATCCCAGGTAAAACACAGCCCTTGACAAAACTTGGCACTTTGCAATAACCTCTGCAGCTGAATGAAGGTATTTTTCTGGTTTTCCCTCAGCAGGGAATGTGGGAAGGCTCTGAACTCAGCCAGCAAGATTCTCTGGTCATTTTATGCACACACTGTTACTTTACTACCTCATGGACCCCTGAAAAAGCCTCTCTCCCATCTTTGGGCAAAAACTAAACTAAGTACAAGTTTCTGAAAACAAACAGGCCCCTTAAATTAAAGTCTACAAAATTATTAGCCTTGTATGGAAGCCAATATCTTGCATAGTTACACCTATGTGTAACTATGCAATATATTGGCTAGGCACCTAATCTGTTCCTGGGAAAGATTAACCCTGTCCACAGCCCAGCCCCACCAGGACAAGCCAGCCAACCTGGCTTTTGAGAAGCTCTGCTGAATGGGTAACTTTGAGCATCACGGAAATGTAAGCCATGACAGGAGGCGAAACCTTTCTGGCACATGAACTCCAGGAGACTTTGGTGTCTGGACAGGAGTACAAAGACCATTACTGGTCCTGTCCCACAGGGAACAGGGTCACGCCACAGGCAAATCCCATCACCAGTCCAACCTAAAGTTAAACTCCACTCATGGCAACAATCACAAATGTGTTTTGAGACTCAAACTGAAAGGAAAAGAACAAAAAGTTGCTTTTAAATGATCTGATGCAGCAGTTCCAGCCTGCCAGCTCTGCAGTGAGGGAACATTTCCCTGCCCATCAGTTAAGCCAAGGAAGGTGATGCTCCTTTTGAAATTCATCATCCTAGAAGAGTTGGGCTCTCTTCCTCCACCATCAACTGTTTTTCCAGGGTCTGTTTAGAAAAACCACTCCCCTTCCATCTTTCCCATCTCTATATTTTGGTTGGTGTGGGAAGACAAGGCTGTTAGACCTGCACCTCCTCTCCTTCCCTCCCTTCTGGATAGAGTGCAGGTTTGGGTTTCAAGTCTGCTTCTCTTGGACTGACATGCTCTGCCAAGTTGCCATCAGGGACAAAATCAAGCGCATTGAAATGGGAGGAAAAAGCTGATCCCACATGACACATGGGGGAAAGGCAGCACACATCAAGGGCTCTGGAAAACAGACTCCTTCCTGGCTTTCCAGCTACGTGCACATTTATGAGGTTTGAATAAAATACAGCTGAAGCATGGAGGCCAACGACTGCTTGTCCAAAATGAACTCAATTGCTGGACTTTTGTCCATTTAAGAGTCACCTGATCCCTCTCTGTGCTGCCTAGGTTAAGCCTTGTCAGCATCTCTGAAATGCCTCAAGTAGCATTAACCCTTTTGATGGCACTGCAATGCTGGATGAACTTTTCAAAAAACTTTTTAAAGCCTGATAAAACACACAGATCAAGACAATCCAGTGACCCCAGCACATGGATGGGTTACAGCCCTTTGACTAGTCAGGAATGGCACTTAAGAGAAACGGAAGTGGGCAGTTAATGAGACACAAGGTTTACTTGTCCATGTGCACCTATGAATATGAACATATGGATTTCTTTATGTCTTGACCCCAGAGAAGGGGTATGAGACTAGAAAGCTGCCACCTGGTTTCTGTGATTATTTCTCCATTTAGGGATTAAACAACATCCAAACCTCTGTGCACGTATTTTTATGTTGCAAATAGGGAGCACAGACAGTTGCAAAGCAAAGAGAGGGGTGTGAGAAAGAGGATTTCTAGTGACCTAGGGGAAAAGAAATAAAGGGATGAGTTTGGGCCTGCCAAACAGCTGGTTAAACTTCGGAGCTCCATTTAAGACTGTTTTGAGGCTTGTCTACCCGCAGCAGAAAAAGCACTTTCTCCTCTGCCTGCCGTTGTTTTTGCACAGTTCCCCCAATACCACAGGCCATAAGCTGCTCCCAGCAGCAAGATCAAGACTTGTCTCCTCACCTGAGTGAAAAACCAATGTGTTTATAAACACTGGCTTTGGAGAGAGGTACAGGCACCTGGTCAGACAAGTGCTCAAATGCTTTTAATGTGTTACCACTCCTTTTTTTCAGCTGCTGCTGGCTACTCCCATCCCCCTGGGCCTGTACACACTGCTAACCCATTGCGGTGCAACCTGCGGTGGGGTTGTTGAGCCCATCTCGGCACGGCGCCAACCCACCACTGCCTTCACCTTGGCTGCCATCCTGAGAAGAGGCTGCAGTACCAATTAATCATAAACCCTGCTGATTAAATCCATCTAGCTATTTCACTAGCTACAAGCAGAGGCAAGGGCTGACCTGGAAGCAGCTTTGTCCTGCCATCCAGCTGCCTGGCCATGCACACAAAGCCAAGGAAAGAACTGGATCTTCATCTCTGTTTAATTTGTTGCTGGTCATGGGATTTCCACCTGCATGTCGCTGTGGTATAACACTGCCACATGTGGGATTTTTCAGAATGACAGAAGCTAAAAACTTCCACCAAGCCCTGAACAAGCCTGTTAAAACCTCCACTGAACATAGGCAGGGGTGAGTGAAGAAGGATGGACCCTGTTCCTGTGCTGCAGACACCCTGCTTCATGCCCTGGGAAAAGGGTATGTCAGGATCTCAAGCACAAGTCCAGAGCTGTTTAGAAAATGAAAACCAAAGCTCCCTTGAACATCTTTGTTTCTATTCTTAACCACAATTTCATTTGCATTGATGTTTCCTGACCAATTCTCTCCTCAAAATAATTGATGGGAAAAAGATCAAGAGGTGTAATTAAAAGAGAAACAAACAGAAAACAAAGGGAAGAGGGTAAATGGGCATGTGACTTTGGGTCAGGGAAGGAAGAGGAGCAGGTGGTAGAACTGATGAGGGAGATTTAATGAACTGCAATTGACTTCAAATAACAAAGGAGGAGGAACCTAATCCTACCAGTTGGATCTGTACACATATGGACTTATCATAACAAATGGTAATCAATCCATCAGCCTTAAATTAAAGATAAGGTGGGCAGGAAGGAAGGGATGGAATTTATTCTCTCCTTCCCATCCCTCCCCCCACCAAACTAAATCTGTTTGCATGTGTCCATATCTTTGCTGTCAGAATTAGCGTCTGTCATCTCTCCATTCTCAATGAAAGCAGTCACCTTCCCGTGCTTCACTATGCCACTGAGGACAGGCCCCTTTAGAAGCTTCCCCAGGAATTCAGGCTCCTGGTTACCCTGATTCTGCAGTGTGTTTCACTTGACACTGATCAAGGCTCAGCAGCCTCAGAAATGTGCTTGTAGGACTCTGCGTGTAAACGCTCACTGAGCTTTAATCAAATGCACATCACAGAGAGTCCTGCGTGACAGAAAGCAGAACCACCAGTGCTCAGACCTGCCAAGAAGAGCCTCATCTGCAATACATGCATTTTTCCTCTTTTGTATCATTTTGGCCCTGGCTTTCTCATTCTAGTACAAGCTGCAGAAATATTCTAGGATTTATATGTTATCTCCTTGTCTCAAGCTGAAGACAAATTCACTATGCTTTCTAAATATATACCCAGGTTTTATGAATCCTCATTAAGTTTTCAAGGATAAACTTTCTATTTTAAGGTCTGGATCGTCCAAAGAGAGCTGCACAGCTGGACACCCCTTTCCTACATATTCAGGGAAGCATGTCTGTGCACATGGGTTTTTTTGTAGGATGTGCCCCACATTTGGCCTGGCAGGAAGTTTCTCCCAAATAAAATGTTTCTAACCTGGTGTTTCCATGGTCAGCAACTAGTACTTATTTCTCCTTGAGCCATTGCCAGCAAATGCGTGAGCAATCCATGAAGGTCACCATTGACACATGTTTAAAACAGTGAAAATTTGTTATTTACAGAGTAATATCAGGAGCTAGGAAACATAATTTTCTGTTCTTGCTGTAACCTTACCATGTAATTTCCCAGCATGCTTCCTACTTCAGTATATTCCAGTTATTCCAGAAGGACACTGCCAGTTGAGCTGAGAGATGGCAGGAAGGAGGTGCTCAGACATGCAAAGTGGGACGTATACAAAGCTGCAGTGTGGGACAAGGGCTGGATGCCCAGGAGACTCTGGAGCTGGTAGAAGGAACACGTGGAGCACTTCATTTCCAGCGGCATTTACACCACAGCTACTATTTGAGCAAAGCATTTGTCAATTCAAAAATTTCAATCACATCTCCCAAGGAAAAGACAGGGCAGGCACAGATGGACAAGCACTTAATGTTGAGCCCTGACAAATCAAATCAGGAAAGGGGGAAGAAGCAAGAAAACAAAAATTTGTTAAACAAACAGACCCCAAACTTCAATTCTTCTCCCAATTTACAGCTCTGTCAGAGGAGTGGGAGGGACACAACTCAAGCACCACTTTAACTATCTTTCCCATTTCCCTGCTGGCTCAGGTTCTCTTGACCCACCCACTGATGCCCTGATGGTCCAGCTTCACAGCAGCTGAGGAGGCCCCACCAGAAGCACCAGTGGTGTTGCCAAAGCAGAGAGGAGCATCCCTCACCCACTGCATGACAGCAAGCACTCAGCTCTCTCAGTGGGGACCTCACAGCCTGAGCAGTCCCCATGCTGAGCTGTTCCTACCTGGCTATCAGGAGAGAGACTCGGCCTGTTGGGTGGGAGTCACAGGAATTTGGGATACTGCAGGCACGTGCCAAGGAAGCACAGTCAAACACTCAACACAACAACACAATTCTATCTGGATGATCTAGCTGTTGCAGGGCTGTCTGTCATTGTTTTTGTTGTCTCAGACTTGGGGACAGGGAACACCAGAGACAGAGAGCACATGCCACCTTCACAGAATCAGCTGAGTTGGAAGGGACCCACAAGGATCACTGAGCTGAGCTCCCAGCCTTGCACAGCACCATCTCCAAGAATCACACCATGTGCCTGAGAATATTGTCCATAAATATTGAATAGTTAATAGTTAAATATTGAATATTTAACTCTATCAGGCATCTTGTCTTTGTGTTGGGAATAACCTGGGCATGTCACTGCCAAGCAGCAGGATCATCTGCCATCTTGTTTTTGTTTTAGCAGCCACAGGGGACTGAGTTGAACAACTTTTGCGTGTAAACCACCTTCTCTTTTTGTGTACTTCTGTTGCTAATATTGTTTCTGTGTGTTTCTTATTCTATTGCTTTTTGCTTTCAGTAAATTCATACCTCAACCCTGCCTTTGTCCCTCTCTCACCAGAGGGAGGCAGGAGGAAATGGGCAGTGATTGATTTGGGGTTTAATTCCCAGCTGTCATTTTAAACCACCACACGTGTCCTAAATGTCACTGCACCTGGAGCATGGATTTGCACTGCATGGGTGTGTTCACTGCTCTTCAGGTACCATGTGGGCTGATGGAGAGCTGATATGGCACACCCCATAACCCCCTCCAGCAGAGCATGGCTGCCAGAGGGCTGTGTGCCTGTGCTGCAGCCTGCCATGTTCCCGTCTCATTTTGCCTCCACCAGAGGGGATTGATCCCCTCAGCCCGCTGAAATGTGACCACAGAGCATCCCAAGAAGTATCACTTATCACCACCAGCTCTGAAGAAGACAGACTATTTTCCAACAATGCCTCACTCCCCTGCTCCCACAGCAGCAAACACCAAGGTTCCTGGAGGAGCCATCAGACACGTCCCCACGCACACATTAGTTAGTCACCACCTCACCACCCTCTGCTTTCTTCTGTTGGCAACTACAATTTCACTCAGACTTTTTGCTAAAGGGCTTCTTCTCTTGCTTATTGTTCCTTGTGAGGCTGAAGCAAAGTGTGTCAATGGCAAAGGAGGAGGGAGGAGGCTGAAGTGAAGCTTGGTGGTACACAATTCCCCTCTCAGTATGGCAGTTTTGGGATCTCTCTCGTCTTCTTTTCACCTACGAAAATCTGGCTGCTGGCCACAGCATAATATAGCAACGGGGGAAAGAGAGGAAGAAGGCTTAACTTTTATTTATTTTAGTGCGATCATTAGGATTATGTCAGGGGGAAAAAGCATTAATACATAATCTTTTCCCTGTGCTATACAACACTGGCTGCTTTTAATTTAGAATTAAATTGAAACACTCACTCAGAACAGCTTTGAACAGCAGCCAAGGCCTTCTCTTGTATTGTGTGAGCAGCTGGGTAGCCTTTCCACTCTCTTTTTTTGGTCCATGGTGCCCTTTTTTGAGACCTGTGCTGAGGGTTGGTCACTGAAGATATTTGTCACCCTTCCTCAAGTGTCAAGGGTCCCCCTGGCTTGGAGGTGGCACCCCAGCCACAGGCAGAGGGGGAGACCAAAAGCATGTGAGTGAAGGCCCCAGGAGACCAAACTTCAGCAAATAAAGCCGCACAACTACAAGTATTTCACAAATTAAAGCAAGAAAGAACGTATCAGAAAGCACACCAAGAAGCAGATTTTAAAAAAAAATGCTAACTAGCAGTGATTTATGTTTTTTTCTCAACGGCACACATTGTTTTGTATGCTTTGTCGCACACGATGGGGCAAGTTCACACAAGGAGGTTTGGAGGTATAAACAGGGCAGACAAGGCTGGGTGGGGTAAAGCCAAATTTAGTTAAGTGAACTGGTCATCCTGTTTTGCTCGTACAATAAGCCTGCTCCAGAGGGTTCTCACCAAGCTGATGAGAAATGTGCCCTGGTTCATTCCCTGTTCATTTTAATCTATATAAATACAAGGTTTTGTCAGGCTAAAGAATCCAGTGCAGACTCAAGCGCTTTCCTTAATTATTGGTATTCACAGAAAGAAAGAGTAAGTTTAAAGGAGGGGGAGAAAAGAGATTGCCACCCTTTCAGTGCTGCTGTGAAGGGAGCTCTGCTTATCACAACAGGTGCAAAGGCCACTCACAAAAACAGAAGCAGTTCAACACTGAAAGGCTAAGAAATTACTTATTCTCTTTGTCAGCTGCTCATACAAGCAGGGTAAAGGCTACTTGGAAGGAAAGAAAGAGAGTAAAAAGAAGGGTTAATGTTTGTGAAAAAAAGAAAGAGAGAAAGGAAGAAAGAAAAAATATTAAGTACAGGAGCCCACAGGTTTTCAGGAGACTATGAAAGACATATTGACCTTAAAAAATATACATTAAAAAAAAAAAAAAGGCAGAAAGAAAGCTACATCCCCTGATAGAGTAGGAATGAGCAGCACCAGCAGGCTGGGGACAGGGAAATTTTAACAGTCTACCACTCCATCTGAATGGTGAGGGGAACAATGCCAGCTGAAAGCACAGCATTCCTGCCCTTGCACCCCCGCAGAAAGGGGCTGTGCAGGTCTTTCTGATGGCTCTCTCTAATTACACGTTCCTGTGTATAGCAATTCATGGCCAGTTCTGAGAACATCCTCATTCCTTGTCAGAAGGGTGATTAGTATACCACACCTAGAGAGTCAACATATTGGGGAAAATGTAAAAAAAAAAAGGCAAGCAAGCTCCTCTGATGAGAAGCCCACAGTTTTCAGGGTTACTGTTATCCCTTGGGTTCTCAACTGGGTTTTATTTTTTCCACCCTTTCCCTTTCAAAATAAGGCATCAGATGCAAAGGAAACCAGGATTTAATTTTGTAACACCCCTCCATTAATCCCTAGATCTCTCTCATGTGCTGCATAAATTTCATCCTGCCTTCCTGGAGCTCACAGAGGTTGTTCAACACCTGGTGCATCTTATTTTCCAAGAACGATTGTTGTGTTTATTTTAACCCAGCCTGGGATGGTGTGCAAACCAGCCACGACTATTAGATGCTGAGTGTTCCCAGAACCAGATGGTCAAGCCTTCCTCTTTTAAGACAGCTGACTCAAAACCATAAAAGAAAACACCAAAAATGAAAACAATCATCAATGACAACATCAAAAAACACCCTGTGGTGGGGAATAAAATATTTCAATGCTGGCACTGTGAGACAGAAAGAAACTCAGAGCAAAGAGAGTATGTGATTTTCAGACCCTGAAAGTTAAGCATGCACAATAGAGAACTCACTCATCAGGAAGTTTCCACCAGTGGAAGGTAACAGGAGGAATTCCCTAGCTTAAATATGACAGATGTTCATACCTCTGCTACCCAGAAGCAGTAAAAACCCCCTGTGGCTATTCTGACTGCCCTGCTAAATGAATGGCAAGTTAAGAGTACTAATAAAGCACAGCAATGCAAGCTGCCACTGCCTGCACCTGCAGGTTCTCTGCCTTCACAATTTACAGCCCAATGCAAAGTACTTCATTTTAGCACCATGAAGAGTCACTTGCCCTCCTCGTGGTTCTCCTCTCCTTCCCAGGCCTCTTCCATTCACAACCAGTCCTCATTTAATTGGGCTGCCCGCTCTAAGCCACTGAGGGAGCATTGCTGGCACACACTGCACCTCTTGCACAACCAAACTTGCCTGTGGCAGGTTTGAGGCAGTGCAGGACTTCTGTTCATAAACCTCCTTCAGCCTAACTCAGCTGAGAAATTCTACATTGAATGTTAAATCAGTCCAACACCAGGTTTCAAGCAATCCTGTTTATATACAGCCAACAGGCTTGTTCTGGTTTAATAGAATCAGTTCCTGCCCTCCTTGACTGGAAAAAAAATAAAAATCAATGTACATTTTCACACCACTGTAACTAAAATGAAAAATAATAATAAAAATTAAAAAATTCCACACCTGGTTATCGGCAGAAATAAACATGGCGACAAGATGCCACGAAACAGCTCGTGAAATTCACACACAAAGGTGTAAATGTAGAGCATAGGGACTCATAGAATGTTAAGGAATTAGAAGAGACCTTAAAGATCATCTAGTCCCACTCCCTCTGCCATGGGCAGGAACACCTCCCACTAGACAAGGATGCTTCTTATCCAACCTGGCATTGAACACTGTCAGGGTTAAGGCATCCACAACCTCCCGGGCAACCTGTTCCAGTGTCTCACCATCCTCACAGTAGGGAATTTCTGTCTAACCTCTAACCTAAATTTCCCCTCTTTCAATTTGTACCCATTAGTCCTTGTCCTGTCACTACCGTTCCTGACAAAGGGTCCCTCCTCAGCTTCCCTGTAGACCCACTTCAAATACTGGAAGGTTGTTACAGGGCCTCCACAAAACCTTATCTTCTCCAGGCTGCACAGCCCCAACATCTCAGCCATGGCTGGCATGCAGGCTTTTGTCTTGGTAGACATGAAGTAGCTTTTCCTTCTTCCATTGTCTCTCACCTCCCCAGAGGAGAACAGACACACAAACTGCCTAAGGACCCTGAAAAACCAATAATTCCTTGTTAACCATCATAAGAAACAGAGAGTCACACAAAAATAACAAATGCCTGTAAGCTTTTCACCAACTACTTATCCTTAATTTTACTACTAAGATTCTGTAAGAAGCATGTGATCCTGACATGAAAAGACTTTGTGAGCATTTCAAAAAAGACAGAAAGCCCATTTCAAACATTACAAGAAGAGGGGGGCTTCAGCCTTTTTCAGAGTTTCTCATGCAATTTTCTACAGTTCTTAAAAATGGTAAAGTCACAGTTAAAGGATATGTGCTCTGTAAAATTATATAATCATTTAGGCTGGAAAAGACTTCTAAGATCAAATCCAACAATTAACCCAGAACTGCCAAGTCCACCAATAAACCATGTCCTTAAGAACCACATCAATGTGTCTTTTAAATTTCTCCAGGGATGGTGGCTCCCCTACATCTCTGGAGCCTGTTCTTCCACTCCTGTGTCTGGACTATTGCAAACTTAATCTAAACATACGACTAGATTTAACAGAAAAGATCACTTACAAGGCTGTTTGTACTTGAGCTAAAATCAGGGTTTGAATTGCAGGGTTTGAACTGAGTTAAACTGCAAAGACTAAAAGCACAGCCAAGGTCTCAGTCCCTTATGGCACTAAGTTGTAGGAGACTTTCCAGCCACATCAAAGAGTTTTGTGTAAGGCTGTTAAGACTCACTGCTGCTCACAGTTATGGAGCACTACAGGTAGAAAAACTGATTTCTGCACCTCCTTCTGCAAGTAAGCATTGACAGATGGTCACAGCAGAAATAAATCGTTTCATACCCTCATGATGTATCTCAAGGTGCATCGTCATTTAAAAACAAGTCCCACAGTGCACATCAGGAAAATAACACAAAAAATTTAGTAGACCATGCTGCTGAAGATGTAATGTCTGCTCTGAACTGGGGATGTTTTTGAGGCTGGCAAATTCCCCTGGACCACACGACTATAAGATTCTTACCACCTCAAGACACTGGCACAACGTAGATGTTTAATGCCACGTGCCTAGTGTGTGCACAGCACTCATTCACCAATGTCTCATATGCTGAAAAATATTTTCTGTGCTAATTCACAATGATGGCTGTTAATCCACCATCCTTTACAAACCTCAGCAAAATCCACTTAGCTTGGATTCAGGCATGTTTCAGAAAGTATTTGTCCTCTGCATTGGGATTGAGAGAGACATACAAGGGAAGGGGTGATAGAAATACTGAAAGTCTAGCAGGGCTGGGGTAAAACCTCAGAAATCCTGTCAGGACGTGAAAGAAGCCACAAGCTTCTAAGGAGAGGACTGGTAATTAAAACCTTGATGCAGCAAGTCATTTGAGTTTATTTAAATAGGTACTTAAAGATAAACGCAAAGCATTTTGCTCAAACATTTTGAGGAATATGATCCTTAAGGAAGATTAACAAGTCTTTAATAACACTTGTGTTATGAAATGTCATTATAATCAAGCAGTAAATCAATAGTACAGTAGCACATGCTGCAGATCACAAGGGCTGTGTTTTGCAGAACAAAAGAGAGGGCAACCTCCTCATCTTCTGTGACAGTGATACATGTTATATATACCTACACCTTTCAAACAGTGACATTTTTGGTACCCCTAGTCACCCATGAGGCCATCTGTCTACATGGGAAGGGGTAGCAATTTTTTGCTTTGAATTACACAACCTTCCAAGCAGGTTAAATGCAGGACTCATCTCTGCCAAAGGCTGCCTACACCAGTGCACTCTTGCTTCACATTCCAGCTCCCCTGGCCTCCTCCCCGTGCAGCAGCAGGACCAGACCTGGCTCAAGGCTGCCTGGAGTGCTCAGGGGGCAGATGAGTCACAGATGCTCCCCCAGCTCAGAGCTGCAAGGGGCCAGCTGTGCCCATGCCAAAGGGCCAGAGGGAGGATGCCCAGCCAGGGCCAAGGGGAGGGGGATGAGGGCAGAAATACAGGAGCAGAGATTTAGCCTAAACTGGAGCTGTCAGAGCTACATCCTGGTGAGTGAGATAATGCATGCATTTCCCCTGCCTGGCCCAGACTGAATTAGCACATCTGGGGCCCACATTTACTGCTGCTTTGGAGCACCTCTGCCATTAACACTAAAAACACATCCTGGAGGACATCAGGGCTTGAGATGAAGGAGGTGAGAGGGGAAATAAGACACCTTGCCTCCCCCTTCACCTTGTTCCTCCCTCCTCCCACATGACTTCGAAACACTTTGCAACTTGAATGCTGTCAATCTCTGTATGAAAGAAATGTATTTATAGAAACCCCATTGCTGGGCTCAACACTTTTATGGGACCAGATGTTGAAGAACATGAAGTTGATAAAATAAAGCACAGACCAAGAAAAAGGGTCAAAATTATCTGCTGCTAGCAGTGAGAATTACTGCTTCTCCAACCTCCATGGAGCGGTGCCAGTTTACCTCAGTGAGAAGGGGGGTTGGCAAGCAGGTACAGATGTGAATAATTAGGCTGAGTAAGCTGTTCAACCAAGAAGACATCTGCCCTTCACAGGAGAGATTTTTCTAGAAAGGGTTAATGCTTTCTCCTTTGAAATACCACATGGCAGCTGCAGATGACATCAGATTTTCTGCCATACTGTTTTATATCAGCATACACGAAGCAACCAAAGACTAAGCACTGCTTGAGACTGTAATCAGAGCAATGGTCAAATAATGATGTTTTTTATTATTATCACAATAAATAACATAATAAATATGCAGATGGAGCAAAAGCACCAAGAGTTCAGACACCTTTCTGGTAATCAACCCACAAGAAACACACAGATCTTAGGTACACAAGTGAAACCACCTGTTTTCAACTAAAGCCAGCAGCTCATGAAGATGCCAGGGTATGTACCCAAAGGATCCATATAGCTATATTTTGGCACTACACAGCAAAGCTGAGGAGAAGTAGGTTAATTAAAATTCGTGTGTCATTTCCATTTCCTCTGCATGTCTACAAGACTGTTTATTCTCACCATCTGAAAGAGATTCTCACCATCTGAAAGAGATATTAATTGCTGCTCTTGGTTTGTGAGAATAAACACTACAAGAGATCAAGTTCCCTAGTGAAGTCTTCTCAGTTTTGCTTTTAAACCCCAATGTAACAGCTTGAAAGGGCTGCTTTTATCTGCACAGCAATTGGCTTAGGATGCAAGCCAAGGGTGAAGTCCATTACCAGTTGTCCACCGAAATTTTGTTGACAAAGACTATATCAGCATTTGCTGCCCATTCCTATCAGTCACAGCTCAGTTTAGTAAGAAGATTTTGTCCACAGATTAGGCTTAGGCTATTTGCTTCAAATAATCCCCTTTCTTCACCACTTGCGCCAGCACTGTAGTAGCAGAAGTGATCAGGAGCAGGTAGGATCCCAAAACAAGATCTTGCACACAACCAGGAGAGACACAGAATGGAGAGAAGGCATATGAAGGCATATCAGTATTTCAACATTGATGCAACATCAATGCTGACATAGGGCCTAACAGACTCTGCTGCTGCACAACTCATGGTGCATCTGGGGGATTGCTTACCTCCTGCCAGGTTAACACCTTGTAGTAAGGGAGAGCACACAGTTTGGTGGCAATTTCTACCCCCCATGCCAGAAATCACTGGGTGGTGCAGCCAGTGCCAGCCCAAAGCTACCATAGCATGGTACCCATGACTGTTTTGACATCAGCATCACTTCCATTATGTCTGTAGGGGTGTTTTTTTAAGTCCTGGGTGCTTAGACTTGTAGAGCCTGACAGTATCTGTGATGTGAATGCTTCCCCTTTGCCAACATTGCTTCTTTCCAGGCCTTCAAAGCAACTACAGCAAAAAGCATTAAAGTGTTTCAGCTGGATGGGCAAAGTCAGTCCCTCAGCTCTGGGAACATGAGGCCAACAAAACTGGACAAAACACAAAACAAGGTGCAAGCTGCCCACTCTCAGACCCCAATCCACCTTACAATGATGCTGAAGTTCATTGGAGTCTGGATGGAAATGGTAGGGCTGGGGTATGGAATAATACACCCACAGATTTCACTGATCCTAGCAGAGGGCTGATCTGCAGCCCTGTGATATGCTACTGAAAAAAATACAATAGGAAAAATTAGTGTCCATGGCAAAGTGAGATGCTGTAGTGAAATACAACTCCTGTAAGTTTTAACCAGCCCAAGGAAGTACTGTGTGTGTGCTAATGAACCATACAGCTGACAGCAGCAGAGAGAGGCCAAAAACGTTAGGTTACACTATTCATAGACCATTGTATTTCACTGAGATTTAACAAGGAATTAAGATTATGTTAAATGTTATGTTAATGTTAAAAAAGATTTAACATTATGGAATGTGTAGCAGCAGGTGACGAGGGAGACTAGATAGTCCTTCAACAACAGAATGCAGGTTAGACAAAAGAAACTGGACTGTGGTGCTCATGCAGGAGAGTAAGGAAGTACCAGCAAGTGTACAACTTCAACAGGTCTTTCACCACCTAGAAGAGTTTTGGCAAGGTTGTAGATCAGGCTTATATTATTTTCAAAAATGAAACATCACTATCAAATAGTTGGCCAAAGTGCATAAAAACCAAACAAAATATATTTTAAAAATTCCACTGACACTTGCCTGCATTTGTAAAAATTCAAAAGTTGGTTGTGCAGTTAGCCATTTCAGTTACATGTGGTGTGGATGAAATGGATTTCAACTAAGCATAAAGAAGAGGAAATACTGTGGTATACTTTCAGCCAAAATTTCTAGAAAAGTGACAAGGACTAAATAATGAATTTCTCAGAAGAGACAGTGTGAGAATACTTCTCAGTTAACGGTATTTCTTTTGTCTCTCAACCAGTTATTCACCTGAACACTTCAGTTCTCAAGAGACCTAGAGTGATGCAAAAAACCTACCTCTCTTGCAGCATCTGTTTACAAAATCTGTACCTGCTGCAGAGACATCACAACAAAACAAATTTGGCTTCAGTGCTAATTTGCTCACAGTAAGTGTCACTTGAGACAAAAGCTAGCTAGACCTGGAGTAATAGATGGCAATCTCCATAAATGTCTCCAAACAAAATACTTCAGCAACACTGAAAGGCTGTGAAAACTGATGAGAAAACACAGAAGTTAGGGTATCATCTTTTGGGCATTTCTGGGTGAGTTAAGGTATATTCAGGATCTTTTGTCTTCCTATTCTTTGGGGTACCTAGACTACATTCATTTTATGTACAGCCCAAATGTTAGACTGCTGCTTTACAAGTCCTGCCTATTTTCTTGCATATATTGCCTTTCTACTACTGCAAAAATACTAGGCTGACTTGATGGGGTGGGGAAACAGCACTTTGTACCCACCTCTGACCCACAAGAAATGAACAAGATCTTTACCACTGACTTGAGACAGTGGGAAGACACTCTTACTGAGAAATAAAGACATATATTATATTTAGGCACATGTACCTACCTCTGGTACACTGGCAGCATAAATTGTTGCAAGTCTCCTGAGTCTATTTCTAATACAAACACCTAAGCCAGAACTATCAAGTGCAAACAATGACAATTTAAAAACCCTAATAAATCCTTAGGCTTTTGAGTAAAAGAGACACATCAGTGATTTGCCAATTAATGTATGGAGCCCCTGGTGAAATGCTAGGGTGTCTCCAGAAACTCATCATGTATACTTCAATTTTCCCAAAAACATTTTGGCTATATGACACATTGAGAATACATAACATATTTATCCCTACACCTTACAACAGTGCAACTGCCATTATTGGCAGCACAGTAATCAGATACTAAATCCTATCCATCACTTTCGAAATGTCACTCTAATACCAGCACCACAGCTCCAATGCACAGCCTCCCCTGGAGATACTCTAGCCCTTGTACAAACAGGTATTTCAAAAACCCACTTCAGAAAATTCCACTTCACCTCAAGGCAAACTGGTGTTTATTTAATATTATCTTTTGAGTATTACAAATAGTAATAATTTTATCTTTTTTTCTATTTTAACCATGACACCTTTGTGCGCTAGAAATGATCATGCTCAGAGTTATCCCAGTCCACAGAGAGGGTGGTCCCTGGAAGCCAAAAGAGACAGGATATTTCTAGAGTCCCTTCCCCTGAAATTCCTGGTTGAGGAGCACAGTTACTTACAGGACTGCAAGGCATGCTGCAACAAAACATACTTTCCCCCTTGACCAGTGAAACACCTGGGCTTGTCCCCAGGTGTCTGTAGACACCAATCCTACACCCATCAGAGCAATATTGTATGCATGGCAAAACTCCAACAAAAAGCACCAGGAACAAGGTTAAATATCAGTCAGGGAGGTGCAACACCGAATAAAAGGTGAGATCCAGTGGGAGGAGAAAGATTACAGCAGTGCAGGATCCTGGGGTGCTCCTGTTACACTCACATCCTGAGAGCTCGTCTGTGCTTTTGGTTTTAATTAGCATTTGTTAACATATGGAGATATTTACCCAGAAGGAAGGTCGGTGGAGCGGTTAGCAGAAACAGCCTCTCTCCCTTTCCCCCATCCCCTTCCCACTGGGGCACAGAGGCCAGCGCTCCAGCTGGTATAAATCTGTGGTACTCTGCTGATTTACACCAGCTGAGCATCTGGCATCAAGACATTTCCGATTGTTTATAAAAAGAAGAGCAATGTGGTGTGCTACTTATAAATCTCTCTCCTGAGCCAAGGTTGTGGTCCTCACCTGTGTCCTGCTTGGCCATGTTGTCCCATCCCATCACACCAACACAGCCAGGCCCGCTCCTGGCCACTGTCACCTGGAGAAAACAGGTACAGGATCCTATCTCACATCAAATCTGTACAAAACGGAGGTGGGAGAGAAGAGATGAAAAATCCCTGCTCCTTCCCCCAGCCACAGAGGGAAGATTAGATAGCCAGTGTTTATAAATTGCCCTGAAGGGGTCAAGTGCGGGAGTGATTGGTGTCATCTTCTCAGCACTACATTTAACAGTCCACTAAGGGTTACTTTTAATTTCTCTAAATAACTGAACAAAAGGGACCAGGTGTCCAGCCTTCAGTTTGCAAGGGCAAGGCTTGGCCCTGTGCTGCCATCCCCTATGGTGCAGGAGGCATCACCTAGGCAGGTGATGGCAAGAGGCAGCACAGCCCCAGCAAGAGAATACCCACTTCCAGCTTAGCCCCACTGTACCCCACCTCACCCTGTGCTTGCTCAGCTTTCTGGCCCCTTATTTAATGCAGGGGGATGACTTTCCCCCTGAGCCCAGTGGACTGGTGTGCACAGGAGAAGGAGCATTTGGGCTTGCTTTCCCCAGTTGTCACCACCTCCCATGGCTCAAGCCATGTTCCCATCACAGCAATTCCAGTTCCATTCCTACCTGTAGTTCTTGTTAGCATTTTCTCCAGGGACAAGTGGCAGGAAGGTGGGCCATCCCCCTTGCTTTCTTGCAGACCACTTTTGTGCCTTTGCACTTAATGTTGTTCCCAATCTTTACCTTTTTTATTGAAGAAAAAGTTATTCCCTTTATAGCAGCTAAGAAATGTTCTTCAAAATTGTCCAGCAGTCATATCTTCAGTCTAATTGGGCTTCTAAACTGATTTGAATTCCTTTTCCTGTCTGTCCTTTATAAGGAAAATCTGAAATTTATACTATACATATTTCATTTATATTTAAAACTGCATAAGTTTCAAATAAAATTTCAGCAGGAAGGAAATTAAAATAAAATTTGATACCATAGAAATATTTTTGCATTGTGGAAATATTTTGCTGATCCATCTGCACTCTTGTGACAAAAATTCCTAAGCCAGGATAACATAGTATTACCCATGTGGCAGCCTCAGGAGACAAAAGAGGAATCGTCTTAGGTGAGAGCAATGAAAGAACAATTTACTCAGCCACAGCAGAAATGGTCAGTCTGGACGGTGCCACAGCTGACCACGGGGCCAGGAGATAGTCCCTGTCACAGTGGGGCGCAGATCTTGCCATGGGTAACTCTGGGAAAGCATGAGAACCTAAACTGCAGCAACCCCATCTTCTCCAAGGCCACCAGAGCAACTTTGTGCAGCTCTCTTGTGGACAGAAAGCCAAAGTATCGCCTTCTCTCTGGATCCCACAATACTGGGGCAGCTACATTGCCAAAGGTGGCATCACAATGCTCACCACATCACTTTATCGGTCTTGCTTCCTCAGAGAGGCAGCAAGGTATTTTGCTTTAAAGCACATAACGGTGCAGCCTCAGCCCTGCGTCTCCTGATGTCCTTGGGAGTTTTGCTGCTGGCTTTAACAACAAGGCAGTCAGGGGGGTCACTTTGTGGTGCTTAAGCAGCCCCTCTGGAATCACAGCCCCAGACTGCAATTAGTGCTGATTTATTCTGGGTGACTACAGTTCAACACAGACCAGCACTGGTCTGGCTGCCACAACTCATCCTTGAGATTTGCCAGTAAAGGCAGCAATTCTTTTGATCTTCCTAATAGAGAAAATTGGAGAGCATACAATCAGCCTCTCTTTCTTCCCCACTGCCATTTGGATATGACTGCAAGTAGTCTGAGGGGAAGTCCTGCTTGGAGCAGTCTGCTCCTACAGTCCTGCTGGCCACAAAGTCAGAAGATTTAAATGCTCTCAACTCCGCCCCTGAACATGTCAGACATGTAAGGAAAAAGATCTTGAAATAAAAACGAGTGTATTGCCTGGGGCAAGAAGGAGGGAGCGATAGAGAAACTCATAGAGAATAGAGAACTCATAGCGATAGAGAAACTCGTATCATTTGACTGTAAAGCAAATTGTTTTACATAGGTAACACAGCTGGGTCAAGCAGGAATCAAGGTGTGACCGAAATTATTGATCAGGCACACAGCAGGGCGAGCAAAGAGCCCAAATCTGTCTTTCCAGCTCCATTCACTAGGAGCTGCTTGTTGGCTGCTCCTCCAGTGCAGATCAGAGGGGGCCCTGGCTGGGCTGTACTGCACCAGCTCTGGGCAAACACAGCAGCAAATACTCAGCAGGACACAAAGAACATTGTCTCCAGGAAAGGGGGTGTATGCAGGACATGTAAAAAGGATCCACTGAGATCGTGGTCATTTATTTAGGCTCTCCATTGTCCTTGTCCTTTGAGGTGTTTTCTGGGTACCCCTAAGCACTCATTCAATCTGCAGACAAGATGTGACCACATGACCTCAGTCACTGTAATGACAACTCTTCTGGACTGACAGTGAGGGATCACAAGGCCTTCTGAGGAGGGACAGGCGCAAAGAGAAGGCACCATCCCAAAGAGGGGTTAGGCAGCGAGGCTTGAACAGAAGCACAGCCACAGGAGCGGGGTGTGAGCAAACTCACAGCAAATCAGTCCTGTCCTCCCGCCCCCCAATATGGTCGTGATTATTGAAATGCAGGGGAATATCAGCCATGACATCTGTACAAACACGCCACAGGAAACCAAATTGCAAAGACATCAGCAATCAAGACCAGATTCTTGGTTTGTTTGTTCAGATATCAGTATCCACTAAAGACAGCCCCAATCACAGCTGTAATTGGCACAGCAGCAAAGGCTCCCAGGGCAGTAGGGAAGGTGAATAGGCCAAGGTGGGCAAAGAGCAAACCTGGTCCCTCTGGGATCCTCTACTGTTTCAAGAACAACTTGAGAACTGTTGTGGAACGGGGCATAATTAAATTAGTCTGGGGAAGAGAAGTGTCACACAAACATGTCCTGATCAGTGTCATTCACTGGCATTTTCACTTGACATTCATCCTGAAGTTCAAGCTGCCAGAGAAACCATTCAGCTACAAGCTCTTCTTTCTCCTCCTGAAAACATCAAATAACCAAAAAATCACTTGCAACCAGAACTGTGCCAGCTGTTCCTTGTGAGTCGTGCGAAGTATAAAGTACACTTTTCCCACCAACAATGATAAAAGGTTATTTTGTTTGTCCATTTGCCTCAACGTTTAAACATTTATCCTATAGGGGATTTCTTCTTTGGAGGTTAAAATAATGAAAGAGACCAGAATTTTTTTAACAGTTCACCTAACGTGCATCAAATGCTCTGTTCTTGGATCTTGGATGCCAGTTAAATGTAATATTTACTATAAGACACCCAGTTATAATGCAAGCATTAGCATTTAGCACACATTTACTCAGAAAAAACAAGCCCATACAAACTACAATTATCTTCAAAAAATGCAGGAATCCTTTTTTAAAAACCTCCAGGAGGAGACTTCCTTTAATGCTCTGAGTGCCTTAAAGTCATTCACAAATTAACAAACACATAGTATGAATAAACTGAGTAGCTTAAGAGGTGCATGTGGCTCACCCTCAGGGGGCAGGGGGGGGAGAACCCTGACTTTCTGCTTTGGAAGACTATGCCAAAAAACCCCAAACAACAAGGCTGAAGCACACTTTCCTTCAGGGGTCTTCCACTTCACCAGAAGTCCTAAAAATAAGGGGAAAATTCTGTTTTTTCTTTTTTCATCCACACAGAAGAAAATCCCTCTCTTCTGTATACTGTATGTCTCTATAATGCATCAAGCATTAGCACATACAGGCATGAAATACATGATAAGATTAATAATAACAATACATATTTGCTGCTAGAATGCATCCGTTTGCATCAAAACCTCAAGTAAATTATTCTCTTTAATCTCTTCAAATATTTAAGAACATCCTGGAAACAATGGAACTTGGGTGCTTTGCCTCACTGGGCTCTCAAGATGTAAATATGAGATTTTATTTTATTAGCTCCCAAAATCAAGAAAATAGTGAGCAAATGCAGAATTCACCAGATTTCACCAGATTCCACTACACTAGAAACAGGGATGCTCATTGAAACCAGCAACTGTTTAAAACAGAGAAAAAAAAAATAGGTTTTTTACACAGCAGGTAATGAATTTCTGGAATATGTCCCTGCCTTGTCTTCTTTCCTGCCTCTCACAGGATAGAAGCAGCACTGCTTATCTGTTATCTTTCCCAAACCTCAGCTATCATCATTCCCCAAAGTAAGGAAACTTGCACAGCCAGGGAATGAAATCTGCCTTCTGCAGAGAGAAATGTGGAAAGCTGAGTCACTTCAAGAACTAAACAAAAATAGTGAAAAATAGATACAATAATATTTCTCTCCTGTTTTGGATGCTGGGGAAGGAACCTAAAAATAACAACAACAACAAAACCTAAAACCAGTTTGCTCTAGTTATGATAATCCAGGCATAACATTTATATGAGAACATAAAATACAGCACACAGCTGTAAGTAAAACAATATGTGTGTTCCTGAATAATGGGAAAATAGCTTGCCAATAAGGATATATTTTAAGCAAATGAAAGATGACCTGGAATTGACTCTAGAGTAACAACTTGATTACTTATAAAAATAGGAGGTAGGGGAAGAGAAAAAAGTAGAGGAAGCAGTGGTTGGGAAGAGCTTATGTTATGTGGTATTTGATGTATTTACTTTGAAAAGTTTCCTTTTGATGAATAATAAAAACAATGCTGTAACAGCCCTCTTCATGCCAAAAAATAAGATTGGCTAGGGATTTTACAGCTAATGTGGCTCTACTCACCCAGATTCTTCATGTCAGAGGGCCACATTTAAGCTCAGATGGTGAAACTGAAGCAAAAGAGATTGAATAAGGAATTCCTCTGGAGGTGAAGGGAGAGAAGAGCATGTGGCACAGTTCCTTGAGAGAGAGATTACTGGCTCTCCAGCCTGCAAATTGTTTCCATGCTGGTGTGCACAGCAACATACTAGTGTGCCTTGGAAGAAACCCAACACGCTTCCAGCTAATGCATTTTTTTCTTTCAATATCCAAGGTGAGCTTAGTGTTCATAAAAGCAGAAGATTGCCAGGATTGTTGGCTGAAGCAATCCACCACCACCCGTGAGGCATTCACCCTTCAGGCTCTAGGTCCTGGAGGAGCTGCCAGATATGTGAAAGGGGAAGAGGGGGGACAGTGCAACCCCACACCAGGTTACTGCTGGGAAAGCTTGGTCTGTACACTTGCAAAACATGTGGGATGAGTGCTGTAGTGCAGGGCCGTGGAAAAAGCCATAGGTGAATGGTAGCACATTCCTCTGTCTCTACCCAAGTGATTAATGGCAAGACTCTCCCTACCTTGTTTGAGTTCCTCAGCCCTCATCCCTAAGAGACTTCAGGGCTAAGAATGTCTCTGTGACTCCCTGGATTCTTGTCTTTCTGCTGGTGCCAAATGCAATGGTAATTTCTGGAATAAAACTGGTATAAAGCAAGAGAAAAAAGTAGAATCAATGCACTTTACACTAGGTTTGAGCATTTTTAAATTTAAAGAAACCTTTTTGTTGGCTTCTTTCAAGCTGTACTTGCACATTGTGATTGTACCACTGTGAAATAAACACCACTCTTATTCTTGTCCCTCTTCTCCTTTCCCACATGTGTGACCTTTTCCATTTGCTGGTTCCCTCCACTTCTGGGTCTTTGCCCACATCTCTCTCTCTCTCTATCCTTCTGGGACATTTCCTAAAATTTAAATATCAGCCTAAAAGTCTTCCTCTTTAGTTGCTGAAGAACACAGTGTTGAGGTCAAATGTAATGTATTTCCACCTAGCTCAAAAGCTGAGGGATTTTCTTGAAGAATACCACTCACAATTGCTTTCGTGGCAATGAGGGAGAAAACTTCAGGTCTTGTCCTCCTTTCCAGCTAATCTTAGCTTACATAAAAGCTCCTTGTGATGTACAAATAAATATTTACTATATGAATTTGAGCAACATTTCCTGCTATGCAAAAACAAAGTTAGTGTTTGAGCTGGGCTTTCTGTCCAGTAGGTTTCTGATATACAATGCTTGTTATGGCATCCTGACAGGTTTCTTCTTCACTTTCTCAGCAGCACCTGTTCACAGGAAACAGGAGGACCCAGATTTATATATTTAAAGCAGCATTTTGTTGTTTTATGTGAGTAATTCAACAAGGGTGAAGCAGTGAGAAGCAAAGGATGAAAGAGCGAGTATAGAGGCAACACGAAGAAGTGAATCCGATTAATTTTTCCTGTGGAAACACTAGAGAGAGGATTGCTTTCCTTGGAGAACATGAGTTTGTTAACAGAGATGTTGCCATCATTACTGGTATGACTAAAATGTGGAATGCAACTACTTCATCTTTTATACAGCTCTATGTCCACAGAGGGGAAAGCTTTTAGAAAGCAATAAGGCAGCAGAAAGTCATAGTTATTAATCTGAGGTATTTTATCTCTTTTCTCCAGCTACATCTATTAGCTGTGCATGTGAGTCTTTAAACAAAAGCCTTTCTTGTGTCCTCTTCTTATGCACCTCTCCTTTGTTCTTTTATTGGTTTAAACTGAAACTTACGGGGTCAAGAAAATCATTCCCATTTTTACTACAAGTCTCTATAAATAATAAGTCATACATATGTGAGGAGTAAGAACGAGAAGTAATTATTTGCCAAGGTCTGTCTTTCCTAGCAGAGAAAAACACCCATCAATTGTGTAGTTTTTTTAATAAAGTGGGTATCATCAAGTGCACTGAGGAGACAAAGGCCTCATCGTAAAGAAAACAAATGGGAAGGAACCTGTTGATACCTTGACTTTGGAAAAGCTGTATTTCAGGGGGTTTTTCACCAGTAATTACCGTGGTGTGGGGAAAAGGCTCCAAGTTCCACTTGTTCTCAAATCACCAAAGATCCCTTATCATTCCCCTTGACGTCAGGCTTTTTTGTTGTTTTATAGGAGGATATGGGATTTCCTCATAATTCATTCCAGAGTCTACTGCACTCCCCTTGAAAGAGGGTAGTTGATGAGAAAAAAACCCTGAAAGAGAAATACAACTCACATTAAAACACAGATTTTCTTTCCAGTCCCTGCACACACAGGGAAGAGCTTGGTACCAGTAGCATTCACACAAGAACTGTCCCTGGGGGCAGCGTGCATTGATCTCCTCAGTGGAGCCTGCTCTCTTTGCTGCTATCATCTTCCTTTTTCCCACCAACAAGACTGAAAAGGAACCACCCAGTTTCATGCACTACTCCAATCTTCAGGATCTCAGGTAGCACTCTTCCTTTCCTGAGTCAGAACATATTTAAGCCTTCTACTCTAATATGGTTTGCCATTTAGCCTATGAGCTTTTCTCTTTATTCTGCCCACTGGCAACCTTGGGGGGGATGAGGACCAATGGGAACTGCAAAGTTATGTCAAAGCAGATCTTTGTCTTTCCAAATGTAAGTTTCTTTGGTCTCCTTCCAGCTGCCATTTCCTATGCTTCCATGGAATACACAGGTCAGAGAGTTTCTGTACAGAAACTCAGCATGTCTCTCCAGCATTGCACCATTGCCTTTTTATTTTTGATTTCTCTTTTTGTTAAATTTTACATCATTTTACAACATATACATTGCTGCTACGCTGTGGCAAGCTTTCAACTAGTAAGGAAGAAGCTTTTACAACTGTGTTTCTGAAAAGGCTCCAATTTATTCCTCATAAAGATCCTTGGGATAAAAAGCAGATTAACATTCAGAAGTAAGTTAAATGAAAAATTGAGGCTGCTCAGAGGGAGATATTAAAGGCTGATTGGCACAAAAGGGTACTTTCTGGCAAACTTCTTGAAGCACTAAAAGAAAAGGGTCAAGAGTCATCTGCTTAAGTAATGATCTCCAAGGCAAAAATATTGGCTGGCCCATCCCATAACTACAATGGACTATTATATGTACGTTCTATAGGCTGAATGCATCAATTATACTCATCATGTGGCTTCTTGAACATGCTTAACTTGCTATTTCCTTTTATTCAATGTGATAGCACATAAATTAATACAAAGACATACATGATAGTATTTTATACCTTTTCTCCTCTGTTTTAAATTTTGAGAATCAGCGGTTTCACTATGAATAATTTAAAGGGAAAAACTTTCAGAACTGGGGGGGCTGGTAGGGCATGTCTGTGTCTGTGAGCTAAATTCTGTCCACTAACCACACTTATGCAGGATGGGAAACAGCTTTGCCAATCAATAGAGCATCATAATACGCCTCGTAACAGGAAATGAGGACTCTGCAATAATGCAGTTTTAATTTTAATGCAATTTAAAAGAAAAAACCACCCAGTACCAGATGCTCATCAGAAGACCATTAAATGTTATTACTCTATGCTATTTCCCTTAGGAACTCTCATGGTTAAAAATCAACAATAAGAAACAGCCTATATCCTTTTACAGTGAATCTCTTCGGCTGCAGTTCAGCTGAGAGCTCTGACAGGTCACAAGGTTCATCACAAGTTTGATATTTCTCAAAAGGTAAGATGAGATAGGGGTAATGGCTGTGTTTTTACAGACCTCCTCACCACAAAGCTACTCATGCTCTCCTTCCCTCAGCCTGATGAGAAGAGGCTCAAATACAGCTTTGTGTCTTCTCTGCTTTTTTCACTGTCCTTTCCTAGGTACGTGTGCTGTTTCATTTCTCACCAAGGACCAAGCACTGGCCCATCCACAATCAGGTGTCTTCCTGCAGGAAAGCAACAGTATGCCTCAGAGGATGGATGGACGGATGGATGGATGGATGGATGGATGGATGGATGGATGGATGGATGGATGGATGGATCTCCAAGCAGGGCTCCTGCACCACAACCCTACTTGGTTGACACCACTCTCCTCTTTCTCCCTTAGATGACAGCAGGAGCATTCCCTTCCACCACACACCACTCTGCTCTCCTGGCATGGAGTCAGTGCTGGAAAACTGGTTGTGTCAATGCTGTAAAATTTAATACAGCAATATAGTCCTAGAGTTTCATTCACTGGTAGTTCAATAGTTTTCTGGGAGAAGGAACCAAGGAGATAATTATGTGTGAAACGCTGTTGCTAAGTAAAATAATGGGAGCACTTGGTGCTGGTTTCTCAGAGAGTTAAGTAAATGGTTTACCAAGAGTTAGGAACTTGAGAAATAAGGAAGGGTGGTAAGGACAAAAAGCAGCCAAATCCTCAGAAGGTTCAGGTAACATATCCTGCTCTACTGCAGCTGTTTAGGACCCATCACTCAACTGCAGCAATCCTAGGGACTAACAGCGTTACATGAAAAAAGGACATAGGTACCTCTCCATGTCACAGGGATGTAAGGACGGATACACTAAAGTCTGTGTGGAGTTCAGAACATAGTGATCTCCCAAAAAAATCCTTGTACTGACATAAAATTATCAGTATATTTTTTGGCTCCACATACTCAAGAAAAAGTCAATATGGAAGACCAACACCTCAACTCTGAGTTTAGAAAGATCCTTAATTCACAAATACAGATCTTCTCAAGTTTCTGTAAGGTTTGGGGGACTTACAAGCAATCATGAAAACAAAAACAAAAACACACAAAAAAAACCCCAAAAAAAACAACAAAAGACCCAAACAAACCAACAAACAAAACCTCACAATTTATTTTCTTCAGCCTTCAAATAAACGTGAAACTCATGGACCCAACAGTCATCCGTAACTTCCTTCCCACAATTCCTGAGAAATGGAAGGGTAGTATGCTGCAGGAAAAAAGAATGATGAAACATCTCGATATGCAGGAAAAAAAAAAAAAAAAAGGAGGCAGGATTCTTAGCATAAAGGCACAGATACACAGACAAGGACTCCCTTCTTAGGAACTGGCAGCAACACAGTACACCCATCTCAGAAACTGGACAGACAGAATTGGTTTGCAGTGCTGAAGAATCATCTGGCACTGCTTTCTATGAGGAGGCTGATGTTCAAGTAGTAGCAGCTTCATTTTCACAGCAGACATCTTTAAGTAGTCAGGTAAGTAACCCCAGTGCTGCAGTAAGAATGCTGAGAATCTTCTAGGAAATTAGGCCAAATAGCTACAGCACCTCTGCACTGAGGAGTAATTGAACACTTTGATATGATAATTGATTATAGTGCGTTGATTAAAGATGACAAGAAAGCATACATTCTCCAGATGACTTTCAAATTACAAAGCCACAAACTTCAAAGCTTATTTGGACTCACACAACAAAATAGATTTTGTTATTTACAATGTAAAAAAAAGTACCCTCTTAAATGAGGCAAGAATTTTAAATCAGTAAATGGTGAAATGGCACAACCTGAAATAAGGAAGTAATCAATGCTATCAAATGGCTTCAATCTGTCCTGAGAACTCTAATCATATCCAGATGATAGCATGGGACTGATTGGGTGTCTCTGGCAGCAATTCTTATCAAGGCCTGATTATAACGACGACAATAGGAAAAAGGAAAAATTGGTTGTTAGAGGGCGGTTAAGAAGGCCTGAAGAAATGTGCAAACAGTTGCTTAGTTTGCTGTAAATCTTATGTGGTATGGTAGATGCAAGTAAAGGCAGCAACCATTGTTGGTCATTTCCAGCCATGATGAGATGCTTTTCATAAATTCAGCTAAACACACACTGGAGGAGAGTTTTACTTCGTGGTAAAAGCAAACCAATTTGCAACCACTTGCAATTTCTACAAACTAGCAAATCATCAGCAAAGCATCTTGACTTGCTTCCTGGATTTAAAAGCTTTCTCAAGCTCTCCTTAATTGCACATTACTTTAATTGCCATGATTCTACCTCTAGAGCTGTAAGAGAATTGTGCAGTTGTTGCTATTGATTTATATTATTATTCCAGACAGGAATCAGCACCGTGTTTTCTTTGCCATAATAAAAAACTTTGCAAAGATATGATCCTGTACAGAGAGCTTTATCTAAATCTGCATGACCAGAGGCAACAGGTGGCTACAAGAAAGCAATGACAGCAGAAAAATGTTACAGTGCTTAAAGGAAAGCAGTGGCCTCAGTACAAAATTAAGGCTTCAGTCCTATCACTGATGCAGCACTACATTTCTGGGCTGAAACCTGATACCAGAGCATGCAGCTCACATCCAAAATTCAGAGACTACCCAGCATCCTCTGGAATTTCTTTAAGGTTAATCAAATTTTCCTAGCCAGACCCTGCTTTGCTCAGTAGTTTCACATTGTGTCTGAATAAGCAATCCCTACAACTGAGCTTTCATGCAACCAGGTGAAAACAGGTGTCTAGAGAGAAGCTGGGATTAATTTGAATTGGAAAATCAAAACAAAGCTCAAGATACACAAAGTCATTCAATTCAAGTACAACTGAGAACCTGGAGTTATGCCAGTGCCAAAACTGCCCTTTTAATTTTTAACAAAAAGTTACTTTCAGGATGAGCACAGAGGAGACCAGCCACAAACCATGGAATGCTGCTTAGCAAAGGTGCAAAACATCCATGTAGGAAGAATTGTGGGTGCAGACAACTGGACCCAATTCACCTAGCTGTCCTGGAGAGGAGGAGTGCAAGCATTGCTCTTTCCTTGGGGGAGAAAGTACAGATATTTTGCCACATGTTTACACCAACTGTGTGAGCTTCAGTTTCTTCACTACGCGGTGTGGGTGTGCTGCTCCTAAACTAGGTGATGGGTTAAAGGTTTGATTAGGGACATGAGCTGAGACAAGAAGACAAAAAGACAAGTGTTTAGGAAAGTCCCACTCATCCCACTGATAACAAACACTATCTTGTCTAATGGGAGTGTACTACTACTGGTCTATCATGTCCCCAGCTGGTTACATTTTTGTTTCAGAGGTTTGACCTGTGGAGTGCCATTCCTCAGACAAGGACACAGTGACCTTCACAATGTCTGATGAATCAGAGGTGTTTGGCTGTGAGGGGAAGCTTGTTCAAGATTAAAGGAAGAGTTGAAGCTCATAATCAAAAAAGACAATACAATTTTTAAATGCTTCCCACCACACATGTGTGAGAAAAACACCAGGACTTTATTTAAATTCACATTTCTGGCTTCATGGCTACAATTGCTGGAACTTACTTTATAAAATTACCTGATGTGAATGCTGTTGAAGAGAAAGAGACAGAGTCAGTGTTGTCGCTGCATCAGTATGGGGCAGCACTGGCAGCTGAAATAGCAGTCATGGAGCAGCCATGGGATAACAGAAGCTAACCACATCAGGTGGTGTTCTCCACAGGCCTCAGCTCTCCACTGGAGTGCAGCAACATGAGGGTGAATCCATGCTGGAACAATTTGCCTTCTTCAACCACAGAAAGAACATCTTTTGCAATGAAAACCTACTTCTAACTAATCCTTTCCCTTTATCCCTGTTTCAATCATACCTTGTGCAACCCAGACTGAAATATTAAGTCAGGAAGATCTGCCCATCAACAAAATACCTGAGGCAGCCAGACTGCCCATCAGTCACTGCCATTCCCCAGTCTCAGGGAAAGCATTGGTCTCTTCCCTGACATGAGTACAAGGATTTACATGGCATGATTATTGGCAGCTTTAAAGCTTATTGTAGCAATTAATGGCATGAATCACAGAAAGGTTTCCACTTTGCTCACCAAGACCATTAAAGGCACATTGTAAGGAGGGAATCTGTCCCAGGTGCCTTAGGACAGATTTCTAATCCAGGTTAGTTACAAATATACCCGAGTTCTTCCTGTGACATCACCCAGGCCCCTCTCTGCCTCCTCACATAAACTGACTGCCAGATTCCCAGTGCAGACGATGCTGCTGTGCATCCTCTTCCCTAGGAGTCCTATCAGGACTGCAAAGGAATCTACTTGCCTCTCTCACCCCTGCTTTTACAGCCCCATCATGCTGTGGGAGGACCTGTGAAGGAATAAAGGGATGACCTGCCGACCCCCAGGGCCTGGCAAGCCAGTGTTGTTGCTGGGAGGAGAGGCAGAACTGCCTCCTCCTGTCCTGTGCCTCCCTGTGCCGAAAGGCCATTGTGGCTATGAGGCTGTAAGTCTGTACTGCTTTGCAAGCTGAAGGGGAATTAATGCAGCTGGATTTGGAAGGACAAAGGAAACCAGTGTTGTACTATGATCGATGGTCATTGATCTGACACTAATTAGTTCAAAAAAACCCAACCTTTTAGAATATTGGAATTACATATAATCGCTTGATTATTCGTTCTAGCTGGTTTCTTGATGTATTTGGCTCCAACTACTAGAAAATATTTTTTACTAAGCACAATGAAAGGTAAGCAACTGAACAAAATTGCCACCTCCTTCTACCTTTGTTCAGCTTAGCACTGCACTTTGCATGAGGAGATGCTTTGCATGAGAAGCTTTGCATGAGCTTTGGGATTTAGATCCCTAATGTCATCTCGTCTAATGTAAACATATAAAACCCTCTAATCTTTTCTTTAATAAAGCTTCTTACAGACGTCTCAGAACTCATTGTGTCTTGTGAAAGTGAGTCAGTTTCCTGTGTGAAACAAAATTTTAACAGGTAGCAATGCCCTGTTTTCTATTCTCTGAAAGTTTCTGTATGAATGAGTCCTTAAAATGCCTTCTTAACCTGGCCTCTGGTGTCCTTTCTTAGCTCTCTTTCTTAAACATTTCTTTTGTACCAGCCCCAACCTTTACAATTCTCCATTGAAATGGATAGTTCTTGGAAATTATATACCTCAGGACAGCGTGCCCAGTGGTATTCACAACCCTTTCAGGAGGCCAATGATCATTGTCACATGTAGTCACTGTCTCAGACAGGTATCAGGACCTGAATGATCCTAATGTTCCCATTTTTAGTCCCAGCTCTCTTAGCTCCCCACTGCCCCACTCAAACCTCACAACTTCAAGATGAAAGAGTGAGATAGGAAAAGAGGTGAAACCAGCAACAAGGGTGCTCCAATAATTGGACCTGCCCCCATATTCCACACTCCACTCAGGTAAAAGAAGCTTTGCAAGCTCTGCACCAGGTGTCTGCTCCAGTTCTCGAGGGTCTGTAGGTTTTGAACTTCTGCAGGAACAGAATCTCTTATGATGGCCATCAACTGAAAAGCTAGATTTCACTGAATATTCTCAGTAGGAAGGGACCCACAAGGATCACTGAGTCCAACTCCTGAATGGATGGTTCATAGAGAAGTGACACTGGTCACAGCACCACAGCTGTAACAACCATCTGAAATCAGACAAGGAAAATAGACTAAATTTCTCACAGGGTACAGAGTGGTTGGAAGGGGATTTTCTACAAAGGTGTAAATTCTGGAAAAAAGTGAAAGACAAAACTAAAAACAAACCTCAAAAATCTTTCCTTTGAGCCGGAGTTGAACCAGCGACCTAAGGATTACTTTACAGAGACAGCCTACAGTCCTCCGCTCTACCAGCTGAGCTATCAAAGGAAGGTACAAGAGTGCCAAGAATGAGTCAAGACTGCATCAACAATAGCCTTAGGCTCTAATGGGTCTCCATATGTATTGCTTTTCACAACCGCAAAACAGTATCCAAAAAAAGGCACAAAGCTAACTCTCCTGCAAAATTGGATTTTGGTTACAAAACTGCCAGTTTCCTTTGCCAAATAGTTCACAGCTCTTGTAAGACTGTTGGTGGTGGTAGCGTTAAGGTTGGAGTTCGTCTCATGACCCATATGAAATATGTCTACAGCTTGACAGAGAAATTTGCCCACTCTTTGGTGACGTTGCCACATTTCCTAAGTTGAACCAGGAATAGAGGGAGACCTCCCCTCCACACTATTCTCCACAACAGTTCTCCAGCCAAATTAAATAATAAAATAGCAAATGAAACAGTTAACACCTCCCTGGCAGCCTCCATAGTGAATGCAGAGGAACAGAAAAGAAGGACAGAAAGGAATAACCACTGTGGTTTCAATTCAAATACCACCAACTCCCTCAGTGCATCTAAGACCCCTCAAACACAGATGAAGTTGCAATGTCTGGCATTGCAACCAGTGGCCTCCCCAGCCCCTGGGCCTGGAAGGCTGAACCCTCTGTGAATCATCTGAGCGCTGCAGCTCACAGCTGTGGCAATTGAAAGCAAACTAGACTCTTCTGAATTACAGTGATTCACCAGCATTTGTCTGTCTGAGCAGCAGGGCGGGGCACAAAGCTGTGAGCAGACACCCTGCTTGCCGAAACCATGCCATCCTACTTGTGATGGGAGTGTGTGCAGCAGTGTTACCTCAGTGCCCTACAGCATATCCACCCTTAACCCATGCTTACCTCCACCTCTTCCTCGTGACTCAGCCCCAAACACGGGGCTGTTGCAGAAAGCACATAGCCAGCAGGTTGGGGGAAGTGATTATTCCTACATATTCAGTGCTTATGAGCTTGAATTGGGAACGCTGTGGCCCACCTTGGCTCCTCGGTTTAAAGTAGGCATGGACATCATGGAGTGAGTCCAGTGGAGGGCACCAAGATGGTGAGGGGGCTGGAGCACAGGGTGGAGGAGGGAAGGCAGAGAGGGCCCGTTCAGGCTGCAGAAGAGATGGGTGAAGGGGGATCATCCTGCAGCCTGCAACTCCCAAATGGGAGAGTATGGGGAAGGCAGAGCCAGGCTCTGCTTGGAGGCCCACAGGGAGAGGTGATAGGCACAAGCTGCCACCAAAGAAATCTTGTTGAGATACAAAGGGAGAAAAATACCATGAAAGTAAAAATTTTTACCGTTGCAAAGTCTTTGCAGAGGATGGAATTTCCAAAGCTTGACTGACACAGCCTTGAGTAATGTGACCTAATTTTAAAGTCTACCCTGTCTGGAGCAAGAGGTCGGACCAGCTGCTCTTCAGAGGTCTTTAGCAAATGAACACAATAGCGATGTCCATGTCAGGAGGTTGATTCCACAGAGCAAAAACTATCACCGCGTGCATCTCTGTTTGGAAAATACAGCTCTTTGTCCTAACAACCAAACGCACACACATTGTATTTGTTTTCATACTAACAGACTTCTCAATGCTCCTTCACTGCTAAAACCAACACACTTCTCAAAACAAATGCAGTAGGATGTCTTCCCAGTTTTGTTCCTGGGAATATAGGACGGTCAGGAAATATTTGACTTATATACAAGGTACTGTTGCAGTTTCTCAGAGGCCTAATCCTGGGACCTGTGATGTGTCATGACAGTCATTCACCCACCAGCAACATATCAGCTGATGCTGGAAAAAAAAGCACAAGACAGAGAGAAAGAGAAAAGAGAACTGCTCTTTGCCTGAAGGGGCAACATCTGCACACCCTGGGGTCAGATGGCCTAGGTGGAAAGAGGACCCCTATGCAAAAATGTGGGGTTAATCTTGCACTGGAGAAAGAATGGCACAACAGATAACAAGGGCCCGAGCTCCTAAATCAGGGCAGATAGCATAGCCCCAGGGATCTAATCTTTTCCAGTTTGCAATCCCCACAGCATTTTCAAGGGCCACTTCGAGCTCCTTTCAAGCCAATTTAAATCCATTGTCATAAGTCTGCCTTATCTGAGTTACCTTTCACAGACCCCTTAAAAATAATCCACTAGTTCTCACCCACATATTCAAGGACCCCAAAGCTGAAAATTAAAGCTCTACCCAGTTTAAGTCTTTGGCACTGACATCAAATCCAAGGTAACAAACACAGGCATTTTAGGGCTAGTATCCCCATCTCTTCGCTGTCAGAAGTTGTTACTGGTGAAGATAACCCTAAACAATTTGCACTCTCCTGTAAGAAATCAGTAGTGGTTAAAGTCAAGATAAAAAGTCAAATGGATCAGATAAAAAGTAGATGCTGTTACTATCTATGCACGAACAAATGGGATGCAAAAACCACAGTGTTGCCTTGACAATAAAAAGCATTGGAGATGTCTTTTTGTGCAACTTGCTAGCAGTGATATATGGGTGATTTTTGAAAGATATTCTAAACTACAAATGTACCCTCCAGGGCAGCTTTTCAAAGTAGATATTCATAGGAAAAATTAATTAATTTTTTCTTGATTTTTTTTTTTACTTGGTAAGCTTTGAATGCTTAACAGAATTAAAATTTGGCATGGAGTCCATGAAAGATCTCTGATTATTTCGATTCTTTTAACTGATTAAATGAAGATACCAAGCTTTGAGAGCCATGTGACTGGAGCCCTGAGCTATAGAAAGGGAAGAGCTCACCTGTTTCATGTGGTGTAGAATAAGATGAAAGGAAAGGATGTAGCTTGAAAGCAGGATGGAGAACAGCCAGAGGTAAAGCTACTAATAGCTGGACTGTATAATTACACTTGGTAATGCTATGTGTTTTGTTAAGCTCAGATTAGCATATGATGGTCTCCAGTATTTTGTATACTTACAGAGTGACTTTCTAAGGTGGCCTTAAATGGTTTAAAGGTTTTTAGTTTGGTTTTAGGTTTTTTTTTTGTTTTGGTTTTTTTTTTTTTCCCAGTGAAAAGATTTTTAAAATTTGATTTATTCTGAAGGACTTGCAAGAATTGTTTTCTCTTCTTTTGAGGTGGAAATACACACACATTCTGAATAGGAGCATAAGGCTGGACTCACAATAAATTTGTGAAATCTCTGCATTTACTTTATTCCTGTCTGGTGTGTGTTACATGCCACTGGTTGACTGCTGTGGTTTCCACAGCACCAGCTAGGGATGGTGTCAGGGTACCTCAATTTGGCAGCTTTGTGCTGTTACTCCTACAAGAGAAGAGGAGGTTTCCCTAAAGATTGCTTCACAGCAGCTTGAATTTAGAGTCTGAAGCATCGGGGGAAACAATCATCTCCCTCTGGTCTGTTAAAATTCAAGATAGAAATCTCTTTGGGCCAGGGACTACCTTGGTACTTAAAGGCTGAATAGCAGATGGCACAACAGACCAGCCCCCTGTCTGATGCCCCCAGGCTCTGTTGTGATGTAAATAATATGTAGGACTTCTTGGGCCAGCTTCAGAGACGACTCTAATAATGCCAGTGTGAATGAATGCCAAGGGGCAGGAAGGTGGGAATGAAGAAAGAAAAGAACTGGGACAGTACATTAAGGTTTTATATAAAGGAAGTTTGATTGCATCCCCACAGTGTGAACTCCATTTCAGAAACACAGAATTTATAGGACTTGCTTACAGTTACCCGTTTTTGTTGTGCTCAGAGAATCTATTTAATACTTCTGCTGCTGATCTGTTACAGCAAGACATCCAGAGGGAAGTATCCTTTGGGTATTCAACACCTGAGCTGTGTATGCTGAATTTTGCTACCTAACAACCTTATAGGTCTGGGGTTGTTCTTAAGAAAAAGAAAATACTCTCTTATCAGACTGATTTTTAATTCCATTTTCTTCCTATGAATGGCCAGTTCTATAAGCAATTAACACACAAAAGTTGAAGTCCCAGGGCAGTCCCCAGAAAACAGATCCAGATTGCACAACCCAGTAGGAATGATACAAGTGCCTGAGAGCTCCCTCCATGTAGTTATCAAACTGCTCTTCAACACTAAATGTTCAGCCAAGTTAAGTCAAGTTACAAAATGCAGCGAGCAGCATTCCTGTCCTCTCTCCCACAAGGGGTTCCAAGTCTTGTCCATGTCCTGGTGAAAGACAAGACTAATAATGAGTGGGCTTTTCTTTGATGATGATCAGCTCAGAAAGTTTTGATTATTGGGTAGCAATTAACCACAGCTGGGACGCTTGGACGTGACATTACACAGATGCAATGTGCTAGCTCCTAGCTGCTGCAAATTGTGAATCAGAGAGCCTCACCCCTATGTAGGTTAGCTTAGTTTCCATCCAACAAGTACCATGGTGCCCTTTTTGTTTGTTTGTTTAAGCAGCTTTTCCCTTTGTGTGTCCTCACTGCTTTGCCATAACAGTTGTAAAGGCTGTGGCCTCACCAGATACCTCAGTGGCAGCAAAATCCTGCATCACCTGAGGGAGGGCAGAAGTGCAGAGTACAAAAGTGGCACTGTTTGGGACACAGCAGAGCTCCCCCACCTCCTGTGACTGCTTCCCTTCAGGTGGCAGTGCTTCCATCCAGGCATTTCCCTTCCCCTACTCATCAGGCCTCTCCAAGTATAAAAGCCCTAATGAAAATGAAACATGCCTGTCATACACAATGAGGAAAGGCTCAACTGCTGGCAAAAAAAAATAGTGTGAAATTACAGTATCAGTGTGAGAGGGAGAGATATGAGCCCTCAGTCCCCAGGAGAGAATTTGAAAGTGCATAATTTTCTCCATTCATAAGTGGCATTTAAGGGGCAGATTTTGGAAGCTGAGAGGAAAACCCAGAAGAAAAAGAGCACTTACAAGTGGAGTGAATATTTCTGTCCTAAATATTTGGGTCCCTTTTTTGATACATAGGCTTGGTTTAGCACTAGGAGATGTCCATGCACAGTCCTGATGAACTGGTGTGGTTCCTAATGTGTTTTTCTACCCACAGCTAATGCATTATCTAGCCTTTCTGAAGACTCAACAACAAATACTTTAGGGGTTACAAAAAAAACCAAAACAAAACAAAAACAAGCAAAAAAAATACTAGGATACAACTCTTTGGCTGGTTTTTCTCTTTATGAAAGAATTTAGCAGTTCTGGGTAAGGAGACTTGCTTGTGTCAGGTCTGGTTGTGGTAGGGGATATGTGCTTCTCACACTCATGAGAATATAATTTATTTTTAAAGAGCACTTTAATATAGCATAACAATATTACCACACATCTTGCTTAAGCAAATAATTTTTCCAATCTATATTCAGTGCCAGACAGAGTGACTATAAAATGAGTTACTGTACCTTAAATTTCTGGCTTGGCTATAGTGATAGGAAGTTAATTAGACAAACTCTGACCATGTCTTCTTGATCCAAATCCGCATTACTCGGACATATAAGAATTACCAGCTGCATGAGAGCTCATGTTTCTGGAGGGAGCCGGACTTAAAGGATTAATAACAGGTAAAGGAGTGGAGAAAGATGGCCACTGTGGGGCCCAAACCAGTGAAGCAGCAGCATTTAAGCTCTTTTCCAGCTAAACTTTAACACCTCACAGTGCAGCCAGAATATGTTAGATGCATGTCTGAGGCATGATTGCTGGCTCAGACCACATGTAAAACTAAGCTCTAAACACAGTTTGACTTTTTCAAGTTATTCTTAATTTTGGAGAACAGTGAATTGCAGCCAACTGCACACACTGATCTGAGGGAGCAGACCAAACATCTCATAGCCCATGGGGTTACTGACCTCCTTGACCCTGGCAAATTCTGCTGGGCCATAGCAGACCTGGACCTACTGGGATTCAGCAGTCAGCAGCAATTTCAAACCTGGGCTTCACCTCAGCCATCAGAAGCAAAACCTTTAGTCAGTGTTTTCTGATGCCTCTTTTGCAAGGATCAGAGTTTCTGAGAAATTATTCTTGAGAGCTACCATGATCTTAAAAAAAAAAAAATCTGTTGTGTTCCCACTTCCTTGTCAGGAGCTGGGTTACAAACTATGCTCAGATAATATATGGTCCACTTTTCTGGTATTCCTACTTTTACATAGTCAGAGCCAAACATTCCAGATATCACTAAGCATCAAACAAGGAGTAGGGTTATTATCCAATTTAATTTCAAAGGATCAAAACATCCTTTCTGAAAGGGATGAGCAAGCTTCAAAAAGTAAGAACAAACACCTAAAGTAATGGTTACGTCCCTACAAGCTGTATAATCTTTCCCTTTTCTTAGGTTAGGCTTGGATACAGCACTGAGAAAGGCACTGGGCCAAGGGATCTTACTGCTACTACTTTGTGGATGTTTGTATTGCCACAGGACTGTGGGACCCCAAATGGGGATGAGGGTCCCATTGAATTGGGGATGAGGGTCCCATTGAATTAGGCACTATAAAAACAAACACCACATAGACAGTTCTCTGCCCCTGGGAGCTAATATTTGGCCATTTCTCTGCAGCATCTGGGGAAAGAGCAGGGCACAAGGAAGTGTATTAGGGTATACAGCATGGACTGCAAGTAATCTTATTTCTGTAACCCTTGTCCTTTCTTACCCTACTGTCTATCTTCTGTTTGTTAATCTGTCTTACCATCTTACTTTAAATTTAATTTGTAAGCTTCTTGGGCAAAAGTCTTTGTGTCTTTTCATTTGTTATATTTATTGTGGGGGATTTTTTCCCTTTTGCGTGGTCTTGAGACACAAGAATAATATATGTTATTGAAAACATGAAAGATAACTTCCTTCCCTCCCTAAGAAAATAAATGGATATGATCTATTTAAATGTGCCTCTCTGAAGTGTTATGATTGTGAACCTCTATAGAGCCTAATGTAAGCCTGTGGAACAATGAGCAACACAACCAGTATGGCAATACAAATAAAGAAATCTGGTCTACATGTATATAAACACCAAGTACTTCTCCAGATGATATTCAGACAAAGGAGGTAGAGCAGCAAAATAATTCCTACTGGTTAAATACAAAAAAGCTGCTGATATACTGCACCGTGATCGATAAATTTACAGGAACCCCAAAGATAAAGCAATGTGACAGAGTAAAGGGAATACAATCTCAGCATCTCCAGGACTTGGAATGAAATGTGGACATTTTCCTACCTCTATGGCCATTCCTTCCAGGCCAGCCTCATGCTTGCAGCATCTTCTTCCCCTGCCTACAGCCACCACAGCTTCAGTTGTACTAAGGGACTATTTCTTGGGAAAGGGAGGCATTGGGACATTGTCAGTTTTTAACATTCCCTGAGGAAGAGATTGCCTGGCCAGAAGAGGCTGTGAGGCAATGGCTACAGCAGTGCAGTAGGCCCAACAGCTCTGCCACCATCCTTACATAACTCCTGCATGCCCTAGAACAGGAAAAGAAAGAGGTGTTTGTTAAAAGCTTGTTTAAAAGGCTTTGCTGAAGAGCTATAAACAATAGGGTGTGTTAGTTTACAAGGGCAGAGTAAGGAAGAGGATACAGACAGTTTAATGGTGCAATTCACTCCTGCCTCCCCTCCAGGCCACACGTATCCCCCGACTGCCATCTCTAAACACACCTGGCTTGCAAACCTCAAATTGACTCTGTCCAAGGCAGCAGAGTGTGTGATAGAGTCTCCAAAGGGACCGAGGCTTCCCTCAGACTTCACTCTGCTTCCTCTCACAAGCAGCAGAGAAAGGTTTGGAGCAGTGCACACCTTGTGAGCACGGCCTGTCCCGGCCCAAACCCCACACGGTGGCCAGCAGAGCAGGGGGTCGGGGGAGCCCCTTCACAGTTCCACAGTCAAGGCTGGGAACTATTTGGATTAGATGAGGAATTTCAAGTGGAAACCATCAGAATGTGTGTGAGCGCCTGTGCAAAGCTGAGCTATGTTTAAGGAAAACAAATGGCTTCTTAGAGTACCTCTGCAAGGTCCCGTTCTAAAAGGGGGCAGAAGTAACTTTCAATTTTCCTGACACTGCAAACTTAAATGGGATTATGGGGTGGGAGGAGGTCCCGAAAACAGAGAATCAGGAAAAACCCACGACAGCAACTGTATGAATAAATTGGCAAGATACGCTGTAAATAGCTCTGATGCTGAACAAAAATAAAACAAAAAAAATCGTATTGCAGCCATTTTAAGATTTCTGCTTCCTTCTTCACCCCTGCCACTAAGCAGACTTCTCCAACATGTGACAAGAAGAATTCAGAGGGATGCTTGCCAAGTGTTTTCTGACCCAAATCCTAGAGGTATCCTCCATCTGCAGCAACAGACAGCTTGCTGTGGTCTGTCATTACCTTCTGTTTGGTTTTCAACACCAGCTACCCTAGTTAATGAAAGAAGATGCAACCACCAAAGAAATCGAATAGACAAACTTTAGCAGCATTTCTGGAAAGCTTAGAGGAAGACTTCTCTAATCTTGAATAGGCCAGAATGCAGGACAATAATGACTGAGATGCATTTGTGAGTGCATTGCTAATAGCAAACTCACATATTAGGAAAACAAACTACATAATGCCAGGTGAAAAGGATTTAAGGATAAGAAATGAAAGGCAGAGCCAACCATTCAATTTCTGTCACAACATCACACCTACCTACTCGGCCTCTATCTGCAGGCAATAAATGTCATAGCTTGAAAGAGTCAGGCTGTCAGAAATATTTTTTCCTGCAAGACTGAGACCCAGCTACACATCCATAAAGTTCTTCTATGTAAATGTTTGCATGTGGCCCTTCACATCTAAGGTTTGTAGCAATGCATGGTATTTAGCAAAATGCCATTCCCCTAAAGGGCAGCATATTTTTATTCTTATAATTTTGCATGGAAATTAAAACGAACATATTTTAACATGGGAAAAGAAAACACTTTTCCCCCCAGCTAGGCACTGCTGCCTCACTGAAATGAGGCTGCTGATGGTGGCCTGATATTTTTCTCTGCATATTCAGAAACAATTCAAATGTAACAAACGCCCATTTACCCACCACATAAACACGAGGTACTTAAAATGCTTGTCTTTGATAAACCATTCTCCCCTTTGAGGATCCATTAGGCCCAACATGAATGAAGCCTAAAAAGGTACTTAAAGCTTTTGGAGAATTCTCTGGATTTTCAGCTTCACATTTCAGTTACTGCGATATTTGCATTAAGATGCTTGTCTGAGTTCTGCCCTGCAGGATTCAGAAAAAGAAAAATGTTCCATTTTTATTGAACACAACCGGTAGGTATTTAGCTAATTTTTGTGTATTATGACAGTACCATCTGGCATTCATCTGCTGTATACCTCAGGAGAATGTCCCCTTCTTACTTGCCTGTATGATGCTGGACAAAATGACAGAGTACACCAAAGGTTAACTTCCTGTAATGCAGTCTCATGGCTTATCTTGAGTAAGACAGTAGCTCCTTTATATTCCTGACTTTGCATTTCACATGTTCTCCTGCCTGTCTGGAAAACAGGGTCACAGGAGATTCTTATGGGTCAGACACCTCCTAATGTGAAGCCAGGGGTAATCCTAACAAACTTAGTAACAACAATCCATAAGGCCAGTTGGCGCTGCACACGCAGAAGGAAATGTGCAAATGAAATGGAAACTTGCCCAGTTAGGTTTGCTCTGTTCCACTGGAAAGCTTTGTACAGTGGGAGCACAAACAAACCACTGGTCTTAGAAGTCATGGTTCACCTGCTACTCAAACGCTCATGTCTGTCAGCCAGCACGAGAGGCCAAGGGGACTATCTGTTTGGGGTTCTCTTTTGGTCTCAGCCTAATTTATCTTGTCAGTTCCAAGATCTCTGTTCCTTTCTTGAAAGGACTATAAAGGAAGTTTGGCTTTGCCCTGGCCTCCAGTTATTTGATTATTTTTAAGCAAACAAAGAAGAACTTCTCGTGGACCAGTTCAGATTGCCTAGTTCAGCTCCCGGGTAACTCTTAAAGCTATTTTCATCCTAGCCCCTTCCTCAAACGGCAGTTCCTTCATTCCTTTGAGGATATATACTTTAATACTCCCAACCTGCTTCTTGCAAACAGCCTTTTCAAGAGAAACAAGCCAGTCTTGAGCAATTAAGACCTATAGATCTCCCTTCACTTCCTTCAAAGCCATTGTGGAGGTGCAGCTGAAACCCATTAAATTCAATTGAGCCCAAATGGCCCATAAGTCATATGGAAACTTCCTCTGGGCTTTTAACAAAGAGCCTTGCTTTAAATTCCAAATTACAAACAAATTCAGTGTGTTCAGCCTTCACACAGAGCATAAAAATTAAAGAAAACATACAGAGGAAAAGTTGCATCAAATCACAGGGAGCATTATAAGAAAGCACAAGCAGCAATTCTTGTTCTGAAGTTACATTCTTCAGTAAGAAATGTCATATTAATTCATGGCAATATTTTCTTTAGTCTGGACTGGGAGCATGCTTACTCAGTCTGTGACTGAGAAAAACTGGTGAAATTCTTGACCCTATTCCCTCCTCTGACTTTTCCTAAGAATGGTTAAAAATAATATATGCTCACATCTATACACATAATTTGATGTGTATATATGTATAATTATACTTTATAGCATATAGCTACCAGACTAATCTCTGGTTCCTCTATAATAAGTAGATAATAAACATTTATAGACTATATATACTCAACATTAAGTATTGCTTTATTGTGGGTCAGTTTTTTATCAAGTTGACAAATTTATTAATGTGGCTTTATATTAGAACCCTCAATCTGTCTAAGAATGAGGATCAGTATATGTACTGCAGGATCATAAGTCAGCTAAACACTGAAAAGATACAGGCAGACACTAAACTTGAAAATTATACAGCAAAATTGTTCCATAATACATCTTTATTCACATCCCCCCATGGGACTGGTGTGCTGTAAAAGCCTTAAAAGAGCCTCTACTTGAGGGTTAATTTCACCCTAAGGGCTCTAGGAATAACTGGAGGCCCAGATCTTTATGACTTTGTATCAATTAATGTTTTTTACATTCTTTTTAACAAGAACTTGATGAAAAATATCCTGCTCTACCTATTCCATTTGGCACCCAAGTTGCAAGTCATTAGAAGTATCTGAATCGGTTTTAAAAGTGCTGTTTTATAAGTGGAGTGATATTTTCTGAAGGTAATGGCTCTGAGAATGCAGACACGCACATGTTCCCGAGGCACATGAAATTGAAACGAGGAGCAGCAGTGCCTTTTGCTTTCACGGCTAATCAGGACCATGCCAAGCACTGCTCCAAAATGTGAGGGCTTGGCTGCCGATTCCCTGCAGACCCAAGGCTTTGTCAGCCTCAATAAGGTGGGGCAACATCCCCACGGAGGTGGAGCAGGGCTCCACTGTCTGGTGATGGATTCTGCACCACCAAGGTAGGGGGGTCAGGGCACTGACACACAGGCTTGGCCTCCTCCCCATATCCCTGGGCAAATCCTTTCAGGCGGCTTTGCACAGACCCACTGGCAAGGGCAGGTAAGACTACGACAATTAAACAGCCAGCTCTGTTTCTCCCAGCCCTCCTCCTGCTTCTCTCCTTCCCCTCTAGCCCCCTCTCCCAACCTCCTCATGCTGCTCCCTCTGTGACAGCCCAGCACCACTTCAACTCACTGAGCTCAGCAAAAGCAAACACTTCAACAGAGCCTCCTACGACAAGCAAGAGGGATGACAGTGCAGGGAAGGTAAGACTGTGAAGCCAGGAGAGGAGAAAGGGGAAGCAGGACTGAATTGTGGCAACAATCCGCTTCACAGACCCACATCTGAAAGGCATCAAGTTTGTTAAATTAACAAGAGAAAAGGACTGCTGAAATGCGTCAGCCTGCATCTAAGAAAAAAAAAAAATAGAACATATGTCAGCATGGTATATTTTTATATATATAATGTACTATGTATAGTGTATTATATATATTTTATATGCATTGCAGCTTTACTCTCACCCCACTCCTTTCTCAACATCCCCCGAAATTTATTGGTAGTTAAATCTCACTCCTGACACAGTGATAACAGAAACTACAGAACATCTAAGATGGCTACTGAGGTCTGGGAATATTAAACAGACAACCCATTTCACAACAATGAATTAAGTAACACTTATTAGGAAAGTTTTAGGGGTGGCAGAAGGTGGGAAGGAGAGGAACGACCAAAAACCTAGAAAGGAAAAACAATGCTGTAAGATGATACCTGCTTGAAAGAAGTATGTTCTCTGGTTAATGTTTTTTCAATTGTCCTGAATTGCATACTCCACAGGAACACTGTAAATCGGAAGAATTGTGGACAGGACATGTTGAATTTTGAGTAAGTGGGAGAAGGAGAGGGGATTCGTTTACTCTCTGCTGATTCCCCACTGCCAAGCAATAGCAAATTAGGACTGCCTGAGAAACCAAGTGTGCTGAAATCTCCTCTTCTGGTGAATAAAAGTTATCTGAGGGCAAATTCGTCCCCATAGCTATAATGGGGTTACCCTAAGCTTCACAACCCTGAAAAAGGCAAAAATTAAAGTAATAACAAAATCGCCCCCCAAAAATACAAGCCAATATTCTAGGCATGAGGAAGGAAACAGTCCAATCTGATTCAAGTGATGTTTGAGGGAAAAGATGGGAAATCTCGGGGTGGGTCTGCAGCATTAAACAGACCAACAACACCAAATGCAGAGATGCCTCTAGAGCCAACACATCCCCATCCCAAGCCCAGCTCTGACCCAATTTGTCTTGGGCTGGCCCAAATACAGAAAAACACAGGCACTTGACATTCACTGTCAGGATACTTTTGTTTACAAGCTAATTCATAAGTGCTTTCCAAAACAGTAAATTATTTTTTTTCCTCTGAACAAAACCCATGACTTCTAATTTGAAAGGGGATTTTAAAATGGTTGTGATTCACGGGGGTTTATGGATGTTTCCCAGGGAGTTTCAAAAGCATGGACTTTCTTCCCACAACTCCCAGGAAATGCAGTTAAAAGTCTCCCATAGGTCGTTAGTTCAGCGTGTTTGGACTGGTAGTGCGGGACAATCACCTGGCAACCTCTATCCCAAGGAACAATCACCTGGCAGCCTCCATCCCAACACCTGCGTGGGGCAGAACCTTTACAGATGCTATGCAAGGCTGTGCCCAAAACTATTCCCCAGTGTGGTTGGGACCAGCATTAACTTGGACAGCAGCTACATGTCATTTCCATTTCTGCATGTTGCTAATTTATAGAGAAACAGGATATGACTGGGGGCCAGCGGAACAAATTGGGAAAGGGCAGGGGGGATGCTCACTTAGGGAAATGAACCTTGGGAGATTTCTTAAGCCAAAAGCACTTTGAGGACACCATTCTTTGTAACCTAAGCACTATTTTGCATTAATCCAAATTTAGCCACTGAGATTTTCAGCTCCAACTGGTTACAGCAAATAATGCCCTGGAAAGCCCTGGGTGAGGCTTTCTCACCCACCCACCTCACACAGGACTCACTTCCAAGGGATCTTTAAATGTCAGCCCTTGAGTGATGGGTTTCATACACCAGAGCCTGTTGCCTTGCACAATTTGAAGGGAAACCTTCCGTGTTTTGCTTTCCAGCTTTTCTATTCACCCTGAACGTTGCCTTCAGTGATAAAGCTGAAAAACCCCACCCTTGCTTGTTATCCTGACAATATTTAATTCTGACAGCACATTCAGTATGCTTCATGAAATATGCAACCCTGTGACTAATGAGGTATTTGCACGTAAGGGCCATATACAGTAAATTGCAGGGCAATAAAAGTAAAGGAAAACCATGAACTGATCAGCCAGCTGTTAAAATGATGCAAAGTGTGCCTTATTAAAAGTGTTATGCTATACCCAGATGCTGACTAAAACTCAGCCCTGGCTCCCTCAGTAAAGCTTCACCTTAAAAAACTATAGGTTTCCATTTCTATTACCACACATTAGCTTTCTGCTTTTCAAATACTGATGGAAGTTCACCTCTCTGCTGTCTCCCTCCTTTCGACTCATCATGTAAAGGAAGCACTATTTTGATTTTATGTGTGAGATTGAGTCTGCTCCAGTGCTAAGCATCCTATCAGCATATGACCAACTAGCAAAGCTGACATTTTTGCCATGATTATCCACGAAAAGTGTTTCCTACCTCTGATTTACAAGAGCCCTATTCATGAGAAATGATTAATAGCTCACTAGTGCTGCCAAAAAGCACATAAATCTAGACATCCTCTGTGCTCCTGACATGCCACTCATCTTGTAGATATGTTCAGATCTCTCTCTTCCTCTCTCCCGCTTATCTGTGTCTGATCCCCAATGGGCACACGCTCATGCTGATTAGGCAATACAGTTGCTGACTGGCACAATTTTAGGCTTATATTACTGATGGCACCCAATTAGAGGCTGCAGAAAGTAGTGTCCTTCCTGGCTTGTACTAGACAACCATGATTAAGTGTTAAATGCCTTCTAAATTAACAGGCAGTATCACCCATGTGTCTGTTACAACTTATCAGGGTAAGAAACCAGCTCCACTGCCAAGTTTTCTCTGTTCTCAGATAAGTCTCCCGGGCTGTAGAGTAACAGAGCTGGGAAGAGGGCAAGGTGCACACAAGCATACACCTGACTCAGCTGATGCTTAACTTACTCAACAAGGTTTCACACTCTTGGCATGAAATACGCCTCCAAGCGCCCCACTCAGATGTGATAGATTTAAACAAGCACTGTCTGCACCAGGGCCCACGGTATCATTCTCCATCCCCTCACTACCCTACCCCCCTGGCCTAATAAAAGCTGTTTCACAGCTCTTGAGCATCCTTCTTCTGAAGATCCTAGAGTGTTTTGCAATAACTAAAAAATGTGCCTATCCATTTTATTCCATAATTTCAGCAGGGCTCCTAGCACAACAAGACACACACACACACAGAAAGTAGCTCACTGTGCCTAGTGTATGAAGAGACTATCAAGGCTGCAGTATTTTCCTTATGTGTATCCACTATGACACAAGCCTTTAATTGTTCAATCATGTTCTACTTTACAAATAATACAGAGTACAACATGCCTTTTCCTCACTGACTTTGGTGCAAGCAGGTTACAGCTTGCTGCTGGGTTTTATTTCTGTATTCACAATGTTCACTGTTGCTGCAACCCAGTGCATTTTTAATTGAAGATATTAGCATCACACCTCAGAATCATGCACAGCTCCCACTGACATCTATGGAAACCCCAGCTATTTTCCCAGCTGTAATAGTAATAAATATCAATGTTATTATTAAAAAATAATTATAAAATAGCACATTTTTTCCTAGGTGTGTTTTAATAGGATTACTGGCAGCCATGTTCCGCTCAGTTTTTTCCTTCTGAACTTCCTCATGTGTAATTTCTGGTCCAACCTTACAAGCAGCTATCATCTTTTGAGTGCACCCACCCTGAATTTTGCTGGATCACACATTTTCAACGGATCCTCTTTGCAGTCATTGGGCTTTAGTACTGCACAAACTACTTCTCAAGTAAATACCTGGAAAGAATTGCAGCAATGCAAAGGGATGTCTTGTTGAGTTGGGCAATCTTTACAAGTGTAAGTGCTGCTCCATTCTCCATACACCTGATCTCCAAGCTATCTGGTCCTTTTCCTACATAACAAATGAACTTTCATCAAAGTTTCTCAACTGCTTCCTTAAAGAGAGAAGAGAGGCCTCTGTTATTTTCATACCTGTGCCAAGGATAATAAAGTTATTCGTGTTGCTTCTCTGTCCATTGCATCTCAAATTTTTCTAAAGCAGAAACAGAACATTTTGACCCACAAAATGATTTGCCATGACCTGGTGGCAGACCTGTATCCTGCCAGGCTGTTTGTGCAGCTCTAGCCACAGGCTACATCCCTGAGAAGGAAGCAGATGATGACATGAACAGGTGTTCATGACAGCTGTATTTTGTGCAATGCTGTTTGCAAAGTATATAACCACTCAAAGTAAAAACAAAAAACAAACAACAGAAGCCGTTTTTGCTGATCAGCATGCCCAAGCCTCCCTGGCCAGTGAGTTATAAGAGCCAAAGGGCCTTGACTCCCTGCCTTGCTCCTAAGCCATGCTCACAGCTTCTTACCTGACATTTCTTCTGCTGCATGTGGAACAGTGTCTCAGACTGAGTAGCTGAATTCTGCTCAGCTTTTGCTTTGCTTTATTATTGCCTTCCTGTAAGCAGCTAAAGACATGTTTAAATATTCCTATCATTTAGCCTGAAGGAAAACTGTTTAGCACATTTAACATCTCTACCCAGAACCCAGACTTTCCATAGATGTAAGAACCATCTGATGGCAGCCACTAACACTTTAAAAAAAATAATCTTCTAAAAGAACATCTACATGCAAAGTAAATAGAGAATTCTTCTATACAACAACATAACTTGCTGCCCCAAGTGCAAAACGAGATGTTTAAAACTGTAAGTTACAAATAGTGAAGGTTATTTTTCACTCTCATTTCTGTGATGTGTACAAAGCAGAGCAGTAAGGACAAGGTGTTAATATTATCATCATCTTCCAAAAGGCACAATCAAGGCAAATGGAAACTGTGATGGAAAGCCCATCTACTGGGTATATACCCACCTCTCAGCTTTCCACATAGCACAAAACCTTTTTTCTTTACAACTGTGCTGAATAACCTAGAATTGAATACAACACACACAAACAGACTGATCCCAAAAGCCTTCCATGTGTTTTTTTTATCTGTCCATATATTTTCTTGGCTATTTCACTGGGAGAACAACACCAGCTTCTCTAAGGTAAAGCCCCTTGGTAGTGCACGTAGGAAACGTTCTCTGTTGGGGTTGGCTGCACTATCTAATTAAAGATCTCCCGACAGCTCATCCTCACTGAGTTTCATAATTATGTGAGTGAGCATCAGCGATCCTCACTCAGCAGTTCCATGGAAGCTTTCTCAACAGACACCATTTATTCTATTTCTTTTACTGTCATCCTTATTTCATCATTTGCAGTACTCAGAATAGTTTCCAGATACCCTTTTTCCACAAAAGATGTTGTTTGTTGCTGTGGGGACTCATACTGAAAGCAGAGCAGAGAGGAATAAATGACACTTGGGGTTATTCATTACAGCCATAGCCTCAAAGGGAGGAGGAAAAAAGGAGAGGTGTTTAAAATAACTTTTGTTCCTCTCGTTCACAAAAACATACTGACAAATTACATATTTGTATTCTGGCAGTAGACAACATATTTACAAGAGCTCTTCTGCCTGTCTCCTTTTGTATAATAAAATGCTGTTGCTCAAGGTTCAGGCTATTTCAAGGATTGTTCAATGCAGACTTATTCTATGGCAAACAAATGCATGATTTAACCAGGGAAAGCCCAGGAGTAAGGGTAGGAATCAACAAACACCCAGCTTGATCTTATCCTTCTTTGGCAGATGCTGTACTTCCATAGACACAAATACAGCTAGAACAACTCTCAGGGAAAGGAAAAAAAAAAAGAGAATAAAATTATTTTCATGGATCATTTACCCTAACTTTTCAAACTCATTTCCTATGCATTTATGAAAATAAGTATAACACAGCATTTAAATCCAAATTAGTGACATAAAGAACCATGATATACTGAAGTTTCTTATGGCACTGTGCATGTTCTGGATGCTGTTTTGGTCCTTCTTAAATCAAAAGAGCAATCTGTCTAGCTGAAGTTCATGATGCCATTTTGTGACTAAAGAAATTAATGGAGATCAGCACCCAGTAAGACTTGAAGTGTAGGAAGCAACTTTCTCTACTGCTCATTTTTCAAGAGCATGTGTTTAAACATCAAACACTTAATGGGAGCAGTGAATACTCTCATCTGCTTGGCATAGCGAAATGATACCAAATAAATCGTGACATGTTTTGGGAGAATTTTATCACTAAATATTATGCACACACAGTCTTGATCCTTACACAGTTTGATGAAGAAAAGCTCAAATGGGTAACATGAAAGGGGTTTTTTTCCCGAAGCTAAGAGAATCTTGCATGACCTAAGCTCCATTTTCTTTACTTAAATAAAGAAACTGAAAATCCAAATCATGATCTTTCTGAATAAATTAATGCTAATTAAGTAAGGAAAGTAGAAGTCGTGTGGTTCTAGCACCAGCAGAATCAAAGCACATCCCATTATTTAGCTAATACAAGCAATTTTGTTAAACAAACTATACCTTTGTTCTGTAAATACTGGAAGTTAGGCTTTGGACAGATGTTCCCTGCTGTATACAGACATGCTGGGGAAAGGTTAGAGCCCCAGCTGTTGATCATCACTTCTTTGCAGAGGTTACTGCCCCCTCACATTTGCTGGCAGAGCTTGCTTACAGAAACGCTCCCGCAGCCACTTGAAGTTAAAGTGAGTGGCACTGCTGTTTAGGCAGTTTGAGCTAACTAGCACGGCTGCTGAAAGAGTTCGTGCCTGACTGTACCTTTAAACTTCCAGTGTTCGCAGACTGCAAGTTCTCACAACTTCTTGTCAGGGCAGAAGCTTTTCTCACCTTTTTGTGTAGCACCAGAGATCAAATCCCCAGCGCCACGCTTGTATATTTAACCTTAAGTGCCTCCTAATTAAACACGGACAATTGTGTTAAATGTGCTAGCCTGCTACAGTCCTGTTTCTCCTCCATCCTTTTGCTTTGATTAGCTTTCAAATCACTTTTGCAATTCTGTGCTCTTCCAAACAACAAGCAAAATCCGCGTTATTTCACTGTGCGAGAGCATGCTGCAAACCTGTTTGACTCCTGTAAGGATACACCGTCTCAGGATACACAAAAGGCAGCTCTGATGCAGTGATATTGGGACCCACCAGGCTGTGGGCAGAATTCAGTATGTTAGACACCTGCCTCACCTTTCTCCTCTGTTTTCTCACCTACAAAAGAGTGAAACTTTTGCAGTGTTCTTCGAAATGACTGAAAAGTGCTATGTGTTGGTGTATGATAACTGTCTGTTAAGAATATAGATCCACTATTCTTTGGCTAGTTAAAAAAAGAAAATGCATAATTCAAGAATTTCATCAACAAAAAAATATTAATGTTATGTGAATAGTTATGATGTTAGTATAAAGCAAGGTTTATTTTCTCACTCTTATAAAAGTAATATGTATCTATGAGTAAATTCCAACATATCACTAATTAAGTGATGCATTGAATTTACAATTGGTTTTTGAGGGATTTTTTTCTGTTTTTTATTCCTGGCATGCTAGGATATTGATTAAGCTGCAGAAAGTATCACTCACAGCATGCTATTTATGTGATGGTGTCCATATCCAAGTGAAATTGCTATATTAGAATTTTTCCAAGGAAAAAAAATATTTTGCAGACGAAACAGAAGTTACCCAAGGCTTTAAAAACAATTTTCTGATTTTTCCTCAAGTGTGGAGTTACTTTCTTTCATGCATTTTCCTACCTCCTCTACTGCTTGAGTCACAGATAATACCAAGTAGCAAGGACACCAATAACCATATTAAAAGAACATTACAGATACAAAGTCAATCACTCAAAACTTACAACCTTACAAGATTTCCCAGACAATTGCATTTCAGGCCCCTTGGCATACACATTACATACAGGACTGTGGATGACATGACTATTTTTTCCCAAAGCCATTTCCGCATTCAGTGAACAGATTAGATGCTAATTATTACATACGAGAATGTTCAGGTTGTTGGGTTTTTTTGGTTTTTTTTTTTTAAATTCTTACTATTCTCCATTAAACACCAGAAATACAGATATTTACTGAGCTGTACTCAAGACTTGCTACAAAGGCAGACCTCTGAACGTCTGTTGACTTTTCTGTCATGCCATCCTTGCACTACTCGAGTGTTTTGCAGAAAGAAATCACCCATATATGATCCTGTGATGAGCTCCCCTTCATTTTCACAGGCAAAAAGATTTTATCATGATAATCTGGAAAACATATATGTATTAAGTATTTTCCCTTGAATCTCCACAACTGAATAACTTTCCACCACACCCCTTCTATGTTTTAACAGTTCTCAAATTCTTCTTGCATGTGTGCTAGGAGATTTGGAAAGCCAGGACCCTGACAACATTGAGACACATTGCTTCTACCTCCCAAGTACTGAATTCTTTCTCCAAATCATTGGTTATATATTTATTTTTAAGAAAAGCAAAAAACAACACATTTCTCTCAAGCTTGTTCTCAGGAAAAAAAAAAAAAAAACATACATTTTTTTGGAAACTTTAGATATTCCTCCAGGTGCAATCTCCAGTCTGTACAATTTCAGTCCAAATAATATACATTTGACAAATCTATAAGCAACTGAAAACTGGGTCTTGTGATGAAAAGTGTCAAGCAAGCTTAACTATAGGTGGCATTCACAGTTTCACCTATAATTGATATCTCCTAAAATGAGCCTTCTGGTAATCCAAATGAGGCCCAGCACAACAGCTCTCTGCATACCTACACGAAAGACTGAGGCTGTGCTAAAAGGTCTCATTCATTCCTCTGATGATCTGAAACAGGCACCAAATTATTTTTATCGTGCAATCACTGTTCATAGACTCAGCAGAGTACCTGAATACAGCACAGAGGTACAAATGAGCATCTAAAGCAGAAATGAGTATCTAAACCCCCTTCTTGACATTCCTACATAGGAACCAGTAGGCTGGTGAGTTACTACCACATAAGGAAGGCAGAAAGGAAAACTTCACTTCCAAAGAAACCACTTCTAGAAACAGGTGACTGTGATGCAGCCAGTTGTTACCCTGGTGAGTCATGGCTACATCTATCCTGATACAGCCAGCAGTCATTACCAACGTGCCTTCTCATGGTCGACACTATTCCATAAAGGAAAAGACAAGAATAAACCTGGCTCTGTGTCATTGTAAGGAGCACCTTAAATGTGACTGACATCTGCATTCCCCTTTGCTAGTGTTTCTAGAAGCAGCTTTTCTCAAGCTCAGTTTTTATGTGTGGCTGTGGACTACAGGAGTAAATCATTGCTCTATCACAGCTCATTTACTCAACACACTACAACATATTGTAGTCCCATAAAGGGCTAAGAAATCCTTGATGATTTGAAACTCTGTAGTATACTACTCCACTTAGCAGAATCACTAAATAATAGTAAAATACAATCTGTCATTAACTGAATAATTGTTTTATTTCCCCCCCGTGGAAGCTGAAGGAAGCATATAAACAGTTCATGTCTTTTTATGGAAATTAAAACTAACACATTCAACTAACTAGGGGGTGGTTTCCCCCTTTTTTAAATCAGAAAAATATTTTTCAGCATGTACTTATGTTTTCAATATTGTCTTGACATCTGTTCTTAAAAAGCACAATGAAAGGCTTTTAACTACAAACACTGATAAAATATGGTAATGCTCTGTTTTTCCCTGCTGCAGAACTGCCAAGTAATAAGGATTTGCATGACTAAGCATCTATTATGCTGACATATGCAAAAGTGAGCAACAATCATTCTTTCTGGTTTGACAAGATTTAGAAGGCAAACACTCCTTTCACTCTCCTCTAGGACATGTTGGGCCCCAGACAAGACGAACAGCATTATTCAACCAAATCAATTTTTAAATGGACATTTAAATGCTGAGTTCTCTTAAGCAGAGACACTTGGATAGCAACTTTATTATGTGATCTAAAGGGCACTATGGGTTTGACTGACACTTGCAAACATACAGAATTTCATTTTACATGCCTCTACATATGTCTCTGCCACACCATCCAGAATCTGCTTCCTAGACCTAAAATAAATGTTCAGTTAAGCTTCTTGAAACAGCTTTGCAAAACTCCTGAATCTGTGTTCAATATATTGGAAAAAAATATTCAGCTAAAGGATAAAAATGTTAATAAATACTTCCAAACTAAGGTGTCTAAGGTTATTTTCACCAGTAAATTCCATTGGCCAGCTTTCCTTTGGAAGCAGCCTCTGCAGGTCCAATTGACTTGAAGTGACGGTCAGGTGCTTGGTTGCCAAGAAGAATATGATTTATCAGTCTAATTTAAAAAGGTTGCCCTCTTTCAGAATTAAATTTCTCCCTATTTACTCGCTACCTTCCATTGTACCGTACAGTATATCAAAACTTAGATTTCAACAAAAACCACAACAAATTGCAAATAAAATGTAATTCTGGGCTAAGGTACTCAGGGGGAATGAGGTACCACTCATTTTCCAGACACCCAATCCCTACTACAAATTTCAGCATACATCTCCTTGAATGGCAATGTATCAGTGTGTATCTCCAACCTACCTAGAGCATCTAGATACCACATACAAAATAATACATATCCTTACCATTTCTACTAAAAAAAAAGATGGTGTATTTCTGAAGATAAAACTGTCAGCTGCAGCATGTCCAGAAGCTGGCTAATGGAGTACAACTATGATGCCAATTCTTACTATCTCCCAGACAGGGTGAATAGCCTGTGGAAGTCTGAGAAAGAAGCATTTCCATGCTTCCATAGGATGCCCACATTTGTAAAGATGCAGAAAGAGAGCTGGGATTCAACACACATCAATCTCAGCCTCCTGCAAGGAATTCAGTGGATTTTGAATGGTCAGTCCAGCTTGGCCAGCAATTACAATTTTTAACAAATAGATACTGAAAATTATTAGAATTGCAATTAACCGGGGAAGTGGGAGGAAGAGACCACTGCCACAGATCCTGAATGCATCACTGTTGTTACTGCACCTTTCAATCTCATTGTTGTATTCTGGATAAAGTTTCATTAATGGTAATCACCAGCAGTCATCATCTTCAGCTTAGTTTTGTACATAATGAAGCTTAAATCATTGTGTTATCTGCCTCTTTCCATCTGTTTACCTCTTCCCACTCCCTCCCCTTCCCCCAGCCTCCCTCACAGAAAACTTCCTGAGCTGTTGGCCAATCCAAATCGGTGATTGCATTTTGTACACACCCACTGATAGCACTGATACTGTCTGAGCAGAACAGGTGGAAATGCCCTGATGAAAAGACACTATCTCCCAGTGACCTGCTGATGGTCACCTGGGACAAAAGAAAGGTTGAGATGACTGACATGAGGAATAGAAAACAAATTTAATAATTATACAGTAAGGAAGTAAGCCTAAGTGTCTTTCTTACATACCTATACATGTATGTACATACAAAATTAGGATACTTTTCTGCTTACTGTTTTTTCAGCAACTCACCAAGTATTATCACATGCTGAGAATAATAATTTCTATTAAAACTTATCAGTAGGCAGCAAGTGTCCTGAAGAAGATGTACATTTCCTTCCTTTCTCTTTTTTCCCTTCCAGAACGACTCTCCTCAAGCAGGGAGTCTTTTTTATTAGGATTTAAGCTGAGAAATGCCACACTGACAATCACAGGAAAATCAGATAAATAAGTATCTGGAATTAACACCTGATATAATTATTTGGAAATGCTGTCCTCTTGATTAATGCCTCCTTTGGATTATCTGATGAATGCTGCAGTTAACTAACTTTCTTTTGATCCTCCTACTGGGAAATATAGAAAGGATGAAATGGTGGGGGTGGATAATTATGCTCAAGAAGATGAGAGTATCTGATCCATACTAGGAATGCTAAACTCAAGTAGCTCCCTCTCAAGACTCCTACTACAAACTAGAGATGCCAGTGTGAAGCTGTTTAGCCAGTTTCAAATTGGTAAATGTTCTCATGTTCTTGCGACACCTGGCATATGGTGAATGCATTGAGACCTGTAAAAAAAAAAAAAACAACCCAGTGATTCATTGTTAATCATTCAGAAAACAGCCAGAGATTCATGGTAACCCTGTATTTCTGGAAAAGTGCAACTACACCCCAGTTTTTTATCTCTTTTATGAGACAGAAACTGCAGGCGAGGTTGAGAACAGAATCTGAATCCTGATTTGTTTTACAGAATTTTGGGGAGTGTATTACACGTGGTGAGCTGTGCAGATTCAAGGAGCGACCTCACAGTTGGGAGATTGGTATGAACTGTGCACTTTTCAATGATGGGCTCAGCCTTGCCATGAAGGCAGCTTCATTCATGGGTTGAGTCAGATCTCTTGTAAAGGCTGAATTCTAATCTAGTCTGACACAATTACTTTTCACAAAACATGCACACTCCACATGAGCCTACTCCAGGAAAATATTGATTTGTCTTTGCATAAGGAATATTTTAAGTAACTTTTTAATCAAAAACTTGCCATTTCACTCTCCTGCCTGTGATTTTCCATAGTTAAATCTCAGGGTCTGAATCCTCACTTTGATCTCCAACAGAAAGGCATGTTAATTACTTGTCTTCTTTAAAATCACTGCAGTGCTGCTCCAAGCTTAGCAGGAGAGATGTTCAGATTCAGCAGTGCCTCTTTCTTTCTTTCTTTTTCTTTCTTTCTTTCTTTCTTTCTTTCTTTCTTTCTTTCTTCTTTCTTTCTTTCTTTCTTTCTTTCTTCTTTCTTTCTTTCTTTTCTTTCTTTCTTTCTTTCTTTCTTTCTTTCTTTCTTTCTTTCTTTCTTTCTTTCTTCTTTTCTTTCCTTCTTCTTCCTTCTCTTCCTTCCTTCCTTCCCGCCACTTCCTCCTCTCTCTTCCCTTCCTTCCCTTCCTTCCGCCACTCTTCCTTCCTTCCGCACTTCCTTCCGCCACTTCTTCCGCCACTTCCTTCCGCCACTTCCTTCCTTCCTTTCCTTCTCCTCTTCCTTCCCCTTCCTTCCTTCCGCCCTTCCTTCCTTCCTCCTTCCTTCCTTCCTTCCGCCACTTCCTTCCTTCCTTCCGCCACTTCCTTCCTTCCGCCACTTCCTTCCTTCCGCCCTTCCTTCCGCCACTTCCTTCTCCTTCCGCCCTTCCTTCCGCCATTCCTTCCTTCCTCCTTCCTTCCTCCACTTCCTTCCTTCTCCTTCCTTCCTTCCCTTCCTTCCTTCCTTCCTTCCCTTCCTTCCCTTCCTTCCTTCCTTCCGCTCCTTCCTTCCTCCACTTCTCGCCACTTCCTTTCCGCCACCTTCCTTCCGCCACTTCTTCCTTCCTTCCTTCCGCCACTTCCTTCCTTCCTTCCACTTCCTTCCTTCCTTCCGCCACTTCCTTCCTTCCTTCCGCCACTTCCTTCCCTTCCTTCCGCCACTTCCTTCCTTCCCTTCCTTCCTCCACTTCCTTCCTTCCTTCCTTCCGCCACTTCCTTCCTTCCTTCCTTCCTTCCTTCCTTCCTTCCTCCTTCCTTCCCTTCCTTCCTTCCTTCCTTCCTTCCTTCCTTCCTTCCTTCCTTCCCACTTCCTTCCTTCCTTCCTTCCTTCCTTCCTTCCTTCCTTCCTTCCTTCCTTCCTTCCTTCCTTCCTTCCTTCCTTCCGCCTCCTCCCTTCCTTCCTTCCGCCACTTCCTTCCTTCCGCCACTTCCTTCCGCCACTTCCTTCCGCCACTTCCTTCCTTCCTTCCTTCCCTTCCTTCCTTCCGCCACTTCCTTCCTTCCTTCCGCCACTTCCTTCCTTCCTTCCGCCACTTCCTTCCTTCCTTCCTTCCTTCCGCCACTTCCTTCCTTCCGCCACTTCCTTCCTTCCGCCACTTCCTTCCTTCCTTCCTTCCTTCCTTCCTTCCTTCCTTCCTTCCTTCCTTCCTTCCTTCCTTCCTTCCTTCCTTCCTTCCTTCCGCCACTTCCTTCCTTCCTTCCTTCCTTCCTTCCGCCACTTCCTTCCTTCCTTCCGCCACTTCCTTCCTTCCTTCCTTCCTTCCTTCCTTCCTTCCTTCCTTCCTTCCTTCCTTCCTTCCTTCCTTCCTTCCTTCCTTCCTTCCTTCCTTCCTTCCTTCCTTCCTTCCTTCCTTCCTTCCTTCCTTCCTTCCTTCCTTCCGCCACTTCCTTCCTTCCTTCCGCCACTTCCTTCCTTCTGCCATTTCCTTCCGCCACTTCCTTCCTTCTGCCACTTCCTTCCGCCACTTCCTTCCGCCACTTCCTTCCTTCCGCCACTTCCTTCCGCCACTTCCTTCCGCCACTTCCTTCTCTCATCACTTTTGCTTATCCCCAGAAGCGATCCAAAGTGAAGGCTGACCCTGTGGAAGAAGTGGACCTCACAGAAGGCACGGAAGGGACGGGCACAGCAGTAGAGGACAGGTGGATTGAGGAGGGAGTTGAGCAGGTCCTTGGTAGGGACAGTTGGCAGAGAACGTGCAGAGGCCAGTATGGGGTGAAGAGCAAGGATGTAAAGCATGCACAGCTGCGTAGTGGGAGGCCAAAGTAGCTGAAGAATGAGCTGAAATGTCCATTCTTGGACCTCTGAAGCAGAGAACTTGCCCTGTGCTGAGTAACACAGAGCAGTCCTCCAGGCCCTGGGCTGTTCCCTCTGTCCTGCAAAAGCAGAACATTTCAGCATCCAATTAGCAGTGCAGCCAAGGAACAGCTGCCAGGATGTCCTTGGGAGCAAATGCAAGAGCACCTGGGACTCTCCTCACCAGGAGCTATCCCTGCCACGGGAACAAAATTAATTCCTAAGAGTCTGCATGTCCACGTGTGGCAGATAGAAACTGTACAGCCAAGCATTATAAAGTCTTGGATCAAGCTGGGTAAACCCTTGTGAATTCTGGGCAGGCTGTGGATTTGAAACCATACCTCACTGGGCCCAGACTCAGTTCTGCTGTAAATCAAAAATGGGGAAGCATCACCAATGGATAAACAACATCATAAATCCTGTTGTTCAGCTCCTCTTTGCATTGCAGCACAAAGCATGTGGTGTCCCAGTCACTGAATAAAATGTACCCAAAAAAAGGGTAATAATCTTTCAAACTGTACTTCTCTCTGTTCATCAATTACATTAATAACACACTCAGTATGCCAGCAGACAGAGCTTTCTTGAAGTAGATAAGACCTAAGTCTGTTTTCAACAAATTAAACCATGCCGATAAATTAAGGTATCCTATTGGGGCCAGCTGTAAACTTCATCCAGGCCAGCAAAAGTGCTAGTAACCAGGGGAAAATTCTGCCTCTATGTGAGGAGCATTGCCTGCATTTTTTGTACTTTGTTAACAATGCAAAATATTGATTTTTTTATTTAAACATATTTTCCAAAGAATATGGGAACCGATGAAAAATCAATAGATAAATTATGTGATAGGGAAGAAGTTTACACTTAGATCTGTTAGTTACACTGCACCTCCAGATTCCCTGGAAAATGTAAAAAGCAGGCAAGTGAGTTCCGTGAGGCAAGACAGCAAGGAGCAAATAAGCCTGTTCAAAAGTGCTTCCACAAAAGGAACAACTATATAGCTATCCAACCCAACTTTACATCTGCTTCCAATTTCATAGTCTTCTGTGTCTTTGATGAAAACCCAATTTTTCCCAAAAGGAATTGCAGCACAGTTGAGTAAAGAAAGGCCTATTGATAAATCTAATGCATCTTTTACAGAGTGTGATGCTTCAGGGGTTTGGTGGTGGGGAGGAGAAGGGTTTTGTCTCATAATGTTTTGCTGCATCTCTAAAGCTCCCTTTACATGTCACCACCTTCTAACCTAAGAGGCAGTCTATTTCAAGCAAGACTGAACTACCTCCTTTTTTTATCAGGATCCCTAGGCATCTTAGACACTCGCCTCCATCTAAGCAGACAGACTTGAGATTTTTTTTAGCTCACATTTTTAAGCAATGTGCAGCAGCACAGTTTCAAATCCACTTGACACTAGCTTGTCCTTCTGACACCCTCTCCAAAGAGAGGAGTAAAAAAAATAATAAAACATCAACAATAAATAATGCTTATTTTATTCTGTTTCTTTCATAGAAGCACAAGAAAATTATTTATCCTTCTAAGAGCACTGCTCAGATAGTTCTTACAGTAATGCTAGCCCTAGCTATGGGCTAGTTCACATTCCAGCTACTTATATTAAACTCTTGGCCCTTTCAAAATTAACAGAAATCAACAGGGACAAGACACACTGCTCATGTTTCAAGGCACACAAAAACTTTGGGGTCTTGTCTGTCATCGGCCCACTATTTTCTGCTCTGCAGCCTTGTTGTCAGAAACAGTCCCCTGGCTACACAGGACACATAGCTTTTCAGGGGGACATGAAAGGTACTATAAACTGCTATCCGACACAATTGAGCCTGAAATCTGACTTGTATAAGGATGCAAAATTCCACTGAAGTCAGGGGGCCTGTGCTTATTAATGTCAAGGCTTCATTTCACCCATTAAAAAGTGAACTGTCAGCTAAGCTATGCTCTGTGAACTCTTGTGGGATTTCCTGCCTTCTTAAGTTACGCGTTTCCAGTTGCTTGGAGTCCCGTTAAATGTACGAATTTAAAATAAATGCATTTCTGGGGACACAGGGCAGTCTGCCTACCTTACATGATGCTTCCAATGTAAAAAAACAAACAAACAAAAAAAACCCAACCAAACAAAAACAAACACAAAAACCCCACACAGAAATATGATACATTTAGTGTAAAAGCACACCTATCCCCCTAACAAATGTGTCCCCAGGAAAGGTGGACTATTCCTACATGAGACAGGAAGGTCAGGTCAACTACAGGACAAAGGCACAGTCAGTACCAGTTAACCTGATGCTTAGGACAGACCAAAAAAAAACCCCCAAACACCCAAACCAAATAACCACCCCTCCCAAAAAAACCCAACCAACCAAAACAAACCAACAAAAACAAGCAAACAACCCTCCCCCGCCAAAAAAACCCCAAACCAAACTGAAACAAACCAGCCCAATAACTTTTTCCTTTCCTACAGCCAAGATGCAATAGCAGTGCTAATTTACTTAACATCCTTTCTTATTTCAGCACCTGTCTGGGGGTCTGTGAAAGCATTGGGACTGGCTAATCCACCGAATGATCTTTAATCAGACAGTAATATTAGGTGCTAATAGCTCCGATAAAGGGGCTGTTTAACCCAACTGTTAACACAAAGGCGTGCCTGCCACGACTATTTCAACAATGCATTTGCCATTCATATTAATTAAAACTAATTCCTTGCAGGCCACAGAACGCACAGAGTAAACCCTACGGAAAATGTCTAGATTCTACCATGACAAATCACATTAAAGAAAAAAAAATTATCCTAAGGCAATGAAATTTGTCTCAGGAAATATACTCACTTGGAAATACTCGAATTGTAAATTCATGGCAAAGCTGAAAAGGCCTTTAATAGATTCTTCTGAATGTATAACTATACATCTTTGGCTCTGTCCTGTGACTTCATAGAAGTCATTAAAAGCTTCTTGTAACTCAAATACAAAGCACTGAGCCTTGCTAAAGGTCGTGAGGAGACAGTCATTTATGTGTCATTTAGACGACTGTCCAAGGCTAGAGAGGTTTAAGTGAAGCAGCAGAGTTAAGTCTCCTAGATAGGTTAACTGCATTTTATCTTTTTCTATTTCTAGAGAGTTTAAATAAATTTTAAAAATACATTTATCAGGCTATGAAAGGGTAAATCCTACACCCTCTGCATACAAATTTCACACATAAAATTTATAACTACTTCATCTGGAAAATCTTAGGATTATATAAATGATGGCTTATTCTTTAGAAGTATTTAGTCTGCAGGAAAGTGTTTATCTCTCGAAAAGTCACACAATACTAACAGGAATACGCAACTTAAGGGCTTCAGAATTCAAGTGAATCCCGAAGGATATTTTGCTTAAGAGGTAAAATGCATCCAAGTTAACTCCCCAACTCGTTTTCTTCTGCAGTCTGTGAATGGAGAGACAATCAGGGAGCAAAATGAGAAGCTGTTATCAATGTGAATGTGCAGCCCCGAAGCTGCACCCAGCTGTGATAACATCTGCCAGGACCTGTAGGAGCCAGAACCTGGGAGGACAGAAGAGTGTTATGAAAAACCACACTCCAGAAACCTGCGCAATGCTCAAGCATTCCTTTATTAAAATGGGAGCGGTGGACATAAGCCTCCAATATTGATGTGTTAAAGTTTTCTTGCTAGCAGATCAGCGCCAAGTTATGTGCATCTATCTCCGGGGCAAAGAAGATTAAAAGCCATCTGGACATAATCCTGGGCAATCTGCTCTAGATGACCCTTCCTGAACAGGTAGTTTAGACAAGATGACTATCAGAGACCACTTCCAGCCTCAATCTTCCAGTCATGAAACTAAAAGAAAAAAGAATCCATTAACACCTACTCAACTACCTCACTGAGAAGTTAACAGGAAAGGAGTGCTAGCATTTTTTTTAAAGATGATGCTGCAGTGTTTTTGGAACTCCCTTCACTTTCAGCAGTTAGTAAGGAATGTGAGAAAGCTTTCCTTTACAGGATTTTTGCAAGCCTTTAGCATTATCATAATGCTGTTTTGTTAAGTGAATTATTTATTAACTTGACGCTCTCATTGATTCACATAGGGAACTCCCATAAAACCAATCAATTTGGCTTCTGAATGCAAATCAATGGCAAGCATTTAAAGGGATATTCTTCCTTTGATGCACATAGGAAACTCCCATGAAACAATAAGAGGAAGTGTACAAAGGCTTTTCTTGCTAAAAATTGTGCGAGATAAAGACAACTTTTGGCTATGTCTGTTTTGGTGTTGCTTTGAGGTTATGTTTTTAACCTGATTTACATTATGCATTACTGAAAGTTGGCCTGACTCTGTTTAAGCTTTCTCACAGAATGTAATTTGCTCTCTGACTGGCATTACCAAGTTCTTCTCCAGTTTATTTGAAAGGACATTTATTCTGGAATCATCCCTCATTTCATAAAACTGAGAATCTGTTACAGGATTTAAACATAATCTATATTCCGAAATAAAACACCCGTACAAGACACTGTTTTGAAAAACAGTTTGACCCATAATAGCTGTGTCACCATTTGGATATGCTCTATGCTTACCTGGGCAGAATTTTGAATTTGCAGAAACAGAAAGCCAGGCTTTATTGTTTTATTAAGGTTTACAAGCCAATCATTTCCTGGTTCTTAGTAAATTTACAGCCCAATATTCAACGGACTGTAAATTGCTAAATAGACTTATGTTAGCCAGGTACCGGGTTGAGCTATTTTATTGTTTGTGAGGCAAGTTCATTTTGCCCTAGAATAGATTTCTTCCTCAAACAAAATGCATTAAAGCTATTGGAACTGAGAATTAAAAGAATCCTTGTATCTGCCAATAAGGCTGCGAAATGTTGATGCTTTATGCAAGTACCTGGTGTTAGAAATGCTGCTGTCATATATTCAAAAGAAACAGTACCTTAGAAACTTAAAAAGCATCCAAATTTTCCAGAGTACGTTGACTCAAGAGACCTCAAATCACTTTGCACTTTTTCTTGATGCCACCACAATGCTGGTGAATCATGGCTACAATCATCATGTGACCACAAACAATTCTCTGTGCTGATAAAACACCTCAAATAACAAAGGACAGGCAGCTGCTAATCACCATGGCAGAAGCTTTTAGGAAAAGGACATTTCTTTGACAATTATTTCAACTATAGCACTTAAACGGGTGCCCATTTTCTTAGTCACTTTATCCTTGACTTGAACAACATTCCACATCCTGCCCAGAATCTGTATGGAGCCCAGCAATACCTAGATCGAAAACATTAAATGAAAATCCACTTAATTTAATGCAATAAGAGTGGCTTTGTGTGTAGGTTTTGTATCCAGTCATTTATTTTCTCCCCTGTTTAGAACAAGAATCTCTCAGGTATCACCTCATTTTCCACAACTGTTGTCAATGAGTGAACTGCCATCCTTACACAGACATTGGCATCAGTAAATCTGATCACAGATCACCTTTTCCAATATATATATCCATTCCACTGCCCCCACAAACAAAAGGGGTCCAACATTGAGGAGGGCCAAAAAGATGATGAGATGGTTAGGACACTTCCTATGAGGAAAGGCTAAGAGAGTTGGGATTGCTCAGGCAGAAGAAAAAGCTCCAGGGAAACATTATTGTGGTATTTCAGTACCTAAAGGAGGCCTACAGAAAAGAATGGGAAAAAACTTTTTATCACAGCCTGTTGCAACAGGTCAATCTTGGGGATGATATTTTTAAGCTGGAAGATTTATATTAGAAATAAAGATTTTTTTTTTTCCACAATGAATGTAGTGAAAAACTGGGACAAGTTGCCCAGAGAAGGCAACTTGTCCCAGTTTTTCACTACATTCATTGCAGTGAAATGGTAGATGCCCCATCTCTGGAAACATGGGAAGCCAGGCTGATCCAGTTGAAGATGTCACTGCTTATTGCAGGAGGATTGGGCCAGGAGATCCTTGAAGGCCCCTTCCAAGCCAAACGACTATATGACCTTCTTGGCCAATGAAAATGCAGACACACACAGAGAACTTGTTGAAGACAGCATTCCTATTCTCTTGGGATATCAGTGAATTAGCCCTCTCTTTAGACTAGAGTTGTAGGCTAGACTAGGTTGTAGGCACAACCCACAACCCCTTGTTCCTTCCTCCGTGGCACACAACAGCCTGCTCTCCAAGGCCATCTGGACAATTTTGCTGAACTTTGCCTAGTGAGAAACTTATTTATCACACTGACCTCCCTTGTTGCCTTATGCTTATGCTAAGTACTATTGATCCTAAGTTTTCTTAAGGATTCTCAGAAACGACTTTTGCCCACATGGACAAAGTGTCAGAGGGCAGATTTTCTCTGTACCCTTCTGGAATAAATAGTGTACTTATAATCAACAACAATTTGCAGAACCCAAACTGAAAGACTGACTCTTTTTCTGTCAGTATAAATATTTTCTGGGGATAGCAACCATATCTCTTTCTTTTAATGCATGTTTAAACATTGTGGTAGAGATGGAAGCACTCCTCTTTGGGAACTGGAAGTTACTTTGTTTAGAAAGATCTGTATTTTATTGTGTTTTACAGAGAAAAGCCACGTCATGGCAAAAGATGTCATGGCAGAGTCCTCATTTTAATGGATGTTCTCTCTCACGGATTATTGACCACCGGTTAGAAATTTTTATCTGATGGTGAAGAAGGCAATGAGGGAAGATAGGAACACATTGGAGATTTCCTGTTTGTAACATGAGTCTCTGTACCTCGACTTTCAGATTACAAACTGAAGAAGATATTAAGGGAAAAAAGAGCTTCTTTGGAAGTGAACAAAAGTGAGGCAAATTTCTCTTACTAAGTCTCCACATGCTTGTGCATACCACACTACGGCATTACACCCCAGAAACTGATTGGAATCAAGGAAAAAAGTATACAACTTTTCACAAGCAAGTATATCCAGAAAATAAGGAGAAGACGAAAATTTGACTGGTCAACTTACAGTCCTGTTTCTGGATTCTGCAAGCAGGAGCACTGGCAGAAATATTCTAATAGACTGATTTCCCATCAAAACATTCTGGAGACAGCTTCCTGGTTCTTCTGGCTTTACGTTATCTTGCCAGGTGGGCAACTGGATGCTGCATTTCATGAATGAAAATTATGAGGCATGCCAGGTGTGTAAATGGTTCCATTTTTAGCAGTTGCTGCATTACAGAATGCAACAATAAACAAAGATATTCCAGAGTGTGCTTCTCCCCAGCTCATATTGAAAACCTTTCCCGAAGTCAAGTTTTTCCCTTTTCTTTGTCACTACAGCATATGCTGATGCACAGTCTTCTCAAAAGAAAAGTCTCATTGACTGCAACAATTGGAAATCACACCAGTTATTTCATGCTGTGAAAGGAAACATTTCCAATCCTGCTAAATTCCACTGTCTTTGTGACTTCCTGGGCTTTTATCCCTCTAGCTAAGGGAGTCCCAAAGGTTCAGGGGGAGACAAAGGCAAGGTGCTCACGGTCAAGCACTGCCTTTTGTGCTAACAACTCGAAGGTAACAAATGAAGGCCTTATCTTAACTCACGGTTTCCTTGGGAGAGCTGACTATATGGATGGCTCCTCTTCCAAGGAGGGGTCAATCAAGTTAAATCAACATATTCTAGAATTAACATACAAAATCTAGGGGAACACTAGGTGTTCTTACATTATTCCCACACTTCAGTAGATGATTCTACCATTTGTAGTAAAAAACCCAGACTCCTGCAGTGTGAGTGACAGAGGTGGTGCCCTCACTATCTAAGCACACCCATGTATCCATGCCCCCTTTGATTTCCAAGATGTGATTTTCATACCTCTGTATACAAATGTGTGTGTAAATAGGTATTATAAACATATAAAGGTTGTGGTGAAAGCTGTCATACTGTTTTTATAAGAGTATATTATGAAAGCCATTGTTTTCTTTTTCACATCCTAGCAAAGACAAAATATACATACATATATGGGTCAACATCTTAGCACAATTCAGCTGCTTTATACCACTCCTTTGTTACTTGTTTCAATGAAAGATAAATTATGAGATCCTTGTATGTATTTTGAAAAAAAAAGAACATAAATATTTGTCAGAAAAATTTTGCCTACAATGATACTGAGTGGTAACTGGAGATTTTGACTCTGACGTTCTCTACTTATTTCATACAGCAAGACATTTCTGTCAAATGTGTATCCCGACTGTGGCAGTAATTCTGAAATTTTTAGTAATCTGTTCATGAGAAAGAGTCTATTTGTAGCTTAATTTTGTATTCCTGCTGATGACAGTAGATATATTCTCCAAAATACGCTGATAAACATTACAGCATCGTTTGTTTCATCAGAATGTAAGTCCAAATGAAACATGTTGATAGTTTAGAGATAAATGTAATTATCCCTAAAGAAGGCTGATTTCTGTTTTAGCACTTTTCTGAGAGCTTTGCTTGTTGTAAGACTCCGCAAGATCTGGGTCTTTGCCTTCCTCTCCCTTTTCTTTTACGGTGTGACTGCCTTATACAAAGTGATATTCGTATGCCAGAAGGTAGTATGCGTGTGCAGCAGTTACCCTGACCTGACAAGTACTGCAGTGTATTTCTTCTGAAAATTGCCCAAGGTGGGGTTATTTCCCCGGCTTTGACAAATTCTAGGCGCACTATCCGCATTACGCTGTCACATCCACCTTAGGTTCATCTGCAGCTTATTACCGATGCTGCTGTTTTCAACTCTAAATACATTATAGAGAAAGCAAGGAAGAGCACAAACAAACCTATCTTAGCAATCATTTTAAAAACAAAGCCTTAAGCAATAATACCGTGCAATAGCCTTGAGTGTTTTGGGGTTTTTTTTGGGGGGGGGGTTGTTTCGTTGGGGTTTTTTGTTGTTTTATTTTAAATAGCTGTGTTCAAATTCTTCAGAGAACAGAAAGGGGAGCTTTGAAAAGGTGCTAATAGAGCACGAATTTGCAGCGGTGTAGTTCACAGCTAACCAAGCACACTCCCACTCCGAGCTCCGGCTGGAGAGAAAATGAGGGCAGCAGAGAAGTGAATTAAAAATCACGCTAACAGCCCCAGCCACAAGCAGGGCAGCGGCAGCTTACAAGATCAGCCTCGTTTGGCAGGGTGCCCGTCATACCATGACCTAAGAGGGCCAGGGCATCAGGATAGCTCATGCCTCGCAAAAAGAGGATGGAGTGCGCTGCCAGAGAGAGGGATGGGAGCAAAACAAACATCTTTTAGGCCTATGTTGAATTAACTTGTTTTACAGAACACTGACAGCAAACTTCTAGGCCTTTTCACCGTGTTTGGGGAGTTCTTCTTTAATTTATTTTATACTGTAGACAAATATTCTCTCTGGATCAGCTGTCCTAGTGGGAGAGATTACCATCGCAATGCCCCTCCTCCTGCCTGGGGGCATTGTCCCCTCAAATCACCCAGAGATGCTCATGTGCCTTCTCCAAATGCGGCCGCGGTTCCACGGCACTCTAATCCCATGTAAGCTGCGGCTGCCACGGTCCCTCCTTCCCCAGCTGCTGCCCCTTCCTGTGCCAACAAGGATGCTTGTCTGCTCTCGCTCTGAACTGCTCCAGAGAGGACAGAACTAACTTCCAAAAAATCTCAGCTCTGCCATGTTCGTTCAGCTCCCTGTGGAGCCGGACCAGCAGCAGCGTTGGGGCAATACACGGGGTGGGGATCGGGATGATTCAAAACCGGGCACAGCCACTGCTCTGGTTTGGATTAGCTCACACCATCTTGGAACCGCGCTCCAGGAGGAGCCACCCAAGGCCTGAAACTGCTTGTGATGATCCAGTTCTCCCTGCCAGGCCCAAGGGTGTAAGTGGCCCTAAAAAGAGCTTCCTCATCAGATCACAAAGGGTGGGCAGCCTGCCCTTGCTATCAGCAGCCCTTTCTTTCCTCAGACACACCTGCTCACAGGGTTTTGTGTGATCCCTGAATCCCACGGGGAGTTCCTGCATTCCTGTGGCAGGACAGGCACGGATGAGCAGCCCTTGTGTTAGATCAGAGGCTCATGCCAGGGTCAAAGCCAGCCTCCCACGATCCCTCCAGCCAGGGCACTCTGGGCAGCTGTGATGAACCACCAGGATCCGTGCCTGATGTGACAGATGATTCGAATGTAGAGATGCCAAAGAAAGATCGTAGAGACACACCAAAGTCTCTCTGGATTGGAAATTGATATAATTTCTTTTTTCTTTTTTCTCCCTCTCTGAAGTTTGCCATTTTTAAAATCAGATGCTGAGTAATAAGGCAGTAAACAAAGTGGTTTCAAACTCCTGACTTTTTGCACACATAATTACATCTGATGTGTGCATACTGGTGAGGAACATGCAATAGCAAACAACAAACACATAATTAAGACAGTTTTACTATCTCCAAAGGTCACCTGCTTCGTTACAGTAGTAGCTGTAGAACAGTTTAGAGCCAAAACCCTGGAGGGCAAAATCAAGGGTACAAAAATTAGCCGCTAGAGAGGGAGAATATCCCACAAGATATATTGTGTCTTTACTTGAAAGGTGAGTTTAATTGCCAGCTATTTCATGGTCTTCCCCCACCACCTTAGTTTGATGAATGTTTAGTTCTGCTGTACCCACATACATCTGTGAACAGTACATTCTGTAAAACATTGTGGTGATAGACAATAGGAAATTAAGATGCTCAAACAGCAGAGGATGAGGACTATAAAGTCATCAAGAGAGAAAAAACCCCTAGCTTCTTGAAGTGAGAGAGGATGATCTGGGTAAAGACCATCAGCTTCTGAGGAAACAAAGGGAGGAAGCAGTTAAGTTAGAGGAAAACCCTGAAGGCACCTTTTAGATGCCAGACCTGATACTGGAAAGCATCTTTACCTCCAGCTTCCCAGCCCGTGACATTTTACTTACAGCAGCGCATCTGAATGGGTGTGATGTAGCTTGGGAAAAGAGCAGGAGTAACACTGCTCAGACTTCAAATTGCATGATCCGGGAAAATTTCTTAACAGTCTGAAACTACTGCAACACTTTCTGGGGGCGATGTGCAGGGAAATGAATAGAAAATATACAGGGAAGGGAAAGAAGGCAAGTTCAGTAAAGCAAAAACTCTAACTTACATGGTTGCAGAACGGTGTACTGGTCTGAAGACACGAGCACTAAAATTTACTTTCTTTTTAAGTAGGTAAAACTGTTCAGCTTATTGTCAAACATCCACCTGTTTATTGCCAACTGCTTGATTGTCAGATGCTAATTTACACCCTGAGTGTCTTTGGGTTGAGATCACTGCCCTGTTCCGGAGGTAATCCTGTGGCCAGCAGAGAACTATCCCTTAGATGCAGTTCATTTGTAACACAATGGAGATTTGCATGCTCTGTCTTAAGAGAAGGACTCCAAACAGTGGCAACACTCAGCCAAGAATGTTATCTCTGCCCTCCCCCATGCCCTTCCCCTCGGAAAAAACCTCCATGGATCGAGTTCTGCTTTTCCACTGATTCTCAGGAGAAGTATAAAGATCTTCTCTGCCAGTTGCAGATGTGTTCTATTTTTTCCTACATCAGATTATGAATCACTCTAAACAATGAAGAAAGGCTATTCATCCCAAAAGGGGAAGATCTCACACACTATGTGATGATAAAGAATTTCACCCATTTGCGAAAAAAAGGAGAAAACACTACCCACAGAACTGCAACATCACATCCTCTGCACTTTGCTGAATGTTCACAGAACAACATTGGAAGTCATTGAAGTGTCAGATAGTGATTTCATCATGTGTCAGGCCTCCCACTAATAAATGATTCATCTTTCTCAGTACTGACACCTCAAAGAAAGAAGAAAGAAATTAATAAACTTTAAAGTGAGAAGTAGTCTACTGATATTATACTTCCCAAGTAAACAGAAGCTTATACACATACAAAGAATGTGTACATCAATAGAATTTAACCTTCTATTTATCTGATGTGTACTTTTAAGTTTTAAAAGTGAATCTCTTACAGAAAAAACAAAAAAAAAGATATCATGGAATTCTATGTATATTATACCACCACAATGCAAATTGAACAAAATTGTTCAATTTACAAATATGAGATTTCACAGAGCTGTGTACTGAAACTGGATTTGGGAAGAAATCTTCTAGTTTACATAGAAGCAATTAGTAGCACACTGGTGACAATAAAACAGCCCCAACATTTGAATTCTTTTACAGTTGTAAAAGAAATCAAATTCCTCTTGAAGGTGATGAGGAATTTACTTTTGACTCAAATGAAAATGAGACTGGGAAGAAAATCTGTCATTTTAACAGGAATTTGCATAATAATCATTTGATGCTTCATAAAGCCAGAACATCTTCCATTGATGACAGTAGCTCTACTGGATGAGCAGGACTAACTAGAAAGCCAAACTTAGGTCTCCCAGTAGACATCAACTTAAATACAAACCCAAACTGGGCAATGTACTTAACAAGATACTACCATTATTGCTTGGCTTGCTATGACACGGAAGTTTGGAAAGTCACACACTGAGTTTCCAGGCTTTTTTTATTTTTCTCTATTTTAACAAAATGCAGTAGATACACAGAACACTCAAATTTCCACATTCTTTGTAAAAAATAAATAGTTAGGAAAAGAAAGCGATTCTGAAAGTATCATAGCTGGAAGGAAAAAAAAGCTGTAACATGAATTTAAACCTTACGAAGCATTAAAGAATCCACATGGGAGAGAGACCTGACAAATGACCCCTCTGTAGGAAAAAAGAGACAATTGTAATTCACTATGAAACCATGAGGCACCAAACTAGAGAAAACCAGGCTTTGCTGGTTCTGCCACTAATAGAGCTCCTTTGACTGTAGGAGATTTTTTTTTCCCCTCGTCAAAACAGCATCTATTATAAACAAAACACTTCAATCAGCAGACTCAAAGCTGGATAGCATACAGATACAGAATTTATCCCACTTGATTCCTCTCTCCTGGAGAGGGGAAAAGAATTAGAGGAAGATGATAAAGTTTGGACTTGGACTTGGAGACCCATTCTCAGCAGAAATAATTAGGCTGGTAGGAAAACTGCTGGGGACGGAAAAAAGCCACAGACCTCTAAGGTCTTACATCCTACCTAAGCAGGTACTTATTTCTTTGTCTCACTCTGAATATGTATACCAGAGTTAGCAATATGATGAAGAGAGCTCTTAAAAGCAGAAATACAGAAAAGCAAATTATTCTTTGCTGTTACCTCACCTCTGTTCGGGTAGAATTAATCTGGGCATTCGGGGTAAAGATGATGTCCAGTTTCTCCATCAGTTTGATTTAGCACGACCTCTTCATTGCCAGCAGAGGAATGTAAAAGATGGCAATGAACATTTGTATGTAAGAAAATTTACATGGCTGTGGGGCAGGATGCCTGGATGATCAAAAAGCAAAGAAAATACTAAATACTTAAAACACTTCACCATGAAATCGTTTTCTTCCCTTTCCCCCACCCTCCCCCCCATGTTAAATCAGGTAGAAAAGTGTGATAATATTAAGGCTTAATCCAATTTAAATAAATTATTTTCTTGTAAATGTTAAAACAATCATTACATGCATCATTTACCCCCTCTTCTGCCCATAGTCTTAAATTATGCTCCATTATATCCAGATGGAAAAAATATGCAGAAAATGTTTCTTAAATATCGGAAATTTTGTTGTTGATTATACTCAGAGGTAAAAGTCATTAAGGAGTTCTAGCAAAAAAAAAATTTAAAAAGCATGATAGGATTTTGTGTAGCAAACTTAATTAAGAAATTTCTTTGCTAGGTAACCAACAATATTTTATTACAAGCTTAAGGTATAAGATCATTATAGTTCTCTGTCGTGCTTGGCAGCAAAGAAAGAACACATGCAAAGAACAATCTTGTTCCTACAATTAATTACAAATGTACAAATGAGTGATATATCAGGCCCTGTCTACACTGCACAGTCGTGCATTTATAACCATTTCACCATACACAGTTATTAAATTCATGCTTTGCATCTACAGTAGCTAGATACCACATCACAGCCACGGGTAATTATGTTTATTCATGCACAGCTACCACCAGCCAGAAGTGTATGTATGTGTCAGTCCATTTTAGCAAAATCTACATCAAATAACCAGTAGTACAGGTCTCTTCAGCTTCCCCCTTTTTCCTTTTGAAGCAGGCAGCCTGGAAGCAAGACAGGAGAAGGCAAGGCAGAAAAGAATGGGTGGCAAAGAGCAGGCGGTGACATCCAGCAGGCTTCACCCAGGGCCATTCCGGGTCAGTTGATATGGTGACAATCAGCCAACTCAGAGTCCCTTAGCAACCCATCCTGTCCATCTCACAAACCCTCACTGTCCCGAAAAGGGTCTGCCACACAAGAGGTGAGAAATTCTCTCCCCACCGGCAGCATAAATGGCTGAGGAGGAAACATCCATGCACTAGGAAGCCCCTGGCTGCTGGTAGGGATCTCCACCTGTGCTCTGAGGATTGCCAGGGGAAGAGCCCTGCAGGAAGGCTTCTGCAGCACACGGGACAATGAGCAACGGGACACTGATGAATTCTCCTCAGTGGAGAAGCCCATCCTAAACCCTGCCCTCAAAAATTTCAGTTGATCCAGCTGAGCTACTGGATCACAGTGGGATGGCAAGTCTGGTTGTCCAACAAGAGCAGAATACAGAGAGCTACAGAAGAAAACAGTTCAGTGTCCATTTAAAGACTGAGCCAAGTCACAAACCAAGCAGAAATCCCTGCTGTGACTACGAGGACACAGCACCTACACACACTTTAGACACAGACCTAACCACATTACACAAGGCTTTTAACACTGATCTCACAGACAGGATTTAAAAATCACCACTTTTGCTATTCTCTTCCAAGGCCAGCAAAGGATATTTTGCTTTAACCTCAAGCCTTCAGTTCATGCTTCTCCCTAGGAACATTTGTTTCACTCGGCTTCCAAAGTCAGTCCCAGCCAGAAAACTGAATAACACCAGTCTCACTGAGAAGTGTGTCAACAAACCCAAACCACTGCAGCTCTGAGCACGTTAACTCACCAGACAGATTACTGGTTTATACAGGGAATTCCAGTCTTTGACTCACTGGTCCATAAGAGTGTTCCCACGCCATTCCCTCACATCCAGACAATTCCCTCATCCAGAAAGGTTTGCTAAGAAAGCCTGAGATTATTTCTGTTGAGTTCCATGCAGAGAAACTACAACATACAAATGTATCATTATACAGTGATGAGATGCTCCAGTTCCAAAAGCCATAAATTCTGAACAAGATTAGCTTGGGTTTAAAATTGATCTTCCTGGGTTCACAAGAGGAACCATATCATATCCCAGATAGGCAAGCTGACATATTACAGTTTATGTAACCATATTTAAGGCACCCTCTTACTAGAAAGGGCTACTAGGGCTGTTGCCCACACTTTTTGTGACAGCTGCAGGTGCAATATTCTCCTGTCAACTGATGAAAGAATTATATAGGAACTCAATATGACAAACTTTGTTTGTTTTTTTTTTTTAATTTACTGTCAGTTTCAAAACTTTTAATTAATGGACACAACACACTGGGTACATGCATGGTGCAAAGTTGGTTAAACTGTCTTGGCTCCTAGAGGCAGACTTGGCTTTCTGCACTAATTTACCATCTCAGGTTAATTTACCTTCCAAGGGCAAACAATCATACTTTTTAGTGGTATAAATGAGCAGCCCAGACCCCTCTGCTTCATCAGCCAGACTGCCAGAGGCACTCAGATTGGCTTGTTCAAAGCTAGCTTTGGTACCCCTTCAATCTGCAGTACAGAGCTAACCTCTGATTGTCAGAAATGCCACAAGTGGAGCAACTCCCACATCCCTGTGGCCCCTGCAGAGATGCAGGGAGTGACGACTACAGCAGATGCATCAGAGTTCAAGGGGAAGAGGGAAGAACAAAGGTGCTGCCCACAAGGATCTGCAGAGCTGCCTGTGTACTTCTGATCCTGGGGAAGCAATAACCTGATAGTGCTCTCTCCTGCTCTCTTGGCAATACACAGGCTTCAAAAAACATGTTTCTATTGTTACCAGATATTCACTTTAATAAACAAACTTTAATAAAACAAACAATTTAAAAGAAAGGCCAATTCCTCTCACACAGCATTCCTCACAAGCCAATTATGGAGAACCACTCTCCTGGGCCAATGAGCAATCTCTTCCCAGGCCAGGCAGAGAGCAGGAATGGAGCCTGCTGCAGCTGCTAGGCAGGAAGGGCTGGGCCCACTGGGGCTTTGAAATAAAACAAACAGCTTGTTTGGCAGATAGCTATTTCTTCATGGGCTGGTCAGCAGGAGGGATCGTGGAAGCTGGCTGGCTGCTGGTGTGTTGCATCCATGTCAGTGAAGAAGGCAAGTCTTCAGCTGTACCCAAATCCCTTGAGAATCACAGTGATGTGTGACTGACACTTGGTTGGGCTAGCCATTCTCTATTGTTGTTGTTGCTGCTGCTGGTATTTAAAACCTAAGTCAGCTTTTACCATGACTCACTTGTACACAATATCCTTAATCTACGAACACTCAAGGATGATAATTCAGCTTTATTACCCACATTCCCTGAACCCACATTTCATAAAGCATAAGCACACTCAAGAAAGAATGATTCCTAAAATAGCCAGGCATGTACATTTCTACCTTCTCTTCAGGAAAGCAGTTCAAAACATAGGTCCTTGTAACACTTAAAATTGCTAACCTGAGCCTCTTGATAACAGCAGGCGATATCTTAAGAAACAGCTGGGGTTTTATCTTAGCCTCTCACACCAAGTTACTACATACCATCATCCCTGCTAACACAGGCACTGAACTGACAGAAGACATGGCAAGAGCCAAACAGAGCACAAATTCCATCTCACATCAGCAGAAGACTGAAACTGCACATCCAAAGCCAGCACATATTACAAATTCAATAAAAAACAAAGACCACCACTGAAGTTAATAAACTGTCTATCACAAACAAGAAGTAAATATACCCCACTTTTTGGGCAATAAAAGCCACTCCTAAGAACAAGCAAGCTGTTCTCACACTTTATTTCCTACACTCCGCTCTTTGCTTAATGATTACATGGTGTTGACACTGTGCATTGCAGGGGTACCTCAAAAACTGGTCAAAAATCAAAAGCAATTGAGAGCACTCAGCACTTTGTAGGATCAGGCCTTTTCTATACTGTTACTGAACAATGAATGGCCTGATAACCTTCCTTATGACTACAATAACTTGATGCTTCTGCCTTTTCAGTAGGAGCCATCACTGTGTGTGTTACTTGATTAGTTACAAACATGGCCTTTTATTAAAAACACAGCTCCCACCAGGCTCAAAATTGATTCTACTTGGCTATAATACAAATGATGTTTCAAACATCTGGAATTTATGGTCAGTTACAAGGCAAAATGATGGCTAATTTTTGGCTAGTAAATTGGATGCCAGCAGCATAGACCCTGCCAGCACTGGAGCCAGGCTCAATGCCTGATTCACCATTTTCCCATGCTATTCATTGGCTGGAATCAGCTCTGGGCAACCGAGCTGGGTGGTTTTCTGAACAGGAAAAGTGAGTGTGTCCTGTGCTTGGGAGGAGCATCAATACTGCCCATGCAGATGGGCTTCAGCATGCAGCATCTCATCTCAGAGCCCTGTGTACTCTCTCTCTTTGCAAATCCAGCCCTGGAAGACAGGCTCTGCCCAGACAGCTGATGCGCAGACAGGAAAAGCAGAATGCAAATGACAGATTTATGGAATCCTACTGGCTGAACTGGGAGTCCCTAGAGCCTCCAGTCCACCCTGGAGCACCAAAACCTGTGCTGCCTCTTCCCTTCCTCCCACAAAATCACTGGATTCAACTCCTACAGCAAAACCAGCCTTTGCCCCTTTCCATCTACCTACTCCCTGCCCTGTTCCCCAGTCCTCCAATCTCACAACCTACCTGCTTCTGCACTCCAGTCCCACCCTCCACTTCCTCCTCTCAATTCTTCCCCCATTCCCATGCCACTTTTCACCAGTGGAATACTGGCAAGGCAGCCATCTTTCCCTCCCCTGCTCCAGCACTGCCCCATGTGTCTTTTGGCCGCAGAGAGGATCTCCCCTTGCCCATCAACATTGTTCTCTGGTCACAACTTTGAGAGTATTAGTTCCACAAGCCTGATCTTCCCCATGGCTCTTCAAAAGGCTGAGGGAGAGAAAGGAGGAGGAAAGAGAGATTTTCAAACAAGCAGAGAAGTAAGAAGAAGAGGAGGAAGAAGGATGGAGAGCTTCTCTCCACCCCCTCTTCCTTTCACTAAGACACTCCTGCTCCCCTTCTTCCTCATAGAGCTCTTATCTCCATGTAAAAGCCTCTTACTTCAATTTAATGAAATGGTTTAAACTACTAATTCAACTAAAACAATTCACATTCATGCAAGATTAGAGTTTATGCAGCAACTTGCATTGAAACAAAATCAGAAGTTCATATCAATTTGACAATTTTTGTTCAAGCTTGTGCACTTCTGAGGATTTTGTTCAAGCTTCTGTGCCTCAGGGGTTACTGTCCCACAATCCTACATCTCAACAGATGCAGGGCAACTGAGCAAACTGCAGTAAATGCTGAACAATGTGGCAAGGACAAGCAACCTTACATTGCTAGCTGTAAAAAGGAGTGAAATAAAATTCAAAGAAAAGAAAAGCTGACAAAGTACTAAAGTACTAAATTCAATAGAGAAAAGGAAGACAAAGAGCCAAATTAAGAGATTTGTGGTGCTTTTTCTGCAGTGCTTGCTCCGAGAACATCATGGCAGTCCACAAGTGATATGTTTCCATCAGTTCTGTGTGCTAAAGGAATGTATTAATTCCATTTTACAGTCTGTAAACTGAGGCAGTCAGAAATGAGGATCTGAAGACTTTCAAAATACCTAAAATCCAGGTCTTGCTAGCATTAAACACTGCCTATTCTGCATTCAAAAGATACAGCTTCCAGCAGCCTTTGGTGCAGATGCACAAGTGCAGTCCTAAGACAACCCATAAAATGAGGAATGATGCAGGAGCTACGACAGGAACACTTTAACAACTACAAACATTATTATTTCCCCATCTCCTCTTCTACATTTTCAAGTGGGAGAACAAAGTATCCTGCACACTAGGAGATTTGGATCCAAGAGCTATGATAGTCACAAGCCACAACTCATCACCCACCTGACAACTGTAGCTATTTATGTACAAATTAGTAGTGCTGACCTGGCCACTATTAAAAGATTGATGTAAATGGTTTACCCAGCATCACACTTCTTGGCAGAGGATCAGCTTCTCCAAAGCAACATTCAGCTGCCTTAACAATGAGATTATGTCTTCCCTCCTTACACTCACAGGAACACAGGAGGGTAAGAGTTCAACAGACAACACTCTCTCTCCTTCAGCATGTACTCTAATTCATCCCCAGAGCAGGCTCACTTAATGCACCAGATAAACCCAATCTTTCTATGGAGGTGGGGGGAAAGGTGTGTAATCTATTTTAAGATTATTACAAAGCAATATATAGATGTATGGATAGGATTAATACTGCACAAGCATTTCCCCAATTCTGGCATTTCGTAACTTTTGAGCGCTTAACTTAGCCACTTTAATATCCTTTCACTCTGACCATCTGTGGAGTGTCTGCCTGCACGTGCATGTATGGCTGCAAGGATCCTGGAGATGCCAGGCACCACGTCTCAATTACCCAGAGGCCTTTAAATCATGTGCATAAATCCACAGTGCATGAATCCACCCTCTGTGCATGTGATGCAGAACCTACTGCACATGTAGAGCCTAAGTGCATGCTGGAAGCTGCCTGTTGGGAAACCCTGAGCCCAGATGCAGAGGCAACACCTTGCATGTTCAGCAGCTTTCTGTGTTGCATGGTCATTATGTTTGCATTTTATGTAAATATTTAACAAACACATACATTTACACATATATTTCACAAGTAAAAGAGGTTGGGGGGAAGTGGCCAAACTGATTACCAGTAACTGGCTACTCGTATCTCTATTTCCCCGTGGGAACAAATAAAAGAAAGTTCCACTTCCCTCTTCCCCAAAGGATTAATTCACTGCAGTAGCTGCTTTTCTCCTAAATAAGTATTGCAATGTATTTTTAATATTCTACTCCAATATTATGCAATGTGTTATGGAGCTTTAAAGACCAAAGCTAAACAATAAGGCAGACTATGAATACAGGACAGCTGGGATGTAAAGCATGACTGGAAGTGGAGGGGAACCCCAATAAGGAAATGTGGAAACCAGAATGCCAGGTCTAGGCATCAACTCAAGCCAGTGGCAAGCGATCTGCAGGCTGAGGTCTCTCTCTGATGGCCTCCACATCCTTCTGAGTTGCTAGAAGGAAGAGCTGTCCGCCTGGGGTAAAGTTCCATCTTCTCAAACATGAAACAAAATATGCTATACATAAATGCTGTCATTGCTTGTCACACAAAAAGCTACTCTGTAGGAATGTGCGTTGATTTGACAGACCTGGGGGTCCACTTTTAAAGTCTCCTTACCTACTCCACCAAGCTTCCAAGAAGTCATTCAAACCTTAAAAAAAACCCCTGAGAATTCCCCATACATCTCTGCAGATGGCCAACCAGATTCCAGGGCCAGAAGCAAGTTCTGTAGCACAAAGCTACCAACCCTCTCTCACCTTCATCCTTCTCAATGTAAAAAGCATTTTGCTTTAATCCGCATAAGATATAAGGTCTCAGAATTCAAAGCTGCATCACTTTCAATTGTAGGAAATCTGTTTGACACTAGAGAATTTAATCTTATCTTTTCTGTGGCATAATTCAGGAAAATAAGAGTTGAAGGAAAGGTATCCAGAAGTGATCTTTATGAACTGGTAAGCAGCCATCTGTCCACATGGAATCACAGCCTGCCCCCAGGACCAGGCTCTTTTATGGCCCAACTTGTCTGGCATCAAGCCCTTTGTTTGCCCACTGGGGAATTGTGGCTCACATGAGTTCACTCCATGTTCTTTCTGCCTTCCCCATACTGCTTGTGCCTATTGTTTTATCTGTTTGACCAATAAGAAGAGAGAAGAACCAAAAAACTTTAAAAATTATATATTTTTCCTTATGAACTACATATTATTTTTTATTAGTTTTAACCTGTTTTGGCTAGCACCCATAGCAGGACCTTCCACATTAACTTACTAAAACTCTTGCCCCAGAATTCTGAGGACACCACAAACCAATCTGCACATATAACTGCCTTCCAAGTCCAAAAGTGCCAAGAGCAGTAGTCCCCTAATAAAATTAAAAAAAAAAAAATACAGTCATAGGCAAGTCAGCCATGATGAATGCTCTTTTCCTATAACCTCAGATGGATTTTATCTTCATTGAGATGTGAACTAGGCACATATTATGTAAACTCTAGTAGCTGGAGAGGTATCACCAAGGTTCCTTTTGAATGAAATTTCCTTTCACTTTTCACTGAATTGCATGCTGGAAAGTTATATTATATGCTAGAAAGTGACCATATTTCATGTCTTGCTCAGAGGTAACTGCACCTGGGATGCTTAGTATGCACAAGTCCAAGTGAACCATGTATCAAATGTGTTAGGCTCATGCAAAGAAATAATCCACAATATCCTCACCCCTCCCCCCAACACCCTGATCCTAAACAAACTATGCAAACCAAGAAATCCCCCTTCCCACCCAAAACAAAAAACCCCAACAAACCCAAAGAAACAAAAAATCCCCAAAGTTTTTTGTACAATAGTATTGTATTCAGACCACTGAGGTTGTTGGAAAGGTTGACACTGGACAGTGACTAAAAACTAGTTGTAGAACACATAAATCCAGTTTGGGAGCTCCTTTGCAAATGTGTGTAATTCCTGTAAAAGTATTATTTACAATGAAGAAATGAGTAAGAAGGAAACAAAGAGAAAAAGGAACAAGGAATCTCTATCCTGCTAGCAGTAGTCACTTTTCAAACATCTTCAAGCAGAGTTACAGTTAGAAGTGACCATGATGAAAGTCACAATGAAACTAGAAAAAAAAGTGATCAAATGTAATTGCAAACACTGACATCAATAGCAGTTAACCTATGATACTAAGTGCTATTGTACCAGCATTTAATTAATTTTGCAAGCCAGTCCAGCGTCAGTATTTAAAAGGTCAGTCCCCAAAATGTACACAAGCTGGAGCTGAAAGGCAAGACCCACGGCGGATACACGATAGCCAGCATGTGCACAATACAATGCTCTGTGTAACAGAACACAAATGTAAATAGAGCCACGGATCTATGGGAAAGGTTTCTGCCACCCAGCCTCGAGAAGAAAATTCATTAGTTTGCACTGACAGTAAGCTCTTGTTCAACACATGGCACAAAAGCCAGCAGCAAACATAGCAACACCGAGACTTTTAAGATCACTCAGGAAGCAATCTCCAAAATAAGGGGCGGGGGAATAGCTGGGTTTGCTACCTTATGCCATCTGAAAAAAGCCAGGTAGGTTTTCCATAAAAACTTTTTGCTCAGCTGTTGACTCAGAATTACATGAATGGCCATCTTTGTCTCTTCTGGATTTCCAAAATGTCTCCTGGAGAAGCACAGACTCGTTGTTACTAATTGAAGAAAAGCCAAGACAAAAGCATTTATTTTTCCAAGGATGTCCTAGACCTTCATGCTACATAAGCACCTTAATAAAAACAAGTGAGGACAGGAAGTTAAACAGTCCCATGAGAAATGTACGTATTTCCAATTTCAAGGAACGAAAACCTCACTTTAGACTTACTCTTAAGAAGGAATCTACATTTTCCCGTAAGACACCTGATGGAAAGGCTTCAGAAGACTAACCTGATCACACAAGGAGTATTATCCTAAAAGCTTTGATACTGGATGAGGCCAAGCACAGACCATTTTATACCCCAATTTTTATTAAACAAGATTAGGAAAAGAGTCCTGAAACAATGAGCAATAAACACGAAGAAGTTAAGGGAAAAGAGAAATTATGACATAACTTTATTTTCTCCATTCAGGGTCTTACACATTATTTGCAATGTAATTCTAAGGTAAAGGGAGAACACCACGGCCACTTATTTACATAAGCGAGGAAGGATGGTGTTGTCATGAACAAGTTCACAAGTCAATACAATTAGAGTTGTTAGTGTTAATCTGCAACTGTAACAAGCTAATTGAGTTATTTAAATTGTTGTTAAATGTTAAACCTTTAAGTTACCCCCCCCCATTAATCCCCTTACCCTACCAGTAACTTTGCTGCATCTGGTGGGTACTGCCTCCTCCGCTTCCCAACGTGGCGTGGGGTAACATCCCCAGGAAAATATGCAAACTAAGAGACAGTCAAGAAAATCCAACGACAGACCCTAAAAACAACGAGCTGGCCGAAGATCCAAGGAACTAAGCAATGGGTCCTACTAGCGAAAAGTTCTCCTACTGCACCAGCAAGGCTTTAGATGTCACCATGACCTGACTAGAACTGGGTCAGAATGAGGACCCTGGATGAGGAGCCAAAATCTGTTTTCCTAGGCATGCCAGTGAGGATAGAAGCCCCAGTTCTGCTGTGGGGCAAAACTGTGTGCCTCCTCCTCTAGCCACCACCCAGAGCTGACCACTCAATAAAGGCGTCCAAAATGGAGCTGGTCTCCTTGTCCTATTCATTTCAGCCTCATTGTGAAGACTCAAAACTAGGTACTAGTCACAAGTTCTGTGTCCTGCTCTCCTGACTTTGAACACCGCCACTCAAGGGTCTTGCACGAAAATTGCCATTCCTGTGGGGCAGATATAATACTCTCCAGAAGGGAACTGAACATAAAACCTGCATGTGGAAAACAGCGTAAAGCCCCTAAAGCATCACCCAGGAGTAGTCATTAGGTGAGTCCTACAGAAAAGCACAAACACCAACTGGGTACGGTGATACCTCACACCAAGGGAGATCATTAATGACACTCTTTCCTCCCTGTCCCTAGAGGAGATATAATTATAGAATAGGAATATTAGGGGTTGGAAGAAACCTTAAAGATCACCTAGTTATAGCTCCCGCTGTCCTGGGAAAGGACAATTCCCTCTAGGTCAGGATGCTCAAAGGCCTTCTCCAACCTGGCTTTGAACAATATGGAGTCTCTACAGAATATTTTATTTTCCAGGCTGAGCAGCCCCAAACATTCCCAGCCTGTCTCCGTAGGGAAGGTGCTTTAGTGCCCTCATCAACTTCGTGACCCTCCTCTCTGCTCGCTTGCTTGCTCCAACACCTTAACCCACCATTAAGGAACTGCTGGGCTTTTGCTGAAGAAGTACATTCCACCTCCGCTAACAGTTTACTTTCTTTTTGTTTTAATGAAAGAAAAACTACACGTGAAATTAATCGAGAATTGGAACTTCGGGATTTCGCACCACCGGGAGTTTCCAGGAGCCGCGGGCTGGGGCAGCAGGCGCCGACCAGCCCTGGGGGAGGACGGGCCGTTCTCCTGGGCAGCCGCCGGGCTCTCGGCGGCGTTTAAAAGCATACACACACACACATCCATCCATCCATCCTCACAGGAAGGTTATTCCCGGGCGCTCCGGGCCACCGGCCCAGCTCCCGCGGGGCAGCCCCGGCGCGGCGGCGGCGGCGCAAGAGTCGCGACCTCGGCACACCGTGGAGACACCGAGCGGGCCCCGCACGGCGCAGCCCAGCCCGCAGCGCGTCCCGAGCTGACACCGCCCGCCCGCACAGCAGGCAGTCCGTCTGTCTGTCTGTCCGGCAGACCCAGACCGCCGCCTCCTCGGCGGGCGCAGCACGCAGACACGAAGTTTTCGAGCCGCCACTTCCCAGCCCAACCCAGACACATTAATCCCCGCGCTCTGCCTGCAGCCTCCCGCGGCGCCTGCCTGCCTCCCCACTCCCTGTCAGCGATTCCCAATAAACTTCCCCCTCGCCCTTCTCCTCCTCCTCCCTCTCCAGTCGTGCCTCTCCCCCGCCCTCTGCCCCCCCCCAGCCTCTACCACCGAGCGCCGCGGAGGGGGGAAATTGGGGGAGACAAGCGGGGGGGGGGGAAACCAACGTGGTGGGGGGGTGGTGTTGGGGAAGGACGAGCCTGGCGAAGGGGGTTCCGTGCCCAGTAGCCAATCGGCCGCCGGCCGCGCGGCGCACGCCGGGAGGTGTAGTTCTCCGCCGTTCGCCATTTTGTGGCGAGGGAACTACAACTTTCCCCACGAGCAAGGACAATTCTTGGGGCCTGCGCGGCCAAACGTGACTTTCAGGTGCTGCTCGTGCGGCGGGCCCCCCGTGCGTGCCGAAGCCGGGGGAGGCGCGGCGGGCGCAAGGACGGAGCGGAAGGACAGCCCTTGGCAGGCGGGAGGAGTGAGGAGGCTGCAGCGGGGCGGGGAGGGGGGCAGGGCACGGCGACAGAGCGTGCTGCGCTTTTGAGGGACCGTCTTCAAACTCCGGGCTCGGGTTTCGGCGTAGGGCTCGCGGCGACCTTGGCTGCCGGGTGGCCACGCTTAAATGCCGAAAGAAGGGAGGTGGGAAGAGGGGTGGGGGTTGGGACAGGGAAGCGCATGACGCTTGACCCGCATGGAGTGTTCAGCGAGGCCTGTTGCATGCGCTGAGCGCGGCGAGGGGCCGGGCGCTGCGGCTGCTGCCCCGGTTGGGAATTAAGGGCGAGCCCTAGGCGGTGTATGCATGTATGTGTGTGTGCCGTGTGTGTATATATATATACACACGCATACATACATACATACATACATATATATATATATATATACACACAGACACACACGCGCGCGCGCGCACGCACGCACGCAGACATATATATTAACAACAGAGGAGGGGAGGGAAAAAAAAAAAAAAAGAGCCAGGTCCATTTAAAGTTGCTGGCGGAGAGCTGTTCTCATTGGTTAGGGGGGGAGCTGGAGGAGCGGAGACACACACGGTGCGTGCAGCCCTCGCTGCCGCCGCCGCCGCCGCTGCTGCCGCCGGAGCCGCCGCCGCCGCTGCTGGAGTTCTCCCTGCCGCTTTCCCTGCTGCAGCGGCACAAACGTGACTTCCAACGTCCCGATTATTTATCTTCTCCTCCCGGCCCCTTTCCTCCTCCAAGATGTAACTACAGCTCTGACACTAAGGACCTGCAGATCGCTTAGGCGGCTTGAAAAAGAGAAAAGGGGATATCAAGGGCGTCGTTTTTTGTGTTTAGGGGGAAATTTTCCATTATAATGCTTCACTAAAGTGAATTTTTTTTTTTGTTTCCTTCGTATTCGTCTTTTATTTTTTTTCTTCCGTCCCCCGTTTCTCGGATTTATTGCTAGGAGAATCACATTGTGAGGAAAGAAAGTCGGATTACAAGATACCACTACAAACAACCCCCTCCCCCCTGGATTTTTTCGGTATTTTTTTAAATTTTTTTTTTAATTGTCTCGGCTTTAATTCATGAAGCAATTGTCCCCTTTTGCAATCAGAATTTGGATACCAGAATGAGCAAAGAAAGACCCAAGAGGAATATAATTCAAAAGAAATACGTAAGTGGTCATAACATACATCGTTTGACTCTCAGTTTTAGGAAATGGCAGTGAATGTCAAGTTTATAGCTAATCTTGCAGCTCTAAGGCTTTGGGAACAAATGTGATGCTGAATTTGATTTTTCTGTGGTGTGGTGGGGGAGTTTCAGAGGCCCCTTTTAACAGGGAAGCCTGCTATCCAGTTCGGTTATAAAACCAGATTTGTGTAGCGATTCCTCCAGTGAATAAATGTATTGACCTCAAATGACACAATCATAATCTAGTTTTAGATGAAACGCGAGGAGCTCGGGGGGCTGCCCCGATGTGTCACCGAACTGCATTTTCAAGCGGTTTTCTTAATTCTGTGCTTTTGCATGCTAAAATAGGTTTGTTGTTGTTTTTTTGGGGGTTGATGTTTTATTTTTTTGGGGTTGGGCTTTCTTTTTTTTCTTTTTTTTTTTTTTTCTTTATTATGTACGTGTGTCTGTCCCCGTCTGGTGAAGCGGCGGCGGTGGTTGTTGGAAGCCCTTTAAGTTGAAGCCGAGTGTCTGGTTATGGCGAGCTGGTTTCTCGCAGTACCACATCCCCTTCTCCTGTGTGCGATCCTCGGCTGCTCTGCCTTGCGATAGACACCGGAGCAGCCGGGGATCGCCTTACGGGCAGCGCGTTCCTCGGGATTGACTGGAATAATGAGGAAAATGGCTCGGTGCTGTTTTAAAAATAATTCATTATGATGGCTCGAAAATTTGGGCTAATCCAGCGCAGCCTGGGCTGTATTTCTGCCTCTCTTTATTCAGCCGCTTAACCAATCCCTCGTAATTGTCTAATCCTTTAAACATATAAATGTGGATGGGTAGTTGGATTTTTGTTCGTGCTCCAGTTACGTTTTGATTGGCACAGGACAGTTTTTCCTTACGTTTGGAAAAGCGGAGGGGATTATCCATATATGCAGTAGAGCGAAGAATGATTTTTATCTCCATTTAAAAAAAAAAAAAAACAACAAATTTTGGGGGGCGGATATGGGGGGAAATACATAGAAATCCTCGCTTTTGGGCGTGTTTGATGCGGGGCTTTAAAAGTTGTAGTTTATATCGCGTCGTGTCGCCTGCGCCGATTTCTTTCAGCGGAGGGGTGTCCCTTGGCAGGGAGGGTGACCTTCGGGACACTTTGCCTCGGTATTCTATAGATTTGGTAAAAACTGCAGTTGACTCCAGCTGACTGCCGCTATCGATTGCCCGCCCCGCTGCATCGCTGCCCGGGGGAGGCGGTGGAACGATGTGTGTGTGCTTTTGGGGATGAAGGGGAGGGGGGGCCTGCGCGCTATGTCGAAGCTGCCCCTCTCCTCCTTTCCAGCCCCCCCCGCACCCCCCTAAATTTCTGAATTAAAATACATCCGCATTGCAGAGGAGAGGGGAGCCCGGGGCCGGCGAGTTTAAAGTATGGCATCGAAACGGGAACGGCGGGTGGAAAGTCTGGCGAAACACGCGAGGCGTCCACGTTTCCCAGGCAGGCAGACAAAAGCGGGGCGGGGGACGGGTTGGAAACCGCGGTGTTATTAATTAAAGGGGGAGGGAGGGGGGGGCAAGAGGAAGAGGGGGAGAGATCGCCCCAAAGCCCGGCTCCCCCCGGGCTCACCGGGGCGAACAATGCGGCGCCGCTCCCGCACCGCCGGGCAGGGGCCGAGAGCGCGGCTCCCGGGGAGGAGAGACGAGGGCGGACAATGTGCAGGGGTGCTCGCTCTCCCGCTCACAACTTTCGCGGCGGCGCTTTTATTTAACCCTTCTCGCCCTTCTCCTCTTTTCCCCCCCAGCCCCTCCCCATTTTCGTTTTTTTTTTGCAGGGGGCGGCGGTGCCGGCGGGGCGCGCTGGCGGCGGCGGCAGCAGCAACAGGTTGCCGGGGCTGTGACGGAGCCCGCGGGCCGCCGGCCACGCCGCCGCCCGGCCAGGTTCGCCCCGCTCCCGTGACGTCACAAAGGGACGGGCCTGCGCACCGCGGAACCTTCGGCGCCCCCCAGCACCGCGCCCCCCCGTCCCTCCGTGACGTCAGCGGCGAGGCGGGGCGGGGGCGGGAGGAGCCCCCGGGGCAGCGCTCGGCGGCGCCGCGGGGGAGGGAGGGAGGCAGGCACGGAGCGAGGGGGCGGCCCGGGCCAGGTGAGCAGGTGCGGGGCCGCCCTGCCGCCGCCTTCGGGCTGGGAGGAGAGCGCCCGTCACGTCGCCCTGTGGCGACACGCGTGGTGGCACGTCTCCTGCCCGTGACCTTCGGGCGCTACGGCAGCCCGGCGGAGCGCGCCGCCGCCTCTTCCTCCTCCTCGCCGGTGCCAGCACAAGCTTCCCCTGCACCTGGAACAATGGTCCCGGTGTCGGGCCCTGCTGCCCACCCCGGTCCCTGGTGCCCCTAGGCCGCAGGTGATGCTCCGCCAGAGGAGCGAGGGCACAGCCGCCGCACGGGCACCAAGTGTGGTACTTCATGGCCCCGCTCCTCTCGCGTCACTGCCAGTTGTCACACAGTCGGGGAATCTCAGAACGGTTTGGGCTGGAAGGGGACCTTGGCGATCACCTAGTTCCAACCCCCCTGCCGAGGGCAGGGACACCCTCTGCTAGATCAGGCTGCTCAGAGCCCCATCCAGCCTCGGCTGAGACTGGCCTTGTGTCAGGAGCGGAGCCTGTTCAGGCTGCTGCTGCTTTTTTCTTTTCAGCATTTGCAAAATGAATTCTGAAAACAAGAAGGTAGTGAGAACAATGGAGGAAAGCCTCCGTGTTGTGGGCTGCCCTCGCAGGGCTCAGCTCCTTGCTCCTTAAGTGCTTGCAATTGAAAGTTCCCTTAAACTTAGGGAGCATTACCTTTTGTGATTGGCAAACGAGGAATGAGGAAATCCGTGTATGCATCTTCTTTTTGCGTGGTTTAAAAACGCTATCACTTAATTTTTAAGAGATCCATGGCTGACTCATACAACTCTTTCTTCTCACTTTACCCTCCTCCTTCTCAAACATCTTTACATATCAAATATTGCCTTTTGGCTCCAGCCTCACAAAGCTGACAGCTTTGTAAAGCATCCACTGAGAAGCCAGACTGTGTTCAGTATGCGTTTGGAATTAATAGTTCTTGATTCAAAAGCTTTGATGTCTTGAACGTAATTTCACAGGTGCATTTTTCTGTCCGTTTTTGTGATGCTCGAATAGCAAATCTTCTGTTCTTGCTAGCTTAGGTCTCAGAGTATCAGACCTGGATTACCGCCTTAAAATACCTGCACAGTTCTGCCACGGTAGCAGATGGTGAAGTATAATTAAGGAGTAATGTCACTACTGTCACCTCGTGTGATTTGTTTCCTTGTCCTTGCAGAAGTAAAAGTGCTGTAGTCTGCCATGAGGTGACACGCTTCACCTACGGATGGCCTGGTAAGCCCCTCAGACAGAGGGCCAGCGAGGCCTGGCCAGGATTAGCGTGCTGCAGACATCTGAGAGCTCTGGTGCCTGCTGCAGCCTTTGAAACAATACTCTTTATTTGGGTGCGCTTGATGTGGGCTCGGGGAGTTGTGGGGGGAATGGTAACTCTGCAGCACCACCCCCTTCTTCTGCATCGGGGCATTTGTGCAGGAGCCTGACCCTGGGCACTCCAGGGCTTCAGCTGGAGCTGCCTGCCCTGCTGCTTTTCCTGTGAGCCGTTGCCATTTCTCTTCCCCATCCCCACAACTGATGACAGGCTCGAAGTTTGACCACTTCCTACAAGAAATAATGTAAAGAGGGTGCTGGCAGCAGAGATAGTATTCAGTGTAAGCTGCATCTTCATTCGTATCATCTTTGGGGGCTTTTTTCTGCTGGGTCTCTTTCACACTTGCTGTAACAATTCCAGCAGCATAGCTGCTCAAGTCTTTCTTTTCCTGTGTGGAAAACTTGAAGATGCTAGCTGCACTCGAGAGCTACTTTTGGGTTCCTCTTAACCTCCTTCTGGTCTCTTGAGACTACATCATTGTGTTGTAAGTGGCTATAGGATAGTACATAAGTAGAAACTAATAATTAAAGTACTTTTTTTCTTTAAATGATTATTTTGCTATCAACAGATGATTTGCCCTGAGATACTAATGGACTCCTGCTCACTCTGACGGTCTGCAAGCCAGGAGCAGTAAGATGCTGCCCAGAGTGAATTAGAGTGAATCAAGGCCCCTGTGAAGAGTTTCTAATGTTCATTAAGCACTTTCACCTTCTCTTGTGAGGCCTACGCAGCCAGTATTAAAAACATATTACCCCCTCCTTTTCTGTAGTAATAGCTAATGTTATGCATATGCTAAAATGTGGTATAAACGTCAGCTGATTCTGTAAGGCAGTAGCATTCCCTCCATTTTATTGTTTGATGAAAAAGAAAGAAGTCTAAATTACTTGCCTGAAGCTACATGCTGTAACAGCGGCAGAGTTGGAACTAATCTGTATTTCTGCTGCCTTCTCCAATATTCTATCCTGTAGCTTACAGGCTGTTGCTACAAGGCATGGCATCTGCATTATAAGAGACTATTTTATGTAGTTCCAACTTTCTTCAAAAATTTCCCCCATCCTAGTTACGGTCTGGACTGTTAGATTAATGTTATATTCTTAACATAATAAAAAAGCATTTCAGTATGGATGCTTCTGTTTTTTTAATAGATGATCATACCCTGCAGCTGATAGAGACCAGTTGATACTGTGATGACTCAGCTGTGGGAGTATTACATAAAGTAGGTCAACTTTTAAATCTTATAGTCTGAAGCTCAAGAGAATCCACGTTAAAATTTATGTTTTGTTTATACACTTTACTGTTATTTCCTGGCTTGAACGTAAGTGAAAGCTCTTGAGGAGGTGGAACATGTTTTTGGGGGTTGATTTGGGGTTTGCTTTTGCCCATTTTTATTGTATAGTGACTGAATTCAATCAGCTTGACGGAGGGGAAAGACCAGCTGCTTTCATTTCTAAAGTTTCCAGTTTGCAGCAGTCAAGTGAAAGGAAGGCTTTAAAGGCAATTTTAAAGTAGGGAAAGGAAAAGCAGAGACACGTTTATTATTTTTTATTACAAGCACCCAGCTTTTGTGTGATCTAGCAGATGTGGAATTTGCAGAGGAATACTCAATTCTTCAAAATCCAAATTTGCATTTAAAACACTCTGGTTTCTCCCCCTTAGTCCTTTGCATGGCTTGCTTCCCAACTATAAATGTAAACCAAGTGTAAATGATGCATTGTTTGCCTTAGTGGGCAGACAGTCTGAAAACAATAGTGCTGATGGATTTGACTGCCTCTGTGTAAGATTAACGGGACATTAAAATTCAAGTCTATTAATGCAAATTTCAGTGTTGCCAAACCTGAACTTCCCTTAAGTGTTTCCTGGTGCTGATGGCCCTAAATGTCCCTACCCCACAGGCCAAAACTTCAGCTTGACAGTTTTTAACCTGTTGTTAGGACCTTAGAGAAAAGAGAAAAGGGTAAAGTGTACCTGGAGTTTAATGTCTGATGAATGATGGGACATGGTACACATAGACTTTTTGTATTGAACCACCATTTTTTATTTAAAGCATTTTTAAGTGGTAGGAAGCCACCAAGAAACTTAAAATCTGCAAGCCCCTTGTAAAATTCAGGTCTAGTACATGAGGATTACTTGGCACTGAAATTCAGATACAGGAAATAATATGATTGCCAAAATCTATTTGGTGTTCTCTTAGATCTTTGATGGGTTTGTTGTTTTGCTGGCTTATTATTTCTGGGAATACTGGATGCAGTCCTTCTTGGTTTGTAACAGGCAGGTTTTATTTGGGAGCTCTTGGTTTTCATTTGGAGGGGTGAGTTTATTTCAGTCAGTCGCAGAAACGTTTCCTCAATGAAGCAGTAGGTAGAAGGTTTAAAACCATTTGCTGTTTCACTTGCTCGGGTTTCACACTTTCCCTTGTGTAATGACATCCTGTTCTGAAGTTGTTCCTTCAGTAATCTGACAGAGGCCTGGTATTTCCAGTGTGGGCTGTGGGAAAGGAATAAACCCTTTAATTATAGCAGTGAGGTTTTGTTTGAAAATATGCTAGCTCTCCTCCCCTCTGCGTGTCCTGTCTTTTTGTCTGACTCTTTCCTATGCAGAAAAGGCATCTGAAGCTGCAGAATGCTGCTGTATTGAAGTGGCTCTGCAAGGGTGGCCATGATGAGTGGCAAAGCTCAGCAGTGCTGGGACCACAGCCATGCCAAACACCCTGTCTGCAGGCGTGGGATCACGGCTCCTTGGTCTGTGAGCAGACGGATGCTGGGAGTGCTCCCCATCTGCTCCCGTGCCAAGTTTATTGGCTTAATTTATGCTCCTGCAGGAAGCCATTCCCAGTGACCAGCCTGGCTGAGCACAGAAGCAGGGAAAGAGGCACAGGTGGAAATCATAGTTTCATTGGTACACATGGGGAAGATGTGAAGCTGCTTCAGCATTTCTGCAGGAAATGTCTCATCCTGGACTGATGCGTCACAAATGATATCCCTATTTTTATCTGAGGGACAAAAACCTCCTTTTATTGGGCTTTAATGGGATTGTGTGATTAAAAATCCACTGAAAACAATGTGAGAAAGCTAAACTGCAGTCTCTGTATGCTTTCTGCATCTAGGTCAGGCCTTTGGAACTGGAGTAGTTTCTGGTCAGGTTCAGTTTAGTGCCTGTAGAACTGCTACAGGTGGAATTGGACATTTTGACACTGCTAAAATCAGTTCAGCAGAAATGTGATGATGCCCCCAGAAGAGTTCATAATTGCATCACTTGAGGGCCATGATTTAATCCTTTCTAAATGTCTCTCCTCTGTAATCTGCTTCGTCTTTTCTGCATGGCTTCTTGCCATCTTTTCTGCCAGGTTCTTCCCTTGATTTGCTCTGCAAAAAAGGCAGCCTTGGATCTGTGACTGAGAAGAAATGCAAATAATAGGAAGTTGAGAAACTGTGGCCTGCTGCTGTACTCCAGGAGGGTTTGTGGTATTTGAGTCCCTGGTGCTCTGCTTTCAGTTCTTGCAGCTTGCCTTTCTGGTCTGACATCTTTTGGATGACGTGATAGTTGCAGGAGATTAGCGTATTTTGGCACACACACGCTATGATGACTGGCTAACGATATTTACAGCGTTCAAAAATAAACCATGGGAGCTCATTCTGACATAATCTACTAATCTTAGTTTTGCACTTTGATACTGTGTTGTCTGAGCCAAGTTAGGATAACTATATATTGCAAGCAATTCATTTTTAGCTTTGCTTGCAGATGAGTGTTGAGGCAGTGCATGCTTTTCAATTAAAAATGATGGGAGTGAATTTGGAGAAATTATCAGCTCTTTCAACTATATGCTTATTTTGTGCCTATTTTTGAAACAGTCTTATGTGAGTGGGTAGAGATACATGCTCCACAATATTTCTGGATATGTTGTGTACTGGCATTTTGATGAGGTTATTTTTTTCCTTCACTGCCCACAAGAATGGGATGTTCTTCTGTGCACTTTCCCACATTTGTATGTTATGGGAAGAACTTTCTTTACTCTTGGAGAGTTGTACTTCATTCTTTTTCTGGATAACAAAAAAAAATCTATTACTGCCTTGGGTAAGCTTTGGTCTTGTGCTAGGCATCTTGCTAGTTATGCTGCATTTGGGGGAGTCCAGGCAAGACAGTAAGCTTTTGAGGCTCCCAGGTGGCAGGAATTCAATTTTTCCTGGACCTTGACAAGTGCATTTAAACAGCTAAATAATAATTTTCTAGCCGCATTTTTGAATGGCCTGCATGTTTAAGAATTGCAGTGAGGAACTTGGTGATGTAAAGCCTGTGAATCAAGTCAATGGCAATGTACAAATATTTTTTCAGGTTGCTACTATTGAAATGGACAGAAACCATGAGTCTTGGACAGGAGTCTGTTCAGTCTCTCAGTCTTTAAGATGCTTATCATATTTTTATTAGCTGTTATATTTAGCATATAGTTTCCTGTTTTGGTCTTAAACTGGGAATCTTTATGTTCACAAAGTTCATTGCAATTAGATTTTTGAGATGCTGCAGGCCACCACCTTATTATGTTTATAGCGTTTTTTCCTTTTGTAAGGTACCCATTAGACAGACGGAGGGTGACTTAGAGAAGGGATATGTTTCCTTCTTTCTCACCTTTTTTATTTTATGGGTACTACTTTCAGCCACTTTGTCCTACAGTTTTTTGGTACGTGAAAGTTGTAAGCCAGATTTCTGAGCTGCAGCATGCATGTTAAAGCCCCCAAAACACAAAATTGCAACCCTGCACATATGTCAGATGAATTAGCTTCTTAACTCAACTTGAGCTGAAAAAACCCAAAAATCCAACCTACTTTTGTTTTGGTTTGAGCCCTAGAAAACTTGATTCAGACTTTTGAGTTCATAAAACTCAAAGCCAATTAAAAAGAAGGCTTTCTGTTACTGTTTTTAAGTTGACTGGTAACTAAACTGGTGTTGTTCGAGGTTCCTTTTTTGGTGGCGTTTCAGGTGACCAGCCTTCATTGAGTCTATTTCACGTATGGATGACCTAGATGGAATGGACACCTGAGATGGGGTTTTCTCATTGATAATCACTTTTTTACCCCCTCCTGAAGTGTGGTGATAATGATGATAATTCTCATGGCCTGTTGCCACCTTGCAGGCTGGTAAAAGCTTTTCAAACTTAAGATTAAGCCTCCAGCAGCAGAAAGACTGCCTTCTTACAGTCTTGTTTGGGTATAGTAGAGCTTTTAATAAATTATTAGAAGAAGTGCTGCTCCAACTAACTTCTGCTTTATAGCTGCAACTGAAAGGGACATTCTCTGGTCTCAGAAAGCCAGTTGTAATTCTTTTGTTGTAGTTATTCAGCTTATAACGGAGACATAGTAATATAATTTTGTAAGACAGGCAACTTCATGTAACTTAAAAGCTGGACTTGGGGCATGTTGTAGTAACTATAACTTGAATTATTTATAATTTGGAAGAAATAATGATTATCCTAATGCCAAATAATTTTGAAGCAGCTTTTTTTTTTTTCAATGTGTAATGCCATGAACCAGTAAAAACAACAAAATAAGAAGTAGCTGTCAAGAGAAGCTGTCCTGTCATGTTCCACTCTCTTTTTCCTAATCTGTGTTTGAATGCCCTGTGTATGGCTTAAGCTTTTTGCCTTCACTAGCAGCGTTATGAATGTGGAGACCAGTGAGGTGCCTTGTGCTGTGATTCTGTGATTGCTCTGAGCTTGCACTGCACTGCAGGAAGTGGTTCAGCCTTCCCTCTGGCTGCTTCTTCCCCTTCTCTTCTGCAGGCTGACGTGTGCCAGGTGATCACTCCCACCTCAGACTGGGGACTTTGCAGCTAAAAACTGAACTGACAAAATGTGGTTCATTTTTAATGTGGAGTCATTTAATATTGCAGTTTGTGATGTAGCTAGAAAGAAAAATTCTTGGTCTTGGGAAAGTGTTACAGGGACACCCAGTGAAGTGGCAAGGGAGGGGTAGGATTGCGTCTGTTAGCAATAGAGTGAGTTTAAATGGGCTGTGAAATTATAACTAAACAGGAGTCAAGATACATGTTTTATTTCATAGCAAGCAAAATTAGCTGTCCTTGTCTGTTTTAAGGGTTGTTCGGATTTAGATTTTGCTGTACTGCCTTACTGCTGGAAGCATGGTGAATATTAAACAATGTTGAAATTAAGTTAGACCTCACAGGTGAAAATGAAGCTAAAGGTGTTTGTGCCCGTGGTGATGGCAGTGCCATAATCATTTCCAAAGTGCTAAAATCAGTTCATATAGAATTAAAAATGTTCTACTGTTACATGTTACGCTTGCTTAGGTAGGATTTGAACAATTTTGTCCTTCAACGAGAGAAATCAAAAGAGGAAGAAAAGAAAATTAAGATAGCTGTGCTGCTGGAGGCTAAGTTCCACTGCTGAATGTGGTAGAAGAACTGCTGCTCTTTTCTAGTTCAGCAGCCACACACACCCATCCCGTATGCAAGAGCTTCACTGTGGAATTGAAGCCAGTGTACTGTTCTATTTTCTACATCTTAGGATAAGAACCTGCTTACATAAGGGAATTCATCCAGAAATTTCCCATGGCTTTATTTGTTTTATTTTGTACCACTCAATAATAAGTTCAGATAGCTTTTCATGTTAAAACTACTCATGTCTGTTGAATGTGCGCATGAACTGAAATGCTGATGTATTTTTGCCCTGGGTTCCCAAGTAGTGTGAGAAGGCCAAATCATGTCAAATCAAAAAGCTACAAAAACCAAGGCTTCCTTTAATTATAGGAGCAGCAGGATGTGGCATCACATGCTTTTTTCTCACCTTTGAAGCCAGCAGTGGTGACCCTATGAATCATTCCTTCATGGTATGGTGCTTTGGCCATATCAATACAGCCAAAGAGCTGCATGTGAAATAGGGTCACTGAAATTATGAGACTTAAAGAGTAGTTATGCCTAGGCTCTTTTTTCTTCCACCTTCTCATCTTTAAATGGTCTGGTTTCAGTGCAAGCCTGCAGGACTTTTTAGTGGCACAGTTAAGGGAGCAGCAAGGCACAAGGAGCTCTTTGGCTTTGCTGTGGATTACAAAGACGTGGAATTGGCACCCTCAGTTTGGATCCAGCAAGGCACTGAAGCACGTGCCAGTCTCAAATGTATGAATACTCTTACTGACGTCAATTGAAGTACTCGGAGCTTATGAGTTAAGCACATGCCCAAGTGCTTTTCAGGGCTTGAGATTTTGCTGTTCCTGTGTAAGAGTGTGTGCAAGTATTTGCAGGCAGGAATGTTAGCTTTCTACAAGGGTGATAGCCATTTACTGGTTTTAATAGCTTTACTAAATGTAATACTGCCTGTTTTGTTTGTTTTTTTTTTTCTTTTTCAGCCTCTTAATGTTTTATTTAAAGGTAATAACTGTTATTTTTCTTTACTTACTTTTCATTATAGTCTGCTTGTATGCATAGTGCTGACATTTTTACAGTTCACTCTCCCCTGTGTTCTTGTCTTCCACTGCTGTGCTTTTTCTCTCATTTCTGTGTATTTCTGACTAAGATCCTCTATCCACTTTGTCCTTGTCTAAGAAAATCAGCTCTTACAAAGCTCCTGCCATCTCTTTGCAAGAAAGCCAAATGGACTATTGGTGCAGTATTATTTTCTTTTCCTGAAGGCCAAACAGGGAGATGAGGCAAGGTTCATGCAGCTCATTTGGGAGGCCAGCTCCATAGGAAACAGTTTGGAAGGGGAGGGATTGTACAGTTAAAGCCTGTGTGCAGAATTTGAGTGTTGTGTATAGAAAATACTGGCTCTGTGTTTGTTTTGCAAGGCTCAGCAAACTGTTAATGCACAAATACTGTGGAGGAAAATAGAACGTGGCCCTGCTCATTCCTTTTTACAGTCCTTTTATGAACTTTTGGGAAATCAAATCCTGCTGATGTGAGCATTCAGGGAAAGCTAATTTCATATTTCGTGTACATTAAAGGCTTTTATTTATAAGCCATTAATATTCATGCTCTTTCAGTCAAGAGCAGCATTTTGTGACACAACTGACCAATCATAAAAGCCACTGCATGGCTTCCATTATTGAAAGAGAGTCTACAATCTTCATTTGAGTATGATCTTCCAAATTAACTAATGATGGTCAGATTTCCTGCAGCCTGGTGACAGACCAGGTATAATGATTTCTGGAGCCTGTTGCTTTGGAGAGCAGGAATATGATTTTTACCAGAAATATGCTATGAAAAATGCAATCTCCTAAAGTCTTCTGGGTAATATAATTTCTTGATCTCATACTTAGTATTTAATTATCATACTACTTGAGCTGGCTCCTGTGAAAGCTGTTATCTATAGTGCAAAAGATGGAAATGTGTTTATCATGTAAGTAATTATGTGTGTACTTGTTGATTCCTTTTCCATTCTTGGTGTAATTTTTACACCTTGCAGTTACTCTTGCAGTCAGGGATGCAGTGAGATTAATTCCCTGTAGGCATTTTGGAAATTACTGGGTCTCTAATTTGGATGGAGGAAAGTGAACTATTATTTCCTTTTCTTTATGCTAGCTTTGCTCAGATCCTGCCAGTGGTGAGCCTGTCATTTTTCCCCCTGCAGACTGCCCATTTCCTAAGGCCTTATAACCACTGCAGTCCTCATGCCTGATGACTCAGGCCATTCCTGCTAGGCTCTGCCTCCTGGTCCAGATGGGAGCAGAAGCAGCATTCCTGCACGCTGCCTGTCTGGATGTGTCCTGCTTTCCCCTCTGCAGTAGCATCGACTTGACCACAGCGATTGCTTAGCAAAGTGGTCAGAGATGTTTTTTGCTTTTTGGAACTTTTTTTTCAGGATATGCCTTTGTCTCTTACTTTTTTTTCCTCTCCTTTTCGTGTCCCTGTTCACCTTGCAGAACCACAAGTAGATGGTACTGACTGCCTGAAGGACTTGCTTGTTATCAGCAATCTCAGAATCTGTCTGCTTCACTTGAGGCCATTTCAGAGATGCTTCAAATCTCTGTCAGCTTATTGCTTGCACTCCACAAGCATGACTGCAGCTTCATCTCAGGCTTTCTGGAGAGCAGGAGTATATTCAGCTCTGGAGAGCTAACCTGCCCTCCAGCACAGTTTGTGAAACCAAGGTTAGTTAGCATAATGTCAGAAAAATGGCCAGGATATTTATCCATGCTTGGAGTCCTGCTCATGTGGGGGATGGCTTGCCCTGAGTTTCTGGTCCTGAGCTCCTACCACTGTCCCTGTCTTTAGCCATCATGGTGGTATTTTTGCTGCTTTTACTTGTGTGTTCTCCCTCAGCATTGTATTGTGGCCATGTCTTCAGAAGGTCAACTACAGCTTGTCTCATGGACATGATAGCATAGGAGGGAAATGCTTCTCCATCTTTTATAATGGAAGAATAAATATGAGCACGCTATGCTGTTGCCTTTGGAATAGGGCTTTGAAGGTGTCTGTTCAGTCATGCTTTTGAAGGTGTTCTGAAATTGCTCCCAACCATCCCCTATAGGTGTTTATCACCATTCTTCTGTTCTCATGGAGTAAATTGCATCTTGACTGAAACATTATCCTTTCTTCTTAAAAGACTTCATGGTGCTGTACTGCTTCTTCCTTAATTTCATGCTCTCCAAATGTCCAGGTGTTTCTTCCCAGTAAGAGAAGACCCAGCATTTTAATCAGGAACCCAAGTGCTACAGAGCTGAAGCAGCACAGTGTACACTTTAGCTTCAAAAGGTCACTCCTCTGTGGAAGAATGCCATTAAGACAGTTTCAGCTGGTTTCCAAATTTCCAATCCATTAACTTTCTCAGGGGTTAGATCATCTTTGATAAAAGCAAGGATCTGCAGGTGATCTGGGGGATTCAATAGTTTAATTTCAACATATGTGAATAATGTTAAGCCTGTGCATAAACTAGTCTAGTTAAGGAGAACAAAATAATAGGTGATCTCTTGAGGCAATCCTTTGAAACAAGAAGTAATATCTTATAAATTTTTAAGTACATAAGAAGCAAGATTGAATAGCTGTCATTATTTGAGACAAAGACTGTAAGAACAATGCTAATACTCGCTGACTGATCTACCATTCAGCTTAGAAAGTAGGACAACATCTAGTAAGGGAAATCTCGGTTATAGAAATCTCGGACTTCTTATCAGGGCTCCTAATCCTGTCATAGATAAGAGAATATAAAACTGTCAAAAACAGGGTTTTAAATCTGCATCTCCTAGGTTGCTTTAACTTGCATGGCTGCCTTTATTTTCTTTTTCTTTCCCCTTTTTGTAAATTGATTTGATTGTTTGTTCATGCAGGAAGTCCCTAGAGAGAAAACAAGAGAATTTCTTCGATGAGGTGGCCTTTAGGTTCTTGCAAGTGTCTGTTCTCAGAGAACAGACCTATCTCAAAACTTTGTCTTCATTTCATGTTTGGTTCATGCTACAGAATGAGAAAGTTCTCTGGAGCAAAGTGTAATGCTATATAGCCTCATTTCATACATTTTTCCAGTGCCTGGCATGTCTTAATGCCCATGGAAGTAAACTTGTACAGTTATCGTGTTGGCAGGGTTGGTAATCTCACAGCTCTTGTTGGAGAAGATTCATGTGTCTAACTCTTCTGGACTAGGTTGTAGAGCTGCTTTATTGTCACTTTTGAAAAGTGATTCTGCCCACATTTTCTCAATACAGCGAGTCTCCTTTTTATTGTCAGTTTTTGACTTTCTGGTGTGGAAGACCAATGCAAATATTACCAGGGTTTAATAACAGCCTACCTTTGCATGAGTATTACTGTTGTGATAAAAATGATAGGAGGTTGGTTGCTCATTGATTTGTGCTTTTTGGCCATTTTCCAGGATGAAACTAACTTCATTACGCAAGAGTTTCAGAACACTGCGGAGTTGTTCATTTATTTCCTTTGACTGTTATCGAGCTGACAGCTTGCCTTTGGAGGGTCATATGTTCAAAAGCTGCCAATTGGATCTTGCTTCATTTTAGCCAAATGTGGCACAATCTGAAGTGCATTTCATCCCTGATATCCTCCCTCCCCTTTTTTTAACCCCCTTAACTTTTTTACCTTTTAATCTCTCTTCCTTTTCCCTCAGTTGCTCCTGCTAAAAATAAAAATTATCTGGAACAGAGGCAATGCCACAAATAATAGGAATTAGGTTTTTTGTTGTTGCTGCCTGTAATTTTGGTTTCTCTTAATAAGACTTTAGTTTCTCTGGTTAGACAGTTCTGCACTGTGGAGAAATGCATGCGTTTCAAAAATGGTAAATGGAAGGTATTTTTCATCCTGCTATTTTTGCTAACCATTTTGCAACCTCTAAGTTGGCTGCTTATTTCCAAATTGTTCCCTGTGACTTTTTTTTTCCTCCTGCTTCATTAGTGCTCTTTTCTCTTTGGGTACCTTTCCTCAGTAAGTCTGTATGCAGTTGGCACTGCACTATGCACTCAGCTGGGTAATCCTCTCTATGAAGAAGAAATGGGAAGGGAGACAAACCACGTGTAATATCTGCCTGTGTGCTACTTGAAATCAGAAAGTGTATTTCTGTTGTGGGACCCAGAGACATGGTTTCCTCACTGAGCAGTTGTAAGGACAGGCGTAACATTTTTTCATGTCAGTAGAGTAATATCTTGAATTCTTCCAAGTGTTTCACACAACTTAGCTTTGTTTTTTAATGTCTCTATGCATACCTGAAAAACAGATGTTTTTGTGGTTCAGTTTTAAAGAAATGTTCTTAATAACTAAGTAAGAGAAGTTGAATCATCTATTTTACGAAGTAGGCAACTTTTATTTTGATTTTTCTGGCTTCTTAAATACAGTGTTAGATGCAGTGGAAGAATAGAGTTTCAATTTTGAACAAATGTATTCAGTCTGTGAAAATTTTTTCCGTTAATTACTTTAAAATTTTTTCCCAGAGAAATTCTTGACTCTTTTTTTCATTACATATTTATGTCCTTGTAAAGTGGAAAAATGCTACCTAAGTATTACTGTGCAGTGTATTATGCTGCTTGCTTTAGTCTGAAAGAAGCTCTTAAGATTTCTCTTGGAGGAAAGCAAGCATATGTCCATTTCCTCTAAGATTTTGTCTCAAATTCCTTCTCATTTCAAGGATCTTAATTTTCAGTTATTTTAAATTCACACGTATGTTTATACATTTATTTTATAAAAGTTTGTAGTGTATTTTATACTTTAATGTGGATTATTTCTTAATTTTGCCTTGTTTCCTGCCTAAGTAGTATTCTGTAATTACCTGATTCACTCTGGTTGTGGATGAATGAAACTATGAAATTTGTTGTCAATTAGCAATCAATGTGGTATCCATATTTTTAAATGTTATAAATTGCCTATTAAAGCTAATTTTCCAGGGCATCTCTATCTCCGTTCTTAATGTAATGCAGAATATTTTACAATAATGCCTAGGTTAACAATGATAGTCTTGCTGTATTGTGCAAAAAAGGCTTCTGTGCAGACCCAGCTGGGTTTCAGGCTTAATTCATTGCTCTATGGTGGGATCACCACAGCTGCTGTGGGGCCTTTACAAATGCAAAAAAGCTGTCAGTGTTTGTTTCATCAGATGCATAAATGATGAGGCCAAGTTGAGGAATCCATTCCAGCGCGCACGGTGTGCATGCTGGAGGCATTATTGTTTATAGAATTAGTGTCTTAATGCTTTAAAATACATGGTGCGTGTTTTACCTTAGAGCAAAATATTTTAGGAGGAAGATGGTTTAAGGATCCTCTGCAATTTAGTCCCCGCTTCTAACAAGTCAGTTTGCCCTGACTTGTGTAAATGTGCATCTGAATTACTGCACTGTACCTGCCTTGGTCACGAGTAATTCAGTTCTCCGGTCTTGTGCATCTTTTTTGCTAGTACTTTGATTCTCGTAAGGAGTCACAATTAAATAACTGCACAGCTTTAATGCAGATTTTTGCCCCCCTTAGCTGTCAGCCGCAGGAGTTGTGCTGTCTCCTATGGTCACCAGAAGTCAGAGTACTTCTTTTGGCTGTCAAGGCTTGAGCGAGGTTCCTTCCAGCCAATTAGCAAGTAACGATGATTGGTTTCAGAGAGAGCTGCTTAAGAATGCAAAGCATGCCTCTGTGCTGGGGCCGAGCACACAGTTCCTCTACCAATTCTCCTTTCCTTTGCTTGCGGCTCCAGGAATGTAACATGAAGTAGGGCTTTTACTTACATGATGCGAGACTGGCTTTTGGGAGGCAAGGGTGACGGGGTTCGGGTCTTTAATTGTTTTTCTGTGGGAGCACTCATGTGATCTTTCAGTCTTTGTTGCAGTCTGTTGGCTGCGTGCGTGAGGTTTCATTAGGGCACGCCACCCTTCCCATATCGTGTAACTCCAGCGATAATAGGCATTGCAGGAATTTTAACTAACGCACCGTTTAAGCCGTTGTCGCTATGATTTTATTAAATGTGCTTGCAGCGTGGAATTTTGCTAATGCTGTAGAGTGATCTGTTATGCAAATTGAATGTAAGAATGGGCTAGTGGGAATTTGTTGTCTGTATGTTGGAGACCTGTCTTGTGCATTTGGAAATGAAATGAACTAAATAGTGTCGATGCTGACTGCAGCTGAAATGTTCACGCAGCCTTTGCTTTCCTGCTTGGGGTGTGATATTGTCACCCCAGAGGCCAAATTTGGTTTGTAGGGAGGGGTGATGCTGAAAGCATGCTTGCTGCTGGTACGTGCTGGCCATGTATGGGTGAGCTGAGCAACCTGAGTGCAGGATACTTTAGGCACAGTCATATACACTTAGATTATGAAATCTATTCTGGCTGGTCGACATGGTGAGTCAAAGGTGTGTTCTTGCTTAAGCTCTTGTGCCATAACACAGGCAGATTCCTCTGCTGGAGCAAATGATGTTTAGTTCAGTGCATGACTGGTGGTATCCATGTTCCTTGGCTAAATTGTTGGCCTGCAGGTAAAACAGCACTTCTCCAGGTGTGGCGTGTGGCAAGGATACTCTTGAGTCCTGCCAGGTGAAGTGGGAAGGCAGGGAGTTCAGCTTCTTTTCTGGATTTGCTGCTTCGCTGAGGCACATGAGTTGCAGTAACCCCGGCAGACGTGAGAGAAAGTCACCTCCTCCCCACGCTGCTCTCATGGCCTCTATTATCTCTCGGCTCAGGCTCAAAAGGCAACCAGCCTTCTCGTGCTGTTTCAGGGAGCAGGTTGTTTGCAGCTTTCCCTCTGTCAGCGCTTTGTAGCTGGAAAAGCAGCAGCAGCCGAAAGAAATCCCTACCTGGCAGGCGGTTGCCCTAGGTCCCTCCCTTCCCTGCTCCTCGTTTACAGTCGCCGTAAGCGCTGCCATTTATTTCCCTTGGCGCCTCTATTTTGTTATTTGCTGCTGTCTGGGGGACCGGCAGTGGTGTGGGAGGGCTGCCCTGGGGGTGCTGAGCTGGGGTGCAGCGGCGGCAGGTGCTTGGGCAGGCCCTGGAGGAGCTGTGCCAGCCGTGCTGGCTCCGTCCCTATGGCCCATAGATCAAGGGAAGGAAGGCAGTGGGCTCTGACTGCAGCTCGAGTATCCTCAGCGCCTGAGTGCTTTCTCTCGGCGGTGGTGGAAATGCACTGCATGTTTTTTTAAGGAGGCTGTTTTAGGCAAAAGCAAAACTTCCTTGCAAAGGTCTGTTCTTTTTTTAATGTGTAGGCCCTTAGGCCTTGCTTGGCTTCACGGTGCAGTAGTTTGGCCGTGAAACGTGGACAGAAATACAGTGAACGCATCATGGGGCATTTATATTTGGTGTGGTGGATGGGCAGCTACTCTTATCCCCCAGCAGTGGAATCCTGCTTTTGTGAGAGACTGGGAGTCCTCTCAGGCAGAAAAAGGTGTTGCAGCACCAGGAGGTAAGGTTTGTATGCGTGATGTGGCTGCTCCTGTGCCCCATCCCTGCACCAGGCAGACAGGGATGTCACACAGGGATGTGAATTCTGTGCTGTGGGTGACCCGAGTGAGAGGCCAGATTGTGTCCTGCATGCTGCAAGTACTCTGTGAGGAGATGGGAGTCCTGCAAATTTGTCTCCTAAGGTCTTCCTCCCATTTTCCTCTGATTCTCTGGTGTTTTTTAGGCCATGTGGCAGAAAGAAGGAAATTATTATTAAATTCAAAAGGGGGAAGGAGCAGAAAGGGAATGTGACTTTTTTCCCTTTTCCCAGGGCAGGCTTGTTAGCGGCCTGCACTGCTTGTTCCAGGAGTAGCTGCTGCTGCATCCCTGTCCACCACAGCATCCTTGCTTCAGCTCTGAGTCCCATCTGACCTTTGAGTTCAAGCTAAGAGATAGAGCTACTTCAATGGAATACTTTAAAAGTTAAAACAAATTATGTAGGGTATAATACTTATTTTATTTTTAAAATGTTTTTTAAAAACAAGCATTGTTGTAGAACCAGACTTTAGGAAAACGCAAATTTTGAGCCAAATCATCTTTGTGGTTTCCTGTTGCCCTTTGGGTTGCTGGTAACATGCCAGGTCATGTTGGCAAAGAAAGCACTTTAGTAGTTACATAAAAACTTGGATATATTTAGCTGTCCTGAAAAATGCAGTAGTAATGTTTTAGGTGTAATAAGCATTTTTATTATTCTTATTAAGTTTGCTCCTCCTACTCTTATGTGTTAAGCCACTAATGAGGAAGTAATGGAAACTGGGACTCCAGTTTTTTATTTTGACTCGTAAATGCATTGGCTCTGGAAATAGTCTTGCAGTGCTAATGGGAATGTTTGCTCTGCCAGTGTCAGGAATATATTTCATGATAGGAGGCTGTGTTAAGCAATTGTCTCCTTGCTGGTGAATTGGCTCTTGATGGAGATTCAGAAGAGCTTATTTTAATTAGGCTTTGTTGGAAAACATGGCTCAATTTACTAACTGAGGTAGGTGCTACTTGCCCGTGGACTTTTTACAGTGTTAATGCAAAATTCCAGGATACTTGCTGTTTAGGCATGATTCTTCTAATGCTGTTTGTATGAGAAAAAGACAGTTGTATATGTAGTCAGAGCATCATATTTTGTATTAGGAAGTGAAAAACCTCAAGGAGCACAAGGTTAGAAGCAGTATTTCAGAACATTCTGTTGGGAAGTTGGATTTTGGATGAGGGATGTGGAGGTAACGTGCCGTTCCTAACAAAGCACCTAGGCTTTGGAGGCAATGCATTTGCCTTGGGAAAGCAGTGGTGAGTTCTGGAAAGCCTGCCACGCGCTCTGTGCGGAGACACGGCTGCTCCCCCAGTGCTGAGCTCTTCCTGTGGCAATTGTGAAGCCGGGCAGAGCTGCTGCTTTCGTGCTTCGCTTGGCACGAGGCATGTTAATATGTGGCCGCCCCGTCTGCTTTTCTTTTAAATAGATTAGCTGTCGTTCAAGGCTGAGGGAAGTGCAAAACAAACTCTGAAAATATTTCAGATGCTTTAATTAAAAGTGGTGGAAGTGGAGAATTAGAGCTGCTTCTGTGTGAGGACGGCTTATTCAAACATGCAGCTTAACCAGTTAGACTGCAAGGTGGAAAATGCTAGAGATTGTGTATCTGAATTAAGCAATTTTAATTTGGTCTTTCATCTCTGTCATTACCGAGGGATATCCTGCAGGCTGGTTTAATGAACTCAATCTAGAGGTGTGTAGAGGCACATCTCTTTGCTTGACAGCAGCAAGATGGCATGCTATGACTGGCAGACATATCTTCAGCTTGTGTAATTGTCTGCTCTTGTCATATGATGACAAATGGAGCGATGATCATATTAAACAACAAAAAAGTTCAAAGTAACACGAAGGCTCTGAATAAACTCTTGGAATCAAAGAGATTCTCACATGACAGCATGTCAGCATGGGTATTTTTAGCCTGAATTAATGCAGCTATAGGAAACTCCCCTCCCCCAGAAAGTATTACGATGTGAAGTTAAATGTCAGTCAGGATTTTTAGGTTAAATTCTCCACTTCCTACAGGTGTGGGTGCTTGTCTTGCTAGCGCTCAGTCTGTTGCACACACAGGCAAGCTGAAAAGTGTCTCAGGTCAGGAGCTTAACAAAATAAAGTGAGTAGTAACTAGAGTTTGTCTATCACAGACTGACAAAGCTGAGTTTTTTTGAATGAGCGTCTTCCAAATCCAGATGCTATAAGGATGAGATCATGCAGAAAAAATTCATCAGGAACTGAGCATAGTTAGGAGTTCTTGCAATTATGTTAGAGGGTAATATAAATTCCCTTCTTCCTCTTGTATTTATCCAGTTTTTTTATCCTATCCTGGGTGAAAGTTAATGCATTTCTATGCATTATGGTACGAGGTTTTAGGTTTTGCAGAAGAAACTGTCTTTCTGATAAAGTCTGAAATCAAGTAACATTTTTCCTTTTCTGAATAAGAGGATTCTGCAGAAGGGAAATACCATTCTGAAAAACCAGGGAAGTTGATTTAAAACAAAATGCAGTATTTTGAGCATTAGGAAACAGAACCCAAGGAGACAGAAGGTTCTCTGTGTGGCCCCTTTCTCCCCCCCCTTTTGCCATTAGAACTGGGACTGAATGTAGTTAGCCACAGTTGAAAATGAGTGATACAGATTTTCAATTTTATTCAATTCGTGGAGCTTATAGTTTTTCAGTTTGGTTGGTATCTCTGTCACAGTTTTAATTAAGCTTTCCTCTTTTTTTTCCCCTCTCTTTTTTTTTTCCTTCCCCCCCAGTCTATTTTTTTTTTCTGATAGGGAAAAAAACAATTTCAGCATTTAAAAAAACACATATGCTCCCACACATGGCCAGATTAAAACTTTCCTCCTCTGAATGCTTTATTCATAAACATCACAGAAAATTGCTTTACTTCTGGATTGCCATTCTTGTGTGGTATCCCAGCCCTATAAGCACATTTTTAACGCTGTTTTCAAAAAGGGCTCTTTTAGCAGCTGCCCTGGAGCCGGGTTTTGTTGCCAGGGTGGATGTGGGGAAGTACAGAGTGCCCAGCCCAGAATTCAGCAGTACTTGTGTCAGAATGGGTCTGAAATACATGCTTTTTTTTATGTGTAAAAGTCTTTTTCACTTGCCAGTTGAATCAGTAAAATATCAGGAAAATGTTCTGTCTTTGTGACATCTGAAATATCCTTAGTTTAGTTTAGTTTTACCGTGGTGGTCCTGTTGTGGTTTAATTGTAATGGGAATAGAGCTTTGCACAGGCCACCATTCTCAATTTCATCAATAAAGTAATCTTAGTCAAAAGAGTGCCTATATAAAAATAGCCCTGTAGAACTCAACAGTTAAACCTTGTGTGAAATATGTCATTTAACAAAATCTCTGTGTGTCAAGTCGATTAACTGCACTGACAGAGCTAATTTTTATTAGCTGTTTTATTCTTAACATCATGCCATTTCCACCTCCTGCAGAAACTACATGTAGCTACTGCTTTGGTACGTGTATTAGTAAGGGCATATCTGTATCAAGAAAATGTGCAACGTTAGAAAGCTCAGGTGTAATTCTGTTCTAAGTTTTGGATGCATTTTCTTTTCCATTTATTAAAATGTGCCAGTAGAATATTTTCCCATACAGATGAGACAGAAAGGAGTAGTGTTCTTTTTTGACTAGTACTCATTTAAGCATTGAATAAGTGTGAATCTTAGAGTTGTTGCAGGAATACCAGTTGTACTTGCAGTCTGCAGAGCTGCACAAAAATAATTTTACTGTTTTTGTACTTGTATGTTTAGATGTGAGGAGTCATGGAGAGCTGTCAAACATGGACCCCACATTGCTGCCAATGCTTCCTTCTGAGTATAAACATACCTTAAGAAGAAATACTGCCTTAACCCTATTCTCCTTCTAGTAGAGATTAAAATTCAGGAGTAGAGTTGATGTAGCTTAAAAAAGGAATAAAGCTAATTGGGCCTATTTGCTTGTTTTATGGCTTGAAAAATAGGCAGTAGATTAATCAGAGGTGCGATTCAACATCTGGAGTGTTCATGCAAAGATGACAGGGAAGATGGAGATAGATTGTAGAGGGCTTTAAAGTGTGAAACAGCAGAGAAAAGGGAATTAGTTGAGAAATGCAAAGATAGAAGTGACCGAGCCAGCACAGTAGTTATAAAAGTGATTTCTGTGAAATATTCTGATGGGATTCATCACTGTGGAGTAAAAGAATATTGCAGTAATGGGGAAAGAAAAGAGTGAGAGTCTTTCACAAAGTGTTTTGGCACTGAGGAAGATTTGTGTCTCTGTGACATTTTGCAGGAAGAATTGGCAAGATTTGTCCCTGATACGAGCACTAGTGCCTGCAGAGGGGTGTGAAACACTTGATAGCCATATTGTATTTTGAGTGACGGTTAGTCAGGCAGCAAGGAGCAGCCTTTTACAAAACTATTCATGCAGTTGTGTGCAGAAAGGTGGGGGCTGGTTCTGTTATGAGTCTCTCCAACAGTAAGGGAAAGAGATTGTCAACTCTTGAAACATCTGTCTTCATTTCGACTACAAAAAGTAAATGTTTGGAAGTGGTAGAGGCAGCATCTTTAGGAGCACTAGAAAATAGCCTGTTTATTGTGGTAAATAGACTCACATCTCAGTGACCATTTCCATGTTGGTTTTAATCTGAGATTCCTTTATATGCAAACTGATGGTTACATGTGGTGGATGCTATTGTTGACTGACTTGCCAGCACGCAGTCAAATGCTTGATTAGCACCAGTCACCAGCAAATTCTGTAATTGCCATGGGTTGAGTAAAATGATTATTTAGTGTCTTTAGGTTGAGCAGAATAAATCTGGGTTTAGCTGTTCTGGGAAGGATGTGTCTGATCAGCCTCTCCTTTTCCCTCTTTCTGTGACTAGTTGTACGTGAATGGATCTCACTGATCCTGAAGCCATTTTTGTGGACCAGGGCGATGTCACTATTTGGTGGAGAATGCATTCTGTAGGCAGCATTGTTTAATCAGCATCTCAGTAGCTGCTGTGAAGTGGCAGGATTAGTCCTTGCTGCAGCCTAGAGCAGAGAGGTTGAGTGCCTGGAGGATGTAAGCAGTACAGCCCAAATGCCTCTGCTACCTACGTCAGTGTCATTTATAGAATTTTGAACTGTATACTAAGGAAGAATAAAGTGAATGTAAATGTATTATTACTCCTATTATAACACTTCAGTAGGATAAAAAGAGAGAGAAAAACTTCAATAGCTCTGATGATAGCCTGCCAGAATAAATGTTGGCTCAGAAGCAACTGTGGTAATGTAGCTTTTTTTCCTCAATCCATTTGAGTTAAATGAGAGTGGGGCCAAGCTGAGAAATTAGATTTTAAGTAGTGCTGGCTCTGCTGCTTCCAGGGCGCTCCAGATCTGCCATTTCCATGTCCTTTCCATTCCTCCCCTGGTCTTAGCAGAGCTGAGTGGGTCAGGTCAGGCTCATCAGCAGCAACAGGGTTTATGCTGTGCATGACACTGAAGGGAATAAGTGGTATCTGAGCAGGTGTGATTTTGCATTTAAATGTGGAGCTTACTAGTAGCATGGTAAAATAATTTTGATTTAAAAAATATATGGTGTGAAGAATGCAGATTGGCATGGGTGTCTGATTCTTTGGTATCTAACACTGGCTTTCCTTCTGAGTTCATGGGCACAAGTTCAGCTTACATCTGGTCTTACAGCTATGACACTCTTCTGCTTTTAGACCTATATGAATAGAGGAGTTGTTTACAGGCAGCTTCTGAAAAATGTGGGGAAAAGACCATTTTTAGAATTCTAAATTTGAAATGCATATAGATGTGACTTAAAATCTTAGCCATTTAGTCTCTCTTGGGATTAGAGGGAGAGAAACGCCTGTAATAAAGGCAAAGGGCTGACTTCAGACTGTGGAAAGATATTCTCACTGCTTGTGGCTGTGGTGATGGCTTTACCCTCACTGGGCTGGAGGTTTGCTGCTGCTTTTCAGTTCCTTTAAAATTACAGCCAAGGAAGTCTGGGCTAGTCTTAAAAAATGCTTAGTGCCAGTTTTCCTATGTCATAGGTTTTGAGTAGGGGAGGGTGTAGTTGGATGAAGAAACTTTCCTCAAGAGGCTGTCAGATATGAAGGTAAATATGAGACTGGTTTTGGGCTGAATATTGTGATTGTCTTAGCAAATGCTCCAGTTGCCTTTATTTGTACTTAGCAAGCAAAAGACACCTTGCTTGTGAACCAGTTACAAACCCAAGCATCTGATGAGAAACAAAAATTTTAGTAAGCCCTTTAAGGGTAGACCCATGGCTTGACACAGTCCTGGGTAGAAATAAAATGCCAACAGAAATTCCAAAGATGACTTTGATCTTGCATCCATGATTGAAAATGATGGCTGTCATTTCCTAATGTGTAAACATAGTAAAGCTGAAGAACCACAGGTGTTGTACTCCTGCCCCATTGTAGTTTTGGTGCACCTTTCTATCATAATCCCACTCAAACTTCAGTTAATTGGGAGGTGAGATCTTCATCTGATAGAAACTGGCAATTGAATTTTAATAGATCTCTGCTGAGTACATTCCTCCCCATTAGATTCTTTGCTTCTAGTTACCCGTACCAGCTTATATATTCAATGCTGCAACATAATTTTGGAGGGGAGGGAGGAGAAGAATAAGAATGAAAGGGGCAGCTGAGAGATGCATGTGCATTAAAAAATACCATTTATATTGTGGGATATTTGAGTTGAACTATATGAAGTAAATATAGAAAATTAGATCGTTTACCTTGGTATCACAGAATGTTGCTGTTTAAGATTTAGTTGTAGCAGTGATGATTTGTCGGGGCTGTGCTGCTGTGGCATTGCTTAATTTGTATATGCTCCTTCCCAATAAAACGTGTCAGTACCATTGTATGTTGGTTTGGTTTCCTGCCTCTCTCTTTCTCTTTACAGTATTCTAGTTGGAGACAGGATTGCAGCCTTGGGAGCCTCTGTTTTGCACATGTCTGTGCACTGCTTACGAAGAAGCAATCGCTGTAACTCATAAATATGGACACTCATCCTCCAAAGACATATAAAACATGTTTGAGCTATAAGGCTATACAAACAAGGAGCAATGCTGATGACGACATGCAAACCACAAGGGGGAAGCTTGACTGGCTCGATCTTTTTAGAACCTGGAAATGTTTGCATAGCCTTGTTGCTCGGCTGCGTTTCTTCCTTCATAGATAGATGGGTAGGTGGGTATCAAAGACTTGAGTGAAAGGCTTTCTTCAGCTGTGTGATGTGTTAAATCCTATCCTGTTGTCCAGCTTTTTAGCTTTAAGTCTGGTTTTCTAGTTTTTTTCCCTTTGCTGCTTATAGCTGCAAAAAAGCCCCAATTGTAATGACCCGAGAACCAGGACTCAGAATCTGATTTTTGGTCTGCAGCAGTTCTCCTGTTGGACAGTGTGTCAGAGGAGCTGTGTAGCCTGGAAGAGATGCCTCTGTATTTCTGTATTATGTAGTGCAAGTCCCATGCAGCTTTATAATCAGTGCATTCCTGCACCACAAGCAGTTTCAGGGAATGTTGGATCATATGTGGAGTGAAGCTGGACATGATTATGGCCAGGAAATTATTGCTGTGCTGTAAGGAAGACATCAATGAGTTGCTTTAAAAAAAAAAATTAAAATGTATTTTCTTTCCTTTTATGTAATTTACTTTCTCAGATTCAGTTTCTCAGGACGGAAGAGGAGAAAAGTTATTCCTAGTGTATTTTATACCTTTTTCTTTATATTTTGCATGTTAAAACAATTCAGTAATACTTCAACTGCAAACAGCTTTTAAAAAATGTATTTGTTTTTTTCTCCCCCTACCCTCTCCTATGAGTGCAGTAGAAATTTTACTTTGAAAGTGTTACTTTCCCTACCTGGTGATTCTGGTCTTCTGGTGATGATGGAAAATTTGGTTTTTCATAGCCAGGACTTCACACAAGTCCAATACAGCAAGAAATATCACTTAAATATTTTATAAATTTGGGGTTGTGCATCTTGAAGCTGAGGGATGTGGTGGAGCCAAGGACTAGACTGTTTTTTGGACAAAATATGGGTCATTGAGGCCAAATGTGATTTGACTGTGTTGTTTCTAAGACCTGTCAGAAATGACATATATGTAGGTGCTAGTATGTTATCAATTAATGTATGATTGAATAGAGGATTTGAGAGCATATGTTTGATTATGTGTGATTTCCTGTGGTAAGGATGCCAAAATTCATGTTGCTTACAACAGCCAGATGGAGTTCAGGTTGGTCCTGACTGTGTCTAAGGTATAAGCCCCTTTCTCAGAAAAATAACAACTGTGGATATTTCCAAACAGCTACTGGTGCCTGGCTCTGCAATGGGTAGAAAGAGAGGCTATAAAAAGAATTCCACCATGTGCTGTACAATGAGGCGTGACAAGTGTCATGGGTTGGCAAAAATTGTTTACTTGGTTTTATGACATGTAAAGGCAGGATGATTTTGTTTTCTGTGAGTTTGGAACAGCATTTGATCTGTTTGTCCTTTCTGAGTCTTGCAGGAAAGTGTGACTGTGTCTTTAATTTCCCCTGGGTGACTGCCAGAAATTACTGGTGTAGCACTCCAGCACTGGAGCTGCCCCTCTAACCCACTTCCCTGCTCTGCCAGGCTGTATCGAGTGTTGTCTGTCGTGCCTTTCCAAAGGAGATGCAGTGGCAGTGACACCTGAACCACAGCTGACTTCACCTCTCTTCTCAGTGACCACCAGGCTTCTGTGGTCATGGACTGACCTACCTGGGCTGGGCTGTCAGATGTGCTGTTTCTCTTACAGTGACATCTCATTGAGTATTTATTGTATTGTTCTGTCCCACCTTGTATTTAGGAACAGAGATGAAGCATTGCTTGCATGCTTCATTTGACAGACCTGTTGAATGTCTTAAAATTGATTGCAGATTCATTTGGAAGTGGATTTGCTTTCTTCCATGTGCATTATGAGCTGGTATGGGGTAAAGACAGCTAATTAATTTTTGCTGAGGATGTTATGTGGCTTTTTATTTCTGTAAGTGTTGAAAGGGAGAGCAGAGACAAAATAGCACAATAATGCCAAAACTAGTCAACTGGAGTTGTGAGAAAAGTTACATTGACATTTGCTGTGTGCCTTTAACTGTTTTGGTTGACTTTCTGTGGATGAAATTGAGCATTATGTGGGATGTTTCTTTCTGTGAGACCTGTACCATAACAAAACTTTTCTATTGGCACCTAGCACTGCTGAGTACCTGCTCCTTACTGACAGGACACTGGGTTCCGTCCCTGCCAGGCTTGTACCTGAAGATCTCAGAGCATGGCAGTTCATGCATGCAGCCTTTGTAAAATCAGGTTTGGCTTAAAAAGCCATGTTACAATGGCTTTGCTAACACCTTAGTTCAATTCAAAGACAAAAATGTTTAAAAGGAAAAAATGCTTTATTGTAACAGCTGGATTTGAAAAAAAATTATTTTCATTGTTCATTTACATTTTGTTTCTCCTTATACTGTGAAATGTGGACTAAGTTTGGGTGCAAGCCTGTGTTGGGGAAAATTTTGCTTGGTGTCACATCCTGTAAATTTAGTCTAGAGAGTTTCTTAAACAAATAATGGGTAGATTTAAGCAACTAAAACTCTGTGTGCTTTTGAACTGAGGCCTGTTGATCTTAAAATACAAAGAATTAATTCTGCAGTCTCTAAAAAGAAGTACAACATTTGCTCTTCTTTCCAACTTGGCAGCTAAATGAAGGTGGTGCAGTCAAAAGGAAGTGGCTACAAATAGATGAAACATATTGGTTGTGAATCTGCCAAAGGTGGCCAGCTGTATTGCTATTTTCAGCTAATTCTATGCACTTAATCAGAGTTTTGGCGTAAATTAAAGACGAAAGGTATATTTAGTGATCATTAGGCACTCCTCAGTAGAAGAGCTTGTTCTGTGGTTTAATAATGGGGATGGCAGAGAAACAGAAGGTAGCCAGCTAACCATTATTGCCTCTTTTTCTGTGCTAAAATATATCAGGCTTCTGCGATCCTTAGAGGTTTTAATTTGTACTTTGATATAAATACCACTCTTGGTAGAGCCACATCATTGAGATTCTTGACTTTTTCACTTTGGTGGGATGATTTCAGAAAGAGTGAGCCATAGACAGCACTGTACAAAAGCTTCTCTGAAAATTCCTGCTACCACACGAGCTAAATTGAGCTAAATACCCTGTAAGCAAACCTTTCAGTCTGGGTTTTCCAACTCTGTCTGCAATGAAGGGTGCCTCAGGTCAAAAGGCTGCTGCTGGTCATGCTCCTTGTTTCTCAAGGTTTTGGAAATACACTTTGTAAAACTGTTATTGAGGGGAAAAAATAGAATGGAAACCAAATATACAGGTTTCTCATGTATGTATGCAATATTTTAGTTTTTCAGAGACTTAAGAGGAATTAAAAAGGCAAGCAAAAAGTGCTGGATTTGCGTTTATAAGGGCTACCAGGAATGTGTACACAGAGAATTTATATATTAAAAAATGTTAAGTCATTAAAAAATAATTAGAATTAGTCAACAGACATTCCTACACTATTTCCTGTCTGTTTTGTTATGTTTTGGTTTTTTTCTCTTGTTTTGTGCCTTTATCTTCACCTTGTATTCCCTGAAGGGATACTTTTCTACTGTCTTGAGTCTGGAATGTACCCTGTAGATTTTGAGCCCTACAAATTTTTGGGCATTGTCAGACACAGCAGGACACCTTGAAATGCTCTGAAAAAGGTTCATCTTATGTCATAAGCTAGCAAATTCCTTGTAAGTGTGAGCAAGGCAGCAAGCACAGCATGTTGGCGTCAGTGGGGGTGGCACAATGAACTAACACCTTTTTGGCAGTGCCTTTGCATTGTTCCTGCTGCTCTGCAGTGCATGGGCTGTCCTTAGCACTGGGGTCTGCTTTTGACTTCATTCCTGCAAGGGCACGTAAAAAAAGGAAGCTACCTCCCCAGTGCAGCAGCACAATAAATATCCCTGAAGGTCTCAGTCCATAAACCCTGTTATAATACCGCAATTTACGATTATGTTGTTATTTGTCAAGAAAACCACGAACAAATCTTTTGTAAAGGAATGCAAGGCACTAAATAGGGAAACTCAAAAGCGCCGATGCATTTCAGAGGGAATTTTTTAGGAGGTTCGTATCGATTGCCTTGCACCAGAAGTTGAAATGGGTGATCTGTGGTGTGCTGGAAGCGTGACTGAGAGCATTTGCACTCTGCTGATTTATTCTGCAGAGGTGCATGTTTGGTTAGCATGGCCTCAGTGCTGCTACAGGCTGTTGTGGTGTGCCACCTTCTTAGTAAGAAGTCTGTAGTCCTCAGGATCGCTGCCTGGCCTCAGTGGGGCTGGAGAGATGGCCCCTGTGTTGTGGGACAGGACTGTGGGAATTGTCTGACCTGGGAGTGTGTGTGCATTGATGCCCAGTGAGGCTGGCATTTGCTAAACAAACACACATCTCTCACCCACATTTTCGATTACAGATAATGTCCCTTGAGGAAATATAGGCTTTCGACATCCCTGCCAGGAGAATGAATGTTGTTGGGGTGGTATTGGGTAAACGTTTGCAGAACAGATGTGCTACTGTGTTAAGATGAACTACTTGAAAATCAGTGAATAAACTGCATGTATATTCGTTTTAACTTATGATGTTATTGTGTCATACTAGAATTGAGTGTTAGACAGTTTGGCATTCTCTAATAGTTGATTAGCAAAGTCTTTTCCTCCCATCTAAAATATTTTCCAGTTGGATTGCCCTCTGTTTATTTGTTTGCTTGTGTTTTGATCTTGAAAGACAAAACAGCTGTTTGCACACAGCAAAATAGCTGGATATGGTTTCTTGAAATGTCTGCTTAGAGGGTGGTGTATCTGTCTCCTGAAGTATTTCCTGAGGTTAAAGCATACTGATAACAATGCTCTTGACCTGGGCACGGCAGAGTGTGTGGACAAACACGTGAGGAGGCTCAGGGAGGAGCATCCTTCTGCACATCCCTCTGAGAGGCAGCGCTTGAAGCAAATGGCCGAATGGGAGAAGATGGGTTTTCTTCACTTTTGGGTTTTCACACAATTGCTGCTGCAACTGGAATTGAAATTAATTTTAAACAGCTCCCTTGCCTTTCAGATCTATGATGTGTCTGCCTTTACTTGGAAGATCTGAGAAAGCAGGCTTTAGAAAACAAAAAGCATTGTTCCCTGTAACGAACCGTCAATTGGTCCGTCATGGTTTTCAGTTGTATTCGTGATTACGCTTGTGAAAGAGATTAAAATACTTCTCTTTTATTATCAGCAAAGTGAATTCCCCTGCTGCCCGTTGCTAACAAAGCATGCCTGGCCCAGCTCTGCTCTGCCTTGGGCTTCCCTTCTATTCCCCACGTGCTTATTCCTGTTCAGACTGGTGTATATGTGACAAAATCTGCTCAAATTCAGTATCTTCGTGGTGGGTTTAAATTTGCAGATTTCTCACTTCTTAGACTCTCGCTTCTGTAGACTCTCTATAATTGTATGGAGAGCTTAAGAAGAATTCTGCTTCGGCATTTAAGAATATTTTTTGAGCATTCTTCACATTAGTTTCAGGCGCAGAGCATATCAGTGAAACCACGTTCTCAAATGCATTTTACAGATTTGGAATTTTTTGTCTTTTTGCTTTGGTTGTTTTGTTGTTGTTAATGCATTTCATCTATCTACTCTATGAACACAGCTCTGGTCAGGAATGCTTATTGTTTCATATTTGGGTCAGTGTTTTGGTTGTCTAAAGAAGTTCCTTTTTGTGTTGTGGGACAGTAGGTGACTGGGTTTTATCATATACTTATTTCTCATCTACCACCTCTTTTTTATACCTGCAAAGCAATTTGAAGACAAAATACAGACCTGCTGTCACTTTTAAAATTATTTTGACATACTCACTGCTTACGGTGTAAGTTTATTCCCAAACTGCAGAACTGATGTGCATAGATTATTGAAAACAAGGACTGTGCACATTTTGGATCACTGATTAATCTGTAATTGATCCAGGAATCCCGCATTTGAGCAACCTATTTTGAAGAGATGTTGGCTGCATTTCTCCTGCATAGAACCATAAACTCTCCCAATCAGGATACCCAGCATGATGCTGTCCTTAACTGTGTGCAGTCAGAAAAGTGATGACAGCATTTAAAATACAGATAGCTTGGTTTGACACCTTCCTATTTAAAGTTAGGGACAAAATTTATGAACCATATTTGGGATGGAGGAGGCTGCCTGTCCCTGTCCCTACTGGGGCTCAGAGAGATGGTGTTGGGCATGCAAGGTTCTCCCAGCTCCTGGTGGAGGTGCTACCCCTGCATGGTGTCAGCACCTGGGAGTCTGGCAGTGCCTCCTGTAATTAACAGCACAAGGTCCACATTCTCCACTTGGGACAATTTTGAGGAAAGGTTAATGCTGCCCAGGCCTGTAAACTTATTGCTAATGAACTGTTTGCAGTAACACAACAAGCAGTTTAAGTGTGTGGGTTCAGCAAACAAAGTGCAGTGTAAAGTTTATGTAATTAGTGTTAATGTTTGGTACAAAACACCCCACCGACAGTGTCAGCTGACTTATCTCATTATGATCTATAGCTGTTTCATGAATCTAATAAAACATGAATTTTAAAGACAGGATAGTGAGAGTAAGAGGAAGGCATGAAATTAGATTAGAGCCTATAAACATAAACTCTGCTTTGGACAGGGGCAGGGGTTGTCTTTTACAGCAAGCATTGACTTTATATTTGAGCAGTAAGGGCCAGGATACTGTCATCCTGGGAAAGTCCTTTTATCAGTCTCTTACAGAGAGGAGTGTTTTTTCAATTTCCTTTACTAAAATCTGGAGTTTCTGACTCAACTGTAGTGAAAGGTTTAACTGAGCTATTACTTGATGTTATGAAATACTGAGAATCCTGCTCTGGAAGGATAAGGGCTGTTCCGATCTCCCGTGCTTCCGTACCGCGTTTCCGTGATCCGCGCTATGACTGTGTGGCTGCTGTCTCTGTCTTCTTCCTCTTGTATGGGAAGGCAAAAGGTCATCTGTGAAAGGAGAGGGGAAACAGTAAGTGCTGACTACTGCAGCGGTAAGAACCAAACCTTGGTTTGCAGAAGGATGAGCAAAGTCCAGCAGTCCTGAATTGGGCTGCTCCTGGGCAGCTGTGGCTTTGGCAGCGTGAGGGATGGGCTGCAGCGTGAACCTGAGCTGCACGATGTCATTCAAGCTGGTGGTGAAAGGGGTGACTTCACTGTGGTGGCAGCCAGGCAGAACTGAGTTATGCAGAACACTTGTTAATTTCCTGACTCCAGGGAAATTTAAAATCCCTCTTCAAACAACACTTTTTAAAAAATGATATTTTTTATTTAGAAAGTGGCTAAAACTTCAGGGAGATCAAGCATATTCCTGGAAGAAATGGAGCAACTTCTTAAATCTGAAATGTGAAATAAAATCAATGTTAGGGCACAGGGTTGGTAAGCAGGAGGAATGGCTGGTTTCTGCACTCATCAGAGCCTTTAAACAAGGCAAGAATGAACACGCTGTAGAGTTATAGGATGTCTGAGGTTACCTGCTGTGAAAGAGCAGATTAGCATGCTGTGGTATTTTGTTTGAGGTTTCAAGAAATTATCATATCCGGATAGCAAATCCTTGTATAGAAATATACTGCTGTTTCTTCCTGAGATAGTTTCCTTTATCCTAAGGCATTTTATCCTCCCCAAGATGGAGTTTACCAAAACTGTTTTCATTCAGAAAGTAAAGAAATTTATGGTATGGGTTTTTTTTTAAGCAGCCCCATAGTCTGTAGATATGTTTTCACAACAGGAGGATTGACAGATGACTAACAGGATTTTCCTTTTGCTTTTTACAGCATTTCATAAATGCTGAATAATTTCCATAGTATGAATTGTTTTCATGCTGTTGAGTAGTTCAAGTGGAAAAATGCCAGGTATCAGTAACCTACCCGATATGCACAGTGCCTCAAAGTATCTTCAGTTATATTTAATATAAATACTGTAGGCCATCATCATCTTTATGGTCCTGGCTGTCCCTTCTGCCGTGCAAATACCTGCAAACACTCTTCATTCCCTCAATCCCACGTGTCTTCAGTGTGGAACTGGAAGCACTAACCTCCACGTTTCTCCTACCTTATTCCAAAATGCTGTGAGAAGGACTTGCCCCTTCAAGCTCAGCATGACAGTGTACTTGAGCTGGGATTATGCCTTTAGCCCTCTACTTACAGTGAAATAAACATCTCTTGCTTATTTGGAAAAAAATCAAGTTTTCTACATTTTGCATAGAAATCTATATGAATTTTAGATAATTTTTCAGTTTTGCTGAAGTTCTTTGTTATATTCTTCAACAGAATGATTCATTGTTTTATTCATGATACATTATCTATGCAGAAATGTCTTGATTGCATTTCATAAGCCCAGTAAATTGGCTGCACAATGGGAGAGTTAGTTTCTCCTCGTTAGTGATGCAGACCCTCACCAGCTGGGGCATTTTTGTTGTTACATCAGCAGCAGCATTGCAGTGGCATGGTCATGCTCTGTGTTACATGTGGAGAACATGCAGAGAAATTTTCATTTTCTCCTCTGCCAGTACTTGGCTGGGGGAATAACAGACAAAGTTTGTTTGCCACATTTTGCTACTAGTTGCTAGCTAACTTTTGTGCTCAGTGCTTTTCTCCTGTGGGTGTAAGTAGTCTTGGGGGATGCTGACAGTCAAAAACATGCTGCTAGGATAGGATACCTATCGTAACTGAAGGTGGAAATTTAAACACAGGGCAGAGTTGCAGCTATTTGAGCATCATCCCTGCAGTGTTCTGCAGAGGTAAGGGAAGGATTGTATGTGCACATATATTTGTTTGCTCTTTAACACTTGGATTTTTAAACCTGTTATGAGAAGATTAAATATTTTAAGTTTGGGGTTCACTTTTGATTTTAATTCCAACAGTTTATGTAACTGAGTGAAATTTAAATAAGTTACCATGTTTTGGAATATTTGGTAAGCATCATGTACTGTAGAACCTCTCCAGGGTTTTAGGAATAAGCTACTTTCCAGGACCTCTGATGACATCCAGATAATACATGATATTGGCCAGAGGTAAAGCTGCTTCTTTTTAATAAGCTGTTGCAAATTTCCACTACTTGCCTTGGAGAAAACCTGTCTTTTGGGAAATGGAAATTTATTTGGGACAGATTCCAAGATAAGGTTATGTTCAAACCTTGAGTCTGGAACGAAACACAGACAAGAAAAATATAATTTTAATGACTACAAGATGCTTCCAAAGTGCTGCTCTGAGTTCATCAGTAAATGAACTATCCTGACCCCAAGAGCAGTATTTGGTGGGTTTTGGTCCATTGGAGGTCTGTGTGGGACCAGCAGGTTTTCTGATGGATAAATGTGCTGAAGTGGCTGAGGGCATGAGCCAGGGAGGATGCACAGGCACAGGTGAGAGGGAGAGTTTGGCTGCTGCTGAGGAAGATGTGATGATTTGATGTGTTTTGCTGCTATGAAAATGGGTGGTGTAGGTCAGATTAATCAATTGCTTTGGTCCGCAGAGATGTCTGTGAGACCAGAACCAGCAGAGAAGGAGAGGTGGGATGCGTGGCTGGGGCTCAGTGGAAGGGGAACAAAGAGAACAGAAGGCTAAGAGCAAGCAGAGGAGTGAACTTCCCCATTTGGCAGCAGTGTTGTGGCCTTGAGGAGCTTCATCTTAGGGCTTTGTCCAAGCCTCTGAAGTCTGTTTGCCTATAAGGTCCCTCAGTTTGAGGGTGCTCACTGGGTTTGGTGGACAGCCCATGGTTGTGTCCTTGGATGCTAGCTCTTCCTGAAATCCCTGCTACATCCTGCAGCCTGAGGGGCAGGAGGGGAAAGAATGCCATGGGAGCACTAGCCATTTCCAGTTGTTGATAGGAAAGGATAAGCAGATTGACGATGGGGAAAGTAAAGCAAATTTTTTGTTGTCGTCTGCTCGCATTAATGAGAAGGGTTGTGAGGTGCCTGTGTATGAGTTTAGATTTTGCTAAGCCAACTGATCTGTAAAAGCAGAGAGTAAATCCGTTTTCCCCCCACTACTTTAGTAATTGGCAGAAGGCAGAAAGTCATTGTTGTCTGAGAATAAACAGATTTCAGGCATTCCTAGACTGAGAAACCTGCTTAGCTTTCTAAAATCGGTCTCCCTGGTGCTCTGCTAAAAGCTTAATTGGCTGACATTTTGTATGTGAGAGATTTGCTCTGCTGGCCTAAATTGAGTTATTTTGTGTAAATGTTTTTGTGGGGTTTATAAAATACTCTCCTCAGAACATACGTGTGTATAAACTCTGGACTGTTTCTTTTGAAGGAGCAATAATGAGTACTAGATGTTGTGGCTTTGGCATACAGGGGATAATTTAACATGGAATTCAGTTTACACTTCTAGTTAACCTTGTGAGGGATAAATATCTGCTTTTTCCCCCCTGCAAAACCAGCTGCTAAGACACAGTCTTCCTGTAATTACGAAAAATGATGGCTGTACTGGTCATGACAAATAGTGGGGATGGATAGCCACTCTTTTTAAGCATTCCTTTCTTAACTGTGTAAGTGCTGCAGCTTCATCATAACAGATACAGCATAAAGCTTTGCAAGCACTTGAATCCTTTACAAGTTGCCAGGTCTCATTAGGAAGGAGTTAATGTTGTGGCAGGGCCACTCTTGCTGCATTTCTCTGGCTTCAGCAGTGACCAAACTGTCTCCTCCTCTCTTCCTTACAGTGCTCGAAAGTCATCTCGCACACTTCCTTGCTCTGTTTTTAGTACATTGTAATTAGTATTTTCATTCAAGCTTTAAAATTCCTTGGAGATTTGCCTAGGAGAGGGCTGTGCACTTTTAACCCAGCTGCAGAAAAGGGATCTGCATCGTATTAACCGTGAAATTTGCAGGTCAGCGTTGGAATTTCAATATTTGGTGTTTATAACTTGCTGCCTGGTTTGGTCTTTTTTATTTCGCATTAATTTCCACCTCTTGTGCTCCCAAATGTGACTGTGTTTCTCTCCTTTTTTAATATTTTTTTCCCCATTGGAATCAAGTGCTTACTCCATCCAAATATTTGATGAACTTTCTTGGCAGGGATCAGCAGAGCTGCAGAGTTGCTACTTGGGGCTTTCTTTGTTGGAGATCTGGAATGAGTTTAAACATTAAAGTTTGTTTAGTTTTGGATATGACAAAGGCTCCCCTTGAACCTTTTTTTTTGCATGCTGTTAGTACAGTAAACATGTGTAGTACAATAAACACCTCCACCCCCGATTTAGGTGTCCAGCAGTTCATGCTGGGGATGGAAGCCTAATTTCTTAGGGAAACAGCATATACAGTAGCTTTGTTTCTGTTGTCTTGCTCTGAAAACTTGCCTTCTAATTCCTAACCAGAAGAGGATTAGGAGTATTTTGAATAATTTGCTGATTGTATTTTTTAACATGGAAGTGAGCTAGAGTGATTCCGAACTGGTGGCCCTGTGAGCAGAAAGGCAAGCAAAGCTCAGCACTTGTCTCTGTGTTGCAATGTGCCCGTGCCTCAGGCCCCGAGGCTGGGAGAGCTGGCAGGGATGGAGGAAATGTCATTGCTGCAGCCAGAGGAGCAGAAGATATTTGGGAGCAAAGGCCATGCAGCCAGGGAGGAACCCCACTCTTCCTGTCCAGCAACCCCAGCCCAGTTCTCCCTTTCTATTCCCCTGCTATTAAACTTCCACTGGACTTTATTCAGATGTCCTGGTCAGAGGGATTGAAAACAAAAGGCATGGTTGAAATGCCAAAGGTTGAGACTATTTTAGGAAAATGCTGATGTCTTGGAAATTGTCGAAGGTGCCAGCTGTGTGAAAGAGGGCTAGGGTTGAGTCAGAGAGGCTGGGCTGTGGTGCAGCCCCAGGGGAAGGAGGGTGGTGGGAGGAAAGGCTCTGGTGCATCATCCGTGAGGAGAAAGAAGAGCTTCAGCCAAAGGTTGTTTCACTGCATGTTGTGGTTGTGTGCGTATTAAGAAGGTGGCTACAACAGGCACTTCTAATAAACATTTAAGCATTTAGTGGGGGGGTATTCACTCTCTCTGTGTGTTGGTCTGTGCCCTAGCAGGGTATGCTGGTCTCCCACGCCTTTAATTTCATCTCAGCCTTGGAGTGATACAGCCTGTCCTTGTGGCTCAGTTCTGTCAGGAAATGCTTTGGTGTTGCAATGTGCAGGAAAAAAAGGAAACCCAAACACAGTCCTTCCTTGTCTGCCAGAGGAGCACCAAGAGAACCCCTGAGAATCTTTGTGGGGCAGTGGGTTTCTTGTTTTGTTGTAGAACAGTCCTGTAGTGCCTACCCTGCATGGCAGCCACTTCTGGATTAGGTGCTCATGAATGTGGTGACTTTGTGGATGCTGTCCCTTAGATCAGGAAATAACACATGTGCTTAAAACAGTTAATATTCTGGGGTGCATGCTGTACTATTCACTCCAAAAGGTTAGTAATTGAAAACACAGATTTTGAAGTTAAATGGTGTGGTCTGAGCCAGACTGGCAGCTTGCTTCTGCATGAAGGGGTGAGTCGTGCTTCCTCCTCCTTCCTCACCAACCTCCAGTTGCTGCCTTCTCTCTGCCCTTTGTATCATGTCAGCCTTTCATCTGTTTGCAGAGCAAACATGATCAATTTGCTGGTTTGTTAGACACCCAATCAAAAAAAAAAAAAGCGATGAGGGAGGAGTGGGGATGGAGAGGAGGGTGACTGGCTAGCAAGGGCAGGAGCTTGCTCAATCACATTGTCTAACCACACCCTTGGACAAACACAGGCTCTGTGGCTGCCAGAAACCATCCCTTGGACTTTCACTGTAAAGGCAGCAGAGCCCTTCTGAGAAGCAATGGGCACATGGGCTGACTGGAAGCAGGGAATGCTTCCAAAGTGAAACTCTGCCTTGCTTTGACGCTGATGCATGGCTGTGTGCACAAATGCGATTTTACTCAGTTTTCCTTTCCAGACTCTTGAAATGAGCTGCAGCTGTGTTGCAGCTTCAGGCATCAAACCCAACAACCTGGATGAACCAGAGGTGTGAAGGTGAAATCTGTCCCAAATTTGCCATTGCTCTGTAGGTGAGAAGTGAGAAGTATATAGTAGAGAACATTAACACACTGATGTAGTAGAAAATGTAATTTATTCTAGAATTGAAAGATATTTCCCATCAAAACTAGAGTGTTTTGTATTATGAAAATAATGCCAAAGTCTGAAGACTACGCTGTGTGCAACCTGTAAAAAATACATCATTTCATGTTGTTTCCTAGAGGATATTTTGACAAGGGTTATGTGCAGTGACAGCAAATAGGAGTAGACAGGGTCATCCACTGAGCTGCTCAGTCACGAGCCTGAGAAAGTGCTGTTGAATCTTTGACAGCCTCTCCATGTCAGGAATTGGATGACCTAAGTGGAGGCTAGGGAAGAGTCTAAGGGAAGGCTTCAGGACTGACCTAACCGGTTGCGAGTGTGGTGTTAGTGTAGTTGCTATAAGGGCTTCCTTTGTATCCAGAAAGTACAGCTTGTGTAGGTACGTTTTGATAACACGCTACTTAGGAAAATGAGTGAGCTGGGATTTTGCCAATATGAGCAGGCTTATTTTCTTGATAAGCTCCTAGAAACAGTAACTGCATAAAAAAGAGAAAAACAGGAAAAGTTTATAGCAGAAGAAAGTTTTTACTCCATTCACATATGTTGAAGAACTTCTAAAAACTTTATTCTACAATTTAATTTTTTTTTGTTGTTGTTGCTTACAAAGCTTGCCTCACATTGTGTTGCCTTTGAGACAAGTATAAACCCACTGTAAGTGCTCTGGTGCCCATGTTATGGGAGGCAGACCCATTAGCTGGACAGCCTGAGGCTGGCATTTGCAGCAGGGACATTGCTTATTGGGGAAGGATGGCAACAGTAGATGGAAATTGCAGGATAATTCAGGTTAGTTTAAGCATGTGAGTTGAGGTGCCTGTACTTTGGTGCTGAGGGCCCAGCAGGAGCAGGCTTTTCCAGAGAAGATGTGTGGCAACAGCAATTTACTTGTCACCAGCTGTCTTGGAGGGCTTTTTGGTTGTGATGGTGGTGGTGTGTGGGAATGGTGGGTGCCAGGAACAGGCTCCCACCGTCACAGCAAATTGCCTGGCTTGCAGCCTGTTCCTAGCCCTTTATAAGAGATAACCCTGGGGCAAGGGAGCAGCCAGAAAAGTGGGAGATGGAGTTATTCTGGCAGCATGACTTTCCCTTGGCTGGCTGATACTCCAAGAGATCTGTGGGTGGGTGTGAACTTATTCTTGTACACGTGTGTGCTGCAAGCAAAACTTCTGTGGTTTATGTGCCACTTTATGTGCTTCCAGCACATCCACATGCATGGTTTGGTGGGGTGGGTGGGCATAGCGAGCTGGGTGGCTCCTCATCCCCAAAGTAAGGTCTCATAGCCTGCCAGAGGGAGGACTCAGCAGGGATAAGGATTAGCTGGGGAGTTCTTGTTTGGTTTAGCGTTTTCAATGGAATGGTTCCTGCCAGCTCCTCCCTTCAAAGTGTTCAAAATTTTGTACTTATGCAATGTCTGCCAGGAAAAGATCTTCAAGGGTTTTGCACCCATTTACGTCCTTCTCCCACAAATGTTGTCAGGCAGGAAGGAGGGAGACCATGTTTCTGTAAATAACTGCTCCTGAGTGCACAGCAGCTTGCTGGGAGCTGTATGCAAACAAGGCAAGAACTTTTCCTGGACCTGCTTCTTGTTCCTGGGTTTTCATGCAGGACCTTCTCTAGTAATCCGTCTTGGCTGGCCCACTTACACCAGTAGTTCTCTTCTGGGCCAAACAAGCTGGCTGCATATGCTGGCTTTTAAAATACAAGGTGTTCTCCTTCCGTGCACAGTTGACAAGCCATGTTGCAAGTAGCAGACCTGTCATGGCAGTCTTGCTATCCCCACCCTGTTCAGCATGCACTGAGATGGAGGATGCTTGGAGGAAATACTTTCTGTTCACTCAGTGCTGTGTATTAATCATAAGTGGCGATGTCACAGTAGCTAACAAATTAGATGCATCCTCCTTCTACTTCCTCCATGGTTCCTGGAATAGCCTCTGAATGGTGTCTTGTCTCAAACTGCGGTAAATCAGCCCGGAACAAAGGCGTTATGAACAGGACTACCCACAGATGTCATGGGAAGAAACGAAAAATTGCAAGGCTTTACTTTTGTGCTATTGTCACAGAACTTCTTCTTTTTCCCTTTTCTTCGTAAATGATTCAAAGCTCTAAGGAGGGTAACATCCTCTCTTTAAAACCTGCTGTCAAAACAGAAAGGAAATGCACAATGCAAACAAAAAACCAAATTCTGTTTAGGTAACAATGACCTGTCTAAGTTGTCCTCGGTGTGTGGTCCAGAGAGCCAAAGTAGCTTCTGTTTAATTTATAATATGTACGTGCTCTGCAGAGTGTATCAGGAAAAAGGAAAAGGGAAAAAAAAAAGAAAAGAAAAAACACCCTTCTGGAAGAGGGGGGATTAGAAGCAAACTGACAGACTGTTTATTACGCAGCATATAACTTACCAAATGGCTTCATTTTTCTTAGTGGTCCAGACTTGTCACTTCCATTTGGCAAACTCCAACGCTGCAAATTCTGAAAGCAGCTATTATTGGCTTCTGCCCGAACTGTGCTCAGCTCATATAAATTTGGTGTCTGATCTTTTATATTGAGATTAATAAATATTTATTTAAGCAGACCAAATATCGCCAGGCCTTCCCTACAAAATGTAAATTTGAATGCAGTGCAAGATTTTCAGGTAGGCATTTGATTGCTTAAATATGTATAATTAAGCTTCACACATTTATACCCTCTTTTTCCTGCCTCAGTACCTCTCTGTTCTGCAGTGCTATATGTAAAATGTGTAGTCAAACATATAGGCAGGGACTGTTATTAGATAATCGTGTTAAGAATGTGCAAAACTGCGTGGTTTAACATGGAGGAGAACAGACAAAGTAACTCTTGTTCAGTACAGCATGTGCTTTTCTTAGTTAGGACCAGTACTCTGGTATATTAGGTGTATTAAGAGTTTATATTGTCTTCTCTGTGTGCAATTTGGACAATCCTGCTGAATTGGTCTAATGGGCCTTCTTTTAATCCAAATTCATCCTCTCCTTCTGATTGTTTCTCTACATAGGCCAGCCATCACACAGCATGGTATTGTCATTTTACCAAAAAGCATGTGCAAAAAAGACTTTCAGGGTGCTCTTGGAGGGGCATTGTGGTTTTTTTTGGTTGCTTTAGTGCTCTGTCACTTCAATTCTCAGATTTAGAATTGGCTCCCATCATTTTATGTGTACAGAAGCACCTGGGAAATAACTGGGGTGCTACCTGAGAGCCATCTGTGCAGCCAAGCATGGGGCTTTTTTCCCAAGGGTATTTGGTGTGGCAGGCTGGTGAAATGTCCTGTGAGGGGCCTGCTGCCCCTGTGGTCTGTCAGTCCTATCTCCTGCAGCCCACCCCAGTGGCCTGTGCAGTCCTTTTCCTCAGCAGAGATGTTACCACTGCTTGGTTTAGAAAAAGGAAGGTATGTGTGAAAGAAATGTGTGTCAGAAGAGAAATGGAAAAATACTCTGGATCTTCAGAGGTCATTGAGTATTGAGCTGCATTTTGCTTACAGTTTTCTTCTGACTTCCAGGAGGTTGCAGTTAACCCTCTGCCCTTTGCCATTAACCCTCCTGAGGACATTCCACCTCATTCCCAGCTATGTCTTCCTGTTGCTTGTTTATTGAGTATTGGACAAACGCGGTGTTGGAGACACTGTTCTTGGAAAGACTGTGTGCTTCATTCTCTCTGTAGATCACCTCAGGTTGGAGCTTGGGAGTGGAGGATGGGAAGGGAGCACGTGCACCATCCTACCTTTCCCAGGCTCCCGTCCAGGAGGTATTACACTTTGTCTTGGTGGAGGTTTCAGCTGGTGGTGAATCACATCATTGCTTAATACCTTAGAAGCTGAAATTTTCTGCTGCCAGTTTTCAGGCATCTGTCACCCTGGTTGATTGATTCATCTGTCCTGCATAATGACCGGAGACATTTATATGATATTTCCCCATGTTACTATCAGAATTAGCAGAGAGATTCAGAGTGTACTGAGCAAATTAGTAATTTTCCATTCTTTTTTTATTTCTTGCTTTTAAGATACCTGTCCCATTGCCTGATAAGGGAATTTATCTGTAACACCAGTTCGCCCTGTATTCATAGTTCTCCTCTGCAGTTATCTCCTGTTGCTTGTGAATTTTCAAAGATTTTCCTTTCAAGTCCAGGAAAGCTTTTATTTTAAAAATGCTTTGAAGAGCTCAGAAAGGCTGGATCTTATGGTCCACATTCATAGGCTATTAAAACTTGTCCCTTATACCTTACGTAGAGAGATTTTATTTTGATCTTCTGCACACCATTTTCCCTTGTATCTGATGATAAGGGAGTCATATTTGGCTTTTTTCTTTAGTTTTTCCTAGGGGGGAAAAAAAGCTAATGAACAACAACAAAAAATAGTCCCCAAAACATCAAGTCAAACAGATTTTTCATTGATTTTGCCTCAGAAGATTGTGGTAGGAACCTGAATGTGTATTGAAACCTCTCAAACATTTTATGATAGTGGGCGGGATACGGAGCCTTCAGTGAAGGCATTCATACTCCTACACCTTCATCAGTCACCAGTGAAGGGGGAGAAAGAAGCAGGAGCTGTAGATTAAACTTTTCTCTCCTAGTTCCTGCAGCTTTAGTCCCACAGGATAGGCTGCCCTGCTGCACTCTGTAAATCACCAGGAGCCTTTTAGGGAGAATGAGCCCTCACGTTTTGTGTGTACTTAAACACAAATCCGCTCTCCAAATTTTCTTGATAAGGTTTCTTTGTGTATTGCAGAGAAACAAAAGGCATAATTTAATTTTTCTGTAGGTGCTGCCAATTTTCTTTTTCTATGCATGCTACCTTAAAGGCAGATTTAGAGGGAAGGCATTTTGGCATCAGTCGGTGTGAGTCAGCGAACCTTTCCATCGATTTACAAGTTCTGACAAAACCTGCTTTTCAGACACTGCTTTTGATGCACTCCAGGGCTCTGGTAAAGTGGATTTCATTCTGTCTGGCCATCTCTGTTATTAGAAGAACCTGTTGGGAGAAAGAGGTTTTTCTGTTGCTTCAGGACAAAATGCAAAACTGGTTTCTTTAATTTGTCCCTGTAGATAATGTGGAAGTTCAAACTGACCCAGGACATTTCTTCCGTTTTTATTTCTTCAGTTCTGGGTGAATGTGGTGTCTTTGCAAAGCAGGATTTACATAATCTGGATATTAGGACAGATGTCAATTTTTTTAGAATATAACTTTAAAGAACAGGAATAACAGAATGTTCTTTCCTCTGTTTAAGAGCTAAAAATATTTATTGCATCTTGGGGGTTCTTTTTTTTTTTTTTTTTTTTTTAATCAGAATATTTAATCTTTTGGTTGGCAGTGCTCCTCATTACTGGAGACAATTTGATCAAATGCACGTTCAGTCTAGGTCAGGAAAGAGTTCTGTGCCGCATAACAGCTGTTACCTGCCATTTATTCACTGAATTCAGGAGATTGATGTGCTTTATTGGGCCAGCACAGCTCTCGATTGCAATGTCCTTTAAGTTACTTTCCACAGAATCTGATTTAAAATACGCATGCCTAATAAAAGAGCTCTTGGAACAGGGTATGTATTTAAAACCTCATAATAATTTATGTTTCTGGTTGGAATGAAAGCACCTGGCTTGTTTATTATGACCTGTTACTGGCTGCTCCTGTTAAAGACATTCCCTCAGCGGTGGGTAGGATGTGCATGACCAGGGAAGCAACTATGGGAAGAATGGAAAAAGTTTTAAATTATGTCTTCTGAGTCCTCATTTCTTTTGCTAATGCTTGTTGCAAAAGGAGGCTGCAGTGTGATTACAGAAGATTTGATTCTGTACAAGTATCTTCATGAGTTTCTGTATGATTTTGAATTTCTGTTAACCAGTGGGCTACTAATGGAGAAACTATCTCTTGCCATTCGGAGAAACTGTATGGACATCACCTTTTTTTTTTGTGGTATGAACAACAGAAGTAGGACAGACTTTTCCCCCCTTTTTTCCATTTATTTCAAGTTGTGCTGACTGGATACATACTCCTTTTAAAATCCCTTTGCACTGGAAACATCCATGTTTTGCAGCAATTCAGAAACAAATATCCCTGCTCTTGCACTTTTGTGTCTTGGCAGTGATCCTCAGGGACCAGAACATGGTCTTCCACTGCTGTAGCTGTGGGCAGCATTGGTGGATGGAACTCCAGAGCTTTGGAGCATTGGCTGTTGCTTGGCTGTCTGGCTGCCCAGGCAGCTCACTCTTCATTCTACCACTCAAGCTGGAAAATAGTTATGTTCTGGGGAAGCTACATCTCTGGCCATAACAGCAACTTGCACCCCTGTCTCTGACATTTGCTCCCTGTGCAGGTCTGGTGCCTGGGGTGGCAGTGGCTGCTCTGGGCAAGGCTGCTCTGCAGTTCTGCTGTCAATTAAAAGTTGTAGGTAACACACACAGGGTGGAGGCAGGGCATGGTGTGCAGTGGCTGTGGAGGTGGTGGTGGGCAGAACAGGAGTGCATATTGTCATGGAGATCTGTGTGGACCTTTTCACACTGGTTTCTTTTCACTGCATTGTGAATAAAATAAAAAAGAAAACAGTAGCAATTCTCATACCAAGATGGTGTCATGATCATCCCAAGACAGAACTGTGCTTTCAGTTGCATTTAGGAAGTCTGGGCCCTTGCTGGTGCAGGTGGATTTGAGGAAGAAGTGTGGGTTTGAGAGCTGGATTTGGCTTAGTCTCAATCTTAAAACTTTCTATTTTAAATTTAAAATACTGACCCTCAATAATCAGCCTTTTAGTTGTGTTTTCTTGAACTAATGGAAAGAATAAATTGTTAAAGCAAATTTAAAAGAAGATCAGGACCATGCACATTAGCCAGATACAGTGCTTGTTTCTGTGCTGACTTTAAAAGCAATGCTTTCCTTTCCCATGGTAGAGCTGGATTTGTAGCAGTTGGCTCCAAGTTTCTATTGTATGCCTTTTAATTTTTAAGCAATTTGTTTTTACCACAAGTCTGTTTCTGGAGCAGCTTGCATGGCAGAGTGGGAGACTTTTTTTATGGAAAGGTATGAGCTGTCATTCCTTTCTACATGCTGTGAGGTGTGGAAATATAATTATTGGTGTTTACACAGGAGGAAGTGGAAGCACAGAGCCATTCTGTGTGAGGCTGGCCAGGAGAGCCAGCGCAGGCTTGGATGAGAAACAGCATCCGGCGCCCCTCTCAGGCCCTTGGGAATGGCTTGGCCTGTCATGCTGGGCTGGCTGCCTTTGAGGGAGATGGAGGCAGGGGGAATACAAAGGTGACAGGGACAGAGCACATTTGGTCAGAAATTACTGTTGGTCAGAATCAGTGGCATCATTTCTTTAATGCATCATTTCTGTTCAGTCTGTGTCCCATTTCCTTTTGCAAAGGCACTGCAGAGGAAGTTTGTAGATATGCGAGATTGCACCGCTGCTGCTTCAAACCAAATTTACCCGAACACAAAGGCGTCACCCCAGTTTTAAAAATCTGTGTATGTAGGGTTTTTCACATTCAAACAGTTACTAACTTTAATGCTGAGAAACCTCAGCCTGAAAGGAAACCTTTTTATAGTCACCATGTGAAGGAGTATAAATAGATCTGTAGATTGAAGGGCTCTTTCATCCCCTGTCTGGAGCAGCCAGGACAGTGGCTGCTTGTGCTGTAGAGCTGGTGGGTTTTCAGATTCCTTGGGATCTGCAGAAGCCAATTAAGGAAAAAGTAGTTGGTGCTTTAAAGTACAATGCAGTATATAAGTTTTCATTTGCCTGCTTCCTTCTTCCCCAACACTTTTTTTTTGTGGTGTGTTTAATGAACAAGTCCCACACTTTCAACAAATTCATCTCCATTGTCCTTTTTTTGTTTTGCCTTTTTTTTTTTAGTGGAAACTGTGACTCATATAATATTTTAATCTCTGTTACTGAGCATCATTAAAATGAAGATTGTTCCCCAACAGTGTGTTTTAGATTTAAGAACTCTTCATGCTGTGAGTGCTCCCTGCATTGAAGAATGACATGTAATAAGTTGATGAAATTTGAAGTTTTATAAGACATAGTAACTTTATAAGACATAGTACTCATAACTTTTTCTTATGTAAAGTAACATACTTTGTGATTTTAAATTCTCTTTGATTTTATACACACAGGCACATCTTACTTGACAATGTATGAAGCACATTAAACTGCTAGTTAAGATAGAAAAGGGGATAAGAAAAACAAATTACATGTTTGAAAAGTAAGATTGTCTTTCAAAAAGTGTCCAGTGTTTGCAAGCAGATATGACTTGCAGGATGAGGAAAGTGTATTTCAGGAGGACCATGAAGATGCTGCTTAGTCCCTCTGCCTAAGGTATTCTTGTTAAAAGGGGACAGATGAGCGTTGAGCTCTTATGTCTGTTCAGTAGGTGTGGTGCAGGGGGCATGGCTGGTGCATTTGGTGCCATGTCCCAGCCTTTGGCCAGAAGCCTGCGCTGGGCTGGCCCTGCCTTTGGGCACAGGCTTGTGCTCTTGGTTGTGGGATTCCCTGCCTTGCAGGAGACAGCAAAGGGAGAGCAGTGTGGTGTGTACATGGCTTGTTAACACCTGCATGCTGTATTTTGGGAAATTTCTTTCACTGTTTCTTCCAGGGGACTACTTAGCATGTGTGTATTCTCCTTCCTTCCTTCCTTTCTTCCTTCTTTATGGGTCATGTAATGTAACAGTGACAGGCTTAATAGTGGCCTTAAATTTTTAAATACAGGTTGTGAAAGAAAGAAAACAAAAACACAAAAAAGGAGAGGGGGAAAGCAAGTGCAAATAAAGCAGATGCGTGCAACATCCTGTGCTTTTACCCAGCACTTAATTTTTAAAGGGTTTTTTCTTTACCCACAAATGCCTCTTCCCTTAAAGAGAAACATTTTAGAAGCTGCATACTCACAAGTACTGGACACATCACATAAAATGCATAACAGCATAAATCCTTCAAGTTAGTAATTAAAAAATGGCAGGACTTTTTTTTTACCTTTTCATGCACTACCATTTCACGTGCAGCAAGCTTAAGATGGAGAAGTTTTTCTTAATTTCTTTTAAAATTGTCTGCGTGGGACTCCTTGGCTCACCATGGCTATAAACTCATAAAGGGTAGAGGTTTCATTTAGAAACCATCCAATTTAAAAGGGAACTGGGCGGGAGGTAGGAAACAATGCTGAGTGGGATGCTTAAATTGCTCAGGATGTTGTAAATAGAGCTGCCGCCTTTTGATCTTGTGAAGGGCTGCAGAGATGCCTTTGCTTTGACCAAAGGATGTTGGAAGCAAGTGGCAAGAAATCACCCACCTTCCATCCTGTTTTCCACAGTTGTTACTTGGCTTATGACTGGTGTTATTAAGGAGGTGTAAGGAAGCAGCTCAGACAAGGCTTCCCTTTAGGGTCTTGTTGCGGCTGGAGAATTAGAGAGCGTGTTTGTTTCTGGTCTGTTCAGATGTTTTATGGCAGCCCCTTGTTGCTCACTGCCTGCTCAGGCTGGCTACTGGCTCTCATTAGGTGTAACATCAGGCTGCTGCTTCGGAGGGGAAAAATGAGATGAAAGCTCCTGCATAACTGCGGAGAGAGCTTGAATGAAAAGTTAATATTGGGAGATGGCCTGTATGTTATTCAGAGAATAAAGTAACTTGCATGTAAAGACCTTGCATGGCTGAAGTGGGGAAGGCTTATGTGTATATATATATTAAACAGTAACAGAATATAATACATACACAGAGTTAATTTTTTAAAGAAATACTTACCACCCACCCCCCCCCCCCCCCCCCCTTTTTTTAAAATAAGGATTTAGTTGGAGGCAGTGTTTCAAGGATGTAAATTGGCTGAAGCCAGAGACACAGAGGCATCTCTGGCTTTTGGTGAAGAAATTTAGTGGTGAACAAAGAGGACCCTGTTTCAGCATGCTGCTGCCTGCTGTGCACTGGGGAGGCAGAAGTGGCTTTCTAATGTCACCCATAAATACAGCCTTGCCCTGTGCAGAAACTGTGACTTCCCCACTCTCATGGGCCAGTCCTTTCTTCTGCAGCCTCTTGTCCCACTGGAGGACAGCACCATCAATGAACAAAAGGACCTTTGCTGCTGCATGGTTACCTTGCCTTATGTCTTAGCAGTTTGAAACCACAGCCTGTGCCTTTTCTGAGGAGCAAAGGCAGCCAATTTTGATTGAACCACATTCAGCTGGGGACAAGTGGCTTCTCAGAATGCAGTGCTGCAATCATTCAAAGATGCTTTTAAATGTCATAAATTAGAATTGCTGTCTCTTGCCTTTTACAACGCAATGTCAGTGCTGGTAGATGGACAGTTAGCTGTTTGGATGGTTTTTTATATACAAGACATTTCCTGCATTATTTAGACAACTGCATATGGGGGAATTAGTTTATTAAAAACCACCTCTTCCTGTAGAGATAATATAATGTCTTTACGGCATATATAGTAAACTGGTTTCTTAAACATTCCTGGTGATTTACAGAAGCAATCTTCCCACGTATCAGTGAGGTTGTAAACTAGAAGACCTGATGCTAACCTGAACTAAATTCCAGTGAAGTTGGGGACAGAAAATATTTTCAAACATTTACTAGAAAGATACATATTGTATGTGAATAATTACATTCTAATACTAATCATAGTTTTTGCAAGCTACTGTATTTTAACTTGTCTGGGGTTCATTATGGTGCGGTTCATAAACAAGATGAAACTATGTGGCTAATAACATGAAATGTTTCCTACTTTGATCTAATCAGATGCTTGTCTCGAGCTGGTGGTTTAGATCTTCATCAGAGGAGAGGAGGATGTCGGAAATAAGTCCTCTGGAGTGTTTCTCTCTTGGCAATTAGCCACAGGAGCTCCATTATTACTTTTTGCCTGGATCAAATGAGGTCAATGGCGTGAGCTTCCTGCATGAGATCTTTCTTAGAAGCAGCAGCAGATGGTAACTGTGAACATCTCCATCCTGCAGGTCTGTGTCCTGACAGCAGCCACAGGATGCAGTCTAGAACCTCAGAGGGAGGGGTGGGAAAAGCAGACAAATGACTGGGGGGCCTCTGAGAAAACAGCACTTTGACCGTATTGCTCTGCCTTAAGATAAATATTCACACCTTTCAGAAAGTTGTGATGATGATGGTTTAAAGAACAAGGTTGCATGAGTGGGAGGCCTGCTCACTTCAGGATTAAGATCGCAGTGGCAGCCACCTGAAATTCAGCATAACTTTTGCTGTGCCATTTTAAGGAAAACTACTTCAATGTTGACTAAAAAATGAATGCATTAAAAGCAATGCCTTTATGCCGATATGCAAATTACAAATATAAGGGTTTTTTTCTTCTACCTCATGATGAATTTCCATTATGTTTATGAATCAAAAAAAATTCTTTAGGTCTGTAATCTTTACGGTGAATTTGTGTGTAGAATATTCCCTTGAAGTGTCTGTAGGAGTTCCTCATGAATGAGACACTGTCATCTTCTGCAAATGAATTTGTTCAGTTTTAGTAGTAGTGTAATCCACTGACTTTCATCTCTCTGGAATAAACAGTAGAAATGAGAAAATTGTATATTTGTTAATGAACTATTGGTGGAACATCTTTAACCCTGTTGACCTATCATGCAGTTTCTGCTATGCAGTATAATTAAGCTGCCTTGTCAAGTGAGGAAACAGTTTTATTTAAAAATAATACTTAAATATGCAAATACTTTTTGTGATAGTAAACAGTGAACTTCATAGGTATGTCTACAAATAATTTGATTTGTTGAAGTTTGTCAAAGTGGGGGGGTTTTTGGGTATTTTTGTAGAAGATCCTCATTGAACTTGAGTGAGTCCATCCATTGAGTCCTTCCATCCGAAATTTACGTGCATTTAATGACAAAAGTGAGCTGAGTGGTTTAACTTCAAAAGCCAGAGTTTTTAGTTGTGGGGCTCTTTCTGGAGCTGGGACATACTAACCAGAGTTCTCTCCTGACCCCATCACTGTTTTCACTAAAGGCAGCTGGAGACAGGCATTTGGATTTGTATTCCAGCATATCCTCTAAGTTGGCACATTCCCATCCAGTTAGATTATGTAAATGGTTTTATTGGCCTTTATTCCTTCTCTTCCCTAAGAGAGATGTGCCCTGCTGCAGTGGCTCAGGAGTGGATCCTGGAGTTTCTCTTAAGTGCAACAGATGTGCCCTGGGATGCAGGAAAAGATAGCAAAGAAAACTAGGGTTTAACTGAGAGAATTCCTTAGACCTGGCACCCACCCTTGCACCTTGGTATACCCTAACCAGGTTTTCCTGGGCAGAGGAAAAATTGCTTAGTGGGAATACCGTTTCAGCTATTTGCATGGTATTTGTATGGATGTTTTTAGAATCTTCTTGATCAACTTGAAAACTATGCACTTGGGTGGGTAAATCAGATTTCATTTTGAAATCAGTATTACCTGATCATGTGGTGGTAGAGGAAAGTTTGGAAAATGTCAACTCTGTGGCTGAACAAAATGGTGGAAAAAACAACACACACACAGAGGAGAGCCCAGAATATTTTCATATTTTGGTGTTTGTGAAATCTGGAGATACAGTATTAGTTTTTGAACCTTGTCCATAGTCAAGGAATCCTTTGCACAGGGTAACTGGTGTAATGAAATAACATTGAAAAAAGAAAGGCGGAGAAATCCACCAGAGAAGAGAAATGTATAATAATATCTCAGTGAGGCAGTAAAATGACTTCAGTCTTTCAGTACACTGATGCTGGTGGCTAAAGATAATCTAACACTTGTTGCTGAGGAGTGTGGTTTTCTGATGAGCTGATTTTAAGAAATGAGGATATGAAATACTTAGAGGATATTGTCTTCTGTCTCTGAAAGGAAAGATACCATCTCACTCATATAGGCTGGTTGAAATTTTAATTAAACTCGAGCCAAAAAGCATTGCTGAATAGACGAAAGCAAATTCATTTAGAGACTGAAGAGACTGAGGGTTAGGGATTTCTATGTGAGAAAGATAAGGAAACATTATTTAATATGTTTATGCCATGTCTATAGTAGAAATATTTCTATGCTAAAATCTTAAAAAAAAGCTGGGTTTCAATTGGGATGTCCTTGTCAGGGATGTAGGATGCAAAAGAGTCGGAAGGCAGGGAAGGAACATGGTCGCTTACGGGAAGGAAAATACTTGTGAAGGGAAGAAGAATTATTGTCTCTCCTCCTGTCATGCCTTGTTTTCTTCCTGCTCCTTCAGCTGACTGAGTTGGCAGACACGTACAAGCAAATGCTCTTTAATTTTTGTTTTGGTACTCCCTCCTCCCCGCCCGCAGCTTTGTGTCGTGGCTGGCTCCTGCCTGTGATGCTGCTGCAAGGCAGGCCCGGGAGGGGCGCGCAGGGCCTGGCACTGGCCGGGCTCGGCGGAGCACAGGATGGAGCGCGGTGCCTGCGGAAGCGGCGCCTCCCAGATAGGCATTAGCGGGATAACTGACAGCATGCCTGCTCCAGTACAAAGAACGACGTTTAGGCATGGTTGCGATGATGTGTTGAAGTAAACTATGTTATGATTATACTGCTACATTCTTGGCAGGCTTACCGTAAACCATAGTGCGCTTTTTGGTGTGTTACGTGGCTTTTTTTTCCCTTTCGTATGGGTAAGCAGATTAGTTAATGCCTGCCTTTCATGAGCCTAGGCTTTCATCCTTAATGCTGGGGTTAAACTGCATTCAAGCTGTCTGTAGCCTGTGAAGGTCACACTACCATTTTGATTTCCTCTCCCCATGTTGTGAGCCTCCTGCAGGAGCCGGTGCGGAAGGGTCACGCAGCCCCGATGCAGAGACTGACCCCTCTCCTCCTGCTCTGCTTAAGGGATGCTCTTCTACTCTTAAGTGGTTTTTCAGAATAAACCGGTTTGGTTTTTTTTCCTCAAAACCACCCTCATCCTTTTCGTTGTGCTTATTTAACTGCCTGTCATTAAATACACGGCTTTAAAGGCACCAACTCAGAAGTAGGACATGCATTTCTCTCCTCACTTCAAGATCTTGTGGCTTGGCTTTAACAGGCAGGCAGCTCCCACCTTGGCATGTCTGAGTGAAATCGATTGCCCTGACATAGGCTTCTGCTCCTAGGTTTTGTGCTCAGGAGGACACTGCTTCCTTCAGCCTATCCATATTTACATATGCCCAGCCTGGACTGGGCTACCTTTCCTCTTCCCTCCCCTGTCACAGCATCGCTGCTGTCTCACCCACTGGCTGCCTGAACATCCGCCATCTGGTCCTAAAAACCAAATGAGAGCGATGTGTTGTTTTAATTATTTTCTACTTGTGTGGTCAGGAGGTTATTTGGTCTGGTGAGCTCTACTCCAGGCAGGCCCTTACTCTCATTAATACCACCTTGCATACATCCTGCACTAGTACAGGAATGGTTGAGTTATCCACTTGTGTGGCCGGCTCTTGATACAGCACAGTGGCCAGTATTTACAATTATAAGAGGAAGCTGTTAGATGTGGATTCTCCTGTATTTTTCTCCAGTGATGGTAATTATCGATGAATATTTCAGTTTAATCCCAGGACTGAAATCTCTCTAAAAATTTACACATAAAAATTCCATTATCCTGAAGTAAATTTGACTCATTTAGATTTTGAAACTGTATTTATTAAAGATCCTCTTTTCTGATTTGAAGGAATCCTGCACAAGTATTTGTAAAACACATCAGGCTTATCAAAAGGTGTAACACTTGATGGAAGAAGAGAACAAAAGCTACATATAAGAAAAATAGTTTTGTCAGCTTCTTGGACAAGGGATCATTTTTCACTTGAACAGACAAAGCAAACACTTGCAGCTGAACACTGAAGCTGGAAATGCCTGTACAAGATGTTCGTCATGACTTTTAAGTTTTATGTATCCTTGATGGAATCCTGTGGTCAAGGGAACCCATCAGACTGTCACAGCAGGCAAACTCCTGCCTCCAAATCTAAACAGATAAATGGCAGATTCAAAAATACGTTCACGTTCTATTTATTGATACACACTTCACTGCAGCAGCTTGGTGTAGTGCAGAAACAGGGCTGGACAGGGTTTTGTTTCAGTCTGGTTCCCATTGTGTTTCTTGATTTCAGAAAAACAAACCCTAAGGGGATGTAGCTGGAGGAAAACGGTGGTAATTAGGGGCACTGTGCACTGGATTTGGCTGGGACTGTTGAAGCTGGCTTTACTTCCAGCTGCTGCTGCAGCAGAGACAGCTCCTTTCGTTCATGCTGGGGATCATAAAGGACCTGTTGCACCTTGAGAGCAAGAATAGCTGCTCACGTTGTCGCAAGATTAAGCTGACATGCCTCCAAGTCACTGCAGGGCTTCTGAGTCACTGTTTAGATGGTATGTTTAGTGAAGGCCCTTTCAAAAGGAATAAATCCTTTCGATGTGTCTATGAGAGTTCAGTATTGTCACGTTATAATTTGAAATGGTGGAGATTTCTTTTATCTCTTGGGAAGCTAAATAGCTCAAATTCCTGGGGCTTCTTTAATGAAGAGACCCTACATTTTTATATTTACTTTCACTTTTTATTTAGTAGCAGAGGTATTCTCAAATATGCTGTTCATATGTCCTATATTAAGAAATATGGGGGGGGGGGGGAGAAGTGAAAAGAATGCAACGCCTTTATATTTAAAAAGGAATGTTTCCACGTCATCAGCATGTTACAGAGCCCTTGGACATTTTGTGGTTGTGTGGTTGATGATAGGACACACAGGAAATTCAGACTTCTGCGTCTGAGTTAGGCAGCCTGGGTTTCACAGTGAGCTAATGCACAGCTACTCCTGTGAGAACTCTGTGAATGGTGTAATGCACAAATCTGTGTTACAAGGAAACTCCAAAACATGTTCTCAGTAAATTAACGAGGAGGTTTAGTGTAGGCTTCAGCATGCATTTCAGAAAAAAACCCCACCCATCCAAAAGTGTTTGTGGTTTCTGAGTTCTCTCACACCGCCTGTGCAGATCCCTGTGATGCAAACCAGGTTTTAGTGAATTAATCTTCCTTCTGTCCATGTGTTCACCACCTCTCTCAGAAACAGGGCACAGCTGGGGAAGAGGGGCTGTGCCTGAAAGGAGTGATGAGTGGGAGTCATGAATAATTGTTATTTCCCACAGAATAATTCAGGTGTGGTTTTGGATGAAAAGGGTATTTTATGGCAGTTCTTGAGTTGGTATAAATCATGTATGTATCATTATGTTAGGGGTCCTCATCTGTGTTTTTGTTTGTTGGTTACGTCTTTTTGTTTGGAGTTTGTTTTAGGGCATTTTTAGGTGGGTTTTCTTGTTTGTTAGTTTTAAATACTGCAACTTGAATGCATGCTTCCTGTTGTGCAATTTTTCACTGAACTCAGCAGAAGCTACCTCCTGTCATTTCCCTTTGAAACCAATATAATTGACAAATCTTTCTCCAGTTTTCTCCCATCAGCTTAATTTTTAACTTTTCCTTTTTTCTGTGCGAGGCTGCAAGACATGTAGGTTATTTTAAAAAGCATAGGCTAATTTTAAAAGGCCTTGGATTGTCTCATTTTGAGGGAACAATTACAACTTGTTCATGACCTTGTGTATTGGCTCCAGACCTCTGACTTCAATAGCCAGTACAAGTGTATACTGATTAAAAGGAGAAGAACTTGGAAGAAGTATTTTGAGTATTTCAGAAATATCCTTATGTATGGTGCTAGATAAATGTTAAATGGGAAAATTTTGTGTCCTCAGTAAATTCCTCTTTTAAAATAAAAATATTTGATGCATCTGGCAATATAAATCCTGCGTGTTGTTTTGTCCAAATAAGGCAAATATTTACACTTTTCAGGTATTTTAAAAGAAAACTATGAAAACAGCAAGATATATCTCATCTCATTATACCAGAAGATATTTAGTATTTCTTGGAATATTGCTTGTTTGTTCTCTTGTATCTTTCCAAATGCGCTAAAAATACAGTTTTGCCTTTTCAACAGTTTGCTACTGGCCAAGTAGTGTAGTATCAGAACAGCTGATCTGCAGGTTTAGCCTCCAAGAAAAATCATTACATTTCAAAAGTCAACATTTTGCTAGCCTTAAACCTTAATTTTGAGGTCAGATTTCAGCTCTGAAAGTACTGTAGCAACCATGGTTAAGTTAAATAGTGAAGACTTGGGCATTTAGAAAAGGTAGTAAGGATTATTAATTTCTTTTTTTTTTAATTGGGAAATATTTATTCCTTGCTACCCTGAAGCATCATTGCATGGATGCCCTGCGGTGTGAAATAGTGAACCATGTGCTTGACACAGAACATGGCCCTGAAAATACAAGTTTTATAAGGGGAATATTGGCAGAACACAAACTTTATTAATACTTGTGGTCAGTCTGCTCTAGTGTTTAAAATCCCTAGTTTCCATGTTACTTTGTAAACACAGCTTTGCTTAGCTTGCTTGAAAAGTGACCCTTTGTGACTCTTGGATTTGTGCATACTTCTACTTTCACTCAGGCTTTTTTCTCCTAAGGAAAACTTGGGGACATTGTTTAAGATATGAGATGAGAAGTGCTGGTTTTGCCTTGTCCAAGGAGATTTTGGATGTATAGTAAGACAGCCCTAAAAGATATTTTTTTAACCTCTTCAGTAAGTAGAGGCAGCATTTGCAAGTCACTCTTGGCAGGAGACAAGATGCTGAAACACCTGACACTCGAACTCATCTCTGTTGAGAAAATATTACATGTTTTGAAAGGTAAAGCCTGCCATTGAGGGGCTGTGTTGTGGTTATAAATACTGTCTGGGCATTCATAGGGAGATGGTTTGGCTGTGCTGGTCCCTGCTGAAGACTCCTGCTCTGCTCCCGGCAGCTCCTGCATCACAGCTCCTGCATCACAAGGTGTGGAGGCATGGGTGGGCCAACTCACTCAAGAGCCAGAGGTTAGAGAGGGCTCGTGCCCAGGGCATCTGAGGGGATGTCTTTCACTCTTTATAGCATATGAGTGAATTGACATGCCTGTATTTCTCTGTGCTATAAGTCTGCAAGTAAATTGAACCCATGGTGATACTAATCCCAGTTGATGGCGCAATGTTGGGGATACTGTTGCCTTTGCCCTCACTCAAATGTGGTGTTTTCTGTTCTGCCAGAGGATGCCTTCGGTGTAAGGTCAAGCCCACATTTTATCTCTTAAGTCCTCCTTCCCTTCAGGGTATCATCAGGCATTCAACTTACAAATCCTCTAAGTCTTCTGAGGTGTTTTCCTATGTACATTTTAAAAACTACGTAATCTCAGTGAAGAGCTGCTTCTGCTAAGTTGGCACACCTTATATTTGATTAAACCTTTGCTTTGTTCTTGAAGGACGGCTTGGCTCGCTTCACAAATCCACTGGGTTTCCCTGTTGGAGACATAACAGTCACCTAGAGTGATTTTTTTCCCCCCTCTCTGATTTATGGTTTGGGGGAAAAGGAATTGCCGGAGAGGGCAGGTCATGCCCTCTGTCTCCAGCTGATTGCAGAAAGTAATTTTGGCAGAGCATTTGGTAACATCTGCCATTTGACATGTCAGTGTTTCCTATTTTTCATTTTCTTTACTTTGCTTTGTTACTTTGCCAAACAGTTCATGCCTAGTAATCCTTACTATAGAAACCCAGGTCACTTTTGGTACAGTTTTACGTCCTTGAAGCAATCCCTCCATCAGTTCATATCTCAGTATTTACCTGCAGGTACATTCCTTCTGACTGCAAAATGGTTTGGATTCTTTCTTCTGTCCCTCTCTCATGGACTCTGCAGCGGCTGCATCTCCCCAGCATGGTTTTTTTCCCCCCCATCTTTCTTACGACTTGGAGATTTGGCATTTGTCCCTAGTTGATTTACCAAGTCCTATTCAGGTTGCAGTTTTTGTGTTAGGAGTCTGGGCTTTTATGGGCTAATAAGTGGTGGTGTTAACTGCTCTGATCAGGAGGTGGCCAGGGGATGGTGCTTCCCTCCCTGACTGGCTGAAACCCCAGGCAGAAACTCTGGAGCTTCGCCCCTATGAGTGCAGGAAGTCCCTGTGAACAGTGAAGGTTTTAGGGTCAGTATCCAATTCATACAGCTCAATCTCGCTGAAATGTGGTTTATTTTATGTGGACTGCAATGCCACTCCATTTTGTTGTCCTTTTCCAAGGAGCCATCCCATGAAGTTTGTGTTGCAGTGCTGGTGGTTTGGCCCACCACTTCTTCCAGTTAGGCAGTGAAAGAGCTACTGCATCTTGTCTTACGGTATTGCAAAAGTAAAACAACTGTGTTTGGCCCCTGTACTGTCTGGTGAAGCACTGGCCTAGAGGGACTGAAATCTAGGAAAATCTACAGTTTTTTTGTATGTTCTGTGTTTTAGTATAGAGGAACCTAATGGAAATACCGTAGAACCAACATGTCTGCTTCTGTACATTGACTTCATAATTGATTTTTGCAGTGACAGCCTTTGAAATTCATATTAGAAATGATTTTTGGCCTCATCCATAAAATCACCTTTTGGAAACTCAAGTTTGACATGCAGTTAGAAGGAATTTATTCACCACTGAGAATTTTAAAAATGTGGGTTACATTTTTGATTCTCAGGGCAAAGAACTCTGCTTGTTTTGTGTGTTCAGAGTTGGAAAAGCTCAGGTTTAAAATCTGAATAGATATTTTAATTTCTGCTATGCTGTTGGTGAAAATGTTTATAGCAGGCTGTAGTCGTTATTTCCCCCCATAATCGGAAAGAGAGCCTGTTGAGCAGATAACTGTATGGATATACAGGCATTTGTAGAGAGATGTTTTCAGACAAATCTGCACATGCTTCTTCTTTGTCAGCTTTTTCTCAACATTTACATGGTTCTGCAACCCATATTCAGCCTCCCAGATTTCTTCCTTTTGACAGGATGTTCCTGCAGGATGGGTCAGCTGGAAGAATGCTGCCTGCCCCACGTACTCCATCTCTGGATTTTCCCATGTGCTGGTTTCCCTGTGTGATTGCAGGTTATGAAAGCCTTGAAAAAATGCTGCTGCCTCTTTGGCAGTTTGGTACTGGGGAATTGATCTAGAAAACATCTGCCTGCTGCTGGAGGTAAAATTAGCAGAGGCAGCATGGAGGTGCTGTGTGTTGTTTGGAATTTTGTTTTGGTTGGTGCATGGATGGGGAAGCCAAAGGGAAGAGGTGCAAGGATTGTGGTGCAGGGTTCGGGATGCGGTAGCCCGATTGATACATGCCGGCTTGAGATCTGCTTCTCCCCTCCTCGCTGGCACTTTTTCCTCCTTCCTGTGTTATAGCCAGCATTTGGCTACAGATAAATGTAGGAATATTTCAGTGGAGAGCAGGAGTGCCCCTGTCACCAACAGCCTGCTTTTAGATCAGCTTAAGTGAAGCATGAAAGCATAACCATAAGTTTTAGCATCCCTGGAAGCTTTCCTTCCAAAGGTGTTTATGTAAATGAATGAATTAATGGGGGGAAAAAAACCCCAGCTGCAAGCAATAATTGTAAACAAGTGGATTTTAAGCTTGTTGGTTTCTGGAAGGCTGTATTTTGTTCTGTTCATCAGTGGGGGTGGCTAGTTTGAACTGATAGAGAGGACTTGATAAGAGCTAAGGACACTCATTTAGAGAGGAGCAACCAATGCATAAATATGCCACATCCTTCCTGATCCCTCTTAAATGTATCCATGAATATTTGGGAATTGGTATGTGCTCAGTGACAGGACCCAATTGGACTAATCTTGATGTGAGCCAAAGAACAAAGCTTGTGTGTCGGTGAAGTTCTTTAAATATAGATTGTTTGTATTCACATTGCAGCCAGGTGAGTGTTTTCTACTGATACACTTCAGTAATGTGAGGTTTGTGTTGTCTAGAGGTCCAGACTGTAAAGAATGTAGGAGTTACAGGGGGTTTTATGTGTGATCTGTAGCATGTTGTAGATCTCTTGTTTTTACTTTTCACTGATAGCATTGCTGGCAAAGGAAGGGCTTTTTTGTATGTGCTATATTTTTGGGGTTCCTCCTGCCCCCTTTTTTTTTTTACTGATCTTGCAAATGGTGTTTCATCTAGCCCTTTAAATGATGGCATTTGGGAGTCAAACTTTATGCCTTGTTTTTCGTTTGTCCCTCCAATATTGAGCAGATGTTTCTAAGAGTTAATGTCGCTTCTCAGTTATCTCTGACAGAAGTAGAGTCTGCTCTACATCAGAGAGTTTAGACTAATGCACATTGATCTTGGCAGGGAGAACACAGGCTCCTTGAGCTCACTAGGCAGTACAGGCCTGCAAATTGTTGTATTAACAAGCCAATTAATTAATAAGCAGGAAATTGATGTAAACCCCGAGGCAGTATGTACTGGTACTATATTCTTAGGTTTTGAAAAATAGATGTTGCTTTAATACAGAACATGAAGCACTCTCCATGCCGTTAAGGTCTAGGTGGGTAAAAGCTTTTCATATTTCTTTTCAAACCAAACTCCCTTTGATAGTTGTCACTGCCAAAAATTGCTCTCCCTGTACTTTTCCTCCTCTCCCAACTCATGTTTTTCCCATGCATGTTTTTCCAAGGAAGCAAGTGGAAGAGATAAGATCGTTTACCTGCTAAGTGGAGTGGTGTAATGGGCTATTTCTCTGCAGCTTAACTACTTGGCTGCCATTTAATAGACTTGTATAGGTTTAATTTTGCTGCTTTACAGATGCAGCAGAGGCAGCTGCACAGAGGTTTCCAGGTGTGCTGGGGGTGGTGCCTTTAGATCCATTCCCCTTTGGGAGGCAGAGTCCATGCCATGCAATAGCCGGGGCAGGCAGAGAGGTTTCTTTCTCTCTGAATTGAGACATAACAATACTTGGGTGGAGGAGAGAGGAAAATACCAGATTTGGAGTTGAGTTCATTTATGTTTCTCATCAGTGACTTTGTACACCCCAGGAATGCATTGCATTGATCTAATCTGGTTTTCATTCAGTAGCTCAAAGCCTCCTCTGTGCTATTCATTTCTTGATAGGCGCTGTGCAGCTGTAAGAAGTAAAACTCAAATTGTGCTGCACCTTGAATTAAGACTCTTTCTCTGTAAGGCTCATATGCCTTAGGAAAATTTGATCCTCAGCATTAAGGAAGCAAATGTAAATCTCTCTTCTGAAATAAATCACCTGAGTTTATAAATGAAGTTCATTTCTACAGTCTTGGTAACTAAGTTTGACAGTGTTACTCAAACTTGTGACATTCGTTTTTAGACTGTATAGGTTGTTACGTACCTGTCCAAAGACAATTAACATTTGTTTACAGTTGGCTGAGTTTTTCAGTGTTTTAACCTGCTATCCCAAAATTTTGTATGCCAAATTTAGTCAATTACTTTTCTAAGGAATAAGGTATATTTTTCCTTGGAGAAAGTGATGTTCACATGGATTACTTTAATATTTTTTCTCTTTGAAGCTGAACCAAAGTAACAAGGCAGGAGGAGAGGAGTGAGAGCACAAGCTTGTTGCAGCTATGGTTCTTCCATCACCTTGCCATCAACCAGTGTTTGCAAGATGGGTCTGGGGTTTCTTTTTTCTGGAAGGTTTAATGTGGAAAGCCACACTCTTGGCACATGCATCTCACCAGGCTGACTCTGCCTTCAAAGCACTGCAGAAATGCCACATTCAAAAAGAGTTTTTTCTCCCCCTGTCAGGATATCACTTGCTGTGCTTCCTCCCTTTCTCCGTGGTTCTGATGGCAAACCACAAACCCTAAATTCAAGGCAGGTTTTGATGCAAGGCAGTGCCCAATTGTGTGTGAGGGGCTTTGGTGTCTCCCCGAGTTTAGGTGGGTAGCATCCATCTGTCTGTCCGTGTCCATCCGGCCTGCCCCGTGTCTGCTGCTTCCCACTTGTGCCCACAAATGACTTCTTAGGCTGCTCTGTGGAACAGAGCATTGCATTGGCCTGGCTTAAAAAGAAGCATTGCAAAGAAAAAAGCCCCTCAGAGCAAGAAGTGTTGGGGAGAGGAGGAGGAAAAAACCCCCTGACCTGCAGGTGTGCGGAGAGCCAGCTCCTCCAGCATTACAGTCTGAAGGTGGGCTGGAGTTCCCCAGTCTCCCTTCCCAGGCTGTGCCTAAAGCAGTGAGATAGGGAAGAGTCATCCTAAATAACTGGGGTTTGAGACTGAAAGCCAGCAGTACGTGTTGGACTACAGCACAAACATCTTAAATAGAAGGTGGCTTTACGAATTAATTTTGGAGCCAACCTAGATGAAAAAGAAGCCAAATTTCTTATTCTGCTGAAATGATGGGGAACCACCTTACAGTTAACACCGGTGATAAATGTCAGACTGGTTTGTATTAAAAATGCTTTAATCTGATTTGGCCCCATTAATTTTTAAACTAGCAGAGGAGGTCATTAAATCACAAGTCCCTTTTTTGTTATAAATGCTTGCACCTCCGTGTTCCCTCTACTTCCACAGATTCTGCTTCTAATTAAAGTGGCAATGTGGTTCGTGGCTTGTCAAGCAGATTAATGTGCTTTTCAAATCTGGGTTTTTCTTTTTTTCCCCTTCCCCTATATTGCTTGTCTTCCTGATATTTTTTTCTGGGAGGAGTGTTGCTACTGCACCTGTATACAAAGCCTACAGAAAGGTTTTGGCTCTTACTGTGCAGGCTTGGGTGCAGCATGGAGGAGCCGGGGGTGGGGAGGCGAGGAGCTGGAGAGAAATCTGCTCGTCACAGAATAACACATTCAGTCTCGTTTTCCCTTGCATTTGAGTGACGTGCGTTCTTTTTCCGATGCCGTGGATGCGTCGCGTTCGGAGGTTCCGAAACCCGCTGGCCCTCCTGGTTGCATCCTCCCCTGGATGGGACCATCCGTGCTTGCCTTCTCGTGACTGAACTCGAAAGTGGCAGGTCACATCCCATCAGTGATGCGGAATTTGCTGTACCAGGGGCTGAGCTGAACTGGCACCTCGCCAGCAGCCTGAGGGTTGCACTTAATTTGCATATAAATTTACATAGGAGTTTAATTGGAGGTAAATGCACATGTTTTTTATTTATAGAGCTCTGCAAGTGTATACACAGATTTACTTTAAAAAAATTAACCAAAAAAACAACACACCAAGCTCACCTGCTTTAAAGCTGAGTGGGATTAAGGTTATAAATGGGGCTTGGACCCCATCACATCAACAAGCCCCTGACAGCTTGTGGCCCCTTTGGCCAGGGGCTGTTCATCTGTGAGGTTCCTGCCAGCCTGCAGCCCCATCTCTGCACTGTGCTTCCTCCATCCCTGCTTCCACCAAAAAGGCACGGAGGGACCATAAAGCGTGCTTGTTTCAGAGTGGCTTTGGAGCACGCCCCACTCTTCTTATCTGCAGGCAGCCTGTGCTGTTGCTGGATTCTGTGGACATGCAGTTACAAGCTGTAGCCCAGAGACCAAATAAGTGTCTTCCTTCCTCTCCCTCCTATGTGATATACAGCCCTGGTAGGCTCCGTGGGCAGCTTGCTAGAAGATAAAATTAATTTTTGAGTAATGCACGTTGGAAGGAATAATCTGAACGAGACATGCACGTTACTGGGTTATAAATTAACTGTAACTACTGAGGAAAAAGATGCGGGCATCACCCAGCCTGGCTCTCGCAAACCTTTTCATGTTCTGTTGTAGCGTGACGACAGTCAGGCAGAAATAAAATGAAATAAAACAGTGCAGAACAGAATGAAATACAATTATGAAACTTCTCTGTTGTTCTTGCTGAATTCGGTGGTCTGACGTCAGCTCTAAAAGTGTTTAATTTTGCTCATCTCAGAATACTGACGGAATGAAAAGCTGGCCGGAAATGAATCATACAATGAATAGAGGAATATAATTTTTTATTTTATTTTAATGTAGTTGGGGAGGTGGAATTGAAGCAATTGAGATGAAAAGGTAAAATGCTTGCGAAGTGTAGGCAGGTGGATTTAATGAAGGAATGCGTAAGCCACTTACGTATGGGTAGAAATTAAATGGCAGAAGTGTGTAACATAATAAGCAGTAGAGAAGTAAATGGAGCACTGCTGTCTTTAACCTTGCTATGCAATAGGTCGTCCTGCTTCTCTCATGGCTCCAGCACGACTTCTGACATGATCCTTTAACCAGGGCAGGGGCAAATGCCACTCAGTGAGACATTTAAGTCAAATGAAAGGGCCGTGTTTGAAATGGTTAAAGGGAATTCTGTTTTCACAGTGAATAATTAAACTGGGAACTGATTGCCTTCTGTGCAGGAACATCCGTGTCTCTTTACAAATCAGCCTTCATCCTCTGCAATGCATTGTTCATTAAAATAGACAAACAAAAGCTCATAAGGCGTGTTAAGCCATTTTTTCGAAATCAGGTTCCCTGTTTTGTTGGGGTTTTGTGGGTGTTTTAAAGCTCTGATCTCAGATTTTGTGCTGTCTAAAATGGCTGTGATAACTCCGTGATCTTGTGCACTGAGCTGTTAATGGGCAGCAGAAGCTCTCGCCGAGAAATTTAGTATGGCTGAGAGTGTGCTGAGGAAAACGAGGAAGATGAAAACGCTGAGTCTGAAAATGAAGGTCTACTTAATGCTTAAATACACAGATTAGAATCTAAATAATATAAAGGCTTTGACAGTGCAATACGCTTTTAAATGTATTTTTTTGAGTTTATGTTTATGGATTTATCAAGTAAATTGCCTTAATCTTCATCAGATCACTCTGAAAAATGTTCACTCTGACAATCCACATATGCGTCTGTAATAAGTGCATGCAAATCAGTAACAGTATGGACTCTTAGGCTAAACAGAATTTAATTTGCCAGATCAGAGGTAAAAAAAGAGAACAAAGCTGCAGCACAGGAACTGATTTAGACTGATCTTGCCACTCCTCTCAGGTTTCTGATGCAGGGCTGATGTGTCTGTGTGGATTAGAGCAATGTACAATGTCTGATAGGCCAATATAGGGTAGAAACCGGAGAAATCTACTGAGCAAAAACTGAACAAAGCTTTGCCTTCAGGAGAATTTGTAAAAGTACAATAAAAGTTCCAGCAGCAGCTTTATGAAATATTTCTCTCTGTCATCACGGCCAGTTTGACTCATGTTTAGCTACACTTGCACTCTTACTTTTCTTTTAAAATCTCTGAAGTACTTTCCCCAACCCCTTTTTCTGTCAGCTTTGGAAGGGGGATGCGGGGGAGGGAGCAGGAAAATTTGTTCTAAAGCCACTGCTCTGTGTAACCCACTTTAGGAGCACAAACACTGACTCTCTGTTGTGTAGCTGACCCCGGTGAGGAGGGACCAGAGTGTCATGGGGCTGCTCTGGCTCTCCTGAAGCTCACAGGGAGACTGTGCTGCCCGCTGGCTCCAGATGTCAGCCTGGACATGCAAGCTGCCTGGGCCGTGCCCCTGTACTCTGTGTGCGTGTTGTGCCATCCCATCTCAGCACAGGTGAGGGATGGCAAAACCCTTGGGGAAAACCTGTCGTCCTTCTTTGGCAGAAGCAAAGCCAAACAATTCCTTTTGGCAAGCCATCTCTCCCAGTGTCTCAGTAGATGTCTTCTGTAGGCAGTCTGGGATGGCTGCCTGCCATTCGCCTGTTTGAATTACGATAGAACTGATTTCTTTTTGTTCTTTGCTTAAGATCCCGGATCATCTGAACGCGTCATGCGAGATGCTTTATGGTTTTGATTTTCAAAGGTGTTTCTTCTTTGGCTTGTGCAGTGCTGTGGTTTGCTGGCACTGTGAGATGCCCCCGTGCTGTCAGGACTGGTTTTGTTCTGCTCTGTGAAATATTGACATTCCCGGTGCTGGCTTTTGCTGGTGTTAGCACGCATAGAAAAAATGCCTGATTAAAGGTTTGCCACATGTTGCTCATCTGCGTGAGTTTTCTTTGTTCTGTGACTTTGGGCAATCCTGTGTATCTGGCAGTACTTCTGCTGTGTGAGAACAGGGTCTGTCTGTCTTTCTTGATTCTCTTGGAAATGTGTGTGGTTTCTTTAATGTAGTAATTTTATTGAACAATTTTAAATGCAGTTCATACGTGTATATTATATATGTATACTTGTTAAAAAGAAAAAAAAAAGTAGTAATTCGTTCCAGAAGGGGAGAGAAATAGGAAGGGCACATTCAAACTGAAATACTGTTTTCCCAAGGGATTTTCATAGCTGTTGAAGTAATTCTTTCTTTGTGTTTTCTCTCTGTGTAACATACATTGCCTTCTTTCTTTTAACTCCAAAATGTAAATTGCTGCCATTATGTTCTGTATTCCATAAGATTCTTGAAACATTTTTCTCAACTTAAATGCTAAGAGCCCCATAGCCTCTAAAGCCTACCAGAAATTGTGACTATTTTCCCCAACTTTTTAGGCTTTATTTTCAGATGCTTTCGTTTTTTGGCTTCATTTGATCTAAGTACATTTTAGCAACATTAACCACGTAGTGAATTTTCTATCACAGAATCTTACTGAGAATGGATAAACTTTATAATAATTTTTAAAAATACTCATGGCTGCTCCCTGTTACTTGGTGACTCTAGAAATTGCCTGATAAAGTTCTGCATTATTTTAACCTCCTCAGGCAGAAATTTTGGTCTTGAAAATTTGTAAAATTCTGTGAAGTGCTATTCATCAATCAGTGTTTTGCAAGAAAGACATAAAGGATCATTCCTGGATCAAATCTGGTATTTTATATCTACTGGAAAAAAAAAAATCCCAATCCCATGTGCTACAAAATAAATATTTCTAATCTTTTCCAGACCTGAGCATCATGTTGCTGCTCTGAGGAAAGTACAGCTGGAGTGATAAGAGAAGCAGCTGTGCTGAAAGGAAAATGAAGTGGAAAGGTTTAGCTTCATTAATCAGGGTGAAAGGGTTTTTTTGGACTTGAAAGACACAGTTGACCACTTTCGGGTTGAGTGAAAAGTAGTCATCTACAAAGTATATCTCTTTGGGAATGGAAAAATAGTCTCAAGTATATGTGTCACAGACAGATGCAATGGTGTGAATATTTGAAACAAGTTTTCGTAGAAAAAAAATTAAAAAGTGAAAAATGTATGATCCTAAGGGGTCCCTTTCAGCTGGATATATTTTGCAAGTCTGTGATCCCCAAGGTTTTTCTAGTAATAAATTGATTATATTTGTCCTGCTTGTTTCATGGGCTGCTAAGTAAAACTAACCCTGTCAAAGAGGGTACATACTGTGGTGCCCCAAATGAGTAGCCTTTCTGGTTGGCTGGATCTGGCTGGGGGCCGTAAGCTGTGAATAATTAGATTGTAATTAAAATCTATTTATCACCTTTTCTCTTTCCAACTGATTTAGGCAGTGATGTTAGGTAGATTATTTTGTTCCTTCTGGTGTCAAAAATACAATGTGCCACTTGCAAATACTGCAGGGTTTTAAAATGCTCCCTCCATGCGATGATAAGAATTTTTTATATGTACCTATATATATATATGTATATATACATATTTTTCTCTATTTTCTGTTTCACAGATGAGTTATGAAAGTATTTGTAAAAATCAAAACCAGCCAGTCTTTTCAGAGGAAGCACATTTTCTACTGGGATTTTCCCCAGTACATGCTGTGATCTGGCTTGGGGGACAGTGACACATCCATGTGAAAGTCCCAGCCTCCTGGCTGGAACATGGAGTAGTGTCACTGCTTCCCAACCTGCCTGTTTCACTGACCCCAAGGTTACTGGTCCCTGACTTGCCAACCGAAACATTTTGAGTGGGACTTCCCAGGGACCTTCTTGTGGCATTATGCCATTGCACAAAACTGATGGAAGGTAAAGACATTTGAGGATTGATTTGTACTCTTTTTAATAAAGCAGTGTCTGGAGTTACTGTAGCCTTAGGGAAAATTCAGAATATTTCTGGAAGAACTAGACTGATTCCAGATGTCTTTCCCTTTAGCCCGGATCTCTAGCTGACCATGCTTTTCTGGTTAATTCCTCATAATAAGCTACCTAATTTGGTGGATTTGTGAAGAAAGGCCTTGAGATGAAATCTATCCTTTTTAGAAATACATGTATTTTTCCAGCAGATAGTCTGATGTAAAGGCTAGGCTTAAAAAAAAAAAAGTAAGAAGAGTAAAGTTGTTGTAGAAATAAAGCAGGATTCTGGCACCAATTGTCTTTAGAAGTGTAGTGTTGGACAAAGTTTATAGGTCTTGGCTTGTCAGACCTAAGAGTATCTCCTGTAGAACAGCTGAATGAGAGAATGAGAGGAAGGATACCATAAAGGGAAATTAGGCCTGAGATGAAAATGCCAACACTTTTTTTTTTTTCCCCCATGCAGACAGCAGTTCTGGATCAGTTAAACAAAGGGGGGAAAATATGCAAGGGACTCAGAAAAGCACTTTTCAAACTTCCAGGTCTGGTTTTAATCTTGGGCATCCTTCTGTGTTTCCTTGCCAACACCTAGAGGCCTCACAAGTGCTAAAGCGCACAGGATTTCCAGTGGCAGTAATCATATGTAACAAAGATCACTTGATGAAGTCACACTTGCCAAGGCAAAAAAAGCTTTAACAGCTTCTCCTGAGCTGAACTCCTCCATGGCTGTCCTGCTTTCCATGCAGACCTGGGGAAATGCTGCTCTGGGCTGTGAACACTGTCCAGCCATATGATAGACATCCTCAGGGATCATTAAGGTGCAGTGTGTAGCAACCAATGTGCTGTCCTGGACAGGTGTGCAGATTCAATGGAGCTGCCTGGCTGAGGAGAGAGCTGGCCAGGCTGCCTTCTGCAACAGCTTCTTCTGAATGCAGCATTTGTAACAGGCTGTTTCCTGCCGCTTTGGTTACTGGGCAGATAAAATGCATTTGATATCCTCTTAATTCATTGCCGCTTTTAAAGTCATTTTTTTAAAGTCAGCTTTATTGCTTCCGAGTAGCAAGTGTATAGTAAGAGGAGTATAATTTTTCAACTTTCCTTGCATCTCTTCAGCCTGACTTCCTGCTGAACTACTTAAATATAACCACTGTATTTGCTTCTCCTGACTTCATGGCAATGTTATATATGCTTCTCAGTGAAACCCCCAAACAGATGAAAATCTCTTTGACATCTGCCTTTGACTTCCAAAGAATCTATCATTTTGTACTGTGCATTTTTTGGATGTATATGCCTTCAATTTCAGAAAAGTGAAAAACTTCTTCTCCCTCCCCCACCCCCAGCCATTAAGGTGATTCATGTGTATGTCGTGCTTGGTGTGTCTCTGAGTTTTTTTCATTTTACACCATGTGTAAGGATTTGCAGATGAATTGAAATGTAACGACACAAAATTAGTCCCACTTTACTGTATGGACTTACGTTTTTTTCTGTCTGTTAGCAGTGCCAATGATCATTCAGCAGTAAGATAGTAGAGTAGACAGTAGACACTGCAAAATCCCTAAACCGATTCTTAACTTCCCAGGCTCCTCCTTTGTTCTTAACCATGTTGTTTCCACAGTAAGAAATCTTTTTGCATTGCTATTCACAGGAGCAGGAACATTAACCAGATTTGCAGATATATGTCTACCTCCATAATTTTTCTTGCCATTCCTGTGGCTCCAGCTCCTCTCTTGCATGCCCTTGGTGCATCTTGAGCATCTCTGTAGCCCATCTGGTTTTCTTTCACATGCTTGTGAGAAGCAGCCTTCATGCTGCAGCCATTGTGCCAGGGCTGGAGAGTTCCCAGTTTGCATAGACCACAATTCCAAGCAAGCCCTGCATAGGATCATAAAAAGCATTTTCCCAAATACGAGGTGGATTACAGGGACTGATTTACAGTTCTGTTTACATGAGGGGTTGGGCTATTGTGCCTTCATTTCCTGACATGATTGCATTTGTAGTGATGTGTGTCTGTGTAGTAACAGGAAGGTGTGATTTCAGCTCAGGTGGGTGTTGCCTGCTCTGGCTTCAGCCTACCAGCAGAGCTGTAAATATGTGAAAGAAAATAAAATTCATGAGGATGCAGCAGCATGGGTTTGAGCCTGGGTGAGCAACTGGAATATGAGCCTTCTGGGTATGCCTAAAACATGTCATGCTGGTTTGGTAGCTAAAACTCAAGCCCATGCTGTCACATCCCTAATGCCGCCTTTACTTAAATTTGTTAAAAACCTTTACAAAACCAGACAGACATAGTGAGGGTCTGTTTCAAAGGTTCTTTTAGTTAGGAGCATGAGACACTAGTTAATGGCTGCTTACTGTAAGAGAATTTTCCCATACATCTGGGTCTGAAGGGAGCTCATGCTGTATCTTGAAGAGAAGTCAACTCCACTCAGCCCCTACATGGATGTGAGACTCAATCCTCAGGTTAGATTGGAATGATGATCTGCATTTTCTTACAAGTCAAGTACTTTCCCAAATGGAAGGAAAAAAAAGGTTTGTCTTCAACTTCTCAGAGTTCTGTCAGGAGTAGCAGCATGAAATCAGTTTTACTATTTCCTTATTAAAAAAAAAAAAAAAAACAAACAACCAAATAAAAACCAAACAACGAAGCCCCCAGAGTTGCTGTTTGGGATCAGCTGAAGCAAAGGGCTCAGAACTGGAGACAGAAGGAAAGGAGATCTTGAAACAGTTTATATTTAACTTCTTCTCTCTGGCCTTGATAGATGTCCTAATTTCCCCAGATATTTTACTCTCCACTCACACTAACCAGTTGATTCCTGATCTTGTTATCCAGATATTAATATTGCTCAAGGCTGTTAATGCCTAAGCCGTGCTGTTTACCTGTAATGCTGAATTGAGGGGGGTGGGGAAAGGCATTTTTTAGATCATTTGAATAATTTATTCCTGGTAAAAGGATTGGGAAGAAAAATCTGATTTACAGAAATAAAGCCTTACATTTGATCTAGACATAACAATTCTTGATTTAAATTCTCCTGCAATAATTTAAAAAATCTTTTTCATATACTTGAGGTGTACCTTTGAAAACAGTAAGCTTTTACAGAATGGAAAAGACTTGTTTTTAGATAGCTGGCTGTTAGCTTGCTTGAGTTTTTAGTAAATAATTTCTGGTGAGTTTGCAGTGTTTGTTGTTGAATGTCAAATTGCTAGTATGACTGCTTGAGATGTGCCTCCCTACATTTCCAGTGTTGCGGAAATGAAATCTGTTTGGACCTGTCATAACTGAAAGATGAATCCTGGTTTTGTTACAAAGGTCTTCAGAATTTCCACAGTGCCTATGGGAAGTGAAAATTTATTGAATTGTGGTAGGTGCTGGAAAGCAGGTAATGAGCTCTGCACACCAATTCTGATGTCACTTGTCACTCTTCTGATCAGTGCACTGAAAGCAACCCCATGTATCCTCCCTTCTGGAGACCACAATTTGATAAAAACCATTTATTTTATATTTCCTTCTAGAAAGTTGTTTTCATCTGTGCTATACACACATTGTTCATTTTTGTGTTAGTTGACTTTCTTGGATAATCCTGTTCAGAAACTGTCTTGTCATAATAGCTCTGAAACCTTTAAAAAAATTATGAAAAGTAATATGACTGTGATAGTTGTTACAAGACAGAATGGACATCAGTTCCTTTATGTATAGTGTTTATGAACTCCACCTTACAGATGTCCTGGTATTTTGATTTAATTTTCAACTTCATACACATTGAAGAATAAGAGTCTCCTCTCCATAACTGACCAGTTCCTTTGACCTCAGCACTGTGATGCATTTTAAAATTGATATCATTGTTGTGGTGGATTTTTTTTTGGTGTGTTCAGTTTATTAAGGACTGTATAACCACATGCCCTTTTAGATGGACTAAGATGCCTCTAATACTTGTACATTGTCCTTAAAGGTGAGTCAAGTGATATGGAATATGCAGGAAACATTGGAAAAAGGAGCACTGGTTTTCAAGTACTTGATTTGTAGGATTAGGTCATTTTACTAATAAGGTAATGTTTTAAATGTTGTATACTCCCCTTCTGCTGAGAAGGAAAAGAAAGTTGGACTTCACACAAGCAGAAACGAAAATAGCAGTAGCTATAAACTGCTTTTAGACAAGTATACACAAAAAAGAAAGTGAAGTGATTGGACATTTGTGGCGTCCATTCATAAAATTGTAAGATCTTTGACTTAGTTTGCAGATATTTGCAAGAGTACACAGTTGCAGGTATTGTTTGCAGTTGTGCTGTTGGATTATTTTGGGCTGGACTGAGAGTCTGTTCCGTAGGGGCGAGAGAATGCTGAGATCAGGTGAGCTGATGTAGTTTTATTGGTTTTGTGAGCTTTCTAGCAATTGCATGCTTTTCCTCTCTTCGTTTCTTCCTCCTTCTGGAGGTGTAATGCTGGTAGATGCCTGCCAAGCCTTTGGAAGAAAATCTGGGAAAATACAACAAAGTGTAAGCTGCTTCACAGACATCTTGAATGTTGTTTTCAGTGGAGACTGGAAGTATATAAGCAGGAATTCAGTGTGCTCTGTTAGCAGGGAGGAAAGCTGGTGAAGGGCCTGAGGAGATGACGGCCACTGTGAGGGTTTGGGCCGCGCTGGATGCAAGGAGCAGCAAGGCAAGGGTTTCCATGAAGGGAGGAGGCCACTGTGTGTGGGGAGTAGGCCAGCATGCTGCCATCACCCTTCTGCCCTTCACCAGCCAGTTTATAATCTATCAGCAGATGCCCAGGAAATTGCACAAAGGGGTAGGATTCACAAAGGTAACTCCTGCAAGTGGTGTGGCTGAACTGAGGAGCAGGAGGAAAGCTGGTGGCACCTTCTGGGTGCTGTGTGCTGGCCAGCAGCAAGGATGGTGCTGGGGAAGCTGAGCACAGGAGTCACATGCAGTCAGATCTCATTAATTCAGCTGCTCACAAAGCAACTTGTTTGAGTAACTCAGATTTATGTCTGTGAACACGTATAAATTTTTTACTTGTGCTCTACTTGGTGTGGCAGCTGGGGAAGCTTTTCTGAGACTATCATCCTGCCTTTTCCCTGATAGTGAATGGGAGAGTGCCCATGCTTCCAGAGCAGCGCCCAAACCTGATTCTGATATGAGTAATTAAGCAGCCCCACCTTTATTTCTTAAAATGCAGCAGCCGGACCCTGTAAGATGCTTGGCTGAAATGGAGAAGTGGTGGTTTACTAATTGATTTTGCTTTTGAACTCCCTTTATTGCCTATGTGTGGCAATAGAGGTAAGAGAGAGAGTAGGGAAAGCAAAGTAAAAGTCAAGTGAAGCCATTTTGTCTCCTCCTTTCTGGGCTGGTTTCCCCTGTACCAGTTTGGATTTCTCTGCGAGGGGGCTCTTTTGTGCATAGGGCAGATTTTTGTGAGCTCCCCTCCCCAATACCACATGCCTCAGTGGGATGGGTGCCCTGCCTCTCCTTGCCCCTCATAACTGGGCTTGGGAGCGGAGCAGTGCTGGGCTTGGGCAGGGGGATTGGTTTTTAACACTCAGACACAGCGACCTTTCAGACATGGTGGCCTTTGGGACGATGTGCTGCAAAGTTCGTGTAAAGGCTCACATTTGTTTGAGGGGATAAGCAAGTCTCTGTCCCTGAGAAGTGAAATTTCACTGCCCTGGTCCCAAGGTGGTTTGGCACCTTGAGTTACTGCTCTAGCAGAAACATGTCCTTTTCTCTCTTTCATGTAAGAGAAATACCAAATCATAAATTTGATGGAATGAACCCATTTGAGGTGTTTGAGATGCACTGTAGAGGAAAAAATGGTGAAAACATTTTCTACATGGGTCTCCTCCTTCTCAGTATCCCTCTGTGTTTAATGTCACCACCCTTGTCCAGGACCACTGCTGTGGCTACAGCCTCACCATGTTCTGTACTCAGTACTGAAAACAGTTTGTAGCCTTTTCTGTATTCCCATTTTGATGTCTGTCCTTTCTTCCTTCCTTGGCCATGGCACTCTGCAGTATGAACAACATGTCACGCCGATTGCCTCCAGCTGTGCCAGTGTCCATCATGAACTCATCCCACTGCCTGGGTGGCTGCTGATCCCCCCTGAGCTTGGCCCATTTGCCCGCACCCAGTGTGTAGGGTTCTGTTGTGCAGGTGCCAACCCCTGCAGGCACGGCAGAACGGGTCTCTCTCCCTGAGCATCTTCTCCTCACAGTAATTAACGTTTGCAGGATCTTAAAACTGTTTCCTAAATTAAAATAAGATTTATTACGGAAATAGGTCATGGTGCCATCTGCATCATAGATGGTGCTGTGTCCTTGAGTGCTTATCCTAGGCCAGCCAGGTTTCTTAGGCATGTTAGTTAGGCATAGCTGCAGTGCAGAGAAAAGGAGTAATTTCAGCACAAGCAGATGAGCATGCGTTACTTCCTGGAAATTCCACGTAAAAACAATTTATTTGTGGGTGAAATTGGACATCGTGTTCAGAGGTTGTGTGGTGTATGCAACTTTGCAGTATTAAATGCTTTGAGGTCTGTGATGCTTCATTTTTTAGGCTTAGTTCTGCACACTCAGACATATGCTGGGGGTTTCCCAACACCACACTGGCCTTTCACCCAGCCTTGCTTTCCCGCTCTTCCCCTCTCCGTGGGTCTCCACTTGCAGCACGCTGTACACCAAAGGCTGGTTATTGCCCCAAGGTAAAAATTGTTCCTCAGGTTGGTGTCTTGCCTAAAGTGAAGACTCTGGTCAGCCTTCTCTCACTGCCAGTTTTGTTGTCCTATTTCTCTTAACTATACTTTTTTAAGTTAGTATTTCATGGGTTTTACCTGACTGAGACAAAATATATTATTTTTGCACAGTAATTTAATCTACTGCCCTTCTCAGTCCTTCTGGAGATGAATTTTGAGGTTTTTGTTTTCCCTGTGCATTTTCCAAGTTCCAGTAGTTTTCAGCTCAGAACCTATTCTGCAATCGAATAAGAAGGTTTATTATTATAGAAAGTAGGGGGGGGGGGGTGTGTGAGAATCTTACCAGATTGCCATTCCTGGCAAGTGTTACAGGCCAGAAACACAGGAAAAAAGTTCAAATGGAATGATTGCTTTTAAACTTTGTGATTTATGTCTTTTTTATCCCCCTTTTCATTGCCTTGGTCTTGTGTATATTTTTGGTCATGAATCCGAATTTTTGCCCAATGAAGTTTGCTGCAAACTGCACTAGATAGTTTAACTGTGAAGTAACTTCAGCAGTATTTTCATTTGCTGCCTTTTTCATTTACATTTCAAAACATTTCCAATCTGTAAATATCTTTCTACCTCCTTATACTTTTGGCACCATACTTTTTTGGTGAGGTAGCTGGAGCAAAAGGATCTCTAAACTGAGAAGTAAATATTTTCTCATTCCACATTTGAAATGTCCCAGCTTTACTCTTGCATGGCTAGGGTTTTTTTCCCCGTGCTATCCAAGACTGGCTGTAGAAGGTAAACACTGGGGGAACTAAATGAGATTACAGCATCACTTTGGTAGTGTTCCTTAGTGAATGGGCAGTTGATCTGTCCATAATGCAAAACACTTAATGTATTGAAGCATCTAAGAAAGCTACTACTTCACCACTCAGGGTTCAATTTCAGAATAATAACACTTATTTGTAGGGAAAAAAGAGTTAGTTCTGTAGATAAAGCAGATATTGTCACTCAAAGCATGGTCTTTTTATTAACCTCAGATTTATATGGTTAAGTAATTGTTGTATTAGTAGCGTTTCTTGATTGGTAAGGTGGAAAAAAAAAGACAGATGTCTGTGTACCATGTGCTTCTTGTTTATTTATCTGTGGTGGGCTGGGGCAAGAGAATTGGCCCGCTCTCAGGGGGCTGTGAGCGACAGAGAGCTTCAGCTCTGCCGGCTGAGGCTTGAGACACAGCAGCTCATGGGCAACACGTGTCATGTACTTCTTTGTGTGTATGTCTGTCTGTCCTTTCCTGCACATAGCAAAAGGTAGGGTAAAGGCTTCTGCAAAAGTGACATATACTGAATTTTGGTTTTCTTGAATAAACTGGCTTACAAAAAAACTGTTGCTTTCCACTATTGGTTTATATATGCCTGTGATTTTCTGTGGAAGCAGAGCATATTTCTCCAGAACAGAAATTCACATGCAATGGCTGAATGCATGGGTTGGTGGTAGTACATACAGAATGCTTGGAGGGACTTATTTTTTCTTAGTATGATACTGTTCAGATTTTGGAACTAAGGAAAATTCTTGTAATATATCTTTTTCTACTTTGTTCTTCCAATTTCCATAACGTTTTAGATTAGAAATGTCATAACTTTGGTCTGAAACTAAAAGCTTGTTACTAAGAAAGACAGGAGAATATTCCTAAAAGGAAAAATATTTAACCTATCTTCTTCCTGGCCATTTTCTTAAACCTGTAGTAAACAAGGTGAAATTGAGTGAATTTCTGTTAAGCAGACTCCTCTGCTTTCAAGTCACGTAGGGAACAGACAATTGATGGCATATTTCCAGCTGGCAGAGCTCTTGAAAGGTAGCATGCAACTTCAACTCCATTTTTTTCCCTTTTCAACATATGATTGTGCAAATCTAGCTAAGTTCATCAGAGAATAAATATTCCTTCAGTGTGTAAAATGAAGAATAAATTTGTGAGTTGGATTCAGTGAGTAAACAGATTATTATCATACTACAGGTTTTTCTTAAATATTGTGAATGCTTTAGACACTCAGGTTTTTCAAAGAGGATGTGATGATCAACTTGATATCAACTGTCAGAGTTGATATGAAGTCTCATAAGTTATCTTTTGCTTTTTAGGTTTTTTTGTAGTGAAGAAGGAGAGGGACAGGATAAGGAGTTTGCACAGTATTTCCTAAAGCTTGTGTGGAAAACTAGGCCATTTAAATCTGTCATCTTTTTCAGAAATAGAAGAAAACCTCACCACATTTTGGTGGTGGCTGTTGTTTCTCCCACATGAGGTACTTAGGGATTAATAATGGTGTTTGCATTTGCTTTTGGTTGTGTGTTGATCATGTTTTGCCAACTGCTTGTCTGAGTGTTAGCAGCTTCTCATGGCCTCCCCTCTGGTAAAATAGTGGGAGGTGATAATCTGACCTGAACAAATAAGTGACAAGCTCTGCTTGCCTCCACGTGTGGCTGGTGGCTGAAATCCTGCTTCTCCCATCCGGTATCCCTGGGACTGTTTGGGGGCCTGAGGACATTGTATCATCTGGGAGCGCCTTAGAGGGCTAAAGCGACTGCAGCAGCGCTGTGGGTGTAAGGTCAGTGGGCTCTAGCAGATTCCCAGGTTTTGAGCAGAGACTCTGTTGGGAGTGTATCTCTGTCAGAGTAGACAATGCTGGTTGCATCATATTTTAAGAGCAAGGTGCATTTGTGCAGTGCTTTCCCTGGAAACATTGTTGCCTAGTGAAAACAGTTTACATCAACCCAAAACAAGCCATGTGACTGCCTATGGTTTAATTTGGTCACACAACAGAGACAGAAAATCATTGAATTGCTCTTTCCTGACAAGTACTCCTTCAATGGAGTTGGTGTAAATTTAGTCAGTTCACTTTGTTGAGTATCGAGAGCAGTGTGATATGTAAATAAAGCTTTATCAGACGAGATAGATTTAAAATTCCACAGTTGGCGAGGAAGCGTTAGCAGTATAATATAATACAAATATTTACACAGTAACTTCTAAGTCTTCAATAAGTGCTTAATATTTGAAATATGTGTTGTGAAAACATTGACTGATTAAGCCGTACCATTGCTGCTACATCTGTATGCAGCGACTTGCAATGGCTAGGATGCAGGAGTCACGGGGAGGAATAGGTCACCCAGCGATGCAAAGGCATTTAAACAAGTTACACTTTTTTTTTTTCAATTGTGATTAGGATTCAGCAAGATCTGCTCTCCCAAGGCGCACATAGCTCCATCCCTGCGTCCTGTTGGAGCTGCTGCTCTCAAAGGGTGCTGCATTCACGTAATATGACTGGATGTGATTACATGCCCAGTGCATCTGAGACTGCCCCGTAGGAAAATCGAGCTACCAAATTTGGCTTGTCCACAACATGGAGTATTATCATCACTAGTCTGTTCCTCCTCCTTGTATCTGTCATGGCCTTTGATAAGAATTGCAGTGGGCTGAAATTACAGGTGGTTAATCTTTTGCCTGCTTACAGTGTCACAGGAATGGTGCTGGTCTGCCTGTTTTACAGGAGCAGAGGCTGGTAGCCGAGGAGGTTCCCTCTTTGGGTGGATATATCTGCTTTGCCCAGTCCATAATTGCATTCAGCCTCCAGTTCCACCATAATTCTTGAATGAGCTAACAAAACAGTAGACTCAACAGACTGCAAATTAAAATAAATAGAAACACAGCTCCTAAACTTGCCGGGATGATTCTCTGTTGCCACCTCATTTGCCAAGAGACTGCAAGAGCTGACCCACACCTAAAAATGTAGGGCTGTTCTAATCCAATCTTCATTTTTTTCCTTCTCTCTTCTGGCTACCCTGATTTGCCGTCTGCAAGCACACAGCAAAGCTGAAAACCAAAGTGGTTTGTTGTGTGCTTAAAGTGTGAAGTTCAGGTTGAGTTTATTGTTGGTACTGTGGGTATGGTTAAATCACAGACTCGATTGCAAATGGCCTTCGTAGCCATCACTGCAGTGTTGCTAGATACAATTGTGCCAGTTCCTGCAATGTTTTGGCAGAAACCTGGTTTTGATAAGCCCTGCTCTGTCTAGACCCCCGTGACAATTTCATTCCACTAAAACTATCCTTTTCCACAGAGAAGCAACAGACAGCTTCCATCAAACCCACACTCTTTTCCCTTGGGAGAGTTGAAATGATGTGTCTGGTCATGCAGGAAATCCAGCCCACGTAATGAAGTGCCCCCTCTTCTCCTACAGCAGGCTAACGCAAACAACCAGCACCTGATGCTGATGATGTGTGGGGAGATGTGTATCAGCCTATGCTTCTGCCCACTCCCTGGGCAGCTGCAGTGGTGCCTGGCTCAGTCTTTGGGAGGGCTGGAGGTAGGCATTGCTACATGGGGCCCTACAGAGTTCTCCTAAAATCTCAACTTTGCATTTACTCCTGCTCCAGTTGCTGAAGGTTTTAATGTCTGGGTCAGCTGTGGTGGTAACATGGAAAGCTAGATTATACAAGAGAAAGGTGACATAGCAGGTGATTTCACCAGAAGCTGATGTTGGAGATGTTGCTCTGGATGGTTTAGCAGGCAGGTGATGTGTTGTGAAAATCACCTGCAAATGTCTTTTTTTGAGATAAGGCTGTAATACTTGCTCATCCCTTAGCATGATGCAGATGAAGGGTAGGAGAGTTTGCTGAAAAATGATGCAATTCTTGTACTGCTTATGATGTTTTTGCAAGGCTAAGAGCAAATAATCTTGAAATGAGCTGGCAGGTTTATGATTGGGTTTTATGAGCTTTTACGATGTTTATAATCTGGCATTGAACTTGCAGTTTAAGAGGTGAAAGGTTTAAAGGAACACAGTAGCAAAGGTGTACTGCTGAATTTCTTCTGGGTGTAATTTTAACATACATCTTAGATGCTTCCCTGATGTGGCAGCTTTGTTGAAGTATGGCCTGTACAGTTCATAGTGAGTGTGTCGCTGAGTAAAATGGACTCCATCCATATCACATGTTTCACAGAGGGAAGAATTGAATGGAAAATTAGATTTTGCCTTCTCTAAGGAAGGACGTGGATTGGAGACAACTGCCTTGTGTGGTGTAACTGCCTTGTGTGGTGTAAGGCCCTGAAATGCAGCCTTGCCATTTCCTTTTAAATCCCAGCCCCAGAAATACTGTACATTGTCCATGCCTGCTTCTTTTCTTTGTTGTTTTTCTGGTACCAGTAAAAATGTAAAGTCTCCTGCAGTCTTTAAACTGGAATTCTTAAATTATGGCTTTCCTCCACGGTACTTTAGGAGAAAATGAATACTTTTTCCCCTACTCTTTTTCTTGTGATTCTGCATCCGCTTCTTTTGATGGATGTGTGCTTCAGAGGTCCTGCCTGCAGATGTTTGCATATGTACAGCACAAGCCTGTTCTTACTTAACTATCCATTTCTGTTTTCCTGTGTTATCTCACATTGCTCCGCGGGGCTCGGTGAGCAGCAGGTTTGCTGCTGGCTAGCTTTTTGAGGTTTCTCTTATGCACAGTACTGTATTTGTCTCCTGGTTCTTTGATTTGTAATGTTTTGCCTTTGATTGCTGCAGAAGGTATAAACAAGCCTGTCAAAAGCCTTGTTTAGCGTGCAGATTCTGTGGGGGTGGCTGGCAGCCTCAAACCCTAAAATAGATCTAGCAATGAACTGAATGGCTTAAAACCCTGGGAATTTAATTTGATCTTTCTTGTTGCCTTAAATATTGGGACTGAATGAGAATTTCTCTAACAGCACAGAAGGTGAACATGTTGGTATGTGACAGTAATAGAAGAAGGGTCCAGACCTGCTGTCATTGAGATGCTCTTCTGTAATCAGAGGCTGGGCTTGGCCGTGGGTAGGGGCTTGTCTGCTGTAAGTCACCATAACTGAGGAGGGGAGTGCTGTGTCCTCTGATGGTACTGCCTCCATGGGGACAGTTGTTCTGAAATGCTTCTCTGGATCCTGTTGTAGGATAGTCGTTGCAGGAAAACCTGAAGCAGACCCTCATGGTTTTAGCATCTGTTTTATGCTGGCTTTGTGAAGGAAGAAAGAAGAAGCTGCAAAATCACGCAGGGGTTCCTTTTTCCCCCGCTTCTTTTTCATGTAGCACCATGCAGTTAGTAATATCATAGTTGGGGTTTTCAGTTGTGGTGGTGAGAAGGTAACAATGATTTGGCTTCAACGTGCTGCAACAGCTGCAGAATTCATTGGAGCTTAGAAGCCTGTGAGTTATAGCTGTGATGCCATTTACAGCTTTTATGGAAGAGCTCTTAAATTTGTGAAATGTGTTACTTTTTGAAGTGCATTATATTTGTAATTTGAATTCTCTAAAATCCTCTCTGAGGGGAAAAAAAAAGCGTTGAAAATACTCCTCTATCCTCTAAAAACACAGGGAACTCTTACCAGGCGGGGTATCAAGTCTTTTAAATTGAGTGATAGAACACATAGATGGATTTGTAAGTGCTAAAATGTCAATTAGTGCACTTAAAAGCTTAATGGTTGTCTTTGATGTACTTCTAATATCTCCAGTAAAGTTTGACTGTTGCCATTGATCAGGGAGTGAAGGAGGGATGAGGGGATTGAATGCCAACCCAAACAGGTCTCGTGGAGCTTGTGAGTGGCAAAGCAGCACTTTGGTGTTGCTCAGTCTGAAATTCGTGACTTGTTTGCTGGGTAATATTTTGGAAGCCAGATGTATTTAATACTGAAGAGTGAGCTTTGGAAAGCCTTAGAGTGTAGGTGACCCCGGCTTATATAGCTTATCTTGGAGCAGAAAATTTACTGATGTAACTTCACTGACCTGAAAATATGTTTATAGTAGCTTTAGAGTCTCCTCATACATGTCCTTTAATTGGCTTAGGAGCAAAGAGTATAGGTTTAATTTACATCTCCCAGCTTCAATGGATACTTCCCTCGTAGCTTTAAAGGATATTCTTCCAGTTGGGAACATAAACAAGGACAAAATGATTCTAATATAAATCTCCCTTTTTGGGTAGTAGATCAAGTAAAATCAACGTGTTGCACTTTTAGTACAATATCGGTGTGTCCATCCCAGGAGCCTGTGTCAATTCAACTGATTTGGTTCCCCATCAGGCTCAGTAAATTTGATTCAGGGACCAGTATCCTGAGGCTTCCCAGCAGTAGGTTCAGCATATTTGACTGTCATTACCCCTCCCTGGGTTAAAAGATTGACCAGTTTGGGGGTTTTTTTTTCCCCTGTAAATCTGTTTTTATACTTGATTGCCTGAAATACAGACATCCTGTAGACTGACATGAAAGGGGAAGAAATCGGGTTAAACATTTCCAAGCTAAGACAAAGGACTCCTTGCATCACTCAGACCTGCTTTGAGTCACATTTATGCAAACTTGCAAATCCATCACAGTGCAAGTTACTTGGTGGGTAGACTTTGCCATGGCCCAGCTTTGGCAATGCCACACTCTTTCCTGCTGGCAAAGAAAGTCTTCTTGCAAGGCTTTGGTGGTGGAGCTACTCATGTAGGCATGAGCTGCTACGGTGCCTTCAAAGTGAGTCAGGAGAGCCAAAATTTCCTCTTTGGTTCTTTTAACCAAGAGAAATTCATACTGGAAAGGTTTAAAAGAGTGTGAGTACAGGGTCATCCAGCAGGGATATGGTGTCCTTCCCAGGGGTTCTTCACGTGCAGCCTCCAGCCTAGAGGACATCAAGTTCCTGGTGGGCACAGCTACATTAAACAGAGTATCTAAACTATTAGCCTTTGGGCTGGTGTACTTATTTCACTGAGGGAGCAGTCTGAGTTCTGTGTTCATAAATGGGCATTTTTGCTTACAGATATTTATATATATGATATATATATATATATATGTATATATTTTCCTGTGTCATAGACAAGGCTTCATCATGCAGGTAACACAGTCCTGTGAAAGAAATTGTATAAATACTGACTTCCTGTTGCACATGTGAGCATAGATGCTGAACACATCAACAGTTCTTTGGCTTCTCTAAAATGTTGATACCATTGACCAACCTTTGAGATGCTGTGAGACACCAAAAAATTAATCTCTTTAAATTCCCATCTAAATACTGAAGGCAAATTTATAACACATCAGTTTTATCTTTCTCTCTTCCCTACTACTTATACACTATTTTGGTATGCAAAAGTGGTTAGTATTTTTCAAAATGAGGATCAGGCCTTTTCTGGTTGAGGGTGGAAGAAATTCTTAATATAATTAGCAATATGCAGCAGGATTGGATTAGACATAGACATCTGTAGGTCTTATTAGTAGACATTTAAACTGCAGAAAATGCTTTTTATTTGACTCTATTCATATGACTGCATTCTAGAGCTCAAACACCTTTATAAAATACTAACTGAATCAAAATGAAATTAATTAAAAAGAATATATTTGAATTTAATTATCTTGAGCGGCTGAATACTCTTTGCATATAGGGTTTTATGTGTCTATGTGAAGTGTACTTGGTGGAGAGTTTTAATTAGGGCTGGAGACAGAGTAAAAATATTTGGAATGTGAAATTTATAAATGGCAGTGATTTTCAGCTAGGTGTGTAGACATTTTTTGAAGCTTGCTACCTTTCTTGCTTCTCTTTCCCCCCCTCTTTTAAAGCTACTTTTATGTTGAAATTAATACCAGATCGTGAAAAAGAAGAAATCCTGTTGTGGCTCTTGGTCCTCTGCAGCATGATCAGAGTTGTCAGATCTGCAGCTGCAAGAGATTTTTTTACCTTTGTGTGTTTAAAGGCTCATACTTGTGTGTTCTTTGACGGTCCCGTTTCTCTGTAAAAGCGCGGGGCTGTGGATGGCACGGGACATGTGGCTGCCTTGACTACTGTCTCAGATGTCGGACATGCCAAGACTCAAAGAGCTGATTTGGCAGCTGCCCAGCAGATTTTTATAAAGGCTCAGTTGGTGGCCAGAAACCCAGGCTGTCAGAGTTGTGTTATGCAATAAATTGTTTTTCAGCAGAAGTTTCTAATCCAATTTCAGCTGTATTTCTTTTTTTTTGTACTATGTAATCAAAGATAAATATACATTATTTCACGGTGTTTCAGAGAAGTGGAGATGTGTGGTGTAAACATCACCCACCAGGTTGGTGTGTTTGGTTTTATTTAAAGAAAGATTTAGACCAGTTCACCAACACAGGAAATTATGCTTAAATTATTTTGGTTTCTGCCTGGGAGGGATATATTTGTATACAGCATACCTTTTCAAAGATCATTCAATTTACATTTTAGGAGGTGTTCCCTTCATTTGAAGAGAGCACCAGGTAAGAACCTATTTATCAAGTCAGAGCTTTTGCTCAGGCATAAATTGTCTACAAATGATGGTCAGATAGAAAATTGTACCTTGTCAGGCTGTGACCTACCTGAATCATTACAGGTCCTGCCCCAGTAACAGATGCCCTGCCACCCCTTTATATTTCTCTTTCACTTCTCTATAAGGTACAGAATCCATTTTTTAAAAAGTGGGTAAGGTCCATTAGAACACAGTGAGATATTTAGGGCTCACAGTAGTTACATTACAACAAAGTTGCTTTCATTTCCTGAATACCATCTGTGATTCCCTCCCTTATCATGGCTGTCATGTTTCAGTGCCGTGGTGGGTTTGCATCCCTGCAAGTGTGAGTTGCTGTGCAAAGGGACAATTACACTTTTTTCTCTGCCCCAGCAGTAGTCACCATTTGCTCATGTGGTTGAGAATAAGGAAGCTGTACTGGATGAAGACAGTAATTTTTCTTCTCTTGGGCTGAGATTTTCACTCTTCTAATCAAACTGGTGAAATAGGCACTTAAGGGGTAATGCTGGCATTGGGTTTGGAGCAGGTGCATGCAGTGTGGTGCCAGGTGAGTTAAGCTGGTTATCAAAACCACTCCCTCAGTCTGAATAATTAGCTCACACCTCCATACCTCTTTCTGTCAGCACACTGCCACCCTTGGTTCAGTCAGGTCCCAAAGCTCAGACTTTGGGAGCAAAATGATTGTTTAGATTCCTAATCTGGCCTAAGAAAGTCATAGCTGTGGAGTCAGTGCTATCAGTGAGATGGTTCGAGTTGAAGTTGTACTGTAAGTTGATAAATTAAAAATTAAAAAACTTATACTGAGTAATAGTTTTCTAGAGGTGCAGTAACATCATCAAGGCCTCTTAAGTTTATGTAAAAGAAACAATTAACACACAAACCAACCGTTCTTAATTATTTCATTATTTGGCCTAAGATAAATTTAGGAACTATTTTAATGCCTCAGTTCTGGGAATGACTTGTATTTGGAGATTTTGACTGTAACTCTTCTACCATAATGTATTTTTGCAAGAGCAGGTTGAAGCTCACTGGGCTTAAAAGTGCCCAAGGCCTTTAGTGACCCAAAAACCAGAGTGTTTCTCTCCCATGCTGCTCTTCAGAATTCATGTGAAAGAAGGAAATGCAGTCCCTGGTGCAGCAGAAGGCAGGGAAAGAGTGCAGACCAATAGGAGCTTGCAGGGGATGAAAGCTGTAGAAGTGCTAAGGCAGGAAGGAGAGAGATTTTTATTTTCTTCCACTCTTTCTTTGCCATGATAACATTGGTTTTTCAAGTCAGGAGCTGTGATGTAATGTGAGTTCTTTGGGGAAGTTTTCTGGAAGTACGAGGGGGAAAAGTAGCTATAATTACCAGATAAACTTAAATGCTAAAACAGAGCCATTAATTGAGGAAATTTCCCCTTTCTTCATGTTAGTTAGCACATTTTTAAAACATGACCTATTTTCCTAAACTAGACAGAACAGATTACATTTTCCAGAAGGCATGAGTCACTCCACTATAAAGTCTCCAAGCTGTATCAATCTTCATCAAGTTAAGCCATTCATAAGTTTTTATTTTTTCTCACTGAATATAAGCAGTTTGTTTTAAATGAGAAGCTGCTACATCCTCTCTGGATAGTTAAACTTGATTAAAAGGTTAAATATTAAATAAGTGTGAACTTTATTCTGAGAGAAAGGAGGGGAGGGACCTTGATAGTAAGCGAAAGACTACAAGGATGTTATTGTGGCTATGTATAACTAGTTTGCACCATTCTCTGCTTGGATGTAAGAAGTCCAAGCAGCATGATAACTGCCAGAAGGAGCCAAAAATCTTTATTTATGGAGCTTCAGTTGAATATATTACAGGCTGGTTTCAAATTGCTCCCCTGGAAGTTCAAACTTTTGCTAGGAGTTGGTGCCAAGAGGAGCTTCCGCTGCCTGGGTCCTGCAGGTTCTCAGTTCCTGTGGTTACACCCACGGGCCAGCAGTGGGATTTCCCTGTGCAATGAGCACTTGGGGTGCTGATGGAACTTTGTGATGCCATGGAGACCTCTGCTAACGCAGCAGCAGGGGAAGTACGCGTGTTCATACAGCAGAGTTGGCACTTCCTCACGGGGTTCGCTCTGTGCCATGCACATACCGAGAAATCGGGCATTGTAAATGAGTAAGGTAATTGCTAGGAAGTGCTAATCACAGTTAGCAGCAGTAACTTACCCAGGACTGCGTGGAAGGATCTCTGTCAGCCTCTGAAGGTGAATCTGGGTTTTCCACCAGTTCCTTTTTCTGGTCTGACTTTTAGAGAAAAACAGGTATTACTGTTTTCCATTGATTATGTACAGCCAAAAGGCAAAAATCACTCGCAAGTCTTAATCTAGTAAACAAACATTTCCATCTCGGTCCTTTAGCTGAAAAGTAATTTGTATGATCTATGAAAATGTGTTGTCTGTTTTTCATGGAAACGGCACATTTTTTTAATGTTGCTATAAATGCAGTAAAAAACACCCTTTAAAATAGCTCTCCTTCAAAAATATCCTTGAGGAAAGGGTAGAAACTTGTGGTTTATTTTTCCCGTTGCTTCAAAATTACCTTCTTACATCTGCAGGAAAGACTCTCTGGGAGCTGTTGAACCATGAAAGCATATTCATTTAGGGAATTGGGTGCCACAGTGATTTTAACCAAGTGTTGGATGCAATGCTGGAAAAGGAAAAAAGAGGGAGCTTGTGTTTTTGTTGTTTTGCTTTTTTGCAACCTGGCATGAAGAATGAGGTCAGGAGATGCGTGCTTGGGAAAGACCCAAAGAGAGAGCTGGAAGGATGCCAGCCCCACTGAGTCATAACACACACATGCTTATAAGTATCTTTGTACTTTACTAAGTCCCGACTTTTCAAATAAAACAATCGCTGCTGTAAAAGTATTTACATAAAAATTAAAGCAAATAACATGGAGTGCTGCATGCATTCTCCCTTGTTCCAGCTTTGTTTTACCCTGTGAACTATGACTCCTGTTTGCTTAAGGCAAGGCTGGGCCAGGCTGAAGAATGCTGTATCTGCAATGAATGAAGGGAGAACCTTGAGTCATGCTGCTGCCCAAGGAGCTCAGCAGCTCTCATGATTTCAGGATGACGTTTCACCTGCCCAGGAGGTGGTGTTAAGCCTGCCTCTTGCTTCTGCTTTTTAAAAATTAATATTTGAGTATAATTTTGGAATTATAGGATTTTAGGAAGGCTGTGTGCAGTGACATGTGCACACCAGGCAGCTGGACTGCAGGGAACAAGCATCTAAGGTGTAGGTGAATGGTGAAAGGTACAGGTGGTGCACATTTTGATTTCTTTGCAGATATATACACATGATGTATTGATATATAAAAAAATTGTTATGTATTGATTAAACATGTATTATGGTCACTGAAGTTCAGACATAAATGTACAATGTGTGGTTCCCTGTAATGGCATAACCAAGAGGGTGGCATGTTTTTTTTTTTTTTTAATTAGAAATTTAAAGGAAATTATGCGATTGTGTTTCTTAATTCTGCCCCAGGGTCTCCTTGGTTGTTTACATCAGTTAGTTTTATTCTGAATTTATAAGACATTCTTATTGTCATATTGGGAAGCAGAAATCATCTCAGCTAACCTGCAGTGAAGGTTGTGGGCTTGTGGTGATGAACCTGCAGTTTAAGATGTTATTCAGTCCTTTTTTGGGTCTGAGTCAATATTGGACAATCCATTAGTTCCCCATAAGTCGTTTCAATGGCTAATTATTTGCACAGTTGCAGAAATTGCTCTTTAATTCTTTCTTACGTTTTTCTGAATTGAGTTCCAGCTGTTGGATGATGTTATACCCCTCTCTGCCAGCCTTGAGAACCATCTATTAACAAATCTCTACTCCCAGTGGAAATATGTAAAGGCAGCAATTGAGTCAGTTCCTTTGAGCTTGGATTGGGGGTGGGGGCGGTGGGGTGGTGTTGAGAAGTTACATATATTAAATTTCTCAAGGCTTTCACTTGACCATATTTCTAAACAGTTTTGGGTGTGTGTATGTTTTGCTAAAGTGAGATAACTCTTGCAGTTGGTGGTGGTGTGAGTGCAGAGCGGGCATACAACTGCTTTCCCTCCACTGGTGTGACGAGGCAGAGGCAATGAGACCCATGTGATTATGGTCAAATGTGTCAGGAGCTGGAGCTGTGGCTCAGCTGGGCTCTGAGTCGGCTGCTCTCAGCACTCGGCTGCTTTTGTGCCACGGGCTCCAGGGAAGATGCACTTGGCGATTGTGAAACCTTTTTATTGCTCCTGCTGTATGGAGCCATGTGAATGCAGGTGTTGGCAGCAGCTTAGCCCCTTATTCTGCTGAGCTTGGATAGCACACAGTGTTGGAAAACTTGCGGACTTTGTTTCAAGCTGGGTGGTGCGTGCAGGGGAAGCCCACAGCAGAGCGGTGCATGCAGGCCAGGGGCTGCAGCCAGGACACCTCTGGGCTGGTGGGGGGAGACTCTCCATGTGCATTTCTAGGGGCAGATGGACCCAGTATGGTTCATCTGGAGTTTTACAGCTCCAGGAATTAAGTGTGGTGGGAAGTTGCTTCAGTGGGTGCTAAGGTCTTAGTTTCCACCTTCTGGGCCCCATTTCTTGGCTGGTGGCACTAATGCTAAGGCAGCCCCAGGCTGGTGGGACTATGTCCTGCATGTTGCTGGCACCAGGAGACACTTTGGCGGCCAGAAAATTTGGTATCCTTTTGCATCCAACATATTGCATGGGGAGACCCAACACATTGCCTGGGGGAGAGGGAGTTCACAGGCACTTCACAGGAGGGTGGCCTAGACCAGAGGCTGCTGGTGTGCAGTGGTGAGTGCCTTCCCTTCCACAGGAGGGACTGTGGTGGCCTCCTTCTCTTCCTCAGGATGGACTGCAGCCAGCTGGTGCCAGGGCACAGGTCCTGGCACTGCATCAGCAGGTGCCAATTTAAAGACCACTCCTATTGGCAGGTTTCATCCTGTCACTGTTGAAGCAGTGAACGCTGCCATGTACTCCTTGCAGTGAGACGTTGTGGCAGAGTGGATTTAATTTCTTCTGATTTTATTTCTTGAATTTTATTTTTAAATTTTTTTTTTCTGGATTCTTACCACGGTAAAAGAACCAGTGAGGTCAGGAACTGCTGGGTATTTTTGTGCAGCTTCCAGTACAAATGCCAGTGAAGGGAGTGGTGTCCACAGGCCTGTGTCCATAACATGGACAGGGGCTGGAGGTGCCCTATAACTGTTTCCTAACTGAGCCTGACTCCCTTAAGGCCTTAGGTAGTTCCTGTGAAGCAGAAATGCATGATGTCCCATTGGGTCTTTGTTGGTGGGAATGTAAATGAGGGCATCCTTGGACAAGCTTTGTTAAAATTGGGCTGCAGCCCTCTCTGTTTAGTGTTGCTTATGGTTAGGGCTGAAGCTGTGTTGGCAGCAAAATGGTAAGCCAGAGTTGTTTGTGTAAACCTTTGTTGACAAAATAACTGGATGTACTACTCCTTTTAAAATGCTTGCTGAGAGATTTTTTTGTCTTTTTTTGGTTGCTGTGGGTGTTGGGTTACAAAGTTTGATTTCTTGGCCCAGAGCTGCCTGTACTCTAAAACTCTCTGGGCATAGCTCAGTCTTCTTCAAAGTGTAGTAGCTTGTCCCTCGTGCGAAATGCACATCCTGCTGCCAAAATGTTGGCTGCTTTCACTGCACTCATTGTGTTGCTTTTTTTGTTGTTGGGGTTTTTTGTTTTGTTTTGTTTTTTAACCCCTGCCAAGTAATTTGTCCTAGAATTTTTTGGGGGGAGGGTGAGGGGTGGAAATGTTTTTGATCACAATTCAGCAGCTGAATTCCAATATGTCATTAGAGGAGCAAAGAAAAAGCTATCTCTGGTCACCCTAAATTATGCTTATTTTTTTGGAAGTTGGCAGTGCCTGTCTTTTCTTTGGCACATGGATGGTCTTAAGCTCTCCTGCCTCCTGGTGGGGATTGCTGATGGGGCTTGTGGAGTTTTCAGTGTGAGGTGACAGTACGCTGTGTGGTACACTCACCACTTAAGGTCTGCCTAAAAATGTCAATCTTTTGCTTTGGCAATGATGTAGCCCCTGAGGAAAAGGGCAATAATGTTCAACCAGAGATTTCCAAAGACTCCAAGAGACAATTACGGGGCTTATGAAAATATGATGACTTACCTATGTCGCTTATGTCTTTATATCAATTTGCTGACTTAATTTATTTGAATGCTAAAGGCTTTAGGGAAATACTTTTCCAGGGAGTTAATGTTTTAACTCAAATGAGTACTAAATTTGACGTAGACTAGTGTTCCTTTGATAAATTAGCATTTGTCTCCTAAAAATAAAGTAGAAAACATATGCCCCATGAGCCAAATTCCACTTGGCTTTATGCTGAGATAAATTCAGGATGACTTCATTGTTATCAATATACAACTTCATTATAACACTGCAATTAATGCAAAACACGAAACCAGAAAGAAAAATAACCTGAGCCAAGAGACACAAATGAAGGCCAAAATGGCAAAAAGAGAAGCTGGTTTACCAAACTTGCCTCTTCAATTCGTGCAACATTCATTTTAGTGTTTTGTTTGGGTTTTTTCCCCCTCTTTTTAATTACCTGGGAGAACACTTCCTGGCTGTGATAAATTTCTCCATGAGGAATTCATTATAAGGATTTTAACAATTAAGTTTTACCTCCTGCCTAACACCTGGTACATGCCTACTGCTGTTTGCAGAATAAAGGATTAGAGGGGCTAATGCTCTGATTTGATAATACTTATGTTTCTGTTCTCTGTTAGAGCTGATCAAGTTGCATTTTCTTACATAGTATTCTTCTTCAGTTTTTCTTTTTTTTCTTTTTTTTTTTCTTTCACTGAGTTAAAAATAATCTGTGTAGCCTTAGGTTTTGGAGGTTTATTTGGTTTTGTTTAGATTTTTGTTTTGCTTCAGGTGCACGCAACTAATGCCTCCTTTGTGTTTCCATCTCCTTTAGGATGACAGTGATGGGATTCCCTGGTCAGAGGAGAGGGTGGTGCGGAAGGTCCTTTATTTGTCACTGAAGGAGTTCAAGAATGCACAGAAGCGGCAGCACAGCGATGGCATTAGCGGGAGCCTCAAGGCAGTGAACGGTGAGACACCTCTGTGCTACTGCTGCAAGGACTCAGTCCTTCCATGCTCTAGCAGGGACGCAGGCCAGTGTACCTTCTGGCATGTACACTGTGCCCTTTGCATCTGCACAGGGGAACTTGTTGCTGCAATGCTTGAAATGCCCGGGTTGAAGAATGTTTTGGTTTCTGGCTAACTGATTTAGATGGGGATAAGGGTGGAGGGCAGGTGGGAGGACAGGGACAGGCTGCCAATCCAGAGAAAAGGAGTCCTTCTAGTGAGTCTGCTTCCTGATGTGCTAAATATGTCAGCTGATAAGGTAAGCATTTGGAGGTGATTGGCTTCAGTTGCCTTGGGGAAGTACACTTGGACAGAATTTACATACTGTCACTTAGATACAAGAAAAACTGCCTTGCCAGCATCTATATCTGGAGTGATCCAAGTCCATAGGTGAAGTAGCACAGGATCTACATACAGAGTTAAAGGGCTGAGAGGACACAAGCGCTGTGACATTGGACTCCCCTGGTTTAGTAGTTCACAGAGCAGTTGTTTAAAGGTATTACAAGGAGATGCAGACAAGCTTAGATGACAGGAGCTTGAAAGGAATTGAATTTCATTTCTTCAATGCTCTAGTCAGTTATTATCTGTTGCTTCCCCTTCCCTTAAAGCTTGCTTTAAAAATCTGTGGTATCCTGAGAGGTGAATATAAAGTGTGTCTCTTTCAGATTCACTTAGACCCCTACTTGAAAAGGCTTTGTCATGCTAGCTTGAGCCTTGAAAGTGATGACTAGCAGGATTCAGATTTCTGGGCAGGCTTACAGTTTTCACTCACAAGAGCTTATTTGTTTCTTTATAGAGGTTTACGGCAGTTCCTTTTAGGCATGTGCATAACTATACATGTGCTAATGCATTAAAGCAGCAGCTGGGTGCTTGCTTGGTAGGTTATTTATATTTATATGTGGCTTGTGTTGTTGACATGGTGAGTCAGATTCCACTGAGTGTTACTGCAGACAAGGCAAAAAACTCGAGGAATGGCTGGATAACTACAGGCAGCATGATAAAGTCACCGTATTGCATAAGAAATTGCAAACTCCTTAATGTGATTAAAGAAGACCTCAGACTTCCCAGTTCCGTAGTAATATCAAATGCTGATCGGATGAGAAGGGGCATCTAGGTTTAAGAGCAAGCCATTTATAAGCTTGGAGGTGTACACAAACCAGCATTGGCTTTTTTCCTTCCAACACCTCTGCATCATTGATCTTCTGTCAAACACAATTTCTCTTGGAAAGTTTCTTATTGCATTGTGGGGGTTTTGTTTAGTCAAAGGAAAAAAGTCCAAAGGCATGAAGCACAGTAATTGTGTGTTAGGAGGCTTTGATAATGTGCCAGGTTACAGGATGACTGAGGTTTTCATGGTGTCTAGTTTCTCCAAAGGCAGCTTAGATAAAAAGTGAGTTGGCTGGGAATGCTGTGTCAATGCAGGTACCAGACATGGAGTATGCCACTGCCTTCCCCTGGCACCAGCAGAGCTCACATCTTCAGAGCTTTTCGCCTTCACAGAAATAGATGACCAGTTATTTGAGGGTTGGGGGTTTTTATTTGAGCCAGAATGAAATTCCATGTTGCTTTCTGTTTGCTGAATGATTTTTTAAAAGTCCTGTCTTGGCATTGCTCTGTTTCCACATCTCTGTCCAAAAGCATTTGTTTTAGCCATTGATATTTAGAAGAATGTTTCATTATGCAGAGAAAAATGAGCAAAAGGGAGGAGGATTGATATTGTGCAGTGACATCAAGAAAATCAATTTGAAAATGCAATTTGTTCATTACATTAATAAAAAAAAGTAGCCATATTTTTTCAAATCCGTGGGCCTCTATGGACTGGGAAAAAATGGGTTGTGCTGAGAAATTACTGAGCTATTTTGAATTCAGGGAAATGTGTAGTCTTTTAAGGATGAGTCCTAGATCCAAGATTTCATACTGTTGGGAAGAAAAAATGTTTCCTTGTATGTGTCCTTCGTTCACCTTTCAGGCCACATCCATTGTTTTTTGCATGCTACTCCATAGGGTAGCATGCATTAACTCCATGTGGTTAAATATAGTTTTATGTGAGTGACCCATTTTTTTATTAATTCATTTATGTGACTGTTGAAAATTGAATAGGTCACCTTTCAGCACCTGGCAAATGTAACCATTTTCAAAAGTGGAAAGGAAAGGTGTGAGGGGGATTCAGGCTGTCTGAATTCCCTGCTCTGTGCAGGAATATGGATTGGTCTTGTGTGCTTCTAGTAGCTGAGGGGACTGCAAACAGCTGGGTAGCAGGATTTAATCTTTGTGCCACCATCTGTAATTCAGAGAGACTTTCTCTGGTCTAGTTTTAGAACAGCCATTTCTTACATTTACTTATTCATAGACTTGCAATCCGTACTTTGTTTTAGTAGAAAGTATTTTTTTGTAGCAACAGAAGAAGTTAAAAGGTACCCCAGCTCCTTGCAACTTGTGTCTTTAAGCAGTTTTTATGTATTTGGAGCAGCTGAAGTTTGATCAACATGCTAGAAAAGTTCCTTAGCCAGTATTTGTGAAGCTGCAGCTAAACTTGGATGAAAATGATTGTCAATTGTATTTCATCTAGTGAGTTCAGTAGTATCACTAATGATTTGGTAGCTGGAATAATGGTGCCTCTTTGATTGATAGTGTGAAAAGCAAATAAATTTTAAATGTGGAAGATGAACCTATTAACAGAAGTCTTTTCTGTGTTAAAGTTTCTGCAAGTTCTGATGTGCTGGTGATGGTGCAGAGACAACTTCTGTGACTCTGAATAGTAAAAATTAAATTTAAAATAAATAAAAATTGAAATTACTTCTGGCAATTTTATGTATTATAATACCTTAGCTGTCTCTGTCTCACTAGTAAATCTACATGTTATCCTGACAATAAGCCTACCATTTTCAGTTTGTGTCTGAAACCCTGTTACTTAAGTGGTTCTGATTAAAGAGAAAGGTGAGTGGGTATATTTTGGTTGCCATATCTGTGGTTATATTGCATGTGTGTTTATGTTGACTCTGGATATTTGCAGAGTGTAGATCAACATCATGCAGCATGTCTTTGTTTCCTACATGCTCCTCTTCAGCCCTTGGGAATATAAAATTTGAAGGAGGTGCTTGTGCTGCTTGTCACGAAACTCTCTGCAGCCCTAAAAGGGATACTGGAACTCTGATTATGGAAACAAGGTCATGCGCTGGAAAATCCCACTGGGATTTCTTTAGTGATTTTGATTACTGCTGCTTGTCATTTGCGTTAGGATTTTAAGAATAGGGATTGGTGTTCGGAATAGTGATACCAATTTTCAGAGATCCTCATCTAAAAGGAGAACTAAATCCTTTGGGAAATTGTTTTCTTCTTGTGCAGCTTAAAATGTGAGATAGGGCTATAAAAAAGGCAATGAAAGATGTAATAATGGCTTGCATTCTGTTGATGAGAGTAAATCCAGTACCCTCAAAAGACTATATCATAAAACAAACTTTTATGACCTAAGACTTTAAGTTCTGTTTTTCAAGACTTGCGGTAAAGTAATCTGTGTGCTTCTTGGATGGAAAAAGTGACAAAGTTTCCTTATTTGTTTAAGATGGTTAGTTAATCTACAGAGATGACAAACCAGACGTTAGAATTATTCAAGCAGATAGTTTGTTTTCACCAGCTATACTTTGTCCTAGAAAGGTGTCATGGCAGTTTCTAAACATGTCATCTAGGTTAAGCTCACAGCAGGCATAATCTGTTCATGAAATGAAATGTATGTGAGGGAATGCTTTGGTTCAAAGCAGAAGTTGAAGTCCTCTTCGTTAAGTAAATAAAGGGCTAAGTAAAAAATTGTAATTTTTCTATTCTGAGAGATTTCACCTTACATTTAAGATTGTTAAAGGAACGTACTTATTTTGTGTGTGTACTTTAAATGGAGTGGGAACCGTGTCAGCACATGGATAGAGGTGGTGGTTGGACCATCAATTCTCTGGTGCCCCTTTCTCCCATCACAGAATCATCTTGGTTGGAAAAGACTTCCAGCCTTTGTCTGATCACTACCTTGTCAACTAGACCACAGGAGTAAGTACTACATCCAGTTGTTTCTTTAACATCTCCAGGGATGAGGGACTGCACCACTTTGTACTGGTCTGCTTCTTCCCTCAGCCATTCCCACATGAAGGTTCATGTGACTTTTGTTGGAGAGTTGTTTTTTCCCCATCTGCACACTGAGAGGCAGCAGTCTCTGAGACAGTTCTTGGTGGGACTGTGGTGCCAGACCCAGTGGCAGCACCAGCCTCTGATTCCTGGGTTCTTCCCATCCCTTGGCTTCCACACTGGTTGTTCAAGCCAGCTGAGGCAGGCAGCAGTGCATTCTCAAAATAGCTCTTTTTATCATTGATGCATGCATTTTCAAATATTTTCTGCTCACTGCATGGGAGTTTCTGTCCATGCTCCCCAGTGAGCCATGTTGAAAGGAAGGTGCCTAGTGATAGGGTGGCATGGGACTGTCTTTATCTGACTTCAGCTTGTTGGGGAAACCTCTTTTCCCTGGCCCTGTAGATGGTACTCCAGGCATGGCATAAAAATCACAACAGATGTGGTAGAAATGCCTAAACACCACTAAGCCGGGTGCTCCAGCTCAGTGCCATGCATTATCTGCCAAAAGCTAACTAAGAGAGGATTGCAGCAGCTGCCAGCTGGGCAGCCATGCCTTCCCTTAGACCACATCTCTTCTGACTCCTGCAGATGAAAACACAGCCGCCCTTAGGGGGAAGTGCTGTTGTTTCAGCTGCGCCTCTGTGTGCCCAGAGCGCTGTGGGTCTCCTTCCCTGGCTGGGTCTCTACTCAGCCTGCAATTGTGAACAAGAAAACAGCCCTCTTCATTCACTGTGATGCTTCAGATGTACTGATAACTTCATCTCTCTTATTTCTGAAGGCTGCAATTAAGTACTGCAAGAAGGTTTTATGCTAACGTTTGTCTAGGGAGCTTTTCACTCCATCAGTGATGTGAGATTGCATTTGTTGACAGTGGGTAATGTCTGTCTGTCTCCTAAGCTTAATAGAAGATTGTAACTGTGCCAAGGACCCTTGTCTTCAAGTGGATTTAAAAAATGCATTTACAGAAACAGAAATACCTCTTTCAACTTTGCAGTATTTTCCCTTTACGTTCAGAGTAAACAGTCTTTTTGGCTAGTTTAAAACCGTGATTAAATATGGATGTTTTCAGCTAAAAGGTTCAGAAAATAAGCATTTGAGCAAATTTGTCATGGCACTCAACATCACTTTCACTTTGGTGCTTGCTGTCAAGTGAATTTAAAGATTAACAAATAAATAACTGGATGTTTGAGTTGGGCTTCATTGAAATTTTCTATATCTCTTTTCCTTTCTTTGTTTTCTAGAATAGAATTAATTTTGAGCCTGCCAGGGACTTGCTTGTTCATTGGCTGACACAGGTTCTTCTTTGCCTTTTCCATCATCACCATTTATAAAAAATTTGCAGGCCAAATTATGCCCTCAGTAATGTCAAATGAATTTGATTATGTCCATCCAAATTGTGCTCCTGTCTTAATAAAATTTCAGTGTTTAGCAAGACTGATAGAAAATTTTCTTTCACAGGACACCCATATCCCTTTTCCCCTCAAATGTAACAGGGATGGATATTTCTTTAACCTGTGAAACAGAGAAATTGTAGAATTGATTTTCTTAAAATTTATTTCATGACCATATAAAAAAAGCTTCTGTTGCTCCTGAGTGCATTTCTAGGCAAACAAATTCTAAAAATAATCTTGCCTCCTTGTATATTGCTAATCATAGGTAATAGAAAATGAAAATGGCAATGAGGGATCTGCAGAAGCGTGTGCATTATCTGTAGCAGACTGAGTTATTGTAGGCCTAAAATAAATAAGTTGAGGAAAGGTGAGAAAGAGTTCAGCAGTAGCTGATGAGTCTGGCCTCCCTCCTTTCACCTCGTGCCTTTTGCTGGCTCTGCCCTTTTTCTGCCCATGCAGTTCAGCCAGTCCAGAGTACTAACATGGCACAAAACTAGCCCAGAAAAAAAATATTTAAAAAAAGAAGTAATTGTCTTCTAGTTCAATAAACCACACATGTTCATTAAGAGGTTAGGTGAGCACCATGTGCTCATTTGGTGGAAATGGGGGAGCAGAGTACCTTGACTGAAAGTTGGAGGAAGAGGGTATCAGACTCCTCATCCCTTTTGATAGTAGTGAGCTGCTTGACCTGGCACGTTCATCCTGTCTAACCACAGCCTTAGGATTGGCGCAGTCATCTCGTCTAACCACAACCTCAGATGCCAGAAGGGACAACTGTTGCCAGGAATATGAAGAAAAAAAGATTCAGCTTAAAAGTTCATTGAAAAGTGCTTCACAAGTGTAGACGTTAGGTTTATGTTCCTCTTAAAAACAAACAAAACAAAAATCAACCCATTGCCAGCTGGTCTAGGGAAGTGATTGCCCTGCTCTGCGCTGCGGCAGCCTCAGCTCAAGTCCCGTGTGCAGCTTTGGATACCACAATATAAGAAATATATAAAGTTGCTAAAGAGTCCAAAGGAAGACTCCAAAGATGGTGAAGGGCCTTGAGGGGAAGCCATAGGAGGAGCAGCTGAGGTCCCTTGGTCTGTTCCTCCTGGAAAAGGGGAGAGCTCATCACAGTCTGTGACTTCCTCATGAGGGGAAGAGCAGGAGCAGACGCTGATCTCTTCCCTCTTGTGTCCAGTGACAGGATCCAAGGGAATGGCCTGAAGATGTGTCAGGGAAGGTTTAGGCTGAATACTTGAAAAGGGTTTTTGACCCAGAGGGTGGTTGGGCCCTGGAACAGGCTCCCAGGGAAGTGATCATAGCACCAAGCCTGACAGAGTTTGAGAAGTGTTTCGACAATGCTCCCAGAAATGGTGGGACTTTTGGGGATGATGCTGTACAGGCTGAGAGTTGGACTTGATAATCCTTGTGGGTCCCTTTTAACTCAGGGTATTCTATGGTGCTATCAACCATCTCTTTTACCCCCAAAACCCCACAAATAAATGCACCAAGAAAGCCCCACCCAAAACAAAAAAAAAACAGATAAACCCACCGCTTACATAGTGGTGAAATTTGTTGCATTGACTCTCCATGAGACAAAGCTTGGCCTGAACATGAACAGAGAAAACAATTTTGTTTTCCTTGACTCAGGGTAGTTTTGCATAGCTGCTGCCTTGGGTTTGTTTTCTGTATTAGCAGTCTGGAAAGCAGTCTTGAGTGTGGACAGACAAACTGTTTTATTCTCTCTTTATCAACTGTAAAATCTCCAGCCTAAATTTACACCATGGCATCTTTTTGGCTGGTATTTACAACCAAAATAAGTGTGGTGGCTTTTTGTCATAGGATTGCCAGATCTGTCCAAAATTGTACCTTTTGTCAATCCTAGTTTGCCTGTTTTGGAAATGAGAATAAGACATACCCCTGCATCTCTCATTAAAATAGCATGCTCCATTTTATTAAGAAAATAGGAGTGTAATGGGAAATAAAATAAGTATTACGAGTAAGTGCAGAGAGTAGTTTCACACATACACACAGACTGTATAATGCAGTTTACTGTAGTCAGTCCTAGGGAACTGTATTTTCTGAAACTGTCTCTGCTTGGCTTTGAAGAAGGCTGTTGCTAATTATTTTTACACTGCAGCATTGAGCTTTTAGTGCAAGACTACACTTGAGTGCTTTCAGAGTATTAGAGAGAATATGTTTTCAGCCTTCAAGGGACTGTCTTATGTCCTAGAACCTTCACAGCAGTTTGTATTTGATGTGGGGGCATTTTAGAAATGACTTTCTGTTTTAAATAGTTTGAGAACTATTTGCTCCAGCAGGACATTTCTGAGGCCATTAGGCTGTGTTTAATTGGAGCAGGTGTCATGTGTGCTGTAAGCCCTATTGTGTCAACCCTGGCAGTGAAGTGGTTTTAGAAGAAAGAGCAGAGATTCTGTAACTGCTGATGGGCACAGTAGCCAATTCAGCAAGTTGCCTGACACAGCTGCCAATGTTCCATACTCTTCACCTCAAATGCCCTACTGTGTTCAGAGGCCTTGGCTTGTTAAGAGTATGGGATGACAGTCAAAGTGGGTTCAGGGATCCTTGTAGTGATGTGGAGGAAACTGAAAGCATCAGTAGACTGGCATCACGTTATTTTAGGTGTCCTTGATCCACATCTGAATGTAGAATTTCTAATGTGAAAAGCAAGAAAAACAGTCCCCTTTTTAGAGCACTGAAACTCTTCAGGAATTAGTCACATTTGTTTCACGGCTCATAACAGCCTGGGAGATTGGTCTGTGCTCAGAGTGCATGCCTCCACATTTCAGTTTAGTTTCATTTGAATCTTTCTGGTTTAAAATCTGCAAGAAACCATTCTGAAATAACTGCTCTCTTTAAGTAACTGATGATGATGAGAGGTTCATCACATAGCAGATTCGTTCCAGAGCTTGTGGGTGAATGTCTTCCAAAAAAATAAATATAGCCTGGTACATATACTGTTAAGTCATAGCAGATTGCTTTCCATAGTAATAAATGTGTCTGCATTTTTAAATCTTTGTGTGTATGTGTGTGTCTGACTGGCACAGATTTATTACAAGCAGTTAAGGTGATGTTGTATTCAGAATTAGTTGAATACATGTTTTCAATAACATGCCTTTGATGCCCTTTGTTTCCCAGTTTAAATGAATTTAATACTGGGGGTGTTGTTCGTCAAGTCAAAGGTATGGAAGCCTTGGGCTTAGGGCAACAAGGGGTAACAGTGACAAGCTTAACTCATAAGTGTTTTTTCTGGTACCTCTGAAGGAATTTCCATCTCTGAGTGCTAAAGACGGCTGAATTTCCGCCCTTATCCATCCTGTTTTCTCCCTGTATGCGACTGTTAGTGAGCATTGCAATCACAGTCAGGACCGTGTGATGTTTCAGATCTGTCCACTAAGAGGCTAACTCATTCCAGATAAGCCCTGAACAGGCAACATTCATTTTTTTACTTTGCTCAGAATTTCCTGTGCTTTGTTCTGCATCTGTTTGTGAAAGACTGCGTTATCTTTGAAAGCCTTCATCTTGTTTTCTTTATTCAAGCTATACGCTAAAATGGAAAAAAGGGAAGAGCTGGAAGGGGCCCAGCTGAGCAATCTGCCAAAGATCCCACAGAGGGATGGAGCTGGCAGACTCCTGAAACCTCATCAGCTGACCTCTGATACAATTTGGGAAGCCAGGAGATAAGCCACTTTTCCTGCTAAAGGTTTGGCAGCCTCAGCCAGCCATTCCGAGTAATGCCTATAAAGACCGCACCAGAATTTAATTGCATTTTTCTGCTTCTTTCTTCATCCCTCGCTCAGCTTCAGTACTTCAGTAGTGGTTGACCTCAAAAATATTTCAGTTCAGCCTCTTCTTAGTCTTTGTGTGTGTGTGCACGTGTGTAAACAGACATGTTAGAGCTAAATCGCATCTTGACTTGCTCTCTTCCAGACAGATTGTCTCAAAAGCAGGTTCTCCCTAAAATACCTCCCTCAGACAGTGGTTGATGTCTCTGGTGCTGTGAAAGGTGACAGTGTTCCATGGCTGACTGTTTTTAAAGATGCCCTGCAAGCACCCCAGTTTTTTTAAGTTACGCCTCCTGTGTATGTGGATAGATTGAAAGAAGCTTAAAAGTGATGAAAATGGCATAGAAGGAGTACAGTTTTTTCCTTTCTTCACAACGTGGGAAATAAATTTCTTTCTGTTCAGGGTGGAAGTGATAGTGAGAGGGTGCAATGATAGAAGTGTGTCCTTTCATATCTATGTATTTTCTCATTGAGAAAAGGCATCTGAGTTGTACTGCCACATGCACATACAGGTATGTTGGATGGATGTGGCTGAAGAGGAATTTCATCCCCTTTTTTTTTCCCTGACCCTGCACCCTTGCTGGGATGTTGAGATCTTGTTTCAGAGCCTCAGGCTCTCTCTCAATCTGTGGCCCCACATGCCAGAAGGAAACTATAAGATTGCATTGAGCCACAAACCTGAGGCTTGGTACAGGAGTGGGCCGAGGCTGGGGAGAGGCATATTCCTGTTACACAGTCTGCATGCAGGACTTAATTTCTCTCCCCTCCTCTTGGTTCCTGTGGTCTATCTGTCTACAAACGTGCTGTTTGTCTTCCAAAGAGAAGACACCGAACTTTTTAATGTGACAATCTGTTTGATGGGGCAGTAAACAAATAAGTCTGTTTTGCCAAGATAATAAAATCTGATGCTTTCTAGAGTAGTTGTTCTCCCTCTGCATCTGGGGAGGTCAGCAGCAATTACCTTCAGGTGGAAGTCATGAATAAGGGATAGAAGTTACAGGAATGTGGCTTGAATTCCAAATCTTCTTGAAACGTGGTTTTTTGCTGCTCTTCTCCCCCTCCCCAAAATCAATTGAAGATGGCCTTTTGTGCAACAATGAGGTCTGTGGTTAGGGACTAGTTGTCAAGTTTTATTTAGATGGAAACCTGTCCCAGAAGCGTTGCCTCATCTCATTGTCCTGCAGGGATGAACTTCAAATGACAGTTTACATTTGCCTGGAACTGACCTTCTCTAATTGAAATGAACAAGGCTGTCTTATCTAAGTAGATAAACACAGCTCATTTGCAATTGTAGATTTAAATGCACTCTTTCATAGATTACCTTGGAACAGTATGGCACTGTCCTTGAATATTTAAAGTCTCATTAACAAGAGACCAGAATTGAAGAGTAAATGTTCTTTGTGAAAAAGAGGTTTTTGAGCTGCAAACTGATGCTGATCTCTGCTAGGCTAGGGGAAAACTGTTTGGTACAAAGTCCCCTTTATGCCAGCATGGAAGGCGCTCCAATAAAACTGGCATGCAAAGTCATGAAGGTTGATTAACATCCACAGCATTACACAGGGTTATATACAAATACTCTGCTCATAAAGTAGAATAAATGGGCAGTTCGTTAAGGCATTGCTTAGCACAGAAAACCACCTTTCTTTCTGTTGTGGATCTAGGCTTCTGTCATTAACAGCCTGGAAAGCAGACCTTTTAGAAATAGTTGATTAGAAAAATGAGTGTAAAAACTTCCTGCAAACTTGAATATTGGGGTTTATGGGGAAAGTTTTGCAGACTGTCAGATTCTCTGGCATAACTGGATATCGAGATGGTTCTGGATTGCCATCTGGCTGGATCAAAATTATAACTGCTCAGTTATTTTCTATTTAAAATAATTTTGGACTTGCTGGGGATAGTCTCATGAAAACTAGATTGCAGAAAAACTTAGAAAGGGACGGACAGACTCTTGTGAGAAAGAGTCTGCTCTTCAGTCTATGCTTTCCTGCTTCCAGGAGAGGTTCTACCAGGACAAAGGGCTCAGAAATCTTACCAAGGTTTTAGGAAAACAACTTTCAGTTTTTTTTCTGTGGCTGATGTCCCTCCTGACCTTTGTTGACTAGGCAGTTTTTCAGGCAGCAGGAATGAGAATAGACTGAAGGAAGGTGGTGTTTTCCATGCTGTTTGTTTCCCTTTACTCAGGTTGAAAGCAATGGAAAAGTACTGGTTTGGTGTCCTCTTGTCACAAGAAGTCCTCAGTTCCCTAAAGTACTAAGGACAATAGGAAAGATCTCACTGAACTTTTGATGGTGTGTCTATTTGCTCTAAAGTTGAATTCTGTTCTGCAGCTCAAAGGAGGTGGTTCTCATCCCCAAGGTTTGGGAGCAGATAGTGGCAATTTCAGTAGGATTTGGTGAATTCCTGCAGTATGAGGAGGGGGAGATGCCCTCTATAAGGGGCAGATTTTGTTCTGATGTGGCCTTTTCAGCACAGAAGATTATCTGGAGGATAGCAGTACTTACACAGGTCCTGCTCTTAAGCCTTCGTGGGGACATGCCAAATGAAAGTACGATTTCAGCAGAATTAATTTGTTAAGGTGTAAGAAACTTCTGTTTCAAAAGTGCACACATTTCTCCCTGCCCCTGCCACCCCTACTCCAGACCTTGGAGCTCAACTGACCATAGGTACTGTTGTGAGGAAAAACTGGGGTATGGCCCTTCTGATTGACCCCTCAACACAGAGCTCATCTGAGAACTTAAAAGAGATATGCTCACTTAGTCAGAAGCTACAGAGAAGAACAAAGGGAAAGCTGCTGGAACCTCATGGATTTTAAGAGCTTCCCACATTTTGCCTCTCAAAATTCACTGAAGTGCTATTGATGTTTAACTCTACACTTAAGTTTAACTTGCAGTTTTGCTGTACTTACTAACAGCTTTGTGCAGCACATGTTGCTGGTTGCATTTGTGTCGTCTCTAAAAGCAGAACATCCACAACCTGCGTAGGTCCCCGAAACACTGATGCATGGCTTCCTTCAGAATCAGGGAGAAACTGTTCCTGGTGCAAATCTGGCAGCGTCTGCTGCCACTGCCTGTCGGGAGAGATATTCCTATTTATACCCCTTGCTCTCTGTGAAATGTAGGTCAGGATTTTTAGCTTATGATTGCCCATAGGACAAATAATTTTCAGATACTTCCATGTGATTACCGGACATTAGGAGTACTTGCTGTCTGTTTATCTGAGCTCTTCATCTTGTGTTGACAACCTTTTTCCTCCTTTTTAACTGGAAGGAGGAAAAGGTGTTTTGCTGTTTCTCAGTGTACATTTCCTCTACAGCAACTTGTGTTTTTTATTCTGTCTTTTTCCTCTTATTTCTCGGGCTCCCTTTGAAGTGTGAGGATCTGTTCCCGTGCCATGCAGTGCCATGCCGTGCCAGCAACTCCAGGCTGCTTGCTGCAGGCTCAGTGTTACAGCCATGGAGAGTTCTTTTTTCCTTTCCCCCACCCCAACTCCTGGGCCATCCAGCCTAATGTGAGAACAGATTGGCCTTAGTATTTGGAGAAAAGATCTGTAATAAGCACTGGGGACATGCTGGTAAAAAGCATCAGCATGGTATACCAGCTCTGTTGGAGTACTGACTGTACATTAATTCTCTAACTTATAATTAGCTATATTAAATTCCAATTTTCTGAAAGGAGCCATTATCAAATAACACTCTGTTTGAAATCTCAAAGAAACATAAGGAATGAAAGCTTAGTCCTCTTATGCTTTCATCTTTCAGAAGCAATCCCTATCTCAACATCTTGACCTACATTTTCTTTTTACCCTCTCCAAGAAACATTGTGTGGATTTAATGTCTCAGAAGGGAGGTAAGGTTTTTTCTTAATGCGTGTGTATGTGTTGACATATAAAGTTTGGGAAAAACAATGAGGCCTTCATGTCCCCAATGACTTTTTTTTTTTTTTCCTTAAGGCTTGAAAGTATTTTCTATGGTATCTCTGAGGCAGATTTTCATTTCAAAACGTAATTAAATGTAGAAAGTCCAACCTATTATTTTATGGTCCACTTATATAAATTTTGCTTCTGCCAAAGCCTTTCCTGATTATACATGGCAGTAGAAAAATAAATTGGCCTTTCATTCCTTCTTGCCTCCTCCTCTCCATTTGCATCTAGTGGTACATTTTCTTTTTATGATTAAACGGAATGGTTTTTATGTTTGTTTGTTCTGTGGGAGATGGTATGTTTAAAATACTGGGTTTGTTCACATTGGTTCTCACCCCTACTGTGTAGCTGTTAACAGTTTTACCTGTGAGTTAGGCTTTAACCTGGGTGTCCTGAACATGCACAGGAGCAAAGGCTGTCAGTACTGCTTTCCCATTAGGTTGGTCCATCGTTCCCTGTTCAAAAGGTATTTCCAATACTCAGGTGTGCTTGATGCCATCTCTCTGCTTCATCCCACCACGTACTTTAATGTCCTGTCTTCTCCAACTCTAGGATGAACGTCGCCATGGCATTGCCCTATGTGGGAACAGGGAAAATTCTTCTGCCTTTTGTTCAGTGGGGTTTTTCTTGGTTTTGGAGGGGGCTGGTGGGGGTGTGTGTGTGTGTGTGTCTTACCACTCATAACACATAAAGTGCTAAATGCTTGCTTAACACTAACACTATTTAGTAGTCCTTGCAGCTTGAAAAACATTCTAACTCTAGGAAGACTTTGTTTGAACTGTTTCAGTTTAATATGTCTGTGCAGCTTTTTATTCACAGGGTACTGTGAATGTACAGAGGGATTCCATTTGTCTTTTTTCCTCCTCCAGTATGGTCACATTGTATTGAAATAGAGTTAGGCGGTGTTTTGACTATCAATAATGCACTTTTGGCCCTAGATCAGGGGATTTTTTTTGATTGTAGTAATACAATGGTGAACTTCAGCATACTCACAGCCTCTTGGGTATATTTTGAAAGCTCATTTACCTCTTTAACATATATTTCTATGCTGTTCCATTGCATGTACCTCCCACCCCCTCACTCCTATTTCTCTGATGCTGTACTTAAAACAAGAAATATGCTAATGGGTGTTAGCCTTCAATTACACCAATGCATGAAAGGAACATTCTATGTAATGCGTTCTTGGTTGGGGAGGAGGAAACAGTATTCTTAAAAAATTGCAAGATAGTACTTTATCTCCTTTGCTTATTTGGAAAGATGAAATCATTAAATGCACATCAGTGTATAGTCTTGACTGTATAAGTGTGTGTTGATGGCTGTTCCAAGATTTCTATTAAGTCAGGAAGCTGCTAATGCTGTTTCACTTCCTCTTCTGATGCCCTGAAACATGAGCAAAAAAAGCTGTTTAATAGCAGCAGAATGTTTCATGGTGGTGGAATTTAACTCCTCTGGGGGCTGGTTTGTCGGGAAGTCTCCTTAACATTTCAGAAGCCTTTTCTCCAGCATCAGGTTTTCAAGTGGCTGCCCCCCTACCCCAGCTCTCATCTCTTCCCCCTGTGGTTTGCCTGTAGAGCTCACAAAAGGGAGGTGAAAGTAAGGTTAAGCTGCTGGTCTCAAGAGCTGGAAATAGAGATGGAAATTGCTTGGCTTGTGAGGAGCCTTTCCTTAAAGGCTTTTACAGCACTGATTCCTGTGCCGAAGCTTCAGAGATCTGCAAAGATAATGCTGGCAGGAATCAGATGCTGTCCCCCCAATTAAAACAGGAGCAGTCTCCATGTACAGTGTGTCAGGTGGCCGAAGCTGGCAGTGTCCGATGCCTTTAACATTGTGTCGGCTCGCTTTGCCCTGTGCGCCATTCCTGCAGTGAGATCCTCGGAGCTCAGCTGATGGCTGAGCACAGGATCCTCCTGCTTTATCCCCTCACCTGCTCTCCAGTTGCTGCAGTGCTGGATCTGGTCTGGGAGGGGAGGGATTTCTCCTAAGTGTCTTCCAGCTACAGATTTATTTCCTGGCATGGGCTTTTCCACTGCACGTTCCCAGCAGGTAGGGGGGCACGATGCATCAGAGAGATGTCTGCCAACCTCTGCCACTGCTGTCAGCACTGCACAGGAATGGGCTGGGATCCCTACCTTGGGCAGGGGCTCCGTGCTCAGATAGAGGTGGAATGTCATCGCTGACGTGCACACACGTAGCAGAACAATTTGTTCATTTGGGTCAGGCTTTCATATTGCACTTGTGCTTTTTAGTTTGCTGCAGTTGGCCTCAATGTTTTACTGTCACAAACCTCCTCTCCTCTGACAATAACCCTGCAAACAGATTACAGGAGTATGAGTGGAACAGCAGAGCATTTCTTCATCCCAAGCACGGAGTGTACTCCTCTGACCTTTAATTTTAAAAAGTGAGGAAATTATACTACTCAGTTGCCTGCCCCTACAAGAAAAAAAAAAGGAAAAAAAATTCCCTTCCCCTGAGAAGATAAAAATACAGATATGCAACAGATTTCACAGTAAGATAGGTGGATTTTTTTGATTGTTTTTTTTTAAGAATTCTGCTTTTGCAAATATGGATGAAATAGTTTTACTAACTGTATGGTAAAAGAAATAGTTTTATTAACTGTATGGTAAAAAAAAGCTTTCTATGACTACACTGCTGTTTCATGTGTTACAACCATGTCAAGTGTTTAAATAATATATTTTTATAATCAATTTAGCAAGCTAGATGAGAAACCAGTGACAAGGAGTAAGGCATCCTAAAAGATCAAAGGCTGAGTTTTGGGAGCTTTCCAGGTGGTTGAATTTTCATGTTGCTTTACAATATATTGTAGATACTTTCTGTGAAGGAAAGGAAATAAATACTGGGTTGATGGTACCAAGGGGAAGAGTTCTCTGCCTGGAAAAGCAACTCTGGTTTTCCCATGAAGAGAGCTGCCTTTCCCTATTAGCAGCGAGGTGCTGAGCCTCACAGATGACATTTAGGGTTACTGACAAAAGTCTTTGAAACCAACAGCTAAAAAGAAATGTTTGAGAATTGCTCAGGCAGCTTTCTCCCCTCCCTCTTTCTGGGATGTCACAGGGCCTTATGCTGGCCTGGTTGTCAAGTCTACGTTAAGGCTCTGAGCAGACATGTGAGCACTGGGCTGGCAGGGAATTTGAGATCTGGGTGCAGGCAGTGCAGATCCCTGGCATTGCGGGAGGCAGCCTTCCTCCCTGCCTGCAGTCCAGCCAGACTGCCCTGGCCTCCTGCACCAGGGGAGGCCTCTCTGGCACGGTGATCAAGAGGCTAGGGTGATATGTTAGAACTGTCTGTGACCTATTTTTTTTTTAAGCCAGTGGATATTTAATTGCTGTAAACTTGGAGATCGTAATTCAAGTGCTTAGTAGAATGAGGTGACGTGCCAGAGGAAAAAAAAAATCCTTTGTCAGCAAAAGAGGTTGACAGGTTGACTCTTGGAGCTGACTGATGGATGGTCTGAGAGTTAGAGAGGGCACATTGACTAAAAAGTTATTGAAAATGTGGAGCAAAAGTAATTAAAGTGGTTTAATTCAAATATCTGTCATATGTAACTTGAGTTCATGTACAATATGTAGAATTTAGCTCGATTAATTTTTCCCAGAACAGGATGAGGACTTTCCTTTTCTTTGACTGAAAGTTCAGAGTACCTCCAGTGAAGGGAGGGCTGAATCCAAGCTCATATCTGCTGGCTGCACGGGACAGTCACTGTCGCTCCATCGACAGGCTGTGCGTTCTTGCAGCAAACAGGATCCCCATTGCTCATGTCACATTGGGGGGAAAATTTTCTGTGTGTCTGGAGGGCTGCCCATGCTCCTGGCAAAAGTCATGAAAGGCAAATCCTCAGTGACATGCATTAAAATATCAAATGGGACTATGCAATTAGAAGTATGTCATTCAACGTTTGCTTTTCACAGCTTTTGTCACAGAGGCACAGAATTAGAGACAATTAAGCAGAGGATAACCTCCCCAAAAGGGCTTTCTGGCAGTTCTCTTGTTTTTCCCCATCCTTTTTCTTAAAGCACGCTGCTGTGTTGGAGCCCTCCTACTCTTTCAGAATCTGCTGCTTTGTTTACTTTGGAGATGTTGTGTAGAAGCCAAGCCATACATTTATGTCTCTGATAATTTTATTTAATTTGGTTTACTTGAGAAAGAAGTAAGGCTCCCTGTTCTTGCTGCTTCCCATTTGCAAACGGAGGAGAGCTGTCCCAGTCCATCAGAGTGTTGATGTTACATAAGAGCCATGCTGCATTCTTATCTCCTGCTGCCAGCTCTTCAGGCTTCTCCAAAGACTGCAGCAGAGGGCTGGCCTGGCCCCTGCCTGCTCCTGCTTTCACCAGGGGAGGTGCAAGGACAGAACACCAGTTCCAGAAATGGGCTTTTCTTCATCTCCATCAACCCAGATCATAAGCCCAGCCTATTTGTGTGATTCCTCACAACAGATCACGGGGAACTGTGCTTTGTTAGAGCAAAAGCACGTAGGAAGTGTTCACCAAGATGCTGTTTGCTGTTGTTCCCAGTTTCATGAAGATATGCAGTTTTCAAATTACACAATCTGCAAGGGTTTCCTAGAAATCTTAACAAATACAGCCAAGCCTTGCTAAGCCTCTAGGTTTTGGTAGCACATTTCTTCCTTTTCAGGCTCACAAGAATTCATTGTTACTGAGACATTGCATGCCTTTTTATTTCCCTTGTTGTTTTATTTGCACATTCATAAGTTGTATTTTCTTCCAATTAGCAGGCTCTTCCTTGTTTTACTGTGTTTGCCTTCACCTTCTTTCTTCCTCCTTCTGTTATACTCTGTGGAGACACAATTACTAATTTTTACTTTCCAGGGTAGAATAGCTGTTGTCTAGAGACATGCTCTTGGCAAAGCTTTCTTTCTCATGTTACTTAAAATATCAGAATGTCTTTTTTTAATTTTCTTTTTCATCTTTACTAATCTGTCTAGTCCCTAGGTGCCAAGGTATGGATATTTTTGAAGTGTGGATTTATTGTTCCTTTGTCCATCCACACCTAGTGGAAACTTAACTCTTAAACAGGAGGAGTCAAAAGGCATAGCCCTGTGATGCTAGGCTAGGGGGAAATCACTGAAAAATGGGGCTGCTGTGGCATATTACAGTTAAGCTAGCTCTGTAAAAGTGCTTCAGCAAGGGGAGGAATTGCCCTCACCTATTGACATAAGTGTGACAAAGACCTGAAACAGTGATTAGCTTGTTTTACTTCATTCTAATTTAGCAGTGTCATCCATGTTCTTTCCTTCACATGGCGGGTATGTGAAGTGAAAGACAAGTAAAAATGCATTGGAAATAGTCAGTAACTTTTCTCCAGATAGCTCTCAAATTGATAAAACAAACAAACAAAAAAGTTGGAAAGAACAGAAGGAAGAACAAAACATTTTAATAATAAAATTATTTCTTTCACAGGTATATTGCAGTATTTCTTTACTCTCTCCCATGAGGTGTCACCCCACTGTTTTTCCATTCAGCTGTAAAATTCCCCAGGAAAGGCAGGGTAAACAAGACATGATGGTTTTGCCATAAAAACCAAAGAAGAATTTATTTGTCCCTCACTGATAATTTTGTTAATACCTGACAACTTATACTTTTCTCTATCTCAGTGGTTATGCTGATATTTCTGTTGCTGATACTCTTGAACTAAATGGAGATAAATTATATTTTTTGTGGACCTGCTTGTGTCTGGAATTTCTAATGAAATGCAGGTTTAACTCTGTTTCCAGGCTGCATATGAGAGAAGGTGTCTTATAGGACAGATGCAAATCTAAGGGCACTCTACTCCAGAAATAAAGCCACTCTATCCAACACCAAAACCTATGCAAAATCTCACACCACTGAGGGATGTGAATTACACCAGCCCTGTGTCTCATGTCATGGATACTGTCTGCACCCCTCCCTGGGTTTCACTGTGGAAGCTGGGCTCACCACCTTTATTTTACAGTTGGGTGAGCTGAGGTGCCTGGAGAGGAGGTGGCATCTCCAGGGGCACCTGCTTGGCAATGGATAGAGTCCAAGTCCTTGCATCTGGACAGAGTCCAGGTCCCTGCATCCTAACCAAGCTCTCTTCCTGGTGTTGGTGTTGCTGTTTTTCTGCTGAAGGCTTCATGCCTTTTCTGACTACATATCTGAACATCAAAGGTCTATGGCTCACATTTGGAGTCCTCTTGTTCCTTTGAAGCTTTCTGACTGCAGTCAAAGGAGGCTGTGGGACTGAGGTAGATTCGAGTTGTGTGCAGCAAATAATGTGATTCCTTGTCAAAGTACAGGAAGAGTACATGGTGCTCGTTTCCCTGGTGCTAAAAGGGAGTGTTTATGGCACCATAAAATTGACCGTGTTTGTTTGTCAAAACTTAATGGTCTTTACACACCCTGGTAGCAACTTAACAGAAATGCGACTGCTCTCCCCTTATCATACAGCTTACAGGGACAATTGGTAGGAACTTGATAGCCCAATGGTACAATGTAACACACAGTGAGCAGCTGGTAAGGTGGTGATCAAGTCTCTTTCCTCCACTCTGTTCTGCTTCATTCAGGACAGCTCTGGCTTTTGGGTTTGGGGGACAATTGTTCCTTAGGTTTCCTTTCCCTCAGCCTCCTCCCCGTAAAATTAAGAAGAATATTGCAAAAAAATCCAAGAGTAGCTATTTGTGATTTTAAGCTATGACTTAGTTGTCTGCATTTGTAGGAAAGGGGTTTAAGAGAAATGAGTCTGTTCCCCCAGCTTTTTTTTGGGTCAGCATTACTGCTGGTGTCTCCCTCACCTGTCAATGAACACCTAGCTGGCTGCTCAGCCTGTTTGTTACTCTTGATCCCTCCCTCATCCAGGCCACACCATCATGGAGCCCAGGCTATGGCCTCCATTCTGCCCTTACAAAGTGCCAGAAGAGGTCATGTGTTTACCTGAAGGAATGGCAGGTTCAGTGTTTTCATTGTGTCCTTACAGGTGGAGAAATGTCTTTAATCAGAGAAGTGTGTCTCTTTGAAAACTTAAAAAAAAAAAAAAAACAACAACCCAAACTTAAAATAACAGAAGTATGGACAAATATCAGGTGGTTTTTCTCTATTTATACAGTGCAGACATTGGGAGGCATTTTTGGGGTGCTTTATAAGTTTCTTTTGTTTTAAATTTCTTTCAGGTGCATTTTTCATAAATCAAACTGGGGCTTGAAGTATGTAATATGGTCTGGAGTAGTTTCCTGGCAGAATTAAATTAGGTTCATTTTTGACTGTTGTATTCCTGTTTATATGAGTTAATAGCATCCCAACCTCAGTCCAAACTCCACCAGATGAAAACAAAACACCACAGAAAGTGTTGTGTGGAAACAGAACTGTTAATTTTGATTAACACAGGTGATGGACTAATATGCAGGACACAGAGGCACAAAATGTCCTTGATTGCTTAATAGTGGTTTTGGATGGAGCTGTAATGGGAATTAGGAGCTTCTTTCAACCTGTATTATTTAATCAGTACTCTTTGGTGATCTGGTCTTCTGACAGGCTGACAAACACATCTTTTGCTGTCATGTCGTTCACGCTTGGCTTCTGTGGTAATGATGTATATCTACATATAAAAGAACTCTTCTAGTCAGTTATGAAGACTGTACAAGCTATTTGCTAACAGTCTTTGGCATAGTGGTACTGCTTTATGCATATGCTCTGTTATGTACCACAATCAACCTAATGTCCAGTGGCTTGTCATCTGAAAAGCCCACGTGCTGTTAATTACCATCATGGTGGCAGCATAGAGCATCGTGTGGCATAAACGATGATGGTTTCATTCTGTGGCTTTTTTATTTAGAGGCAGAAAATTGTTGTGGTTTTGCATTACCAAATTAGATGAAAATAGCCTTATGACAACTATCTTAAAAAAAGTGAACAGGGAATTCATGTCTTTTATCCCAGAGAAAAATGTGGTTTGTTTTGTTTTTAAATTATGTCACTATCATGAAAACCCCATTCTTTAGTCTCTGAGATAACCAGAGCATGAAAATAGGCCTTATTTTTGAAGCATGTTGTCTGTTTAATATGTAATGTGATACCTTGTCATGCTGTGACAATGTGACAGATGGCATTTGCACTATAAAACTAAATTATCTTTTGTGCATAGCTATACAACAGCTAAATACAGTGACTCAGTACACTGTGCTGATTAATGCAGACTGCAGATGTTTTAGAGATACCCATGTGTTTAAACTTAGCATCAAATGATTAATGTATTTATTTAACATGTCTACCAAGATTTTGGTAGCGCTTCAGCACACAGTCTAGTGTGTAAAGGATGGTTTTGGTAGCAGTCAAATTTAGGATTACAGACAATGCAATGTAGATTTGTATTACATGCAACTGGCTGGCTGTTACTTATAAAAAGTGGTGAAAACAGTTAATTAATTATAATATGCAAATAGACTTGTATATAAAGATATGGCTTATAAGAAACTGTAGCGCCCTGTAATTCAAAATTGTTTGGGTTGAAAATGACCTCTAAGATAATCACATTGAAGTGTTGACCCAGCACTAAACCATGTTCCAGAGTGTAACATATACATACACATCTTTTAAATACCTTCAGGGATACTCCCTCAACCACTTCGCTGGCCTCGACCAGTGCTTTTGAGCCCCTCTTCCATGAAGAAATCTTCCAGATACCCATCTAAACACCCCCTGGTGCAACTTGAGGCTATGTCCTTTTGTTGTATTGCTGAATGCCTGGGAGAAGAGACCAACCCCTACCTGGCTACACTCTCCTTTCAGGCAGTTGTAGAACACGATAAGGTCACCCCTGAACCCCGTTTTTTCCAGGCTCAACAGCACCTTCAGCTGCTCCTCAACAGGCTTGTGCTCCAGACCCTTCCCCAGCTCCATTTCCACTCTCTGGACACACTCCAGCTCCTCAATGTCTTCGTTGTGGTGAGGGGCCCAAAACTGAGCACAGCACTCGAGGTGTGGCCTCACTGTGCCAAGTACAGGGGGCAATCACTGCCCTGCTCCTGCTGGCCACTCTGTACACACACAGGTGTCATCCTGGCTGCTACAGGCCAGCATGCTGTTGTTGGCCCTTTGGCCACCTGGGCACTGCTGGCTGTTGTTCAGCCAGGTGTCAAACAGTGCCCCCAGGTTCTTTTCTGCTGGGCAGCTCTCCTGCCTCTCCAGATCCCTCTGCAGAGCCTTTCTACCCTCAGCAGGTAAATGCTCCTGCTCCAGCTGGTGTCGTGTGTGAAGTGCCTGAGGGTGTCCTCAGTCCCCTTGCCCAGGTCATGGATGAAGGTGTTAAACAGGGCTGGCCCCAACACTGAGCCCTGGGGAGCACCACAGGTGTCCAGCTGCCAACTGCATCCAACTCCATTCACCAGCACTCTCTGGGCCCAGCCATCCAGAGAGTTTTTAACCTAGCTAGGAGTGCACCCATCCAAACTTGTACAGCCTCCTTCTCCAGCAAAATGTGTGGGAAATGGTGTGAAAGACCATACTAAAGTCTAGGTAGGCAATATCTACAAGATTGAAGGAAAACAAGAGGTGTATGTGAGACATCAGTCTATTGCTGGTTTTGATATGTATATAGAATATGTGTGAAACATTCTGTACCTCTGTGAAACAGGTGGCCAGAGTAAATATTTAAAGAGATGAAAACTTACAGATTATTTCCCCCCAGCTCTGTACTTTAGGCATAGAATTCATGTTGGTGATCTTCCATGGAGTGGTTATGCTCAAGAGTTTGTCTGTGTTCAGGCGGTGCTAAACTTCCAGACCATGGTGTGTGGTGGTTAACCTTCAGACTTTATAGTACTGCAGTCAAACCCTTTGTTTTCTAACTTTTGTGCCACCTCTCCTAAATGGGATGTTGCAGAAAGAAAAACTCACTAATATTTTTAAACAAAATAACAAAAAAACTTTCCTATGCAACTCCCAAGACTGCATAGCTGAAATTTGGACAGGCATGTTACTCCATAAGGGAAGAGAGCATTAGCTCCATGCCTGTGTATATACAACCCCTGCTATTTATTACATGCTCTCATAAGGATCATTGTCATGTTAGCATGGTGACAATGCTGTCTTGAGTAAATCCCTTTTATAACTTACTGTAACTTGTGTTTGTTTTGCTGCTTGCCCTGGAGACTGGACTTTTCTACTAGCCCAGAGTGGTTCAGCTTGCAGGGATTGGGGAGGAATGCAGGGAAAGAGATGCCAGGAGGAAACCAACGCAGAATCTGTTGGCAGTGGGAGGAGAGTGTCCCTGTGTAGTCAAGAAACACCCAGGAGCAGAGTTACACATTTCACATATTGCTGAGATCTGCAGGATGGCTCCTCTGGACTGTGGACCCTCTGATGTTATCTGATATAGAAAGCTGTGAATATGGTCATGTTGAAATTGTCTTTGTTTAGGTCATTTAATGGTTTTGATATCTTTGGCTTGTGTTTGTGGGGTGTTGAATACTGATTTTGCTAGCATAATGGCTTTGTGGCTTGCCTCTGACTGTGGGAACTGACTGGAAATGCAATTGAATGTATTTTTTTTCCCTAAGCTGCCTTAGGACTGGGAAACAGTGAGCTAAAATAGGTGTTGCTCTATTGTAAGAACATGGAAATGTTCATGCTGAGATGCCTTGTTGGCATTAGAGTAAGTGATGTGGAAATAGTGTTTTGGAAACATTGTAAAAGTCTCTTCACCCAACCACTTAGTTAACTAACCACATGATGCTGAAATTTGCTCAGATGCTCTTCTTTGGTTTCCTGATTATTCAGTAATTTTAATAATGAAGAACATACCAGTAATTGCAATCTCATCTATTTTTAAAATCAACTAACTCCAAACCCTCCCTTACATTTTTGCTGTCTTCTCTTATGTTGCTGCTTTCTGCTCCTCTCTTCCCCAGCAATTTTCCTTCTGTTCATTTATAGTTAGCATCACTTTTTATTGTAAAAACAGACCTGGGTGTGTTTCCAGGTATTGGGATTTTGCATCACATCTTCAGATGCTCCCAAGACCTGTCCTGCAGGTGCTTGTCAGTCATCTCTCCAGATCACCACAGATGAGTTAGATCATGAGAAGAGTTTACAAAAATTGTAGATGGCTGCCAGAAGTGTGTGTGTATCACCAAAACCAGTAAGGTCAGCAAATGTGTACCAATGTAAATGAAGCCCTGCCTGTGCTGGAATAGTTATGTCTGACTTGCTAGGCTCTTATGAGAAGCAATCCACTTGAGTCAGCACAAGCCCCTTGTAACAAGCTAATTTAAGGAGATTTAGCTATGCTTTACATACTGTTTTTGGTGAGCAGGACATTCCAGTTGCTGGAGTAGCTCAGCAAGCCCTCTGCTCAGCTAACAACTACATCTGAGGAGCAAAGGGGGTGGTGGGCTGCCGTGGGAGCAGGAGGGAGCGCGCTGTGTGCAGGTTGTAAAGCCATAATGTCCATATTCTGTGAGGGTCACCCGAGAGGGATTGGCTCAGCTCTCATAGCAGAGCCCTTCTGCATGTGAAAAAACAAACAAACTTGTAGCCACAGACTGATTGGAAAACATTCAGTGTGGAAGGCAAATAAATTGGAGGTGATAGAAGTCTCTGTAATAATGCCCAGTATGCAGAAAGGGCTTTTGTGCTTTGTCTGGCTTGTAACAGAGTAGATGAAAAAGTGACATTTGCTGCTTTTTCTCAATACTGAGAAGTGGAAATTCGGAATTTTTTTTTTTTTTTTAATGCAGCCTGTATTTAAAACTGTGATTTGGTATTGCAGCATTTGTGGAAGTTTAAAAACGAATTCAGCAAAATTGTGAAGTTGACATTTATGTGACTAAGATACATTTTAGAGAGGATGTTAAGATCTCCATGGTTTGATTTTAAGCTACCCTTTGTAATTATTAGGAATTAGTAATTGGCCTTTCTCTGAAGGCATCTAGTCTTGATCAGTTAGAACCAGAACAGTGTATTTAAGGGATCATAGATGTCATTTGATACACGAGTTCCTGTATTGTGACTTAATTAAATAATTCATTATTACTGACTTAATTAAGGCAGTGTTTATTCAGTGACTTTGAACCGTTCAGTGCTTCAGTTCTTTTTAAACTTTGGCAGCAAATATTCACTGCTTCTCTGTATATATAAATTATTATTTCATGTAAGTCATTTTAATATATGAAATCCTACACTGACTTATAATGCAAGTTGCTGTACTTTCAAATTTAATTTTAATGAGGGTTTTTTTAAAAATCTAATTTGACTTTTAAAACAAACATTTCTCTATTACAACAATATAGTCTTATTTTTATCAACCCTGATTTATTCTGCCAGTTATTCAGGTCTGGTGGTTGGTGATGAGTCCAGCTGCCAGGGGAGAAGACGGTGAGAACTGGGGCTGAGATGAGCCTAATGGGCAAGGGACAGGCTCTGCCAGCTCTTCAGCAGCTGAGAATGTCATGGGCTTTGACAGGAGCCAGGGCTTGCTGGCATTGTGGTTTAGAGGTTGAAAGGCACAGCCATAGAAAAGCAGTAGAGGAACTATTTGTCCCTTTGATTTGATTTGGCTCTTGAGGGCTTGCTGATTCCTTGACTGTTGCTGAGTGCTCTGAAGTAGCCACTCCTTGGAGTGGTTCAGCTTTCCAGACTATGCAAAAGAGTGTTTTCTCACTCAGCTGCTTTTCTCTCTTTACATACATACCCAACTGCAGTACTCAGCTTTTAAGAAATATGAATGCCTGCTGCTTCCTGCAGTGTGGTTGGTTGGTCTTGGAGAGTCAAACCCACATGGGTTGATGCTCCTTACGTGCACCAAGCAGACCTGTATGTCCTGTCCACTGCACTGACGCCAACTCATCAATGGTGATAGGAGTGCCTGAGTATCACATGGCAAAGCTGTGAGGTCCTCATCCTGTCCTGGGGCCTCCAGACCTTTCATAGCTCCCAATTGATGCACAGCAGTAAACAATGTGGCTTATTGCAGTTAGAGATAACAGGAATGGTGTTTGAAGGAAAAGGTATCTGGGGGCAAGCTAAATGCATTTGATATAAAAATGATTGAGTGGCAATAAACTTTATAACAGCCTGCTTCAGCATGTACTTTCTCTCCAGTGCTTGAAAGGAGGCTTTGGGTTGTGCCTTTCATCACTTGAGTAGATGTTGCAATTATGCTGGCCCTGAAAAACCTGTAGAACATGACACCCATTGCCAGTATTTATCAGTATCTCTGGTTTGCAGTTTTATGCCTCTGTTTTAGGGCGCTTGTTTTAGTTGGTTCCAGCGGACGATTGCTAACATCAGTTATGGGCAATATTACTGCAGCCTGGAATGGTGCTGCTTATGATGAATAATGGTTGGCAAACTGATACTTTTTTTCTTGAGGAACACAAATCATGCTTGTCTCCCAAGTGAGCTGATGGTTTGGCAAGGTGAAGGGATGAATAAAAATTGCCTTCCAAGTGCATGCAAGTCTACAGCCTGAAAGGTGATTTTCTTGACTCATATACTTCAGGTTCCTGGGTTTTACATATGGCAAGTCTCCAGAACAAATATTACTTTTGGAAAACCTAATAAAATTCTGCCATAAGAGTTAAGTTACTGAGTGTCAGGCCTCAAATGATATGCTTGATTTAGGCTTCTCTGGAGTTCAAAAATTGTAAATTTTATCAGCAGTGGTTTCATGGAAAAATGCAAAGCAAAAGTTGAAACTTTTATAAGAATAAACTTAGGCACTAGGGCTTTTAGTGGGGGTGAGTTCAGCATAGAAATATAATCTGTTGAGTGTTTTTTCAAAGTTTGCCTTCATTTCCTTGGGAATGCTTTGAAGGGGATGCTGTCACCCCATGTCATATTGTGTTTTTACACTACAAACCCTTTTGTAGTATCATGTGCTGATACTGAAATTTGTTTTATTTGGTGGGTCACAGTTTGAGATCCCTTTAATGAAAAGGAAATATCAAAAGGAATTCAACAAAAGGGGAGAGAAAATGTAAATTGGGTCATTTTACTTCTCCCCGATAGTCTTATGCTGGCTAGAAGAGACAGTTTAATGCAAAAATTGGTGTGTAGTTTCAACTTGTGCTTTATGTATTAGGAAAAAAAATTGAGCTACCAGTTCACCGACTCTTCTGCAGAAGAAAAACAGAACATGTTTTTACTTTGTAGGCGCAGTTTTTAAAACAGTATATGCAAAATCTGTAGCATGTGGCCACCACATAGCCCAAGTCAAGAGAAATCTGGTGTAGTTCAGAATTAATATGAGCAAATTTTGTTTGGGAAAAGAAGAGAGAGATATGATGCAGGCTTTGGATTAGGATTTAAAAATGGGCACTCAGAGTGATTAGGTTGGAATTGGGGAGGCTCAGAGCCCATTGGCAGTCAGTGTATCCAAGCAAGCAGTGAATAAATGGCCTTGTGGAGAAGGAACATTTGGCTTCAGCTGTGGCCAAGCTTCCAGGACTTAGAGACAGCAGCTCACTGGGGGAGGTGTCTTTGCTCTTGTTCTGGTTATGCTTCGTTGTCTCTTTTGAGGTGAGCTTGGTTGTATGCTTGGTTATGCAATGAGTAAATGCACTGGTATGCTGGATGGTGATTTTCCTGAAAACTGGGTTCTGAAATGGTGTGGCACTGATACAGTGCTGGTGGAAAATCTTGAACTGCAGTTCTTAGTAAGTGTGTTCAGTGCAGTACTCTGGCCTGGCTCATCTTGGAAGGGGCGGCACAGCCCCCCCTTCACCCTCATCTTCCTCACCACATTTTCTTTTCTAAGGTGCAGTTATAGAGACTGCAATGGCTAAGGAATTTCTCTAAGGAAATACAGCTGTGAAACAAAGCTTTGTTATGCCATATCTGAAACTATTTGGGTAGAGAGATGAGAAAGCATTCTCCTTGATAAAATTGCAGCTCCTCTGGTAATAAGCTCTTATAACAATAGTGAGCTAATAAAATAGTTTCCTCCCTCTTATCCCAGAGCCTGCTGAAGAGTATGCTACTATTTTAATTCTTCTTTAAGTATGAGTGGTTTCACTGCCTATCTGCTGTTGTTTGTGAGTCATGTTATATTGTAGTTACTTGGTGGCATAGAATACACAAAATTTGTTAAATGGTATGCTTACAAAAGTCCAATGCTGTTTTCCATCTGTGTGACTCTGCTTGCTGTATTATTGCTCTAGGAGAGAAAAAGCACAAAAAGGTGGGCAGCTGTGGCCTGTGTACCTTTGCTGCCCTGTGTACTTTTTCTGGCAGTCTGGAGTTTCTGTAGATGAGTGACACTTAGCCAGAAGAATCAAAGTCAGGAAATGGACATTTGATGTTCACTTCTTTGGGATTTAGGATTTTTTTCAAAGGATCATAAATTGCAGTAGTTGGAAGCACCGGAATGAAGAGCAAGATGATGTCAAGTAGCTTAATTTTATATCAATCCACAGATAAATGCAAAATGCTCTCATCTATGCTAGTCATAGGAATTCTGTAAAAAAGGATCAACTTGACTAAGCTGTGTCCCTTTTTTGAATGTGACAGGATTATAAACACTATTGCAAACACTCCTATTAGAGTTATTTTAGATTGGGGTGTTAGAGTTAACCAAATCAGAAACAGGCAGGCTGGCAAATTTTTTTTGAAGTGCCTGTATGCAAAATCAGTGTTATCAGTCTATCTATTTGCAGTTGGTTTGGGCATCAGCTCTCTATTGTAAGTATCACATGTGAGTTTTTACAAAATCCATGCAGGTTTTGACTCCTTTGTGTACTCCTTTGTCATGTTTGCAGGACTTCTCACTAATGGCCAATCTAAAGGATTAGGACCAGGATCAGAACAGCTGGAGAATGAGAAGGACGATGCATCGCAAGTGTCCTCAACAAGCAACGATGTTAGTTCTTCAGATTTTGAAGAAGGGCCCTCAAGGAAAAGGTCAGTAGTGAATTATGATTAAAGTAGAGCCTTTCTTCTTTGTCCCTTTTGTCTTAGACTGTTTTTTATGTTATCAGAAGGGTATGATTGCACCTACTGCCCTACCAGAAATGAACTTTCCAGCATGGATTCCTTCTATGAACAGCAAAGATATAGCAAGCTTTGCTTCACCCATTGGTAGAGATGGTTCTTGTTGCTGTTTTGGAAAGCATGGAAAAGCAGTTGTTATTTTACAGTGGATGAATGCTAATTTAAATCCCTGAAGACTTTCTCCTCTCCTGGCTTTTGCCTCTCAGGCCATGTAAATATGTATGTGTGTGCAATTTCAAGGAAAGCATCACTAAAGTAGTTACTGTTACTGTTGTTATTTTTGGTTTTCAGTGAATTAAACCATGTAAAGTTAAAAAGATAGAAAAAGACAAAACAGACGCTTCTGAGAAGAGGAACGGCTTAATAATGTGGTGCAGTGGCTATTGGTTTCAAAGAACTGCTTTGAGATGCTGCTGCAGTAAGCTGCCTTCTCTTTCCTAGAAGTCACTGAATGTGCAAAATGTGGGTTAAAATCATAGACCTCAAGCCAATCAATTACACAAAATATGCTGAGAATGCAGGCGGCTGGGAGTTGTCCTCTCTGAAGTAAGAACGAAAACAGGCTGTCTAGAAAATGCCACTTAAAAGAGAGAATCAGAAATGCTTCCTCAACCTTTTTTCCTCTGCACTTCTCACATCCTAGTTCCAAACAAAAATTAATTATATAGTTATAATAATAATAATAACACCAACAGTTATCTTTCAATCAAAAGAAATATCCCTGTTTTCTGTATGACCTTATAATTCCACTGAAAAGTGATGGAGTGAGGAGGAGGACACCTTTCTGTTCCTGTTCCAGTGTTTCCCATCCCTGGTTCCCACAATCTTTTCTGGAACAAACTCAGACTGTAACTAATTATGCCCACTTAGCTCATCAGATGTATCAGAATATTAATTTATATTATTTTATATTTATATATAAATATAAAATTTATGTTATCTTCCATACTGGTAGAAATTTTGCAAGGCTTATTGCACCTTGCTGCTGGTCAGGGCAGAGATATTTGTGTTCTGATTTTGGGCTTTATGAGATACAACAGGGGATTGAAAATTGTTTCTGCTGAGCTGTTTAGGTGCCATCTACTGTTGGTGTGATCTTCGGAGACCGTGGTCATTATTTCATGGCCAGCCTGTTGCTTGCACACTGTCTTAAAGAATTTCTGCTTCCCTGTACACTTAGTTTGGCCCCTCATTCCTCAGCTGTGCTGACATAATGGCCTGCAGGGTCACACCATGAGTAGCTTCCAAAAGCTGGTTGGGATTAAAAATCATAGCAAGAAAATGAAATGAGGTTTTTTGACAGATTTCTGCATTTTAACCTGCATGAGACTTTAATCTCTTGTTCAGAGTATGGTTGTAGGAGCAGCTGCTGGTGCAACAGGGAGACATCCTCTTCCTCTCTTCCTCTTTTGGGGCTGGAAAGGGGCAGGAGTGCTTGTCCCTTACCCTGTACCTGCTCCTGGTGCCCTGCACAGTCCAGCTTCAGAAATGAGCAGGGTTGCTACATTACCATTCCCCAGAAACTGCACCTGAGTCCTCTGGGTGAAAAGTTTCTTGAAGAGTACTGGGTAGGTTTGGGCTGAGTGAAGTCAGACCCTTGAGAGGCAGCTAGGTGGTTCAGGCACAAAAACAGGGAACTCAGTGCCTTTGGTACTTTTCAGATTAAAAAGAACAAAAAAACCCAGCCTCAACACAGACCCAAGACAAAAACCTTTTCTGGCTTTCATGGAAGGCAAGGCACCATTTCACTACTTCTTCAAGCATCATGAACTGTTGAAATATTACATTGTTACTCTGTTGCTATGAAGGAGTTTGTTCTTGTTTTCTTTACATTTACACCCAGCATGGACTTATGTCTATTTTTTCTTCCTCCCTGAGCTTCCTCTTTGCAGGCAGACCTTTTCAGGGCTCCTTCTCTTAAGCTGTAGGTGGAGCATGTTGAGTGTTTTATGTTGTCTTCTTATTTCCTTTTAGGCTTTTTGTTTTGTTTAGCTGAATATGCTTGAATGCTTCTTCAATCCAGACTATTTAGCAATCCTAGAAAGAGTTGTGTCAGGATAATTGGGTAAACAAAAAACATGCAGGAAAGTGATGAGGGGGCAAATGGGACTGAAATGGAATCTGTGGGTTGACTGCCTCAGCTTACCAAGTTTTGACAAGTTATGTCCTCCTTGTCTTCCCTCAGGGTTTCTCAAAATCAAACTTTTCAGTTGTCTGTTCAGCTGTGTGTATAACTAGTGACACTCTTGTGATAAAATACACGTTTAAAAACTATAGCTTTAGCAATGTACTCTGAACTGACCATTACATGTAAATTATTACTTATTTCTTACAGCTTGCAGGGTTTTGTTGAGTTGGTTTGTGGTTTTTTGGTGGGTTTTTTTTGGTGATTTTTTGTGGGTTTTTTTTTTTTTTTTCATTTGTTTGGGTTTTTTGGGGGAGGATTGTTGTTGTTGTTTGTTTTTTTTGATGAGGGTTTTTTTTTGGTGCATGGCAGGAATGGTTTTTCATAAGCTTGAGCCCGTCTTGACTTATTCCTTCTGGAGGAATAAGTCACCTGTATTTCATACTCGTGATGGAAACAGTGCTAAGGAAATAAGCATAGTAAATACAGGAATCTGTTGTAAAGGGCTCCAGTTTCTTTAGTAGTTTAAGATTCTGGTTTGACCTTTCAGTTCTTCTGAAAGGTCAAACCAGTTCTTCAGTGAAATGGCAGGCTGGTACTGTCGAGGCAATCCTTTCCCAGTTTCTTCTTCCTGCCTCTTCTAGCTGCTGTGTCTAGGAGTCTTCTGGCTCCTGCCCATCAGTTCAGGGACTAACCTGGCAGCATTTTGTTCCCCTGCCTTGAGCAGGTCACCATACAGAAAGGGAATAGGGATTCATGCATGTGTGCAGCATATGTGTGGTTTTAGATTGCATCTTCCAGTTTCAGCGATAATTTGCTCAAGAGCCTGGATGAACAGCAAGTGTCTTGTAGCAAACTGGGTAGAGGGAGAATTTCCTAGCAGTGAACATTGCCTTGTGGTCTCACTGTGCCAGTCATCCCTGTTGTAGACTTTCTTTGGGTCAAAAACTAGTGAGTGGATGCTCCCAATGAGTTCCTGGACTTTGCTGTAGATGTGTAGGTGCTGGCAGGCATCTGTGGGGGAGGTAAATCCCTACCAGCCTGGCTGTGGACTAGTGAAAACATCACTGACAAGCACTCCTTTTTTCACATAGATATGCCAAACAGAATAACACAACAGCAGAACCCCCAGCCAAGCACACCTTAAGGTTTATCGATCTATTTATTTTCCAGTTTCAACCCCTTTTCTAGTAACATAGCTTGATTGAAGTGCCATAAAGAGAGCTTTGGTGGAAGGAAGGAGATGGCTGTTATGGTGAAAGTGTGCAGATTTAAGATAATATTGCAGATTTTGTTTGGAAACTCACTTTGTTTGTTGGAGCAGGGTTTTTGAATGCAGTGGCCTGACACTGTTAGGTTTCAAGTGGTTCCAGCTAGTCAGTGTGTAGTCACTAATTAGTACCTTTGCTCTCTGGGGACAGGAGGAAGCTTCTTACACAACCAGGTTTGAATCTGATGCAAAAATTCCCATCTCTATTTCTTTTTTAACATCTATAATTTTCTACTGTAACAGTATTGGTGGTGCTGCAGATTTCAGCTGGTGGTGTTGATAAAGAGGAGAAGGAGTACATGTACAGCTTTGCCCCTTCACAGCCTCCAGATTAGTCCAAAAACTGCAAGCCCTTCTTACAGTGCAAATGGAGTTTGGGGAGGATTAGTAGTGGCAGTAGTGGCAAGCTCAGTACTTTAAAAATACTTTTATTTGTTTGAGTTTGCACTCAAAAGGATGGAAAGCGGTTGCTTTGATCTGAGGTGTGTGTATTACTAGTGGCCAGGTCTGAGGGGAAGCAGCAGGGTAGTCCTAAGTGGTAAATATTACTTTCAGCCAGTAAAGGTGAAAAGTGCCAGCATTTTATTCTGACATCTGGCAAAAGCCAAGCATTTACATGTTGCACTGAACCTGTTGTGCAATGGGTTGCTGTCTAGTTGCCATGTAAATGAGAGAAGTTGCTGGTTTGTTCAGTGCTTTGGGGAGAGATGAACAAAACTGTTGGTGCATGGGCTTGATAAACAACCAGATCAGGTGGTCTTCACCATGTAAAGATCACACATTTTTCAAAACCTATGAACAAAAGGTTATTGCTGAAGGAGAAGTGTAGCTTCCATGTAGCTGCATGTTTTTGTTGTGAATCTCCAGTTTCTAGCTATGATTCTCAGTTGAGAAAATCAATAAGTAACTGGCCAAAGGTGCTTGGTCTCTGTGCTGGATGCTCGTACATTTTTATGGGCAACTCTAAAGACTACAACCACTGGCAATTAATAACAGTGTGCAGAGACAGCTGTAGGTTTTCTAGCAATGAGTTGCCCATCTTACCCAGTGTTGGGGTTTTGGTTTATTAATTTGAGATTTTGGGGAAGGGACATGCAGAGCAGACTTGATGTGACGGTATGTTGATCTTTGGTGGTAATAGGCTATTGCTTGCTTCCTGTTACTAATCAGATGGCTACTCATTTACATGGCCCCCTTCCCAGAAACTCACACAGGGAATTGCCAAATGCACAAATGCATTTATCTTTTATTGGGAAGTTGTGTTAGTAGAGGGCTGTGTGGGGCAGGAAGAGGTTGACTTATTTTGGTAACTGTTAAAGTTCAAAGTAGTTTTTTTTTTTGTTTAAATTAAATGTTAGAATATTCTCTGTGTTAAGGGGGAAAAGATATTGGCTTAGTTTGGGAAAAAATTAGAGTTAGGGAAATTTCCTCAACAGAGTGGATGGACATTGCCCACTGGTCCAAGGGTGTGCAGGACTCCTGGGAGAAGACACTTTGTCCAGTTCTTTTGCTGGGAAGGCTGTTGGCTGCCGGAGAAGGGAACAACCCACTGGGGAGCAGTAGCATTTTAAGCTGTCACAGCTAGATTGGCCAGAAATTGCTTATTAGGAACCTTCTGAGGCCTTTAATTAATACAGCGGCTTTCTGCTAACGGTCTCAAGCATGTGACAGTCAGAAGTGTGACTGTGTACTGCAGCAAGGCCAGCCCATGGGATGTGCTCCTGCTCTTTGCCTTGTGCTGCCTCCCTGCTGCCTCCTCCTTTCTCCTTTTTTTTGAATTTTATTTTTAGATGCTGGTTTAACTCCCTGAACTGGCTCACTGTGGAGCTACAGGAGGGTTAAGGTTTGTCAGATGAAAAGGTGGTGGGAGTATGTGTCCAGGGAGGGGGAGACAAGCATGCTGATCTCCCTTGGCTGGTGGCTGCACAGCTGCTAGGCTGGCAGAGCTGTTTTGCACCCTCAGCATAAAAAAAAAAGCCAGTCAAGGGTAGGCAAGCTTTTGCATATTAGGCAAGCTGCTAATTTAAGTGGTTTCTTTTAGTGATACATCCTTTTCAACTTGATTTGCAAAGGGTTTTCTTGCAGTAGAGCTGTCAAAAGGTTGAGGGGACTTAGGGATGGAGGAGTTTTCCCTCTTTTTTTTCTTTTCTTTTTCTTTTTGTCAAATTGTTTTTATAGTTAATAATGAACAGTCTCTTTAGCACTAGACTTAGCACCTTTCATGCAAGATGTAAAACAAGGTCAATCCTGTTCCCACATTTGTAAGTTTGTGAGGGATTTCTGCTTGGTATTGTAGGTGATGGAGAGAGCAGTGTATTATGACTCGGGTGTGAAAGCAGGAGACTGCTCGTAATATCAAAGTGTTTTTCCAGGACCTTTTTAGTGAATAGTCTTTTCACTAATTGGAGCACTATATAATGTATTTGTGTTCAGCTGTTGCCTGCTACAACACAATGGAAGCCCACTTACCAACCAGGTGCTTCTGTTATTTTTTTCTAATTTCAGTAGGCAGTGCAAATCTGCACTAGTTGTTTGTGTATGAAGAACTGCATTAATCCACAATAAAACCAAAATGGCAATGAGATTTATGTGTAATAATTTTTTAACACCCCCCTTCCCCCCCTTCTGGGAATGCTGATATGATTGGAATATATTTTCAGTGCTGCACATTTATATTTAAATAACAAGCCTTATAAACAAAGCAATAATAGTCCATTGGAGTGGATTTGCAGAGGAATAGTAAAAAGACAGATTACCTGCTTTATAATGCAAGTCAAGAAGATCATTGTATATAGTTTGAAAAGGAAGAAATGGGGTGATTAATGTTCTTTCAGTATTTTCATAAGGAACAAACAGTAGTTGTGACATGAATTCTTCTATCCAACATGCAAAGATATAACAAGGTACAATAACCTGGGAACACTTGAACTTTGTGGGTAGGCAGCTATGTAAACAACTTGTTTGAGTAGTGATTTAATAATTATGAAGACATGATTTATAGCATCCTAACATGTGTTACGCCATGTCCAATTCCAACTTGCTTGTTGTTACCTGCCACCTTCTTTTCAGAAGTCAGAGTTGCAGGGAAAGGTCTTCATGACCTTGAGTTTGGAGTCATTGACTGAGGGATCAAGGAAGCTTCCTTCCAAATCAGATGGGATAGATGGAGTTGTTTCTGTCGTTCTGTCTGTGGCAAACACTCCATCAGCTGCCTGCTAACCCATCCCATAACTGTGATTCACATAATTCATCTCTCACCCAGGTGTATGACAGACCAGATGCTGGTTGCTTTAATACCCAGGGAGAGGTTGCTCTAAAATGACATAGGAAATAGTTGAAAAAGACACTTTAAAAAGCAAAGTTGTTTGCCAGTGTGAAAGAAATTTTTTAAATGCAAATACACCATTGTTGGTATAAAACTGTAGCCTGATGTTTGGGCTAACATAACTCTTTGCTACATCTGTTGTGGTCCCATGTTCTGTGCAAAGATAATGAATGATAACAAAAAAGGAGAGCAAGCATCATTCCAATATTTTAAAGTGGAAGTGTGTCCTAATATGCTGAGTTTTAAGAATATTGGTGGTGGACTGTTTTGTTTTGTTGCTATTTTATTTTGGTTTTTGGGTTTGTTGGTTTGGTTGGCTTTTTTTAATTAGTATGTCAAGATTATATTAATACTGTGTGCTGGTTTGGCATACACTGAATTATAGTAAATCCTGTTCACCATTTATTCCAGAGCAGGAATATATGTGGCTGATGTGGACAATATGTAAATGATAGGAATATATTCTCAACATGTTCCTTGCAAATGGCAGCATAAATGTGGGCTACTGCTGATTCTCCCAAACTGACAGCAGTGTGGGTATCAATGTTTTTTACTGGTCAGATCAAGATTCCAGGTACGGGTGTGGACCTTGAGACTCTCAGATGGATGACAGAGGCCTGGAGCTGTATGGATACTGCTCAGAAATAGGTCTGTCCATGTCACCAGCATCTCAGGTTGGGATTGCAGGAGTTCTCTGAGTGTGGACGGAGTTTGAGAAGTATAAATCTCCATATGGTAAAATATCTCCTTTAGAATCTTCTCAGGTCTCTTGTATTGGATAGAAAAATCACAGGAATTTTACACATATCCCCTAGCCTATGCTGGTATGATGCTTTTCCTTTCTCTTCTTCATTGTTGCATCCAGTAGCACAGAATTTCCTGAGGGAAACTAATTGTTTTTTTCTTCTTAGCCTGAACATTTGTATATTTAGGTTTTTTAGCAGTATGTTTATTGTTAAGTAATTTGTACAGTAATGGTCATGTCAGGATTATGTTTTGATTTTATGCTTTTTTTCTTTGCTCTTCTCTCTTGGTATTTGTTCTTGGCTCTGATTAAATAAACTAAAGCTTAAGAGACCTTTGACCATGTGGAAAATTATTTGGAAGTTTCTTATTTTTTTCCAGTTATATTACCGTCTATTTTCTCTGGTAGCATCCTTCGTTCAGCTTTCAGACAAGTTCTCCCCTGAGTTTCATAGTTGTAGTTACTATGGAGATATCTGTCCATTCTTCCTTTTCTCCTCCCTTGCCCTTCTCCTTTGCTAGGAGCTCCTGCAGCTGTTATTTATCTTTTCAATAAAGTAAGTAGACTTTGTACAGACTCTGTTTCTAGTATCTCTTCTGTTGCAACATGTAATTTGCCTGTAATGCTTTCATTTTCATGAAATCCTGTAGGTATTTGTTTATATGGATGAAAAATGTGGTATATGAGTAGGAAGTGAGGAGGTCCCTAGTTAAAAGGGTCACTTCTGGAGCTATTATCTGATTTGATGTTTCTTCACAGTTGAAGAGCTGTTCATTGAAGTCATAATTCTGTAAAATGAATTAACTGGTAACATTTGTGTGTATGTATGCTGAGTGTCAAGGACAGCTTTTAGAATTCATTTATTTTAAATGGCAGCTTTTGGAATTTAATATAAACATATTCTGGTGCAAGGAAAAATTTCTCGGGTGAAGAAATGAAAACTTGAGACAACACATCGTTAGCCTTTCAAGTCAGAGAGACTTTTCTTTGCACCTCATCATAATTTGATAGCTCTTTATATACAGCTTTATATATTCCAGCTTAACAGAGAAACACGGATGTTTGGGTAGTCAGCTATTCTGCAACAGATATTTTCCTTTGCATGTGTGCTCTTGTATTTCTAAACCCCTTCTTTTGGGGAGGCACTGTTTCACTTGGTGTCTGTGATTCGATATCACTGCTTTGCTGAATGACTTAGATGTGAAATGGGCTCTCCAGCCAAGAAGTTTTACCATAACTGCCTGTCTGAGCAGCCATCCCACCTGGAAAGCTGCGCTGCTCTTTTGATGGATGTGTTTCTTATGGTAGCTGTATCTTCAGAGGCTTTTCCCCTCTTTCTTTGGAGACATCTTGCCCTAGGGGATGATTATGATGTTACTGTTTTCCTTTGGCCTGCTGAGTGCTATGCCCTGTCACCTGTGGCTCTGCACAATCAGGAGCCTACTGAGAAGACCCTCTGTGTTACAACTGCATAAATAACCTACCTTGGGCTCTTGGTCAGATAATGCAAATCTCTTTGCCTCCCACTGAGAGTGTTGGGTTGAAGTTGCAGCCTGAAAGCCCACAGGTGATACATAAAAAGGAAGCATGTCCTTCCCTTGACACCATTTGTGCTGGGTCTGGCATGGTTTGTCACCTGGCCCAAGCAAAGGTGGGTGGTTTTCTGCAGGGTCAGTGGAACTGCTATTGGACAGATTCCCTTGGGCACCACAGGGAGCACAGCAGAAGTGGCTTTGGGAAAAAAGATGGACAGGAGCAGCATCAGTCCCTCTGGGGGGTGACTGGGTACCCTGATCAACTCAGCCCTCCGAGATAACAGTAGTCTCAGTTTTACTCTAAGCAAGCAAGCAATGTCATTTCCTTTGGCCTTTCCTATTCCTTGTGAGGCAAGAAAGAGACTCTGAAACCCTTTACTTTTTGTCTGCTGTGCTCTTTTATTATGCTTTAGATTATTCCTGGCCTCCTCACAATTTGTTCTGCAAGTTGTCAAGCAAAATGTGCATTTTAAAATAAATTACTCTAAAATTTTAATCAACTCTTTTTTTTAGAAGGGAGTCTCATGTTTTTCTTTTGCATGCGTCTAGTTCGCTGTTAAAGTAAGCAGCTGGGACTTTCTTGATTACTTCTATTTTTAGTGACATCTTCTTTACACCTGCGCATTGAAAATCATAGGTTCTCTAACAGAGATTGAGAAATCTTTCAGCCTCCCTGATTCTTAGGTCAGAAGCCTGAAATCAACCTGGCCCTCTAATTGCAGTGTCTTGGTGTGGATGGAGTTCTTATGTTTGTCTTACACTAGAAAAATTGACCACTATTGATTTTCCTTGAAAGTTAGTTCATCCCACCTGGTTAATTTGTAACAGAATAAGAAGACAAACTAGGTATGGCACAATTTCTGAGACTCTCACTTTTATATCCCTAGGCCTGTGAAATCCTCTCATTACCTGAAAGTTAAAGCATTAAGTGATGTATAGGCAAATGTTACCATGCAATCTAAGTTTGATTTTTACCCATTTTATTTCATTTCTGTTACATAGAAATCCTGCTGTTAAATTCACTTTTGAAACATGTGCTATATGCCATCTCAGATTAAGAATATTTAATTGCTTCCAGTTTCCAGGTAGACTACAAAATAAACTTTAAAGGTGAATCAGATGAGAAATGGAAAAAGAGGGGAAATAGCATTTGAGTAAAGGTCACACTCTCCTTATCAGACAAATCAATTGAAGTAATTCAGAAAAAAAAAACCCATGTGAAAAAAAGTTTGGTTTTTCCTTGAAGCTTTTGGTTGCAGGAACCTCCTAAAACATAAATTCAAACATTTGTTCTTCTTTGGGCAGTACAACCCACAGTATCTGTATGCAGCCCAGGTACCAGGTAGCCTTGTGTTCAGTTTCTTGTGTGGCCTTGCACAGAACCTAATGGCTCCATGTCTCTTCCACCTTCAAGTATAATTGGCAGAGTTTTGAGCAGTTAAAGATTGGAGTAGGAGTTGTTTATTATTTTCAAAGGCAAAGTATAAGTAAATTATATTATTTATATCTGTGTTGAATATGGGTCTATTTTAGGCTTTATTTATTGCTCTTCCTTTTTCTGATCTTAAATGAACATATATATTCATAAATAAACAAAAAGTAAATTCTCTCCCCAAAGGAGGATTTTGAGAGTGCTTGATCAGCACAACTGCATTCAAATCCATTTTTAAATAACAAGAGTTAATTCCTGCATCCACTGAAAGTGCTTATTTATTATTGATTTCAGCGGATTGGACATTTTCCTAAGATGTCTGCAGGCTGAAGAAAGCTATAAATTAAGTGCCTGTGGTTTTGACTGCACTTGGAGTAGCCCTTCAGAGAGTCTTGTTTATTTTCCTTTTCAGTTATCATACTCTGTGTAAGGCTGCTGCAGTTTTACACCACAGAACGAACCTTCTGTGGAGTGATGGAAGTGATGCTGTGCACCCTCTGCCGTGTATTTCCCCAGGCTCTTACCTGGCTTGGTCGTCGTGCTGCCTCTGCTCAAGGTGCTCAGTGTGAAGTCTGAGAAATTGTTCATTGAGTGGATGGCTGCCAGCCTGGGTTTCACACTTGTTGGGTGCTTGGGTATTTCAGTGGCAGAGGAAGGCATCCTCTCTCTTCACCCACAGGATTGCTCATTTGAAGCCTTTTGCACAGAGTCTGCGTTGGAGGTCCTGCGTTGCATCGTTTGCCCCGAAGCTGCAGCTGTGCGGGGTTACTAATTCAGTGGGACTACAAAGAGAATATTCCATTCATAGTAAAAAATGGAATAACTACTCCTTTACACTTTCTTCCAGTGTTGTGGGGTAATTCACTGAAATTATCTCAATATTTCGTAACAAAACTACCCCATTGTATCCTAAGCCGTCCTGTGTTCCTGTTATTTCAAGTCACAGAAACTTCTCAATATGGAACTTTACTCCCAGTTATGGTCATTATTTTCAGCTTCTTAGTTGCATCTTCTTGAGCACTGGTTCCCAACTCCTTACTTCGAAACAGCTTAGTTTCAGGAAACTTCAAGGCTTTTGCTGTTTGGTGTGTGTGTGTATGTGTGATTCCATGGTGTTACCTGGTGTCTGCAGTTCAAGACTTCAGATTGATTTGCTCCTCTATCAGTTTTTTATGTGCCATTCAAAGCCCTCTTGCCAGCCTGGGGATGCAGCTGTATGCTAATTTCCCAGTTTGAACAAAACACTCCTAGGTCACTACCGAAGTACTTGGTCTTCTTGATACAGAGGGAGGAAGTTTCTGGCATGGAATGGGTGAGAAAGGCTGGGTCTGGATCTGTTGCTGTTTCATGTTTCTTCTCAGCTCTGGGAGATGAAGTTTCTTTTCCTGAGACGGAGCTCTGATGTTAGAAATGCAGCTCTGTCACATCATTATTTCTAATTTTTTAACATAAAAAAGGCAAGTTGAAAGGGAATTTGTTACAACTTCTTGTTACTATGTCTTCAAAAAGGAAGTGCGAATGTAATCTTCACATACCATATCTTCATATACCGATTTTTAAAGGCCCTTTAGTCTGAAGTAGTGTTTGACATGAGGACAGGCAGCAGTATTTCAGTATCTGGGCAGATTTCCAGACCCTGATACCATGTGCTTGTTCTGACCTATCCTTTCCTCTGGGTGTTCTTTTTCCCCAAGACCTCTCACTGCTCAGGAACATGTCTTTTACAACTTGACATTCCCAGCTTAAAAAGCAGACTGACAAAAATTTCTTTAAGTTGAGGCTTGAGGACACACACACATTCAGGAATATTTTTTCCCATTTCAAGTAGAATATCCTGTTGAATTGGACACCTTTCTTGGGGATGAGAGGGGAGGACAAAATTATGGAGAGCATATTCTAGCAAAATGCTTCAAGGAAGTAGATCAAGAAGGCAGGTGCTGAAGCTGTAGGGCAGTGTTATTCATGATTCCAAATAAAATATAGGAAAAATAAAGTCTTCTCTTGCCTTCCTGGACACCCCAGCCCCTCCCACCCAAGTTACTAATAAGAGTTGCAGAATCCCTCTTTGCTTTTCTCACTCAGATTCATTTTTTTTAACATAGTGTGAAAAATGTTTTGCTCTTCTGAGGTAACCTTTTCTGACAGTTTGCCGGTTTTTGTATGAAAAGCACAGAACCCTTAAGTCCTTAAAACAGAAATCCATTTTCTGTTTGCGTTCCTCTCTGTACTTTACTGATCGTTAGTCAGTCCAGGATGCATGAATTAGTGGGCGACTTTTCTGCTTTGTTTTCTTCCTCGTTCTTTATTCTGCTGTTTCTCTGGACCATCCCAACCTTTTCTACTCAAGTGGTTTTCTGCTAGGTTTTATTCAACGTGGTTTCCCAATATGAGCCTTAATGAAAACAAATGTTTATGGCGTTTTCTGAGCATTAGGTGAGCTGCTATCTTTAATTACGAAAGGCTTGGAGATGGAGGAGGAAACCCACTTATTGGCAACAAAGGGCCCTAGGACTGTTTGTGCTTGGCTCATTCATCTCCCTCTGCTTCGCAGACAAGTGAGACTTTCTGAGCATTTGAATACAGTTTATTCTATCAATTAGAAAAGAACAAAACAAAACCTGTCTCTTACATTGCTTAAATACCTATTAAGCCCATGAACGGAATACTAATTTCAGTGGTTCTGTATAATGAGTTCTAATTTTCTGAGTCATGTCAGCCATGGAACCTCTTAACAAGGACATGGAAAACCCCAGAAAAAAAACCCCTAATGTCAGTCTCAGTTCCTTAATTATTTTGATGAGTATAAAAATGAAAAGCTCCAAAGCATTGTGTCACAGTGGTTATTTTCCAGATTGAATATAACAGGGAGGATTTATGAAGATTTTCCACTCTGTTACTGGGGTGGATGGAACACAGAGCAAGAAGGGCTAAGCACTGGCAATACTCAATGCCAGCAGCACACCTCATCAGCTGACAAGCCCTTGAAAGTGCTTAAGTGGGGTGAGATATGAGATTAGATGGAGTTTTGTGTTTCTTTTCTATTTGCCCTCCCCTGGTGTGACTGCCAGCACATATAAATCATGGTGCTTAGCTGGTGCAGAAAGAGGGTGTTGCAGTGCAGAGCAATCTCTACCAGCTCCATAGGAAGGCAGAGCTGATATCTGAGCTGCATGTGTGAGGGTCCTTTACCCCTGGACGGGTGTTGCCTTGAGTTCCTGTGGATTTCAACTAGGCAATGCTGTGATGCGGGGCACTACCTACATTTCAAAACATAGATGTTACTTGTATGTCATTTATTCTTCCTTTTAATACACCTACAGGCGACTTGGTTCAGCTGCACAGTCCCCATAGAGGAGGCTGCTGAGTGCACAGTGACAGCTTGTATGCTCCCTGTGCATCACAGAAAGTGCTCTGCTCATTCCTCTGGAAAATGTTGTTATATAATGCAGCGTGGTGCTTTGCCACGTCTGCTTGGGGAATCACCCCTCTGTTAGGAGGCTTACATTGTCAAGTTGGGTGTTTTAAGGATAGAATTCAGCATTACTTAATGATTTGTGAAATGTAACTTAATGCATTTATCACTGCTTTAAATTTTCTGGCCTTGCACAATGAACATCCCACAGTGGGGGCTTCATTTTCTCCTTAGACTGTATTATTGGTATTATTGGCAAATGTGCTCATTTATACTAGGGAGAGAAAAATAAAGGCAGGGAACCTTGAGAAATGCCAGCTAATAAAAAATAAGACAGTTGTGTTTTCTAATAAACAATGAACATAGTAAAACTGGTGATGCTACAGGCATCTTGCGTTATTGATGAAAACAAACTGCTTACTGACATCTGCAGCAACCAGTCATTGAGTGGTGGCATCCCAGAGCCCCTCAGTGCCATGTGTTAGGCAGAATTGCTGGAATTCACAGTGTGAGACTTTCAGGTTTTGAAGGGGTTTGAATTATTTGGTTTTCCCCCTCAGGCTTTTTTTTCTTGCTGATTTATATTTCTTATACAACTGGAAATATAAATAAGATAAATATAATAAATAATATAAGTAAGAATAAGGGAATTGCTGCCCTTTTCTTGGAAATGTTGTGAAAAGCCATAGGTATTTCTTTTGGACAGCTGATTACTTTAGCCTTCCGAAGTCCCCATTGTTAACAGTTACAATGCATCAGTACTGCTCTGGAATAGCATTTCACATGCTGTAGACTCTTCACTGCTTCTTCTGAAGAATTCCTTCTCTCTGCTGCATCCCCACCACCTGACACAGAAACAACACATTTCTGCAGGTTGTGAACATCCTCTGCTTCATGAGCAAATTCACTAAAGTACCACAGCTTCTGCATCAAGTTGCTCTTAGCACGAGGAAACTTGGGTTCAGCATATATGGTAGCTGCTGTAACCCTTCTGTATTATGAGGCTCATTAATTAAGTTTTCCTATTTATACTGCTACTTGTACAGGATTTATAGATTGATAGGTTCCTGTATCCGTCCTTCGTCGGTCTGTCATCCCGTCATCTCGTCCCCCCCCACTCCCCCACCCCGAGTTCTTTCTTAGATTCTGTAAGTTGAGGTTTTTATTCATATTTTTTGTCTAGAAGCATGTAAGTCAATGGAGGGGAGAGTACCACCTTGTTCTGTAGTAGAATTCAAATGATTCATTTAAATAATGACAAACAGTAATTTTTGATGTATCTCACTTTTCATGGCATCTGTCTAGATTGGGGAGGTTGATGTTCTGGGTCAGCTGTAGCTATCCAAAGACAGATCCTTGAGCATGATTTTCCTTCATTGAATGGAATGCAGCACACAAAAAACGTGCCAAGAAATACTTTTAGAGAATTTTCTCTTATCTGCTGAGAGAGGGGTGTAAAGGAAGAGCTGCCTTGACGTTTTGCTTGTTCCCTATGACCCAGGGAACCTCATGGCCACTGTGGTGGACAATGACACCACAGACCATCTCTGCTGCACTTGGCCCTAGAAGGTGATAAAGCTCGCTATCCTTCTTTTCCTTCTTCCCCTCGCCCTCTTTCTGGTTTTCCCCCTAAAACCTCCTTTCTTCAGGGAAATGACTGTATGTAATAATTGTCTGCTGAATCCTTCTAAAGGAGCTGCTCAGTAAAACTGAGTAGTCATTAATTTAACACTCCAGTGCTGAACAAATGTGTGAGCTACAACAGCTACTTTGCTTTGCATCTCCACTTTAAGGGTGTTGACATTCCACTGGTTTCCTTTAGATTTAGAAAACCTTCCTTAAACCTGAAAAGGTCTGAAACTCTGAATTTTCTCAGAACCATATTTTGTGGGTATTATGGTGTTTGGATCACCAGTTGTGGTAGCATGGGTTCCTAAATCTGGACGAGTGTTTAGTTTTGATTTTTGATTGCTTTTAAAGCTTTTCTTTCCCCTTGGGGAAGGGGAAAGGTATGTAAAATGCAGTTAATTATGACAGTTTATTATCTCATTAAATTATGAAATACCTTCTACTAAGCTTATTATAGTAATCTAAAAATCAACTATTCATATTTCTGATGTTTGTCTCCAATCATGGCTTTTCACTGCAGATAACATGCATATGTATATGTGCATGTGTGTGTGCATGTATATGCATGTATAAAACAGTGAATAAGTAAAACTTACCTATATAGTTTAATTTTATGTAGCTTAAAGCATTGTTAACCCCATCAGTCATGTCAGACTGTCTAAGGTCACTCAATGGCTGTGAAGAGGGATACTGTTAGTGACCCAGTTATTTCTAGTGCAGCTTCTGATCTTGCAGATTTATGTAACAATGATGCATGGAAGTGCTGGAACACATCTGAAGCTGCCTGGCTATAAGGAGTCCCTTGTGGGTAGGGAGAGAGCCTAGGTGAATGCACAAAAATATAGATGAGAGTGTTTGGCAGAATTCTTACTTAGATTTTGAACCCTGTATTAGATCAGGGTTGTCTCTGTTTGGTGTGGTTTTAATACTCCCCATATAGAAAATGTGAAGTTGGAGTCATTACCTTTTCCAAAGTATAGAATTGGAATATTTGGAGATGGAATTGCAGCTTAAATTTCTTCCAAAGGCAAAATCTCCCTCTGTCTACAGTAGGAAACCACCACAGAAAATAGCAGGTTGTGGGGTAGGTTGGCTGGAATCTGGTATAGGTTTAAAAGGGATTTTGGATTTCCTGATCCAGAATCATTCAAGTCTTAGTGATGGTGCTTTGCTGAGATTTTTAGATGGCTTATGTTAAGATAAATTAAGATGCCGCTTTTAAATTAATGAAGTTAAACTGGCACAAGAGGCTGTATGGACAGGCTGTCTCTTTGATTTATCTGTCAACAAGGCACTGGTTTAACCTACTCTTAACCCATAACAATCCACATGGATTTGAACTGATTTAACAAAAATTAAATTGGGGCAGTCTTGTGTTGCCAGCAAGGCCTCAGGAGAAGCATCTCTAGTTCTGCCTTTTGGCATTGTCTTCCCTTGGTAATGGTGTGATAAAAGATGCATTTATTTTATTTGTTGACTTTGTTGACTTAATTCTCACCTTCAAGCTAGTAAGATTTCCTCAGTGCTAAGGGCAGTCACTCACACCACCCGTTGTGGTTGCATTTGTTTGTTATTTTGAACAGTATCCCAAGCTACTGAGCCCATATTTAATATAATTTTAAACCAAGAAAATACTCAAGGGGTTTATGAAATCCTCCGCATATTTGCTTACCTGTGGCTCACTGGTTGGCTGGGTATGAAAAGAATTGCATGTTTTGTCAGATTTCTGCAGTTTTCTAATGAGACATGTTGTGGCTGCATTGCCATTCTCTCCTTAGTCATTTGGTCCTCACAGGATTTCCATTTTATTTTTTATCAACTTCCACTTTTCCTGAACATACTTACAGAATGTTTTACTTTCCCAATTGCTCCTGGCCTTACTGCCTTGATTTCTCTTGCTGCCCAAGCATTCTTTCCAGTTTAATTTCTTTTGGTTTTGATGTGGAGTTTGGCATGGCATTCTCACCAATTTGCATGGCATTCTCATCAATTCCCTTGCAGGTGCCCAGCCTTTGACAACTACCTGAGCTGGTGTTGGGTTTATCAAATGTTCACTGGTGGTTCCGACTGAAGTAATTGCCAATTTCTTGCCACTCCTGTTGGGAGCACTCTTGCCACGACCTTTTGTATGGCCATGTGGCAATTTGACCTCAAGCCCTCATTTGATTCAAGCAGGTGTGGGTGTGCACATACTGTTTTTCATAGGATTTCTTCCCTTCTGCCTGCACTCTTCTGGTCAGTGTCTTAATTTCAGCCTGGAAAAGGGATAGAAAAGTTATTTGCCTGAGGACTGTCAGCAGATCAGTGACCAAATATTGGCTCAATGCAGTTGAGGAGGAAGACAAGGTGCCAGGACGCATCCCAGGATTTTGGGGGTTTTCAGGTAAATTTACTGTGCTTAGTTGTCACTCTGGTGATTTATCACAGTCAGTGACCACACCTCAGGGACACTTCCAGGGGAGCACAGTGCCAGCCATGGACTTTGCCCATGGGGCACCTATTAAGTGCTCACTGCACTTTTATGCTGTGTCACTTTCAGTGTAGACAGCATCTGGTATGCCACCCTCTCCTTTCTATTATAAATGTTTGTAAGCTGGGGCTTTGCTTGTGATGATACAGGGAAAAGTAGTGGGTGATCTGCTCATGGGGACAGAAGGGATGGAAATCATTATTTAAAAAAAACCTCTTAAAAAACCTCCAAGGTAATCAAGTAAAAAAGCCCACCCAAATTTGTCTTCCTTGCTTGTCTTGGTGGAAACTAGGCTCCTTGTTGCAGAAAGGTTGACAGTGAAAGGGACCACACTGGCATTGCTGCCAGGCACGTTTTCTGTTAAAATTTTACAGTTCAGTAGCTAATGTGTTTCTTAGTCAGCTTAGGGTGATCCTAATGTGAGCTGCTAGTGGAAAAGAGAGTCCTGTTCTTCCCTCTAGTGTGTTCGTGCCACCTCTTTTGTGCCAGCACCAGCACTTCTGTGCTTGTGGACCCCAACCTGAAAAAGGAAAAGCCCAACCTATAAATTAATTTTCAGCTTGACAGACTTCCTCAGCCAGCTGATTCTAGGGTCTCAGGAGCTCAAGGGCTGGCATAAGCAGGAATGTGTGGCTGGAGGTGAAGGGAAGAACACACACCACTCCTTTTTTCTGAAGCAGCCTTTCAGTCCGGTTTTAGCCAAACTGAAGGCACTCATTCAGGGGGTAGGGTGCAGGTGAGGCAGTGCAGCAGTTGCTGCTCCAGAAGGGTGCAGTCCCACTCCCTTTGTCCTCCCCCAGGCTGGGACTGTGCCCTCCCTGTACTTCCTGGTCAGAGTGCACAATGGATGCAGAACCAGGAGGAACATGACTTTCTGCTGCCACTATCTGCAAGCTCCTAGTTTATCTGAGTTGCATCATCAAATATCAGGTGTCCTGCTGCTCACCTGCCACTGTGACTCCTAAAAGTAAAATTAAGGAGGATGTTAGGGAAGAAGCACTGATAAATCTCACTCTTCTGTGAACAAAGTCTTCTCAGAGGGACTGTATTTTTTCATTTCCTGGACAGATGTGTGGTGTGTACGCACAATTAGTGTATGTCTGTGAGGGTTTTTTACTATGATTACCTGGTACTGAAATGAGCTCGATATGCACCATATCTTTTTACTGGAGTCTCCAGAGGCAGGGGAATGTGACACATGTGACAAGAAGCAAGAGAGTATTGAATACTTAGTACTACAGGTAAAGAAAGAAAGTCTGCAGGGAAGGTAATAGATTGTGGTGGCACAGGAATTGTTACCATAGTTTCCATTCATATCATTAGTTCCCAACTACTTCTTCTGGCATTCAGGAGGAAGAGAAAGACAGCATGCTCTGGCAGTCCAGCCAGCCCCCTCTCATAGGATTTAGCATCTATGTAAAGAAGAGGTTTGAGGTGAATGGCCCCTTTCCTTTTCAGGCCAGTTTGACTGGTAGCAGGATGTGGCATGGCTTGAAAGAAGGCATGAACAGAGTTACTGGGACAATTGACTGCGTCTGCCTGATTGACTTGCAAGAATGGGCTGTTTGACTCCTGGGGAAAAAGCCTGGAGAGGGTCGTGGTTTGCTTCCAAGAGAAACTCAATACAAAAAATTACAATGATGAAGGAAAGGAGACCAAAAAATAGAGACAGCATCTGCTAAAGTTTGTATTTTATCTTCAGAGTTATATAAGAATAGCATAGATTTAACATAATGGAATTCAGTATTATATAAGAATAGCATAGGATTAACATAATGGAATATACTGATTTTTATTTTATTTTCTTTCCCTATAGCTCTCTAGCATGATTCTGTTTAGTAATCCTTTTTGGCAAGACAGTGAATTTGAATGATGGGTGTTCTATGCAAAAGTGATCCCTTTGCTGCTTATCAGAATAAAGTCTGTGCAGTAGATATAGGATGTCTTGTGTCTCTTTTTTTTTCTTTTTTCTCCGTGCTGTGTGTCGAAACGTTGTAGTTTTTACAAGAGAAATGTTGAGTTCCTAGTAATAGCCAGATGGTAGAGGAGCCTTCTAAAGGCTTTCCCTGCGTGCAGATACATGGTTTCAGGTGTGGTTAAATTGCAAGCTGCAACCTCTCCAAGAGGTTAAAGTGCCCACAACCTACTGACTTTTATCACTTCCTGCCAGTAGATGGAAAATTTTATTCAAATGTTAGGGATTAATGCAGGGCTTAATTGAACAGGAAGTTTCTCAGCCATTCAGATGATGGCTAGAATGATCCATACACTGTTATTTCTGACATTTCTGCCAGAAGTAATCTGTGGCTTTCTGGCTAGTGCAAGTTGCTTTTAGGGCAAAGGTGAATGATTGCTGAAGTTGAGGTACGCGTGTTTTTCTGAGATTGGAAAACAAGAATGAAATGGTCTGTAAAACAATTTTTTTTAAAGCACAATTGCAGAGAAAAGGCTGCTCAAAGTGAAAAAAAGAATTTTCCTTCAGTCGTATGGCTTTGATCTTGCATCCTCTTGAGTTTTAGCAGCTGGTCAAATTACTAGGGAGGGAGCTGCTGCTATGTTTGGTATTATTTGGTTTATCACAGGGAACAAAGAGCAGCTCTGAATTGATCAGAGACCAGGGGTTTGGGAAGTGCTCAGGCATCTCATGAGCAAGGAAGTGGGAAGCTCTGTCATCTGAACCGTGCTGGTTTTGTTTAATGCCTCCTGCTTGGGAACTGGGAAGTGAACAGGTTTTGCAGATGTCCCTCAGATGTCGGAGGACACCGAAAATAATACTAGAATAATATTGAAGCGGCACAGTGTGTTGTGCTAGAAGTAATTTTGACCTCTCTGTAATTAAATAGGGGGCGGTGCTCAAGTTTTCTCAAAACAAACAGGTTTTAGCATTCTACAGGCTGTCTTCCATAGGATGGGAAATGTTTTTGTAGGGGTCAAAAACACTTTTGAAAAGAATTCAATCCATTTGGTTTTTTACCAAACCTGCATCGTTAATAAACAGTAACAAATTTAACAAAGTTGCCTGCAATTCCAAGCAGACTGCAGCAGGGTGTTGCAGAGAATTGAAGTGGAAGGGGAGACTATTTTGTGCCCCTAGGCTTTCCCATACTGGCTTCACCTCAATATCAGAAGACTTCTGAGGTTGCTTCATTCTTCCACCTTCAGTGAGTGTCGGCAGCAGGACCTTGACAGGTTCCTTGCCATTAGGTGGAGATCGTGCAAATGAACTGGAAATTCATCCTCCTTCCAGTAAGGAAGGTGTCTATTAGCATGGAGTTCAACCTTGTTTACTTCCAGCACAAGGGACAGGGTTTAATGTGAAAAAATAACTTTGTTCTTGTGGTTTTCTTCTTGAGAAGAAGGTTGTAGACATAGTACACGCTCAGACATCTGGTAGTGATTATTAAAAACCAAGCAAATGTAAATGAGTTCCTTAATTCTTTTTTTTTTTTTTTTTTTTTTTTTGCTGCTGTGGTTTTGCATTTTAGCTTTCTAGCATGTGGTGATGCTCTTCTCTGCAGCAGCACAGCATAAAATGGCAGACCTGTACTCCTTGGTGATGTTCTTCTTGCTTTCTGGTATGGCATGGTGGTTTTGGCTCGAGCTGAAAAGTATTGAAATCTTGGGTCACACTGCTAGAATGGAGGGGCAGCCCTCATTTCTGGATGCAGGAACTGGAAACCCTAGTCTCCATTTGCCAAGTACTTTTGTAGGTAGCTGTGCTCAGCTGTGCTTGGTAGGCAGCTTGCAGAGCGCTCTGGTGAAGAGAACCAAGTAGCAGCCTGAGATGAGGAATGCTGCAGAAGAGGAATGCCTCCAGAACATGGGTGCAGGAGCTGAAGTAAGCTGTGCACAGGTGGGAATGTGGGGAGGAGTCAGAAGTTGCTGTAGCTTTTATGGTACTGCTAAAGTCAGTGCTCACCAGCTGGTGCTCGGTACTGCTGCACACCAGGGCAGTGACTCCCACCACAGCTTTGTCCCAAAGAGTCAAAGTATCATAAACTGGGGTGCAATCTCTGCAGCATGCACAGCCCAAGGAGCAGCAGGGAAAGAGATGTATCTAGGACACAGCCCCCTCCAAAATGGACTTCTGGAATACATTCCTGTTCCTTCTGAATGAGGCTGGTTTTGCATTACTGTGCGCCTTCGTAGCTTCTGCGGGCATATCTGAGCTGGCTCAGCCGAATGCTGTTGGCTGTGGTGTTGAGGGTGTCAGCAATAACCAGGACTTTAGGAGGAGCATTTGTAGGACTCACAGTCTGCAGCATTGTTGTTAGATTGATTTCCATGTAGACTGATGAATTTGAAGGCTTTATGCAATGTGCAATATGATACAGTGTAGACACAGCTGGAGTACAACTTGGAGCAGTCAAAGGTTGAAGTACCAGTGCTTATGTTCTTAGACTAGAAATGAAGCTACTCCAGAATGGGAATTTTTAAGAACTGTTGCAGGACAAAGGAAGGGTGGCACCACCTGTCTCCAGTATTCAGAAGGATCTCTTCTGCCATCTATTGCCATGTACAGCTCACCACATGTCTGTATGGAGAGGAAAACTTTTTGTCCAATCTCAGGTGTTATAACCTTGGAGAAAGTAGATTTAAAAGAATAATTTCCTTCCTCTTTGTCCAGATCCCACACTTACTTATAGAGGAATAAGGCTTTGGCCCTGGATTTATGGAGAAGTCTGTAGGACAGTTGCTAAAGTGTGATCTGAAGACTGTAAGAAAAGTGCTTCTTGGGAGCTTTATTTAGCTGCCATGTCCTCATTTGATCACACTCCCACTGCTGCTTCTCTCTGGACAGCAGCTACTAAAGCCTCCTGTACCTGCCACAGTGACTGGCACATGGGACAGGTGGAAGGGTTTGAGTATTTGATGGTGAAGTATGCCATTGTTGAGATATTTGAAGGTGGATGTGTGGTTTTGCAATTGTGCCCTGCTGGAGTTGCACCTTGGTAAGTCAAAGTTAAGTTTTGGTTTATGCACGATGAGAGGTTATGACCCTGCCTGCAGTGCTGCAGTGATGGAAATTGTGTGCAATAAGCATGGACTGTTCTTGCATCAAGTCCAGTCAAAACCAGTTGCAGCAGTAAGGTGACAGGGGACCCATTCTCCTGCAACTTTGACTAATTATGCTTTTGGTTTTTTGGATCATTTCTTGTTTCTCTTTGCTTCCCTGTATCCTAAAGTCCATGAAAGGCACTCAAGTTCACACTGGGAAATCCTACTGCTACTTAAAATAGTGTCTAAATTCCCTGAGCACTGTGGATGTTTCAGGGCAAAAACCCAGGACATTGAGTGGCCAGTGTGATTTGGCCTTCTCAAGGTTATCTAGACCACTGAAACACCTGCACTTACTGGATCCACAGGTGAAACCTGAACACAATGTTAGTTTTCTACAGCTTCTTCTATAAACTGTCCAGTATGGGCCTCAGCCTAGCAGGCAAGGTGTCCCTACCTATGCCATTGTGACTGCTTATATAGGCAATGTGGAGTATGTACAAGGCTCATTTTTGGTGGCTGGAGTTGTCCAGTTCCTCCTAACACAGCTGAAGTGGTAGGGGATGGTAACTGTGCCCAGCAGCTTTTAAGGACTCCCACTTTGCCCAGTGCCATCTTTTGTGCTGTTTGAACAGCCAGCTGTTTCCCTTAGGAGGTATAAGTGTCTCTGCTAAACTGCATGACACGAGGAGGGTTTGGAGACTGCAAGTACCTTCTTGTAATCAGTGAGCATTACCAGGAAAAACAGGCAGTTCCAGAATTAATGATAACTGGAGCAAGTTTTTAGGAAAAAAAGTTTGTGTCTAGCTGTACTTTGAACTAGTCAGGAAGCATATGGGTTAGCTCAATTATTGTTCATTAAATGCCATTCCCAAACACCTTTCTGTTGTTAACAGGAGAGGAGGTTCTCAGAAACCAACTGTTTCCCATTTAACAAAACACACACACACACAAAATCTCAAAGGAAAATGTGCATTCATTCATTGTTGCTAAAGTTTTAGAGCAAGAAGTGTTTTTTAAAGGAACGTGCCCTGTTAGGCTTCACAATCAAGGACTGAATGGACTTAATATTGTGCTTTCATTGGATCGCTTGAAGATTTAAATCTGGTATAAAATTGTGTTGTTAATTTAGGCCCAATTTTGATTTACTGGCCCACAGAAAGTAAAAAAGATTGAGTGAATAAAGGTCTTAGCAAAAACAGCTTCTGAAAATTGTTGCATTCAACCTTTCTGCAATGTTTAATTTACATTAAAAGTAAAAGTAGCCCATATTTTTTTAATCATATGATAGGGTTAAGAATTATGCTCTTACCTGGTAGTACAGGTCTAGGTTGTGTCTCAGGTTACATTATCTTGTGAATTATTTTGAAGGAGCCATATCTGAGAGTGATCCCATGCTTTGCAATAGTTAGCTGCACTTGATATCTGCATGGATGGGAGCAACCGGGTCTCTTAATTTCTAATCCCTTTCTGGCACAAACCTGTGTAGGGACACAGATACTGACTGAGTCTCCATTTCCTCTACTGCAGATTTGCTGGCAGTAGCAATGGAGTCGTGTTATCAAATGGGCAACAGATACCACTGATACGGGCAGAAGATGCTATCCCAGTAGCTTTGGGGCATGTGGGAGAGGAAATGCAGTTCAAAGGACTCCTTCACATGCTGGCTTTCTTGCTCTTGGTGTGGTGCTGTTGATCAACCTGACAGGGTAGCTTGGGGCACAGTGGTGGCAGAGATGTGTGAGTACAAATAGAAACACTGCCTAGTGCCACCAGAGCCAACACATGCACTCAGGTGTGCTCCAGGGACAGCCAACAAGATCTTGTGTTCTGAGGGGAATTTTTTCCCCACCTCATATTTTTGATTATCCAAATGTTAACCATCGCAGTTTGGGGAAAAAATAATAAGTTTCATATAAGTTTTGGCATTATGGTCATAGAAAACTTGTTGAAGTTTGGAGCCCTGTTCACATGAACTGGTGATCTTCTAGAAGGTCACTGTTAGACTTGCTCTGAGGATTGAAAGGGTAAAATGTAGCTTAGCCATGCTTCCTGCTGGCACAAGATTTCTTTTTTGTCCCATGAAGAATGATACCTCCAGCAACAAGTTTTGCATACTCATCTTGGGCTTGCCTAGAAGTGCCTGTAACATGGTCGACTTTGAGGTGGAAATTACACACTTGATAATCATCTGATTTCCAGCAGACACCTGGCTATTAAAGCCTAAATTACTTTTTTATTTTATTTTTAAATGAGGGCAGAACATTTCTGCAGCCTGTCACATTCAAGTTTACCTTACTGAACAAAGCTGCACACACCAAGTGAATTTTTCTGTCCAGACATGCTGTGTGCCAAGAGCGAGTGCCACGTTGTATGGTGCAGTTACACAATTGACATACTCTGTTTATCACCTCCAATGAGACCAAAAGATGGTGCACTTCAGACCTCATTGAGATCAGGGGCACAGAGCCAAGCAAACCTCAGAGATAAGTTTTTCACCATGCCAGCAAAATGTCACAGCAAGGAAGTAAATAACCCAGGTATTCAGCAGAGGGGAAGCTATAATGATGTTAGCGTGGACAAAATCTGTGAGGTAGAGCGCTTAGCCATGCCAGAGCCTTCCTTTAATTGTTAAATGAAAAGCACACTGCAGTGAGAAGGAAAATGGGAATTAGTCACAAAACTGTACCGCTCAAGCAGCTGCTACAGCTATGGTTCCTATAGTGTTTGGAAACCTAGCTTCTTGTCCTGCTGTTATCAAGAAAAAGTTATATCAGGCTACAGAAAAGCAGGAAAAGACAAAAGCAAAAGTGGAGTTCAAGGAGTAAGTGAAAGGTAATGAGACCAAGCAGTAAGGACATATGGTAGCACACACTAAGCAGGAAGCTTGGTGGAAACCTGCAGATTGCTGGAGATTAGAGAACATTTGCAGAAGAGTGTTTTGCAAATCTCTTCCCAGTTGAGATGCTTAGGCATGAGAACAGCCTCTCAAACCCAGAATTTTCTATAAATAGATTAGTATGCATTCAAATATATTACAAATCTGTGTGTATTTGGTTTTGTGTGTGTTTTATCATATTTATGCTTTGTTTTCGCTTAGGAGTTATGGAGTAATAAAGTGAAAAGAGTAAGATTTTTGTATTCATGTACAACAAAATCTCACATACTGATAGTTTAATACTTGATTTGTGGCTAGCACAACATGCACTGTTATCTAGAATGTTAATGTTTACTAAATTTAACATAGACTGCTGTTACTAGCCTGAACTTTGCTTTGTGAAGAAAAGACCGCCTTTGTGTACTAAGTCTTTTTTTCCTAAATGTGAATTTTTTTACAAGCTAAAGGAATGGTGCTAGGATATGCTTTTTTAAAAAGACATTCTGAAGCACTTTTAGTTAACACAAACTGTATTTTAATTACAAAGAATGCATTTTGCTTAATATGTTCTACTAAAAATGAGTTCTACTCTAAAAAAGCTTCAAAAATAATATTTTGTGTTGGGAGAGAAATGTTTTGTTGCCTAGCCTGACTTTTTGTAATCAGGATGTTTTTGTTGTGGTGTTTTAGTCTCTGGCTGAAATTTACTTTCTTAGACCTAAACAGTCAGTTCAGTAGAAGAGACACATACCCAAAGGAGGTGAGACTTCCTTAGGCTGAGGCTTTTTTGAACCTTGCGTCATAGGTATGTGTTTAAAGTCTCTTAAAAGAAGTAGAAGTAAAATAATCACTTCTGTTGAGAGAAAGTGGTTTACTGTTTATTTTTAAATGGTCTGGATATTTCTGGCTGCATGTTGGGTGTTTGCATGACGTTTCGATGTGGGATTATTTTAAGTTCTTTCCTCATCCTTTTCCGTCTTGCGAAGTTTTTTCTGTTTGCGTATTTATGAGCCTTACATAGTGTGTACCCTTTCAATGAGGACAAAGTGAGCAATTTATTTTGAGGACGGAAACAGGATTTTTTTTGTTCTTTCTGCTGCTCATGCCAATCTGTCCGTTGTTGCCAAATGCACGCTAAATAGGTCATTCCAGCAGAAATCCTTGCATTAGGAAGCAAAGAGCAAAGTGTTGGTGGTGTTAGGCATTTAAACAATCATGGATTCATTTATGTTGGAAAAGACCTTTAAAATCATTGACTCCAACCACTGACCCAGCACTGCCAAGTCTACCTGTGTCCTTCAGTGCCACATCCATGTACCTTTTTAAATGCCTCCAGGGATGATGACTCAATCACTTCTCTGGGCAGACTATTCCAATGCTTTGCAACCCTTTCTGTAAAGAAACTTTTCCTAATACCCAATCTAAATATCCACTGGCAAAACTGGAGACCTTTACCTCTGGTCCTGTCACTTGTTATGTGGGAGAAGAGACTGACCCCCATCTGGCTACAAGCTCCCTTCAGGTGGTTGTGGAGAGCAATGGGATTCCCCCTGAGCCTTCTTTTCTCCAGGCTAAACACCCCCAGCTCCCTCACTCAGTTCTTACAGGGCTTGTGCTTCTGACCCTTCACCAGCTCCATTTCCATCTCCACCACCTCAATGTATTTCTCATGGTGAGGGGCCCAAAACTGAACACAGCATTTGAGGTGTGGCCCCACCAGTGCTGAGTACAGGAGGACAGTCACTGTCTTGGTCCTGCTGACTACACTGTTCCTTTATAAATTTCGGATAGGCACCATCGTACACAACACTTTCATCATTTCTGTTCTCCTTGTTCAGAAGTGATGTGTGAGTACGACCTGATATGCTTCCTCTAATGTAACTGTAGTGAAGAAGGAGGGTACAATCCTTCTTTGGCAGCAGCTTCACACCTAGATTGGATTAAGTGTAATGTGAAACCATACCTGAAATAACTGGTTTTATGCTGCTAGAGGTTTTCATGGGGACATACAAGTTTATTAAGGTGCAAACATGCCTTCACAAGGAAACAGTTTGAGTTCCTGACGATGTTTTTTCTTTGCTGGCCCACCTTTGAAACTGGTCATGTTTACATAAATCTGAAGCAATGGCTACTTAAGAACGTGTCTTTTGCTTCCTCGTTGTGATTCTTCATCCCTGTGTGCTGTAGCTACAGAATAGTTTATTTCTTGCTCACAGCTCACTCTGTATGCACTGTCAGGCACTGAAGTAGAAGCCTATGGAGCACACACGTATCCAGGCAGGGAACAGTACCCCTCGCAGAAACCTAAAGGATGCTGCAGTCATAAAAGAGTTCTTTCATTTACTGTTGTTCATAAATTGAATCAGTGATATTTACACCCTATAACTGCTTGTGGTTTTAATAAAAGATGGATATTTCATAAGGGGGCCTGGTTTTGTGTCACTGGTGAAGTCAAACTGAGCAGATGGAAGTAACAGCCATCTTTCTTCTCTGGGAGGAGAAGCATTTCAGGCACATCTGACCATATAGCAACAAGTCTCCACAGCCTCCCTGGGAGAAGCAGCAAAAGTTCATGGTTGTAAGTGGAAGGAATACCTGGAATTTTCTCTATCCTTGCTGAAATCAAGGGCCCCCATGGGTCTGAAGAGCCTGTGATGCTGCCAGGCCAGGCTCTGTGCCCCATGAGGATTTTTTTATCCCAGAAAAGAATGGTAGCAGAGAGTGTACTTTCAAAAAGAGAACCAAAAGTACTTTAGGTTCCCTAATTCATTTCACATCTATGCCAAACTTGCAAGTCGTTCTCTAATCCTGTTTCAGTGCTCTGGGGACTGATAATAGGAATACTGCAAACCAGCATGGATGATTCTCTTGCTGCAGAGGGTTAATTTTGACTCATAAAACAGGCTTAATTTTTACTTTGTGGCATGGTGGGTGGTGGTACTCCTTGCTTATCACTGATCACATGAGATTTGTGCAGGTACAGAGATGCAGAGAGCGGGTGGGTTTATGTTTTTAACAGCCTGGCTGATGAAGCACATCAATGGGAAAAAATTTCTGTGCAGAAAGCCGGGATGCTCGCTAACCTTTATAGTCTGCTTTTTGCCGAGAGAGCATATGTTTTGTGCAGAACAGGAGCCGACACAAAGCGTTTTTCTCTGGCTGCACGCATGGTTTTGGTGATAGAAATGTAGTTGCTTGAAATTAAAACACCATTCATCCTGCATGGGCGTCCTCGGTCTGCTTGAAGAGATGGGGCTTTGCAAAGCAATCTGAGTAATTTTTTGGAGATACAGGCATATCTATACAAGACCTTTATCCTGGAAAGATAATTGTTCATAGATATGAGGAAATATATGTGCTAAATTGTCTTTTAGTTCCAGTTCACAAATTATAAGCACCATGATAAAAAAATTTGTAAACACCAGGTTATTTTTGCCATGGAGGAGATTGAAAAAAGCAGTAGGAATGACTGGTATGTTTTGTTGTTCAGGACAGTGGAGGTTAGATAGTGAGGACAAGGACAATTTTATGCATAGTTTAGGGAGAAAACTGCTGAATGTTACTTTGGTTCTCTGTTGTCATTAGGGGATGTGTTTGTTGTAACAAAGCTCTTGTTACCCAAATATCTAAGGTTAATACCCATGAAAAACAAGAGGTTTGCCAATTACGAGTTACATCCCTCCCAAACAATAACTGTGCTTTCCTTAAGTCTCAACAGTCAAGGCTGCCATGGAGTGACAAGACCTGGGCTTCCCTTCAGTGTTATTTAATATGTTTCACTTTGACATTATGTAAATACTCTGCTATTAGGGAATAAAATGACATAAAATTGCATCCTTTCTCAACAAGGTTTTAAGTTCTTTCTGTAGCTTCTCTCCTTTTTGAAGCTGTAATAAAGATCATAATTACAATCCCAGTTGCTTAAGTGAGAAATTAGCATGTTCTTATGTGGGGAACTGAGCCAGGCTCCCAGCGAGACCCCCTCCGGGTATCTGTCCTGCCCCAAAACGCTTTCCCTAATACCAATTTACGTTCTAGACATATTAAAGAAAATCATATTCATTGCTACATAGCAGTTAATCAGAGCCTTCAGATAGGCTTGAAATAATTTGCAGCCAAGTGCCAAAATCACCTGCAGCCGCTCATTTCCTGCAGCCGTATTCTGGCATGTTTTAAAACTAATCAGAGAGTGTCAGTCCATTGCCCACTACCAAGACTGAACAAATTAATTCCACACATGTCCTTCAATATTACAAATTTATCCCAAATCCTGCTTAACCCCACTGCTGACCTCCTTGCTTACGGTCTTCTGGGCTGTGGCCAAACAAATAAAATCTAAAGGTTTTGACTTGATGTTTTCCCTGTCAAAAATATTTTCTCCTAGAGGTTTTATTTTTTAGAACTGGGCACAAATATATATATACCTTATCTATTTATATATTTTTCTATAAAAATAAGATTCTAGCAGATTGGAATAAATTAAAACCTTAATGGGGCTAAAATAAACCTAATTTGTAATTTAATTAAAAACAGAAAGCAATGAGCACTAACACTTAACAAAAAAAAAGGCATTTTCGTGGTGCAAAATACAGATTTAATTTCCAAATAAGTGAATGGTAAACTGTAATTGTATCATGTGCAAGAAGACACTCAGAACATATGAAACAGTAGTCACAGATTTTGCAGTCAAGATGTTCCCTTTCTGGTTTTCCAAATTGTAGCAGAAGATACCAAAGGGTAAAACAAATAAAATACTGTCTTCATTATTGACCCAGTTAGGGATTTGATATTGGTGAGAGGTTGATTCAGATCTCGATCTCTCTCTCTCTCTGTCTCTCTCTCTCCATTCTGTATAGTGAATTTTTATGTTTTCACACATCCAGCAAGTTCTGCCTAACATGTTTCTGATGTGCTCTTGTTTCCACAGGCCAAGGCTGCAAGCACAAAGGAAGTTTGCTCAGTCCCAGCCAAACAGTCCCAGCACAACTCCAATAAAGATAGTGGAGCCGTTGTTACCCCCTCCTGCCACTCAGATTTCTGACCTCTCCAAAAGGAAGCCCAAGACAGAAGATTTTCTCACTTTCCTCTGTCTTCGAGGTAGGTACCTGGCAGCAGTGCTGGGGCACAGTCTCATTCACAGAAGGAGCTGTAGCACTGCTCGCCAAGCAGCAGCCAGACAAATGTACTGGAGCTGCACTTGAAGGTATTGTGTGCATTTCAGCTCTCAGCAATCTGACTGTATCTGCAGCAGGAGCATTCGAGTTCATGGTTCTAAAGATCATAAAATGAGGCTGGTAATAGTGCAAAAAGAAATTTCTTTTATGCTTGGCTCTCTGTTACCCTGAATGGGTTTTTGTCTAGCTCTCTTAAGTCCTCCCTATCCTCCTTTGTTTTGTCTGACTATAAACTGGAGAAGTGCTTAACTTGCCTGAGTACTTGTTCCTGCAAGAGGAGAAAATCTGCTTGGAAATTCCCCTTGTCTACCTACTCACTGTCCTTTATTGTTCAATCTGAGTGAGGCTTTTCATCTGACAGTGGGTGGAGGGGTTGCCATTGTTCTTGTCTGCCTCAGGAGCTGGATTGTTCCTGTGATGATAATTAAAACAGGTGAGCTCCTCCTCTCAGCAATCCAAGTACAAAGGAGGCATCTGAAACTGTGGAGTGAAATACTTGAATTACTTCACAGTAACAGGTGCTCGAGCCTGGCTGGAGCTGTGTGATATGTCAGGGATCCATGGGCTGTGTGTGTGCAAGCCTGCATGCCAGACTTGGGGGGCCTGAGCATGAGGTACTGTCTAGATTAAGCTAGAGAAGGAGATGTTACTCGAGTGGTCATTTTTCTTAAGACTTTCCATGGCCCTGTGTCCCAAGTAATGTGTTTAAGATAGCAACTTTCAGTTTAATCCCCCAATTGTCATGTTGTCTCTTGCTGTGTGTTTCTGGACAGGTGCATCCCCTGTCTCATTAGTTAGCCATAGCTGCGTGCTCTGTGCTGGAATGGTGCCTCTTGCTGTGGTTTTGTCCCATTACCTACTGAAAGGGTGTGCATTTGTTACAGATAAAACTTTTCTGAAAAAGTCTTTCCCAGTGGGTTGAATCTTTCAGAGCTTGAGTTTCCCTTTCTTAGGTCTCTGTTGCATCTGTGGACAGCAGTGATCAACACCACCTGTAGCTTCCTGCTGAGGCTTTCTCACCTTAATGCAGTGTAGTTTGATTTCTTTTTTTCTTCTGTAAGGCTAGTGGTGCCTTCAGACTGGTTGCTAATTTATCCATCTTATTTCACATCCAGTATGGAGCCTCCATCCCTTTGGGACCTCTGGTAAAGGGGGTGGGTGGAGGGGATAGCAGAGGGTGATTTGCTAGCTTTTGTGTTTATTTAAAGGATGGAGAGGAGCAGAATCTAATGGAGTTTAAAGTGGCATAACGGTCCTCTGAAATGTAATCTGTGGAAATGTATTTCTAATTTTGTGTGCCGTGAGGTTGATCAGTCTGTTGGCAGCGTGTCACTGCTGTGATCTGGGCCAACTGCCACAGTTGTTGGTGGGAAGAGTCAGATGGGGGTTCTGTGTATCTGTGTGTCTGTGTGTGAGCACACATGGCTGCATTCACACACTTGTTTCCACTGCTTGCTAACTAAGCATGTGCTATTTATAGCTTTGAAGGCCCTTGCACTTACAGAAAGGCAACCTGTGTGGGGCTGTCACTTATCTCCACTTTTATTTCCTACTCTCTTAGCATTCTCTCTGTGTTCTGGTTTAACAATGCAAATGGAAAGCACGGGTACTTTAGTCCTATTGCAGTGCTTCATGTTGTTGGGCTTTTTTTTTTTTTTATTTTTTATTTAAATCAATGGGTGTTTAGCTCTTGCACCTGTAATTTTCTCCTTTGTTATTCATCTGTGGCATAATTGATGTTTTGTACTGTCAATTAAGAACTTGCAATTCATTCCTAATTTCTTCAGTATGCAGGAGTACTCGAACATTTCTGACAACACATGCATTCAGACAGCAAGATCACAATTACAATTATGTTAAAAACCACAAGGGAGAGTCTGCTCTGAGTGCCACACATGGCATGTTCTTGGTCTGCTTAAACAGTCTGAAGAAAAACTGTGAAAGGGAAAGCTGTCAGTTTTGTGTTTCAGCACCCCCACAAGCTTATTACCGCATCACCCCTGTATTAGACATGAAAAGAGCCAGTTCAAGAGAGGCAGGAGAATCTTCTTGGACACCTGCTCCCTGGATGCTTCTCTGTGGAGGAGCAGGAGAGTGCTGTGGCTTGGAGGGAGGAGTGGGTTGTTCAGACTTGTATTAGCGTGATTCTGGCTTCTGTGCCTGCACTGCTGTGTCCTTCAAGAGGTCCTGGCTGCCTGAGGTGGTGTCCATTTGGCCTCTGGGAATGTTTAGCTCCAGGTGGTTGTCTTTTGATGTGTCCATTTCAAAACCAGGAGATGGAAGCTGGTTGTTTATATGCTGGTAGGGAGTTCATGTAGCAGCGTGCTGGTACATCCAGCTCCAGAGAGGTCCCACAAGTGACTCTCCAGGGCACTGGCAGGCTTGGTTTGGTGCTACTCTTCTGGTCCTGCCTAGTGAGCCTGGAGAGGGAAGAGCCAGCAGCTTATTAAGATCCTGCATAGGGAAGGAAGACTTGGGATTTTTGGAAGGAGTTATTTTGATTCGGAACCTCCATGCTATTATTTTTATTGCAGTGTTGAGGGTTTCAGAATTGTTTGCATGGTGGGACCAAGTGGTTGTTCTGACTTCTGTCCAGCTGTACGTGCTCACCTTGGCTCTTTGTGCTTTCACCATGAAATGCAACATGCAATTGCATGGAAATAAGAGCACACTCACAGGGTTGAAGATCAGCAATTCAAAAATCTTAAGTGTAGTAGTGATAAAATCCAGGACAGTAAATCCCTATGTTTGTTTAACTTTTTTTTTTTTTTTTAAAGTGTCCCTCAAAATGATCTGGTGATATAATCCCTAGATTCATGATCAAAACCTTTTTTGGAGAAAGCAGTCTTTCTCAGGATTGGTGGGAATATAGCTCAGTGGTCTTCTCTGCCCTTGTCCCACCACACCCAGCAGTGGTGTCAGAAGCACAGTGCAAATTTGTCACATCATAAAATCATGAGTCATTAAGGGTGGAAACCACTTTCAAGATCACCAAGTCCAACCTTGAAGACTCAATTCCACCATGAATTCACATGTCAGGGTGTACTTTTATTTTCTGTTTTTAAACAGAGAAATTTAAGCATCCTGTCCCCAATATGGCTCACTCTTCATTGTTCTTGTGGGGTTTATTTTGAGTGGGAGCAGCTGAATTCTGTTAGTGAAGAAGCAATACTATCATGCTACAGTGTGGAAGAAAGTCCCTTGACATAAGATCCCATAGTTAGGAGAACAAGTCCCATTTACCTGTCCTGCTGTGTGTAAGAAAATCTAATGATTCAAATAATTTTAACTGCCCCCCACTCCATTAGCACCCTGTAATTTCAAAGGGAAATAATTTAACCAAGATGACCTGCTTGGTTTCATTATCCAGAACACAAAGGCTTTAGACGTATTTTAATTAGTTTGTTTTTCAATCTCTTGATTTGATAATACACTGTACTAATTACTTCTTAAAAGGTAAGTGGAGCACAATGAAAAAGCTGTAACAGTTGATGAATATCTGAGACCTGGAATACATTCCTAGACTAACCAAACTTGGCAAGGCTCCTCTGCTTTCTATTATTTTAAAATCCTCCTTTTAAAAAGATTGGTGATTTTAAAAAAATTTATTAAATTGTGACCTAGAATTTTCAACACAAGGAGGGGAATAGTACAGATATCTCTGAAGTGTTTGTCTGCAGTGTTCTTATCTTTAAATAGCTTCTTTGAAGGAGCCTGTATGCCCTTTGCCAGAGGCATAATTAGTGTCTTTCAGCAGCATGTAGATATGAGTGTGTCATCTCCGTGTAGTTGTACAGCAGCTCTCACTTTTACTGTGTTTTCTGCTTTTGATCATATTTTTCTTAATAGCTTCTGTTACAGTGCATTCAAGTTACCTCTGCTCTCTGTAATTATTTACAGGTTAAAATATTGTGAGTCAAATATCAGGCTAAAGGATGAACGAAAAACAACTCCCTGTGAGCAATAGATCTTTGGCAAAAGGTGATAACAGGGAGGCTGGGATTAGGAGAGTACATTTTAAGAAGTTTTCCCATGATCAATTTTCTAATTAAGCTGAGCCTCTGGGAGTTACATGCTAGAGAATTTCAGGGATTCCTAAATAAAAATGGTTTAATTGAGATCTCACAAATTGAGTTTTCAGGCTCTTCTATTCTGCAAAATGCGTGATTATTCTTTTTCTTTAAATGCTGTGCTGACTTAATATTTTGATGATTTATTACAATTGGGCAGAATCAAAACAGAAAATTTCACTATGTGAAATGTTTGTCTGAAAATGTGCATGTTTGTCTTAAGTTCAGTAACTTCTAACTTTTAGTGCAGTGTGCTCTTAAACGGGCTTTTTATTCTTTGAAGCACTGTATTTGGGTGATAAAAAGGGCCAGGGGCCTTTGATCCAAGTCTTCTTTTTTGGAGAAATTGACTGTGTCAGTTCATACCTGCGGAGATTTCCGATGACAATGGGAGAGCCCCCAGAACCAAAACTTGGGATTTCTTAATCTTGGGCTGTTAGAAAACAGCTGTTAATTTGCCAATCTTTTCAGCAAGGCTAAAGGTATGTGTGCCTGTTAGTTTGGTGTCAGCAGGCTCTGTAGTCAACGTGTGCTGCTGTCCTTAGAGAGCTGCTGCCTTGCACGGGTCACTCTTGCAGCACCAGCCATTGGCACCATGGACACTTGATCACCACATCAAAGTAGGCAGATTGGATAGCACTGCAACTTGATTGGGCTGGAAGCCAAGCAATGAAATGCTGACACTGCCCAAAAGTATGAGCTTCTTTGCAGTCTGGGTTTGTTTTTATAATTCCAAAATTATATTAAAACATGCAGACATACAATAATTTGTTTCAAATACTGGAAGACAATTTTTTATTTATTTTATTATATCATTTAGTATTTGGAACTAAAATTTTAGGATGGATTGAAAATTCAAGAATAAACTTTAGGTTGAATTTTAAATGCACGAGCCATTTAATAAAAATAAGTTTGCATTTAGTAATTGTAACCTCAAAATTTATAAGTTCTGTTTTAAAGTTAACATTAAAGTGTAGAATATAAGCTGTTTCTCACACATGCAACCATTTAGGCCATCCATGGAATATGAGCTACTAAGCAACTCCTATGGTGCTTTAGGACAAGAGTAATTTAATCAGTATTGGCAGGGACAAGTGGTTACACAGTCTCAGAGTGAACAACACTTGTGTGAAGAACAGAGAGAAGAGACCCTGGTGACCACCACCATGGATTATTCCTTCCCAGGGGAACAGAGTGCTGCTGGAGTGCCAAAACTCCAGACATCCAGTGGAAGGTACAATTTCATGTCAGTGTGTGCCTGCTGGGAGATTTAAGAGATTGGAAGAGGTGCTGAAGTAAGATAGAGTAATCTGTGGGTAGTACTACAGCTGGAGGAAAGCTTTTTCTTGCTTTTCCAGTTTTTGGGCCCTTTCTGATGTTAATGATTCCAATATCTACCCCTGCAAAAAGCCACAGGATGCAGTTAACTGATTGAAATGGGAGACTAATCTTGAGGTTTAGCTCTTGTATTTGCCACAGATTCAGTCCTAGTCCCTCAGCAAGCTGCTTAGTATTTTGTAAAACGAGGATAAATATTTAACTCTGTATATAGGTGTCGACATAGCTGGGTGTTGGTAATGGACGAGCTACTGGCATAAAATCTGAGTGCTGTGATGGCAGCAGCAATTCGAAGCCTCACTGCCCAGGGGGCAATGTAAAGTATTCTGGCAAAGGCAATTCCTGCCCTTCATCCCAGCCAAAAACCTCTGAGCCTGCTTCTCTAACCCGTGAATATACCGTAGCTTCAGTGTTATCCAAATGGCTGATTTTATGCTAGGGATAGACCTAGCAGGATCTCTTGGATATGAAACACAGCCTGGTAGCTTGTTGGGAATGTCCTCACGGTGGTTTGAAACTTCCATACTAGTTTTGTTCTTGGTGGGAGGGAACATAAAGTTGAAGTGCACATGGAAAGCATGAGGTTCGCTGTAAAATCCAGTCAGGCTGGTGGAGTTAAATTGCTTTGAGATTGTCAGATAAGAATTGTAGATGTAAGAAGCACTCCATTGTTTTTGGTTTTTTTTTTGTTTTTTTTTTTTTTTTTAATTTTGGGCACTCTGTTACTCTGGAGTGTTTTGCTAAGTTTGGAAAGTAGACCTTCAAGTTTTTTCCTGCAGACTCATGCATTTCCCCACCCTTGCTCCATTTCTCTAGAAAAGGAAAAATTTTCTTCAAGCTTTTATGTTTAAGCTCTACTAATTTGAAGAACAGACTGAGAAGAAAATGGGAGTTATGTTGCTACACTAGTCAATAAATTAAATGTAACACCAGGCACATTGTGATTGGAGCAATGCCAGCAGAGAGAGGAGTTGGAGCCCGGTTTCATTTCTGTATTTGAGATGGCCTTTTCCTCCCTCTTGCTCAGGCATTGGGGAGCTCCCTCTGGGACCATTCCTGCAGGTGGAGTCAGACAAGTGAAGTACAATTGCTCTTTCCTATAGAATTTATGTAGTTTGTGCTCCTTTAGCCTGGCTTGGTAAAACAGCCATAAGGTGCAGGCATAAATTACATATATTTGCCCTTCAGGGATTTGGCATTGTCCTGCCAAAACAAAATAAGTGGGGCATATAATAAATGAGAAGCAGGCCTTAAAAGTTAAGCATTGAGATGCCAGCACATCAGGAGCATTTGAGAGGCAAGGTTTTTCCACCTGCTTACAGCCACAAAATGGGGCTGTGTGTCAGAGGAGAAGCCAAACCTCTGGACGTGGCTCACCGTGGGGCTTGGCAAGCCATGTGCTTTTTTGGGGCAGGCTGAAATCCCACATACCTTGACCTGCCCTGTGTGCAAATCATTCTAGTGTTTTAAATTGTTTTAAGATTTTTCCAAAGCACATCTGGGTTGTGTTTAATTGTTAGAAGGCAAAAAAAAAAAAAAAAAAAAAGAGGAGCTAGAGGGGGAGTTGGTGTAAATAATTCATGGAGAAGAATCCTCCAATTTTGCAGAAACCACAGCCCAAATTACAGAGAAGGCTTTTGGACTGAGATGATTTTTGTTGTGGTTGTAACATACCAGGGTTTGAATCCCGTCCAGATGAAAACATTTGGTTTGTACTTCAGTAAATACTGCAGAAGCACTGCCAGCTAATTCTGAAGAGTAATGAAATAGTATTTTTGGCAAAGCACAAGCACTTTCCATACTTCTGATTCCACTCTTCAGATCCAAATTCAGAGGGGTTTTTTAACATGTTTAGCTAGTCCAAGACAAAAGTTAATGTAATTTAATGAGAAACAAAACATAACTGTAATTTAGGAGAGAGAACTACACATTTGTCAAAAAGAAAAAAAAGTAATAACCTCATTAGTCAAATAAAATGGCTGAAAAAGAGTATAGTTTATTCTATTAATCAGGCACTTGCTGCTGAGGTCAACACATCTGTGTGTAGAGGCTGCAAAAGCATCAGTTCTGCCTACTGTTAGTAGTGAGCCTGAATTTTGCACATGCAAAGGGTGACATCTTTCCTAGAAAATTGCTAAAAGCATCACCATGACTTAAACCCCCTATATTTTGCTTTGTACTTATTGTTGTATAAGCACCAAATTATTGTAAAAGAGGGCATGAAATACTTTTGTCATTCTTTCATATGCATTAGGCTACACTTAGTGTGTAGTTGTGGTAATAGGTTTTTCCTATACATTTAGGCTTTCTTTTGTGTTGCTCTCACAATAGGAGGGAAGACAAAATACTCAAGAGAGAATTTCAATAATGAAACTGAAGATACTGATGGAAGCAGTTGCCAAACATACTTCAAGTAGAATTTTTTTTAAAGAGCTGACTGTCCTCCCTTTCTGTAATAATTCATAGCTCATTGTAACCTTGATGAGTGATTTAAAAAAAAAAAAACAACTCATCATTAATGACTTTCTCAAAATTTACTACATGTAGTAGTATCTGATCCTAGGAGCTCTTGTACTGGTGACGAGGGGGTACCTGGGTTTGTGTCAGCTGTCTGAACTTTCTGTGTGGCTTGCAATCCCTTAGTCTGACATGGAAATTTTTTAGGCTTTCAAAATCTCACTCTGAGGTCCAGCTTTGGTGATTTGGCCTTTCCCCATGTGTTTTGGAGGAGGGGGAGAGGGCTGGGAAGTTCCCTCCAGGTTGGTGCCTGACTTTGGCCATGGCTTTTCTGCTCTCAGCTGTGAGACTTGTTAAGCTGGAAAAGGTGAGTGGCATGTGTCTGGACCAGGGCAGCAGGTTTGACTGCACTGTCAGATGGATGCCTTGTATTGAGCCAGCCTTAGCTGCAATGTCCTGTACACTTCACCACTGTATTTGTTACCATTTCATGTCAGTAATCCCTTCCATATCTCCCTTCCCCCGTTGCTCCCTCAGCTTGTGTTCATCTGTTACCTTACCTCTCACCACTCACCTTTCTCCAGCCCCAGCACATCTGGGTTCCTCTCTTCTGCTCTGCTGCACTTCACAGCCTTTCTTACACCTTACTCCTTCTGCCATGGCTTCTCCTTCCTTCCCAATATGTTGCAATTGCCCCATCCAGATCTTTGGTGACAGTGTATGCTTTTATGCAAATATTTCTGCAAAAAAAATCAGCTCTCTTGGTAGGGAGGGGAGGGAAGGAATTTAGGAGTTCTGTGCTTAGGCATCATCAGGACACAATATAAAATGTGCAGCTCCTACACGAGATTGGAAACATACTACATTTAATGTTTTGTTTAATAATATAAGGTGATACATTACACTACACATTCAGTAAGAAAAAGAGTGCATAGAAATTTTCCAAATCTTTTCTTGAGAGCTTATAACATTACATTACAGGTACAGTATTTATTAAGGGACTTTAATTTCCTTGGTCTGGGATTTTAATCTGAATCAGTTCCCTGATCCGATTCACCACATGGCCCCACAAAAAAAATTACACTGCCACAGTTGAGGAGGTGGCACAGGTATTATAAGAGGCCAGGTGGGGGTAGATGTTCTGTAGGCCATTTTTGATGCCAAGAAAAATGTCAGCCACCAATAGTCTAGATGGTTCCCTTTTCCTTGCATGAAATGCCTTCTAAATGAGTGGTAAGAAGTCAAATTTAATTTCTAGGCTGCCATCAGATTTGCTGAGTGAGCAGGCTTTTCAGGCACCTGCTAATGTGGTGGCAGGGTGTGTTTCTCAGGGTGGAGGGCTGCTTGTGTGCTTTCCCCAGGCTCTGGAAGGCTGCTCCCTGCTCTCCCCCTTCATTTGTTCCAGTGCCCATGGTAGCAGCTGCCTGCATGGTGTGGGGGCTCCCAGCACAGAAGGAGACTTGTAAAATTCAATACAGCCACAGGCTCTCGTAACTCTCTCTCACCCACTCGCTCACTCTCTCTCTCCCGCTCAGATTTTTCTGCCGTGTTCTTGGGGATGGAAAGTGAGGAAGTGGGAATTGTATACCTAGAGTGCTGAGCCTGGCAGGCACCACCTCCCAGGCACAGATGTTGCCCTTTATTCGTGGCATTGCCGCTCTTCTTTTCTGCTGTTGGTTATTATTTCCAGTGTCACTCTTTATAATACCCTTGGTAGGCTTTGAGAATCACACTTTGGTGCTGGGGAGGGCAAGAGGAAGAGGAGGGATGATTGCTCATCTTTATTTACTCTTACTGCCTGGCTGGGAAATATGTGCAAGAGGGAACCAGCATAGCTGCTGCCCCATGGGTTTCTGTTGCTGAGTGTGTCCAGGAACAGATAAATGTGCAGAATAGTTATCTGTGAATTTTACATATCAAGGAAGCCCCTACAATGCTGTGTTCTGTGAATGTGTGTGTGCAGATGTGTCTGCTGAACCTGCAGTTCTCCTTATTCTCTTGCCATTTTGGAGAAGTTTTATCATCTGGCTGTCATACATCATTTTCATGGTAAATATCTGTTACACATGGAGTAACCTGAGAGCAGCAACTCTCAGCAAAGTCTGTCTGTAAGGAAAACCAGCATGGTCTTACCTTGCAGTGAAGACCAGACAGATTTTTGAGGAAGGGCAATATATTTTATTTGACCAATTGTTACAGCTGGAAAATAGCAATCAACTCTTGAGCACACATTCTTCTTCAGATTTCCAATGGTCTAGAACATTTATAGCTACAGTAACACTTCTTAATATTATTTATATAAATCAGTAGCTTTGAGTAACAAATGGGGCATCACATACACATCCCTATCTGATCTCAGAGAGAATGAGGAATATTTAGGACAGGAATCATTATTACACAATATTGAAGAAGATGAGTGATTACATAGGTTCCACTCTTCAGAGTTCAGTTTCATTCATATGAGTTTTGTTGTTTCATCAGTTGTGAGAAGTCTGAGTATTATTTCCATAAGAGGAGTCTTAGGAGGGTTTGCCTAGTTCTTTCCTTGGTGTAAACCAGCAGCGCACATAAACCACTCACACGTTAGGTGTTGTTTAATAAGCATAATTGTCATCATTACAGCTTGAATGAAATCACAGTGTACTTAGAGGCATGTATTCCCTTCAGTTTGCTCATAAAGGGAATGTGCAGTGTCTTGAGCTTGGCCAGCCTGTTTCAATATTTTAAACCAGTATTTTCTCAGCCTTTTGGACATGTTTAGCTACATAGGCTTAAAGTGAAAGGGGTTTTTACCAGTTCAACACATATTTGTGAACAAATTATTTGAGGCTACTCCAGAACTGAAGTAGTATCATAAAAGATGAGGATAAAAATAGTTCCAATGCAAAAATTAAACAAGAAAACTCAGAGCTTTTAAATTTCTTTCAGTCTTCCATCCATAACAATGCTTACATAGAACAAAAATGTGCAAGTCCAGAATTTTTTTTCTTTTTTTCTGTTTAGCAAGTCAAATTTAATAAATATGTAGGAAAAGCTGGTGGGAAGGAGGGGAGGAGACCCAGACTTGAACGCCAGCTTTTTTCTCCAAGGTCTCATATTGCAGAGTGCTTAGATCAGTAAAGTGAGCGTTAGCAGGACTCTCCTGTGTTATTGGATGTTCTAGTCTAATTTCTCTGGAAATGTACTTCCCAAACAGTCCCAGCTGTCCCAGGAATGCAGTTTAACCATTGTTGTTCATAGTTCTCAATTGGAAAGAATTAAAAACTGTCATTCTGACAGGAGATTTATGCACTGAGATTACAGAGATTTAATACCAGGAGTTAGGTGAAGCTTGTGCCTGCTCTCGAATTTGGGTAAGACTCTCCCTCCTTTCTAAACAGACTGACATAGTGTTTTATTCTCTGCTTTAAGAAGAAAGAGAAAAAAGATTGCTATTGTAATAACGACATTTGCATTGCAGATGATACATTTTTGTTGGTTGCTGTTTAAAGCAGCTGCCAAAAAATCTCAGAGGTGTGGAATTCCAAGGAAGATGAAGCTGAGAGAACAGACATTATCTAGACTCCTATTTTAGTGTCTCAGAAGGATAAATTTCCAGACTATTTCTTTAATTATAATGGGGGATTTCAGTCTGTGTTGAATCTAATTTTGAGGGTTCCAAACAGTAAGGTTCTTTTATGCCACCATTTGTTAATGCACAATGGTGTCAGATGGTGTCAGACTTCAGATTCTTATAAGAACTGATGCACTTGCCTACAGTTTCTGAATCCATACTACACATTTGGGCACCTAGATGGAAGAAAAAACCAGTTTATTTTTCAGGCAGCACTGTCTTAGGAGTAACTATTTTAGACTCTTCTAGTTAGTTGCTGTTGACACTTAAAGCTCCCCTACGAGCAGAAGAATTAATGTGCCTCTCAGCACCTCTTACCTACTATGTTTGATTGCTTGGACTGTGCCAGAAAGTTCTGGGCTTGCATAAGAAATGTGAAGGTTTTTTGTTTCTGTAAGTTGCTACAGCTTCCATGCTGTGAAATATGTCAGCAGTCTTAATTTGATCATTAGTCTATACAAACAGGAGAGCTGTGGCATCCAAAAGCCCTTTCCCCTAGGATAACTGTATGTGTCCATACACTCCTGGCTAGGTTGGATGGAAAAAAGCACAATTTCAGGGGGAAGAATCATCATGCCCTCAATGCTGCTGTAGTGTTTATTCTGGCTGTCCCAGGGCTACCACTCACACACAGCACAGGGTGCTGGGGGGGAGTTTGTGTCTGCTTCTCCCCAAGGCAGCCACAGTTCAAAGGGGCTGTTAGAGAGGCCAAAAGCCTCTCTAACATCTTTACAGGTGGGGGCTAAGCCTTCAGTGGGATGAAGGAGAGAATTTGAAGGGTCAGTTTTCAGTAAGAAAACTCATGGATTGAGATAAAGGCAGTTTATTAGGCAAAGCAAACCTGCAAGCAAAGCAAAACAAGGAATTCATTTGCTACTCACTTTTGGCAGGCAGGTGTTTATCCATCCCCAGGATGAGGGGGCTCCCTCACATAAAATGCTTACCTGGGAATACAAATGGTATACCACTGGATGGATGTCCCCACCTTCCTCCTTCTTTCCCCAGCTCTTATTGCTGAGAACAGTGCTATGGTCTGAAATATCCCTTTGGCCAGTTATCCTGTCTGTGTCCCCTCTAGCTCCTTGTGCACCCCAGCCTGCTTGCTGGTAGAGCAGCATGAAAAACAGGGTCAAAAAAGCACCTTGATACCGTGCAAGCACTGCTCAGCAATGGCTAAAACATCCCAGTGCTATGAACTCTGCTTCCAGCACAAATCCAAAACATAGCCCTGTTCCAGCTACTGTGAAGAAAATTAACTCCATCCCAATCAAAACCAGTATATTTAGGAATGGATGATTCATTGCAGAAACAGCCTGTCCCTGGTTTTCTGTCATATTTAGGTAATTCATTAATTTAAAAGTGATTAGTTATGAGTATTTTGTACAACCCTGGTCGAAGCAGAAATATGCAATCAAAAATAAGCTATAGTTAGTTGTTGGCAGTGGCAACACCAACAGCTCAAAAGCAAAGCAAACACAAAATTGGATTTCTGAAGAGCTTGAAGCCAGAAGTGCTTCCTAAGGAAGCACCAGTCAAATATCCACTACCTTGTGTTGGTCTCTAGCCCAGTTCTCTTTGTCCTTTTGTTTTATTTAGCAGCAGGAAAGTAAATGAAGTTGCTGTTATCCAAGTGTGTGACTATAATTTTTCCTTCCTTTTAAAATAATTTTTTCTTTGGTAATAGCTAGAAGGCTCCCTGGACACCTCTGGGGGTTGGTCAGGGGGCTCATGTTGAAGCAGAACGTGAAATTGAGCTCATGAGAAGGTGCCCATTATTTGTCAGCAGTATTTGTACATTTAAAAGTCATGGGACCATCATGGGAAAAGTAGTCAAGAGATGAGAAGCAGCATCCTCAAGAGGAGCACACAGGGAATCAGAAGACCTTTCCTCTCTTTTTGCCTTTGTCAGGAATCCTCCATGCAAATAAACTTCTCAATGTCTTCGCTTTTCTCTTTGTTTCTTTCTGCAGAATTCTGCAAAATAGTGTGTGCAATATTGTAGAGGACTGCAAAGTATTGTGAAATTTAAATGCTTTATTGTGATGATTACTTAGAAATATCACTGAGGTGCAGACCACTTTTTTGCTCTTTTTTCTTCTGTTTGGAAAAGCTGTAAGCTTCTAGTTGTGAGTTAAGATTTCAGCAAGGCACTTGAGCACGCATTTGAAATTAAGCATGTGCATTAGTCCTTTTCTGAATACACAGAGTTATTAATTAGGGCTTGTAGCAAGACTGATTGTCTGAAGTATGAATAGAATGTGCTTGAGGGGGGGAGAACCCTGCTTTTCAAGACCATGCATATTCTGTTGGTTAAAACTAATAAATAACAACCCTCTAGTTAATCAGGCACTGGTCTGACCTCCCAGCTCTGAGTCCCACTCTCCTCTTGCTGTGGAGGACACTCAAGTAGGTTATGATCAATATGGTTAGTGCAGTAAGCAAATGTGATGATGCTAATGAGCCATTTCTTTATAATGATCAGGTTCTCCAGCCCTGCCCAGCAACATGGTGTATTTTGGAAGCTCTCAGGATGATGAGGATGAAGAAGAGGAGGAGGAGGAGACAGAGGACACAAAAACAGCCACAAACAATGCTTCATCATCATGCCAGTCAACCCCTAGGAAAGGAAAAACGCATAAACACGTACCAAATGGGCAAGGTAGGTCCTAAGTAGTGCTGTTCTCCTGCACCCCCCAGTAAAGAAATTTATGAGCTGAATGTGCTCGGTCCTTGTCTGTCCTTCTGGGTCTGATTGAAAAAGTGGTGGAATAAGATGCAGTTTTAGCATCTTGTGCTTTAACCTCTTTCTTCTGACAATCTGAACTCCATGGCAGAACTACTGCACGGCTGGAATTACACACACACACACACACACACACACACACACACACACACACATATACGTATATACTGACATGGGGGGTCAGTCTCTTCTCCATGTAACAAGCAATAGGACCAGGGGAAATGGCCTCAAGTCACCAGGAAAGGCTTAAATTGGGCATTAAGAAGAATTTCTTCACTGAAAGGTTTGTCAGGTCTGCCCAGGGAAGTGGTTGAGTTACTGTCCCTGAAGGTATTTAAAAGTCACGTAGATGTGGCACTGAGGGACATGTTTTAGTGGTGGACTTGGCTGTGTTAGGTTTGTGGTTGGATTCAATGATCTTAAAGACCTTTTCCAACCTAAAAAATCCTGTGATTCTGTGACATGTATGTATATAGGTACACACAGACACACATAGACACAGTCACACTCTCTGGCTTTTGTGAGACTGATGTTTAATTTAGAATGACTTTATTTGATCAAAGTTAAATATAAGCATTCATAAGTGTTATCAAAATGCGTGCCAGGGGCAGCACCTAATTTCTCTTATGCAGTATTGAGACCACACTTGCAGTAGGTTGATACCACATTCATATTGTTGATTGAAAAATTTTATGGCAGAAGCTTTTTCAAGTCAGTTATTTCTCTGCAAATCAGCAAAAGCTGCACTAATTGCACAGTAATTGTGTCACGATGTCCTCGTGCTGTATCTTGAAAAATGGATCCACACATATCGCAGCATTGCCTACTGTATAATGGAAGATTTAAAGCTGTGCTGAAAATTTCTTGAGCCTGCTGTAATGCTCCCCTGCCTGCCTCCTGTGTGATGTGGTTTTTGCTCCAGCAGGAGCTCTTGTTTCATAACTGTGCTATCTCTGTCTGACATAGTTTCAAAATGTAGCCTATGCTCTCTGTTCCCTTCCTCACTATTAGTTTTCCATGAGAATCTTTCATTCTGGTGACTGCCCCTTCAGCTCCTCTCCTTTCAGTGGGAGGACTGAGAGGAAGGTCTCTTCACAGTGCACTTTTTCAGAGGTGACCTGTGCCTGCTCTGTTTGTTCTTTCATGCTACCTTGCTCCAAAGAAGAGATTAGTAAATCCCAATTACTTCACTGATGCTGATCCTCATCTCTGTCTTTCAAAAGGGAGTTTGCTATAAAAGGTGCCTTTGTTACATATGCCAAAATTTTTTTCATGACTGCATCTGAATCTGTTTTTATTGCATACCCAAGCTCAAAAACTCACTTTTTGTGAATGATTTGTGGATAATTGCAAGGGGATGTTGTGCCTAATAGCATTTCAGCTGTCAGCTGTGACCAGGAGCTTTAATGCTTTACCAGTCATAGATCAAAACTTGGCACTTAGGATAGATTCCTAAGTAACCTCCCCGAAATAAGAGGTACAAAACTCTGCATATGGAAAATGAGGCTGCACGTAACAGAACTGCTCCCTTAGAGTTTTAAATGTGATATATCGCTGCAAAAGGAGCTGATGGTGTTCTATGAGCATGTCCCTGATGGCAGCCACTTTGAAATTAGCTCAAAACCAGAGACACCTGAAATCTTAATTGGGGGTAAGTAAAGGCAAACATAATGAGCCATATAATGGCTTCATAATCTTTATCAATATAGATCAGAGAGAGTGTAAATGAAGCTGCTGCTTTAATAGAGCTGCAAAAGACCTTTATAAAATACATAGGAGACAATGTGAGATGTTTTGACAAAGGTGAAGAAACAGGAATTCCCAGAGAAGGCAGCTGCTTCTCCTTCGTCATTGTAATTTCTTTTTTTCTTCTTCTCTCTCTTTTTTTTTTTTTTTTAATTAAAATTTCCTTACCCAGGGGTATTCCCATTCTTCAGTGTCTGTTATGTTGGTTGACAGCCAATAGTATTTTTGTTTCATGTGAATGAAGTAGGTTCTGGTTCCTGTGTGTCTGTTTTAAATGAGACCACACACAAAGGCAGACCAGGGACGGGTGCAGCAAATGAACTTAATCTAGCGTGAGAGTCTATTTTTAATGAATTAAAGTCTTTTGTTTTTAATATACAATGTCTACTCAAGCACTTTGGACCTGAAAATGCTAAGCATTTGCTATGACATACAACAACAAAAGTTCAGAGCTTGATTAATGTCATTAGACAGTGTCAAATGATTGCTTTCTGCTCATTGGGGGCCAACGATTTTTCTGGGCGAAGTCATTTGTCAATATCCTCTTCTGACGCCAATATGGGGTATTATTAAGGTTGCACACCAAACTATTTGTTATAACTGAGCCTGTTGAGCCACGTTTTGGAGAGCTAACTCAATCTAGAGTGCCTGAGTGGGAATGGGAAGCACGTATAGCACGTGGCATAGCTTGCGGCGCAAGATGAAATAATTGGCTCAACTGACTTGTTGCCTTCCAACCTTACTGCTTACACAGATACATTTAAAGCATCAAATTGTTACCTTTTCACCCTCCTTTCCTAGTGCTGCTGATGTGCTGCGCACACATCCAGCTGTAAAAGAGAAAAGTGAAATGCTTGGCAGGAGAAGTGTTTATCTCCTGCATTCATGGGAGTGTGTAAAAGGGAGTGTGCAAGTCTTTCCAGGGAGATACTGGGTCTAAATTGCATCTCCCTGCTGCTCAGAGGAAATTCCAAGTGGTAGGTAAGAGGGTAGGCTTAGGTCTTTGTTCCTTTAAGCCTAATTCTTTGAATTCCTCGCAACTAAATGAATTCTAGTTTGATTTCATTCTGTGGCACAATGGCAAGTTTTCTCTGCAGGCTCCTGAAGAAGAATGTTTGCAGGTGCCAAGTGTTTTGCTAGGCAGGCTGTGATAGAGAGCTGGAAGGTGGAGCTGGGAAGTTGTTGGGTTATCGGTCCCATCTCAGGAGCAAAGGAGGACAGGCATCACTCTACTTGAAAGGGCTTGTGGGCTGGAAAAGTGCCTCAGGAGGAGCAGCATACGCAGATACAGCTGTGTAGCAACTCAGACATTGCATGCAGCAGGCTGCAGTTCCTCTAATAATGGTTGGCTCATTTTCTTAGGAAGAGTGATTGGGGAATTAGATATCTCTCACACAAGCACAGAAGCTCAAGGGCAGAGAGGAGTGCACTGGGCCAGCATACCTGGGAATGTCCTATTGTCTCTTGATGCCAGAGACAGACAATTAAGTTCTAATTTACTTTTAGGAAAACAGAATTAACCATCATTATTTGTAACCAAACTTCTTCATGAAGGGTGGTTCTGGTGTTCTTAGTGGGAGTATAAACCCAGCTTCAGTGTGCCAGCAAAACCTACAGGGTCAGACTGGTTGCTGGATCATGCTGTGTTTTGTTAACATGACGAGATACCAACTGCTCTGCATGCCTTTTGCCTGAAATGACCAGGGGAGAAAATTGTAGAGGTGCTTCTTTCTTTTTTTTTTTTTTTTTTTTCCTCGCTTGGGGCTCAAATTTCAAAACAGACCTGGCAGTAGTGCATAGTAAGCAAGCATTGCTAGAAACACTATACTCTGCTTCAGTGCTGTCCTACTCACTTACCAGAAACACAGAACGTTTCACTTCTCAATTTGCAATGGATAATTTAGCAGAGTAATTTCCTTACATGTGTAGTAGTACGGAGATGAGGCAGGAAAAGATCGTAGATAGGTTTCTTTCTTATTTCATGGTATAGTTCAATGCAGCATTTTTGCATCTTGGGCTTGAATGGCACATATTTTACATACATTACTGTTTGAGTGTACTGTGCGAAAATTCTGGTTTATGGTTGGAGTTCTTTATTTAGTTTTGGCTTTAACTAAATTTGGTATTTGTGGGTGGGTACATGAGACAGAGCCTTAGGCTTGTACATAATTTTTAGTGAAACTAATCCTGAAGAGGTAAACATTTAGAAGAAAAATATGTTTTAAAGAATGAGAAAATTTCAGGCAGAGTGCTGCAATAGTTAATGGGTAGGCAATTATTTTGATGATTTACAGCCTTTTGTTGAAAGACCATGGAACCAGTAATTGTTGCAATAAACATTTTTGCACATTTAATTTTTCTGCAAAAATATGTAACACGAAAATTACCCGGTTTGCAGTAATTTGCATACTTAAATATGCAAATCAGGCACAACACATTTGGGGATTTGCGGATTTTCAGTAACGAGATGTATGACCTGTGGAGAAGAATAGGGAAGCTGGAAGTTGCTCAAAAAAAAAAAAATTGAATTGTTATCCTGGTGCGAGACTCGTGATAACAGAGAGACACTTCATGTATGGACTTGCTGCTTAGTGAGTGACCCTTTTGATGTTGTTTGTGTCGTAATGGTTAGGTGAGAGTAATGAATTTGTGCTCAGACGAGACACTTGGTATTGAATTTTTGCAAGCGGTGGCGCGGTGTCTCATACCAATAACGCTTCTCCCGGTGGCCCAATATATTCCTGTGCGTGCAGGGCTTGAGCTGTGTTATTGATGGTGTCAAAAAACAAATTCAGTGTTACCCCGCTGCCATGGCTCTCCTGTTTGACTCCTGCTAGCATGCAGCTATGGAAATTTTCGTGCGGCGTTGTCCACTGAGAAATTGAGTGGTGTTGCATTAGGGCTTGGGAAGTGCAGAAACAGCAATACCACATGTTTTCATATGATGTGGCGCTGGCCTTTTCTTCTGAAGTGCACCTCTGCTCCTGACTCTGAGTAGGCAAAGCACATTGGGGGGCTCCAGAAGACAGCTTCTATCCCTAGAAATGATTTGTGGAAGTCAGAACATACCCAACATTTAAGGAAAACAATTGGCACTATTAAAATACTGTGTTTTATGGAAGTATAAGGTTGTTTTAGTTCCTCTGGGAAGGGAAAAGAATTATTGCCTGGGTCCTTTAACACAGTTTGAGAGCCACATAAATGTTTTCACAGTGACTTAGAACTGAATTAAAGCCAGAGCAAGAATGTTTTTGTACAGTAACGGATACTCTGTGCCAAAAAGTTGATTAATACTACATCTCTTCCCAAACATGATGTATGTAACAACATGAGGCTTGCACTGGAATAGCTGGCTCGGGTTCACAATATTGGCAAGGCTCCCTTTTCTCCTTCTAAAAACAAAACTTCTCCCTTTCACTTCTATCTCCCCTCTGTTTTCTGGATGGTTTTATGAATGTGCAATCATTTGCTTTATGCAGTGCAAGCTCTGCAACATGCAGCACATGTGTATGGTCCAAGCCTTCATCTCCCAGCCACTGGCACACAGCAAAAGGGTTCTGTACTCTGCAGTCCATATTAAACCTCCCCAGTTATCCCAAGTATAAAGCATATCAGGTGCAGGAATAACCTTCAGGAGAGCTTGGGAAACAAAGCTTTGTCCACGGAGTCAATAGCTGACTGAACCCAATCCAGTAATTCTGCTGCCTGCACAGTGAAAGCCTGATTATTGTGCATATTATAAATTAGCTTCTGAATGGCTGGCTGGCTGAATCCTGTGAAGTGTTTGTGTGCAAATTAATTTGTAGGAATACTTCCGAAAATTGCTGAAAACACATTATGTTTATCGCCCACTACAGTGTCAATTCCTGTAGTAAATGCTTAGTTAATCTGTAGTAATTGAGCACATCTGTGGCTTTACTTGACCAAAAATTTTTTTTAGACATTAACTGCACGTAATAGAGGCACAATTTGCACAGTTTACATTGGTTTGTGCAGGGATTCTTTATCACAGTTTCAAATGAGATGCCCCAAAGTCCCAGTATGGGATCCTGGGTGAATATTGGTGCCCAGGGTCTGGTTCCCCCGATGCAGGGAGCACTGTGATGCATCCATGGGGATCATAACTGCCATAAGGTTTTACTCTGCTGCCGTAAATTATATCAGTGGTTTTAAAACCCCCAGTGCTTGTGAGTTTTGAATGTAGTGGTTCAGTTCCTTTGCATTTGATCATCCCTGCTAACCAAAAGACCCACAAGTATTTCACTGTGGGACTCTTATTGTTTCAGTTTAATAATAATAATAGCTTTGGAGGACACAGCATTTTGAGAATAAGCATTCAAATGGATACAAATATAATGATACCCATTTATTCTATCTGGAGTGTCTGAACACTAATAATTTACTTACACTCTTAATTACTTGTTAGTAGTGCTTCTTACCTTTAACTAAAAGCTGTTCTGGAAATACAGAGTAAGGTAGCTGCTGTATATAAAATATACATATATATATAATATATATATAAAATAATCATAATTCAAGACTACACATAATTTCTGCTTCAGGAATGCAAGTTCTACCACTAGTGTAGGTTGGACTTCTTTTTTTGTCTTTCTGTCTTTTAGTGTAATTATTGCTTCAAGGGTGAAACCTTTATTGACTGCTCTTTAGCAAGGAACTAAAGTGAATGGGAACAGAACATTGGATATTGGCATGTCAGACTTGTTTCTAACATGGGAGATTTTCCTGGAACACAGCTCTCAAGGGTTCATAAAGCACAGCATACACCTTTCCTGATTTTCTGTGTGCATCAGAAATATTTAGGAGTTGGCAGATGTGAAGGACAATGCCATTTGCTGCATAAGAAGGCACAAAAGAATTGGTAATAATTTCACTGTTAAAACAAATTTGGTCTCAGTAATATTTATTGCAGAGGTTTTGGGGGTTATTGTTTTCTTTCCTTTGAGAAGTGGGGGTTGCTGGCTTATTATCAGTTACACTTCAACAACAAGTTCTTTTTGAGAGGGATTGGTCTTTTTTTTAATGATACATTTTTTCTCTTAACTGTCATACTCGCTGTTGGGGCCAGAGTTTAATTATGTATTATACTAAATAAATGTATTGTGTAAATAATTTGCTTCAATATTTTTAGTGAGACAGGAGGAAAATCATAGTATCGGGGATTTTTTTCCGCCCCATAATGCTTGGCTTGCAATAGCATTTTGTAATTAATCAAGTTAGCATTTAGGTAGTTGCTCACATGATGTGAATGTTTGTGAAATGTGAATGTTTGTGAATTTTTCAGAACTTACTATTGCAGAAAGGTTTTATAGCTGAATATAAAGTAGCTGGATATAACAGTAATCTAGGTGTTGCAAGAAACAAATACTGATTTTTATAGAAACTGATACCATCTACTGTTTAACTGGAAGACAGTGTGGCAAAAACTGTTTTGCATCTACATCTCCCTTTGTTGTGTTTTCAGACACTAGCTTTTTAAGCTTTTCCTGTGAGACTGAACATTTTTTTCCTCCTATATTTCTCTTCCCCCTTTCAAGGATCTTACAAATTAAGACAAAAGATAATTACTCAGAGGGTAAAACTGGCAGGGTTCCCACGACACTTAAATTTAATGAGCTGTTGCATATAAAATATACCTTGTCTCATGTTTCCCTTTTTTTTTCCCTTTTTTTTTTTGTGAACCTGAGAAGTGCACAGTTTGGTTTTTTGGCTGTGTTTTCTGTTTTAGTAATCTTCGATTTTTAAAGTGGCAACTGATTACAGAAAATGAATCTCTCTAACTTGAATGTTTCTGTAGGAGCAGATCAGTATATACGATTTGTTCCCTTCCAAGGAAGATATCACTCTAAATGATAAAATACATATTAACAAAGCTGCCATTGGTTGTTTGTGCTATGTCTTATTAAAAAGAAATAGTCATGCTTTGTGCATCTGTAGTGCCTTCCATCTGATGGGAGAATTCCTTCCAAAGGAGGATGAATGTATTGTCATGTACTTCCTGAGAGAGGTTGGCAATTATTATCAGTTCCATCACTGGAAATGAGACAGAAAGGGTTACGTGATTTTTGCAGATATCACTGAGAAATCCTGCGCTGGCTGGGGCAGCACCAGTTGCTCCTGAGCTCAGGAGTGACAGAACCATGGAGAAATTTGTGGTGACTCCACTGCTGACGGCTTTTCTCTCATTCTTACTCCGTTTATGCAAGTGGGAAGGAAGAGAGGAGGAAAAGCAATCACAGATTTTTCTTTTTTAAGTAATCAGCTTCAACACTTACAACTGACTGAATATGATAAGGGAACTGAAAATACAATAAGTGACCTGAAAATTAAATTTGTCAACAGTTTGCTGGGGTTCTGGCTGCAGGAAGCTGGATAGCTGCTTGGGAAGGTTTGGAGGTGTAGGGTGGGCTCAAAAGCAGCTTAGCTGCCCCTTTTCTGTCCAGCAGGATTGTGATTTTTATTACTACTCTTACTGCTGCTCCTACTGTTAATACTCTACATTTGTAGAGATAGCTAAGCTTCACAACTTGATAAGGCGTGTGTTGTAGGAATATCACCTTTAGTGACAAAAGAAGGCTTTCATTTTACAAGAAAACAGTAACTTTGTGCATTTAGTTACTATTCCCAAACAGATGGTGTATGCTGTGTGTAATAAATAAAATGTTCACATAGTGGTGCTATTAAGTATTTATGAAGTTTCTTGTTTGCATCCTTTCCTAAACTGTCAAAGAAAGACAGGGGTAGAAATCAAGAGCAAAAGGCAGGAGGGCATTTGCCATTGTGGATGTTGGATCACAAGTCTTGGGGACCTCTGTCAAGTGCTCCACTGAAGAGGGTGCATCACTGACATGAATTCAGCACATTTCTGATTAACAAACAGAGAAATGTTATGTGATTTTTTGTTTGTTTTAGCTTCAGCTTTCCATGTTCCCTGACAACAGAAGAGCAGTGACTCTTCTTAAATAAATTCAGCAGAGAGACAGGAACAAAACTTGTTTGTATACATTCACATAACATTTATTGTACAAAAAAAAAGGTCTCTGTTCCGCACTTTCTTATCCCTTCATTATAAGGTTATGGAGCTCAGCATAGGTCCCAGTGTTCCTTCATGTCACGTGTTCCAAAATGGTTTTAGTATTTTCCTTTCTTTGCAGAAGTACCTTTTTCTATTTGCAGCTTGTCTGCTATAGGCAAACTGCTGTCAGTTTGATTCAGCAGTTCGGGTACTGATGAAAACAAAACATGCTTTTTCATGGAACGTCTCCTTTCTTCTACATTGGTATAAAAATAAGCCTTTTTTCTGTTTAGGTTATGTTTAGAATTCCCTCACTGCAAGAGCAAAAAAATGTAATTAAAACTGTCATAAGTAAAAATCAAACTCATAATTCTAAATCTAGGTCAGTCAAAACAGTAATATACCTTGTATGTTTTAATTTGGATATTGAAGATAATGTGTGCTAACAAGCAGAGGAAATACTGTAGTAAATCTGTTCATCTAAAGAAATATGCAAAATAGTACTATTTCTATATTGATTTAACTTTAGATGTACAAAGGCATTCACTAAATATCCAACACTGAGAGCAGAGAAAATTGCGATTTTTTGAATGAAGTGTTTGGTCTTGCAAACTTTTTCTTTTCTTTTTTCCCCCTTAATAACCTGATTTTTCTCTCTTCTCAGTTTTCAATGGGTCCAGCAAATCATCGAAGGAGAAAGAACCTGCTCAGAAACACAAAAGCAAAGAGGCCACCCCAGGGAAGGAGAGGAACAGCGAACATAAGGCTGAGAGTCGAAAAGACCAGGCTGCTGCTAATCACCACGCTACTACAAACACTGGCTCCTCTACGAAAGGGCTCACGGCTAACAACCACCACACTCTTCACAGATCGGCTCAGGACTTAAGGAAACAGGTAATCAGTTGTTCTCTGCTGTGAACACATGGGAAAAAAAGGCTTTTAAGATTCTAAGCTCCTTTTTTCACTGCTTGGTGTAGATCGAACGTGGTGATCCTTAAAAGAATCCTCTGGAGCAGCAGGGAGTTAATTTTCAGTGATTAAAAAGAAGTAAAAAAGAAAAATTGATACATGGGAAGTCCATATAGAGCATGCTTTACAATCCTTTTTATTATCTGGTATTTTCATATAAAAGAGTAAAGTTTACATTGCTGCTTATGAAACCTTTCTGAGTGGCACTCTGTGCTGACACTGCCAAGGCTGGCAGCACATGGAAGAAGGAGCTGATCTGTGTGGTTTATCTCACTGGTGCTGTGGAGAACCTGACACTCAGGTGTCTTGGTTTGCACACGGGCAGCACAAACCTCAGAGCCTGGGAAAAATGTTTTGTCTGATGCATAAACAAGGTGCTCCAAAATATTCCCTCCTTCACAATGAAGGTACCTGGTGGGAGATGTTTTTAGAGCTCCATGTTACTTGGTTAAAAGTTAGCAAAAAAATTCAGCAAGAGATTTGTTTCAACCCAGCTTGAATTCAGGTGTGGAAGTTTAGCAGACCAGTGTTCCAGTGCTGGTGCCTGTCCTTATCCAGGCTGGGGCTGGGTTAGCAGAGTACCTGCACCAGGGCAGTGCACTACAGAAAGCTTGCTGCACTTCAGCCCTTTTGGGGTTTTTGAGGGGAGGGGGGAGCGAGGGATGTCGATTTGGTTCGTGGTGGGTGGGGTTTTTTTGTTGGTTTTTTTGGAGGGTTTTTGTTCTTAGTTTTCTTGTTGGTTTGGTAGTGGTTTTTGTTTGGTTTGTTCTGGTTTGGTTTTTTTGGTTGGTTGGTTGGTTGTTTTGCAGTGATGAATTCTCAATGGACTGATTGGAGACAGTCTTTACTTGCTGACACCTAAAGATTTTTCTTCTAAGTGGCCTGACCTGGTCTTCAGGGGAGCTGGAATTGCCATCTTGTAGAGGGCTGTCAAGGCCTTTAAATGACACCTCTGAGTCACGGGCTTGGAAATTAAAAATGGCAAAAAGAAAAGCAGTGATGCTCTTGCTGAAGAAATCTTTAATGCTGTGTGGTGGTTTAAGTTCACCTGAAATGCCTCCACCAAATTTGTATTACCTTCTAAATCAGATTTGAGATCCAGGAGGCTATTCACAGTGTGTTTGTACCTCTCTAAAACGTTAATTCTTTATTCCACCATGGCAGTTTGCCCTTATCTAAGCATCAGGGTGAATGTCTGCCTTCTTTTGCATCCTTTTGAATTTCTTTTTTCTGATTACCAGTATCTTATGGTCCTTGCTGTGACATCCTCTGTCATGAGCTCATGGCTTTGAACGAGTTCCCAAAACATAAGAATGCAGTTCTTAATTCTTTTAACCTACTGGAACACTGGTGTGAAATGCTTTAAAATTGTATCATCAGAGATTGGTTGGCTAAAACTTTTGTGAAAGTCAACTGCTGTCTCTTCTGAAGGTAGTTCTGAAAGGAAAAAGACAAGTGTAGAACAGTTTTGTCCACAATCCAAGTGGTTTTGCTTCATAGAGTATTAAATGTTTTTGATTGTGTGACACACAATGGAGAAAAATATAAAGCAATGCTGTACAAGCAGCTGTCACACCACACGGACACATCAGCAAGGGTGGTCCCCAGGCTTCAGAAAATAAGGAGAGGTTTAAGTCAAGATGATGTGGGTTTTCTTTTTTTTTCTTCCTAAGAAATGATTAAAGACCTAAATTTTCTTCTGCAACCCACAGTAGCATAAGTACTTTCTTACAAATTTTGATGAAAATATGACTCTAGCTAATTAAAGGTGGGTTATATGTTTTGCCTGACAGAAAGCCTTAGTTTTGTACACAACTTACCAGTTATGGGACATTGCTAAATTTCTCTCTCTTGTCCTGAGTCTTTGACCTTTTTCAGTATTTTTCAAAAGGAGGTTTTTCTCCCAGGGTGCCAGCCACATGTTCTTCCTTCTTCCACTATATTTTTGCTCCTTGATCACTGCATTTGCATAGCTTATTTTTGTGTGTTTTTATTTTGTTAAGTCTTACAGAAAATAAAGGCAGAATACTGGAAATTGCCAGGGATGTTCTTTTTTCCTCATTTTCTGTTTTGATTTTGTCTTCTGGTGTCCCCTTGCACTTGTCACAGGTTCCTTATCTCGTTTGCTTTCTCCTTTGCCATCTTTCAAAGTCTTCCTACTTTAAAGGGTTGTGAGCAAAGGAAATGTAGTTCAATGGGGCCCTCTCTTGGCCTAATATGGTAATTTACCTCTGCACAACTCATAAGCACAGAACTGTTTTTATGAATGAATTCAAATCAGTTGCATAACTTGGATTTGTTTGGTACCAAAAGTGTTCTCAGTGTTGCTAATGTTGTTCTTATCACTGTGGTTCCCATCTAGCAGGTTGTTTTTTTTTTTTGTGTATGGTTTTGGAGGCTGAATCCTAGGTGCTGTGCAGAGGTGTGTACATAGACCAGTTCAAATATAACAAACCAATTGCTGCAAGACAGTAGACAGTGCTGGTCCTGGTTGTTTTTTTTTTGTTTTGTTTTGTTTTTTTTTTTTTTAATAAAGATAATAAAAATTTGAAATCTTATCATACCATGTTTTACTCCAGGGCAAGTGTTCAGTGAAGAAGAGAAAAGAGTGGTCTGAAGATGTCAGCAAAACTAGGAACATAGCTGAAAAGCAAAGATGAGATTATTCATATCCTTAGTTTCACCTTTTGGCTCAAGACTTTGCATCATGTACAGCTAATATCAGTCACTTTATTCCTACTAGGGGACACACCTAGTTGATGAATGAAAGGCTGTGGATGTTGTCCCCTGGACTTCAGTAAAGCCTTTGACACCACCTCCCACACATTTTGCTGGAGAAGCAAGCTGTACAAGTTTGGATGGGTGCACTCTTAGCTAGGTTAAAAACTCTGTGGATGGCTGGGCCCAGAGAGTGCTGGTGAATGGAGTTGGATGCAGTTGTCAGCTGGACACCCGTGGTGCTCCCCAGGGCTCAGTGTTGGGGCCAGCCCTGTTTAACACCTTCATCCATGACCTGGGCAAGGGGACTGAGGACACCCTCAGTCACTTCACACACGACACCAGCTGGAGCAGGAGCATTTACCTGCTGAGGGTAGAAAGGCTCTGCAGAGGGATCTGGAGAGGCAGGAGAGCTGCCCAGCAGAAAAGAACCTGGGGGCACTGTTTGACACCTGGCTGAACAACAGCCAGCAGTGCCCAGGTGGCCAAAGGGCCAACAACAGCATGCTGGCCTGTAGCAGCCAGGATGACACCTGTGTGTGTACAGAGTGGCCAGCAGGAGCAGGGCAGTGATTGCCCCCTGTACTTGGCACAGTGAGGCCACACCTCGAGTGCTGTGCTCAGTTTTGGGCCCCTCACCACAACGAAGACATTGAGGAGCTGGAGTGTGTCCAGAGAGTGGAAATGGAGCTGGGGAAGGGTCTGGAGCACAAGCCTGTTGAGGAGCAGCTGAAGGTGCTGTTGAGCCTGGAGAAAACGGGGTTCAGGGGTGACCTTATCGTGTTCTACAACTGCCTGAAAGGAGAGTGTAGCAAGGTTGGGGTCAACTCCTTCCTCTTGATGACAAGAGATAGGACCAGAGAAAATGGCCTCAAGTTGCACCAGGGTAGGTTTACACTGGGTATTAGGATAAATTTCTTTGCAGAAAATGGGGGGCCAGGTATTACAATGGCCTGCCCAGAGAAGTGATTGAGTCACCATCCCTGGAGGTATTTAAAGAGTCCTGTTGATGTGGCACTTACAGACATGATTTAGTGGTGGATTTGGCAATGCTGGGTTAATGGTTGGACTCCATGATAACTTTGAATAAAAATTCAAAATATTGTGCTTACCATCTAAGATTGGAGGTTCTCTCTTAAAGCTGATGGTGCTCATGACATGTTTTGCTTTGAATAGAAGCTGTAAGGGTATTTGCCGTTTTCCATCAGCACTTTGTTCTGTTCTCAGCCCCTGTGTCACAAGCCCTTGCTGCAGGAGTGCCCCAGGTGGCCCTTCAGACTTCTGGTCACAACTTCCTCAGAAAAAATCATCAGCAGGCTGGAATGACAAGGTGCCTCCATGCAGCCTGACTGCTCACACTGAGATTTTGTCTTGATTATACCTGACAGCACAGTAATACAGCTGTAGCCTCCTGAAACCTTCTGAAAGCCTCCTGTAGAGGAGGCTCCACAATGTCCATTGACAGCTTCTTCCAATGTTTTTCTTTTCTACTAATGAGCAAGTTTTCCTAGTTGTGCCTCAGATCATTTTAGACATTTAATGAGATTTTTTTTCTTCCTGCTTTTCCCAGTGAACATAGAGCATTTACTGTCTCTTTTCAGAGAAGCTCCTTCTGCATCAGAAGACTGTTACAGAGTTGTCCCATAGTGATCTCTTTCTGAGTAAGACCAACTCCTTTGGCTTTTCAGCAACAATCTTATTTTCCAAATTCCTGAACACTTTGTGTTCTCTTAGACTTGCTTCTCTATCTAAATCTTTCTCACAGTATGGCCCCAGTGCTGGGTCCAGCTCTCCTCAGGAAAAGCCTCCTACCCTTTGCTTTCAACATCCTTAATAGTAGGTCTCAGAAAGTGATTTATGTGCTTTGTATTGCCATTGCATTTTGCAGCTCACTGCAGTCCCCAAGTGTTATTCTTCCCCTACATGTATATGATTTGTGCCTCCTAAATATAGCACTTCCTCTTACTGTAGAAATGTTCTGAAATAGGTTCTTCAAGATTTTGATCTTGTCCTGTGAGTGATTACAGCCTCTTCCTTCCAGGTGTGTTTCACTATTTTACAATAATGAAAATACTTGCTAGAACCAAGGGAAAGCCAAGTCCCTGCAGAAAGATACGTGAAGTGCCCTCCTAGGACAACAGTAAACTATAGCAATGAAAACTTTTCTTGAGGATGACTTTATTCAGTCCCTCATGTTGCCATTTTAGAGTAATTATGTCTGGAATGTGTCTGACGAGTTTGATGGAATGTTCCAGGGCATAGTGACTGAAATCCTGCTGCAGCAGAGATGCTTCTTTACCTGCTCAGCCAGCTGTCTGTTGGAAGATGATTAAATTTGATAGATTTGCTATTTGACAAAAACCTGGATAGATTTTGTTGGTTTATTTTTAACATTATTTTGTAATCATTTGTGTGTTTGCAAATTAACTGTTTGATGATTTTTCCAAAATTATTTTAGGATTGGAAATTAGGTAGACTCTCTGTCTACCCCAGCTTATGTCCAGGAGCCATGCCCTAAGTCATTCATGTACCTTCCACCTTACTGGGGTTGCTATCCTAGCCTTTTTGCTGAAATGGATTATGTTCTGTACCTGATAAATATTCAGTCAGTGGCACTTCTGGTGAAGGTTAATGCAAAAGAAGCAGGAACACTTTAGTCAGGCTATTTGTTTTCCTTCCTTGTGTGGTGCTTTATCTCTTCCATTGTTTGTTATCTTGTATTTTTAAGGCATTTATATATTGTTTTCTGTTTTAGTTTCTTGCTAACTGAAGTTTCTTTAGCTCCTTGGCCTTTTTGATTTTAATATGTGTTTGTTCTTTTTCTGTATAGTTGCCCTTAGTCCTGTAATTGTGTTACCACTTTCTACTGTGATCATTTTCTAATTTTCCTGTTGTTAGAGGACTTTGTGAACAGCCATAATGGCCTGTGCTTTTTACCTTTCGTCTAAGTGGAAATTGCTTTGGTTTGGATTTTTTCAGGTGATTTTCTTTTTCTTTTCTTTTGTTTTGCTTCTGGGGGCTTTTTGTTCCTTTTTTTTCATTTTTTTTAAAGTCTGTTGTCCTTTCTCTACTGTTGTCACATTTTAGAAATGAAAACCCATTTCATGATCACTGTCACCCAGATTACCTTCCAGTTCTCAATCAATTCTTCTTTATTAGTCTAGGTAAAATCTTTAATCATTGTTCCTAGCTATTTATAAATCCAGGGATGTTGAATGCTTGTTGTGACTGCTGCAGGCAAGAGGCAGTGTCTCAGCAGCTCTCTACCCATGTCTGTTCTGCAGCATGAAGAAGTGCTGTAAAAGTTCAGTCTGGGCCTGCATTTCAAATACAGAGTACTGCTTAAATTTGAAGGGAAATGGGTAAATGCATTTCTGTTTGCAAGTGTTTGCTTTCCAGATGATACCTCATACATCTTTGAAAAGCTCAAGGTAAAACCTCATGTCATCAGTTAACTGGATTTTCCTTAAGTGTTCCTGCCTCTCAAGCGCAGAAAGGACAAGAATATGGATGGCTTTTAAAAGATCATTACTCCTGCTCCAGTTTCTGCAGTACAAAGGAGGAAATGTGCATGAACACACTCACAGACACACACATGTATGTGTGTGTATGCAGAATCTTCAGGTTCCAGTTCCCCTTCTACAACTCACTGCATGCAAGACCATAGCACAGTATTTTCAGCCTCTATTTAATCTCTATTAGATAGTATCATTATTATATAAGTGACTATATATGCAGTTCTTGCATTTATTTTAGAGAAGCTGCCATGCTTACAGATTTGGTAAGGATTTCAGAATTCCCCAGGAGAAGGTATTACAACTCTGCAGGAAGTGGTTTTACTCACCTGAGTGCTGATAAGGGGTGATTGGACCGTATGCTTTTACTTTGAACACTTTTATCAATGCTTCTGACTTTTAGGTGTGTTTTTCTGTGCTCACAGTCATTTAAGGAGGCAAGGAGTCAATGTTTAAAGTTGTGTAAATGCTGAAATTTGAGTTTTGTACTTGAACTTCCTTTTTAGTAGCGGGGTTTAGCTTTGGCAGTGCTGAGCAATCTCAATTCATTTTGTAGATGGGGATTGGTTTTGGTCCTTAACACATCTTGTAGTTAAAATACAAATTCTAGTCTCACAACTCGATTTAAATGTCTAACAGAAAGCAGCAGAGTCCAGCAATTCTAATTCCATTGATACAATATGATCTAATAGAATGTGTGTCAGCAACATTGCCCAGATACCAAACTTGAAAAAAAATATACATTGTACTACTGTATACATTTTTTTTATTTCAAATTATCAACTTCATCAACAACATGCTGCCCAAGATTTAATATGTATGACAGACTGGATCCTTCATGGCCATGCTGATCTGTTGGGTGCATAATGTGTTCCACATATCTTTTTATATGAATGCATGGATAGAAGGTAAATTGATTTGAATATCGATGTGTTTTTTGCAAAAGTGCAGATGCCAGTTAGAGTAGATAATATATGCTGCCTATTTTGTCTGCTGAGATGTAGTGAAATGTGTATCCATGTAAAGTTGGATGGGAGAGAGATAAAGTGTCGTGCAAACCATTATGTGAAGATTGTGTGATGGGGCCGGGAGTCAGGACTGCAGAATATGGTTGTCCAGCAAATGGGAGACTGGGACCGAGTGGTCACATTATTAATTTACTTTTCTGTTTTGTGTTTCCTTCCTTCTGCTCCTCCTACAACACTTGTGGCAATTCAGGTTTCTAAAGTCAACGGGGTCACTCGAATGTCATCTCCGAGTGCAAATGCAGCCAGTGCCAAAAAGATGAGAGAAGTCAGACCTTCACCGTCCAAAACTGTGAAGTACACTGCAACAGTGACAAAGGGAACTGTCACATACACCAAAGCCAAGAAAGAACTGGTCAAGGAAACCAAACTAAATCACCACAAACCCAGTTCACCTGTCAACCACACAATCTCAGGGAAAATAGAAAGTAGCAATGCAAAAACCCGCAAACAGGTGCTATCCCTTGGAGCATCCAAGTCTAACAATACCGCTGTTAATGGTGTAAAAGTCAATGGCAAGTTGAACCAAAAGACATGCACTAAGGAGGTGGGGAGACAGTTGAGGGAGGGGCTGCGCAACTCGAAGAGGAGGCTGGAAGAGACGAATCACATGGACAAAATACAGTCGCCCACCAAGAGAATGAAAGGGGCCGTCAACTTGGCAGAAGCTGCCAGCAAAAAGGCAGCAGTAGAAAAGCCTTTGCTCAATGGACACCTTAGAAAGGAAGTGCCAGAGAAGAGTTTGGAAAGAAATAGGCCGAAAAGAGCCACTGCTGGAAAGAGTACGCCAGGGAAACAAGCACATGGCAAAACTGAAAATGCCTCCTGTGAAAATCGTTCTACCTCTCAAGCGGAGTCCTTGCACAAGCCACAAGACTCAATGGGAAAGCACGAAAAGGGCAGTAGTAAGTCTGGGTGGGGGATGCTGGGGGAGATTCCCATCCTTAGGCCCTCCACCAAGGAATTTCATGACCCACTGATATACATTGAGTCAGTCCGAGCTCAGGTAGAGAAGTATGGGATGTGCAGGGTGATTCCTCCTCCAGACTGGAGACCTGAGTGCAAGCTAAACGATGAAATGCGGTTTGTGACACAGATTCAGCACATACACAAGCTAGGCAGGCGCTGGGGACCCAACGTGCAGCGGCTGGCCTGTATCAAGAAGCACCTCAAATCTCAGGGCATTACCATGGATGAACTCCCACTCATAGGTAAGGGCTGTGATTCCTTGGCCTTTTGCTGCTGCTTCTAAGTGTCTGTATAGATTTTATGCTCTGTTTGCCTTTATGCTTAACCATGCCCCTGCTCAGGTAACACCGCAGAGCTCTGAATCTCTCTCTTTTTCCACTGGCCAGGCACAGTGCAGGTAGGTTGTCAGAGAGCTTCCAGGGTAACTTTATATCGCCATTTGCCTCCCTGTTTGACCCAGGGAGGAAAAAGAAATCGCTCCATGGGACCTTGATCTGCAGATTTCAGAATCTTCTTCTTTCCCTGCTGTTTATTTATGTGGTTGTATGACTATGTATATTGATAGCCCTGTTTTAAAGGTTGTTTCAGAATATCTTTTGAACATTTCCAAAGATGTTTTCCTAACAGGTTGCAATGCTGCCAGGCTTTAATGCATTTTTCTCCCCGCCTCTTCCTTTAAAAACATTTAACCAAAGGGGAAAGAAAATATCTCAGAACTGACTTGTGTTTGGGTACTCAGACACTTAAAATCACAAATTCGCAGTGACCTGCTGACATTTAACAACCATTAAGTGTCAAGAATAGGCAGTAAAATGTAGTTGATTGCAAAATGGAGGTTTCATTATTTCTCCCAGCAGGTGTCTGCCAGGGCTAATGCCTGAGTGAGAATCACTTATTTAACAGAATTCTTGGTTTATGGTCTGCTGTCAGATATGACACGTGACAAAAATGTGACAATAGTTTGTAAAAACATGACAACAGCAGCATACAAATGAACTATTGGATGAGCTACTTCCATCTCTACTGCCTTTGCAGACACCACATAGTAAGAAACCCGTGTTTTTATTTTTTCAAAGTTCTTCCCTTTGTTTTTGAGGTGTTTTGAGTCACAAGCTCCCCCAACCTGCATGCTGCAACTCAAGGCTAGAGTTTTGCCTTTGAGGCATGATCCGACCCGAAAGAGGCAGCTTTCGGCTGGTTGGATTAAAGGAGACGCTTTTCTGTTTAAACGATTCACAACACTTCCTTCCCCCGCCTCCTCCTTCTTAAACTTTGTTTTATATCACATATGGTAAGTGAGGGAAAATGCATAAAAGCACACAAAATGATTGCAGACTTTATGGTAAACTGATGCAGGGCACAGCCGAGAAATAACAAAATTTCAAGAAGGAGGAACGATAGCATAGCACTATATTGCAATAGCCGTGCAAAAACGTTCAAGGAAATCTGAAAATTAAAATCACTCAAGCATCAATAAATGAACATTTTGTATGCCTAATGTATGCAATGGTTGTATGCTAATGGAAAAAAATAATGAATTGCATTTACATTGGCAAGAGAGAGAAGAAAATGTGCAAGACAGCTCGATTAACGCTCCTGGAACAATGTTAACTTTTTAATGAAATACCTTAACTTGGCATTAAGATGGCATTACTGTTAATTATTTGTATTATTTAAGCACCTAAGAGCCTAATGAGTAGTCAAGGATTCTATTCTGCTGGGTGCCATATAACCAGAGCAAACAGTGGTCTCTTACAAATTTGCATCCTATGTATCCTTTCTGTGGTTAATTTCCTACGTATCCTGTTTTTAAAATCAAAAACAAAATGGAGAAAAGAAGCTGGAGATCATCAGTGCACAAAGAGGAAGAATTTGTTGGTTCTGTCAGGAAACATATAAAATAATCTGTCGTTATAAATGCACAATTATTTAAGTAGACATGCATACATAGCCCTTTTCTCCAGGCCAAATCACTTTTCCATTGAAGTAAAGTGGGACTTTTGCCAATGGCTTGTGTAGTGCCAGCTTTTGGTATTAAATGCATATCTGAAGATTTAAAATTTTCTTTTTTAAAATGAGCTTGCTCACTAAACAATTTAAAAGTATTCCTAGCTTAGGAAAATTAAGGCAATTAAAAAAAAAAAGTTAAAACACTGCTACTGCATAATGTGCCAGATCTCCTATTTAAGTCATTTTGCTATAGGTGCTTTTAAAGAACTCCTTTTTTTGTTGTTGTTGGGTCCCCCCCGCTTTTTTTTTAATATCTTTCAAGGAAAGTTTAAGCAACAAGCTTAGGTCGATCCTGGAAAACATCAGTCTGAGATATAAATGCTTCCAAAAGTTATGACTGTGTGAAATGGAATTATAATTGAGAGCATTTTGCAAACCTTAGCTGTAGGCTCTGGTTGAATGAAGTGCTACTCGAGCTCTAATACTGCAGAGTGATTATGAGTGATCATTCCATGATGCAGGAGAAAATGGAATTTTCAACAGTGCTGAAACTAGGACCTTCAAACTGCGTGTGTGCTGGAGAAAACATATAATGGTAAATTTGGGCCACACTTCTTTCCAAGTTTGGGAGTATGTTACCCAACTTTATGTAGATTGCTGAATCTGTTGGCGTGGAAAGCCATCTCTTGAGTTTCACCTTCAGCTTACTTGTGGCTTGCATGTAGAAACCGCTAACCAAAAAAGTAACTGAATCCATCTTGAAAGTTGCATTTATATTATATTATGTATGGAAGATTAAAGAGGAAAGAAAGAAAACTTTCCAAACTCATTTTGTTTTTTCTCCCCGCGGTATTTACTTTTTCTCAGCTTCAAGACCTTTTTATAACCTCCCCCACCCTATTCCCAAATGTACTAAATAGGATAAATTTGCTACCTCGTGGTTCTGCCTCCACCCTTAGATTCTACTCAAAGCCTTATGCTTGGTTTTGTCTGCAGCCAGACACCTTTGCCTAGTCCTGTGTGGGCAGTATAAATACAGCACAGGGTAGTTTGAAAAAAGCAATATGGCAAGATGACTTAAGATGATGTAACTGTGCATCCTACTGTAAATATTTACAATAATGTTGCTTCTTGCCCTTCTCTGTTGCAGTAGCATTTCTGAGTGCTCTGAAATGGCTGTGGCATGATGATTCTTTACTTTTCTCGAAGGCAAAGGGGAGACAGTGTGGCGGCAGAGATGTTGACGCTGGTTTTGTATTAATTCTCTTTTTCCCTTGAACAGCACCCTGTTGAATTGTAGGTGGTCTTCAGGCTGTTTCTTCACTCTTTCCAGTGATGATTTATTTCTGTGCTTTCAGAGTATTTATGATGTTTCTTTTATTGTTCCTCATCCATTTGGCTGCTTTTTATGCTGCAGTTTGTGTAATTTTTTTTTTTTTTTTTGACTGGAGTGTGAAATGTGCTAGTCATCTTAAAACATACAAAACAGAATGGAGCATAAAATATGGATGGCCTCAGACTGGAAGAATAATGTGTCTGGAACTTTTTATGCGGTTGCAGGCTCCAACCCCAAACAACCCTTGCCTCCCTTTGTTTTTTATATGTAATTTATTACCTGTAGTGAAATTAATAATGTGCTCCTTTTAAATACTAACTTCATTCAAGGTGTTGTGCAGATATTAGATAATTGTTATTTCACCTGCAGAAAGGATAGGTGTTTGTCTTTCTGATGGCCAGTACTCCAGCTTGACACTGGTTTTGTTTATTCCTGGTATGACCCAGACGTGGGACTGGTGGTGACTGAGGGTGTGTGGGCTTTTACAGAGATGGGCAACCCTCATCTGCCCAGCCACTGGTAATGACCAGAGCACAGATGCATGTTGAGGAGATAGCTTGGGGTGCTCTGAGAAAAGAAGGGCATGAAACTCAAGGAGGAGAGCAAACAGAATCACAGGGAAGGCTGCTGCAAGTAGCAGAATACAGCCTGTGAGTGAATTAAGCTGACAAAACAGTGCTGTGTGCCTCTCTTTAGCAGGAGGCATATAAGAGAGGGACAGTCCTGCTCTGGTGCCCAGGTGCCTGGAGCTGTCACATCCGTCATGTGCCCAGCCTGGTAGCACATTTGGCATGAACTGCCCACAGCTAATCTAATCCTAATCTCCTCCTGTGTTTCCCTTTCCCTTCCTGTGCTGCCTGGCACGTGTGCACCCCAGGAGGCTGCGAGCTCGACCTGGCCTGCTTCGTCCAGCTGATCAACGAGATGGGGGGGATGCAGCAAGTGACTGACCTCAAGAAATGGAACAAGCTGGCAGACATGCTGCGCATCCCCAAAACTGCACAGGACAGGCTGGCCAAGCTACAAGAAGCCTACTGCCAGTACTTGCTCTCCTATGACTCCCTCTCCCCTGAGGAGCACAAGAAACTGGAGAAGGAGGTCTTGCTGGAAAAGGAAATCCTGGAGAAGAGGAAAGGACCTTTGGAGGGACATTCAGAGAATGCCTACAAGTTCCATTCCTTGCCCCGGTTTGAGCCCAAAAATGGACTCATCAATGGCGTGGTTCACAAAAATGGCTTCCGCAACAAGTTGAAAGAGGTCGATGTCCCGCTGAAGACGGGCAGGCGGCGGCTCTTTGCTCAGGAAAAGGAGACCACGAAGGAGGACGAGGAGGAGGAGGAGGAGGGAGTGCTTAGCGACTTACACAAGTGTATATACAAGGTAACGAGGCTGGCCTGTTCTGTGGAGCCGGTGGTGCTGTTGTGTGGGTGGTGTCTGGGTGCAGGCCCAGCTGCCTGAGGGGAGCTGTGGTGGGTTGCAATGGCATCCCTGAGGCAGCAGGTATCATGGTTCTCATGGCCAGACAGTCTGGTGGCTTTATCCTGATGTGCCTGGCTCTTGCAGGATGTCTGGAAAAGCTGGGAGGCATTATTGTCATAACAAGATGCACTGGGCTCTGCCCCTCTTCATCTCCTTGTGAGAGGCTCCCTGAATACCTCTGCCCAATTATCCTTGCAGACACAGATTTTATTTTCATTTTCTAGTGACATTTAAAGTAATGTTCTGCTTTCTCATTCCTGCTTCTTGCAAATCTCTTGTTGAGTGAAGTAGTGCTGCACATCAAAACGAACATCACTGGAAATACTACTACATTTAGAAAGGGCAAATTGAAATGCAAACAATATTTTCATCCACAATGCCAGACTTTGCTCAGCAGTAACAGTCACATGGCTGCTCAGTCCTCCACATACCAAGTACATCCATTTGCAAAGGAATGCTGACTCTCGCACTGTATTTTATTTGGCAGTCTCCTGCTCTGGAGCAGGACTTGGCGCTGCAACTCACAGTGCAATTTGGAGTTGAGCTGAATGGTGTAGCTGCGCTCTGAGAGAAATATAGCATTGAGTGTCTGTGGCCAGTAAAAGAATATGCTGTTCTTCCCCTTCCAATCTCACTTCCATCACCAGGAAATGAAGCCAGATAGCCCAAAATGACTTATTGTTAAGCTATTTAGGGACTGCATGAGCTCAGCACTTGGGCTTTAAAAGCCTGCTTCAGTTTTCTTTTGCAGTCTGTTATGATTTGTCAGCCCAAAAATTCTTTTTACTGGGGACTCTGGCCTCAATCCCACCTTTGAAAAGCAATCTCTTTGCCATGCTGCCTTTGGAGAGAAGCTTATCTAATGACTTTGTGAATAGTGAAGTGGCATTTCTGTCCTTAATATCCTGTCCTTAATGATGGTTAAATGAAAAACTTGATAAACCTTACCCTGACTGCTGCATGAACAACCTCAAACTTAGTGGGGGAATGCCTTTTTTTTTCTTTTCCAGTGCAAGTCCCATTCAAAGTTCAGCAGATACAAAGCCACTCGAAAAGCAAGTTTGGGATTTGTGAGAAGTATCCCAATTGGATTTAGGAAGTAAAAAAAAAAAAAAGCAAGCAAGCAAAGTGTAGCTGGTATAACTAGTCTGAGTCTGCTGAGGACCAGGCCTTTACCCCAAAAGGCAGAGAGCTCCCAGAATTTCTGCTTGGTGACCAAACAATGCTCTGGCAGTAGGGGCAGCATCAGAGCCTGTCTGAGTCTGACAATACCAGGTAGAAATACTTCTGTCCTGAGCATGGAGGCTGTTAGAGAGGAGCATCACTGAGCCCATGGGCCAGGGCTCTCCCCACCCACCAAAACAGCTGCAGCACATGGAGCCGCTCAGGGAATGCCCTGGGTTGTCCACTGTGGTACCAGCAGCTTCCCAGACACTGGGAAGTGTCTGTTTTGGTCCCATCCCACATTCTCTGTAGTGCAGAGACTGGGAGCTGCTGTCACAGGTGATGGACTGAGGGGAAGGCAGGGGGAAGCAAATCTCTGGGGTGATTTCTGGAGAGATCCCTGCTGTGAAGCAGCCTGTGAGACACTCTGAGTGCAGGGAGAGGAGTGAAGCTTCATTTCCACAGCACTCAGGGTAAAGCCCTGTAGGAGGACTGATGCATTAATACTGGTTATGTCACTTAGAGAAAGCCTCAAGACACAGAAATTATGCATTAAGCTTGATGCACCAGGGTAGCCCACAAGATGTAAAATTGCTGTAGTTCATCACTAGGCTTTAAAAGACTGAGGGAATGTGGTGCTGGCATCAGTTGTAAGCAGAGAGTGCATCATGGCATTTAATGGAACAAGCCTTTTAAACCTGTTTGTGTGGATGGGGGAGTGTTCTTAGCCTAATAACATCTTCCTGAGAAAATTTTAATTTCATTAACAGAACCTGTCCTCATATTAGTTTCCAGTTTCCACATATGATGGGATTGTAATGGTTCCTTTTTAAAGCACATTGCTAATTCTAATTAAAAATGAAAAACATACATAAAACAAAACAAAAATAAACCACAATAAACCCATGTATGTGAAAAATGCCCAGGTCAATATCTTGAGGGCTGGAGGGAGCACATCATAATCATATGGCTCTAGTCCAGTTTAGGCCATAAAGTCTGTTTTTCAGACTATGAAGAGGCCATGCATTTAGGATTTCTCACAGCAATTTCTGCAGTCAGCACGTGCTTGAGCTGTTTTTAGCAAGAGACATGCAGTCTTCCAGGAGCAGTTACCACCATATCACATGTCAAGGTTAGACTCAATCTCCTTTGTGTTAGGCTGACTTTCTGCCAGGACTCCCAAATTATTTTCAGTGTCTCTCCTTCCCAGGCTGTGAGGCTTGCTGTGCTTTTAGGTGTGTGCTGCAGGCTGCTGTGCTTGCTTGCTTTACTTCCAAATAACTGGTTTTTCTACCTGATGATTAAAATGTTGTCATTTGTAAGTGTGTGAAGTAAACTGCTGACATCAAAGCAGCGTCTGATGCAAGATTTTCACACTTCTTTCCCCTGTTTTAGCTCTGAAAATATTTTAAAAATCTTTACTGGTGCTGAGTGAAAGCAGCATTTGTTTCCATACAGAACAAACGGAAGGCATATTAGCAGACTCATTATAGAGGGATGCACAGAAGAAATCACAATGCAGGTTTTGCCAGCCCTCCCATAAACAATCATGGAAATCCTGTGCTGAGCTCTCTTCACCCAGAGACTTGGCATTTTCATACTCCACTTAATAGGAGCCCCTCCTTTCCACCTGTGGCTATTATGAAATCTCTGGTTTCAGCTCATATTTATGTTTGCTTTAATGTCTTTACCATTCATAGCTTTGCAGTGTCCTTCTCTCTGCCTTCCCTCCAGGCTTGGTGGTGGTGGTGATGCTCCCCCTGCGTGGGCTCTCGTGGCCCCTGCATCAGACCTGAGAAGAATCAGGGGAGGAAATAGGAATTTCTTTTCTTAAGCCTTCCTCTCTTCTTGTCATAGAAACAGAGACTTTACTTTGTAGCTTGAAGCTCCTAAGGCAGTTGTTGAACTGCTGAGATACTTTTCAGGGTGTTTGAAAGGTTATTTTGCTCCCCTGCAATTCATTTTGTGTTCTGGTTAGAATGCTCCATTAAAACATATAAAATTATTTTCTGTGTTATCAGAAAATGTTACAAGATTCCTCAGATTTAAGAAAAAATTCAAACAGCACAAACAGACAACCCTCAGCCTTTAATTTGTTTTACAGCTTTTAGGAGACTATAAAGATACCAAATTATTGGCAGAGGAAGAAATGGGAATATGCAATTTTAAAGGGTTAAAGTGTTCCACTTTTCCACTTTCTTTTTTCTTGCTCCCTTTATACTTCTATTTTCTTTCTTGTCTTGTCTATCTGAGAAATGGAAAGACATGGCGAATCTTGGAAGATGAGGCGTTATTTTGTTTTTCTGCATAAGACGAGAGGAGGAGGCAGGGCCCGGGAGGAGGCAGCTGCTGCAGGGCTGGTTTGCTGCCGAGCCTTGGTGCGGGCCCTGCCTTTACGAGAGGTTTTGTTGTAAAAGGCTGCCACAATAAACCCTTCACAAGGGCATTAAAAGATGAAGGAAATTGCTTATTGGATCACAGAGAATCCAGCTCTGAAGTTTATGGGAAGCAGAGTGCCCCAGGCCCTGGGCATTTCACAAACTTTTCTTTTGCTAAAGCTAATTATGCAGCATTCAATTTAAAAAGTGACAACGTTACAGCCATATGAGCAGAGTGATAGACTTGGCCTGTGGGGGAAAGCTGCTTTTATAGTTCTTTCTAGTTTACTCTTGGATATAGTTATTAAATAAATTAAACACAAGAAAAGGCTGAAGTGGTTTGGCGGATCTGTTTCATAATTGAAAAACTAGCTAGAAAAGTAACAGTCCAAACAATAAAACCCAGTTATGCAGAGTTTTTAAGCCTGTGCTTGCTCAGATGAGCAGTCAGGGGGCACAGTGGGAAGGAGCAGTGGATGTGGCGAGGGGGCACGGACACTTTGCACTCCTGTTTGCAGAGGGTGCTGTCTCTGCCCGCAGCAGTGCCCTCAGCCCCCGTGTGGTGCCTGCCAGCTCTCCTGGCATGCAGCTTCCCAGCGTCCTCCTCCTGCCCGGGAGCACAGGAGGCAACAGAGGTGTTCCTGTCTGGGCACACCATGGGATGTGTGGTGTGCCTTTGGGATGTCAGGGCTGAAAGGAGCAAGGGGGTTCCCGTGCTCTTGCCTCCAAAGCCATTGGACGGTGCTTCCCAGGGCTTCTGGAGGTGTAGGTGTGCAGGAAAGCAGGTGCCTGGAAACTTGGGGCTAGCTCAAGCAGAAAACCAAGGCAGAGCCTCTTCTTGTACAGCTCCTGCAGCAGTGCCAAGAATGAAAGCACTTATTCAGCAATTTTACTGTGTTTTCCTTTCTCTAACTTTGTAATAACAGGTCTTGGTTCCTTGGCATTTTTACTGCTTTTCTTGAATTGAGCATAACTAGTTTTTGAAAGCCAAGTGATTACAGTAATCCTGGCAAACTCTGCTTTTTGTGACGCTCTTCCACCACATACAACATTTGATGCTAAGCATTTCCATGAATTTTCTAAGTCTATTTTCACCTGCTCCTTGTACATAAAGAGCATGGCCACATAGTCCCTGGATAATGTACTGGATAATGTAAATTGCTGTACATTACTGGATAAAGTAGATTTTGACTGGCTGCATACTGGGTTTGTTGCAACCTGTCATAGGGAGCTGGGCCATGTCCATCCTCTGTATTCATCAAACACCAAGTGTTGTGCTGGACAAAGCAATGTTCCTTCTGGGAACATTCAGTTGGCCTTTTTACATGGTGGGTTTGGGAAGTTCATGTGATTGAATTTCTGTATCTTCTGAGGTATTTTCTCTCAGCAACAAAATGAGCTTTAGACCCATACCTCTTCTGGAGACTTCATCCTCTTTCCCTCTGTTGTCATCTGGGATCGAGCCTGTAAGGAAAAGAGTGAGGCCATGGGGAAAAATAGGCTTGTTTTTTTTATCTTCACTTTTAATTTTATTTTATTTTTCCACAGGGTAGGTCTGTTTCTTTAACAACCTTCTACCGAACAGCAAGAAACATCATGAACATGTGCTTCACAAAGGAGCCTACAGTAGCTGAAGTAGAGGTGAGGCCAGCACAAGGGGTGGTAAAGGTTTTTGTTTCAGGGCACTGAGATTCCAGATAGTTGATTTTCAAGCATTTCTCTAATCAATTTAAGGCTGTCTAGTTTAGAATTTTAAAAAGAAATTTAAATAGACATGGTGCTGATTCTTCTTTTTTAAAATATTTGAACATTTTTAGTAAAGGTATTGATGAGCTGAGGAGGAGGAAGAATTCTTAATCTGACATGTGCTGAAACACAGAAAGCAAGGGGATCTAAATTTTGCCTGCCTTATTGTGACTTCCAGTTATTTATATGCTTATTTTTAAGCCATAGTTTATGTTGAATTACACTGAGGTCATGAAAGCCTTGTAAATTTCTGGGGTTTATATTTTAATGAGAGATACCTTGTTCAGCAAATTTAAAACGCATTACTGCTTTCTCTTACCACAGCAAGAATACTGGCGGATAGTGGAACAGAAAGATTGCCATGTAGCAGTGCATTGTGGAAAAGTAGATACCAACACCCATGGGAGTGGTTTTCCTGTGGGAAAATCTGAACCATTTTCAAGGTAAGATCCCCAAATCCATCCTCTTTATTGCCTCACTCATGCCTGAGCAGAGCCCAGCAGGGCAGCTTGGCACTGGGAGTGTTGGCATTGGGAATGTGCACTGACTGTGTCCCTCTGTGTCACCCTCAAACAGGCATGGGTGGAACCTCACAGTCCTTCCTAATAATACAGGATCCATCCTGCGACATCTTGGTGCTGTGCCTGGTAAGCAAGTCCCTTCTCTGCTCGTGTCAGTGTCCTCGGCGTGTGGGGCTGTGGGCACCAAGTGCCTCTCCCTCTTCCTGCCCCCCGTTCCCCAGCTGAGGGAGCAGATATGCAGTTGTATGTAGGAGGTGCTATCTAAAGGGGAGAAGGCAGCCATGCAGATAAAGGATTAATGAGCAGTTGAGACCCTGTTCCTGGGAGAAACTTGTACCTGCAGTATCCCTTGCTGTTCTTGCCAGGCTGTCAGTGTTCTTGTGTGTCAGGACAGAGCTGTGCTACTTCCACACTTGCAAAATGTAGTCTGTAGCACTGGGAAAAGCAGCACACACATTTTCTAAATGAATTGACAGATTCTCCAGCTGCCTATACACCATTGCAGTTTACTGATAAGAAACATTGGAAGCACAGTGGAATCTCCTGTTGAGATCAGGTGTTGAGCCTGAACAAACCAGCTGGGAAACAGAGGGTACCTGTTGAAAGGCTTGACATGAAGCAACCTCCTCTGATCAATGGCAGTGAGCTTTAATTATGGGTATTTGTGAATTCTCCTAAGAATAAAAGTTTTATACAGCTATTAGAAGAGAAACGTGTTCAAGGGCACTGCAGTTGGCTGCTAGATATTTTCTTAGCGGAAAATGCTGGATTTGTTTAATTACTCCCTGTAAATTATTCACTGTGATAGGAAGATTTATAACTTCAAGGGTCAGCTAACAGGGAGAATAAGATTTTTGATTTAAATGCCCTTTCAAACTGTCTTTTACTGAACAAACTGAAGCTACTCAAATCTCATTTTCAATCTCTTTGTTTTAGGAGTGACAATTCCTTGGCTAAATATTGGCATGGTCTTTTCTACCTCATGCTGGTCTCGAGACCAAAATCACCTTCCATACATTGACTACTTACACACTGGTGCTGATTGCATTTGGTAGGTATTCCCGTGGCTGTTCTTCACATTCCCTGCAGTGGCTGCCTGTAGGCTGGTGTTAGTAGCAGCTTGTGTAGTACTTTTGCCTGAGGGAGTCTCACCTAGAGGGTCCAGTGTGTGTGTGTGTGTTGTTGGGATTTCCAGTCTTAATGGGAAAACGTGGTACAAACTTAGGAGATGAAAACACCTTTCCTGGAAGAAAAGTTTCACTTGGTATTCCATGGTCTATTCTGGTGTCTTGATGTCCCCATGGTGGCAGTGGCATCAGGGACTGCTCTTTATGCATATGCAAAGTGTGTTCTCACACATTTCTCAGATGCTGCTGATGTCAGGGGTGCTGGTCCAGCTGTCACTGGAAAAGCACATGGCCCAACGAAAAGGATTTGAAATCTGGAGAAAACCATGAAAGCAGGATCTCTCCCCTCTCTCTAGATGTGTTAAGTTGAAGAGATGTTCTGTATGTGATCCTTTCAAGGGGTGAAGGTGTAACTTTTGGATTATGCTGCAGACCTGGGAGTTTGTCACTTTCTGTCATGGGCATTTCATGCACTTCTCCCTGTTCTGTGAATCAGGAATGTGTAATCTTTTATAATAGTATACTGTCAGGACAGATCACTGAGCAAACTACATTGTCCTCAACCTTAGGTGAGTCTGTTTCTCTCTAAAACATTAAACTAGTCTTAAATGACAGTAAATTCCAAACAGAAGCTGTTCAAGAATCCCCTAATTAAGTTCTGAGGCCACTCTTCATGCTGTGTGTCAAAACATGTGACTCTTGGGATTGAACAGGCTTGCATGCAGAGAGCTCAAATTTTTGGAAAGACTACTGTTCTGTTTTTTGAATCCAAGAAGAATAAAAAGCCATTTGCTTTATTTTGATGGACTTATACAGATGAGTACATAACTTAAGGCCTCTTTGTGATGATAGCCTTGGTGAAACAGGCATAATAGGCAGGAATAGCTCATAAGAAGGAAGTGAAACTCCTTTGTCTGTTAAAGCTATTCTTCAGGAAGGCTGCCAGCCTGAAGTGTCAGGCTAGTATTCATTAGCTCATTACAACTTTTAATAGTGCAATAAAGCACCCAGCTGTGTTAGGAGAAGATGAATTTAATATCTCCAGGTCTGCTGCGGAGCAGCTCTGACAGCCTTGCCTTCAGTCACTGCTTTGGGGACAACAAAGTGGCCACTGGGCTCCAAACATCTCCTCTGTCTTGCCAAGTCCCTCTACCACCCAGAAATCTTCTTTCCAAGGACAGATCCCTGTGCTACTCAAACCACTTTGCTTACCTGCAGATTGCTCAGCTCACTCTCCAATTTCTCAGGTTTTACCTCTTGGAGATTAAACAGGGGAGAACTCAATTTGCATGCTGGGCAGAGGTCAGTGACCTAACCTTTTTATTCTGGAGGGATCCTCAATGCCCATTAAAAGAGAGAAGGAAATCTTGTTCTGCCAAGACATTCAGAAGTCTACAGTGGCTGCTCACTTCCCATTTTTATAGGTACATCAGGAATTGCAGATGAGTGCAATTGCAGCATGCACCAGTTGCAAAGGATCTCATTCCCCTTTATGCCCCAGGTATTCAGTTCCATGCACTTCTGTGCTGCCTCTCCTCTTCACACAACCTTCCCAAGCATTTTCCTGTGCCTGTCTTGTGAGGTTCTGTGTGCTTGAGTCAGCCATATTTTCTGACTCTAAAAGAGAAGAGTGGGTTCAAATTTAAAATACTTTCATCCCTGTAACTGGAGTGATACACCACACCTGGGGAGCTGTACTGAAGCTGTCACTACTTAGCAACAAAGTATTTGAGACATGGCATACATTTAAAATTGCTGTTTGGACTTGATCCTTACTTGTTCTAAGATAAAGTTCTTCTACTTCACCTCTCTGTAAGCCTGGGAGTTCTTAGTAAGGCCCTGACCATTGTCAATATATCTGTAAGGAGAGGGTCTTTGTGCACCTGGGCAACCAGCTCAATCAACTCTTACTGTGGCTGCAGTTAGCCACAGCAGATAATGTCATGTCTTCTGCCTCTTGGCTTGAGGATCAACAAACACAAATCAAAGTCATCATCAGTAGAGTGAACAGTGAGGAGGTGTTCAGATCATAGGAAGTGCAGCCTCCTACAGACTCTTCAGTCAGGATAACCCTGTGTGATGCACATGGAGTTAGTGCACGTTATGGGCAAGTACCCCGACAAGGTGTGTAAGGCCAGCAGAACCCTTCATGAAGTTGCTGGAAAGATCAGATGAATGGCAGGAAGACTCTACCACTTCCCCAAACATCATTCCAGCCTCATTCTCTTGTTCCAAGTTTGGAAAAACAACTCCGTGTGTGTGTTACTGGTGTGGGGGCAAATGGACTCCAGGTTGAGGTCTCATTGCCTAAAGAGAAAGGGTAACTCATGGGGAAGCTGCAGATGCTTTTGACTTGCCTGAGCATCACCCCTCAGATAGGCTGCAGGCAAGAGCAGTGACCAGTTGTCACCATGCCGCCTCCCTGCATCCAGGAAAACAGCAGATCTCTGGATGTGTGGCTCTAAGAGACTCCTGTGTTACTTCTTGTCATTCTGCTGAGGGAGCAGTGCTGGCAGTGAGCACAAGAGGACAGCTGCTTCCTTGGCTTCCAAGCAGAGGAGGATGTGCAACTTGGCAGGTTCCCTGCAGAGTTTGAAACCTTTCCTGCCACTTTGGCTGCTCTTAGTCAGGTCTTGTGTTGGAAGGGAGAGGAGGGATGTGGGATTTGTTCAGTAAGCAAGGCAAGAAGGTCTTAGGCAACTTGATGCACTAACAGTAGAGGGAAATTGTGATTTCTTGACTGTTACAAACATAAAATGTTACTAAATGTGAAGATCCTTTGGTTGGTAATAAATACAGTCTTTTATGGTAAAGATAACAAATATTGGTGCTCACAAGATGCAAACTTCTGTCCATAATTAGCTGGTTTGGTGCTATTAAAATGACCATCAGTCTGTTGCTGGTTTCTCTCCTCTTACTCTACAGAGGACTGAGTTTTCTTTCACATTTCTGGTTTGGGGATTTTGTGTCTTCTGATACTTGCTGAACACAATCAGACTGAGTCTGAATAAACAGCTTCCCTTCAATCCTCAGTGTTTTACCAAAAGAGCTGTGTGTGAAACCCTGTGTTGAATTTCTTTCTTCTAATCAATGTGCTGGTCTGAATTGTCTGTTACTGTGTAGCTGTGGACTGTTATTTACTCCACAGTAAATCTTTCTCTTTTCCTCTGACAAAACAACAGGTATTGCATTCCTGCTGCGGAGGAGAACAAACTTGATGATGTGGTACATACCCTGCTGCAAGCCAATGGCACTCCAGGGCTGGAAATGCTTGAAAGTAATGTAATGGTAGGTTAACACTGGGAGAGCTGTTCCCATTTGAGAACCCCAGGCTATTCAGGAGGCTGGTTGGTTGGGGATTTATTTTGGTTTTCTCTTCCACTGCAGCAATGCAGAGGGGGCTACTTTCTGTTTGCAGTGTCTACCTACGTGGTATTTTTCCAACAAGGCTGTTAGTATGTATTAATATAAAAACAAACATGTAAGTGTAATAAATGTCCATTTTTAATAGTATCTATAATGTATTTAGCCTCACAAAGGGAGTAGGATTTAATCAATTCATCTGCCATGACTGATATTTTATGATGCCAGCATGGATGGGAGAAATCTAATACTTTAGTATTTTTGCTTCCTTTGTTTATCTTTTGGAAAACAATTTATTTTTAGTGCATTTAAGTACAAATTGGGGAGCCCATAACAAAAACCCCTGCCTTGGTTACCCATGTTAACATCTCACAGAAGTGCAGTTGCACAATGGATTTAATGCCAAGTTGGAAAAGATCAGATGGAAAGCTGAATGATTTGAATCTGCATTGCTCCCTGTAGGGGCAGACAGTGTTCTGTCCTTGGGCATGGGGGAGTTTAAGGTGTTGGTTTGAGGAGAGAGAAGCATTTCTACAATTGTCACTGCAGACCCTGAGGTCTGGCACGTGCGGAATGGGAGAGGGAAAGCAGCTGGAGCAGAGCTGTTCCCAGAGCACAGCTTTGCTCCACGAGCTGCAGCATGGCAGCACAGAGCCAGGAAGGCAGTTCCCATTGATTTCTTTTCTCTCTCTTTTTTTTTCTCTGTCCTTCCAGATCTCCCCAGAGGTCTTGTGCAAGGAGGGGATAAGGGTGCACCGTACTGTACAGCAGAGCGGGCAGTTTGTTGTCTGTTTTCCTGGATCCTTTGTGTCCAAAGTATGTTGTGGCTATAGTGTTTCCGAATCGGTGCACTTTGCTACCACCCAGTGGACAAGTATGGGCTTTAAAACAGCCAAGGTAAGTTGAGAAAAAGAGTTAAAATGGATTCACGGCCCTGCCATCTAAAAGGACAGCAGACATTCCAGGATTTGGTAGCATTATGACAGTAGTGCTACAACGTCTGTTTTTCTGGACTGCTAAATAAAAAAAAAAAAAAAAGGAAAAAATTCTGCAAGGCATAAGGCGATCCAGTGTTGTCAGAAAAGTGACTGAGTTGTTAACTGACAGATAAAGACTTGTGTATATATAAAAAAAATTAGAAGATTGTTGTGCCTGCAGACCAGTTTGCAAGGAAGTGTTTCAAAAACCCCTTCAGAGCTGATGATTATACACTGTATTATGCTTACTAATTTTTTTTTTTAAGTGATGTTTTCTAGAACCATTAGAATCTCAGGTGCAAATATCTGAATAACTGTGCTTGTTAGCTCCTATGGTAGGCAGAGTCAGTTAATACTCACAGATGTATTGCTTGTTTTTCTCTGCCCCTTCATTCAGGAAAAGCTGTTGATCAGGGCAATTTCAATTTAATAGACTTGAAAATCCTTAGGTTCACTGACCAGCCCATCCAATACCAGATGTAAATAAATAACCCTCCCATTCCCTTCTCACACCAAGGCAGGTTGCCTGCAGAAACAGGTGATTTGTCCAGTCATCATGATCCTGGCTACATTTCTGTGTTCTTGGACAAAGCATTTATGTCACTAATTGCTTTCCCAACCTTCTGAAATACACTCTGGGTTACAGATACTATTTTGGTAGTGTTTTATAGCTAAGCCACTAGTAAATTATCCTTTACAGCTTCAGACCAAGTTACTAAGTAATTAACTGTAATATGTCCACAGTTAGGGATTGCTTCTTTAGGGTAAATGGAATTCTTCCAGCCTGGTTATACTAACTGTATATTAACTTAGTTTGAAATAAAAGGTTATTTTATTATATATTTATTTTGGGGGAAGGTGGGAATTATGTATATCTATAGGTAAGGCATAAGAATCCTGAGCTAACCTTTCCTGTCTGAACGTACATGATTATATTAACTCCATGTGCTGTATTTATCTCTCTACTGAACACTTGTTTGATATCGTGGAAATGCTACTCCTGTAAGAGACAGAAATCACTATGCAGCAATTAAACAGCTCTTGGTGCCTCAAATTTTGAAGAACAGTTTCTTTTGATTAATTTTTAAGAGCTTTGCACTGGGTAAATAGAAGCTGGCTGAAATCCCGCAGATTACAGTCTATGATAACCTACCTTGGAAATTCAAGTCACAGCTCTCACAAACTTTTCAAGAACCACAGATAACATGTTTATATCTAAACAACTTATGAAACATCTACTGCATTGTTCTTTTACTTCTCTTTTTTTTTTTTTCCCCTTTCTATCCTCAAACTGTCTTATGTTCTGAATTTCCTTTAATTTTGGAGATTATTCTTTGGTTCCTCCACTTTGACAAGGCACTTTGCCATCTTTGCCACAACGCTGGCCAGGATTGTGCTTCCCAGAGGTGATGAGATGATGTGTGTAATGGGCAAGATTCCCTTTTTGGACTGTGAAATGAACTCTGATAAACAACTGTACCTTCTATCTGTTCGTTCTCCACAGCAATACTGACAGTTTTTAGCATTTGATAAATTAACTTTGTTTTCATCCTGTGATACTGTGACCTGATTTTTTTATAGTGACTCTCTTTATATTACTAAAATGATGTTGTTTCATTTCTGTATTGAATCACTGCTCAATCTCCTTTAATACATGAAAAAATGAAATTCTGCATCTGAAATTGCATTGATTTCAGTCTTACAAGCACTCTGGAAAACCTGTTGGAATAAAAGAGTTTATATAAACACCTGTGTAAGGCGACAGTCAGGTTTAAACTAGACCATATTTGGAACAAGGTTGCTTGTTTTATAAAAGCACCCTAAGAGCTCTTGAAATGTTAAGGTAAGGATGAGAAGAAGATTTAGACTTGTGGTAGAAGAGTGTGTGTTTTGAGTGGCAAAGGGATAACTCCATAGCTTCAAATAAGGCATTGGGCATAGTCAGTGAAACTCATTTAGGAAACTGAAGTACAGAATGTTGGACTAAATGAAGGCACTCTGGGTTAGGGGTTTGGAAATAAGAGGGAAAGTCTGGTTTTAAAGAAGGGCTTTGGTGCTCTTAAGGCCTACCAGAAACTGGGTGGGAAGAGACTCAGCTGGTATTGTAATACAAGAGGAAGAAGTACATAGGAAAGATGGAGTTAGTCTTGCAGCTGGAGCAGCACTGCTGCACACTCGGGAGAGCCACAGTCCACAAGCCAGGTTTAACTCTGTTACAGTGACACAATCCCTGTGCGCTGCTCTCCCAAACAGGAAAGTTGTGTTAGCGCTGTACTCCCTGGCCATCCATGGAAGATGCTGGCAGGGGCTGGACAATTATTTCCCTGCCTCCAGTTTTAGTTGGGGTGAGGAACATGCCTTTAGAACACCACAGGTTTCCCACTCCTTGGCTCCTGTCACAGAGCTGTCCCCCCCTGAGCACATGGGGCTCCTTCAGATGAAACCAAAGGGAACGTGGTCCTACAGGAGTGTACCTGATGTCCTCACTAGAAAAGAACTGTACTGTGGTGGAGAGCAGAGATTAAGAACCTTGGAAGAGCAGTAAAATGCTAAATAACCACTGCTGTGGAAGTAAATGTACAAAAAAGTAAGAACAGTGAACCACCGTGGTGGCTTTTGCAGCAAGATCATGGCCTACAGCCCTTGAAACTTTTGGAAGTAGGTAAGGACAAGAGTTGCAGCTGAGAGAGTTTGTGAGCATTTTTGGGAGAAAAAGCTTATAAATAAATAGAGAGGTTAAGTTCACACACCAAAAAAAAACCCCAAACTGATTTAAAGAAAAGCAGAGGATGGGTCAGTTTTTATCATGAAGGCAGGAGGTCTCTTTCTGCATTCTTCAGGAGTTTGTTCTAGCACAGTTTAATGTATCCATAAATAATCTAGGAAGGGAAGTTAATAGCAAAGCTAATCCTTTATGCTGAGGATATTAACAGTAATGGCAGCAAAAATTAAAGCTATGAAGTGTTACAGAAAGATCTCATGATACCGAGTGATGCAAGTGAGAAAATGGTAGATGAAGTTCAGTGTTGATAAATATTAAATTTAAAAACATAATCCTAATGTGACAGATACAGAGATGGACTCTGAATGATGGACTCTTGCTACTGAGAAAAGAGGTCTTTAGATTCCTCTGGAGCTGTCAGTCAAGTGCTCTGGCATAACAAAAATACATTGAGTGTTAAGAATTAGAAGGAGAGAATAGATAACAAAGCAGAAACTGCTCTGCACTGTGTAGTCTTGGAGGTTTGTGTAATTCAGAGCCCCTAATTACAGAAGGAATGTAGAGGAACTAGAAAAGCACAGCAGAGATCAATGGTTAAAATTATTAATTAGCCTCTGCATTAAATACAAGAGTACTACTCAGCCTGGAAAATGAATGACCAAGAGATGTCTGAGAGCAAGAGAGATCACAAGTGTCAGGCTGATGACAATTATAATGTGAATGTTCACTGACTTCTGTGACAATGAAAAATGTGTCACTAAAAGAAATAATCAGGCAGCAGTACAAGTCTGTTGTAAAATACTTAGCTGTGTATTTCACTACTGTATGGAAGAGAAAAAAGTACCTAGTTTCAGAAATTCAGATAAATGCAGCAAGTTGTGCTAAACCCAGCTCGGGCTCAGGGTGTCCCTGAACTGTCACCCAGCTGGAGCTGACCTTGCTTTCTTGTCCAGCCACCCACTGTGGCCTTTACTCTGGCTCTGTGTGTTAACTATGCAGAATTTTTCCCTGGATGGGAGTCTGTTCTTGTGTACACAGCCTCAGACTAAGCGAAACTAAAGTGGAAAAATCTTCCCATACCACTCCTAACAGTGCAGCTGTTCCAACCCCACGGAGGGTCCAGCAGAGCAAATGCCTTCTGAAAAATACTTTTTTTTACCTCTAACCTCTTTTGAACCCTTTTTGGTCAGCAAAGGCTGCTATTCCATTTTATGTGATAGTAATCACTTGAATGCATGCAGTGGGTGCTATTAAAAATGATTAATTTTATGATACATTGGTTGTGAAAAAAGAAATACCCAGAGCATGTAATTTAAAAAAAAATTAAAGTAAAAAAATTTAAAATCTTCAGGGTTGTGTGTGCTGAGTAGGTTTTTGGCAAGTTTAACCACTAACCAGAAATGTCACCCTCACATTACAGTCCAGTGATAGCTCATTTGAGCTGTCTTGACTCTACATAAGCCAAAACAGACCTCTGTAGCTACTGGGAAAATGCTGCACTTTTCCCACCTGCACATTAAATCAAGAAATTTGCCTACCTAAGGATTATCAAAATGGTTTCAGGTACCAAAATAATTTGATTTGTATTGAGTGTAAAACATAACTTTAAAAGCTTTCACAGAGAAGAACCAGTAACAGGCAGAAATGAATCCCCCTCTTTGCCTGTTGTCTCTTTTCCCTGTCATCTGCCTGTTCTGCTAGGTTTTTTATGTTTTAAAAGATATGAACTAACACCTGTCCTGGGTTTCAAGCAGGTCATATGTATGGATCTTACACTATTTGTATTCTGAGCCATCCAGTGTTACTGAGCTTGAGTGATGGTGTTGCTCCTCTTGCCCTCCACAGGAAGAATTTTTAGGGAGAGAATTTTGAGGTGCTTGGAACATAAACACTTTGTTTAACTGGGACTATGAAAAGATTTTACTTGTGGTTGTTTTAAAAGGCTACTTTTTGCTTCAGTTTATTAGTATCAAAAATTTAATTAATTGACTTTGAATTAATTCTTGGTAACATTTTATTTTCAAATTTTTCCGGGAACTAATGTGGCAATTTTGTCCTGTCCCAGGAAATGAAGCGACGCCGCATAGCCAAACCATTTTCAATGGAAAAGTTGCTTTATCAGATTGCAACAGCAGAAGCAAAAAAAGAAAACGGACCGACTCTGAGTACAATATCATCGCTCCTGGGAGAGCTCAGGTAATGAATTGGGGGCCTGCTTACCTCTTTTGTTTCATTGACAGACTCCAGAGATGGATGATGTGGCGTAAGTAATCCTTTCAGACACACCTTGTCCCTACTTATCCAAGCCAAAGCCCAGCAGATGAACCTGAGGACAGGCACACATGGAAGAAGCAGCTTCCTTGATTGCAACTGATGTGACAGTGCCCATGGTTAGGATGTCTTAACTCTAAGAATTCCCTACTGTAGACATCTTAAAAAACCTGAAACTGCAGTTTGCACCAGGTTTTTATTAATTCTTGGTGTTGAGAGTTGAGATTTCCTGATGCATTATGTGAACTATGTGGTGCCAAGAGATTAAACACCTTCCTTGAGTTTTTCAATCTTTTGCCATCAGTAGTCACTGCCAATCCATGTCTGTAGTGGGTTTTGCACCAGAAACCCTTGTCTTCAGTATCAAGACTGTTATACCACAGGTACAAAAAGTCCTTTGTGTACACAAAGTTGTCTTGGTTTTAAATAGTGAGTAAGAGAGCAGTTGTGCATGCATGGTAACGCATCTGGCATTAGAACCTCCAGTGTTTTAAAGAGTAAAAGCTTCACACTCCTTTTTCTCTTCAGTATTAAGGACACTTGTTCAGGGTTTCTCTTAAGATAGGTGAGAAAAGAAAATATAATGTTGCCTGGCTTCCTGTGTAATGATCTTCTCTTTTGTTCCCTACCATGTAGTTGCTACCTATCTTTCAAGTTTGTGACAACTGATACTCGAGATGTCAAGAAAGTTTTGATGAATGGAGTCTACAAACTGTATTTAATAACTAGCATGTTCATTTGGAAAATTTCCAGTGACATATTGAAGGGGAAAACAGCCCATGTGTTGTTTAGTGTTCAGAAAGAAATGCAAAGAGGTGTGCTGACTGCTTTACCTGCAGGTGGCTCCCCTGCGGAAATAACCACTTTCAAGTGCCTTTTTTATCCCTTTGAAGAGGAAGTCTGCAAGTACAAAAGGCAAAACAAGTGTTGGTGTTTGCTCTTAGACCATCACATCGACCTTTATCAGAGTGGTTCTCAAACTTGTTCCTATGCATAGGTTGGAATTCACTGGAGGATGTGGATCCTTCCTGTGGCTGGTTATAGGAAACAAAAGCCCAGACAAAAAAAATCTAAAAAAAAGGCAAAAAAAAAAAAGCCATCTGAAGTGGAACATTGTGGAACATATTTTTTATCCTTTGTTTTGTTTTGCTTGTTTGTTGTGTCTCTTGCTGCTTCTTCTCCTGATATGCCTTGGTTGCTCAGTTTGCCCGTGCCATTTGCTTAGCTTGGCTCTTCACTCATCTTCAGCTGTGTCTGGTGGTGCACTTTTTTATCCTCCCCTTCCATATGCTCAGCTTACTCCACACTTGCTGTCTTCCACTCAGCTCCAACCCAACCTGCTCTCCTAAAGCTGTAGAGTTCAGCACAGGAGGTATTGTCCGCCTTAGAGATGCCGCGGGTGAAGGGCAGCCGGAGGGCTTGGTGGTTGTCCTTTATTGACATCTCCTTCTTTTTCCCTGGGTGTACAGCAAGATCTTCATCTTTTGGCATAGTCACTTGCCCTGCTCCCCCTCTCCTGCCTGAAACACCTTATGGCAGCAGGTCCTTGGTTCATCCCTGCCTCCTGATGAAGGGGCTGTTGCTCCTGACAGCCACGGCTCCTCATCTTCAAGGTGGCTTTTGGCAACTTCAGGAATGACAGTCCTGTTAACCACAGCTCCCGACTCTCCACATGGCTCGAGCAACCATCGACCTCCAGGAAGTCCTCGGCACTCCCCACTTCTCTGTGGAGCAGTTTGAGAACCATTGGCTTGATACAGTGGTCGCTGTTAAAATCCGGAGATAGCGTTTGCTGTCAGGCAGCGTTTCCCGGGTGCTGGCTGTGTCTGCCATGCCTAGGGAATGGCACCAACCTCTGACACCACTCAGGGCTTTGCTGTGTGGAGCTCAGGTTTCAGTGCTGAGCGGGGTGAAGGGGTGACTGTGTGTGGCTCTGTGGTGGCTGGAGGTAGTGCCAGTGTGTGACTGTGCCCCCGTTCACAGGGACACGGAGCTGAGGCAGCGGCGGCAGCTGTACGAGGCCGGTCTCCACTCCTCGGCGCGCTACGGCAGCCACGACAGCAGCAGCGCCGGCGTGGATGGCAAGAAAAAGCCTCGAAAGTGGCTGCAGTTGGAGACGTCAGAGAGGAGGTGTCAGATTTGTCAGCACCTGTGCTATCTTTCCATGGTGGGTACAGTCCTTTGCCACTCCTGGGGAACTGTCCCCCTGCTCTAGCATTCCAGGGATCTATAGGCATTTGTGGCCACTGAACCATGTCTTGCACTCCACGCAAGACAAAGAGGTGATGATGTGGCATTTACTGCCTTGGTCAGTGGTGACAGAAGACAGCAGTGACAGCTGCCTTCTCACCCTGCCAGAAGGGATGAAGCAGTGCCCTCAGACACCTAAGAGATGTTTGCACTGCACTAGGAGGGCTAACAAAGACCCCTGCAGGTTGCCAGCAGCAGTAGGTTGTGACGGAGCAGGTCTCAGGATGAGCCACAGGTCAGACATGTGCCATGAGCCTCAGGCACGCAGCCACAGCCCGTGCTGAGACAATGTCCCTGCAGGCCAAATTGCAGGGGAGATGTATCCCATCCATCAAGCTGTTTGCCAGCCTGTCCAAAAATAGCCCAAAAATAAACTTCTCTCTTCTAAGTGGGAAATGCCTACTGGCTTTTGAAGGTGTGCTGACCACTGTGGTGACAATTCCAGGCTTAGAGCTGTATGCAGAACACCTACAAACACAGCAATGTCATTAAAAATACCAGAAGCCCCTCCCACAACCTTATATACCATTTTAATCATAAGAACAGGTATTCTCCTTCGGGTCTGGGAGGTTTTTTCTCTGTCATCTTTTGGGAATCGTTTTGGTTATAGATGTTTGGTTTTTAATGGAAATGAAATGTATCTGTATATAATCAGATGTAGCTGTTCCCTGCCCTAGGATAACATATGCTGAGTTTATACATGTTTTTAGACCACTTTTTAAGCAGCATTAGTTTGAAGTAACTTTAAAATGAGTTTATTTGAAAAAAACCCAAAATACTAACCAGAACTTCTTAATGGACCTTCTGGTGTATTTGCTCTGGAGTAAGTTTAATAATGGGAAGGATTCTATGTCACTCTTTAACAGTAGTTGTGGATAAAAAACTCCCAACTTGGTTGTTAAATTCCAAGCTGAGCGTGCAGGCCTGGCAGGCAGCCAGCTGAGCAAATGTCACCATTGCTGAACAAGACAGTAGTTGAGGAATCCTGTGGCTAAGCTGATTATATCCTTGTTCAAAGCAGCATTTTAAGTAATGGGAAACTGCTCCTTTCAGGAGATCTTTAGGACTGCATAGGATATGCTAATAAATGCATATAGTGTTGGGATTTAGCCCTCATTAATATTGGTGGAGGGTTTTTTAAAATTATAGATATATTTGCCAACATTAGCACTGTAAAAGAGATAGATTCTTTCTAGCTATTGCACATCCTGAATGATTTCACAGTGTGCTTTACACCTCCTTCCACAACCTTGCAGTAAAATCCAGGTGGTGTAATTCAGGCCATAACTGAATACTGTGTGGAGAATACAGGTACAGTTTGGAGTTTAACTGCACTTCTTCCCCCAACCTCTGCTCTTTCATGTAGGTGGTACAGGAGAATGAAAACGTTGTCTTCTGCTTGGAGTGTGCCCTGCGGCACGTGGAGAAGCAAAAGTCGTGCCGGGGGCTGAAGATGATGTACCGCTACGATGAGGTGAGCTGACACTGCTCTGGGGAGGACACTTCACTCTGCCTTTGTCCTGCTGAGGCCTCAGCAAAATGGTCTTGGGTTTGGGTGTTTGTCTTGGTTTTGTTTTTGATGTGGGAAGAAGGTGCTTTATTATGATTTAGTAAAAAAAAAAACAACAAAAAGGAAACATGATGATACTGATAAAACCTGAAGTATAAATTCCATGAATATGTGCCACAGAACATAAAAAGCCGCTTGATGCTTTGGGATGGAACATGAGGCTTTGCTTTCACTGTGGTAACTTCTGTGCTTTGGAATACCTTCCCTCTGTTGGTAACTGGAAGTTTAGTCGACTTTATTCCAGTCCAGCATGATCGTCCTTCAGGGCAACTTGCAGAGCACATGCAGATGAGAGGTGCAGTAATGGCTCCAAGCAAATGTCATGGTGAATAATCCCTAAACTCAAGATGGGGACTTAGGACTGTGCCTGGACTCTGGGTTGAGGCTCCATGTCTTCAGCTGTGAGCTCTTTACCTTGGCCCCAAAGGTAAAGACACAGCAGTGGGAGAAATGACACATCAGCTCTTGGAGAGCAGCACTGGGTACAAGCAGCTTTTTAAGATGGGCTTCCCAGCATTTCTAAGCACTCCATTGCACTCCTTTTTAAGTGACTCTGGAGGAAAAGCAGATAGTAATTGCTGTTTTGTTTTTTCCACTTCCTGAACAGGAACAAATAATCAGTCTTGTCAATCAAATCTGTGGAAAAGTATCTGGTAAAAATGGCAGCATTGAGAACTGTATCAGCAAGCCTACACCAAAAAGAGGACCTCGTAAGAGAGCGACAGTGGACGTGCCATCATCTAGGCTTTCATCCTCCAGTTCATCCAAAAGTGCTTCAAGTTAATCCTGAAGATGCCAACACTCTCATTTTGTCAATTTATATATATTTTTTGTAATTATTATACCATAGTTTGGAGTACTTGCTGTAGAATACAAGCTGTCTTTGCACTAGCTCTAAAGAAGATTTTCTTCTGGTTTTAGAGAACTAATTTTGTTTTAGCATTAAACTGTTGAAATTTTTTTTTGTACTTAGAATAGATAGATACAGCAGTCTGATTTTTTTAAACTGCCGTATGTTCACTGTTTTAAAACCGGCAAGGGGCTGATAAAATATGAATTTGTATTGTCCCTATGGCTGAAAAAAAATAAAAAGCCTTTTTGGTAACTGTGAAAAAAGGCTTTTAACCCATTTTTTGAATAGGTTAAAGTTTGATGTGTTTTATAATTTGTTCTCCGGTCATGTGAGCAGATTTTTCTAGAGAGAAAAGGGATAGGAGACAAAAACTTGAAAGAAATTGCTTTACTTTGGCTGTCTTTTATTCTGTCACAGCAAGATGAGTTTTGTAATTTTTTAAATTGGAGAATACACACTTTCTTTGGGAGGTTATGGCAGCTGAAGATGGACTTTGTTTCCTAACTGTAGGCAAAAGGAGGAGATTTGGAGTATGTTCTCTTTTACCAGCACATCACTATGCATCTGTTTTGAGGGGGAAAAATAATAAAAAAAAAAAAAAAAAAAAAAATTAAAAATTAAAAAAAATTTAAAAAATGAGGAAAAAAGACTGCCTGCCTTGAGGAGTTATGTGAGGGAAAACTGTGCCTGATTTCATTAGGAAATCCATTCTGTTATTTTTTGGTGCTGTTGGCTACTTTATCAAAAACCCTTCAATAGCATCCTTTAAAAAAAAAAGATAAAAAAAGAAAAAAGTGATTGAAGCCATAAGTGCTTCTTTTGTCATAGACGTGCAATCTTTCTAACATTCCATTTCCATTCCACTGCTGTTTTTCACACCTTTACACAGTCAAGCATTAATTTTGTTTTGAATTTGTTTCATTATATGATCACATTTAGAGCCACTAGCAAGTCTGCGTATTTTCTTTTGAATGTGAAAATGCATTTGCTTTCATCTTGTCTATTTTTTCTCTTCATGTTGTAACAAAAAAAAAAAATCACACCTTTTGTACATATGCCTGTAAATTTTTTTAAATACTTGAGCCTTTTCTTGGGGTGGGGGGAGGGATGGCAGAGAGACAAGATGAAGAAAAGCCTTACGTTTCACTTTCTTCATCGGTTGGATTGGATGCTTACAGGGTTTTTCTTGTAACATTTATAAGTGCTGCTTACATCACTGAACAACAACAAAAAATAATAATGGAGTAGCTGTTGCCCTTTTCTGGTTGTGTGTACAGTATGTGTGGAATAAAAAAGGGAAAATGTTTTCACAAACTGTTTTGTTTCGTAATTGAATTCAACAATACCGTAGCTACCCATATTGCACTGAGCTTGCCAGTGGTGACTGTCAGGAAAGTCCTATAATACAATTTGTTGATTGTTGTTGCAGAAGACTGAACTGTTTTGGAATATTTAACAATAACATAAACAGAGTCAAGTGTTTTCAAATGTGGTTGTCTGGTTTTTATGGCCTTGCTGTGTACTTTTCCCTCTTGACAGTAAACTTCTGACTATGGCTTACAGTTTGACATTTAATTTATTAGCGCTGCTCTGCTCTCTTTCCTTGTAAGGAAAGACTTCATGTTGTTTATTGCGAGTTTTTTGTTTACTTTCCAGGTTTGTACTACGAGGTTTAATAAAAAAAACAAAACTTTTTTGGACATTTTGTCTGTCTTCTGGAAAGCGAGAGGGTAAAGGAAGCTCCTTCAAGATAAATTTCTTCCAACAGCTGCCTTGTTGAATAGTAAATCTCTTAATTGTAGGTAGAGAGCTTCCAACCTTCATTTCCCAGGCAGGGATCAGGAAACACTTTGTCAGCTAACAGGAGAATCCTTAAGGAAACTGGCCTCTGCCCAGCTGGCAAGCAGGAAGAGATACCCTCCTTCCCAGCCATTGGCTTTGTCAGGGCAGGTCTTTGGAAGGGACCTACATCACAGCTCATCCTTTTACTTACGCTGTTTCTGATTATATTCCTTCCCTCTGGCAGAAAGAGCAGGAGCCAGGAGCCTTCTCAAAGAAGTGCAGATCCCTGAAAATAGAGCATGAGACTTGACAAGCAACAGGTATTAGACATGGTCAGACCTCAGAGAGAAAAACGACTGCAGAAAAAACGGGAATGAGACGATGCCTATAGGTCTTGAGGTTCTAAAATACACACACTTAATTAACAATTAACTCAGGTTTATCTCCCTAGTGTAGTCAAACAGATGTTGCCATGGAAAAGCACATTACATTGGTGCTCCTATTAACCACATTTTATCCTGAGTTAGGCTCCTCTGTTCACTTGTCATGGATAAAATACCTGTGTAATCAAGTAAAAGACATGGTTGGGATAGAAATTCTTTATTTTATCTTGAAAGAGGAGTAAGTACACAATGCTAAGATACCTGCTCCACAAGGAGTGCAACATTTCCATATGCATCTCTCCTCCTTCTTGGATTCTTATTTTTTCCTTAACACCTATAACTAAGTTGGTCCTGAATAAGAAGTGTGAGAACAGTAGACACTGCTGCATTAGTAGACAAAGGCAGGAGGCAGACAGTAGGTAGTAAAGAGTAGAAAATAAGTTTTCATTTTGGTTTGGATCCTAAATCTTCAGTTGCAGCAGCTGAAAACATGCAAGGAACAATTTGGGTTCAGTTTTACACATCAACTCTTAAGTACTTCCAATCAGCCATTTAAAGGTTAGTGGTCAAAGTAACTTCTACCTTTCCCCTTAAATTCTCTTATACATAGTATATACAACAGTTTTACTGCTCCCCTGAGCCCCAAGACTACTGTTAAAGTGTGTGTGCTTTAGGCATAATTTTTTCTTTAAAAACCAACCTCCACATGACTGGCAATTTTGTAAAAAGGCAGTATTACTAAGTAAAAAGATCTGGCTGTTACGCTTGGTTAGCAAATCGTTACACAGGCAAGCTCTTCATTCACTTGTTCATTCATTCAGAAGTCATTCTCAAAGGATATGGTTTTAAGATTCAAATAGTCTGAGAGTCACTTTCATCACTGCCATCTGAAGCGCCCTTTCTCTCAGTTACAGCAGCAAGGGCAGTGTCCACTTGAACCTCCTCTTCGTCCGACTGGACCACGGGGGACTCTCCCTCGCTGGCGTCCTGGCTGGCCGAGTCGGTGCAGGTGGAGGACAGGGAACAGAGCTTCTGCCGCAACTCCGACTGGCTCGGCACCTGCAGGCTGATCTCGCTCACGTAGCTGTTGGAGTCGGGCCCTGAGAGGTGGGAAAACAACAACAGCAACAGTCAAGCTCTGGCTCAGCAAGGGGACTGAGAAATCAGCACGCTAACATCAGCTCAGCGCTGCTAAAGGAGTCACTTCCAGGCTGTTTTCATTCTTTCCCAAGTCACCAAGAGGAAAACCCCCCAATAAACTCAGTGTAACAGAACTACACAAACTGGAAATTAAAAACCAAACAAACAACTGGGAAGCAGGCAATAACAGCCATCACCAGTTTTGACTAAAAATGAAGATGCAAAAGCAAATCAAATTTAATTCAGCATGAAAGCAATCATTTGGTAGAGCTATACCACAGCTCAAGTGCACAGGAGTGGCAGACTCTGTTTTGAGACTCTGCTTCCTCCATATTCTATGCAAAAAAGACTTGTGACACAGTGCAACAGTATTTGCTTGCAGTTTAAGAGTTCAGGTTTCAAAATTAGATTCTCTTTCCTGGACAGTTCCGGAAAACAAAAAAGTAAAAATGAGGAAACATATAAACACTTTCTATGTGATCTGCCAAATAAAGCCCTTTTTTCCTTCTCTCCTATACCTAACAAGTGTTTCTCCATAGTCAGAGCACCCAGCTTCAGCTGATGAGTAACTTTAGTGAGAAAATTCTCTTAAAAATTTTATTTAGAAGTTTTTCAGAAGGGTCAGATGGATATGAGCTACACCTTACCTCTGCTCAGACAGTTTGCACAGCAGTTCAAACCACGCTGTCTCTACCTGCTCCTCAACTACTGGAGTTATATTTTAACACTAGAAATTTTAGAGAACCTGCCTTGTGTCGTATACACCAGCATGCATTAAATCAATTTAGACAACACAGAGAGAAGGAGTTTTCAGGAGTGACTGAGCTAACTCAATTTTGCAGTTTAACTTACTGTCATAAATGTTGTGAAGGCAATGTCCGTAAGCTGGCAATGCTTATAGCAAGGCAGATTTGAAAACATTTCAATGTCTTGAGCTGATTCTCATTTTTACCAGTTATTTTAATAACTTACCTGTATTTTGTGGTGTTCAGGCCAATTGTCAAACAAACCTTGCACTGACAACTCAATTCTCCACTGACAGCAAAATAAAGAGTTAACAATCTCATTTTTCTGAGAATGAAGACTATTGCATATTTGGTTTGATACTGGGGTGCCACGTTCTTAAACAAGCACAAAAACCCCTTAATCAGAGGGAAATAAAATGTCTGTAAGGTCGCAGTGTTGGAACATTACTACAGCACAGGTACATTATATTGCAATGTGTGTCCATGTATAGACTCTATAATTATATGCTGTAATATTCAGATTACAGCATAAAATACAGAATATATTTTTTTTTCAAAAGCTAATGCATTTATCTACTTAGTTAAAAAAGTAGTTTCTGCCCTTCCTTAGATAATCCAGCTGAGACTGTTTGCTGTTAAGACCTGAAGCTTCTTGTTCCAATATCTGCCAAACTGCCAGCAAGGGGAAAACAGTCCTAGATTACTGGCAAGCTCAAACGATGATCAGCTTTAATAATGCATGAAGTAGATGCCTATCCAAAACCACCCATCTCAATTCAGTTTTTGCAATGAAGCACAAAAACCTAAACCTTTAGCAGTCAAGCATGCCTTGACCATTTACCACAAGCTTTTCATGTTCCCAGCAGGTGTTAATCACCTTTACATTGGGAGTACTGTAAGCACTTCCATAAAGATATTTCAATCTGTATTTTCAGAAGGTACCAAAAGGACCTTTAAAGGAGCTTCATCTCCTCTCCCACAAGAAAAATCATTTTGGCTCTTTTGAGGAAAGGCATTTTTAGCACTTAAGCTTTTATCTAGGAAAACACTTCCATGGTAGGTAAAAGATCCAGTAATGACACACTAATTCTCAGTGTATATGTAAACTGCTGGGTTGAATCTTGTCTCTCAGTATCTCTCACAGAAGATCTTGCGTTACACAACTGGTCCATGTTTGACAAGCAACATTCTGGACAAACTCTAAGAAATTAGAGTTTGACAAAGTATTGAAAGCCTAATTACTGCAAGCTATCTGTTGATGTTTGTCAAAATGTCCTCTATTAACTCTATATTGGGAAAAATGCCCCTCAAGCCAGTATGTAACACATGACCTATCCAGACTGTGATGAATACAACAGGGAGCTGCAGTATGAAAAATGAGATTCTCTGGAAATATCACACAGTTTTGCAGCAACTCCCTTGTACAGCAACTAAATGTTAATGTTTGGAGAACCACTAATGAAGAACAGTCAATCTGCATCAAGTGTGATGTTTGATAATATCACCCATCACAAAAGCGAGCAGTTCTGGTGGTTTATCAGAGTCTCTAAGCAGGCTGTCACTACAGGTACCATACCCAGCATGGGAGACAGCACATTATTGTCTTCGCTTCCTGAGTTCAAAAAGACGTCGAGTGCTTCCTGGTCAGACATGTCCATCAGGTCCATCTGCTCCAGCATGTCCACATTCACCTCCATGGAAGACATACTTCCAATGGGTTCTGCAGGGGAAACAGCACAATGAGTGAACTGACCATCAGCTACACGAGGTTATTACCTACCAAAGCTCCAGAGGCTGCTACAATTGTCTGCAGCAGCAATAATTAAACTTAGGAATGGAAGGAGCCCGCCCACAGGAGCTGCTCAGCAGCCACCTCAGCCCAAATCCAAGAGCACTCTGTGCAATCTTTGTTGTGAAACTAACATCCATTACTGCTTCTGTAAACCAAAACATTTTTAGCAGCAGTATTTATAGCAATAACCTTCTCAGAAATAAGCTGAGATGGGACTCAGGCACAAGGATTGAAACTTTCCATTTTGGAACACTCCTTTTCTATTTTCTCAACCAGAAGTCTTTTTAGAGAAAAGCAAACACATTTAAGGACACAGTCACTAAATGTCAATATACAAGAGACATAGAAATTCAGAAACCAGGATTAATGTTAACAGAGAGCAGTTCTTCTCTCAGATAGTCTAAGAAATTACAGTAGTCTGTAAAACCCAGGCTCATGCCCAGTATTTTCTCTCAGCATGGGTATCTCACATTACTAATTACTCGAGCAAATTACTTATTACTGTCAGTACAGTACTGACAATTTGTAAGTGAAGTAAATACTTGGATGAGCATCTTCTTCCTTGAACAGCTACACATGCAAAGAGGAAACAAGTACCATTCAGGGCCATTCAGACTTAAGTCCACCTGCTGCATTGTATAAAATTATTTAAATGAACAGTTTACTTGTTTATCTAAAAGTAACAATTACATTATTGAAAGCCTTCATAGGTGAACTGAGAATAAATTCTGTAATTTGATTGGGGTATTTTTTTTTCAAATATGCTACAGCTCTGCAGTTTTACATGTACTGCAGGTCCAAGTCTTTCATTGAAACAGTTTCTTTGATACACCCGGGCTCCACATTATCCTAAAAAGCTGAAGTTCCAAATGTTAGGTAGCCTAACACTCAAACAGAGCTGTGTGTCCAGTACCAGCCCATGGCAATGTGCACTTTTAGTCTAAAAGGCAACCTATTACAGAAAGCAGGAGACTCCAACTCAGTTCCTCCCCTGACCATGAATTTAGATTTATATATCCCACCTCCCCTTAGCCACCCATGCAGAGCATCTTGCAGATGAGTATTTATAGCAGTCATGAAGAGAAATAGAAACCTTGGATTGTACTCCCCACTCTGACATTACAAATGACAGCAGAACTGCTCTTGGAGCAGGGACAGAATATCTACATTTTTCCTGCCACATGAATACCTAATTTCCCGCCAGCTTCCTTACCAGTCCAACAATCCCTGCATTTTGGCCTAACAGATGGAAACCTCCCACACAGATTTCCCTGTAATCTCTGGCATTCTTGTGCTTTAACCAGTCCAGAGATGCCAGACTTGTGTAATTTCATAATAAGGAAAGCACTTAATGTGACCTCCTGTGTCCTAATCACACCCAGTGGGAATAGCTGTCACCTGGGAACTGCTTGGAAATGCTACACTGAACTTTTCCCTGCACTTCGCAAAATTTTCTGAGGCATCTCCTTGCCAAATGACAATCCCAGGCTTTGGAACTCCAGTGGACAAAGCAGCTGCCTCCATCCATATTTTTACATAGATGCACTCTTCAGCTGCAGAGAAAACACTGTTCCAGAAGCAGTTCTGTGCTCTGCATCTCCCCAGACAAGGAGCAGAGCCTGACTAATCTTCTAAGGTATCCAGTACCCTAGGGACACCAAGTTTGTTCAAAAGGCTTATCTGAAGTTCCAGTTCTACTGAGGAAGAATTTGGACATTTTTGCTGTGCTTCCTCTGTAAGCACTGCTGGCTCTGCCCGCTCAACAATGATCTCCAGGCTGGGGGGTTTGTACAAAAGGTTTTTACAACTTGCCTCTCCTCTCTGCTATCTGCAAGTATCCTGTGGAAAGGTATTGCTCCATGTCCTGCTGGAAGGCTTCTTCAAAGAACTTCTGGCGCTCCTTCAGCTTCATCTGCTGGGTGTGCTCCATGTCCAAAACCTTCTGTGCATGTTCAGCATCGAGTTCAGCTGAGCACAAAACAAACAGACAAATCAAATATTGCAGGTCCACCCCCCCACTCTCAGAATTTAAAACCTACAGAACCAGTTCAATAAATTCTGACAGACTATTACTGCAATAAAAGGAGCTCTCTGCGCTTTGCAACTGTATTTTAAACCAGGATGGGAATCCCATATTAGGCAGCATAACCTTCACATTAAAGTGATGTCAGAACCATTTATCTCGAGGCAAGATGCAAATTTCCACAGCTGTATAAACAGGAACACCTGAGAGCAGTGTCCATCAACAACTGGGATTTCAGAATCCTGCCAAAAAAACCTGAGGCAATGATGCTTCTGCAGTCATTTGCACCTAATGCACACAAAAGCAACACTTTTCATTTGAACATTGCTGCACATTTCCACCACAATGCAGGTGGCAAGATACATATATGTACATACATATAAATACATATGCATAACATATGTGTGTATGTGCATGTATGCCTGAGATTCTGGCTTTGCCAGCCTTCAGACAGAATGGAAAAACTCCATGAAGAATCCTACATGTACATGCAGCAAAGGAAATATTAGACAGAATTAGGAAATATTAGACAGAATATCATCAAAGGAACTCCTTCCTCTCTGTTTTGCTCCACACTGGACAGAGGGAAAAAGAATTGTGCTGTTTATTGCAGAATAACATCATCTAGAATAAAAATATGTAATTGCTATTCAAGCACTGACTGCAGCCAGACTGTTGGGACATGCTTCAGAAAAATTGCTTTTTAGGAGGAATACATAACCTGGAACCCTTTTCCCAGAGCTCTCTGTTCACTTTTCTGGTGTCATGAGTGCTCTGCTTACAACAAAAAAGGAATTTTCCAGCTGAGCTCCTGATGGAAGGGACGGGGGTGGCGAGAAGAGCTACTGGTCTGTTCCGTTCTGCCCATTAGGGAAAGCTCCAACAAACACCACTGGGTGAAAAATATCCAAGCTTTCACATGCCAGACAGACACAGCTGGAATATGGCATCCACATGGATAAATGCTGAGGGCACATGAGGTTTTCTAGGACAAGCATTGTGTCAGTCTTCCAGGAAAAATGTTATGTTAATGATATTCTACAACACAGACACTCATTAAAAGCATTTACTATTATGGAGATTATTGCCCAAATGCAGAACATGTTTTATTAAACCAGGCAAAACATCAGAGAGCAGTTAATTCACTCTGTTGCCTGCATCAAGGTCACAGTTCATAAACAGAAGCAACTGAACTGTGGCTGATGCCAAAAGAAGCCAGGAAACTGGACTGACACACCAGATATTCATTAAAACATCAGTAAATAAGCAGAAATCTCTCTCTTAAAGGAGATTTCAGAAGCAAAAACATCAGTGTATAAAAGGAATGCATCTTCCCTGAAGGCAACATGTCTTTATTATCAATTACACTGTGGTGTACGATGACTCTGTGTCCCCTGGAGCAACTCCGTTACTGCAGTCCTGGATGATGAGCAATTATTAATAACATTGTCTATGATGCAGAAATGCTATTCAATTGTAATAATAAAAGCCAGAGGCTCTCACAGACAATGGGGATTTTCTGTCTCTCTCATAATATAGTCTGACAGTTTTGCACTCTAGATTGGTAATTCAGGATATTTTTAACCCCAAAACAGAGATGGCATCTCAGTGAGACTTGATACAATCTCTTTGTTGACAATGAGCTCTTTGTTTTTAGATTTTGCCTAAAATGTCCTGTAAACTGTTGAAATTGTCACTGGCCAGAGCCGAATGGCAACAGCTGCCTGCTGTGCTAGCATGTTCCACAGGAAACTGTAAACACATGAGCTGCATAGTCAGATAGAGAGTCAACATCTAGAACCTTGCTGCACGATTTCACGCCCTGCCAGGTGTAGTAAGAGGTGCTTGGCTAAGCAAAACCAAACTGCTGCATCTGGGTTTCTGTTTGTTGTCAGAAATGCTAAGGATGAGAGGTGAAGCCAACCATCAAACATGAAACCAAAGAAAACAGGTGCATTGTTTCTCTCACAGAGCTACTCAGAACTGTGTTTTCCCTAAGCCAAGGGTAGTTTATAAAACACTGAAAAGAGACAGAACTAAAGGAGCTCCAAAAAAGACAAAAGTATCATCCATATGCCATCATACACTGCTCATAGGAATTCCTCCCAGGATGCAAACTGAGACTTGGCACACTTAAAGCATTATTGTATTTTTCCTTTCACCCTAAAAACTGTACTTTTCAATTGGCAATGGCACCTATTTCTCTATCACACTGTGCACAAAATAGAAAAAAAGACAGACTACGGAAAAGGCTAATGCACAATTAGATGCAGACATACAGGAGTTGCCACAATAACCCAAATAAAAGATGACTAATTCCCCACCAGCTATGACTTTTAAGAGAACAGACACTAAAAGCAGGCAATTTTTTCCTAAAATAGTGAACACTTGAGTGCTGAGGCACAGCCTTCTGCACCACACCCAGGAACAGCCCCACAGCTCACCCTGCTCGCCTCAGGTACAGCCCACAGCCTGACTCCCTGCCCCACATCTTCAGGGTTTGAACCAGACACCAGGAGAATCCAAACTCCAAAGGAACAAATGACAATAGCTTCTAGCCATACAGCTCAAGTGTAGAGGACACCATTTCCTGGTATCACACCAAGGTCCGGCTGACACTTCCTACAAATTAAAATTCTGCTGCAGTACCTGAAGTATCTAAGTAACCAACAAAATGACCATTTAATGTTTTAATCTAAAACATTTTCCAGCTATGCACAACAGATTTCCCAAATAAGCTGGAAGAATGACTAAAAAAATAATTAAAATTTTAAAAAATCAGCAACTGACAACACTGGATGTTTACATGGCTAGCACATCTATAGAAAGCGAAGGGAGACGACCCATCCTTTGATCAGCATCGAACTCCGATTTATTGATCCCACTTACACACTTTTATAGTGGTGTTAATTAAGCTTATACATATTACAAAACCCGAGTTCATCACTGGCCACAGATTACACACCAACCCCTCCTTTTGTTTTCAATGCCTGTGGTTTGTTATTGAAACCAAGATTTGTGTTCTCACCCTGATATGAATGGTTCTCAAGGCTTCCATGTTTGTCACTTTTGCTTTCCCATACCTTATCCAAGGACAAGGTATTTACTTGTTATTGAAGACAGGCTTGAGAACTCTTGCTGTTTACAGAAACGTTTCTGAGAAACAGGCTTGGGAACTGCTGCTTACAGCTGCCTTTTACTTTTCCATCAGCTGTATATTTTCATGGCCTTTTTTCCTTCAAGCCATGTCTGAGCAAAATTCTCCAACCCACATCCCTTAGACCAACATGAAAGATGTCAAGTTGTCCAAATGGACTGCTTTTAGTGCTTTTTAGTGATTTCAACACTTCCCTTCAATCAATTTATTACGTAACTTTATATCTCATGTGATGTAGAACCCATAAATGCATCTGGTCTAAAGAGAGAAAGACACACAAAAAAATGCCCCTTTTTCCTCCCTCTACAGTTCATTTGCTTTTTGCAGACTCATCCAACCAAACCATAAAATGCATGCACACATTCTCTGTGGGCTTTTTTTGCTTTTGCTACAGCTATCAAACCTTCAGTGAAGCAGCCCTTCACTGAACTCACTGCTGTTTTTGATGTTCCTCCTATGCTAGGAGAGTTTGAAACTGGCCATGCATGAAGACACGATGGGTGGAGGATAATCCCTTTCCCTGAACTCCTGGCCCCGTTCCCGTGGTGCTGTGTCCCTCCCTGCTGCCAGATGTGCTGCAGGCTGGCACCCGGCTCGCTGCCCATGGAACCCCCAGGAGCCAGGATCATCTCTATGCCCAGTGCCAGAGCCCCCCATCTCCTCCTCTGGGATAGAGCTCTGGCTTCTGGTCCCACCCCCAGGTAGGGAATGACCCCCAAAGCACCAGGCTCCCACCCAGCCGGTCATTTGTCCACCCTGCTGTGCGTCCATCCAGGCTGGAACATCATCACTCGGCCGCGGGATTGTCACAGCCCATCAGCAGGATGGCCACTCACTGAACAACCAAAATCCTTCAAAAACCAGAACAGTAAAATCATGAAAGCAGACGATGCAAGGCAGACAGCCAAGCAGCTTTCTGAGCGCACTATGACTTAGCAACCTCTACTGCAAACTGCCTCGTTACAGACCCCTTCAACTAAAAATATCAAAGGAAGACAAGACACCAGGGAGTGCTTCAAAGGATGCAGTTTCCCTCAAAAATGTTTAAATTATTCTTGACAGAATTTAGAATACATGTTGATGCTGTAAGGGAGAATGTGCAGAGCACTCTTGCAATATAGTCTGCTGACAGGTGGGGAGAGCTGGCAAGATTCAGGGGAAAAAAAAGTAGAATAAGAGATCTAGGTGCGCACAGTCTTTCTTCCACAGAAGAGTGAAAGGAAAACAAGTGAAAACTACAAGTCCTAGGTGTTTTTAAACTCATATTTAACAGTCTCTTTACAAAGAAATTTGGCTTTACCAAAGATATAGTCAAATAATTAAAATTTAAAAAATTAAGTCCTGATTGACTAGAATGTGAAATCAGGATTTCACTCAATGACAGAAAGATCATCTGTGTTTGAAAAAAAACCACTGTTCCAAATGAGATTTACTGTCTGCCAACTACCAAAAGCCTGCACATTCATGAAGAAATGTTTTACTACAATTATAAAAAAAAATCAGTCATTAAAAATGACTGTATGTACTGCTTGATAATACCTAACTAGGGTTTTTATAGATTGCATCAGAATATGAAAACTCTAGTCAAGAAAAAAACTAGTGCAGAGAGATCATCTTTAACATTTCCCAGCAAGCAGTTTCAACAAGTTGGCTTACCTGAAAAAACTCTCTTTAAGCAAAGAAAAAAAAAAAAAAGCTTGCTTGAAATCCTTGGTATATAAAGGATAGGCCTAAATATATATCAGAACAAACTACAGAAAATAGGTGCTTGTGTACAGCAGGATTCCAGTTACCAATGCAGCACCTGGAGGAAGAGGCAGCTTCCAACCACTGTGACAGGAAACAGCTTGGGAAAAGGTTTTCACAGAACTCCAACCTTTATCTGGCTACCAGGAAATCATCATAGTTAAGAGACACTAAAAATATGCTCCACCAAAGAGCAAATGCACAAACCGAGTCCTAAAAATGTAAATTCATCTAGGATTTAAAAAAATAAAAATTAAAATCACATTTGTGATTAAAAATACGCCAGGCTGAGGGGACTGCTCTGCAAGGTGACCCACTCCATAATGGAGTCTCATTTTAGAACTAGATTTACTGTGGTTCATAAATTTTTGCTCAGTTCATTTGTCATTAAAAACATCCCAAAACTTGAGTGCATTTGCCTATTTCTTAATTTAAGAAAAATTAGGAGCAGACAATTTTTTTATGCCTGCAAATGTGGTAAGCCAGAATGACTTTAGAAAAGTTTTAATTGGTTTTAACTATAGTCAAAATTACCATGGACATACAGTTCTTCAGCAGATTAAGGGTGGGGTTTTTCCACACTTGCTTCATGTCATGCAAAGCATGGAAATGTTACAGCAAAAGCTTTGGAGGGGGATTCTCTCCTTCAGGCACATGCCTGACGGCCTCTGGGTTAACAAATCTGCAACCCACCATCTCCCACTTTTCTGGTACAAAGTTCTTTATGGTCATGGGTGTTCAATGACAACATGTGTCTTTCTTGAAGACAGAATTGAGCAATGTGATGTCAGTGGGATGTGAGTACTTGAGAGCCTTCCTCAGCTTACACCAGGACAGGCTCTCTTAGCAAGCATGTCTTCTCCCTCCATGATTTATCCTTTAGTCAGATTCCCACCCAAGTGAAAGAGAATAAAAAGTGCAAGGGAACGAGGGAAGGATAACATTAACTGAACCATTATGCAGAAAGTACCAAAAAAAAAAGAAAAAAAAAAAAAGAAAAAAGCAGCAAGCATCTGAGTTCACACCCTTTTTTCCTGCCTCCCCATAAACCCACCTAAGTATGCAAGAAAAAGAATTCAGTTAGTGAGCTGCAAAGTATGCACTTCGACTATAAATAAACCTGACAATGTCACACGTACCTTCAGTACATTTAAGTTTATTTGTGAAAATTATCTGGCTTTAAAACTTTGCCACACACTGATGAAAAATCTCACTACTACAGAAATTGTACCTGAAAACAGCACAAATGATTCAGCACAATTCTACTGTCATGAAATGCAGTATTTTATGCATATGCTCTCCAATTACTGCTTTTTCCGCCTTACTTCAAAAATACTGATTTTCAAATGGAAAAAACTAATCGATAGCAAATCTAAACCCAAAGTACTTAAAATACAAACCACAGCACTGCAGCATTCTATTCATGTTTCCAAAGGTCCATGAAACTGTTCCAAATAAGATTAATAACATCCCATTGTCTGAGTACAAATTGATCTATCGAACAATTTAATGACTATTTTCCTTTCCAAAAACATAACCACTCTTGCTTTGGAATTAGAAGGATTTCAAAGACAGGAAAGTAGCTTCTGCTGCTACAAGAATAATGCCAATCTTAACCTTTGCACAGCTGTGAGCTATTTGCCTTCTAGACCAAATTATGTGCATGTGCAGCCACGTAAATTAATGATGAGATACTGTTGTGCTGTCACAACACATTGTGCACAGGCTGAAAACACGAGTTTCACGACATGGCAAACCAGCTGGCAGGTACCAGCTTTTACTTGTCCCTAAGAACAACACCCAGCTCCAAACTCCTGATGCAGTGGAACTACCCTTCACCCAAACTCTGCCCATTTCAGACAAGCAGAACAACACCACTGAGCGCTGAACTAAGTGTTGCCTCTAAAAGTGAAGGCAACACAATGTTTGCCTTCTTTCCCAATAACTAAAAATAAGGGTTTCACTCCATAAACTGCTTTCATAATAATCACTTTTCTGACTGAATATGCAATTTCTACCCCTCTCTTCAGAGGGAGGGGTAGATCCTGTCCAACACTCCTAGAGGCCTTCAGAGCCAAAAGGAATGAGCTGCAGATTTACAGTCTCAATACAGTTCAGTCTAACCTCACTTACTTTACATTGATAGTGAAATATTTTAGACATGAGGAGGGATTTTGGTTTTTTGGAAGACAAATTTTAATATAAGTTTTAGGTTAACATGACCAATAACTGCTAAATCAGAACAAGGGAGGAAAAAAAAAAAGAAAGAAACCTCCTTTTTACAGAATAATCACATAACTGTAACTAGTTGATAGAGAATTTGATTTTTTCACATGCTTGGTAAAGCATTCCGTATTTATTATGCAGACTATATTTGGTAAGAGATCATAGAAACACATCACAGAATCATAGAATGAATTCTAGATAAAATAATTGAGCTGGAAGGGACCTCAGGCATCATTTAGTTCCAACCCTCTGCCATGACCTGCCACTAGACCAGGTCACTCAGAGCTCCATCCAACCCGGATGGACACTTCCAAGGAATAGGCATTTGCAGCTTCCCTGGGGAACCTGTTCCAGTGTCTCACCACCCTTGCAGTAAAGAATTTGTCCTTAATATCAAATCCAAACCTACTCTCTTACATTTGGATCCACTGCTCCTTGTCCTGTCACTACATGCTCTTGTAAAAAGTCACTCCTCAACTTTCTCGCCTTGTTTTTCCTGTAGGCTCCCTCCAGGTACTGGAAGACCACAATTAGGTCACCCCAAAAGCCTTCTCTTTTCAAACTGTACAATCCCAGTTCTATCCATCTTTCCTAGTAGGGGAGGTGCTCCATCCCTCTAATTTTGGTGGGCGCTTCTGGACTTGCAATTTCTTTCCTTCTTTCTATTTTAAGCTAATTCACAGGTGAGAAACTGTACAAACTAAACTAAATATTCACACAGTCAAAACTGCAGGATCATCAGTGAAATAACACTCCCACAGGAAGAAGAAGCCTTATTTGTTTATGTCAAAATTTCATATGTAAAAACATTTTAAAAAGACCATAAGCCAATCATTATATCAGTAGCGCACACAACATGCTTGAAATATTTATTTTTTCTTGACAACTCAGTCTATTTCCCATTCAATTTCTGTCAAAACAATTTCTCCAATGCAAGCAAAAAAATTTGCTATTCATTCATGCAATTAATGCTGAGCTTATTTCTTAGAAAAAAAACCATTAGATTACAAATCTAGTCCAGTTCAACACTGTTTGATTAACATCCCAAATGAATCACACTACAGATTTTCTTTAGAAATCCTAGTGATGAGCAAACACTTTTGTTTGATATCATTAGTGAAACAATATCTGAAATAGCGTTCCCTCTAACAAACCCGCATCCAGGAGCATCCAAACACGAGGGGATTCATTTGCTAACAGACAGCTATTAGAGATGTGTTACCAGCTGAGGAATTTTAAATTACATGCAGTCTTTCATATTCATTACACATGGAGTATGAGTTATGACAGACCAGATTATTTTAAAAATCCACATTTATTCTCAAATGCAAAGCAAAGATGCCATCATTCTTTTTAAAAAAGGAACATATACCAGTGTTATTTGCAAGTAAAGCCAATTTGCAACATTAGCAATGGCATGTCTTTTCCATACTTATTATAACACTGTAAGACAGATCTCTTCAAGCTACATTACAATAGTCTCTTATAAAAGTGTTTTTCAATCAATGGGTTGCTTTTAAATTCAGCCAATTGGACAGTAACAATTATATAGGCACAATAAAAGGAAGACAACCAAAACAAAAATTGTACTACATTTCAAACAGAACAATCTGGCTGCACATAAAGCCATATTTTCAGAATACATGATGTCATGGTTTGAGCTTGGCACAGAGTTAGTGTCCTCTATGAAAATGCTTCACTCTGGTGTCTGTTGTGAGATGTGACTAGGAATAAGCAAAACAGGCTCTAACTTAAACATAAAGAACACTTTATTACTTAAAACTACAGGAAAAATAGGGAAAGACTATAAGAAAAAAGAAAAAAATTGAAAACTTTACAAAAAAAACTATTCTCTTCTTCTCTCACCACTTGACTTTCTCAATCTAATACATTTTCTCAAAACAACTGCCCAGCCTTGGCCCCACACGTTAGTATACTCAAATTGCAGTTCATGAAGAGGAAAGGAGTCTTTCTCGTTCTATAAGCTTCTCCTAAAAACACACTGAAACTTCGTGTGCTTCTTTGTCACTTCAGCACCGCCTGAGAAAAAAAGTCTCTTTGCTGCTTGTAACATTTTCTTTCTATGCTCAGTGTTCTCACCACTGAGACATGGCTAGAGCTGCTTTTAGGGTTGTCTTTCAAGGATGCTTTGTCTCACTCCAAAAAGGCACAGTCTCTGCTTTTGGGACATCTGTCCCCCCCATATTTTTCCAACCCCCTGGGGCCGGGGGGTCCTCACGAAGAACCTTCCTGGTTTTGAGGCACTGCCTCCCCCTAAATGCAGTCTGTGTCACAGGAACAACTGAGTCTATAGCTACGAGAAAAGTTTAGCTAAAAGGCTACTCTAAATCATCTCTCTCTATCTAATCATCTCTACATTCTTCGGGCTAGGTCATCTCATCTCTCATCTCTCTTCTTATTCAGCTTCGAGGAGGATTAGTATTTTTGTAAGGCCCCAATCATGCAAGAAAGGGTTAAAAGTTTTCAGTTTCTGTCTGTCTTGAGACGAGATAATACTTCTACACGTGCTGCTGCTGCGGCCGGCCGCTCTCCCTCCCGGGGGGGGGGGGGGCTGGCTGCCCGATGTCTCGATGTTTCTTGGGGCTCTTCTACTCTTCCATCTTTGAAAGCCCCTCACCCCCATCTCTGTCCAGGCCCCGGGCCTACCGCATGGCGGCCCCTCCCCCGCCCAGCAGCAGCGGGCCGGGCGGGGGAAGGGATCTGACCTCTTCGCCCGACGATGTCCAAAAGAGGAAGTGCCAAGGGCAGTGCCTTGCTTTTAACCCCTGTGTATTCTCGGAGGTGTGTCTAAACCCCACTGGCCACACCGGACGCCAGTCTCAAACCCAAAACCTTCATTGGTTTGACCACAGCTTCTCAGAATTCTCACTCCTTCCTGGTCAAACCACGACACTCCACCCTTCACTTTCTGAGAATACACTTTCTAAAATTATCAACAAAATTACAAAACACTTCTACACAACAATACTTTAGATTCACTATCTATCTACTTTAACTTAGTACATGCTTTTCTTATTCTTCTCGGTCTCATCTCACAGCTTTATCTCATCATTCTCTTGTGATTCGATTCCCGGTCAGGGAACCAAAAAATGTCATGGTTTGAGCCTGGCACAGAGCCAGTGCCCTCCATGAAAATGCTTCACTCTGGTGTCTGTTGTGAGATGTGACTAGGAATAAGCAAAACAGGCTCTAACTTAAACATAAAGAACACTTTATTACTTAAAACTACAGGAAAAATAGGGAAAGACTATAAGAAAAAAGAAAAAAATTGAAAACTTTACAAAAAACTATTTTCTTCTTCTCTCACTACTTGACTTTCTCAATTTAATACATTTTCTTAAAACAACTGCTCAGCTTTGGCTTCACACGTTAGTATACTCAAACTGCAGTTCATGAAGAAGAAAAGAGTCTTTCTCGTTCTATAAGCTTCTCCTGGAAGCACACTGAAACTTCGTGTGCTTCTTTGTCACTTCAGCACCGCCCGGAAAAAAAAAAGTCCTTTTGCCGCTTGTGACATTTTCCTTCCATGCCCAGTGCTCTCACCACTGCGCATGGCTAGAGCTGCTTTTAAAGTTGTTTTTCAAAGATGCTTTGTCTCACTCTAAAAAAGCACAGTCTCTGCTTTTGAGACATCTGTCTCCCCCATATTTTTCCAACCCCCTGGGGCCGAGAAGTCCTCACGAAGAACCTTCCTAGTTTTGAGGCACTGCCTCCCCCTAAATGCAGTCTGTGTCACAAGAACAACTGAGTCTATAGCTACGAAAAAAGTTTAGCTAAAAGGCTACTCTAAATCACTTCTCTCTTCATCTAATCATTTCTACAATCTCTGGGCCAAGTTATCTCATCTCTCATCTCTCTTCTTATTCAGCTTCGAAGAAGATTAGCATTTTTGTAAAGCCTCAGTCATGCAAGAAAGAGTTAAAAGTTTTCAGTCTCTGTCTGTCCTGAGACGAGATAATACTCCCACACGTGCTGCTGCTGCGGCCGGCCGCTCTCCCTCCCGGAAGAAAGAGAGAGAGGGGGAGGCTAGCTGCCCGATGTCTCGATGTTTCTTAGAGCTCTTCTACTCTTCCATCTTTGAAAGCCCCTCACCCCCATCTCTGTCTAAGCCCCGGGCCTACCGCATGGCCGCCCCTCCCCCGCCCAGCAGCAGCGGGCTGGGCGGGAGAAGAAATCTGACCTCTTCGCCCGACGATATCCCAAAGAAGAAGTGCCAAGAACAGTGCCTTGCTTTTAACTCCTGTGTATTCTCAGAAGTGTGTCTAAACCCCACTAGCCACACCAGACGCCAGTCTCAAACTCAAAACTTTTATTGGTTTGACCACAGCTTCTCAGAATTCTCACTCCTTCCTGGTCAAACCACGACACATGACTATATTTTCACAGTTAAAATTCCTCATTTTCTGCTATGGAAAGGGATTATATAGCAGAAAACAGGGCATCTGACATTAAGTGCAGAAATATACACAGTGTGCTTTCTCCACACAACATTTTTATCTTTAAAATTAAAATGTGAAAAACAGTTTAGTTAGCACTTGGGCTGTGATTCAGAGGTAAGGCAATATTCAGTGTGTCAGTTCTAAGGAAAGGACATTGAGTTTTAAATTTTTAATGAAACCTTTTATGCTTTCTCCTATGCATCTAGTTTTCATATACTCACAGCCAATTCCACTTGCTTCTTCATTTTTTACAGAATATTAAATGGTCTATAGCTGAGAAATAACAAACCATAACAAAAAAGCAGCCCTGACAGAACTTTCAACTTGCAAAATATTAGCTGTCATTAAACAGACCAATTAAAAGAATAAATTTCTTTTGATAAACTTGAAAAATATTTGAGATAAAACTTTTGAAGGAGAAAAAAAGAAAGTCTTGAAAGATGATCTGCTCCCACTGGCTTGCTGACTTATTTGTGTGCTATCTTCAAAGTGTTCAAACTTGCAATTCTGAAGGTAGACTAAAAGTCATCTTTATCTACAGCCAAAGCCCTTCCATATTTTTACTGCCAATTCAGAACAGTTTCTGCAACTTTGACATGTCTGTTTGCTTCCTAAAGGATTTAAGGGCAAACCTTGAGGAGCAAACCATACAGCGTGGGGCACACAGGAAGAAAACCAAAACCTTTCCTTTTTCACAGTTTGTAAACCACAACAGGAAAGTGCATGGCTGCCTTCACCTCCTTCTTTTGTTCAAGCCTGAGGAATGATCTAGATCTCCCAGGATTCCATGTGCTAGCCAACATTTGTTACTAATAAGAGGGGAAGCTACCAGGTCTCAACATACCAGTAGCTTTCAGATTTTTTCCTCTCATACAAGTTTTAACTGCAACCATGTTCACTCAAAACTATTTCTGCTGTTTAGTCATGAATTCATCAATGGCAGCACTAGGCACAAATCAACAGTGTAATTTTAAACTTGTGCTTATTCTGGTTTAGCTTGCAGTAACAGATAAATTGATTACAAAATTTGCTATTCAAATCATACTGATTTAAAAAAGCACATTATTAATATTTCAAGTACTGGAGTAGGCTGGTTTAAAGGTAGTACAAAAAACTAGCAGGTCTTTTGTCACGTGTGCCTTATCTAAGATCGTAACATCATTAGGTTAATAGATTATTTTAAATAAATAATACATAGAAATTAATGGGCTAATGGAAACAATCAGAGTAATTTATTAGCATTAAATACATCTAGACAAGCTGTCCACTGGTTAACATCACTAACCAGGTCACCTGAACACTCAAAGGAAGAGCACAATTAATAGCTAAGACTTTTGTCTTATTTGATGTTCAGTTTTTCACCTGCTTTTCATTGGGAGGAATTGTTACCACTAAAACAGGACAAAAATTCCTAGGTCTCTCAGTTGCTTGACCCAACACCTCAATGAATACATGCAATGAAAAAAGAGACACCCATGCAGCCAGGGAGAGGGTGGAGCAGGTGGGTGATGTTACTGATGCTTCAGTGGAGCATTAAACACAAGAAATATGAAAGGAAAGGAGATACAAAGGAAGAGAAATGACAATGGGGCAGAGGGAGAGGAGAAGGGCAACTGACAGATTGTTCAAAAGAGATAACAAATGAGATATGATCCTTCATCTTGGATTTCTTCAGCCTGCTAGAGATTAAACAAGTTGTGGGGAGAAAAAAAAAACAATACTAACTGGGAGGAAGACATTTAAAAGAGGCAAAGAAGGCTTTGCCTCTTTTAAACAAAAAAACCAATACAAACAAAAAGCCAGTACAATAAAACTGACCCTGCTGAAGCTACTCTGACAGAAAAAAATCCCAAGAGGCTGCAGGAACAATTGGGTTTGAGTGAGGAAGCACATCCTGCTTTGTGACCATCAGTGACTAAACCCTATGCCTACAGTGAAAACGACCTGACAGATGACACCTAGGATACAGTATCTTATTTGAGCAAACAAAGAAAATCCACCTAAAGGATGCACAGACATCAAAGTGACAGTGAGGAGTGAATAAAAAGCAGAAATTCAGGAAGCTGATAAAAGCACTTACAAGGGGGAAGGGAAAAAAGAAGGGGGATGACTGAAGAGGGAAGTCAGTGTAATTAGGACTGTGAAACCTGTAAAATACACTTCCTGTGAGATGATTCTTTTCAATACACACAGCTGCATGAAATCTCTCTCTCAGCTTTTCCTCCCCCCACCTTCTTTCCTTCCAGCACAGGGATGCCACACAATGTCTCCTGCCACACCTTGGGACAGCAAGCCCTGACTTGTGCCTGTGCTGCAGCACAGTATAAAATGAGGAATCAATTTCCCCAGCATCTGTATCAATCAACTTCTGCCATTTGAAAGCACCTTAAGAACATTCACCTTCAGGCCTGCTAAAAATAGAGAACACTTAATTTATAATATTTTCCTTAACTGAATATGTATAAGGCCTTGCTAACCTAATTTTTGATCTTGTTCTTCAGAGTAATTTAGCACTAATTAGTCACAAGTACCACAAACCTCACAAAATACATGCACATTTTCTCCACAGGGCAAACATGCAGCTGATCTCTGAAAAAGTTTAACTTCCTAACTCACACTCTCTTTCTCTAAACAGCACCTCTCTACTAGGTATCATTCCCTATAGCAACAAAAATCACACATTCAATCTCTACAACAGATGCAGCCACCCATACCTGGGCCAATTCAAAGAGCCCCTACTGCATAGTGATTCCAATATAGGAAGCAGAAATGATAATTTTTGAAGCATTAGGATAAACTATGAGCAGAAGTGTACTGATCCTACTCAGTGTCCAATTTTGTCTCTTTCACATCTAAACTGGAATAACATGCTGCTTGAAATCTGAACACCAACTAATTTTAGAGGTGGGTATCATTAGAACACAATATGACCTTTATTAAATATGAATTATTTGTTCACAACACATTTGGCATGACAGTGAGAAAAAACCCCTGCCTTCAGGCCACCATTATATCTGCCCTGTTTCCTTCTCTTTCTTCCTGTCATCCTACATCTGCTTTGTCAGCCCCAACAGTGTCCAACTTCCATGGCAAAAGAGATTTGCTGCCTCCTTTTAAAGCAACCAAAAGTATTTTTATTCGTTACTAACACATAAAATCACAAATTTTATGACCTAATCTTTCAACTGCTTTAGGCAGAATATTTCTCATCTCTTCACTGCTGCTGTAGATTACAACAGATGACACCACGTTTGATTTCACAGGCTTCACGCAGGGAAAATTTCATTCACGCTCACAAAGACCAAAATTTATTTTTTAAGTAAAAGATAAAGCTTAACAGAAGTGGGTTACAAACAATGTCAGAGGGTCTGAACATTAATGCCCAGAGACTTTGGAATGCATTTTAAAACACAAACGAGATGGACAAAGTGGAATAAGTGAAGAGAATTTAAAGAAAAAACTCCTCACAAAAATAACACTGAAACCATCTAGTCTGTCCTGGGGCTTGGGTAACAACAAAACCAGTGGAATATGGCAAACAAAGACTGTGAGGCCTTTCAAGACAGGGACAAACACACCAGGAACAGCATCTGGCAAATCACCTCAACATCAGCTCCTAAACATACTGAAATTATAAACAAAGCTTGAGATGGGGGTGGGAATGAACCAAGAACATTCCTGTTCTGTTGGAACACATTTTCTCTCTGGGATGGAATGAATGCTATACCAAGGTGGTCAGCAAGCACTGAACTTCAACCTATTGTTGTTCTCTTATAAACTATTAAATCTCTTTCTAACAGTGACTATCCAAGGCTAATGAGAACTGAAGCATGCATAAGGAATCAAAGTAACATCATTATTATAATTTCATGCTCTATAAAACTGTAGACATTTGGTTAAAAAGCCTCCTATTTTGAAACATCCTTGCTGATATTATTCATTCTAAATTATTTTTCATCTCTGCCTTATCTATTAAGCAAGCTCCCTTGGCAATACTTGTGTTTCTATATACATCAAACAGTGGCTGCATCAGAGGCAGATCTAACCAGAACAAGCCTAAAATCTTGGTCAAGAAGGAAGAAAATAAAGCACTGATACTTGATAATACATCAATACTGTATTTTTGAAATAAGACTAACAAATACAGAATCACAGAATTGTTAAGGTTGGAAAAGACCTCTAAGATCCTCGAGTCCAGCCATCAACCCAGCACCCACACCGTGCTCACCGCTAAACCAAGCCCTGAAGGGCCATATCCATGTTTTTGAGTGCTCCCAGGGATGCATCCACAAACATGTGGAAGATGACTCAAACACTTCCCTGGGCAGTCTGTTTCAATGTCTGACAACCCCTTCCATAAAGAAACTTTTCCTAACATCCAGTTTAAACCTCCCCTGGTACAACTTGAGGCCATTTCCTTTTCCCTTGTCACTTGTTACCTGGCAGTAGAAACTGACTCCCACCTCCTCACAACCTCCTTTCAGGCAGTTGTGGGGAGCAATAAGGTCCCCCCAAGCCTCTTTTTCTCCAGGCTAAATACAAATGCATTGTACCCAACAAATAATTTCATATACGAACATGTCAAGTATTAAAGGGCTAAAACAAATTGCATTTTGATGAAGAAGTTTGCAAGGAGCAGTTTCCATTTACTATTCAAAATAGCTCAGACATTATTTACTTGCATACTGCTATTATAATCCATTTTTAAAAGTGAAAACAGTAATCACATCAGCAGCTATTAAAGTCTGATGGCCTGCTTTTTCTAACACCTGCCTAATGCTTTCTAAATAGCAAACTGAATGAGGATACTCAGCCTAGGGAAAAAAACATAATAAATAAGACTGGAAGAGATTTTATTTTATAAGCATGTATATAGAAAATAAAACAAGAAATGTTATTCTTAAACCTGCAAGTTAAAATGAAGACCATAAATTTACAGTGAGGCAGCCTGTAATAATATAGGTCACATATGATGATTTTCTATTTGGAAAGACCCCATTTCAGTGTCTCATTAACAAAACACGTTAACTTCTTTTTAAAATATTCTTTAGAAGTTCTAAACAGTTGACCATATTTCACCCTTCACTTTTATTAACCTATAGGAACAGACCTGACAGGTTTGAGAGCAAGGCAGCAGCCAACTAGTTAAATCAGCAGTACTGGAAGCATAATGTGCACCCACTGAGTCACCAAGGTTATATAAACTGACACAGCAAATTAATACCACTGCTTCCCTGCCTCCCAAAATACAAACCACTCAGCTACCCAGCCATTACAAATGATATCTGTGTTTCAGAGCTAGCAGAACAACTGTCCAGAAACTGAGCTACCTACTCATTCAAGGAGAGATCTGTGGAGGTCAGATCCAAGGTGTGCTGAGCACAAGGATGTGCCATTGGCACCTGCACTGCCCCTGCTTCACCCACCTGAGGATGAATGAGGAAATCAAGACTTTACAGATCACTCCACTTATTTGTGGAGTGATGAAAAGTCCTATAGGAAATCAGTTCTCAGGTGCATCAGAGACTGGATTGCATCTACCCAAGAGGTAACAGGGCAAAAGAACACTATGAAGTAGCTCAACTATAAAATTATATTATTATTTTATATTATATAAAAAATGTGATCAGAAGTACTCTGAAAAATACTTCTCTAGGTACACATACTTTTTGACTCGCAGAATTTAACAGTGTCTGTATGAACCTGGAGCCTCCAGAAGTGTGAGACTCTTAAGAGAAACAAAATACTTGCCCAATATAGCCTTAAAAAAGTCATAGCACAAAGAATTCTTAAAATAGAAGCTTGCAAAGCGCATTATATTGTCAGAGCAAATCTGTCTCCATCCCGCCAGAGATGCTGGCGCGGTGATCCGCGTGTAACTCCACCTATCTTTTAAGGCAAAAACTGTCCTAGTACCACTGCTTGTGGGTTTTAATGCAAAGTTCTGGCAATCATCCAGGGCTCCAGAAGGGAGGGAATGCAGCTTTTCAAATTTACTTTTTAGGTCATGACATAAGAGATCACACTGATGGCCACTAATGCTCCATTTACAAATGCAGAGGGGAGTCAGCAACTTGTACTTAAAGAAAAAAGGAAAGCACTTCTAAAAAAATGCTACATTGTACAGTAACTCCATGCTTTCCCAAATTATCTAATACTTTCCCCAGAGCTCAGTAAAACATAAGCCAGAAAATATAATGTACTAAATGGAATTGAAAAACAAGGGGGAACCAGTGTATCTTTGTCCACAGCAAATAGGCAATCCTAACAAACAGTGATGTTTTTAAACTGAAGTTTCAAGAAAAATGAAGAAAAGCCCAAACATTTTAATAAAATTTTATCCTGTCCCTTATGCTTAGAACATGAAAAGGCATGCATGTTCATCACTGAAATGACCAGACTAAATCTGAGATCAGCTCACTTTTAATGTTAGTTAGTGGTATCTGGAGCTTCTATCTTCTGTGAAGAAATCCCAATTGTATGTGGTTAAGTCTTCAGGCAATGATAAAATCAAAAACCTTCTCCACTCTTTTCTCAGACTTGCCCTTTTAAGCAAAGTTAATGGTTCCATACAATTTTTTGGCTTTATACAGAATTCTTTACAGGAGCCTTTGCCAGCAAGACAGATGCCACGTTGCCTTCTATATCAAAATAGCAACTAAGAATGATAAGTGAGGACATCACTGGAACATAGATCCAATTAGCAGAATATGGCAAAATTGACATTTATATAACAAAGTTTCAGGTTAGTCATCTATGGCTAAATTTATACCACAGAGCTATTAATTCTCACCCTCTGAAGAGAATTACAAAAATCAGAAAACCAACAGATTTTTTTCGCCCAACAGACTTCAGTAGAATCACAGAATGGTTGGGGTTGGAAGGGACCTCTGGAGATCATACAGTCCAATCCCTTGCCAAGGCAGGGTGACTTAGAGCAGGTGACACAGGAACACATCCAGGTGGTTTTGAAAATCTCCAGAGAGGGAGACTCCACAACCTCCCTGGGCAGCCCCTTCCCGTGCTCTGCTGCCCTCAATATGAAAAGGTTCTTCCTCATGTTGAGGTGGAACTTCCTGTATTTCAGTTTATGGCCATTGCTCCTCATCCTGTCACTGGGCACCACTGAAGAGTCTGGCACCATCCTCTTGGCACCTGCCTCTGAGATATTTGTATGCTTTAATGAGATCCCCTCTCAGTCTTGTTTTCTCCAGACTAAACAGGCCCAGCTCCCTCAGTCTCTCCTCATAAGAGAGATGCTCCAGACCTCTAATTACCTTTGGGACCATCCACTGGAGCCTCTCCAGGAGCTGCTGGTCTCTCCTGTAACTGAGGAGCCCAGACTGGACACAGCAGTCCAAATGTGTCAGTCGAAGCTCCTGCATTCCTCTTTCCCAGTAACTTGGCAACTATGGTAGGGCAGAAAGCAACTGATGCCAAAACAAAAAACTGAGCAGCATCACAACATAGGCAGACAGTATTTTCATGCCTATTGGATTTAAGAAAGCCTCTTTGCTAAATTAATACTACAGCAGTTTACACAATTAACAATTAGCTGGAGGCACAGTAATTACTGCAAAACAACCTCCCCTGCTCCCCCCAGTCCAATACACCCCGGCCTTTCAGGAATTTTTATTTTTCCTGATGCTGACTCCTTCAATATGTTTACATGTAGAAGTCTCCATGTCCCCTGTTCTGTCAAGCAAGCCAAGCTCTCTCTCCTAGCATCTTGTGAAATAAGCTCTCTTCTTATAACTCAACTGTTTCTCTAACACCTCATTTGCAGCTGTCCACTGGAAACCTCATGATTGATCCATCCCTGAATGCTATTTACCCTGTTCACAGTTGAATTAATCCTAATAGTTCATTTCTCAAAAGAGACTTCATAACTGAGACTGCTTTCCTCCTAAATCATTCTCACTCAATAACCTGTCATTTGCCAAACTTTTTGGTTTGCTATTTATTATTTTTGTCTGTGCTAGATAAAATCTTTTTTGTTTTCTCTTCTATTCTAGAGTTAGTCCACAACTCCTTCACATACCAAATTTAGTTTTCACTCCATGGGTTTTATTAGACTGAATAATCACTAGTATGCAGGAGAAAACTTCATTGGTAGAAAAGCACCCTGAACTCTAGACAGGGACAGAGCATACATGAGAAAGAGAGACTGAAGTATCTCCTCCAGACTTCCTCCCACCCTAATGGACATTTTCACACCCATTATGGCTTCCCAAATGTGCTGAAAATCAAGGACTTTGCTTTCTATCCTGTCAGCTTTCCTAGAGCTCTGCATCAGAAACATGCTCAATTGTAAGAAGAACCAGACACTAATTGACTGGCAGCACAACTCTCTAAATACGTATCAACAAGCAAAAAGGGAAAAAATATCTATGTCACCCAAATCCATAATGTGGATAGATTTCTATCAGCCACACAGTTTTGTGGAGACAGAAGCTGAAGCTGCAGGCCCTCCTCGAGGACCCTTGCTCTCCATCAAGGGACAGAAACCACCCTGGCACCTGAGAGTAACCACATGGACAATGGTGCTCTTTAAAATAAAGGTAAATCTTTATAAAAGGTAAATAAAGGCTTAGGACATTGTGTCAGCAAAATGGCAATTCCCACATCACTGGTGACCTGCAAACCCAGAGCCTATCAAGTACCATCAGTTTCATTTCCTGCCCTTGTGAACACACAAAGTAAATGAAAATAAATTGTGTGGTATTCAGTGTGTCTTCTCCTCGAGGCATGGGCTTCCAGTTTAATGCTCAATAACCAGAGAGAATAAATCTATAAGGATTTAAGATTATGATCAAGGGAAAACCCTCCTGAGCCAATGGAAATGCTGGTGTGCAAGGTCTGGAGTGATTACATAATCATCTAATTAAGACAGAAACTTATTCCTATAAATGGCACCATTCCCGTTTGATTTAAAATGAGACACAGCCAACTACGTTTTGATCAAGTCTCATTTATGCAACATCAAAATAGCACTTGCTGCCTTCTACGTAAAAGGAAAAAAAAGCTGAGTGACATCTCCACAAGATTCTTATTTCACCCTAATCCACAGAGTAACCCAAGTGATTAAAAATGAAACATTGTGTAAGTCAAAACTGCCTCTTAACCTCTTTTGGCTTTAATTCACACACTCTATTAGAAATACGCAGTCTAGAAATATTATGTACATATAAAAATGTGTTGCTGATTTTTAAAAATATCTCACATTTTAAATACCTATTTTTATTACACAATCTTTCACCTACAAAAGCAGATACACCCCAAAAAAGGACACCACACAAGCTACAATACCAAAGACTTATGTTTGTACAGTTTCAGCTCCACTGCCTTGATACAATTTCACATGACATACCTAACACTCAAATAAAATGGGCTATAGAGTTTACCAAAATATCCACATTTTTGTTCCATTTACTGAAAGGTGTAGAGAAGCATTCAGAATTCCTACATGCTCACATGCACACCTCAGCCATCCACACACATCATTAGAACCTGAGCAGAACAAGTAGTTTAATGACACACTGCTGGGAAAGGCGGGGCTCAGATTTATGTAAGAATATGCTATAAGGAAGGAATAAATTATTTCTACTGCAGCTTTTAAAACAATTCTACTCTTTTTGAACACTGTAACAACCAGAATAGCATCATATTTAGAGTACCACTACAGAAATAAACAGCATCATGTGGAGAAACATAAAAAGTGTATATTCTATTGCTGTACATTTCTTTAGTTACAAATCAAACTGATGAAATGTCTGCATTTACAGTTACATTTCTAACATAAAATAGAAGCAGCATGCCAAAAGAAAGAATACTGTCATTATAAATGTGTCCAAAAATTCATTTGTACCCTGATAAAGTCACAGGCAGCAAGAGCCTACAGCATTTGGTCTTTCAGCATCCCAAAAAATACAACAGCTGGTCTTGCCAGAAAGTTTAAAAGTAGGTATATAAGTATTTTTTAACCTGTCATTAACCGCAGTCTACATAGGTGGTGAGCAAAGAGATTATCAAAACACATGTCTTGCATTATCTTTTTTTCTGTCATAAAGTTAGAGATAAAAATGTGATTTAAAAAATTAGAATAATCCTGGTTACCATAGAGGTGTTAACCTTTCCAATATTAATGTTCATACTAAGGCTTCTACTTTCTGCTACCTCTTCCCAGAAGTACTTGGAGTAATATTGCTAAGGCTTACATTTCAAATTACTCTCCAATCTCATATTCTAGTTTTTATATAATTCCAAGGTTGGCCCCCACCCCACAGATAAAAAAGCTGTTCTCCTGTCCAAGATATGGTAAATAAGGAAAAAAATAAATACTTCAGCTGTGCCCCTCTGTGCCCTTACTTTCACTGCAAGAACAAAGAACAAGTAAACGAGAACAAGTAAAGAGGGGTAACTTTTGCCAATATGCACCAAGTAGTTAAGAATACAAAATGGATTATACCAGCAGTGTATGTATATAGATACAGATATATACATTGCTTGCAAGACTATACAATTTTGAGTGCACAATGGTCACACCACATTTAGCAGTACAGAGGGTAAATTTTGCTACCTTTAGGTAAGCAATCAATCTGACTAGACTAATGGAAAGCAAGTACATTTACAAATTAAGTATTTGTAATCAACACAAATGTAAAGAGTTCTCCCATATCAGATGAATTGCTTATAACATAATTTTCAACTTTAAATAATTATTCAATGCAAATATCAACTTTAGTGGTCAAAATTACAACTCACAGGTAGAGCCTTGATAAAGGCATGCTCCAACAGGTTATTAAAATAGCAAATAGTTCCTTTTACTCTTATCTTTTGGCTCTGGATATCTACAGAACAAAAATCCACGTGAATGGTAACAGAAAAAAAACTCTTCCAGTGGTTATGTAAAAGAATATAAAAATAATCAGAGTAGAAATTTACATTTTATTTCTACTTCAATTAGTGCACAGCTCTAAACACCATTACTTACAAATTAACAGCATAAAAATGCTATTGGTTGCATGATTAAGAATATTGTTTCATATGATAAACGGGGCTTTGTATGATGTAAATAGCATTATCTGCTTCATTTAAAATACACCTTTAACATTTGCTTTATTTATCTAAAGGAAATTAGCGAGAATATCTATGCTAACATTCACTGCTCTATTTTTTTATTCTTGGTTTTATCTTCAGATAATAATTCTGTGTCCTCTCATCATCTGGTGTCACCCCACCCTTAGACACGCCTGCTTGAATTTTAGTTAACAAGATATCTGCGTATTTGCATTCTTTTACTAATTCTGATTAATATTACCCTGACAATAATGCAAAGCGACAGACAAAAGCAAAGCAATAAACAAAAGCCCTGAAAAAATAGACATTAAGTCACCATTTCTTTCCAATTTGCTAAATCAAGTTGATAATTAACCTGTCATTGACAGCACACCCTTTGCAAATCAGGCAATGGTGGTAACTGAGGAAATTAATTAAGCTAACTTTCATTTCATTTTGCATTTTACATTAGCTTGGCAAGTTAAGGTGAGAAATAACAAAGATGATAATAAAGTTCCACCTACGTGAATTCTTCTGAGTATTCTCAGTGCCTCCCGGAGATGACATGGCAGTAAGAAATAAGCAAGTAAAAAGAAACCCGGCACTGGTCAAGTGAAAGCTCCAGTTACCAAGCAGCCCCGGCGATGTGCATCTTCAGTGATGCAGAACAAAGCCCTTTGCCAGAAGGCTGCTGCTCCAAAGCAGGGGCACCGCGACGGGCAGGTTCCGATGGGCTGTTCGCACGCAGCTGCAGCTGCACACACATGGACACCTCAAGGCAGCGCCTCCCCAGAACCTGAGCACAGGCTCCCGGCAGCTGGGCTCCACCAGAAATGCAGGCATGTATTTGGGAAGATACCACATGCTGCTGAACCAAGGGGTGCTGCGGAGACTGAAATCTTCCCAGTGGGATCTAATCCGATGACATGCAGCCACAGCATGTGTTTACTTGGCAGAGAGCTGGGAGCGGCTGCACATGATGCAGGAGCAAGGGGAAAGGCACAGAAGGGCTCTGAATTCTTTTTTTAATTAGGCACCGTTCACAAGGCTCACCCCTTAAAGTGCCTGTCCTTAACATGGCTTAGCTCAGATACCCCACAAACCAGATTACATACTATTCTTACTTCACACATAAAATATTAAAAGCCTTGCATGTGATTTTTAAATAGATTAGAACAGTATTCTCCACTGAAAACTGAATTTTCTGTATTCTATATCCAGGCTACATTTTCTTCAAAAACTGAAAAAAAAATTAAAAATACAGCAACAGCATATGACTGAGAATCTCTGGCTGTGCTGATGCTGCAGTTACACAACAGTGCATTTTATGTTCAAAAACTGTAAGGCATTCCTCAGAATTGGGAACCCTGGCACACGTTGCCTTTTCAGTTTAGGAGGGTGCACAGTGATGCCAGAAACCAGGACAGCCATAGCAATTCCTTTCTTTTTCTTAAAAAGATCACATTTAGCAAACCTTCTCTGTGACAATTATCAAAATACAGAGTAGGGACAAAAAGCTATTATATTACAAATACTTCTCCAATCGACATCATTAAAAGTAAAAACACCCAGAATGTTTGGCCTACAAAACTTGGGTTTAACTGGTGAAAATAACACCAAAAATAACTATGAGAAAGATTAAAAGAATAATAATAATCGTGAGATAATCCTGCTTCAGTCTGGACTTCAGTAATTAAAGGATGCATTCAAGTTTGAGCTGCAGACAGAACTGATTTCTATTTTTTTCCACATCAGTCATTTAAACATTAGAGACAATTAAAATATTACACCTTAAAATATTTTCTGTTCTACATAAACTGAGTATGACAGGACTTACATTCCCATGAAATTGTTCCCTATTATCTACACAGTCTGCTATTCACCCTGGCAATGGCTGAAGAAAATCCCTGCTGTTACCCTGGCCTCCTCCACTCCTCACAAAACCAGGATTCTGCAAGGCTGATTCCAGCACAGAGTAAACTTCCACCACAGCCAACAGGACCTGCACCTGCACACCCATGAGGCATCTTATCTTAAGTTGCAGTGATGCCAAATTTGTTGTGATACATCTGACCTCTGAAAGGGCTTTTGACTCAGTGCAATACTAGATTACAAAGAGATAGGAATCAGGGAAAAAAAGAAAGAACTACGTAAAATGCATAACTATTAAAATTTGTTGGGAGGATAAACCAGCCCCCTCAAAATGCAATGCAAAGACAAGATGAGAGGGCATATGGGTGTCTCACGAAATAAAACCCACAAGATTCTCTAAAAATATATGTAGATGAAGCAGAATTTAATAGAAAGGAAGGTTCCTGCTCTTCACTCTTACCCAGTCAGAATTAGCATTAAAAACCCCTGATAAACACAAGGTTTCAGAAGTATCAGCAACGTCAGCACTCTATGAGTTATGCTAATTCATTGTCTGAACAGTACTTTCAGGCGACAGCCATCACGCAAAATCCCGAAATCTAGTTGAGCATGGAGGCTACAAACTGCACTATTGAATCTGCAATGTAAAAAGTTACATTACAGCCAAACACACAACAAACAAACAAACAAACAAACAAAGGCATTTAAAGCATTAAACTAGAAGTGGTTTAGGGTAGAAGGGACAAAACCAAAACTTACCTTTGATTGGCCAAGTTACAACAGCACACACTATTTATTTCAAGAAAATCTGACTATCTAGTTTGCCCATAAATAATCTGGTCTCTCTATAGGAGCCTTTTGAAACTTCCTTTAGAAACCCTACTCCCTATTTACAGCTTTGAAAATTCAGGTCTTTTTCCAATATATAATCACCTTGGTAATGAATGCCATTCTATCACAACAATCCACCTAAGGCTGTATTGACACTAACAAAAATAGCCCTGTTTTCACCTCACCAATTGAAAACTAATAAAAAATGAACAAAAGGAAATAATTCTTCATCATATCAAATTAGTAAGAGCTGGGGTTTTTCAGTCTGGAGAAAAGAGGACTTCAGAGAGACCTCACTGTGGCCTTAAGGGGGCTTATAAAAAGGAGGGAGAGGGACTTTTAAAATGGGCCGATAGTGACAGGACAAGGGGCAATGGATTTGAAATGAAAGAGCGCAGGTTTAGATTAGATGTCAGGAAGAAATTCTTTACTCAGTTGGTGGTGAGGCACTGGCACAGGTTGCCCAGAGAGGTTGTGGATGCCTCGTCCCTGGAAGTGTTCAAGGCCAGGTTGGATGGGGCTCTGAGCAACCTGGGCTAGTGAGTGGCAGCCCAGCCATGGCAGAGGGGTTGGAAACAGAGGATCTTTAAGGTCCCTTTCAGCCCAAACCATTATATATTGTGTTAGTTGACAATGCAGCCTCCTTTGGGCAAAGCACAGTGGAAATGGGCTTTCTGATGACGTAATCAAAGGTAGAATTGTAGATAATTTTGTTTCTACAGTTGAAATATGCCAAACATCCCCTTTTTTCCTCTTCCATTGAAATGTAAATTCTATTTCTTGTATAGAAAATACTATCTGTCCTGAAGACTCGATGCTTATTAACATATTAGATAAATTTCTTTCCAGTCATCTGCAAAAGAAATGTGAACACAAGATATTATCCATTGTAGTTTGCTTCACTCCCAGTCTTAATACTTAATCCAGAAAATGTTTTGCTGCCTTGGCAAAGGCAGCTAATACATTTTCAATTACACCCCATGCTCAGTTTGTGTTGCCAACTGAGAACAAAGTTATGTTCAGAGGGTCAGCAAGAGGCAAGCAATTGCTTTTGTGCATTGTCCCAGAAAACTGAAAACTTTCACTGTTCCTGGGTATGTATTCATAGACAGGACAAGTTCTCAAAGTATGCCATTAAATTTGAAAACTCAGCCAAACAAAATCAGATGCACACAACTCATCACCATCCACCTGTGGGCTACAGAAATGTATATTTGAAAACTCAACACTCAACATTTCAGTGTTGGTAGTATCTGTCCAGATGTATAAAGATTCAATTATTTCCTGGGAAGGACTGAAAACAGTGAAAGACCAAGACTGAACCCTTAAATTCCTCTGTTTAAAAGGATTTTAAAACAAAAACACTGTTTTTTAAAAGGTTTGATTTTAAGGCCATACCATTTCAAGGAAAGCAAAAAAAGAGCAAAAATAGAGGACACAAAAAGATAGATAGAGACCTAGAAACTGTAAAAATGTTAAACAGATGCAAGAGTCTGCATACCTGAAAACATAAAAAGTAAAATCAAAAGCAAGGTAGTTATAAGGACAATTCAGAATCTTGTTTCCTGCTGCATCTGTTTCATCCTATTACACTAAAATGGAGGACTTAATTACTTAACTTATTTGCCTTTCACTCAAGGTTTGACCAGAAGTGCCTAAGACTCAAATCTTTCTGTTCCCAGAGAATGGTTATCATATATGAGAGTCTTGGTCAGTTCTTGCCACAAACAACACAGAGCATCCAAAGTTGCAAGGCCTTCCTTCCATAGCCCAGATGGGAAAGAAGCTAGTAAAACATAGTACTAACCAGAAATCTAGCAAGGTGTTTTCAGCTCATAGCAAAATTATGAGGAAAAGCCCTCATATCAGAATATAAATCTGAAATTTTAATTCCATTTTAGCTTTATTACAAAAGAATTAAGAAATTGTTTCCTAACTGTTCTCTGGTATGACAAAGCAAGAGTTGTCTGTGCTACAAGGTTTAAATATTGAAATTTTGGACCACAAAAATGTTAAAGTAATTGAACTCCATGTGGCTGGAATTAATTTCTACCACAATGTCACCTTACTCTTGCTCAAAAGAAACATACAGGATTATGTGCTCAAAATGACAGCTCAACTTCAAGAGCAGCTACGTCACTGAATTTATAAGCTTTGTCAACCACGAGCTGTAAAGACCTCCACTGCATACTCCTCATGCATCTGGAAGGCAATATGAAGAGCAGGAGAAAGGAGTTTTATTTTGACAGCCATCAGAACACAGCACGATAAAGAGGATCCATAGACTGGTTGAAAAAAAAAATCAGTTTGACATATCATTTGTTAAAGTGAGTAGATTTCAAAAAATGGCAAACAAAGAGATGGAGTCAACAAACTGCTCCAAATAATGTGTGCTCTTAGAAAGAGGGAACAGTGAAAGTTCAGAAATTAAAGTTTGGATATAAACATATTTAAGCTCCTGATAAAAGGACTGGAAAACTGCAATTTCAACAGCAGCATATTAGATGCATGAATAGGGATGCCAAAAAAATCTGCATATCAAATCTGACCTAATGACTTAACCTTGAAGGCAAAAGCAAGAAAAAACCACCTCTTTACTTCACAGGTCAGTTTCTCAGAGAATATTTAATAAAGCTGTTAAAACTTAAAAGGTCTTGTTTGGGAGAGACCTCCGATTCAAAAGGCTGAAAACATTGTTGTACTGTAAACAAAAGTGCTGAAAATGGTCATATGACCTGTTTCCCTGAGCTTGAATCAAATTAATCCTGCTAAAGCTTAGAAATATGCATGACTCAGTAGCCAAAGCCATGTGCGTATCTGCCCTTGCAAAGTTGCTGCCACCTTTCATTGTCCAAAAGTGCTGTGTTGCTGATCTCCAAACAGCCTCTAGTGCTTTAGTTCTCTTTCCAGAAAAGAACTCAAAACATTGCATCCTGAACTTTCTATTAAAATGGATTTTTACAAACAATTTTGAAATCTATCATGTATATAGCTCCTATTTGGATAAACTAGAAGTACACTCAACAACATATGTTATTATGACTGTGCAATTCCACTACTTTCAAAACTTTTGGTTTTTTCTCTACTCTCTCACTACTGATTACCTACCCCATTATCTACTCCACTCTTCCCTCTTCTAATGAGATTAACAGTATTCTGTAACTATTTACTACACAATCCTGGCTGCTCTGGAACGAAAGGAATGTTAACTCTAAAAAGAAAAAAAATAAATTAAAAAATGGTACCATGTGCCTAGAAGGATGATGGAATGATTTGAAATCTCAGTGCAGGCCCAAATGCACTAGGTTTCAAGTATCAGAAGCAAATAACCACATATGTGCTATCCAATTTCCAGCCTCTCAGCTGTAAAATGAAAATGATACTTTCTAAACGATGCAAGAGCACAACCCATCAAATACTAAAATCAAAACCACACATAAATACCAAGTAAACTAAACTCTACTATTGCAAGAAATTGCCAAGATTCAGAACAGAACACTTTTTTTTAGCATCTTTATGAGTGTCAGCCAAGACAGGACAGCACAGAGCATAAGCCAGGTCCTACAAGCAGTTCTCCCAAGACTGAAATTGGTGCAAGCTGGAAAGAAACTCGCAGGCTACTCCATATGGCACACCAATGTTTTCCAATTCATAACCACCATCTTTTATAGCAAAGACCTCTAAGATAAAGTACTAAAAAAAGACAAGGAACTGGACAATCTTTGAGATGTTCTGTCTCCATACTTCACATACACAAATGCCAAATGCCAATGCTTGCAGCAGTGTCAACAAAGACATCACACACTCATTCCCTGCCTACTTCAGAGAGAGATGTTTAACACCAAAAAAAAGCAGGAAAGCTTCTAACCTTCACTTTCTCAGCACCACAGATTATTAAATAATAATCAATTTCAATTACTATGTAATAGAAAACCCTTGTGGTTGAAAGAAGAGAGACTGGAAAGGTTTGTCCAGCCTCTGCACACTGTGGGTGCAGCAAACAACAAAGGAGAATGTCTGGCCTTGTAAAAATAAGTCTTAAAACAAAAGGAAGAACAGTAAAATCTATTCCTTACAATGAAATACAGTACAATCTCCAATATCAACATGAAAATGGCAGAAAAAATTCTAAAACACTGACAAGTACAAAAATAATTCATAACTTCTCAAAGTAGTATTACATTCTTATTTATTCTTATGCTCCTTAAATGTACTAACATCAATGAGCAAGAGAGTCAGTGGATTCTAAACACTTCTCAATGCTGCAAACCGGCATATATACATTCCTTGTAAGGGCCCCTTCTGGGTGACCCCTGGTATCTTCAAAAAATATACTTAAAAGATCAATGAATTACCACTTTGTACCTTGGCACACACAGTGGGAAGCTGTAAATAAAACCAGGAATGATTCCATTTCCTGGTTGTGTAGATTTTGCTTTGATATTAAAATAAATAAATACTAGGTGTATATATAAGGGCACTTTAAATGTTTTTAAGGTTACAGACATTTGAATATTTCAGAAATTTACTACAGACTACACCTGTATACCTATTTGTATTTACACATCCACAAAACTCCAGGGAAGTAAAGCTGTAAAACAGATCTGAGAGGTCTGTGAAGCCACTCAGCAGCCTTGTGAGTCACACCTGCACTTTTACGGTCAGTGCCAACATAAAATTTGCATTTTTTTCTGTATTCACTGTGCAATTGATGGCATGCATCACAGCATTCAAGTTTCTAGTGCTGAGCTAATTTGAATCTCAGACTAGACCATTCAGTTTCTTAACTCCAGCAAAACTTACTTTCTATCCTGAGCAAGGCATAAGAACTCATCACTGGTGAACATGAGAATTGCATCTGGACACTGAAAAAAGTGCATACAACTCTCTTTTAACCCTTCTAGCAAACATATTGAAGGAATTTTTTGGTGGTAGTTTAATTCCTGCATATTCAGATAAAGTGATCTTGTATCTTTATGAAAGATATTTTTATGCAAGACATTTACCGTCCTTATATCCTGGAAGCTATTACTTTTTAGCATATGGTATTCAAATTCACAAATAACAAGTTACTATTATAAAAAAAATGGCATTTCGGGTTTTGCCATTGGAACAGATTTTAATGTACAATGATTTTAAGTGCAAATGCACTAAAAGATGCAAGTGTACAGGAAGATATTTTAAACAGTTGTTCTTTATAGACTCTGCACTTGGTATTTCATGAACAGAATGCTGAGGAAGACATTTCACTCTAGACAGTTATGCAAAGATAAATTAGTTGAAGATGTAGCGTATACTTGCAATATGAAAATGTAAAGAACCATCTACTCAACTACTTCACATGTTTCAGTTGGAACCAACTTTTCCTGGTGTCTTTTGCTTTTTAAATAACAGTGTTAGGCTGTTAACTTAAGACACTGCTTGCCCTTGCTGCTGCCTTTTCCTTTCTCTGTGACAGGATTCCTATGGACATCCACAGCGTTATCTCAGTGTGCTTCATCAACTGGAACTAAAGCCAACCAAGTGACAGATCATTTTTGCCAAAATCTAGTAAGCCCTGGAAGCAGCTCAAAAGAGAAAACTCAAGTAGAAGCCCCAAGTAAAATTGGGCAAAGCTGTCCTAGAACCAAAACATCTTCCATTATGTAAAGAATGCTCCACAACTAGGAATCTCCTACTCTCCCTATTTCCAGCTGATAAAAGATATGCCAGATAATAATGTAAGGTCCAAAGGGCCAGAAAAAGACTGACTGAAGCCAATATAATGAATATCTCTACTTCATAATCTGGGTTGACAACAAAAAATTCCAAGATCTGAGAACTTAGTGAGTCAGAAACCCAAGAACATTCCCTCCAAGTATGTACCTTCAATCAATTGTACACCTGGATATTTAGTAGTTTAATCCAAATTTCCTGGGAAATGTCAGGCAAAACAATGAAAACTGTTGCCAAAATCAAAACACTGAATCTATTGTTTATTTTAAACCTGCTTGTTGTCATCATCTAGAAAGGAATTAGACTTGTTTCACAAGACCATTCTTGAAATTTTCTTAGCTATTACTCCCCTTCTCTTCTGTCAGGTACAAGCTTGCCCACCAGTTCACTGTACAAAAAACCCACACAAATTAGGCTGACAGATGTTTAATATATATTTTCCACAATACATCCCTCTATGTTTATCTAGCCTTCTCTTGGCTACCAAGACCAGTCTTTCAAAACCAATACTGGAAATCCATCTGCCTCTGTATCCATTGCTTAGTTTGGTATAAACTTCAAGGTCAACACACAGCTAGCAGGTTCCTCTTCCATCAAAATAATTGTCTTTGTAAAATACTTATTGTCAAATAGCATTAAAATCTCTATTAAAACAAGAAGGGGCCTAGGGAAAAATTACTTTGGAAACCACTCTTCTGGCTTCCAGAAACTCACTTAAAATACTTGATCAATACAAACAAAAAACCAGGATTCACTGTTCTCACAAGCACCAGGTACTACAAAGCAGCTGCCTTGCTTTGGATCAGAAGGAGCCTGGCATTACTTTCTGTTTTGTATTGAGCTGCTCTATGTTGAAAGCTGTCAAATCAATCAAAAAACGGGTTGGTTTGGTAAGTTACAGAAAAAGTGACATTTTACATAATCTCTGTTGCTTATCTATTACTGTAACTGTTATTTTCCTTTTGTAGCACCACAAAGATGAGATAGTAAAGAACTGAAAAGGCAAAGGAATCCAGCTGATAGAAATTTCTATCCCTCCTTTCAATTTCAAGAGACAATTGATTGACATAAGTCAGTGCACCCAACTTCATTCTCATAAATACTAGTCACAAAACCACAGTCACATCCTATCCAAAGGAAGAGAAAATAGCAATTCTCAAGCTGATCAAACATTAATGGCAGTAGGTAGAGTAAGCCCCAGTTTAGGATTTACTGAAAATGGGACTGTGTTCCATCTATGCACCACAGATAAAGCAATAGCACATGACAGAGTTGCCAGCCATTACATCATATATTGGACAAATATTTGTATATATCATTGAGTGTCTCCAACAAGTTGAGCTACAAAAATTAAATTTGCATAATATTGCAAAAATTCCCAGGAAACAGCCAGACAAGAACCTAACACGTAACAGCCTGCAACATGTGCCAAAAATATATCCGTGCTGAAAGAGACATCAACTAGTTGAAAAAAAAGCTCTTAAATACAAAAATTGAACACCAAGGGAAATGCTTGAGTTAGATAAGGGAATATCTGAAACCTAGATAAGAAAACAAATTATCTGTGTTCTCCCTACACTTGGGACTCTATCAAAAAAAAAACCCGTAGCAAGAACAGGTAATATGAAAAATACACAGCCTGCTGGGTCAACATAAAATTAGCACCGTCAAATGTAGAAGGGCAAAAGTTCCTTCCTAGTTTCACTTAATACACAAATTAACATAACTCTTACAAACATTTAAGCAGAAAATAAAAATAGAATTTACCTTTAAATGTCTCCAGTTCCTTCCTGTTGGAGAAGAACAGAATTTAAAAAAATAATTAGAAATACCACATGTAGAGCCACAGGATTTATTTTACATGCTTTAAGACTCACTAAAATACAAAAATCAAAGAATTTGACTGTCACCATATATATCAGTAATATTACTACATGTGTTTACCTAAAGCAAACAAAATCAATCTGTTTTAAATTAGGCCACCACTTCTTTATAAACATGTACAATTATAAAAATTCTGCACACTTACATCTAGCTACATAATTTCCAGATACACTGCTCCAAAAATAACCAAGACTTCCTAAGGCATTAGTTACTAAAGCATCCTTTACTTAGCAGAGATTTACCAATTTACAGCACAGTGAATAACAATTTTTGTTCCATTTTTATCAATGCTACTCAAAAACATCTTTGCAACACTGAAGGAGGAAAATTTGACAATATCGCTCAGTTAAAAGAGAAAGACAGGCAAGGAGACATACAGTGACATTCCTCAGAGGAGAGGATTTTCAAGTATGGAATATGACACATAACCCACAGTATCCATGCACCAGAAAGCTTAGGAAACCAAGAAAAAGATAAGAATATCTTTTTTGCCTTTGTACCAGGCCACCTTCTACTTTTAGTGGTTATGCAATTGTGAATGCAGAGGCTACAAAATGAACGGAAATATCTTCTCTGTTTTAAAGAAACTGCAAAATGCTCCAACTGCCATTACTACAATGTAGTGATTCATCCTGAATTTTAAGGCCAAAGAAGAATCAATGTAACAACTGAGATAAGGCAGAATGCTGGCCTTACAAAACACTCATTTAAATCAAACATTTTTTCAGTCTGCACCTCAGAGAATGCCTAGTTAAATTCTGAATTCAGAAGCAAAAGTGACTGTAAGAAAAATAAATTAAAGACTGAATTCACAGTTGACCAGATAAATTATTCTATTCTCTATCCACTGACTAAAGCACTCTTCATTCTCCTACCAGAGACACCGTTTCACAATGCAGATGCTATACATTAATAACTCCTTCTGTCCCTTAACACATGATGCAATTAAGCATTTATTCTTGCATCAAGAACAGACAAAACTCACTCAAAGCTGAAATAGTTTATTCTCTAAGCAGGCCAAAATATTATAAAAGAAGCAAGAGAATGCATTTACCTCCACATTTTCAGAGAACATCCCACTTTTGTCACCAAATGTTAAATAGAGGTTTTTGAAAGAATGGGTGCTTTACCAGGAAATAAGCTAGAGTGTGATTCACAGTAAAGAATTCTAATAGTTGCAACTTCCTGTGAGTATCTATTTCCTTTCCTGCTTTTCCTCCATCCCTTTCCCAAGCTGGTTTCTCCCTGTTATATCAGAGAAAAAAGCTACTTTACAATACCTGTGATTTGCAAGTTCATACCCCAAAAATTTTTTCCTAGCTTGTTTACTCTAAATAGAGTTACAAAATTCTTAAACACTCTCACAAGTTGCCATCCTTTTTTTTAAATAATGGAACAGTAGTTGAGGAGACAACAATCACAGGAAATGGTTGTTTTCCATGGACTGAAACAAAACCATAGCAGAAGAAACATCTTGTGAAAGTAAGAGGGGAAAAACTACATTACTTGCCCCAAAAATCAGGAGATTTTATGACACATGTCTACAAAAGGAAAGACGAAACAATTACTGCCATTGTGTCAAAAGAGATTAGTAAACAAGATGATAATACAGTAGCCAAGTGACAAATCACTCATTTTGTCTAAACCCCCAGAATTTTCCTTTTCAAAATCCATCGATATTTTTAGGTTTGAGATGCACTAAGATGTTGTTCCTATATCCATACACATAATTACCATTTATTAAGAAAGTTGGACATTAATATTTGACAAAAACTTCTTTCCCTCTGAAAAATTAAAATTATCTATGATTAGTATACAGTAAAAATACAGACTTGAAATGTAAGGATCTGTACTTCCTAGTATCCTCATACCAATTCAGATCCAAAGACTGAAGATTTTATATTTTACACAGCATGAATTAATCATATCTTGTGGTTTCTCACAAGACTTTCAATAAAACTTTTATTTAGAAATACATAATGAAGTACATGCTTACTGAAACCACGTTCAGCATCAGCAACATGAAAGATTTTTTTTTATTCATTAAGTCAAATTATCCAAATAAAAACTTGGAAGTTTAAAAATTTCAATCCTTAATCTCATTTATCAGCAGCTTTGGTAAGAACATGACACTAAACTGAGAAGAGGAAAGGAAACTGACTTGTGATGACATTGGAAAAACAAATGGCTTAAGAGTATATCAGTACATTTTCTAGTTGGGTAATTAAGACCTGGCACAGATGTACAGAGAAAAACATATAACAGATTATTCCACTTCTCTACAAGTAAATAAATGTTTTTGTATTTACTGATAAACTGCCAGAAGGAAGATACCTCCTTTGTCTTCCGTAAGAGTCTAGTGACAAAAGGTCATCTGCAGAATACACTAACCTCACGTTAAGAATTGAACTTCATATTTGGAACACAGACAAAGTAAAGAAACAGCAATTTGGGAGAGTAATTAAAATTAAAATGATTAAATTGAAGGCAGTTTTAGAAAAGTGGCCTTCAAAGCAAGGTTAAAAGACAAGCAGAAGGAGATATATATGGCAACTGAAAGCATTCCATAGGGAAATGCCCCTGGATTTTAAAGAGTTTTCATCCAAAAGAACATTCAAGCACTTCACAGATGGATGAGATAACCCTTTCCACTGCTATTAGAAGGAAAACACACACCTGCCTTGCCTCTGGCCTCTCTACACATGAAGGCTCTTGTGGGCTGCTCAGCATCTGCCCAGGATTAAAGGAGCTCCCATGCTGAGTCTGACCACTGATCAATACAACTACCTGGCATCTGACTACATGCTCTTCAGCGACTCAATTTTAGGTTACTGACAGAAAAACCTGGCTAGTTACCCATATAAGAATACATTTTACCTTTTCATAATTAACAGTAAGCTTTCAGAAGAAAGGACTAAATTAGGAGGCACATTATAATATGAATAGCTCTTTTCAGTGAAAGACGAAGTTCAGCACCTCTGAGCAAGAAAAAAAAGGCTAAAATAACAAGCTAAAGTCTAACATAATCAGTCTATAAAGGCATGGAGACACTTCAAAAGTAATCTCTTTCTGTATGCAGAGCAATTTACAAATTTCAGACTCCTTCTTGAGAGGCAAGAGGCTGTACAGGCTCCACTGACACTGAAGTTATGCCCATGAAAACTATCTGGCCACACATACAGGCAACACTGTTAATCCCTGCCTTTCCAGTTGCTTGTTTTCATAAAGTAGATTGGAGGAGGAGCACTTAATTAATGTGTGAAATTCTGTACACATCAAACTCAGTTACCAGTTTTTAAGATACCTGGAATGTTCTGATGATGATGCTGTCAGTGGTCTCAACTTCTTCATTTACAGAAAAGTTAAGATTCAGGGTATGTGGTAAGAACATATACTTGTGGAGACAACAGGTGAAACAAATAGTCTACAACATATGACTTGTCCCACAGGGTATCTGAGGGGACCAATTAGAGTTACAATCTAGTTAGAAGGCAGATACAAATTCCCAAGGACCTTCCCATTCCCCGCAGGCTTTTTATTGCACTATTGGATTAACCCTGCTCCGGCCATGGAGCAGATGAGATGGACACTAGGAAGACTGCACTGGTATCACTGACAAACAAAAATAAATCTAGGAATCAGAATATGGGAGGACCAGGAGGCTTAACTATCCTGCTTTAAGTTACTGAGATAAAAGGGAATTTAATTTGATCAGCAACAGTAAGAAAAAAAAAAATTCAGGTTCTACTGTATCTTGCAAAGGGCTGTAACACTAAGATCAATTTCCTAAGTGTAACTAAACATCAAGGAATCCAGTTAAATACCTAGGAAACTATAGAAACACCACAAAGATGCCACCAGCCAGAACTGACAGAATTTCTGACTTGATCTTCAAGAAGAAAACAGGCAGATAAGAAAGCAACAGAGTCCTAAATTAATGTCAGGAACAATTTTATAAAATGGGCTCTGAAAGTAACAGTCAATAAATATATATAAACAAAAGACAATATCGAGACAGAATATAAATGCTAAAAATTGAGGATTGAATTTGAAAGATTTTACAATTATATGTGTTAATAAATGTTGAGTCATAATGTCATGGTTTGACCAGGAAGGAGTGGGAATTCTGGGAAGCTGCGGTCAAACCAATGAAGGTTTTGGGTTTGAGACTGGCGTCCGGTGTGGCCAGTGGGGTTTGGACACACCTCCGAGAATACACAGGGGTTAAAAGCAAGGCACTGCCCTGGCACTTCCTCTTTTGGACATCGTCGGGCGAAGAGGTCAGATCTCTCCCCCGCCCGGCCCACTGCTGCTGGGCGGGGGAGGGGCCAGCCATGCGGTAGGCCTAGGGCCTGGACAGAGGGGGCTTCGGGGGGGCTTCGAGGATGGAAGGGTGGAAGGTCCCAGAGAGTCAGCCCTCGGGCAGCCAGCCCCCCCCTCCCCCCAGGAGAGCAGCCAGCCAGGAGGAGAAGGGGGGAGAGAGAGCCCGGCCGGCCGCAGCAGCAGCACGTGTGGGAGTATTATCTCGTCCCAGGACAGACAGAGACTGAAAACTTTTAACCCTTTCTTGCATGACTGGGGCCTTACAAAAATGCTAATCCTCCTCGAAGCTGAATAAGAAGGGAGATGAGAGATGAGATGACTTGGCCCGGAGATTGTGGAGATGATTGGATGGGGAGAGATGATTTGGAGTGGCCGTTTGGCTGGACTTTTTCTTGTAGCCATGGACTCAGTTGTTCCTGTGACACAAACTGCATTTAGGGGGAGGCAGTGCCTCAAAACCAGGAGGGTTCATTTGTGGGGACCCCCCGGCCCCAGGGGGTTGGAAAAATATGGGGGGGACAGTTGTCCCAAAAGCAGAGACTGTGCCTTTTTGGAGTGAGACAAGGCATCCTTGAAAGACCACCCTAAAAGCAGCTCTGATCCATGTCTCGGTGGTGAGAGCACTGGGCATGGAAGGAACATGTCACAAGCGGCAAAAGGACTTTTTTTCCCCCGGGCGGTGCCGAAGTGACAAGGAAGCATCCGGGATTTCAGTGTGTTTCCAGGAGAAGCCTATGGAACAAGAAGGACTCCTTTCCTCTTCATGAACTGCAGTTTGAGTATACTAAAGTGTCGTGCTGGGCTGGGCAGTTGGTGTTTTTTGAGAGAATGTATTGGATTGGGAAAGTCAGGGAGTGGGGAGGAGGAAAAGTGGTTTTTTTGTAAGGTTTTCAATTTTTTTTTTTTCCTTTTCCTTATAGTCTTTCCCTATTTTTCCTGTAGTTTTAGGTAATAAAGTGTTATTTATGTTTAAGTTGGAGCCTGTTTTGCTTATTCCTGGTCACATCTCACAGCAGACACCAGGGTGAGGCATTTTCATGGGGGCACTGGCTCTGTGCCAGGCTCAAACCATGACACATAAATATTATTTACAAAAAATATATTTGAAGAAAGTATAGACGCTTATCAGCAAATTAATATAAAAATAGTTATGGCACCTAACTCTATCCAACCCAGAAACTGAGAAATGCTGCATTTCCTCTGCTATGTGTCTGGTACAGTTAAGTCTTCAAAATTATGTATTAAAAAAAAACACTCTTCCATAGCCTGACTCATGCTTTAGTAAGCTAAAAAGCCATGAGATCTCTCCTCTGGGACTTTCCTCTGGATGTCATCAGAAGTAAAAGCCAAAATATGGAGAACTCAAAACCTATGTCACTTGTAGGGTGCACAGAAATAATTTAAGTACTTTTTTTTTTGTAGTTAGGATTAGCACTTTTGTGAATCCTGACATAAAACTGTTTTCCCCATCCCTGAGATTGGTTGAGCACCCCTTGGAGATACTTAGGCCAATTACTACTTTGAAATACACTTGAGACTGAAGCAATGAAAAGCCTTTAAGTATTGAAAAATTAGTAAAAACTAACACTACTACTGAACTACTGCTGGAATTGAACTGCAGGCAAGGGTTTCTATTCATCTGACAAAACACTGAAAATAGGTCAGAATTCTCCATCACCAGAAGTGACATTTTATCCACTAAAAGAGAAGAGCAGAGAACTAAGGCATTTCAATAATATTGCAATGGAGATTTTTTTGGTTCCATACTCATGCAGATGCAGAGGTAGATGAAGTCTGTTTTCCAGCACATCTTCTATGTTAACTTCAATCAAGCAGATGGAGCTGATCAGCAAATTTTTGCATTAGAAGTGACCAACACTAACTAGTAATCAAATTAATAAATACAACCAAAACCAAGCATTCCCCTATCATACTCAGCAGTTCCAGGGTACAATGAAAGTATTTCTGTTTCAATGTTTCAAAAAACAAAAACAAATCTTAAGAACATGGGAAGCCAATTGTCAGGCACTATCATTCAAAAGAACTGTAAAAAATAAGGAAGATGGACTTAAAATCATAAGAAAAGGGTAGAAGTCAAATCATTACAGGCAAGTCTTGTCCTCTGCTAAGGGACAGACACAAGCCATTTACCTTTAGAACCATTCCAAACTGGAATCTGCAATGTGGAGAAAATGCTTAGCTCCCTCCAAAAGCTCATGCCTTTGGAGGATGTAGGATTTTGCACAGGACACAGGGTTTAATGCTTTTGCTTTTATCCTGTTGTTATCCAAAAAACTCAACGGTTTTTACATTTAAAAAAAAAAATTATCTTAGTATGCAACCTCTTTGGATCACTAAAACATATATGTATCAACAGTTTATTTTTATCATACAACCAAAATTTTAGGAACCAAAGTTTAAAGCTGAAATTTGATAAGAGAATATTAAGAGAATCTACAATTTGGGAAATTAGAGAGAATGTAAGAGAAGGTGAAGTTTCAGAGAAGGTACAAACAATCCACCAAAGGCCAACTCCACCATCAACTCCACCATTTTTTTTCTAGAAAGAAAAGGAGTTCCTGCAAGCCACACAAGAAACTGCAGATATTCTTTTAACCTGGACATCAATTTCCACATAAGCATTAAAAAGAAGAAAACTGACAGTATTCAAAAACTGGCCAACATTATTCAGTAAGCAACATATGGTACAGCCCTAATTCACAGAAACAAGTTAAAGGAGCTTGTGACTCCATGTGCAATCTTCACCTAAAAGGCTGAACGTGGTTCCACACAGCATGAATGCAATTGTGCCAGAGAGAAGCTACAACTTGTATCTCTTCAGGCATCCTCAACACATCCCTTTGACATAGGAATGTAAAATCTCCCTCACAGAAGCACTGTCAATGTGAACGCATTTCATACATTTCTTTTAAACTACTTTTAAATCAACTGGTTTTCAATGTAAGTGGAAAGGAGTTATTAAAGATCTCAGGAAATAATTCATAGTGAAGAAACACAAAATTTATCAGGAGGCACAGCACAGAGAATGAATTTTAGTGTGGTAATGACAAGCATCTAAGCCCTGTTCTTCTGCCACTAGCCACAGTGAATTAATTACACATACAAATAATGCATTTTTGAGGAGAGGGAGGGTACAAAATTATGATTAAGGCAGTCTTAAACCATCTGTTCCTATTATTGGTACAGTAAGTCTGGACAAAGAATGCCTGGTATTAACAGCTTGACAGGATTTGCAGATTATGCCCACTAACAAGCAGCACATAAAGGTAGAGATAAATTATGTAGGATTGACATAATGTTTTAACAATTTCTAAATAATGTTATTAAAAGGTGCTGTAGGATACAGAGGATCCAACACAAACATTCAGTCTTTAACCACAGGTCACAAAAGCCAAAGAAAAAGGTCTTTTATTTGCCTATTTGAAAGAAAACAAGACTATAAGGAGAAGGTAAGCAGCAAATCTCTTTGTAACAATGTCATTGTCTCTCTGTATCAAGCAAAGATCACCAGAGAAAGGGCAAAATTAAATCAACTTAAACGTGATGTAAATTATACCATACATTCACACTTTGCAAATAAGAGAAAAAACTGCCAAAATCCCTGAAATCTTCAAATCTGCTGTGTGTTCAGTCTTGACCAATGTTTCCAAACACTGGGAGCACTGATGGGAGTGAAATTCACTAATAATGATGCAGCATGCTCCTTTGGGCTAGGCATACGCAGAATACTGTAATGCAAGAGTTCTTGCAGAAAAAAGAAAGTTTAGAGCCTTCAAACTACAAAAAAGGAAGCAAAATTATCTATTAAACTCTTCCAAAGCTTGTGCAAGTCTCTTCAGGATCAATAGGAATTCTCATTCCACATGTCTGCCAAAGAAGTGCAACAACTGATGGCCATAAAATTAATTCCATCCAGTTATCATCATGGGAACACTTGCTGTATTCTGATTATATTATATACAATATTGCTGATTGTGCTGCATTCAAACTCATGAAACAGGATAGAAAACATCTTTGCAATGTGAGTACAGAAACTCATACAATGCCTAATGAAAACTCAAAGCCAATCATCCACTGCACATCTGCCAGTAAAACTCCTGAAGATAACCAAAGTTCTGCATTCAATCTTGCAAAAATGTTTACTTAGATACCCACTTACACAGAGGTATGGCAGCTCCAAATCTACACCACTAGAAGACTGATCAAAAAGAGTGTAGCACGAAAGTTTACACTCATGAAAACTTTGATGAGAACTATCAAACATGTAGCTCAGGTCTCAAAAATAATTCACAATACACTTAACGTTGGAAAGAAAAATATACTTGCTTGAAACATCTGCAACAAAGGGGCATATACACTTTTTTACATATAAAAAGTAAATTTTATAAATTACATGCAAAGCCTGAAAGGGTTGTGGAGATAAAATTTAAATGTATCCCTGCCAGGTGGGAAGGAATCACCACTGAGGACGCTGTACAGTACAGAGTACTGTCCCAGCCTATTGCTTGAGGAATGCTATGGGATCTAAACACGAGCTACAGATATGGAAGTTTTTCTGTATGTACTTTTCAAGTGTCTATGTTGTTGAGGCCTCAGATAAGGCACTGTACCTACATCAAAAACCCTTACTGTTCCTTTTGTTCCCAAAGCAATTAAAAAGAGGGATAAAGTTTACAGAAGAAAACAACAATAACTAAGACGTTTTCTCATATACATTTTCTCTAATCTACAGAACGCAACTGCCATAAATTTTATACTCTTCTGAATGAGAAAGTAAATCAAACATTCTTGTAGAAGAAGCATTAAACCCCAGAAGCATTAAAGCACCATCATGGCATGGCAATGCATCTAACAAAAACTATGACAGTCTGTCCAGCTCTTCACCTACTGCACCAATTATGAAAGCATGGGGTTACACTATGAAAAAAACCTCTAAAATTCAAAAATTATGAATACACATAAATTTAAAGAACGTATTTTTTCTTAAAACAAAGCATTTGCTTAAATAACATCAAAAAGGAAAAAACAGTAGTCTCACTAAGGTTTGTATTTTAGATTTTTACATTTATTTTCCTTCTATGTCAGTTCTCAAAGCTGACAAATACTGAAAAACAGAGCAGGTTCTTAAAAAAGACATCCTAAAAAATTATCATTCAGACAATTATATTTTCAGTCAAATAACATACAGTAAACTCTATTCACTCAATTCCAGTCACAAAGACCCTGCTATTCCCGATGTATTCCTACAAAATGCTGCATTTGGGCAGCTCCTTTTATTTGATGCATCAGAAGTTGCTATTTTTCAAAATGTGGTGATCTCTCTGAAATGGATACAAACGAGCTTCATGGCCAAGTACAGCTTCAGGTCAGAAACATTTCATCTCACACCACAAGGCTGCCATTCAGGGCACATTAAGAAATGACACAGAAATGAGCTCCTGACAGCGATTCCTAAAGGACACTGTGCCCTTGGGAAAGCAAAAATTGCCACATGAGACTAAGGAGACACAAAGTTTTCTGCAATCAGAATATCCTCAGTAGGAGAATGAAGGAAAGGGAAGAAGAATTGTGCTTGATTGAAAAAAAGACAGGAAACAAAATTACATGGTTTAACACTAAGATTGATCCAAACGACTGCAGGGAGACTAACGAGAGAAAAGAAGGGTGGAATTTAGACTTCATACAACAGTACTGGTACCCTGATCAATGGATTTAAACACAAAAAAGAGAATATTAAAATTCCAGAACTAAGCTCACAAAAAGCCCCCAAAACCAGTCCCCCAAACACCAGGCTTTTAAATAGCCTGGAAAAGATGCGGATTGATGAATCTACTTTGAAATTAGTACTCAACACAATGACAAAAGGGAAAAAATTGATCTGTTTGAAACTAAAATGAAGTTGCTTTATTTAATAGGGAGATCTATTTCTTAAAATAAGTTCCCATAGTTACCATAAGCTGTGTTTCATAGGTTTGATGTTGACCTAAGGCACCTTCTTCTAAGTCTTTCATATAGGATTTTTTTCAAAAGGTTTGAAATACATGAGCTTCTAGCTTAAGCTCTACAGTGACTTTATAATGAAATTACATTTTGTTACATGCTTAAAATAATCAGTTTCTAGAGCTCAGATTCATCTCAGTTTTCATCCCTATATTGTCAAAACGCATGAAAGGATTTTTTTTTTTTCAAACACAAAACCACTTACTCCCTGAAAATAATTTCTGTGCTAAAGAGAGAGCATAGACTCCTGAGCCCTTCCCCACTCCTTGATTCCTTCAGCTGGTATCACAGTAAAAACCCCAAGCACTGAGGAGAGAAAGACAGGCTACAAGTCCCAAAGATGCACCACAAATCACACTCACATCAAGTTAACCGGCTGCTCGCTCTTCAAGCACCTACACTGGCAAGGGTCCTTCCTGGAATGAGCTAGCAGTTAATTTCTCACCTAAATAAATACAGGGTAATGATCAACCAGAAATTACCTGCATTTTTCCTGTTTTGTCTAGGTCTGACCAAATGTAATCAGCTTACAATTACACTAAGTAGCTTGCTTAGCAATCTATTTATAAAACTGATTAGATTCTGCTAAGCAGAGCAGGCAATGTTTTAACACTTTATTTTGATGTTGAAAGCAGTGGATAGGAGAAAGGGAGCAAGGATGGCAGAGAACAAAAAATCATTCAGAAAACTGTAGAAAGATAATTATATGGGACCAATTCTGTTGCTTTATATGCATTTTAAAATTGTGTTACTTGGTTAAATAGCACATATTTAGAATTTTGGATTCATTACTCTTAGATATGTAGATAACTCAAGTGGGTCTGAACAAGTGAATATTCAGCCATACTGACTGCTGTTGATTCTTCTTGGAGAGAGAATATGGAATTGCCCTGACCTGGGAAAGAGGCAATCCAGGCTGCAGGAAAATTACAGACCATTTGTGAGGTTAAGACAACTGAACAGGATGTGAAAAACTAATCGAACATGACATGAGAAATCGCCAGATGTGACAGATAAAGTAATAAGATACTGACAAAAGCCACAGATAGGACCATGAGGGATGACTGGATTTCACAAGTGTTTAAAGGTGAGTTTGATAAGAAACAGCCAAATTTCACAGAAAACTGAAGGGGGATCTTTAAGGTATTGGAGACCTTTTGGGAGGTAGAACCTGCAACATCAGTATTCCTTCAATAACTGGACCTCTAACACCAGAGAAGCCTAAGATTCCCTACATAATAACTGAGAACCACTAGTGAAAAAATAATCAGGGGTGAATAGATCCTTTGGGAAGAGACTTGGATTTAAAAAAAACATTCAAATAAAAAGAGCTACAAGAATGGCAAGGAGGGTGAACACACACAAGCTGAGGAAAATGTGGTCCCCGCTGTCTGGCACAGTCCCACTTCAATCACCACATCCTCATCAGAACTGTGAGAACCACTTGTTCTGACCTTACCACATGTATCAAACTTGCTTCCACAATCAAGGAGGCAAGGAGAGTGCCAGGCTGCTTTCCCTGGCTAACAGCAAGACTCCTGCCTGGACACATCAAGTAACCTGGTTATGCCCATGTCAGTTCAACATCCACATCCACCCACCCCTCCCTAATAGGCTGTCAGACACTGTCTTTGACAAACTGCTTCAATTCAACTCCTCATTTCCTAATTTATATAATAAATGTAATACTGCTCCTCTTATCTCCTTTTATTAGGTTATTTTTGGCACTGGCAGTAACAAAAATCAAGGAAGTCAACACTTATTTAAGGGCTTCATATCTTTCTCTTGCTACTTGATCTTTTAGGCTAACCTGAAGCTCACGAGTTCAAAGTTCTGAATTTTCATACATACTGCTGTAAGCTGAACTCTGATTCCAAGAATTAATGCCCTGCTTTTACAAGTAAGAGAATGGCAGGAGATTAATGCCTTTCATACAGAGTAAAAGGCACTTATAGGATTGGATACTGATAGTACTGAAAGGAAAATAGAGGAAAATTCAGTTCCTAACCTGACAGGTACTTGGGAAAAAAAAAAAAAAAAAAAAAAGGAATCCATAAACCAGGGCAAGGGATTAAAAGAAACAACAGTTTATCTGTGCTTATTAACAACAGTCCTTATTCCAATTCTTTGTGGAGAATAATAAACATGACTTAATCTTAACAACAATGTTGTGATAATTTTCCAAACACATGTACTCTTTGTTCATCACTAAGACATTCAATGAATCTGCTACAAATTTGCAACGTCCTGTCAAAGACTACTGTTTCTTTAGAAGATGAAAATAAAAGGGATAATATTACTTTGGGGGGGGACAATTACAAAAGGCTTATATTGTATGCTAATTTATATTTATAACAAGTGTTTTATTTACCTTTTTGTTTTCTTGTAGTTTTCCAGCTGTAATGTCTGCATACATTTGTACCTTTCCAATTCACACTGTTCACATAGTTCCTCAAGACACAACAGATGATTCTCCATTTCCTCAAAGTTTGCTTCTAGCTGGGCTGTAAGAAAGACTTGTATGAATATCTAACTGCATCAATGGACACAGAACTCACCTGAACAGAAACAGGATTTCATAAAGGTAAATAATTAACATGGTAATAATTACACACATATAAAAGACAAACAAATCTCAGCCCAAATCCCATAGTGAAGAGTGGCAGCAGAGCCACGTTAAAGGGAGATCTATCCAAGGTTCCCTTGTAGTAAGGTGCTGAACAATTCTATTTGTCCCAGCATCGTGGTGACACACGATCCCGGCCTGTTTTTGAGGAAGAGAAGCACTCAGAACTCATATTTTTCTTTCTGAAGCAGACTGCCAGTTTAGCATTTCCTGCACAGTACCAATCCAAGGAATAAATCTGTGCTGGCCAAAGCCAGGTCAAATATTCATTTTTTCAAATGAAACAAATCATACAGGGAGAATTTTAACTTTCACATGATGCCATGGTAATATACAACAACAGATATTTATGTCTCTGAAGACAAACCCTTTACTGATAAGCTAAATATAGAGATGTACCTATTTTACATACACATGTAAATTTTACAATTAAATCTACCCATTTTACATACACATCCCTTAATATTTTCTTTAAACATAATTGCTCACTCTCAACTTCAAATAGATCTTGTCTATGACATGTCCTGAGAAAAATTATCTCATATTGCTATGAGTAGAAATTTGGATTAGACAATTCCCGAGGTCCCTCCTCATCTGAATTAACCCATGTGAAGCTTGTATCAAAGAATCACTTTCCCTGAAGGTGATTAATGCTAAATTTCATGTCTCTCCTCAGGATCTCAAAGTGGAAAATATATTTTCCCAAACCCTAACCAGCTGGTCACTCTGGGATGAAACTGTGTGAACTACAGGAATATTATTCATCTTTTTGCCAGGCCTTCTCCTATACCACAGGGAAGGTAAATTCAGGAGCAAGAATAATTCACATTTTTACAAACAAATAGCTGCCAGAGTTAATGTATTTCAGATGCTCAAAAAAAGGAAACAGGAAGCTGAAGGCATCAGCCAAATCCTCCATTCTGGCTTGGCCATTCTACTTGAGGCCTATATTGGACAATAAATAATTTCAACTTCCTTAGCCATTGCTTCATTATAAATAGCCATCCTCGTGGTTCCTCTAAAAAAGCAGAGGTTAAGACTTTATAAGCAAATTTCCTAGGATGCATATTCATATGTTCAGCTTCACTTCACACCATTTTTTTAGCCCCTAACAAAGAAGATCCACAACAGGAAAGGGAAACATGAATAATATAATCAGTAAAAATTTCCCTAAATTATTTTTCTGTATACAGATCACTGAGGGGAAGTGGGAGGGATTGGCAAAAAACAACAAAAAATAAAGAAAGGCAATTGACAATTAATGCAAAAACAAGTTTGAGGGGAAAAAAAATGTTTTCAGCTATACATATTGTGATGTGGAACATTCATCGCTTACTACATACTCAATTTTCTCTCACAAAATCCAGATGTATTCAAAGCGTAATATCATGATTACAATTATGATTGGTAGGCCCTTTTTCTTTAGGAAATAGACTTCTCTGAGTGCATTAAAATCCAAATACCTGTATTGTGCTAACTTGCTTTTCAGAATAATTGCTCCCTTATTAATCCGCAAAATTCTCAAACACAGCAGGACTGAAAATAATTTACTAAGGTACCTATCAACCACTGTTTTTTCCACTTAAAAATGCCTACCACCTGCTTTGCTGTATTTGCTGTTGAAATAATATTAAAAGACAACAACAAAGAATAGGAAAATAAAGAGGATGAAAGAAAGTGAATTCTAGAGCAACTGATTTCCAGCGCTTGCATTTGAGCAGCCTCTAGTGGGAACTGCAGAAAACACTGCGCTCCTGAAGAAGAGAAATGGACACCAGAGATCTCTCCAGGAGGCAACAATCCTGCTTTACTGCAACAGAGGTTTCAGAAGTTTTTTTCCTATCTGAAGGGAAAGAAAAATTGCTTTTCAGAAAAAAATTGAAGACAAGCTCCGTTGCAGCAGCTACAGCTGAGAATTAACATCTCTCTTACCCAAAAGAGAATACATGCACTGTGCATACAAAAGGCAGTGCCAAACAAAACTATAGATTTAATTAATTTGAAACTTAGGCTGTGAAAAATGCATCTCCTCTAAATCTTTTTCAGATTTTAAAAAACATATTTACCTTTAGATTAAGACTTTTCATATACAGCAATATGCCACACTTGGTAGCAATAGTATTTTTTTATTAGACAGCTAAAAAAACCAAAAACCTACTTCTTTGTGTCACATCACTCCAATTACAACAGTTTGGGCTGTATTTCTTACATTACCACAAGCATAACAACAGTATTTGAAACTTTAATTCTTAATTTTAATTCTTTTGAAGTATGTTTAAAGTTTGGTCAAGTGACATTACACTGTATTATCTTCTATCAGCATACACTGTTTTCCATGGTTTACAAGCTATCAGATATTAAAGTATTTATCTAGAACTCAATAACCACGATTTTTTTTTTAATCCAGGAAACACCTTCTTTCTAAACTGTACCTAATTTAAATGTACCACATAACTTTTCTAACTGAAACCTATGTTATCTGTAGTTCTGTATGAGTACAAAATTTGTTAGAATAGCTACATCACAGCTGTATGTCAGAAAATAGGTTTCCACTAACTTTAGATGTAGCTTTCCTGCACTGTCCCAGCCATTCAAACAACAGAAACCATGCAGGAGTATTAAAGACATTTCTACAAAGATCATTTATTTTCTATCTAAAAGGGAAAAAGCAAAAAGAATGGAAGCAATTATATCAAAGATGGTCTCTATACCGCTAGGCCACACAGAGATTACAAGGGCAAGGATTACTAAAACTTAAATTAGCAGTGAAAGACATATAAGACCAGGAAGAGCTCAATTCAGCTGCAAAATAAATTTAAAAAAAAAAAAAAGGAAAAACTTTATATACTTACAGTTGTACTAGTGCACAATTTTTATCTGTTTTCACAGAAAGGATCTTAAACCCAGCTAGTATTATACCACTTACATGAAGTTAGAGCAGCTTCTTTGCTGAAACTACATAGCAGGTACACTAGGATCCTTTTCCTTGTATACTCAATCCTCAGGCACTTCCAAGTTTACAGCACCAAACTGTATGCCTTTTACACATATATATCCCTACCTAATACAACAACCCCCTCTGCTGAAGTGTTGTGCCCTGGAGCCTATGGAGAAAAATTCCCTGTTGAACACAGATGTCTTTACACAGTATTATTCAAATTTTCTGGTTTTGCATAAATCTTCCCAATATCTTCTCAGATTTTTTCAGTAAAAGATAAATGCAAATTCTGAAAAAAATTAGACGAATTTTGCAAAGCTAGAGAATGGCAACTTTCATACTTGACACACAATCTGAAATAAAAAAAGACTGACCTTTTGCTCAAGATATAAACAAGGATGCTTCTCCTAAGCAGTGCAAAACGTTCTGTTTCCCCAACAAATTTTCACACCCATCTAGCCCTCACTTAAAAAAAAATCCTAAAAACTAAGAGGCAAAGGCTTTTGTCTCTGTGACTGCATGCCCAGCCTTATTTTCTTTGCAGTCCCACAAGGAAAACATTTTCAATGTTGGATCTGTCACCTATATACAAGAGCAGTCTTTCTGAAACCAGTATCAAGCTGATCTTTAAAAGGAAAAAAAAAAAGAAAAAGGAAGGGAGAAAAACTGGATTTGCATTAATGTTTGTGTGTATGGATTTGCTGAAACCAAAACCGATGTTTGAGCAAAATGCCACTGCTCAAACATAAAAACACATTTCATACTAAGTATGCTGATATCAGCGAGCAGGTATTTGCTACAATATCTCAACCAAAAACTGGCTTAAGTGATGATTCCAATTCTGCACTCTGAAAGGGCAATAACTCTCCTTTCCACCTTTACATGAGAGTAACTTTTTGCTTCAAAATTCTCAGTAGCAGCTACAACACATTGCATAATACAATAAATTTATCAAATGAAGCCACAGATTTTCTACTTCAAGTGAGGGATGACTGATAATGTGAATACCTAAGCTAAAGAACTTTATAAAATTGCTAATGAAAATGTGTCCTGTTATACATAGCAAAAGCTGAAGAATCTGTACATGAGTCATACCAATTTTAAGTAGGTCACTAAAAAGGTTCATTTCCATTATCTGAAATTTCTTTCACTGAAAGCAACGAGGGTCCCCTACTTACTTTCAAAATGGAAGCATTAATACATTTATTAGAAGCATATCATGTCAGAAGAACCAACTATTTTGTTGAAATGATGAAGGTTAGCCAAATTACATCTTGAGCGCACAACTCAGCACTTCGTGATTTTAATTTTTTTTACAGAATATTTTACTCATTCAAAATTTACAGTCAGAGAAATAGTCATCTCTTGAAAAGCTGAATACAGTTTATATTTATATGAAGCAATTATTTAAGAGTTATAAAAACTAAAAACAATGAGCAGAATACTGCAGTAAAGTTCTGTTAAATCACCTTCAGAAGGTTAGATGTTGAATTTGGTACAAATTACATCTATCTCTTCAAACAGACTCCATAAAAAATATTAGAAGAAAAAATAAAACCCAAAACACAGTTGTTAGGACAAACTAATAAGAAATTTTAGATAAATTACTTAAAATCTGACACAAAAGGTAAAGCTTGGTTTGGTTTGGTTCAAGGTTTGGTACAAATCCCAGAACCTTAGCAGTACATGTCAAAATTCATTACCTTCCCTGAGCTGGCTGCTGAATGCTTCCTTAAATCCTACTTTTGCAGTATCAAAAAATATCTAGAGACTTACCTATCCAATAAATTCTACAATCAGAGTGAGATTAATTCTAGTTCATAAAACTGTATTAGGAATCAGAAAGCAGCCCAAATTCATCAGGATTTTACTGCATTTGCAGCATTATGAACTATAAAGGCAATTTCATTAGCTTTCTATTACTTTGTTTATCTTTGGGCTACCAGTGGACTGTACAGTAATATTAAACCCAGTATTTTAATAAATCATTATTTGAACTTTTATTTCCTTAGAAATATTTTTTTTTCAAACAGGCAGTATTAAATGGTTAGCACAGATGATAAAGCCTCATTAAACAAGATCATATAAGAAAATTGTAATAAAAAGTAGAATATATTCCCTGCTTCGGGAATAAATAGCAAAGCTATTACCAGCTCACCTAGGAACAAAAGCTGATTTGTGCATGACCACTGACCATGGCAGAATGAGAAATTAGCCCTTGAAGACAGAAAAGAACCCTCCTTTTCTTCACATTGCGTCAGCACAAAAATCCAGCCCACCCCACAAAAAACCAGAGGAATTTCTGGTTTTGCAATCACATGAGGAATTTCTGCATTACTTCCCAGCAGCTGTAAGAAAGGGAAGCGCAGGCACAGTCCCTGGGGAACTCAGCTACCTAAAATCTATGTGCAGACAGAAGTTTTGTGAAGCTTTAATTTGATGTACCCCCTATGGATTCTCATGGAAGCATCAAGAAACGTACTGTGGACAGACAGGGCTGCTGCTTGCCAAATGCTGCCTGCCCATTTCAAGGCTCAGCAACAGTAGAGATTTTCAGAGACCAAGAGTCCTCAACATTTTTTCCTAATTTAATTTTCAACAGCTTTGTCTGAGAGGTTCCAGAAATAGTCCACCAAAGCATTTATGTTTTCATCTTTTTAATAAAATGAACAGATTAACCTTTGGTAAAGTTTTAAAAATTGCAACCCACCTAACAAACATGAGGTGTTTGCTAATAGGCAGCATTAATATTCACCTATAGAAAAGCTTAATATCACTTCAGAATATCTTAACCCTGTAAATCAATCCAAATTATGGAAGTTACCTTTGGAACCAACAACTATTCAAAACCAAAGGTTTTTGCCTTGAAAGTGTCCCTAGCCAAGTAAATTCCTCCCCCCCATCCCACCCCAAATGATAAGTTTAAACATTATTATATAAAATTACAAAGAATTCAAAAGAAGCAGCTATATAAATTAGCATTTATACTATCAAAAAATCTTAACAATTTAATAAGATTTCAAGAATAGCATTTTTCACCCGTTCAAACATTTGTCAATTTTTTTTTCAAATAGCAACACATACAAAATTTCAACCGCTGGGAGAGCAACCACTGCTACTTGTCAATTAAAAAAAAAACCAACAGTTTGTTTAAGAACCACAGAAAGCAAAATTAAATTTTGTAATCACAACATTCACAGCAGCTGAACTTCAGTCTAATCCTTTGTACTGATCTGAATGTTTGTTATGTCTAGAAGAACTTACCTAGGCTTGCTGTGAGGCATTCCAGATCTGCTAAGAATCCTGGTATTTGCTGAAGCTGATCCTGCAGTTCCACCAGACTGCTCCTTTTCTTTTCCCAGTGTGCAGAAAGCATCACAACTTCACTGTCAACCAGCTGCAACAAACAGGTGTTTAATTGCAAACTTCTGTACCTGTTCATGAGCATCTTGACTAATTTTTTATAATTAATACATTTGGAAGCATAAGGTCAGCACAACAACCCTACAGCACTGCCACTTGTGTACTCCACAAGTAAATAAACAACAGGCTCAAAAAAAATCCCCTGTAGTATGGAATATTTATTTCAAAATGCACTGAACAAAAATATGACAAAAAGTTTTTTCTCAATATACTAATCAATGCAGGAAGTATTTAATGGATTTTATTAACTGTAAGCAAGATGTACCTGAAATTTTGGCAGCAGTGTTGCACTGGTGCACAATAACAACATCGTAGTGCTGCGATTTTGGGCATATTTATATCAATAGTTTAATGTTGCCAGTCATACCAATTTCATCTTAACAATAAAAATGAAAATTCTGCACATGCAAAGTACTCTAGAAAATAAAGTAAAAGGAATGACATTTAAAAAAAAAAAGTTGCCTTTATAACATTACAGCTCTTCTGCTTCTGTGACAAACTGCATCAGTGCCAAGTGTTTATGAACACATTTCTACATTACTTAAATTCTTGTTGTTTCATTCTTCTTAACTTTGATTATATAATAGGCTAAGAAAAGGATACACTGCTTCAAAGTCTCACTTATTTTCTATGAAAAATACCAGAATCAAGAGATCTTAGGTAACAAATGTTTCTATTATATATAAGTCAGATAACTCAATTATTGTTTCCCTGCTCCTAATTCCATTATCCATTCTTCCTCTTGCACACAACTACAGCCTGTGGCTGTATCTGCATTCTGAACTCCTCAATTTCTATAGTCTTTATAGGCAGAACTGAAAAAGTCTGAGCAATGGACAAAGGAGCTCTCAAATGTACAATTCTACCCACTTTATATAAATTCTTTTAAAAGAACAACTATCTTTTGCAAATTCCTCCAGCTACCTATCCCTTAAGAAAACATCCTGTTTTACCAGACAAGTTTTGAAAACTTATTCCAAAGCCCAGTGAGAAATGGAACCCTTTAAAAGACCAAACAGTCTTACTTAAATAAGCCAGGTCTATTTCTGAGACTGGGATATGGTATTTATATCCGGTAAACAGTAAAGCAAACAAAAAAAAACCCAAAACAAGCCACCATGAGATGGGGACAAACACCACAAACATTTCAGCCCTGAGATAAATGAATGCAGGTGAAATTATAATCTTCTAAAAGGACAATTTTGTGCATGAAACTGGTAGTTAACATCTACCATTTAACATGGTAAGACTCTAAGCTGTAATTGAAGCCTGAAATTTTCACTTTACTCAACATTTATAAATAAGACAGCACAAGTAAGCAGAAATTGGATACTGGACAAGTGGACCTTTAGGTCTTCTACAGCACAGTCAATCTTCTGTGCTTACACAGTTTTTATTCTCCCCTTTTATAAAAAAAGTAAAAAACAACATTCAACAAGCAATGCATACACTGAGTTGTGTGTAAAGCAAACATCTGATTTTAAAGGAAAATGTAAGTCTCTCTGGAAGTTTTTCATTCTCATTTTCCATAACAGCCATAACATGTGTGATTAGTTTATATTAGTTTCATATATATGAAATCTCACACTGTTTTCAAAATTGCAATTTTTAAAGCAAACTATAGCAAGTATTATAAAATTGGGACAACATCATTTATGAGATTTTCTAGGAAAAACTAACATTATGAGCAGTAAAACATGCCAAACTGGCAAGGAGAACTCGATCTCCCATGCCTGAAGGTTTCCACCAGAATGCAGGGAAAAGCAGGGCCATACCATTAGGCAAGAGAAAGGAGAACATAAGAGACTTTCTTTCTTACTATAAATACACAGTGAGTGATTTATCCATTATAAAAAGATACAGAGAAGTCTCCAAGTGAAGAGATGAGCCAGGAAGGATGCACTCAGCCAAAGTGAAGGTTTCAGACAGCTCAGTCCTGCTCTGCATTGTGGCCACCCAGATTACACGGTCTGCCTCTTAAAGATGGCTTGAAACTGAAAGTCTGGTGCTGAGTAATGCACTGGTAACGCTTACTGGAAATTTCCTTCCCCTTCATTCCACAGATAAACCACACAACTTGTCACTTTGCTTCCAGGGCAGGAACAGTGAGTGAAATTAGGAGAAAGCACAAACACCTCCCAAACATTTTCTGTTGGTCAAGGCAATCTTGCTGTCTCCTGTGCACTAGGAGGGGGCAGCAGCGTCAACGCCACAGCCCTGCCCTGATACAAACCACGAAGGTGCCTCAACCCCAAATACATTCTGCACTTTCCCAGCCACCCCCCCATTAAATATCTAGAGCAGTAACATACAACATCATCTTTGCAACTGTTTACATTGCATCGAGTTTTCTGTTATTTCACATTTGCATTATGTTGCTGTTTACATTACTGTGAGAGTGAAGAAAGCTGTGTGGATGTTTACCTGGGGGCCAAGGTTAACCTTGTAGGTGGGTAGTAAAAGTTTTAGTTTAAAATTATTTACACATTTTAAAATATTTCATGCATGACATTGTTATTTTTTCTTACCTCTCCAGCTTTTGCACAATCTTTGGCTCCTTTATGAAGGGCAGCCCAAGCATCTTCGTATCTGAAGAAGAGACAAATTACTATTTTGTACTGCGCTCTCCTCACAAAGGAATTCATGGATGTCATTGTACTTATATTTGCAGGTACGACCAGAAATTACAGCTTAAAAAGCTGTGTAATTCTTTCCAGTACTTACTGTTCTGCCAAGACGAACATACAGTGAGAAATAATGTGTTTTAAAGAAAAAGTAATTCATGTTTTTTTAACCTGCTAACTGACATTTAAAAGCTAAATGGACCAAACAATACTTACAAGACAACTCACCATCTTAAGCATCACTTGGAACTCAACTTAGTTAAGTAAATTTTTAAAAATAACAAGACTGTAATCATACATGTACCACATCCAATTAAAAAAAAAAAAAAAAGGAAATAGTATCAAATATGTCTAAGTTATGAAACCACAGACTAGGACTCAGCGCTGGCCTCCTTCACCTCTCTGCATTAGTCATCTTTTAAATGCAACTTTTCCTCCAGAACTTCAGTTTCATTAACATGACAACACTTCAGGATTGGGCAAGCTTTAAACACATTTATCATTTGGTAACCACTCCCACACTACTAACTGCAAAACAACCAAAAACCTAGTGGCAATACTTTGATTTTCCTCTCTAATTTCTTTCTTAAGAAATTAGATTTTTAAAATCTAATGTATGAAACAAACACTAATAAAGAAAAGGAAGGTCATACCTGCTTAGTAATTCCAGTCCAGCAGAAAACTCTGGCAAACACTGAACAGTTCTATAAAACAAATTGCAAATGTACAAAATTGTTAAAGAAAAGAAGGCTGCTATAAAAAATGTGTGCACACACATCTGACAGATATGCTGAGCACAGAAATGTTTCCTCCTGCTCCTACTTTCACAAACACTTTGCCAATTTTGGTTTAAAATGCATTACATGGTGTATCTTACAAGAATATTCCAAAGCTAGGATTGCTTTTTTCCCTTGTTGTTTTATGATAACCTATTCTTACTTCTTTTCAACCATGTCCATTAAAAACAAGTTCTATTGAATAATTTCTAAGTACAGTTAACAAAGATATAGGATGAACATAATTTTAACCTAAAAAGGGGCACAGAAACATTCTGAAAAAGAAGACTACTACACAAGTTCATGTCCCTCAAGACAGATATTCCACTTAATATATCCGACACCAAAAATAAATACTAAGCTAAGGAACCTTTGCCAGTTTAATGCTCTAATGATTTCCTATTTGATGCATACACTTCCATTAATAACAGCTTGAAGTATAAAGACATCTTACTGTAAGTTACAGAAAATTAACAATACAGTACTTCTAAGGATGTGAAGATCTTAATGTCATCCAAAATCTGTCTCTTGGAAGATCACTCCAATAGACTGTTTTGCATTATCATTCAAACAATTTGAATGGGGAAAAAAACAAAAAAAATCCCCAAAACAAACTACCATAAGTTAAAGCTTCTTGTCCTTAAGCAAGGGAAAAGTGACAGAATCAGTGAGGTGGAAAGGGACCTCAGGAAGTTCCTACTGCACTCCCCTGTTGAAACCAGCTATGAGATCAAAGCAGCTTTCTCAGGAAGCTTTTCTCAGCTTTTTCTGTCTGATCTTCTCTTGTTCCATCGTATTCCTATCACCTTTTGAGTTCCCACCACACACCAGTTTCCTCAATAACCAGTTCATGTGTAATGGCATGCTGCTGCTAGGTCTCCCAGAAGTCACCTAGGCTGAAGAGCTGCCCATCTCAGCTTTTCCTCACACACAGAGCTCCTGCCCCAGCCATTCTGGTGGCCCTCCACTAAACGGCCCCAGAATGTTAACACCTTTCTCAAACTGGGGACCAGACTGGACAGGGTAGTTAGTGCTCTGAGGTGCACTGAATGCAGGGGACAATCACATTCCTCAATCCCACTGTCGGGGTGTTGTTTGCAGCCCCATTAGCTGTGGGACATCCCTGCTGCAAGGCATGTCCCCTGGCTCTCATTCAGCCTGCTGTCTGCCAAGAACTCCAAGGTCTTTTTAGCAAAGTTACTTCCCAGATAGTCTGTCTGCACCAGCCTGCATTGTTGCAGGGGATGCTTTCTTCCCAGGGAAACATGGAATTTGTACCTCTTGATTTTCATGAGATACCTCTGGGCACATATGGTCCTATGGGCTTTTATGGATTGAGCATCTTCAATCACTACTGGTCAGGCTCCTCGACCCCTTTCACATTTCAGATGTTTTATTTTTAGCACTTGGCTTGTTTTTAAACTAATTTGTGTCTACATAGTATGTAGACACAAATAGTACTTGTGTCTTACAGATACTATTTGTAAGAACATGCTTTACACTAAAGCATATCTGATTTTAAGAAGTAACTCTCACAGATGTCATTTACAGACAACAAGTAGTCTTTCGCTGCAGCTTACACAGGTTGAAAAATTGAGAACTAAAATGCAGAGGACTAAAAAAAAACCCCAAATCAATTAAAGAAAGAAAACCAAATCAGCACAATTATCAAAGCTTCTTGAAACAGAAAACTGAAGTATTTCATTACACACATATCTTCCACAATAAAAAGGCTCCTATTTCTCTTTTTACCCACAAAAAAACTCCCCTGAGTTACAATTTTAGGACAAGAGATTCACAGAGATTGTAAACAATTACATTTCAGTGTACTGCAACCTGAATCTTCTATGAGGTACTACAAAAACACTGCATATTCATTTAATTTAAATAGTAATTTATAAACTGATTGACAGCCATTAGAAATTATTTAGGCCTATCAATGAAGGCTGTATTAAGCAAAGCATTTGCTTTCGTTAAGCTTCTCTGTTGTCAAAATATTATTTTGTAAAATTATATGCAAATGTTCTTGCAATTGACTCATATATATGAGACACTTCAATTTTTTCCCTAACAGGAATATCTTATATTAATGCTATATATTAAGACATTCAAAAGTACCTTTGCCTACTTTTCTTTGCATCTCTTGATTTGTCGCTCAAAGTCTTCAACCTACAAACCAAAACACAAATCCATCAGACATTTACATCAAAACCAGAGAATGAATTGCTTGAACACATAATGTCTTAATTCCAGTCTATTACAATTAATTTTGTTTCAGCTTGTTTCACAAATAAATCAAATTTCCCTTAGTTTTGTGGAGACCCTCATATGAATTTATTTCCACTGACATGGCTGCTAAATCTTGACATTTTTTGTAGAAGCGCATCAGACAATTCAGTACGACAAGTTTAATGGGAATTGTGTGTATAAGTCATCTGCTTGTTGATACAATTTCCTTAGCAGGCAGGAACTAAAGACATGCCTAGCAATAACCAATCCAGCCCTGAGGAATACCATTTACAGGAAGGCTCTCATGGCAAGGAAAAGCATGACAGTCACACATACACACGTATAGCCCACCTGCCATAAGCCTGCCAACACAAAACCAGCAGAAGCACAACTTTTCTTCTGCCAGCTTTCAGAACCTCCAGCAGCATCACCACAGTGCACTGCTACTGAGCAGATATGAGGCTTTTTTCACACACAGTGCATTTCAAACTGACTGCTGTTTTGCTCCTCAAAAGCAAAAAAACCCCTCCAAACCAACCAAACAACCCTCTCTCCCCAACTCTTTCCATTCTTTAGCAGTCAAAATATATACATACATATATAAAATATACATATTATATATATACACATATATATATTTAATATATATATATGCATATATATATATATACACACACACACACACACACATTAGTCAAGTTGACACAGTGCAGTGAGAACCAAGCCTGCTGGCTATTCCCTGATCACCCAGGCAATGGCTATGCTCAATTCCTAGGCCCTTTGTGGTCACAAAAAACTTTTATTGCTCAGGACAGTAAGAAATAAATGACAGAGATGCAAGCAAGATGGAAATGAACTATGAGAGCCAAAGATATCCTCCACATCTGACAGAGAGATCTGAAATCCTGAGCGACCCAGGGACTGAGAAACAACCTAATATACAGACAGATATTCAGGCTGCTTTGAGTAGTCAAATCACTCCCCCAGTCTTGATCACTGTTTTCCAGGAACTTAAAGAAACATCAAAGCTCTACAGCACACCAGGTGGAACACAATTTGAGAAAAGACATGCTAAGGCAGGTCTCCACTCCCTCTCCGAGAGCTGCTTGTAACAGCCAAGCCAGGTAGCAACAACCACAGCACACTGAGGAAGAGCCCACTGCTGAAGGAAGCTGTGCAATTTGCCCTTCTCCACTGCATCCATTCTGGTTGTTTTTCCTCTGTCTGCAAAAGCTTGCTAATAGGTGAATGGGTCAAAATTTAGATATCTTGCTTACAGGACACTCAGAATTAGACAGCAGACACAACTGAGCAAGGAAGGAGGCCACAGAAATGGCTGATAACTCTAAACTGCTCTCTTTAAACCACACAACCCAGATTTAAACTTTTTCAGCAATACATCATGTTCCCATACTCCTCAGGAAGTGATATTATTGTCTTAGAAGCCCTGGAAAACCTTTCCCCTCGCAATTTCATGAAATTCAACTTGTTCTACTTTGCAAGCATTTATATGTAGTTAACAAGTTGGCCACAAAAAATACTCTCTTTGGGTTTTGAGAATTATGCAATTTTAAGCTGAAGTCTCAACATCACAAAATGACTTCTTTTACCACTTTGGTGGGGTGCAGAACAGAGTAATCCAGAACACCAAGAAATTAGGTTAAATTAGGTTGCACGGTCTAGGAAGGAAGAGGGGGCAAACCAGGTCAGCTTGTGTTCCGGATATATGGGAACACTAAAGGAAAAAAAAAGATACCTTCCACAGCCTCTGCCACTGTGGTTCTGAGAAACAGGCTCCCAATGGCAAAAAAAAAAAAAAAAAAAAAAAAAAAAAGAGAGAGAGAGATTACACCACACATGAAAATACCACTTAAAAGACAGGACACTGGAAAAAGGGCACATAAATGGAGTTGCCAAAATACAAAGATGGACATTATGAAATCAGGGACTGTTCTCAAGAACAAAACATTGCAACACCAGGAAGGAAGCAAAATACATGGAAGTATACAGACTCCACTGCAGCAAATATGGAAAACACAAATACAGAACCACAGAATTAAATGACCATCAGATCTGGCGTGTTATGACCTTTCTGTTGTTCTCTTTCACCATGTGAAAAACACCCTTTTCAAAAGAGCCTTACACTGTACTGAGATATCAACTCCTCTGAGAAGCAAAAGAGAAAATCAGACAGAAATAAAGCAATGTTTTTGTCTGTATTTTTAAGGCAGTTTAATATTCAGTTGCTGCTTGCTAAGATGAGACAGATAACATGTAAGCAATTTATCTGTTTGACTGGCAGGCTCTTCTGTCAGTTTCTCTTGACCATCACACACCGGTATACAAGCAAGTAATGACAAATTTATATTTTCAGTTATTTCAGATATTTTCAGTTTCTAGGGTACAAAGACATTCTTCACTATATATAAATATTTACCATAGGGGTATTATAAGGCAGTCTTAACGCTGCCAAAGACCACACAGTTTTTAAAAGCAATTGATACAACACAATACTCCCCTGTGGCTCATCATGAGCCACCAGCTCTGCAGCACAGGCATGACCTTGTCCTGCGGCCACTCGCTGGCTTCCAGCGACACTCACTTGGGCCACCTGCTTGTACTAAAAACAGCATCGACACGGGGCCTAGCCGAATAAACCTGGGGAGACAACGCAGGAAGAATATACTTTCTAGTGCAAACGTGGGGCTGTTCCATCCGCTTATCCTGCGCCCCTTTTCCCCAAGTGACAGTAACTCATCTTCCAAGGAAAGGAGAGTTTCTCCGCACACCAAGCGGCGCCCAGAAATGCTCTTTAAGGGATTACGCTGATCCATGAAACCTTGAAGGTCGGTAACTTCATTAAAAATTCAAGCGCGTTAATTGACCTCATTCACATCTTCTTTCACAACCGCGGTCTGTCTGATTGTCTGTCCCTCTCTCTCTCCTTCCCCTGACCGCAGCTGCTCCCCGGGCACCGCGGCTCCCCAGCGCTGCCCGCGGCCCCGCAGGCTCTCCAGCCCGCCATCAGCCCAGCCCAGGCGGGAGCACGGCGGGACTCGGCACCCTGGAGCCGCCTTGCCAGCCCGTCCCCGCACCCAGGAGAGCACCCCGGGTGACAGACCGGCCCCGGCAGCGCCTCCCGGCTGCGCAATCTCCTCCTCTTCCTCCCTCCCTGCGCCAGTCCACGCCTCCCCGGCCCCCGGTCACCTGCTTTCCCCCCCTGCCCGGCCGTGCTGCGGGACGCGGGCCCCTCACCCGCTGTCCCCACCAGCCCCGCGGTTCCGCAGGCCGTACCCACCCGGCGCTCAGATCCTGCTGGACGCTCAGCAGCCGCTCTCGCAGAGTCTCCAGCATCTTCCCGGCCCTTCCCGGCTGCGAAGGCCAGCGCCGGAGGGCGGGGCGCGGGCGGGGCTCGGCTGAGCTCCGGCCCCGGGGCCGCCTCCCCTCAGCCCTCAGCCCGCCCCGTCCCTTCCGCCCCGCCCGGCTCCCAGCGCGTCCTAGCGGGGCTGGGGGCGGGCGGGTTTGCCTGGGAGAGCCGAGCCTCTCGTTCTGCGTGTCCCGTGCTTCGAGCGCTGGGCTGCGCTTAAAGCCCGGGCGGCATCAAGGACAGCGTAAGCAGCGTGCCAATCCCTGAAGTTGCGGCTCTTTATAGGTTATTTTAAAGGAAAGCATATTTACAGGGTATATTTACAGGAAAGCACCTTGGCAGGTTGGGACCCTCACCAGAATGATTTTGACTTCAGCGATGGTAGCGCAGGAGTGACCTCCTTAGCGATACAAAGTTGATCAAGGGACTGGAGCATCTCTTTTACGAGGAAAGGCTCAGGGGGCTGCGCCTGTTCAGCCTTGAGAAGAGGCAACTGAGGGCCATGTAAGTGTCCCATATAAATGTCTGTAAGTGTCCGAAGGAAGGGTGCCAAGAGGATGTAAGCAGGCTCTTGGTAGTGCTCAGCAATAGGACAAGAAGCAACAGGTGGAAACTGATGCCCAGGAAATTCCACCAGAATAAGAGGAAGACCTTGACAGTGTGGGTGACCAAGCGCTGGAACAAGTTGCCCAGGGAGGTTGTGGTTTCCCTACTTGGAGATATTCAAGATCCATCAGGGTGCAATCCTGTGCCCTGTGCTCTGGGATGACCCTGCTTGAGCAGGGAGGTTGGGCCGGGTGACCCACTGTGGTCTATTCCAAGCTGACCTGTCCTGTGAACTCAGGGAACCAGGTTCTGTCATAAAATCTTACAAGTACGGAAAGCAAAACCACTGGGTGTCCCTAGGGTGTCCCTAGGGTTGCCAGGTTCTTGGAGTAAGGGATAGATGATAACCTTTCCAAGGCCTTGCAAAGCTGGTGGTTGTTTGTCTATGTGTCCCTCCACTATTTTCTTTGGAGACAGCTTTGTAGATGCTAGTGATTCTTACAAACAATGACCTAAAAGAAAAAAGGCTGTTCTTACAAATAGTAAATAATCCAGTGCAAAGTTTAAATTAAATTTCTAGGTACTTTCTGCTCAAATAATAACTGTTAGGCATCATTCAGCAAATCTTCAGACAGTTTAAGTGGAGTCAAGACCTTTTCAGAACAATTGGCCAGTCTTTCTGGATGGCTATAATTACAGTTACAGTAACCAGAAGACAGTCTCACACCGTGTGCATCTTCAGTTAATGTTTGAATGACATGGACGTAGGATTTAGGTGGATCCAGGAAATCTTAGACTTCCATTTAATTGAGACTTCAACTTTTAGAAAAAGCTGAGATTTCAAATTCAAAACATTTTATTTTCTAACCAATTCAATTTTGGTTGAAAATTCTAAAAATATGAAGATAAGAGCCCTGAACTAATTTCTTACAAGGAGAATATATGCAGAGGGCCACTGCTGGATGTGTCATTTGATACTACAGAAGTATATTCAGGAGTGGTTGGAGGTACTTTGGATCAACTAGAAAATTGACACCATAATCCCAACACAGCTTGGGATATTGTGCTTTCAGAAGAGTTTATCATCTATAAATTGTTTCTACTTTGGCTTATGGAAAAAAAAATATTGCTCAGTGGCAGAAATTCAAATTAAAAGTGAAATGCCTGCTAAAAGAAAAATGGTTGGGTTGATATTCCAAACATTGAAATTGATGCAGCTTGCCTTATCTTGAGGTCAGAAAGACAGCTTTCATGGCAGACTGCATGTAACATTCTGTAAAAAATAAATGTATGACATTTAGAAGGTATTTTTCTCATGCTTGACCTAACAACAATATCTGAAAATAGAGACTTCCCACTTGCCTGCACAGTTAATTCTTCAGACAAGGAGGGGAAGGCCTTGAATCAAGTGTTTTCTGATGTATTCACAGACACACATTGCAAATGCTGACAAAAGCTGTGCAATCTGGCCTTATGTAATATATGATGTTACAGGAATTGAAGTGTTCAGAAGACAAGGGAGGGGTTTTAACCTTTAATTTTCAGCTTTCCTTTGCGAAATCATATTAATTTCTTCAGTGTTACATATTTTCAATTTTCTTGTGGATGATTTTTGTCAGTGGTGGCCCTGCTAATTCACAGTGAATAAGCACTTTTAGACTCCATTGCTACTTTTACAGTTAGAAAAACTATTCATAAACTGTTGTACAGTTTTGTTTCACATGTCTGTGTAGGATTTGGGAGAAGAAATGTGTTGAGATAGTATTAACAGTCACTAATTCTAGAAGTACAAGACTGGAAGAAACTTCTAAAAGCACATCCCCTGCTCAAGGGTTGTGATGAATTATAAATACACTGTGTAAACTTTGTTTAACTAGTTCTTGGGAATTTAAAATTAAGGAGATTCTGCAAGCTCCTTATCAGCTCACATGTTTAGCTTGATCTTTTTTGTTTCTAGAGTGAATAGGCCTGGTTTCTTTTTTTTCCCTTGTAGTCATTTTCCAAACTTCTTTATGTGTTGGTCTGATCTGGAGAGTCCCCTGTTTGTCCAGAAAGTGCAGAGCTATAGCATTTCCATCACTAAAGCTGAATTACATGGCTTCATTTCAAACACAAGTTACATGTTTATACTAATTTATTAATATTTATGTACATTAGGAATTAATTTAACAAACAGCTCTGAGACAGATCCTTCAGGTGTTAATTCAGCACAGTGCCACCTAAAATTCTGCCAGGGGCTTTGGGTCAAGTTTTCTAGAGATAAAATTAATGCTAAATAAATTTTTAGTATCAATGACCTATTCTGCTCATTTAGTTATTAAGTAGTTCAGGTCTGGTTATTTGATATTAATTCTGACCTGAATTTGAGCTAGTACTTCCCAGTTTATTCTTCTGCTTCTCTGATAAAAACACATCTAGTATCTTCTGCAAATTTGCTGTGACTGGCTATTACAGTACAGCAAATGCATAGGCATTCTGTGCTTTGCACATCTATAAAGAACATCTATAAAGTGATATGAGTCAGTAGCAATAAATTTATAGAGCAAAACATGGAAATGTATTTGACTACATAACCCTTGTGTCAAATGAAGATTTCTTTTCTTTTCTAGATCAGCCTCCCTTAGAGGCATAAATTAGGCTACATTTCTGTAATAGATTTTGCAGCACAAAGTCATCCCTAGTCATGCCTTTCCCAAATTCCACCTTTTCCTAGGCTTTAGTGACCTCCACTTAGGTTGACTTTAGATTAAGACTGTTCTGAAAGAGCGATACTGTAGACACCAGGCTCATGCCTGTTAAGCTTTTCAGTGAAAATGATTTAAAATACTTTCCCATTATGCTGATATTAAATGAAATTTGTTTAGGTATCTATCTGGTTTATGTCTTGATCTCTTCTTTTGAGTGCATTTAGCTTGATAGCCTCCAATATGACATTCTGAAACTGACTAGAAATAGTGAACAAAACTCTCAGCCTTTCAGAATCTCTCAGGTTTGTAGAAGTAATTTTTGTCCTTCCTAAGTCTTGCTGATAGTATGGTTTAATGATCTTTATATTTTGGGTGCAAATTTAAGACTTTTTGGTTTCAATAATCTGTAGAACATGATTAATACTTGACTAGTATATATTATAGCTCTGCAATTCTATACATAATTTGTTTACCTAGACTTTAATGAAAGTGTATAAAGATCTGATTCAACATTTCTTGCAGGAATTCCATTGCATGCTGAAAAGAAAGGTTGGCATCTAAAAAAAGTTTTATATGCCCAAAACTTCAGAAGGATACAATCAGTGGAAACCAAATTTAAGCATTACATTCTAAGAACTATCTGTCATAGTCTCACTTATCCTGAGGCCTCATCACCATTTCTAGCAGCTTCTAAGAGCTTCCTTTTCCAAATTAACCTTTATAGCTTTCTAATAAGAGTTAATTTCTGCTCTTACCTGTACTTACTCTTGAGGTTTAGCTATATAATGGTCTCTGCAGCTGACACAAAGGTTTTTGTTATATTAATAGAGAATTTTTTTTTAATCTCAATAAAGGAAGTTGTGAGGGAGGGGTGGGGTTTTTTTGTTAGTGTGGTTGATATTTTAATTTTTTTCCCCCATGTAACTAGCAGAAGAAGAAATGGACAATAATCATTCTCAATCCTAAAGAGAACTGTAAGAATAATTTCTGTATATCAAGTAAAAATATTCTTAATTCAGTTCTCACGAGAACAGGTATGGGACTTAATCGCCAGGTTAATATAGGTTCAAAGTCCTGGTTTAGATGTTAACTTTTTAATGCACTATCTTTTTTACAGCATGAAAGTGAATTATGATTCTCAAATAATAATCAAATCATGTCTTGCTTCAGTTTCACTGTTTCTATGAAAAAGACTAGAGGGAGAGGCACATCATAGCAATAGATAAAAATAATGGTGAAATTCCTTGATCCTCCCCTCCCACCCTCCTTACATGGTATCTAGTGAATGAAGACATGATGAATTCCCACCTTTCTGAACTGTTGGGAAAAACTGGGGATGGAGGGAATCAGTGGCTAAGCAGAGTTATGAAGCTAAACAGGCGTTAGGATCCTCCTTCTGCTGGACCTTAATTGCTGTTGGGGGGAGGACAAGAGCACATACCTTGGGACAGACAGACAGACTCCAAGGGCAGCCGACAGTTACACCTGACTGGATGAGGTGGTAAAACATGTCCTGATGTGATGGCAGTGACCATCTCAACGTGGCTGATGTAACTCTCCTAATTCAGTGGGACAACTTTGTGTTTTCTTAATTTTCAGTCACAGCTGTCTGCAGTCATGAAGATGTTGATAAAAATTTTGCTGTCACCACTGAAGCTGGCAGACCCTGAAAATTAGAAAGCAGGATATGGGCTCCTGTTACCTTTCTCCTCATCTTCTTTTCTGCCTTCACTTTATTCCTAGTCTTCAGTATTTTACTGCATGAGATTGTGAGCTCTAGGTGTTTCTCCACCAGTGAGCTTGCAAATGGAAGTTGGGTCTGAAACTGTAATTTCTACTGTTACTGAAGTTTTCTGTCATTTTTATGTGCTTTTGCTTTGGAAGTATTGGATAGGTCAGCAGTGGTGCCAGATTACTTCAGTTCCTTTTGTCTCTTCCTGAATCAGTTGACTTTGACTTTTGTGTAAAAGACCACAAAGCAGGATTTTCTTCTATCAAAAGAACGACTAATAGGAAGGCTGCCTCAAAAGCGAGGACTTTATTTAAAACTTTATAATTTAGATTCTCTCAGTATCTTGAAACTTCTGTACGACTAAGTTATTTAAATTTAATAATAACAGCAGCTTCCAAAAAGAAAGTGAGGATCATAACTCCTGCTGGTGAATGTAGTTCAGAGTGTGCTGATTTTGAGAAAAGGAAAAAACACTCAGCGAACCAGCCAGTTCCACTAGAGGGCATGGCTGTGCATAGAAAAGCAAAACAGAGATGTGATAGTATTTATTTCTCTGCAAGGGCATGTGTCTCAGATGGGCAAAATTTTACCGATGATGTATTAAGTACAGCACATGGCTTATTTCATCTCACAAGGACACCTTGGAAACCACCACTGGTTTGAGTGGCACCAAGTGTGTAGTGTCCAGCTGGCATTTGACATAGTCACACGGTGGTTTAAATAAGCTCTTTTCTCCTGACTAAGCTGGGTGGGGAGATCTGTGTCACACTGTTTCACTTGGTATTTTTAGGGCCATGTAGACAATCCTCATGAACAGAAGCAGAGGCCAGTGTTGTGTCCTTGCCTCCTAGCAGAATAGTAGTTTCTGCCATTTCCAGTGACTCTCACACTGGCACTTCTGTGGAAATGGTCAGAGGGGCTGCACTTGGTAGCAACTGGCTGAAGAAAACATACTTGTGTAGACTGCATAGTTCGTGTAGCTAACCTTGACCCTGATGTCAAGGAAATTAAAAAGATGTATTAAGCATGAATGAATGCCCTACAATGGTATTTGCAGTACTATTAAGTAGTTACATTTTGTCTGCTATTTTTATTGCACTTGTGAGTAATTTTGCTGGAGTAGGCTTTGTATCCTATGATTAGATGTTCCCCGTGGCTATAAAGCATAATTGGTTGGTTTGAGGAGAAAGTCATGTGTTTTCTGTGTCATTGCAGTGCCAGAAAATGCTGGTGTGGCTTTAGGAGCAGGCTTACAGGGATGCTGGGGTGGGAAAGAACCTTAGCAGGACCTGTGTGTTTTGGAGGTGTTCTGGGAGGGAACCCCCCTTCCACTGCTGTATTCCCAATCTGCACTAAGAGGCTCTGCTGGAGTCTCTGTGCTGGTGTGAGGAAAGCACAGAAATGCTGATGGCAGAGAAGGGACTGCAAACGTGTAGGAAACTGCTGTGAGCGGGTGGGATGTGCTGTGAAGCACAAGGGGCTTTTAGTCCAATAAAATACACGTTTCCCCAGTGCTTACTGCTCTGTTTAAGTTCTTCTGTGTTACGTCCAATTTTCTATGAACGTGACCAATTTCTGTTCCCCTGGATGTCAGAAGCAGGGTTTGAGGGAAGTGCAATGATACCCAGACTGAGATTCTTGAAGGACAAGTGTATTATGTGTCAGTTTTATTGATCAGAGGCAATTAGCTCAGCCAAACCCAATTAGGACACAGTTTTAGTTTTAGGCACACAGACATTAATCACTCATTATCCAAGTGAACTCTAAAGGGAATTACAACAGACTAACAGAATAAAATGGCTGTCCCTTTGCTGCTAATGGAGGAGTTTTCTAGATTTTTATTTGGTAATATACTGCTTGTTTTGCTGACTTCCTCTTACATTAAATCTGCTTTTGTTTTTTGCACTTTTTTCCATCAACAAGATCTTAATCATCTGTCATTCTGGCCTTTCTCGTGACAAATATCGTCCCATGAGTGATTTTAATGGATTTTCCCCCTTTTATTTTTTCCCCTGTTAACTCCTCCCCTTGGTTGCTGCTCTTGCTTAAGGCAATTTTTGTTGAAGCCTTCTGGCTGACTGCCTAGCATTTGGCTAATAACTCTGTGCAATTGTCAACTTCATACTGTTTCAGCGTTTGAAATAAAATTCTCTTTCCTCATTTTATATGGGTCTGCTGTTTACTAGTTCATTATGCACAGAATCTAATCCACTTATGCTGTAAGTAGCCTGGAGACAGAGATGGGTTTTTTTTATCTTCATGTTGTATTTTATTTATTGAGCATAATTCAGTTTGAATGAAATGAAATAGTTAGAATGGCTCTTGTACTTCTGCAGAACTTTCTTATCACAGTACATTTTGTCAGTTTGATTTATTTTATCTGTCTATTTACCATTGTTGTGACAACCCAGAGTTGCTTTACTAGCTACAGTAAAAGTATCTCATCCTCCTGGAAAGTACTTCATATTTCAAATTACATAGCTTCAGGCTGGACCTGAGAATTGCACAGGCAAGTTTTGATTTAAAGTGTTGTCTGCTGGCTCTCTCTCAGTTTTCTTTTGGTTTTTTTTTTAGGTATGCTTTTTGCTTGGAAAGTAGCTATCATTGCTGAATATCAAGGTCCATTAGATGTAGACAAATATTGTTCATATGAAAAACACTGAGACAAAAATGCCAAATTCTCATATTTAGGTGCCTGATTTATGACATGGGCTTTTGAGATCATTAAAGGTGGGATGTGGCCATTCTGCAACAGCTGAAAATAACATTTCAGTGCCAAATTTAAACCATTTTGCTTTGTCATTCTGACCTGTATAACCCCGCACACAAAATGGAAAAACTGGATTGGACCTGTCTATTGATGCTATAGTGCTGTGAGATATAGTATTGGCTTTCTGTAGAAAGTCTTCATTGTAGGGATTTTCCAGGAATGGGAGAGTGTGAGGTTAGTGTTGTTCAGACCAAGGCTCTGACATGGAATGCATGTGAGGCTTAAAGAGCCTTCAGCAAAATATGTGTACTAAAATGAGGAAGAGGAAATACACTGCTTTGAGAGATGCATCTGAAACCTTGCCTTTTCCCAGCAGCAGAGTAAGGGAACTATGTAACATGTGAGAATATTATTTTTATTCTCAGAAGAGTTATAAATGTAATTCATAACCAGGAAGCTTTCCTAGTACATATACTTTTAAGATAGTCAGAGGCCTTCAAATGTATCATACATCAATTCCCAATACAATCCTTTGTATTGGGAAATGGCAATAAAAATAAACCTAGAGTATTTCCAGCATGGACTTGCAACAAGGAATTTTACTTCTTTCAGAAATTATTTAGGTTCTTTTTCAGTACATTGTATCAAACATTGTTTCAGTAATTCATGTACTTCTGACTTTTTAATGTTAATATTGCTGTATTATTGTTTACATAGCAATAATATTCATGTCTAGTAGCCAAACATCCAGTTGTTCTCACGGAGCAATTCTGTGCCATTCAGCATGGTTTTATTGTATACATTCATTGTGTACTCAAGCAGTATGACAGGGAGGTACAAGAAATCTGAACTGCTCTCAGTTTTAACTAAAAACTAGTTTCACTCCAAAGATATATATTCAAGATCTTTAAGTCTAGCTTTGCTCTTCCATCTCTGAATCTCTCTTAGCTTCATAAAATATCAAGTTTTTATTTATTCTTTCCCTAGCTATGTCCTGCATCCCACAGCTTCCACTAGGAAATTGTTTTTACTGAGTAAGCAGTAAACAGATGCATCTAAATGCTGCAGTTCATAATGGCACTGTCTGTACATATTAAAGACTTTGCTCACATCTGCCTTGATGTTGCAAAATCACCCTATGTTGAACAGGAAGAAAATTAATTTTACGAATATAACTGCATGTGGTGGGTCCTGAGCCAACGATGTGCCCTTGTGGCAAAGCAGGTTAATGGAACCCTGTACTGCACCAGGAGGTTGCATTGGGTATAGTCAGAGCAGGTGTAAGGAGGTGATCTGTCCCCTCTTTTCAGCAGTGGTGAGGCCACACCTGGAGTGCTGTGTCCTGTTCTGGGCTCCCCAGTACAAGGGAGACATGGCCATAGGGGAGAGAGGCTACAGAGATGATTGGGGAACTGGGGAATCCTCCCAGTGGAGAAAGGCTGAGGGAGCTGGGACGCTTTCACCTGGAAATGATAAGGTTCATGGAAAATGTTTTCAGGATCTTATCAGGTATCAAATACCTGAAGGGGGACTGAGAAGAGCCAGGCTCTTTTCATTGGTGCCCAGTGACAGGACCAAAGACAGCAGGCACAAAGTGAAATACAGGAGGTTCCTTCTGAACATCAGGAAACACTTTTTCACTGCAAGAGTGACCAAACACTGGCAAAGATTGCCCAGAGAGGCATTGCACTCTCCCTCCTTGGAGATAATCAAAAGCCATCTGGACATGGACATGGCTCTAGGTGACCCTGCTTGGGTAGGGGGGCTTGGTGGACTCCAGAGGTCCCTGCCAAAACCAACCCTCCTGTGATCCTCTGATCTCTGTAAAATCTTGTTTTCTAGGAACACCATACTAAGTTTTCAGTTTATAACTGTTTATTGATTCATTGGTACTTCCTTTTTACTCATACATACAACTTTTGGAAGAAACCTGGACACTGAAGACACAGATCTTAGAAAATAGAGGTTTCCTTAAATTTTATGGGGAAGGCTGAGCTAAAATGGTGATTATCTGATTCTTGCTGTAATGACTTTACTGTATTGCTTTAATTAGCCAGTGGTATGTTTTTTGCTTCAAATTAATCATCAGTATCTAGGAGTGATTCAGTAATTTCAAATTAGCTCATTTGATACTGAGAGTTCTGAAGATGCTTTCTGAATATCAGTAAATGAAGATTCAAATATATACAAACATACAAGATTTAAATATTCAGCAGTTACTTATGGAATTGTTGTATAGTTAGAAATCAGGTTGCATCGAGATTCTTAGCCTTATATATTTATGTTAGTCCAGCAACTCATTTCAGCATGAGGCTCCCTGCACTTTTTTTTACTACAACAAGTCTAAATATGACTTGGAAAAAGAGATATAATATACATAATGTTTTATGTATATAGGTATACATGTGCATTTATGACTTCATGTAATGGCTGTAATACTTCCATTTTTGCAGTAACAGAGGAAAATATTAGATATCTAACTTGTATCAGACAATTTTATTTTTAAAAGTAGTTACTTTAAATAGACCATTCAGTGTCTTCAAATTATCAACTAGGCTGAAGAACAGACATTGAAAAATGAAAAGCAATTCAGCTTTTTTAAACTAAAGTTTAGTGATTCTATTGAGTTCATATGATTTGAGTTTACATACAGGTATTGATGATTCCATTAGTCCATTCTGCCATTACCAGAATAAGAATGCATCATCTTCACTCTCCTGTTGGAAAATCCTTTTCAACAGCTCTCACTTTACATTTCCTTCGCACTATGAAGGAGAACAACCTGGTTTTCATGCTGTTCACAAATGAAACATAGGCTCTCATAAAATACATCTTATTATAAGTATATCATCACTTCAAGAAATACAGACTAAAAGGCAGAATCCATAAGTCTTTCCCATAAGAGATTCACACATTCCTTTATTCAAGGAAAAATCTGCAGTTTTAAGATACCAAAGCTAAGTTGTTCTGTGAGCAGCGGAACTAATGAAGTTTTTAAAAACTATTTTTGTCTCCCACATTCCATAGTCCTTCCCATTCTCAGTGCTCAAGTACTTCTTCCAGCTCCTTCTCATGTCTTTTGCCAGTTTGGCTGAGAACGTGGCAACATATGCCGCTGCTGAAATAAGCGTGTGCCGATTGCCTGTTCATTATATCCATGGTGATTGGCCAACTGGCTGATCTGCAACTGGCTTTTCCTTAGTGGGAGCACTCATTTCGATCCATCTCCAACAATCAGTTTTCACAAAATGTATGGGAATTTGCTGTCTTTGAGAGCTGTGTATCTCTCTGAAGCTTGAAATGCTCAGTGGAGCCCCAGGTTTAGGCAGGGGAGGACTTGCAGTACAGTGCCGTGTGATCTTCCTTCTTCACTTCCTTGGGAAAACAGGTCCAAAGTTACTGTCCCATAATACTTGCATCTCAGAAAAAAAAATGAATCTCAAAATTCATCAAAGTTAATAAAATTATCAGAATTGTTTGGTCTAGCTAATATTACTCAAGGCAACAGAATGTCTTTTAATTTTGTAGTGTCATTAGAGGGAGTACCATTTGCGGGAGGCTACATGAGAGTAACTTAATGGAATATTTTAAATTTTAAAAAGTTTTTAAATACTATTATGCTGTCTCTTCCAGAACAAGTGAAAGATGAATCCTGATGCAGGAAAGCAAAATGCTCAGATTATAAAATGACAGCTCTACCTCTAAAAGGACTTTTGCAGTCTCATGAGGTTAAAAACACAGGTGGTGGATGATCAGATCCACTGACCTATAGGCACAAGGCAGACTCTCCCATTTTCTGAACAGAACTCTTTTCTTTAAGGATGCAAAGACCTGAAATTTCAAAGTGGTACACATTTTTGTGTAAGGCCAGCTTGCATCTAGAGAGTCTTTATATCTGTAAGGCAGGATTATTATTTTCACAGTACAGCATCTGTGTTAAATGATTTCAAGGCACTACATTCCAGACATTGCAGAAGGATTTCTCACTGCCTCAGTGACCTGGAAGTCAAAAGCTCACAAACTTCAGACATGGAAGTCTTCCTCATCTTCCCTGGAGCATGGGAGCTGTCTAACAGAAATACATCAGCCTGCAGAGTCTGACAGGTGAACAAGGTTCCTGCTGAGCAATTTCAGTGAGTAGATGCATTCTTCCATCAATTATCTTCTGTCAAATTGGCATTTATCATTTGAAACCTGTTTTTCAAGAATTTTTCAAGCCAGCTCTTGCAAAAAGGAAGAGTGGAGTTGAATATTAATATTCCTTAATTTGCTTATTTGTCATGCTCCCTTCTTTTAAGAAATGAATTTTTCATTTTCTCCTCTTCATACAGCTTACAGTTCATTCCATTTATCAACTGTTAAAAGTTATTTGATATAAGAAACAGTATTCTCAAATGAATAAATTTACTTTATTGCCTATAAACTGTAGCAGTGATCTGTGGCATACTGAAACAGGACTCCCTGTTGATAGTGGGAAAATTATGCTTTGTCTTGCCTAAAGACTGCTTTCATCAAAGCAACATTAAGGTGCAGTAACTCTTACAAAAGCTTTTCAGAAACACATTGGAGCTGAAGTAACAGATTCCTGCTGATTTTTGGGATTAAAGAGGTTTAATCATGTGTTGCTGTGGTGAGTTAATTGTAGATAAGGACCAAATTTCTACCCAGCTTCTCTCTTGCTCCCAACTCCTCAGCGTGACCAAGGGAGAAAATAAGAACAACAGGCACAGGAAAGTTCATGGGTCAAGACAAAGACAGAAAGATTACTTATCATCTTCTGTTATGGGCAAAATACACTTGGTGAAAATTAATTTCATTTATTCCCAATTAAAATATATTTGGCTAGTGAGAAAGAAATGTTACAACACCTTTCCTCCCCATTTCCCATGCTGAGCTTCAGTCCCTTACACCAAACTCCTCTGCCCTGTCCTGGAGGGGCATAGGTAAGGATGGGTGTGTGCATTACAGCCAGCATATAGTAATTTCTCCTTGTCATTCATCAAATCATATAATTATAGAGTAGTTTGGGTTAGAAAGGACCTTTAGAGGTCATCTAGTCCAGTTCCCATGCAATGAGCAGGGACATCTTCAAATTGCTCAGAGCCCCATCCAACCTGACCTTAAATATTTCCATTTGCCACCTCTCTGGACAACCTCTTCCAGTGTCTCACCACCCTCACAGTAAAGAATTTCTTCTGTGTTCCTAATCTTAAGTTCTATTTTAGTTTAAAATCATTACCTTTTGTACTATCCCAACAGACCCTGCTAAAAACTTTACACCAAATACGGTTTCTTATTCTCTTCCTTCCTCTAACACTAAAATACTGGTAATTGAACAGTATGTAAGAATAGTAACTTTATCAGAATCATCTCAGTGTTACACAGGGTATTGCCAAGACTCAGTTTTTAACATTACAGGTTGGCATAAAGAGGATTCCTTGTTCCTGGTCTCTCTTTCTCTGTGTGGAGAACTTAGTGTGAGATTCCTTTTAAAAGATGAAACCAAACCACAAGCTGTGGTCAGTTCTCTGCTCTACCAGTTCATGTCTTTAGCAAGTTTAAAACCAACTGATTAGTCACTATGTAAGTGATCCCTTTCCCTCCCACAGACTCAAAGAATTCTTTGAGGAGTTCAGGTAGATAATACTCTCACTGTTACATGTTGCAGTGTGTTTTAAACTTCCGGGTCCCTTACCCACGTGTGCAAAACCCTCCCTTCCCCCCTCGCCCCCTTGCTGAGTGAGTCCTGTCAATCAGGCTTAACATTCCAACAAGGCATCGTGTGGTTGGTCAAATTCAAAGGATGGCTCTCAGGCCCAGAGGTCATTGGCCTGTCTGAGTGTCCCTCGTCCCTTGAGACCCCACCCCTCCCACCTGGTTGGTGGCTCACCTGTCCCCTCCCCTCCCCACCCCCTGAGCTTAAAAGGTGAAGCAGGCCATGTGCTTGCGATTCTGTTGGAGTTCTTCCCAAGATTCAGACATCTGTAACCATGGAATAAACCTCTGGATATTAAACCCTCCAGCAGAATCCCTCCTTTGTCCTCACCTTCGCCTGAAGCCTTCTTCCTAAGGTAAACGGAGTTCCTAACAAGCCTGGACTTGTTTAGTGCCCAGCTGAAATCATCAGCAAGCTAAAGGTGTCTCTGGGGTGATGCACCACAGAAGCCGCCTTTGGCTCAGCCGCGAGGGTCAGACTGGCCCAGGCACAATCTAACTGGTAATATTTGGATTCATATTCCAATAGTTACAGACATGGCTGTCTTCAAGGAGAACTGTGATAGTGAAATCCCATCAGACCAGTGCCTGCTTCTCAGGGATTTGATAAACTGTACTTGTTCCCCCAACCCACTTTGCTGTTTGACACTGGTCATATCCTGGTTTTGTACATGCAGTGGGAGCTTATGTGCTTCCACTCTTCCCAGCTTACTCCAGGTTGCAGGAAAAGGCTGTGGGCCTTCTGGGCAGAGATGAACGGTTCAGTGTGCCATTGCAGTAGTGGCACCTAAAAAGCCACATGCTCTGGCCACCCAGGCCACCTCATGTCATAATTGACATCCTGACTGTCATGCTTAACACCAAAAAGAACAGCTGAAAAGGCCAGATAGGTAGTTATTAACTAAACCTAAACTTTCTCTCTAAACGAGGAAACAATCTCACTGGCATACAAAACTAAATTATTCCCTCTTCTTTTGAAAGAGATGCAATTTGTAATGCGTATTTTTCATGAAATTCATCTTTGTTAATAAGATCTATAATTATAAAGCAGGAAGGCATAACGAGATTGGCTGATTATAATGCAGGGAGCATAGATGAGTATTTCTAATTCCCCAGAGCATGAATCTCTCTGGTGATGGTGCTAGCATGCTTAGAACAGCTAAACTGCTGTTTCTAAACATCTTTATTTTGAAAGAATTGTGTTTCAAGAGATTAAATTAGTTTGGAATGCTCAGCAGCTTTTCTTGTAGCTGCCATTTGCTTTCTTTTTGTCTTAATTTCTGTCTCTAACAGAAGTACCACAATCTAGTAACAGAGACTCTTGGTGGAATATCTGTGGTACAGCTCCACTCCTATGGCTGTGATCTGTGGACCAAATCCAGCACTTATTTAATGCTTTCACTATTTAGGTTTGTTTTAATATGGTGGTTTATTTGAATAAGAAAGGCATCGCTGGGTGACCTGAAGCAAATTTTTCATTTCTCTCTGTCTTAATATGTGTGAAATTGAGATGACGTTACAGATCTTCAGTCTCTTTCACTTAGGATTCCCAGAATGTATCCCAGGTGCTTTGAGCTGAAGATTGGGATAAAGAGCAACATCTTGTACAGTGGATGTTGTCCTCAGCTCTGAACTGACGTCCAGCTGATGGGAAGATGGAAACCTGCTTCTCTCACCCTGCTCCTTGAGGTAGGTACCCCTTGCAAATTCTCTTCCTTGCCCATCTCCTTAGCAACGTGCTAACATTCAAATGAGAATGTAGCATCTATAACTTATCTAAGGGTTGCTGTCTTTCCTATTCTAAGCACTGCCTAATTTATTCTCCCTTCCTCCTTATTGCTGCATGGAGGTCTTTGCATTTTAATGTTAGAAAAAGTTGTCCATGAAGTTTTGAAGGGCTGACTGGTACGATAGGGAACTAGAACAGATGGCTGTACTTGCTGAGTGGAAGATGCCAAGTACACAGCATGCAAAACTCCATCATCAGTGGACTTCTCAGTAAGCAGAATTTGGAAAGATTGTCAGCCCCAGTTTGGGGAGAGGTTAATGCTATCAGACCTCACAGGGTAAGGTTGTGTCTCAGGGTAGCAGATAAGGAAATCAGAAATATAATGTAATTCCATGTTTTATCTGTCACCACCTGCTAAAGACTGTTCAGGTAGCTTCAAGAAAGCATCCTCAAAGCAAGCAAACTCAGGAACGGCTGCAAAAGGAAAGAGAATATCTGGGACATTGCCTCTCATTCTAAAGGCACAGGGTAAAGTGCTTCCCTCTCCCAAGTGGGTTATCAATATGTCTGTTGATTCCTCTGGGCTTAGCAGGTAGATAGTGAAAGATCAATTAGTGTGGACAGTTCAGAGCAGGGCCTGAACTATCAGACATTGTACAAAGGTGACACTTTCCCTTTGAATTTTACCCACATGATTGTTAAAGGGATCTATTTTTACATGAATAAGAGAGGCAATGATTAGCCTTTCAATATGGAGTTTATTCTGTCTCATGATTTAAGTTAATTTTCCCAACTCCCAATAATCAGTAGGCTATTTAGCTGATGATCTCACACTTGAAAGAGAAAACAAAAAGAAAGGATGGGAAGGAAGTAGTACATTTACTACAAGCCAAGGTGTAGCTGCAGGTGATGTGGCAGTTTTACAATATGAAGAGAATTTTTCAATTAAACATCCAGGTTGGATTATCCTAGGAGGATTGTAAAAAGAAAGATATGAGTGAAGAGAGAGAACAAGATTAGGAGGTGGGGGAAAAATATAAAATGTGTGAATTAAGGGTATTACAAAGAAGGGATCTTCTTCAAACCGTTCAGCAGTATACAGGAATATCCTTACTGCAACATCTCCTGAGGGTGTTTCCTATTTCCATCTGAGGAGAAACTTTTACAGCTAAGTGTGAGAGAGGATAGGGTCAGAAAAGAGAACATGATCATAATCCAGGTATTAGTGCCTTCCTAAAACAGAACAAAAGGAATGTTTCAGTCCCATAAACAATTAGAGGAATAGGAAGGAAAATAAAACAAAACATACTTTCTGTTTCATATAAGATTAACAGAAAGATAAAGAGTTCACAAGTTATAGTGGTTTTCTGTTAGTCCCATGCAGAGACAAAGGCTGCAGTGATTCCATCTCTGATTAGACGTATAGAATTATAAAGTCAGAGAATCCTGCAGTATTGTGAGTTGGAAGGAACTCCTAAGGATCTTCAAAGTCCAGCTCCTGGATTATGAACTTGAAAATCCACAGACATAGAGAAAATAATAGACACAGACAAAATAAACACTATAAAACTCAGAGAAGACCTAAAAAAGAACTTTATCTGAGGATTGGAAGAGCATCTAAATAAATGTTTATTTTTTCTTTGTATGATATATCCTTTCTGAACTCATGAATTAGCATGATTTAAAGGCAGGTATAGCAGTATTTCAAAATCTCAGCCATTATATTGAGAGAGTAACCTTCATAGAGAATTTGCCAACTTGAAATTTAGGCAGTGCAAGAACATGTGAAGGTTTGGCTAGTACACTTTTCTTCACATGTCATTGTAAATAGTGCTCTTTAGAATCCTGTATTCCATATCAGGTGTTTTTTTCTCCTTGTTTTGTTGGAGTTACAGTGAGAGAGCAACTACCAAGGGTAAATAGAAAATAGCACTCCAAATTCCCTAAAATTAAGTGTCCTAGAGGCTGTGAACACTTTCACTTTTAATTTTACCCACATGATTGTTCAAAGGATGTATTTTTACATGAATAAGGAAGGCAATGATTAACCTTTTAATATGGAGTTTATTCTATCTCATGTTTTTGGTCAATTTTCCCAACTCCCAATAATCAATAATGTTTTTTCAAGTTTCTGTGGAGACATGGATACCATCCATTTGTTTAATCTAGGCTACTAATGTTTTTCCCTACCCTAGAGCAATTGTAAAGCAAAATAGTTTTAGAAGCCTTTTGTAAGTTGGACACTATCCTTTAATAGCAATGGAAAAAAGCAACAAAAATTTAAAATATCTGAAATTACTGCAATTTTAGCATTTTTAAAATGACAGCTGGGTATATTCTAACTTGCAAGCGTGGGAGTCATCAGGTCTCTTTCTCTTGCAAGATTTCACTGTCCTTTACAGATTTCTTTTGAAAAAGGAAAAGGAATCAAGTTCATGGAAATACTTCAGTGTTTGTGGTGTTTCACTGGATATGTGAGCTGCAATGCAGAATTCCAAGCTGTGTAGGCTATCATGGCAAAGAGACAACAGAGTTGAGCTGAAAATAATTCCTTGGATCTTTTAGCCTTGCAAAACAGAAGAACTAGAAATGTTACAACCTGCTGAACTCTTTGACAAAGAGGTTAGAAATACAGTGTCCTGCTGAATTCTCTTGCAAACTGTGACAGTAACAATCAGGAAGAAGAGCTTTAAACAGAACTCTGAAATAGTGAAACACCTTTCCTGCTCAGCACAACGTGAGGCCAAAGTGCCTGACCTGGCCCTGAGCAGCTGCTGTGTTCTCCCAGAGTATAGGCAGAGAACAACAATCCAGGAATATTCCTGGAGTGCATTGGCCTGTCTGGCACTGGGCATTCAGGAGACTCTAATGTGGCTGCTTTCACCTCTAAGGTGATTATCTGCTATGCCATAACAACACATTGTGTGCCCACAATTCCCAAGGAAAGCAGTTTTTCTACACTGTAATTTCTGCTGGGGGAAGTAGTAAGAACAAGTGTAATCAAGTTGATTTTACTTCAAGTGTTTGCCAAGTCAATGTTTGTGTTTCGATTTAATTGTTAAGTTGCATTGGATGAAGCTAAAGGACAAAGGCTTGTTCTAGGGGAAAAATATATTTTTCTCATTCTACTAAAAAACCCCATGCTATTTCTAGAAGTTTGTAGAATTTAATACTTACAGAGTTACTGTCCTCTCTGCAAAGTTCAGAAGTTTCAGGGTTGCTTTATATATGTAACAGTATTTTGAGCTAGGTTGGGTTTTTGCTTTCCTGCAATCCATGCACCAAAGAAACTACATTTGGGTGGCTTCACACAGGTGGACTGTTTGTGACATAAAACAGTATTATAGTTGCTTTGGAGAAGATGATATTGCTATTGACAATACCTTCCTTTTGTTTTATCTACCTCTTCTTCCCTACCTCGCTCCTCCAGGGTTTTTTTTCACTTCCAGGTTTTTTTTTTTCACTTCCAGGTTTTTTTTTCACTTCCAGGGGTTTTTTTTCACTTCCAGGTTTCATTGCTAAAAGCAGTTGTCAAACTGATATTGAAGCCTTTAAGACCAAGGATTCTGTGTGTCTTCAAAACTGTAAGATATGTGATGAAAGGAGAAAGGGATAATAGCACATGTTTTAGAGAGGAGTAAATATGAAGAAGTATGCCCATGGTAGAGTCAGTCTGGGAACTGGTGTTGGACTGTTCTGGTACATCTAAGTCTCCAATTTCATGCCTACTTCACCAACCTTTGTATCAACTCCTGGAGTTGGGGGAAGTATGGGCAAAGTTCTTGAAACAAACACAGCAACGCTGGAAAAAATGGTTCAAATCTCCTAAAAGGATTCTTTAGACAACAAAAATTCCTGTTGATGGAAGCTCATGAATGCACACAGTGATCTTGAAAGAATAGCAGCTCCACTGATTGAGGTAAATCATGTTATGTTAATAGCCATGTTACTAGGGATGGAGTACTACATCCAAAGCCTGAAAGTGTTCACTGATAACTGATTATTCTCCCTTTTACAAGAGAAATACACTTCTTTTGTAATAAGGTACAAATCCTGATTTCCATGGGTTTATTCCATCTTTTATTTTATTACAGTTTACAAAACTGTCAAGAGTTTTTTATAGATTAAAATTCCATGCATCATTTTCTGCATAAGCTGATTCTACTCAGCTGGCTTTGACTCTGTGTCAAAATTTTCTGACAAAATATTACATGTCAAGGAGCTTTGGAAAGTCAGGAGACTAAAGATGTTTTGTAATCTCTTAATGTGTGTAAAATGTATATGATTAAATCAAATGGGGCTACTTTTAAAAATTCTTTCTAGCTGAAGTAAATGTTTCACCATCTGCTCAGCTTCACAAAATTCTCATAAAATATCCATGATGACAAATTACTTCATATACACAATGGACTTGTGATTTCTTTCATTGAAGTTGTCTTTTTGGAGCTCCTAAATGAATTACAAAGTTTGCCACAAAATAAAATGGTAGTGAAATGTAAATTCAAAAAACCCAGTTAAGTGTACCTTTTCATGAGTGACATTAGTCTTTAAAATGAAATGCAGTGAGCACTACAATTTTTTAAATTACTTCCCCTCTGTAGGGGCTCATTAACTAATTATATATTAATATTAGCAGGATGATCAAGTTTTGTGTAGTTTTCTAACTTCCTGAAGATACATTTGATTGACATAATTGGGCTTTTGGTTACAGAACAGCATCTGCTTCCCATCTCAATTATATCACTGTAAATCCAGAGAAATGTATGTTTTTTCAGTTTAGACACTTGCCTGTGAAAATGTTCCATAATCTAGAAACACTTTAATGTTTTATTTTAGTCTAGAACAAGTAAGAGCTTTTCCTATTATTATTATTGTTATTGTTATTATTATTATTATGTGAAAGGTACTTCTTGTTAAAAGGTAATAGGCAAGCAAAGAGAGAAACGGAGAAAAATGTCATTGGCTTTTGAGAGGTGTAAAATACCGTAACAATTATTATATAGGAGTAGAATGGGGATGAAGGTGTGGGGTAAAATACAGCTATGTATTTCTTTTTCAAAGTTCTTTTTTCAGGATGTGTACACTGAAGCAGTGTTTTACTGTAATGCTACATTTCTTTTCCCTCACTACAGCTCATAATTATAACAATGAGGTCAGCCTGTCAAGAATGCATATTTACCATAAAGAAAAAAATGAATATAGAATAAAATGCAATATTGAGATTGGCAATTTTGTTGGCTGACTTTCTATATTAGTCCTTAGAGAATACCTTTACAAGAATTACTCCTATGTCCGGATGTTGTTGCACTTGAATTCTGTTTAGCATGCCAATTCAAATGCCTTTTAACAACCCTTTAGCAAGTACTGTATTCATAATGCAGCTTGCTCTCTTTGAGGTTTTCTCTACATATAATAATTTGATACATTGGCTGAAAGCTGCATTTATTTCAGGAACTAAAAAATGGCTGCAGTCTTCAATTTATTTTTGGAAAAGTACTTGTTTGATGATTTCATAAAAGGCTTTCTCCTGTCTTCTTGCCAGAGGCGGGCAAAGTTTATGCAAATGGTAATTTGAATGCTGGCTGTGATTTAATAACAGGGGGATGGTCTCAACTTAGAGTGAAATAACTGGAAGGCATTAGTAATATAACAATTTACAAAAAAGAAATGCCAGTTATTACTATGTTCTTGCCTGAAGGAATTAAATGTGGTTAATATTTTATAGATAGAATTACTCTTTATTCTGCCTATCATAATTAGAAAACAAACAAATCTCAGCAATCTAACAATTGTAGTTTTAAATAAATAACATAGCTTTGGCTTTGGGTTCTAGAAAATGCTTTCCACCTTGTGGAAAGGTGTACAATCATCTTCAGACACTGTATGTCTGTCTGTCTGTCTGTCTGTCTGTCTGTCTCAGGCAGTCCTTCTGAGTCTCCAAAAAATGAAGGAAAAGCCAACTGTCACCTTACAAGTCTTTACCAAAGTGCCTGCTAGGGCAGCTTTTTCCAAGTTTGGCTTTGTGCTGGAGGGGAAGATATGGATGTGTTTTCTCCACAACTGTGGAATTGTATTAATGACAGAGTTCTGAAGTTCTCTTTAGGTGTCTATGATGAGAGCAAAATTCTGCCCTAAAACTAAACAAGATCTTCCTTACTTTGTCAAGCATCAAAAGTTGGATGTTAAAATGCAGCTAGCTCAACTGCCATAATAACCAGAAATTACTTATCTATGCTGGAAAACTTATTTCAAAGTCTTTCTAATGTTTTTTGCTCTCTTTCCTTAAAATCAGCACAAAATAAAGTTTTTGCAAATACCCACTCTGTTTAACTACAGGATCAAGGCAAGAATTAATTAAGAATAATTAGGCCAACTCAAGGCATAGTAGACACACATGTTCACTAATTAGGAAATGAAGTTTTTAGTCAGGCATTGGGTATCTGCTTGCTGGCAGGAAGGGAGAGATCTCATAAATGCATAAGTGATTATCTCTGTAGCATCACAAAGTATCACCATGTGACTGTGATCAAGCATCACTTGGCTGTATGAATTCCTGAAGGATATTGGTTATATATTTTTATGAACTAAGTGGCACAATATAGTATTACACCTCCTTCCAGAGAGAAAAGTGCATTAAAGTGCACTGCTTTATTGAGAGGTAATTCCTCAGTAGTTGTTATGTTTGTTTCTGGTTCTGGTTTGAATGCTCCATTTGGTTAGATAATTTTCTGGCCTTATCAACAAAGGAGCAAAACTACAAAACTTTCCCACACTGGCTGGGATTAATGGAGATGAAACCCAAATCCTGTCTATGCTTTCTGGATCAAAGTTGAAGTTGTACATAATGACTGCAAGTTATTCCAGCCACCAGTGAGAATTGGCCTTTGAAAGCAGGTCACGGATAAACCAGATGCAGATACTGCAGGGGGTCAGGTTTCAGCACCCACCACTTGGCTGTTTAAATCTGCTCCTGCTGCACCTCACTGTTTGCTTATGTGTCACATTTTGGCCTCTTCATACCAGATTAATGAAGAAAAGGGGCTTATAGGCAGCAGTGTAGTGGTAAAACTGCAGGCATGTGTTGTAAGGTGGGCAGTGTAATAACAGCTTCCCAGAATTACATTGCCAGTGGAACTGTATCAAAAAGCATCAGCTGGCTGAAGGGAATGCAAAGTGGGACTGCATTTTTTTCCCCAGTTTGCTCCATTTGTTCCTAGATGCTGTTTTTTGTGAATTACAACATGGATTGTTTTGTCCAGATGCAGGTTCTTCTATTATTTTCTGTGATCAAGCAGTTCATTGAACTCTTGTCAAGGCGACAGATGGTGTTGTGAAGTTCTTTTAGGGTAATATCACAATCATCTTGCCTTATGACCTCCCTCTGATGCTGTGCTTGCTTCTATCCTAAATGCCCACACATAATAGCCTTTTCCTGCTGGCTGTAATAATAAGAAACTCCTTTGTTATGAGATATTGCACTTTGTTTTTTCATGCCATCAGCTTTAGTCCCTTTTCCACACACCCAGCATAAAATACTGTGTTTACTTTTTTAAAGTATGTGTTTGTAGAATTCTCTGGTTTTTTCCCCCAGAGACTGAGGTCTGCAGCAGTAAAATTTCCAGGATCTTGTGGGTCTTATCTTCTGTGTAATTTGTTTGCCATGTAACCTAAATAGTGTTCCTGATATGCTTGCAGGAATCTGAGCATGCATTTCTGTGTTCATTTTAGGGGAGCCAAGAGCACAGCTCCAAGGTTTCAATATAGTTTAGATTCAGGTTTTATGTGACTGATTTTTCTTTCAACTGAGGTACTTCTAATTTCACAGAGCAGAGAATCAGGCCTCGAAGCTAGGGACTGCCTCCAAATACAACTGCTTCATGTTATGGAAACCATAAAAGATATATAGTCAATACTGCACCAAAGTGCTGAAGTTTTAAGGTAGAGCTGCAATGCAGAATAATTCTTTCTATATGGTTTTTACCTTACTTCTTCTACTTTTTGTTTGTGATAGAACAATTGTTGCATTTCTTGACAAAAATGTGCACTGCTCTTCTTAATTGTGTAGACACTATCTGTGGCCTGTCTCTCTTGCATAAGCAAATTACATAGTAGTGAGTTATCTTTTATTTATGTCAACTTATACCGCTCTGACAGAGTTAGGGGTCTAAGATAGTTTAAACAATTATGTGAATATTTGAGTGTTCAAGTTCTGGTCTGTGCAGTTGTAGTAACTCTTATGCATATAAATTAGCTGGTATTATTAGTAATATACTTTGTTGATGTCCTCACCATGACCTCTTAAATAAGGCCTTACATGTCTTCTGATAAAGAGATTGTTTTGTTTTGTTCTTAAAAGAAAGGAACAGGGAGAAATATTTGCACTTAATTTTCCCTGGTCTATTCTCTAACTGCTGTTTTGGTTCTTTGATAACACTGTTTCTCTAAATCAGGTTTTTCATAGTCTAGCACATGAACTTTCTGCTGCTGATAAGAATGCATTGGGACTGCACTGGCCTTTTAAGAGTTGGGTGATTATTTATCACTGTCAAGAAGTTTGGGAGAAATGGCATCTTGTTTAGAAAAGAGTATCCCGTCTCCATTACTTGATACACAGGAATGTATTTCAGAAATTCTTACATATTATTTCTCAGTAATATGGGATGGTCTTTAAGACTTGTGTGCTTGCATGTTGTGAATGTCCCAGTGTCCATTGGTAAGGTTGCCAGTGGTTACTCATGGCAGATTTTGGCTGACACCTCAGTCAGAGCTTGAGCTATGTCCTCTCATAGCTCCTCTTTGCAGTGCCCTGTATCTGTCCTGTCAGTGGAGGCTACCCCAGGCACCTTCCCCATCCTCCCTGCACAGAACAGGGATCACCTGGCTTCTATCCCTTGGTCATTCCCACTATTTTCCCTTATGCATCACCCTTTATAAGCCAATTTCCCTATCTGTTTTCTCTGACCCTTCTAAACCATAAAACACACCATGTTCACTTCCCTGCAGTCAATGCAGTTTCCCAAGGGTAAGACCTATTTCATCCTAATGACTTCAGCAAGTGTATTTCAAAGTGCTTTCAAAGGAACTTTTAAAGTCTGGCTTGAAGTTTGGTCTCATATAATGAATTATCTCAGGCATCCTCCTATCCTACACACAATATGTGTGTGTGTATATATATGTTGTGGTAGAAACATATTCCTGCAGTGATTTCCAGGAATTAGTTGTCACACATGAAGTTGTCCAGCACTCAGCAGCTGCATCTGTTTCCTGTATGTCAAAAGATTTAGTGGGCAGTTATCAGCAGCTTGTTACTGTCAGTGACAAGCTTCTGTTAAACAACAAGAAGTTTGTTGTGGTGAAAGCATCCTCTACGAATTTGTATTTGTCTGGTGACTGGTACTTAGCCAAACCAGTCACATCTGTTATTGTTCATTGCAATGCTAGGTGTCTCTGTAGAGCAACATAATTTAAGATGAAATATAGTAATCTAATGAAACTCCTGCAGTATTTGTTTTTCAACAAATTCTTGCACATTGGGATAAGAAGTAACGTGTCAAAATAGATATGTAAGGTTCTGAAAGTGCATCATCAATTTATTGATAAAGCCAATGATTCAAATGTGCTCTACTGTAATGGCAGTACACATGGGAACTGAAATAATTTAGAATTTGGAAATCTTGTATATGGCACTGTCATAATAAAGAGTCTTCTGGTGTGAGTGAACATCACTGGGGGGGACAAAGCTAGTACCAGCCTTTCCAGGTGAGAGATAAATACAGAATTGCAGAATGGTTAAGATCAGGGAAATCTGGTGCAGCATCCCCACCCCAAAAGGACAACGTAGAGCCATTTGCACAGAACCATATCCTTGTGGCTTTTGAATATCTCCAAGGAGGGAGTGCCCGCACCTTCCCTGGCAGCCTGTTCCAGTTTCTAGCACATGGTGGAGACTGTCACAACAGGGGTATGATGCAAGGAAAAAAGTCTTTTAAATACTTACAAATACCCCCTCAACTCTGTGGAAGCAGTTCCAATTGCTTGCTTGAAACACAGGAGAAAATGTCTCTTTTTAAAGCAATGATTTTTCTAAATTTGACTTGTACCTTTTAGCAGTGTGGAGATGCTACCAAATTAAACAACAGTCCTATCAAATGAGCTCTATTGCTGCAAAACCATTGCTTGTCATTGATGGGGAAGTATTTTATTCTAGCTGCAATGTGTTTCCAATTTTTCTACCTGTGGAAATGCCTTTCGTGCCTTTTGAAGATTTCTGTATAACCTCACAGGGAATATTCTTTGGGCAAACCTGTTAAACTTAACAGTAATCCTATCAATAGGAAAACTGCAACAACTGCACTGGGACAAAAATAATTGTTTTATAAAGAAAGAAAAATGAATATTTTTTAGGCATAATATGAATCTTAATTCAGCAAATCAGTCTATAATATTTGTGGTTCTTCCCAGTACATCAAAGCCTCCCTTTCTTTCCTCTTCCTAGGTAACTACAGGAAAATAGACACCTCTGTGAAACAGGCCAAATAAATGCACATCCCTGTAGCTGGTGTAGTTTCCTAAGGGTAAAACCCATTTCATCCTAATGACTTCAGAAAGTGATTTCTGCTAAACAACTGGAAAATGTTCTTTCCTCTCAACTAGCAGAACAGAATGACTCTTTCTGATATCTATAATTCCAGCTGCTCTCATCACCAATCCACTTAGAAAAGGAGTCCTGAATGTGTGATGGGGGATTAAATTCTTTTGTCTGTGCCATGACTTTGAGGAGGGTTTGTGCTCCCAAATAATCTAAAGTGCAGTTAAAAATGCCACACCACTCACACAACTCTGCTGTAAGGGATCTCTCTTCCTAAACAGCCTTATTTGCCATTTTGGTTTTGGAGTGAAACACAGTAAATCACAGCAGCTGCTATAGACTGAATACAGATTACTGACAAAATAATTACCAGATATTTGAAAGGCATTATTTTCCCCAGAAGATGTGAAGAACTTGGGGAATTTTTATTATTTATTTACCTCAGAGTATGTTTCGGCACTGGTTTGACAAAGTGTGTCAGGCATACCTGTATATGTGGGCTTCTGCCCCTGGTTTACTTGTGAAATAAATCATATCATCTTATTTCTGTGCCTCAATTTTTCAGCTCTGTGTGGATCATTTATATAATGCTATGGTGTTTGACATGGATAGCAGTTTTCCTTCTCCTGTTAAATTGAGGTTAACAGTACTGCCATTTATGCTGTAAATTATAGTCCATTATGTAGCATTTTTGTGTGCCTGGAACAGATGGGAGTTTGCTTTCAAAACTCTTACAAATTGTTTGTTTATATTATGTTTCCTTCCCTTTATCTCAGTAATAGAAGTACTTCCAGAATTTCATTTTTGTGCTTCAGACTGTTTCCACCCTTCCTCTCTGTTTCTGAGAAACTATTAGGCTGAGATGAGTAGTCTGAAGGTATGTGCTAGAAAGATGGGATACTGTGCCATTTTGGAAGAGTATTAAAGATTCTTCAGGATGTTCTCCTGTGTCTAGGAACATGGGATTGTATAACATGGATAGATATATGCATTTGGTATAATCCACTGCTACAGGAATAAGATTGTGGTATTCTTATTTCTCCTTACTCTTCTTTCACCTATTTCTTCCCTCATTCCATTGGGAGTGTGGTTTAATGCACCTATCTGTTTTGCATTTACTTTTTCCCATGACCCAAGTACAAATAGTTAGAAATAGTGAAGTAGAAAATTCTCAGCCAATATAAGATCAGAGGAAGTGCAATGACTTTTCAAAAGTACCTTCTGGTCTAAATATTATGAGATTGTTTGCATTCTTAATTTTTGACTTCCTGATTGTGTCAATGGGGGTTTATTTGGAGGACCAAGGGCAGATGTCTCCTAGCATGTTTTGTCTTTCTGTGTGGAATATCCCTACCATCTTTGTTCACAAGTTTGCTTTCCTATTCTTCTCTCCTGTTTTAGTCCCTGCATAAGGAGGTGGAGAGGAAACTTGCATTTCACTTGCTATTCACAACACGGAAACCAGATGAAGAGAGTACTTGCAATAAGTAGTCAATAACAACACCTTTCCCTAAGCTAAAATATATTTTGAACCATTCTGAAGGATGGAAGAAATGTAAAAGAAAAGTGTCTCACCATTTGCCAGCCTCTCTGGCCATTGGATTTTTGTAAGTTCCAAAAGCTGGGAAAGTCTAAAATATATAGCTGTCTGCCCGCAGGAAATTCAACAATCACTTAATTGTTTGTCTTCTGAACACAAAGCCATGAAAAACAAGTGCCTTTCTAAAGAGTTCCAGCTCTCTTCATGAACATGTATTTCATCCAAATAAATCAAAATAGCCTGAAATGCCTTCTGGCATATGATGTATTGTGTTATAATAGGATAGATTTGCAAGCAGAAGAAAAGCACATGATGGTGTGAATGCTAAAAAGTGATCCTGCTAGGTCTTCAGTAGAGATTGCCCTGCATAGTGGAATGGCTGTCTCTCTGTTGAGCACTTCCAGACACCAAACAGTCTGTATTTGTCAGCGCCCATAGGGCCATGTTGATCAATACTCTGTGAGCCACAGCTCTCCCAGCAGGCATGTGGAATCATGTATCTCTGGGAGCGAGGGTAGGAGTAGATGGGAGAATAGAATTGAAATGGCAAGCAAAAATTGATTATTTTGAGCTCATCTATTTCAAATTGTGTCCCTGGAAATGTGTCCCAGTGAATTAAGAGAACTTAAAACTAAAACCAAACATGAGCACTAGAAACACAGTGTGGGCATTTTGCAAGTGCTAACAGAGAGCCCTCATCTAGAAGACTTATTCTGAACTTAATTATGTATGCAAACATGCACAGATCCTTGTTAAACCTTGTTAAATCAGTCTCTTAGTCTTTCTTCCATAAAAGAAAATACTACAGGGTAAAGATACTCCCAATGGATACAGATAATTCCTATAAAAATAAAAAATGAAAGTGAAATCACATGGTTCTATGTATATTTCTGATATGGGCTCGGTGGCAAAACTCCATAACTTTGCCTCAAAGTTTCTGTGGCATCTCAGAAAACCCCGATCTACAAATGTGAATTCTCTTTGCTATTCAAATTTGTATTAAATTACAAACTCAATTTTGTATACTGAGCATTAATTGCACATATTACAGCTTCACCTTTACGGACGTAGGCTGGGAATGCCAGGATAAATTTATATGCTCTGCAGAAGCCCATCAGTGAGTCTGTTGGGCCTTGAAGATTAATTATTCAAATGAGAGTAGATAAAATATGGGCTATTGCTACAGGGAAAACACTTTTTGAAGTCTGTATTTTACATGGCCAAGAGTAATCATGAAAGAAAGCTGTGAGAAAGGGCCAGGGATGCTACCTGATTTAAGGGTGGAAAATGTATGATTGAAAGGGCCTTTTGGAAGAGGAATTGGATCCTGAGGACTAATTGCTTGGGAAGGCAATGGAGACACAGGGTATTTAATCTTCTGCAGAACAGTTTCCCCACTTTCCCCACTCTTTCCTCAAGCTCCCAAGGACAGGGAACTGCTTTCTGATGCTGTGCGAGCATACCCTTCTCCCTTCTTCCTCAAGCCTTGCTCACTTGCAGATTGTAGAAACATAATTCTTCTGTGTTTCTATGACAATAAATATTGTCTTGAGAAGAAAATGAGCAAAACAAGTTAAGACAAGTTTTTGTCATTTGCCAAATAGACTTTTCCCACAGTCATAGGCACTTTCTGTCAGCCCACAGCTGCAGGTGGTTTGCCTGTACCCAGTCCTGTGTGTGCTTTGAGCTACATGGTATGAAACGCTGCTAAATGCACAGTTATTTTCTACCTGAAAAGAGCATAGCATGAAAAGACAAACTTTATGTGATGGTAATGTGTGTTACATATTTGATAGAATCTCAAACATTGTTTGTACTGCTGAGCAACCTCTTGGAGTGGAAGTTGTCCCTTCCCATAGCAGGGGACTTGGAACGAGGATGGGCTTTAAGGTCTCTTCCAACCTTGCCCATTTTATGAGTCTGAGACTCCATTACCAAACTGGGGAGCAAATAATTTTTAAAGTTCTTTTAAAATTTTTATGTTCTAAGAATGATATAATTGTCATCCAAGAGAGAGAACAGAGGTGTGTGGGAATGCATTCATAAAATAGGGCCTCTCACATTTTCAGGTGACTGACCAGAAGTTAGTAGAGTAGCTATTTGCTGCCACAGACTCACATCATCCATGTGTCAACCACAGCCATATCACAGGGTGATATGGCAAATTACGACTAGAAGAAAAATAAATATATGCATCTCTTTTGTCTAAAGCATTTCTAAAAAGCTTGTCTAAAAGCATTATCACAGCTATCTCATCTATCAAAAGCAAGGTGAGTAGGGATTAGTTGCTTTCATTTTGAGAAACATTTACAGTAGTCTTCAGGACCTGTTAGGTTTTCTTCTCTTGCCTATCATTTCTCCACACTGCACATACATTGATGTCTGCTTTTCCTTTTCCCTGCTTTTTGCTCAGCTGTCTGACCTTATTGTCTCTATTAAGTATGCTGTGGCCTGGTTTCTTTTTTTTCCTGCTTTGATTTTCTTATCTTCCCTCTCCCACTTCCTTCTCTGAGAATGTATTCCTGAAAGATTACTGCCAGGGAGTATGACCTAGAATAGTACTACTTAGTTTATCAGTTACTATGCTACAGGCATGATTAAATCCGGTAAAATAAAAATGCAGTTATCCAGAATTTTTGTAATTCTTAAGCTTTCGATGAAAAAATTAAATTGGATTAATTAATTTAGAAACTAGTGAGTAAAATTCTATTCCCATGTCAATTTGAGTGTGGGCAAAAGCAGTGTGTACACTTTTTCTGGGATGGTACTTTCACAGTCTGTGCAATTTACTGACATATTGGGATTGGCTATGAATTTGTCAGTGTGCAGCAGGTACCAGTAGCTCCCTAAGGGATACATCTGATCTTTTCCATCTTAAGCTTTGGGTTGTCATTTGCTTTTTGTCCTTTGATTTTCTCTACAAAGACACCACTTGTGAGGCTGTCAGGTGTTCAGTAGGAATTGGAGTTGCACCTACAGTAAATTTACCAGTACCTCATGAAATTAAGCAGAGAGCCCTTATAATAACTTCACAAGTCTTACTCATTTAACTTGGTAAAAATATCTTGCTTTTACATGAAATGAGTTCTACCCTTCCCATGATCCAAATACTTGAAAGAAGACATTAATTTGGTATGCTTTAAACCAGTTGATTCATTGATTCTATTGTACAGTCATGATATGCAGTCTTTCTTTTCAGCTCATAACTTTGTTATAGGTAAGACTGATTTATTGGCAGCCCACAGGATTACTATTGTGCTCTGTTTACAGAAAATGTCATAAATAATACAGCCTGAAATGTCCCTCACACATACAGAGGACTATAAATTACAGAAAGTCTTTGTGTAAGGGCATTCTACAGTGAGCTAATTAAGGCGTTCAGGCATAAAGCTGATGACACAATGAAAAAAAATTAAAAGATACAGCATAGTGAGAAAATCTATGCTTTTGATTGAGTTTTGAAGAGAGAGAATGAATCGATGAAGCAGAGAGAAAGAGGCAATCTGTTTCAGATGGCAGGTTACAGATGAGAAGGTGTTTACAGCAAGCGCAGTAAGTGTGAAGGAACAGAAAGAAGCCTGGCTCTAAACTGCAAAAGGAACAGAGGAGGGGAAAAGAAGTGTGGTGAACTAGAGAAAATCCATAAGTTTGGAAAGTAAGTAAAAGACAATGCATCTGTCTGAATCATGTACTGCATGGAAAGCTGAGCTGAGCCAGACTTGAAGAATCAAAGTAGTAGTGAAGAAAAGAATAGGAGTTAGGGTAGCTATTGCAAAAGAGTGACATTCAGAGGTGTGCTTGTGGAGCAATGATATGCAGGCTTGTGTACTGGAAATTAAATGCTGTTACATGTTCTGCTATTGCACATCCACAGCAAAAGGCTGTCCAGTCTATCCTTTCAAATATCTTTCTAACCACATAGGTAACTGAGTGGAATATTCTCTTATTGCTCAGGAACATCCTGGCTGGGGAGACTGACCAGCACAGAACTTACTCCCTGTATGTAAGGTGCGATTGTCAGTAATAACCAGGCTGTAGGTAGAGAGCTAGAGAGCCCTGCTCTGCCACTGTTCCCTTCCTTCCTCACACTGGATGCTGCACTTGTAGCATGCAGTGGAACACCCCTCCTCTGCTGGTGCAGTGAAGTGCCTGCACAAGTGTCTGGATGGGTGCAGTGATGTCTTTTCCATCTCTTAGACTGTCTCTCAAGAAAGGGTTAAGAGATGGGATACCTGGAAGAGGGAGGCAGTAGATTGCAAGATTCGGGATTTTCACTAAGGGAGTGAAAGTTCTGCCCAACAGATCAGCAGGGTAGTTGCACACCAAAGCAAGGCATCTCATGATCACAGAATCATAGAATAAATTGAGTTGGAAGGGACTTCAGAGACCATCTAATTCCAACTTCCCTGCCATGGGCAGGGACACCTCATACTAGATCCGGTTGCTCAAAGTCCCGTCCAGCCTGACCCTGAGCACTTCCAGCAATGAGGCATTTCCAACTTCTCTGGGCAACCTGTTCCAGGGCCTCACCACCCTCATAGTATACAGTTTCTTCCTTGTGTCTAATTCAAACCCACTCTCCTTCAGTTTGAAGCCTTGCACCTGTCTGTACCTGCTCTTATAAGTAATCTCTCTTCATCTACCTCATAGACTCCCTTCAGGTACTGGAAGGCCGCAATTCTCTTTTCCAGGCTGAACAATCCCAATTCTCTCAGTCTTCCCTTCTAGGAGAGATGCTCCACCCCTCTAAAGAACAAGATGGCCTCTTCTGGACTCGCTCCAACAGGTCCCAGTCTTTCCTCTGCTGGAACCCCAGAGGTGGATGCAGCACTGCAGGTGGGGTCTCACCAGATCAGAGCAGAGGGGCAGAATCCCCTCCCTCACCCTGCTGCCCACGCTGCTTTGGATGCAGCCCAGGACACAATTGGCTTCATGGCTGGAAGTGCACACTGCTGACTCATGTCCAGCCTCTCATCCAACACTGTATTTTTTGGCAATATGTTTGCAGAGGTTGGTTCCTGCAGGGCAGTAAAGGAATTAGCATTGTCTGAAAATATTCTATCTTCATGTTTATGAAGCTTTAGCAAAGAAAGTTATGATCCTTTTCAAGAAGAATGACTTAATCTGTGTTAAAAAAAGAAAAAAGAAAAAAAGAAAGAAAAATGCAAACTGAAAGTTCCTGCTAGCATAGCCACATGGACTGGAACAGATTTCCATAGAAGTGTGTTATTTCTGGATGTGAGTACTGTGTCTTTGAATAAAATGTTGAAAAACACTATGGGTATGCTACTTATGCACATTTCCAGGAAGATAAAGCTGGTAACAAACAAATTAGCTCAAATAATAAGTAGTTAAAAATTTTAATGGAATAAGAGAGGACCAGCAGAACTAGTCACTCAGCCAATTACAAATAAATGAAAGAAGACACACAAGAAGTCATTTATGTCATGTTCTCTCTGGAAGTCAAAACCCCTTTATTCATAATGAAATAAGGCTCTACATGAGCACAGCTCCTACTCTGATCCCAGTTTGGCTTTTTCCCCCCTCAAGATATAATTTACAGCACTTTTTTTCAATATTTTTTTCAACAATTATTTTAATTCTAAAATCAGAAAATTTTTATCACTGGGTGTCTCTCTGTTGTTTTCCTAAACTGCAGTGAACATGTAAAAAAGAGAAGAGATATTGTTACACAGATTAATTAGAATATTTTTCAGTGGTGGTCTTACTTGTTCCAATGAAAGAAGATTGCTGTGCAAAAGTCAGAAGAATAGAAATGTACCATTGACACCTGTTCTTTCTGACAACTGCAGGTTTCCCCTACACTAGGGACTCATGGCAATACGGGAGGTAGAAAAGTAACTTCCATTTGCAAAATTTTTACAACTCCTAAAAGCAAAACTTCCTGTAAATCAAATCTGTATCATATTTTCTGCAACAGCCTGCAGTCTCTGTTTGCCTATAAACCAGTAAATGGAGCAGTAGGAGAATAGTTCTCTCAAGTACTGCCACCTTACTAGATGGTAAAAGCACTTCTGTGTTCAGGTTCTTATAATAAATATTCATGCTTTTATGGGTTCTTGTATCTGAAAAACCTGGTGAAGTATGCAGTCAGCCTTTTTTATTTATTTCATTTTCTTAGGAAAAATGTTTTGAATATTGGGGGATGAGTAACTGTGGCCTCTATCAGCCTGACACCTTTGTGAAGCTGGTGGCTAAAGAATAGGTCCATAAAGCTATCACTCTGCACATTTGGAGTTTTTTAGTAAAATAGGCTGTCAGATGGCTCATTCGCTTAACTTAAAGAGAGGTTTTCTTCAGGTACATCTACCATTATGAGTCTTTTTCGTACATCACAGTTCTGATCCATGAGATCAGTGGAAGCCTTTGCATTGAAATCCTGCATAAATTTTGGGAGAGGCAGAGTCAATTAACATTTATATATATAGAAAACTTCAAAGACTTATGTATGATGGGGAATATGTCTCTGGAAAACAAAGATTATACGTTTGGATGGAGGCTAGAAACAGTATGCTCCTTAGCAGTGAATGTGCTGTGGGATTTCAACACTTAAGAGGTCTATAACAGGCACAAAATTTAACTGCTCACTGATTATATGGTGCACTTGGAACAGCAAACAAACATTAGAATGGGAAAAATATGCTCTGTAATAGCAATAGTGACTTTCTCGCTGAGGCTGCTTTTGTGTAGCAGAAGGAAAGAAAAGCTAAGCTTTCATTTTAATAACTGTTTGAAGATTTGGTTTAAATGGATGAAGTTTCCTACTAAGCAGCTCATATTATTTTTCTTTTCTTCCTTGTTTGCCTGACAGATGAATTTGGAGCCAAACAAGAGCTGAAGAAAGAAACCAGAAATATTGTAACTCTGACTGGCAGGGTCAATTACACTGTCTTGATCTGAAGAACTGAGAAAGTTCCATGAAAATAGTTGTGGGTCTGAGAAGGTGGCCATGATAAGGATCCCATCCTGTCTGTGTACTGCCATAAATTGCTTCCCTCCATGTGAATCTTTGCATGGATGCACTAACATTTCCAGGAATTCTCTCTAACTTGTTCTTTCAGTTAGAAGTGACACATATTTGGGCAAGATACTGCATTACTAGTGCCAGTGGCAATATCAGCCATCCTGTGGGAGATTGACAGCACTGCAGGAGATAAAAAGACCTGTGCAGCTGGAAGCACAGGCCAGTTCAGACTGTTCATGCCCACAGCTTTGCATGATATATGCCTCTGGGATGAGAAAAGATAGAGTCATGGAAGTTGTACTGTCCTCAGGCACCCCAGGAATTCAGCTGGATAGGCAAGATTTACATAGGAAGCCAAACCTGCTGCAGTAGTTTGTCATCTAATCTTTAACTGGGTTTACTCTGTGTACATGCAATTTTGTGGCATCTATTTTGAGGAACAGAACTTGTTTGCTGGCTCTCCTTTACCTTCCTCTCTTGGCAGGCTGAGTGCTTCCATAGCATTAACCTGGTGCAGTGACCAATGTATCTTCTCCATTCTCTTCTGAGAGGAGGAAGGTTTTGGTGTGTGCTCTCCATGTACATGTTTGGGTGTCTGGCTGTAAAGGGAAAGAACACCAAATATCTGCATGCATATAAAAAGGGGTTTTTTAATTCTCTTGTTTTTCAGCTCCCTGAGGGGAGTCCTCTTATGCAATGTATTTCTTTGCCTAGGGAGGTACTACACCTGGCCCATGCTGGATTGCTGCTGATCATTCTGATCATTCAGGCAGCACAGGTGTCTGTGTTGTGGTGGACCGTCTTGTCAATATGCAGATCTTCTGCTCTGGGCTTTTTCTGTTGTGTGTGGTATTATCTCATTTCACAGCAGTTTTATATTTAATAGGAGATGGTTCTCAGAAAAAGGGAGGATGTCGAAGGGACAGCAACTCTCACAAGAGGTAAAGCACTGCAGTGAGTGCTCATTAATAAGACACAACTTGCAAAGGCATAATGATAATAGAAACGGCTGTGACAATGTCCTGGGTCAGTGCTTTATGTGCATATGTTTCAAATTCACGCAAGGAATCCTATTAGAGATTTAAAATCATTTGCTTTGCCTCAGCAAGTTTTTGTGCTCATTTAAACCCCTGGTTTATCATTATGAAGTGTATTAACTTTCCCATGTTCGGTGCTTATTTCTATCCTGAGAGAAATAAACAAATAATACTGTGCAAATGGGTTTCTTGGGAAAGGAGGATAAGCAGCAGCAGGGTATCATTTGCACTCGGAGCTGATTGCTTTAAAAAGCTTCTCAAGAGTTCAAAAGGTTAAAAAACAGACTTGGTGAACATGTGCATTTTACTTATATTTTCCTTTTTTTGCTCAGAATGGATTTTACAAGCAGTCTTTTGACAGGCATGAGGCAGTGCCAGTAACTCAAGTCTTGGATGAAAGAGGAGAAAGCACTAAGTTGTATTTGCACAGTAATTCTGAGAGACTGCTAGCCTCAAGTGTAGGCTGCTCCCTGCTGCTGCTGCTATATATACCCCATGAAAGACTGGTTTAAAGCATAATGAAACCACAGTGGGAAAAGATGTGTTCCTTTCCCACAAGTATTTGGAAACAAATAAGCATCTTTTGAAACTGTAATATCTCCCCTGGCAAAAGGTAGGCATGCAAAGGTTCTTGTAAGACCATTTAGAAATGGGTATTAGAGGAGTGAATGGAGCTCAGAGGGTGCTGATGGAGTGGAAAGGTGCGTGGAAGTAATGGAAGAGGAAAGTGGGGATTTCTTGGGAGTGTCATCCTGAACCAAGAACATTGTGCCTTGGAATGGCAAAAAGAGATGTTGTCTCTTGCTGTGCAGTGGTGTACTCAGGAAACAGAACTTTGTCAATACGGAGGAACGCACCAGGGATATTTCATTCCAGCCCTGATTTGTTCTTCTGAAGTAACCAATGTCTAATATGGAAATGCTTTTCATTTTCAATGAACAGGGAGATTCAGAAATTATTTCATGCTTTCCTCCTGGACATTTACTGCCCCTGGATACAGTTAGAGTTCAGACTTCATTTCTCCTAATCACTTACTGTCAATTGCAATTCTTTTTGGAAAAGTAAATATTGATTTTTATAATGTAGGGACAGTCAGTTGAGGACTTAGAGAAAGACTAGCACATTTCATGTGTTGTAATCTGCTTTTCAAGTGGAAAGACTAGTATATAATTTGACAGTGTTTTAATACTGAAATTAACTGAATATGAAAATGTTGAAAACTGCTCAGTCAAACTAGTTCTTAATATCTTGGAGCCTGTTTCTTGGGATTTAAATAGAAGTGGCTTGGCTTTTCAAACAGCTCAATACTTGCATCACCCCTTGGCTTAATAAGCACATCTTCTGTGACACGATCACAGCATAACTCATTTACAAATCTGTCATGATAACATCCATGGAATTTGCTTGTTATAGAAATGTGTTGTGGCAGCAGGTGATGGAAAGGTTATAAAAAAATGTATTATAGCTAGAGATTTGAATCACTGTCAGGTTTTATACTAAAATTGCCTTGTAGGAATTACAGCAATTCTGAACAAAGACTGTGCAATTTATAAATGGAAACTTCTACACTACAGCACTTTCTCCGTGCATGGTTAGGTTTCTTTAGAAGAAAAAAAAGAAAAAAAGAATGATGCAATGCTAACACTTATGAGTAATGCATGACTGATGATCTCCTAAAGGCAGTGAGAGAGAAAATTACCTCCTTCTCTCATTTAAGGACATTATTAGAAGACTCAATGAGTTCAAAGCTCAGGAAATTATGTTAAGAGGACTGAATCAGGCTTTAAAAAAATCAGGATAAATTATTTTCTCAGCAGTTCTAGGCTAGAATTTCTTTTAAGCACTGTAAAGAAGAATATTTTGACACACTCTTACATGGTTCTCTTAAAAAGTATCTGTCACCACATTTGTGATTTACTTGCACAGGTACAGTTCCCTTCATGTACTAAATGTGCTGCAATCTGCAGCCCCTCAAATTAATGCATTTTAAATGCTATGTATGTCCCAGTACCTCAGAGCAGGAAGTAAAGGGATTCTTCTTTTGGCTGGGTAGGTAACACAGGAAAGAACAGAAGGAGATGACACCATTCAAAACACCAGGAGTGTTTTCTCCTGCAGGGTTTGAGAGTGGGACTGAGTGTCAGCTAGCAATGTACACTTCCACTGCTAGAGGCAGGGAAAAGGAGAATGGTGCTAAGAAGATTTAAGGATACTTTTTTCTTTTTCCTATTTTCTTTTTTTTTTTTTTTTCATTTTTTGCCTCGCACCTTCTGTAATTAACCATCTCATGGCATTGCTGTAGTGTCTGTCAGGAGCCAGTGAGAGGTGTGCTGCAGCTGATCAGAGGAACATGAAACTGGTCTGTCCTGTCAGAATCCTACTGGGGCATGGCTCCTCCTTTATAGCTGGTTTCAGAAGATAACAAGATTTACAGTGTCCCTCTCTGTGTCTGTCTGCTCTGAGCCTACTGACTTTAGCCGAAGTTGTCTGAATGATTAAAAATTTGGAAGAGGTAGTTGTCTCAAATGCTTTATGCCCAACACAGTTTCCAGGAGGGAGAGAAGAGGCAGCTTGAGCAGCCTTGTAAAAGGAGTGCCCGCTGTAAGAGGAGCTCCACCCTCATGGGCACAGGGGAGTCTGTATGAGACAGCCTGCGTGCTGCAGGCCCCTCACATGGGAAGCCTGTCAGCTGAAACTGACTCTGTGCAGTCCCAAGAGATTCACAGCCTTACAAAGTCAGGTTTCATAGTTCTGGTCACTTTTGAGTTTTGTAAAAACACAACAATCTGTCCCTCAGATGGACAAAACGCAAGATCCTGATTCCAAACGTGGCATATTTTAACACAGCCTTTAAATAAGGGGGACTTTTCACTACCTGCAAAATGCAAAATACATTTTGTGTGAGGTTCTAACCAAAATCTCCTATTGGAGTGGCCTCCAATAATGACACTTAATTTATATGAGCTTTCATAAATGTTATGCTGCAAAAACCTGTTTGTTCAAAGCATAAATACCTTTTTAATTTAAAGCGGATTGCAGTGTAACATGCCTCTGTCCTATCACAATGTCATAATGTGGGTTTTTAAATTTATTTATTGGGGTATGGGAACAATTTTGTCACTTCAGCTATTGAGTAAGAGAGAAAAATTATTTCTGACCCACCTGCAGACAGGAAGGTAAATTTGCAATTTTCCTATTGCAGAACATTTATTTGCTGTAATATAGAAATATAACACTAAAATTCCACGTTATCACCTTAATACAGGAGTTTATTACAAATAAGCCCAAATGGTATATTCATATTTTCTACCAGCCTAAAAGAGCTGAGGTTGTTCAGCCCAGAGAAGAGAAGGCTCTGGAGAAACCCCATTGTGGCCTTTCCGTATTTAAGGGTGCCTTACACAAAATAGGGAGAGTGGCTTTTTAGGCAGGCAGGCAGTGTTAGGACAAGGAGAAATGGCTTTTAGCTAAAAGAGGAGAGATTTAGATTAGATATCAGGAACAAGTTATTTAATGTGATGGTGGTGAGGCACCAGAACAGGTTGCACAGAGAAGTTATGGATGCCCCATCCCTGGAAGTGTTCGAGGTCAGGCTGGATGGGACTCTGAGCAGTTCAGTCTGATGGAAGGTGTTCCTGTCCAGGGCAGGGGGGTTGGAACTAGATATCTTTAAGGTTCTTTCCAATCCAATCCATTCTATGATTCCATGATTCTCTGATTAATGGTAGACCATCTAATTTACTTCTATCTGTACCAGCTTTAAGGGGCTAAAAGCAACGCTTGAGAGGCAAGGGAAGTAAATAAATTAACATTATCTTTTTGTTGCCTTTTGAGCAACTTAATACTCATCCCCTTATTTGGCTTAACATCTTCCCTTTGAGCTTTTGAGATTACTTCACCAACTCAGACAAATTATCTGCATTTTAATAGTCACTTAGAAATGACATGGGAATCAATTCTCTGCAGTCTTTGCCAAGACTAATGCTTTCCTAACACCACAGCATTGTAAAATATTATGAATTGCAATGAGTTTCTTGAATCTACCAGACAGGGTTAACATTCCTGTTTTCCCTTTGCTATATGGAGATAGACAGGTTTTTCTAAACACAAAAATTATCCACTCTTTTTCAGACTGTCAATATCAAGATAGATAAAAGTGATAAATAAAAAATCATTACAGTAATGTATCCCTGTTAGAATTGCTCTCTTATTTCGTTGCATCCATTGCTCTCATAAAATAGCAGTTGCCTCACAGACACCATCACAGAAGGACAGAAACTACCCTTCATTGCAAGTGCAGCAGACAGGAAAATGGCATTGGCTGTGTCTAGATTAACTGAGCCAGAGGCAGTTCTCAGCTCTTTTGTATTAAGCTGCTAGACATTTTATGACATGTCCATGAGAGACCCAGACACATTTCCTGTCCTCCTTCAGATTTGTGCTTTATTTGTGAAGGAAGCAGGGGTGTAGGTGTGAAGGGTCACATTTGCTGCTTGAATGAAGTCTGCTGGTGGGACAGTCCAGGAGCATGTGTTTGGTAAATAACTTAAATTTAACCAGTATCTACCTTCACATAGCTGAACATGCCAGTGAAAGCATTATGCTTCCACATGAACAGGCTTACTAAAAATTTGGTTTAAAAAGCTGAACACAAACCATTAAAGTGTTGGCTTCATCATCATTAAAAACTAATCAGGCCCATCACTGCTGAAACATCAACTTCTCTTGTTTGTATACACAGTACATCATTAATTTATTTAAATGTCAGCAACAGACTTCATCAAGGTTGCCTTCACTTCATACTACATCTCTGTACATGATGTGAAGTTATTGCTGCCAACCATCTCAGTTGGTTCAGCACAGTGTAATTCAGACATGGTCTTGGACACATCCTTTAAAGTCTTTGGTGCTCAAGTGTCACAGACTGTTCACTGGTGGCTTAACACTTTTATACCAGGAGTGTTTTTTCAGGATATTTACAGGAGTTTTTTCTTTACTTTTCCCCCTCCTGTGACATAAAAAGCATCCTGTAAAGGCCAGGATTATGGCCAGGTGTGTATGCATGTGGCTGGGAGAGAAAGAGAATAGTTGCATCCATGTCTAAAGTGAAAAAGCAGTTTTCTTCCAAGAGTGAATGCATGCAATTCAGTGGGTTACTCTCATTTGCTTAGTTTGCTGCCCCCTGGGACTGAGAATAGCATCCTCTTCTGTTCTGCCACAACTTCCTGCCCTTGCTTCCGAGATCATCTGAAATTTCATGAGCGCCTGATGGTTGTTTTGTTGAAAAGAATTTTTTGACACAAACTACATTTTAGATAAAAGATGCAGATCATACAATTAGCATGAGAACTAAAAAAGTCCCTGAAAGCATCAGATCCTTAAAAATGTAGGAAATTGAGTGTGTTAGCATTAACTTCTGCATAATGAGATGTGCTTGATGTGTTGAGTTAATGCATTAGCCTTTCACCCTAGAAACCTGTGTTCAAAACCAGAATCAAGCAGAAATTAATTTGTTAACCTGATACAATTCTCTTTTGAACATTAATTCGTTACACAAGACACAGCATAGTCTGATCTGGCCAGATGCTAAAGAGCAGGCAACTGAAACAGCATGGAACACAGCCAGCTCTCTTCTGAGCACCTGCAGGGCAGTCAGGCCCTGTTGGTCCCATGCTTTCCCTTCAGTAAAGTTGTTGCTGCTGTAGGTTTTCCCATTGTTGAGCTGACTTCTGTGCGGCCAACATATATGAGTTGAAAATATGCCCCTGTGGTTTTGCAATGTTGAAGTAATAGTTTGTTACTTAGGTTTCATTTAATTAAGACACAAAGAAAAGTCATATTGGCTAATTATTTTGAGATTACATGCTCTGAAAGAAAGAGAGAGATAGAGAAGCACACTGCTTCAGTGGCCAAAAATAAATAAGCTGTGAAAAGAGGAGCCTTATTAGGGTTGCTGTTTTTCATCACTGTGCTCCATTACATTATGTCAAAATCAAATTGCATTAGGCTAGCGGAGCACCAGCTGACGTGCACATTCTATCAGGGCTTTCTAAAGCACGCTCCCATTTTATTATGTGCATTGTAGGCAGTACTTAAATATTAACTGAGCACAAATTCCACTTAGAAGCATTTTAAAAATAACCCTTGATGCATTCTTTTTCACGCTTTTAACAGCCTGAGGCTTTGGGTAAGGAGAGGATACAGCTACACAAAGTGCTCAATTTCTCAACTATGCTGAACAAGTAAGAATCAGTAAGAATTCAGTACAAAATCCTTATTGCTCAAGTTCTTAAAGTATAAAGACATTGAGACAGTTAAATGTAAGCAGCTAATTCAGGTTTAGAGCTTCAGACACAGATATTTTTTTAAAATCCCAAACACAGATATTTTAGTTTACATGATAGCAGTGTACATTTATGTGTTTGTGATCTAAGGATGAACAGTCCTTCTCCTTTTCATCTATAATCTCTCTGAAAATTTGTCTGCATACTTTTGCAATTGTATACAAGTTGTAAGAGATATTCCTGGATTTGATTGATATTTGCCAGCCTGACTGTCAGAGCAGCACCTGTCTTGGATCTGCTGTAAACTGGAGCCCTGGAAGTGTGAGCTTGTTTTTCATTTACTGATGAATCTCTTGAGTTATGTTTTGTTCTTACTCACTGAGGTGCATTGTCTCTCCCCAGGTGAGGCTGGGAGTAAGAAACTCCCAAACACACAGTGTGTTTCTTTTGTATTTGGTATGCTTGTGGCACTCTGGCATCCATCCTTGTATCACAAAACAGAGATCCATATTCTTCCCTCCCAACCTGTGGTGGGGGACCCTTCCTGCAATGTCAGACTCCCTCTTGGTAGCTGGCAGTTCAGGCAGCTCAGTGGCACAGCTCTAACATGGGAAGTGAAAAGTGCTCCACAACTCTTACACAATGCAGACATTTACTGGGAAGTCGAAGGAAGTATGGTTGAGATCCTGGCACTGAAGGAGAGCTGCACAGCAGAGCTTTCATTTCCTGAGCAAGGTCAAGGATTGTGCAACCAGCTATGGAGACACTGTCTCTCACTGTGAGACAAGTGAGTTTTGTGAAGTGCTTAACCTAAGAAGAGGGATGAAGTACTTAAACAAGACAGACACCAGACCTGGAGAGAATGAGAGTCCACATGCAACTCAAAAGTACATCCTTCTGATGCCTCACCTTTTCCCTCCAGCGTGCTGCAGTTGTGTTCCCAATTTTAGTAGTACCTATGGTATTCTTCTGTGTTTCAACTTCAGCCTTAGGATATCCCTCCCATAAAAAAGCCACAAACCTTTGTCTCGCATACAAGTGGCCCAAGTCATCACTATAAACAATAACCCACCTCTTGCAGCAGGGTGATGCAATGTTGAAGCTGTAACCCAGCAGCAAGCACATCATAGCCCTTTCAGCAAGTTCATTTTTCTCATCATGTCTCTGTGTGGGAAGCTGTGGTGCAGCAGTGTGGAATGTCACACAGATATGACATGCTCCCTATCCTGCCTTCCAAACCACTTTTTTTTGGTCTTTCATTCTTAAAAAGGGGTGTTGGGGCTGCCTCCTGAAGTGATGGCACTGCTGTGGTCAAAGAGCAATCAGTAGTTCATGTCAGTGTAATGCCAGACACTGCTAGAAGTTAAAATCCAGCCTTGCTCTAATGTCAGTTTACTCTGAAGTGAACATCTGTACAGCTGTAATAAGGAAACATTTTCCCATGAAACATTTTCCTATGAATCCTGGCATTTCACTTCTTTACACTTCGATCATTCTTGACTAAGAAATGCAACAGGAGGATTCCAGAGGCTACCCCGCGGAATAAACAACAGCCTTTATAAATGCAAAGACGATAAATAGGCAGCTTGATAAGAGCTGGGTATCTGTCAATTTAAATGGCATTCAGCAAGTGAACTTTTAATTGAGACAAAGCATCGTGGCACAATGTATTCCATTTATGACCTTTCATTAACTTTCATGTGACCTATTTCTCTATCTCTTGACAGGTTCATCCTTCTGAGAACTTCACAGACAAAATCATATTTTCCTTTTCTGTCTGCTCAACTGTAATCTCAGTTTGAAGCATTGCTTAGCATTCACTGCTAAAAGAAATAATGCCAAAGGCATTAAACAGTGCCTCATACTCCCCCTCCTGCTGTTTAATTTTCCTCCTGGTTTTTAATCTTACTTGTCTTATAGTCTGGAAAAAAGTATTTGACAAACAATCTTCATGGTTTTCTTTTTTGGCCAATTAAAATGAGACAAATGTTTTGCAGATTTTAGTCTCATGAAATAACAGGAAACAAGAAATGTTAGAAACTATGGTCAACCTTAGTCCTTGAACAAATTACAGGCATATGTTAAAGAAGTGATTTGTAATTATGAATCATAGTCAGCAACTTTTGCATTCATAGGAATATTTTTATCTTCAGTTTCACTCAGTGTTTACTAGATTCCTACTAGAAAGGCAGCAAGAATTTAATTTCAGTGGCTTTGAGTGTAAATACAGATTTGTCATAGATCTTACTATGTCCTTGCTGAATTTCATTTTCCTGAAGTGAGTGGGGATTCTGATATGAATTCTGCTTGGTGAAAATCCCTTCCAGTTTCATCTAAACAGTGGTTACTCTGTACCTCCATTTAAAAAATTCTAAATTATTTCAAGTCCTGCTTAGAAAACTAGTGATACAGTAACAGAGAGTTTATGAGCATGTTAGCTCCTGGAGACACTGGCATCCAGATGCAATGAGTTGAGACAATTAAAATCCAACGAGGCAGCATCAGGGAAAGGATCTATACCTCTATGAGGAAAGGAAGAAAACAAGAATCTTTTCTTCCTAACCCATGTACCCAAATCCAATATTGAAGGTGCTTATAATCAGGATAATTTTAATAGCTAGTTTTGAAGAAGTGAGGACTAAATATTTTTAGATGTTCATACTAGTTTACAGAATTTCTAGGAGTTACTATTATTATTTAACTTTATTCAAGTTACATTCACATAAGGTATGTTTCTTGTATAAAATAAGTATCTGTTAAGAAAAAACGTCACTAGAAAGTACTAAAAATATTGCAAAAAATTTGAAACATGCAAAATTAAAATGGTATTTTATGTGTAGGAATATAGTAATTATTTACTGTTGAGGCTGATACCTGGAAAGTGTAAATGCAGATTTGGCTAAGCATGAAAATAGTTTCTGGTGTATGATCAATTGGAAAAGTTATCTGATTGCATTTAACTTGCTTAAATAATTTTATAATTTGCTGAAAACATGTGTTTAGTTTAATTCAGTAAAACTTATTTAAATCTGCTCCAGTGTCCCATCCAGAAAATAGCACACCTACTTTAGGCAGCATCCCTTCTACATAAACCTGAGATTGCTGTAAATTGTTGTCCAGATGCTCTTTAAGAGACAAGCAGGGTATTTACCTTGGGTTGGAAAGTTCCCAAGAGCTAAGATGAGGATTAGCACTGGTATGTCAAATACTGGAGAGTGAATTCCCAGCCTCCAACATGCTCTGCATGAAAGACTATCTGCATCCTCTGTATCTTTTTAATCTGCAGCCTAGGAAGTCATCAATTTAAATTCCTGTATTGAAATAAGCCAACAAATAGTGGCATTTGCTTGCTATCTGATTTATGCTTATGTTTACTTAGCTTTTGTTTCCTGAAAATCCCCTCTTCTTTCCACAGTCACATAATATAGCAGCTCTTGAGAGCAAAAAATCACATGCAATTTTCTTGCTCCAACAACTTTGCTTGGTCTTGTTGCAGCAGTTACTTTTTTCATCCTGAGCTGCAAAAGGAATAAGGATGAATGCTAACATTTTGATTTCTTGAGGAGAGGGCCAGAGCCTAATGGGTTAGTTCCTGTCCCCACACTTCAGCACATTGTGTAGGCAAGGTTTTGTTGGAACAAACACCAAACATGGGACCTTCATTTCTCATAAGAGGTTAGAAGTGCTGGGGGACCTTTGAATGCCCCAGAAGTATGTGCTTCTTGCCCCTGAGCTGCTGTGGAGCAAATGGGAGCTTGATTTGCTGTATTGCCAAGGCTGAGAGCCTGGCATTAAGAATGATCCTGTGGGAACAAGCTGGTAGTCCATTTAAACAAATGATTAATTTTTCAGGAAAACATAGATTCAAGTTAAATGATTTCTCATGGACATTTCTGCTCCTCTGAGGCCTGTAACCCCTTCCCTGAAAAGGCAACATCCAAAACATCCTATTAGATCATGCCAGGATCTAAATATTGTTCAGAAAATTAAAGAGGAAGCATGGACTGTGATGTGTGTTTTGGGGCTGCTTGCTTGACAGATAATAGAATACAGGAGGGAGATAATTGGGGTGGTGGCTAAAAGAGATGATGGCAGAAGCACTGCTGAAGGTGACTGCATTTTACCAACAATTCTTTTTCTAGTTTGCTGCCTAAAGACTTTGCCAAATGCCACTGGTCTCAAATATGAAAGCAGAATCTACTGCTTTATCAAGGTTGTTGCTTAATCCTTTCTAAATAGCAAAAAAGATCACAGCCTTTTCTTCTGGAATAAAAGTCTGAGCAGGCATTTATGCAAGTTTTGTTACTGAGTTTCTTATTTAATAATTTGTTAACTCCAAGGCCAACAAAACTGAAGTGGGATCATAGAGGCATAGAACCCCAAATGTTATTTCACAGTGGTATATACATTGAGTTATTGCATGCATTGATAGGTGTTACACATGAATTGTTTCCCTCTGTTTGGCTTGTGTTCTATGCAGACTAGAATATAATTTTTCAGACAATTCAAGTTCCTAATTATTGTGCTCATTATTTCAATCTATTCATCTGTGCTTAAACATCTACTGAAATTGTGAAGTAAAGTATGAGACAAATTGAAATTTACTGCTAATTCATTTTTAAGACAAGAGAACTACCTAACAATCCTAAGTAAACCCTTATAGTAGAGCAGTGGCAATCTGATTAAACAACTAGTGAGTTCCCTTTTGCTGTCATTAACATATTTGTAATTAAAGAACAAAATTTCATCTCCCACCCTCTCCAATTGACTTACAGGGTTGAATACTCCTGGCTTGAAAGCACTTTTGAAAATCAGGTCTTCACAAGAGTCTTACAAATGCTTGTATTTTGCCACTACCTCTCACACATTTCCTACTCCAGGTACCATCTGTAGCTATCACACTACTATGTCAACAATGCCTGCTTTCTCACCAGGTGTGAAAAGCATTACTATTCATATTCTTTATCTTCTTAATTACATCTTGCCCTTCTCCTTCTCCTCAGGTATCTTAAGTATTGATCACTTCACAGTCACTTGTGCCAATGTGAGCTTGGCTGTCCACTTACCTCACTGTCATCAACAGACAAAAATGCACTGATTACATAGTTTAAAGCAGACTATCTTGCTGGCTTTTCACTATGTCACTGTTTTTTTCAAATGTCCGCAAACCAATCTCAATCTTATGTTCTTTTCCTCTCCTCAGGCATCTTTTGCTGTATTAACTTGTCCAGTAGGTATATTATTTATAAACTGACTTGTAATCTCTCTGGAACAGCTTTTTATTTAATCTCCGGACTCATTTTATCTCATTAAACTTGTATCACATTTCTTCTTTTGGAAATAACCATAATTCCTTCTTTTATTCACTGAAATATTGCCAGGAAGCCTTCAGTGTGTACTCGTTTGCCATAGCAGAGCGATTCCAAGATGGTTAAATTTAGGGAAAAAGCAGAAAGAGACTTTTCTGAGCTATCTAAGCTGTTGCAGTTGGGTGACAGCATTAGAAGTAGGCAGAGGTGACAGCATGACTCATTTCATTATGCTGAGTACTGATGCAGCACTGGAGAGATGAGATCTACCTATTAAACTGAATTGGCTGCAATCTGCTTTTAGGGTAGGAGTGTCGGTTTCTTATCTTTACTGCCCCCAGGAGGCTTGAGATTATTCAGGGCAGACAGAGTGTTAACCTGGCAGTTCTCACACAAGCATGCCGATCCTTGGCAGAAATTTACCTGGGGATGCAGGTCGACAGCTGGCTAAAGAAGAGCCAGCATGTGCCACATGTCCAATAAATCCAATGGCATCCTGGCCTATATCAGCAATAGCATGGCCAGCAGGACCAGGGCAGTGGTTGTCTCTCTGTACTCAGCCCTGGTGAGGCCACACCTCAAGTGCTGTGCTCAGTTTTGGGCCATTCACTACAAAAAAATCATTGAGGGGCTGGAGTGTGTCCAGAGAATGGAAACTGAGCCGGGGAAGGGTCTGGAGCACAAGCCTGATGAGGAGCAGCTGAGGGAGCTGGGGGTGTTTATCCTGGGGAAAAGGAGGCTCAGGGGGGACCTTATCCTTCTCTACAGTCACCTGAAAGGAGGCTGTAGTGAGCTGGGGGTCTCTTCTCCAAGGTAACAAGTGACAGAGGGGAAATGGCCTCAAGTGTGCAAGGGCACATTTAAATTAGATATCAGGAAAAATTTTCTCTTGGGAGGGGTGGTCAAGCGTAGGAACAAGATGCCCAGGGAAATGGTGGAGTCACCGTCCCTGGAGGTATGTAAAGAGTGTGTAGATCTGGCACTTGGGGACACTGGACAAGTCCAGTAGTGGACTTGGCAGTGCTGGGTTAATGGTTGAACTCAATGATCCTAGAGAGATTTTACAACCTTAAAAATTTTATGATTCTATACCCCTATTACTGTGTTAACATTAGTACACAGTAATTTAGGCATTGCTAAGGACTATCACTTCTCTAGCTTTTCTTTTGCTGTTCAACTTTTAACAGAATGTATTTTATCAGCTTTCTGGAAACCTTCTATACCTGACAGTATGCTGCAATATTCCTGCTAGGTCAAGAAGAGAGTATTGCACTTCAAGGAAAAAATGAACACTTACAAGTCTGTTGGGGGATGGCAATGAGAATAAGCACAAGTCTACAACACATGACCTTCAAAGAATGACCAAGTGAATTGGTATGTCTGAGAGCAAGCAACAGAAGACTGAACACACTTGAATTAACAGTCCTCAAGAGCATAAAAGGCTGCTTCAGAAAGAAAAAGGATGATCTGTTCTCTGTCCATGGTGATTAAGTAAAGGAATACTGAGCTAAAGCTGCAGCAAGAAGATTTGCTCTAAGTCCTAGTGTGAACTTGGCATACATAAGAAATCAATTACCACCTGCTCTCTATTGGCTCAGACATTCTAGCCAGGTTCTTCTGGGTCTGTAGGCTGGTTCTTTGAAACACATTACTAAAGCAGTTATTTTTTATTATCTCAATTTTGAAAATTCTTTGGCCTTTTAATCCAATTATGGCCCTGTTTTATTAGGTATCCTGTAAACACAAAAGTAGTCCCTGCCCTGAGGGGACAACTCAAAGTGTTAAAAACCACTATCTTTGATGTTTTGCTTTATGGTAGGACTTAAAAGACACCAGGCATAACTGAAGCCCCTCTGTGCAAGACAGAGTGTCCAGACCTGACCAGCAGAGCTATCCGAGGATATTGCAGCTAGAAGGGCTCTGCTCTGTAATGCTGTGGAACAAGGTCTCTTCAGGTTCTCACGCAACCATTGCTCATCATGGGGCAGTATAATTGCAGTAGATGGTGATCCTATTTTAGGCTTTATTTTACATAAAGTGTTAAGTCATCTTTTACTTTGGAAGAACCTGTGAAAAATAGATTGGTTAAAACATAATCCATGCAACAAGAATAAGTCTCCACTCTGTTGCCACTCAGAATGGAAAAGATGCAAAATTTAAAACTAAACAAACCCACTCATAACTTTGGTGGCTTCTTCAGATGCTTCTCACCATTTCTTGACATCTGCTTGGTTATATTTCTGCAAAGTGTTGAAGACCCATAGTGAAAATTGTTTGTTTTTGTTTCAAGGGGGAAAATTTAATCTGGATAAGTTTTATTTTTGTAAATAAGGAATTTTACTATATAGTTGATTGGAGAGGGTTACCAAGTGCTTCAGCTAAGAAATTTAGTGAAGAATAGTATTAAGTCATCATTGTTGAGATATTAAAACAAAAATTATTGTCATCATGCTTTCCACTTATTCAGCATCTCTCATTTAAATCTTGTAATGCTGAAAAAAAAAATTCTAGAAGTCCTGCAAGAGTACAGAGGCACCAAATATATTCTTACAATATATTCTCACTTGAAGAGAACTTGAAAAGACAGAACAGAAAGAAATTCTTACAGATGTTCTTAAGAGTGAAGAACACAAGATCTAGTAAGGAGGTTTTTTGCTTGTATTCCTAAACTCCCAATTTCTGACTTTTCTTTCAGAACGATGGTTGCTGTTCTGCTGCTTTAGGAAAATCTATCTAAAACAAGTTTCTATCCAACTTGGTGGAGAGGATTTGTAGTTTCCTGTGTAAGTGTAGAGAAATAAAATAATTTATTTCCAAAGTCAAGTGTATTTACATGCAGAGAAGAACTACTTCCTTAAAGTTTGGTATTAGAAAAGGTAGAAAAGTCTTTGAACTATGGACTAAAATTTCCTCCCCATTGCAGGCTCTTATTATCTAATCCACTCCCAAATGATCCCTGTGCCAGAGCAATCTGTGTCTGGAAAGTAAGTTTTAAGGATACTTTTACAAAATATGGATGCATTTAAATTCTGCAGACCTGAAAGTCATGGGTTATATTTACAATACATAGGGTGTATGCAGAACATTGAGTGAGGAAATAACAGGCTTTCTGCTTCATTTATTCTGAGAAAGCAACTAATTTCTGCTGTAAATATGCTTTTGCATGACTGATGGTTACATTGACTAGTGCTCAAAGAGAAATACATATCATTTGCTCCTGATATTAACTCAGTTTGACTTTAGAATGAAGTGAATGCTTGATTTTTAACTGCAACAAACAAGAGCTTAACAAGCAAAAGAATGAAAAAAACTGTTTCTAGATTTCAAGTTTGAGCTGGTTTGACTGAAATTGCTAAGAATATGGTGACTCAACTTTGAAGATTTTTAGTTTGTCTTTGCACTTATAAGGTGTCCATATTGATGTAGATGATTTTGTCACGGGCCTTTACACTAGGATAGAAACTGCATTTTTTTCTATTTGCAGAAAACACAGTGCTAAGAGAGACCACAAAGAACTAAGAGGGAAGATGAGAATTTGGAGAAGTCGTGACAAAACACTGAGTGACATGAAAGTGTGGGATGTGTTTGAGTAAGGATGAGTAAAGGTTCTGTTCTTACACAGGAAGAATCAGCTCCACAAGCACAGGATAGATTTCAACATTAGTAACAGCTCTTCAGAAAAGGACCTGGCAGATGTTGTAGATCACAAGCTGAGCATGAGGCAACAGTTGCAAAAAAAGGAAAATGCTCTAGTACAGTGTACAAGGAGCCAGCCTGGGAAGGCACATCAGCTGCTCTTTCTGCTCCACTCCAACTCAGGGCCTGGGAGGTGGAATAGGACCTCTACTGAGGTTGCTTTTGGTTCTTTTCTGTGATTCAGGACATCATTGTACCTGAATGGTCTTATGGGTTCTTCATTACAGTGGTAATGTATATTATGGCCAGCATTTTCAAATGTCGGTATTTAATCAGAGGCATGTATGTAACAATGTTCTCATCAGCCACGTGCATGGTTTAATTCCCACAGCTTGTTTTTAAGTTTTGCACATGCCATGGGTAGAGAAGAACAGAAATACCAACATGACTTCAGTTCCCTGACTGCAGCAGGTGCTCCAATACAGATTCCTGAGACCCTAAATTAAGCAGTGATAGGATAATCTGCTACTAATACCTAGTAGCTAAGATTGGATTAAAATCCGAAGCATGCAGTTAAGTGTTTCTTCCAGCTTCTGTATTAATAACAATAAATTCCAGATGGTATTGTTATCCTTTTAAATGATCAGTCAATTGTTGTGTCATTTTCTGAACTGTAGCCACAGTCTTCACAGTTCAATTGCATGTGGTGTGAAAAGTAATTCTGTATTATCTTTTTGGAAGTGTCCAGAAGAACTAGTGAATACTTTTGCGGTGGTTGTTAACGCTGACAATCTTAACAAAACCGTCCAGCTGTCATGAAAATCTCTCAGGTGCAGACTGAATTTTCTGGAAACAAGCAGCTCCACCTCACAGCAGCCAGTAAGCCAGAGGCTAACATGGTCATCTAAATTAACACTGAATGAAAACCTGGGTTTCATACTTCCCAAGTGCATTTTGGAATTGCTGGCTGTCCATTTAAACACCAACAGCAGATGTTCCACAGTGCATTGCATATTCACTGTGGTAGAAATGGCTTCTACATCATGGCATTTGAGGAACTGGGTTGGAGTATGTGAGGTGAAGGTTTAGGACTTTGCTGCAAGCCACATGCTAAAAATGAATTTTCTGTTTGATAGGTGAGCACCTGAGCATTCAATATCTTAACATTTCTAGATGGCTTTCTCTGTTAAGTGTTGACTTCTTTTTTCTCTCAGAGGAATTATGAAACAGGAACTCATGTAAGAAATTGGTTTTGCCTTTTGCAACAAAAACCTGGTTTTTAAATCAATAAATGCAATTTTTTTGCCTGTCAGTGGTTGGATATGGTACACTACTCCAGATAATGTTGCAAACTTTATGTTACATTTCTGTACCATTGTTCACTCTCTATTCCCGTTTCTGTCTTTTTTTTCCTTTTTTTCCTTCTTCTCTAGCCTTTCCTTGTATAAAGATGGGGAGCCATCACCCTCCATGCAACCTGCAGCAAGTCCCGTTCTCAAAGGCTTGAGTTGACTGGTGCCAGCAGGGTAAGCAGTTCGCCTCCCCCACCCTCTCATACATACTAGTCTGCATTTAGCAGAAGTGGAGTTCATTTCCCACCTTGCCATCTACCAGAAGGGCCAGGGCTGGAGTATTTTTCCCTTTTGTTTCCATCCTGTGTTGGTACAAGGATGTCACTACAAGCAGCTATTGAAGAGATGTTGTGGCTTCCCCCCAACCCTCAACTCCCTTCTCACACAAGAACCTAAGCAGGTTTTAAGAGATAAATGTAATTCATTTTTTCTCTCGAGAGGCTGGGGAAAGCACTCCTGTTGAGCAGCTGAGATATAAAGGTGCCATACAGCTGGAGGGAGTGGTGAGTGTTCTCATCACCTGACCTGCATTTTACAATTCTCAGCACCCAACATATGCCTAACACATTGAGCTCTGCTGACAGGCTGTCTGCCTTTCAAATGGAAAAATATGACCCCACTAGTGAGCACTGCTCTTGAAATTCCAGCCTCAGAGCAATAAAATCCCTCTTGTTCTCCTCTAGGTCTTTTCTCAAAGGGATATAAAAACCTCTGTGCTAAAACAGTTTTGGAAAGGTTAGTTCTGCTTTCTGAATGCCCTACCTTTTCTGCTGTGCCCGACTACTTCCATTAAAGAGTCAGACAGGTTGGGAAAAGCCACTTGTGCAGTCAGAGCAGGGGTGAGTCTCAACTAAATGGTTTGGTCTGGCTCAAGCTTATGACAGATGCTGTAGCAACACTCATAAATCTGATGTTATTGGCTGTCCTTTGCTAGAATTATGTGGTTCATACCATCATCCCTTGTCGCTGGAGAGTTCAGAAGAATGCTTTATCATTTTGTAAAACATTAACATAAGCCTATTAAAATGCAAAAGCATCACATTAATATGGGGGTAAATCACCTAGTCTGGAGCCTTTAAGGCATGCTGTGAATTATTCAATACCATGATAGATTTAGCCAGCACAACATAGCAAGCCTTTGATTAGCCCCAGGATAAATTTTGCGAGGTCATTAAGATCAATATATTCCTTTAAATATACCTTCTGCGTGTGAGTGTATGTGAAAGTGAAAAAAACCAAGAAAAACAAAAGGAAAACTGAAGTCTTATGAAGGACAATCAAAGAGATCTCAGTCTTACAGGTTGTAATAAAACATGGCTGATACCAGACCCAGCTGACACAGCCTGGAGGCAAAACCACCTCTTCTGTTGTCTTGCTTACAGCAACAATTAGGAGAATGGAGTTTCCAGTGAGAAACATGGGCATGAACCCCTGATAGCTGGGTGTCAGAGACAGTTTGTCAAATACCAGGTAAATAAACAAACCTGATTCCAGTGGAGCTGCTTCAAACAAAATGGAAAGCAAACACACTTTCAGCAATATCCAACCACGTGCATAAATCTCATGCACATAAATCTGTTCAGTATTTGTAGAGGAAGAAAAAACCCATGCAAACAAAATAAACCTAGGTAGGGTATTTGTACGTTCACTTGATTGGTTTTTTTCTTCTTTAATCACAGATTAAAGCACAGAAGTGCTGTCTTTTAGTCTCTAATTAGAAATATCACCAGCTAAGGTGAGCCTTTACCCCTGTTAATCTGACCAGGAGGTGCATTATGAATAATTTTGTCTGTATCTAGCCTGTCCTGCTCGTTTCTAGCACAGAAGGGAATGCTGTACCCACAAGTGTCTTTGATCAGGTACAGAACCTTCTTGCTTCTGCAAGTGTAATCAACTTCTGCTGTTAATGTTCCTCTGGGAGCTGGTAAATGAGTAGCATGTGTAATTTCTTCATTAGCATACCTGTTTACTCCCAGCTGTGCTTTGGAGTAGATTGGGGCAGGCTTCCCACCCAGCAAATGCAGCTCCTAGACTGGAACCACCATAGTGCTAAGTACCAACCTTATGAAACTTAGGTAACCCATAGTTGTTTATATATATTTTGGCCTCTATCCAGCATCAAAGAGGAATATATAGACTCTCTTTTAGAGGGTTTAAGAGTATGCTCCTAGAATTTGTGCATTGGAGGTTGTCACATGCAGATCCACTGCACAGTGCTCAAATTCCCTTTAGGGTGGTATCTGTGCACTGCTGAGTTCAGTGCACAGAGGGGAAATCATTGCCACAGCTCCTTTCCTGCCCTCCCACATGTAAAGTGTAGCATATTGGTAAGGTATATATTGATTTTTAAATTGCCAGAGGACTGAATGCATGTGATACTTTTACACAGATTTCCTGAGGCAGCTTTAAAGTGCAAGTATAGTGAAAGGTCACAATGAATAGAGTATATATGTTAAAGAAATGCTGTTCTTTGGCTCTAACCCACACCTCTGGCACTTCTTTCCAAAAGAATTAGGGAAGACAGTGGACCTGCTAAGCTGCCAGGCAAATTTTAATACTTACCATTTTGAAATGAGTTTCCCATGGACATCTATTTTCTCATGTTTTCTTCTTCTCATTCTGCTCACTTTCAGAGCTTTATGGCAAAGCACATTTCTCAAAAGAGCTCCTCCTCCAAAGCACTTGTATCTTTTTTTTGTGATGTTCCTCCAAATTTTCTAGTAGCCTCAAAGCTCTCTCAAAGCTTTTCCTCAAAAAGGCTTTACCTTCACTGACACTGTCTGCATCTGTTACAGTGTCATCAAACTTGTAAGAATGCAGCCCTGAAAGATTTTCAGATAGTTTCTAACTGTGCTCCTGAGACATTGGAACAACATGACTGGGTTTTTATGGTGTAAATTACAGAACTGACATGAAAACAGATGAGTTTATTAAAACAGAGTGAATCACTGATGACATTTAAGTCTAATTAAGTCAAGCTACCCAGCTTAATGATTTTGTTCCCGAGGAGGTAACTGTTTGGGAATTCATAATGTTTAACACAGATCTTCTGAAATAGGGTATTGTACCTAGGGGTGCCATTATCAGGGTCTGTAATAGCAAATGGTTTCACTTAAGATGCTGTGCCAAGGAAAATCACAGCAAAATGTATCCCAGTTATTATTTGATAATCCAATCCCAAAATGTAGTCATGGTTGAATAAAAAGCAGGGGGTGAGAGTAGGGGCAAAGGGGGTTAAGATTGCTAAAACAAAAATGGTAGTTGTCATCCTCACCTATGAGAGTGCCCTATAGTTTTATGTTCAAAAAATACAGAAGTGAATCATTTATTTTGGTCTCAATACCAAAAATACCTCAAATTAGGGGAAAGCTGTTAAATGCTGACCCTCACAGTGGTGTTCTCCACAGATTTCAAAATAAAAGTTCTTGTTAAATGCTCACAAGTGCCCTAGTTGACTTTTCTTATTTCTCTACTGGGCTGCAGCATTTCTGTCTCTATGCAGCCAAGGCACACTTGTAATTAATTTTGATTTGCAGTCTGTGCCTGCAGCTTAACAGTTGAAGGATATTTTGTTGTGTAAACTAGATACTGTTCCTCTGACATAACTGCTGTTGTACAGAAAACCTTCCTGGAAATTAAACCCTAAACTCCTTCCTTCAGCACCAGGATGACTGTCTGCTTGCTCTTGAAGCACTTGAATAGAAAATTATGCTTATTTCTTCAGCAGAGTGTGTTTAAACAGCCCTGTTATCACTAATGGCACACAAAGCTCAAAGGGGCAGTACAACCCTTTGTGTTATATCTGCACCTTCTGGGACTTGCAAAAGTCACATCTTCATCTGCATATGGGAGGGATAGGTTGCATATAGAGCTTTTTTCCCCTGATACTCTGCAGTCAGGACAAAGTCACAACTTGATGATAACAAGGACCTTGACCCAGGTCCTCTGGAGGTAGCTATTTACTTTGGGGGTTTGGTTTCTAATTTTTGGGTGGGTTTTGCTGATGACACTGTATGTGGCAGAGAGCAGAACTATAGATCTTGGCACTTTAAATGGTTTTTGATGATTGCACAGAGCAAGAACTATATCTGTAATGCATCTCTCATCAAAGGGTACCCTTTTCAAGTCTTTGGCTTACTGAAGTTCTTCATTGAGTCCTTTTGGCAAACATGTAGCAAGGTGTTATGAGGTCTCTGAAATGCTCTCTAGCAATGCTGTCTTCTAACCACAGATTTCTGTGTAGGGTGATAGGGCATTTTTATTTAACTCAGTTCTGTCATAAGGACTGCAAAGAGTTACATTTCAGAGTTACAATTACATGGATGAAACACGTGCACTTTTGCATACCATTTTATTTGCAAGGTTATCCTCTTTCCTATTTTAATTTGAACAGCATCACTGACTCAATTTACTCCTTATTTCTACAGCTGTGTGGCAAGAAGCAATAAGCACTGGACTCCAAAACATCAAGTGATGTACTCAGTACTTTACAAATATTGAGTTCTTATTAGGCAATAGTGACCTGTGTACAAAGCCAAACCAAAACAAAAAAGAACCCCAACCCAAAATCTGAGAAACAGACAAAACAATCCCCCATGCAGATATATAAATAAGTAATAAACCTAGATTCATTTCAGTGCATCTGCAGTACGTGAATAGAGCTATCACATTTCTTGCTTCATGGAGAGTTGTCATCTGTTGTGTCCTTACTTCACTGTAAAGTTGTACTGGATCTGCCAAAGCATATATGCAATATTAAACACCACATGCAATGGATCCGTGCACAGCAAATGTTATGTAAACTGTTGAGATAATTTAAAGTCCTAATTTATGTCACTGCACAAATCTCCTCTGTTTGTTTCTCCAGCTAACTTAACCACTCACACAGTTCATTTATTGTTTCTACTGGGAACTTAAAAACTACAGACCCTTTCTAAAGTCAGCAGGGCATTCCTAAATGGACCCTGTTCAGAAGAATGGACATTTATTTAATTGCAGTGCATATAATTTCAGTATTAAACTGCCTGTAAATGCTGTTCCACTGCTAGATTTTGTCCCACACAGAGAAACATAAAATAAAGGGTAATCTGGCTTGATTGGCCAGGAGAGAGGTATAGCCATGAGATATAATATAGAAATAGCAAAGATGTTTACACAGAGAGCTATTTTGGCCAGCTGCCAGGAGCCCAAGCGCTACACTTGATTTATATAGATATTTGCGCAGCCTTGCAATCTAGAATAAATTTTGCTGATATTACCAAATTTATTGTGAGTGGAAATAAAAATATGAATACCACTGCAGTAAAAAGCTGCATACTATTTGTTTTCCTTTCCTTGTAGGTACAGCAGCTGTTTGCTGTTTCATTGGGAGTCCTTAGTCTCACATTTCCCTTAACATCTAGAAAGCTGGCTGCCTTGGACACTACTTGTCTGCATGGCTCTGAAGGGTGTATAAGATACTGTGATCTGGCTTCTTCCTTTCTTTTTCATGAAAGTTCTGTTAAAGTGTTCTCATTTTCTAAAAACAATTTTAAGAAAGAAGTTGTAGCACTCTTTAGGATTCATCATGCTGCACAGGCTAGCCTGGTAGTCATGATCAGAAAAATCATGTGATAAAACAGGATGTCTCCAGTCCAACATCCTGCTCAAGGCAGGGCCAGCTGAGGGATGAGGACAGATTGCTCAGGGATTTAATGAGCTGAATGTTGGAAAACTCCAAGGCTGAAGACTGCAAAACCTTTGTGAGCAGCATGTTAGCCATTGTTCCTATGGGGAAAATAGATTTTCATTATAGCCAGTCTGGAACTCTCTTGTTTCCATTTATGGCTGTTTCCTTATGTAATCCTCATTTTCTACAGTTAGGTGTTGCTCTTGAACACTTTCTCCTAAACAGTGAAGCCTGGGAAATCTTGTTTGAGGGGACTGAGGCAAAGAAGACATTGATTAATTCAGCCATGTTTGGGCTTGCTGTCACATACCCCATGTAACAAAGGTCCCCACAGTTTCCCTGTTTAGTTTTTTATACTAAGGGTTCTTGTCACCCTTGATACCCCTTACTGGTGTCAACTTTGGGTAAGCTTTACCTTTGCTAGTGTTGTCCTTGCATGCCCAGAAAATATTTCTAAATTCATTCTTCATAGCCTGTCCCTGCTTCCACCTCCTTCCACTGCCATTTCACATTGAAGCTTCATCTCAAGCTCCCTGCTTAGCAAAAGCCTCATGAAGAATCTGCTTCTCCTTCTGAATTTCAGGGGAGATCGTTTGTGTGTTCAAAGGATGCGGTTCTTGGAAGTTCACAGAGATCCTTGGCCCTTGAGAACTGGCTCCCACCAGAACCCACTTAAACTGAATAAACTGAGTCTGCTCACCTGAGTACTCTGCTGCTGTTCTCCCTCACACTTATCAGCATCTGGAACTTCCCTGTTCCATGGCCACTACTGCCAAAGCTACTCCTGATTACCATATCTCCAGCTCATTCCTCCTTGTTCGTGACAGGCAGATCCAACTTGTGTCACCTTTGGTTAGCCCATGCTACATCAGTATCAAAAAGGTGCCTTTGGTGGCACAGACTCATTTTGTTGTGAGACTGCATCAAACTGTTTCGTTGCTTGCAATCAACTTACAGGCAACTGAAGCACTCAGGTTTACTGGAATGGATTTTTGCTTTTCTTTCTTTGTTTTCTGAGAGACTTTTTAGAGTTATCATGCTCTGATGAAATTTTGCTGTAGTTGGGTAGATGTTTAGTACGCAGATCAGTACAGCTGTGCACTAGTGAATCCTGCCAGGCCTAACCCACATCTGTAACCAGCTGTACACAGCAGTTTCCTCTATTTGGATGCATTACTGAGCACCTTAATCCCAGGACACAGGTGCAGCCCCCATGCTGCCAATAGTCATGCTGGTTGAATTCCAAGGGTGGAAACTGGAGGCTTGGAGGAGCTTTATGAGGTTTTTCCAACTCTGGAAATGGCAGTATGATTGTCATCCAGAGAGAATATGCTCTGACTCTCTGCCTTTTTTCAAAGATGCCATCCTTTGCTGTTGCTTGCAGTGTCCTCTCATGCTCTGAGTAACTCCTGAACTCAAGGACAGGAGAGAGCCCTCTTAAAAATTCTTGGCATTATCTGTGGAAGATGGTGGGCCTCTTAAATATAGGCAAAGAGTTTTAGAACTTTCTATACCCACAAACAGACTGCCCTGACTTTCCAATGGCTTATGTACTTTTACCTACAAGAAATTAAATGTGGCATTTTCATTCTCTTTAATTGGGAAAAGCATAAATAAATTACTACAGAGTGTTGCTTGAAAACTGTTTTTTTGTTTAACAAAGATATAATGGATATGTCATCTTTTATATAAATTCAAAAGAAATTCCCTTTATTCTATGAAAGTAAGGAAAAAAGGTGATACTATTTGAAGTCATACTTGGGGCAACTTATGTGCATTTCATAAATATGACACCCTTCTTTCCTTTAATGTTCATTCATCTACTTGATCTTGCCTCTCATATTTTCCTTTAAACATTCCTTAGTAGCCTTCAGGTCAAATGTGCAGATTCAGAGGGCTCTCCATGATTAAAGCATATATAACTTTCTTATACAGTCCACTGTCTGTTGTTAGGCATTTGGGGAAATCACTCGTTTTTGTAAAGAGTACAGCAAATGCATGTTCTTCAGTAAAGGTTATATACCTGTATTTTCCTGTCTCCTATTGCTCCTATTTTAAGAAGGAAGAACAATGAGTTTATGCTCAAAACTGACTTAAGTGTCATGTATAAAGTGAGAATGTTATCTGTGGAAAGAAAACGGGGAAATTGCATAGCATAATAAAAAGATCTAACTCTTAATCTTGAAATGCACATTAATTTCTTCAGGCCACTTGCCAGTATTTTTTTTCCCTTGTCTAACTGCTCTGAGGAAAAACAGTATTTATCCTCTTCTGATAATCAGAGAAGCAAGTGGTTTTGCCCAGGGACAAAAAGAGTGTATTTCTCTTGTGTTTTGAAGGCAAGTGCATGCTCACTTTGCTCACACTGCAACAACCTAGCTGTTGTACAAAATCAGTTGTGGGACACTGAACTCAGGGTGTGTCCTGCTGAGAAACTAATGACTTCTGCTTGGCTTGGAGCAGGAAGAATGAACTTCTATTTGCTTGCAGAATGCCATGTAGAAATTAACACTCAAGTGAAAGCTGTGGGGTTTATTATGGTCCTCAGACTACTTGTGGGGTTGATCTGAAGTGTATCCTCTGATGTGGAAAAAAAAATCAAATGTACTCTGCAAACATTCTCTCTCTGACCTTCTTATTAAGCAAAATAATAATTTGAGAATAAAGGAAGGGGTAGAACACTTGCTGGTATGGTTAATACAACCTTCTACTTTTCTGAAAGCAAATCCCAGTGTCCTGGCTCAGTTCCTTCTCTGTCAGAATTAATCTTGGAGCTGCTGTAGTGAGAGAATTCTATAAAGGACTAAGATAAGTGCTGATAAAACTGGCAGTTTTGGAGAGAAAAAGGAGCAATTGCCCATTATTTTGGGGAGTAAAGTATAAATACTTTCTTTATTCTCCACAGTGATAGTCTCATTAAAATTGAGTCACTTGACTACATGCAAGTACTGCATGTGGTCTATTTCTAGAATAATGGAGAGCTCAGATATCCATCTCATTCTTAGGATCTTATATACAGATTAATCTATCTTTTAACAAATGCTTTCTAAATAGTATGGAATGCCTCTGGGGAAGGAAGGGAGAGAAAGAAAATCTTCCTAAAGCTCAAGAAGAGAGGAAGCTATTGCATGCTAAATTACATTTATGTAATATTTCTCTATGTCAACTGCATGATCTGGGGAGAGAAGGAACTGAAATCTACTATGCAGAGGGACATTCCCTTGTAATTTACATATTCCTTAAAATTTCTCACAGAAGATACATATCCTTTACAACAAATCTGAACCTACTGATTCTTGCTTTTACAGACTCCTTAGAAGTAATCCATGTATCATCAGGAACCACAGGTTGAAGTATCTAATATATATATATAATATAATTAATTAATAATATATATATAATTACCAGATTTCTCAGTTGTTTATTTCAGCCAAAGTGGCATCTGCTAGGTACTGCCCTATAGATTCCTTCAAAGAAGCCTTTTACATCATCAAATATGGAGTAAATCTAACAAGTGCATGAACTTGTCATTTGATTGCATCTAATACTGATACTTATTTCCTTTGAGCAATGCTGACTCTTGTCAAAGTCTGTGAAATGGAAAGGAAGAGATGAACCACGCAGCCTCTCAGCTATGATGCCAGAAAACAATATATTTAGTCTTATCTCTGGTAAATACAGCTTTGTAGGCTGCCTTATTTTTGACAACTTTCCCCTTTCTCTGTTTAAATTCATAGTTGCATCCACATGGCATCTTCTTTACCAAGAAGATAGAATATGTTTGAACATCAGAGCTGTCATCCTTTGCTAAGAAACCCATCTGAATAGAGGTGCCTAATTGTGTCTTAGCTGACAGTTCATTATCCAAATTTTCAGTGGTCACCAGCCACTGCTCTTTCAGGGCTTCTTGTGAGTTCTCCTTTATTTGTCTATTCAGATACACCCTATAAGTTATGGATATGTCTAGTGTCCCTGCAGCTCCTGGTCTCCTTCTCCTCTGCTCCTTCTTTTGCTTGCAGAAGTGCTGAATTACTTATTTAGGTTCCACTTTGTAATTTTCTCCTTTGTACTTGAATGATGTACATGCAGCCACAGGTCACATCTTGCTTCTGCTTCTTCCTCCACAGAATGAAAGGGCATTCAGGAGCCAGAAGGACTATAAGTACTAAATTATCCAAGAGACTTTTCAAATCTTTCTCAAACAGAAGTCCCACTGCTCTCACCAAGTCCCCCTCTGAGACTTTAATTTCTTTCCCTAAGCTGCCTTGTTGTCGTTCTTCCTTCAAATGTTACTGACTCCTAGAATAAGATGGAAAGGCTCTCACAAGTTTTTCTCATCAACTTACCTTATTTTCTCCTAATAGCTTTTGCTCCTGTTTTTTTCCTTCCCCAGTGCTGTGTGATAGCATGATTGAACTACTCCCTTCCCTTCCTTCATCCATCTGGTGGCTCCTTCTATTCATGTCCTAAACACATTTTAATGTTCTATGCCCTTAAACTTTTATAATTCTTGTCACTGTGATCCTACTGTCTTTCATCTTGAGTGTCATGCATTTGATGATAACCTCTAACCTTTTCCCACCTTCTACACACCCTCATTATTCCCTACTGCTGTGTCAGAAATGCAGCTCCTGCAACAACCTTCTGCCTGGCAATCAAAGCATGTTTTTACTTCATTGAATCTTTTGACTCTCCCTTCCAAGAAGAAATGCTTCATCCCAACACCTCATCAAGCCAAATCTCTGTCTTTGGTTCCTTTAGTGTAGTCCTCAGTTCCAACCCCATTGCTCTGTTCACTTTCCTTCACTCTTGGTGGCTGTTATCTCCTAGCATGTGGGTACCTCCTTCTTCTCATTCAAATTCTTCCTCAAAGCACATTTTATCAGAGCTGTTGTCACTAGCCTGTCCTCAGCATTCTAGTATTATTTACAGGCCCTTTAATGATAAGAGAAAAAATGAAAAGCAAAACCAAACTGAACATGAACATTGTAAGTCGTCACTTTCTCTGCACCTTCAAAAGAGTCTTTTTGACATCTGTTGTTCTTCAGGATAAAGTAGGACAGTGTTTGTCTTGTAGAGCACCACAAACACCACTGGTGCCTAACAAATGTTGTTAATAACTGTAACTGGCCCTTTCTTCTGAGCAGCCACTTGGAATTGTCTATGTACAGGGGTTGTATAATCAGGCTGCTGTCTCAAGGGGCCTGCTGCCAGCATCTCCATGTCCCCCATGAGCAGCAGGGCATGACTATGTATTAATAATGAGCTATGAGATGCTTGAGGTTTTTTCATCTCCTTGCTAACGAGAAAAAGCCAAAGTAAATGTATGTAAGAGATCCTTGTCTGAAGCGAAGACAAGATGACATTTTCGTGCAGTTCTAAAATTCTCTTTAGACTCTTTGTTTGCATTGTGTAAGAAGCTGCTGTGACAATACACAGTCAATGTGGATGAGAAACAAAGGGGTCACTTATGTGGGACATGAATCCTATTTCCTGAGGTACTCTTATTACACAGTTATTTGCTGGCTGAAGAAGTGGGAGTCTGCTACCAACTTCAGCAGAAGGGGAGTTTGGTCTGCAGCTTCCCATTTCAAAAGCAGCTCAAGAAAAATATTAAGACCTTCAAAAAACGTGGCTCTGCTGCTGAACAAAATAGATTACAGAGAGTAGCCAAAGAACTAGGTGGCTTTCATAAATGTGTGTTCAGCTGCAGGAGAGACCAGATCATTCAGTGGTTTCCCTCTCTCAGCATAAGCCAGGAATTTGGTGGATGGCTTATATGAAGACTTAGGTCCTTGTTTTGCATCTGAATTCCATGGCAGAAAAATGTTTGCCCATGCTTGAACTCAATGTGGATTTTTAAGAGACTTGCAAATAGCTTTTCCCACATCAGACTGTAGCATGTAAGAGCAGCAGCTCCCAGGTGCAGTTCAGAACAGGAGTGTAATAGCAATGTAACAGCCTATTACAGTGGAATATGGACACAACAGGATCAAATTAACTCCCAGCAAGAAGGGAACACTTACAAAGTGTCTCTGAAAGTCCACTTGAGCTACACTAAGATCTTTGTTCTTTAGTAAGAATACTGTTAATTACAAAACTCCCTTCATCTCAAACAAGGAGTTCTCTCTCTGGCTGGTGGGTTTTTTTTTTTTTTTTTTGTTGTTGTTTTGGTTTGGTTTTTTGTTTTGTTTTTGGTTTTTTTGTTTTGTTTTGTTTTGTTTTGTTTTGCTTTTTTGTTGATGGGGTTTTTGTTTGGTTTTTTTCCAAGAGAGGGGGGTGAGTGAGACGAGTGGTTGGTTGAAGATTCTTTTTCCCCTGAGTACTGTTACCAGCTATTCACACACTTGAGCTTATAAAAAAGGCTCATTTTTCCACAGTCTGCACTCTCTTTTCCAAAGATTTAAAACAGAGCAGTGCCAGAAACATTAGAAGCCTCCTTTCTGTGAGACTGCACTTCTTGTTTAGCAAAACAGACTTCTGAACAGATTAGGAGTGCATTTACTGGGGTTTTAAAAGCAGAGAATCTCGTCTGAACGTGACTCTGCCACGTTGCTGTTGTGGTCACTTGTAGCAAAGGAAAATACTCAGTTTTAGTGGCACTTCTTGACCTGTTCCATACAAATCTGAACAGCCATACACAGTTTGGGGAAGCTCTTAGCATTCAGCTTGTTGATGCTGTCTGCAGTTAATGTTGGCAGCGTTCCCAGGAGAGGTTATCACTGCTTTGATCATATATGCAATATCTCATTTCAAAGTGAGGGACAACCCCAAATTTCTACATAGCTTCTAAGGGTGAAGACTACTCCGCTATCAAATGGAGAAAATAATTTCTTTTTGGCAGTGATTTTTTACTTTGTAAAGCAAGTGATAGACTGCTACTTAGGTTTGCAAGTGAGTTTTCCTGTCTGTTGCACATGAAACCTCTTGAGACATTGAACATGAGCCTTTGCCAATAGGTATTAGCATGCTTTGCTTCCCTCTCTTAGGCAACTCTTTCCATTAGATCTTAATACTTTAGGCAAGAGAGAGAAAGCAAGAGAGACAGTGAGAGAGAGCAAATTCCTCTTGAATAACACAGCTTGTTTACAAACCTTCCACAGCCTGAACTAAGCCAATGGGAGGTCTCTAAATTAGCTATTGGAAAAGCATTTCAGGAGGGTTTGTGTACTGGAATGGAATTGATAATAAAAGTTTCTTGTCTGTACCCTGTGAGCTGATTAGCTCAGGAAGAGTACACACAGTGTTACAATTAGCATTCAAAGCCTATTCATCTGTACACTGGCACAGAGAACAGTCTCTGTGGGAGGCTTAACTGGGAGAATTATTCCTTCTTCTATGCTGTTTGTAGTTAGTTGAGCTTTAAAGGATCCAAAGCCTTTAAAGAGACTCGGTCTTCAGGAAATCATTGAAGATGCTAGAAGCTGAGGTGCTTACGAATTGTCAGGTCTCAGAGGAGCTGCTATATTGCTCTCTATAAAGCCTGGCATTTTGCACTACAAAAACATTGTTTAATCAGTAACACATCTAAAATAATGTCAGTAGTCAGGATTCAGTAGCCAAGACAATTGAATGTGTTATATGTGACAATTCTTTCTGCAATGTTGCAGTTGCTAGTACAGATGTGGAAAACCACAAGAAATTGAATAAATTAGTGGTCCTATAGCACTATAGATGTGCCTGTTTTTCCAGGTATAATGATAGGCCCTGCATTTAAAGAAGACATTAAAATTTAAATAAATGGGGCTGAAATACCATGGAGCACCAAAAGTGTGTGATTTCCTAACACGGGGCATTGCATTAACAGTGCTCTTGCATGCAGGTTTATCCAAACAAGAGTTTGAACTTCCTTCTCACCCTTCTGTAACTGTCAATACCAGGGAAGATTGACAGAAACCCACAGGATACTTACACTGCTCCCACTCAACCAAATGCTACATTGGGAATCCCAGACTGCCCTATGCCTGAGTAATGTGCACAAAACAAGCTCCCTTCAGTCCTCAGCTGTGGGCAGGCGTGGGGGACTGCCAGTCCCGCTGCATGTAATTTTCCATTTTTGTCCATGTGTCCTAGGAGCCAAGGTTTTCAAGGACAGCATCTCCATGTGAGAATGGCTGTGGGCCATGTCAGTGCTTTACAAGTTTCCCCTCAACAAAAGAAGAGCCTTCATGCTCTGGGGGGAAGTTGACCTCAAAACTCTCATGAGTTCCCCAAGTCAATTTGGATTTCGTTGTCTTTTGACTTCCAAAAGGTCTTTGTGTCTACTTTGTTACCACAGAGATTATTTGCTCTCCAGCTACTACTTTACTGTCACGTTGCAGGAGCCTGAGTGCTGTGAACACCTGTCCCAAGGGTTGAGAATCCATTCAGGCTGTTCCTGACGCCAGACAGATGTGGGAGCTGGAAAGGCTGCTTGTGCAGCCAGCTTGTCTTTCTACTCTTTGCAAGATTGCACCCTGCCTGCATTTCTTCCCACTAATGCCTCACTGAATACATCTTTGTGTATTAGCAGGATGGTAGCCTCTTTGATAGTCTTTTGGGCTCCAAGTGCTTTTAGCATTCAGAAATGCACTCTGAGCTCAGTCTCAGTCCCTTTCTCGTTATCCTGCTTCTGCGTCTCAGCATCTGCTGAGATCGAGCAATTCCCTTCCTTCATTTATATTTATATTTTGAAGGTATTTATAGATTCAAGCTATGGCCCCACGAGTTTTCTTTTCTCTAGGTTATATTTATAGATCTTTGATAAGCATCCCCTAGTATTTTGTTCTTATCTTCCAATGCTTATGTGCTGATTGTAAGCAGTTGCTTTGCTGCCTCCCCCCCTGCCCCGCCATGATTTTGCTCTGCATTATTCCAAATGTAGTGATTCTAGGTCTCATTTTAATGTAACTATATTAATTGAAAATGAGGCAGCCCCAGTAGATATAATACATAATCCTTCAACAATCCAGCCCCTGTAAAATAATCTTAAATGGTTTCTATTTTCCTACCTTTTAGAAGCTTGCTGCTGTTTCTTCTGCTGCCTGGGACAGGGCCTGTCTCTAGCTGTCCTTACAGCACTCAGCACAGTGGATTTCCACTTGCCTCTGGGTTCCTTCTCTTGTTCTGTAATGTGAGATAATTAGAAACAAAGGCAGCAATGACTGAAGAGTGAAGAATCACGTGTAAAGCCAGAATCTCACCAGCTCTGCTTTTGTAAAACACTTAATTTTCACACTGAACATTCCCAAACTGCTGTAACTGTAAGAGAGTTAGAATTGAAGGTGATAATGATATGGACTGGTGCAGATTTCCCTGAACCATACGCAAAATCAGCAATCTAGGCTCATAAATTAAGTTCAATAGCTGTGAAAGTGCCTTGAATTATTTAGCTTACTTGTCCAATGAGAACTGAAAATTATTAAACTCTTGCCAACTGATGTATGTACAATTTTTTTTTCACAGCACATTTTTCCTTGTGTACAGTTGGCATATTTTTAGACAAACATGGTCCGTCATTCTTCTGCCCTCTGACTTGTTTGGAATCTTTTTTATAGATTTTTCTTCCATTTCCCCCAAATAACTTTTCTCTAATTTTGCCTCCAGGTTTCAGACAGTGCTTTGATTGTATCTTCATGAGCATTCTGACCTTAAAATATCTTGACTTAAGAATTTGTCTGTGTGATAATGCAAGCTAGATTCAAGAAAGAAGAATATGATTTTCCTCTTAGTTTGCTGGTTTTTTTAACTTCTTGGAACAAGTGGAAACTTAACTTGTTCCGAAACAACTGGGGATTTAGTTTACATCTGCCTGGGCTTTCCTCTGGTGAGAAGGCATTTTCTTAAACAAGTAATATTGAAAAGGAGACACTGCTGCAAATTCAAATAGTGGTAGATAACAGGAACTTTGTTATGCAGTCTTGCTTGTTTTAGGAATGCCCTTCTCTCGTTATCACTTAGTGGCTCCTGATAATTGTTGAAAAAGTTGATATTTACATGGGGCTTACAGAATCAAGAGATATGTGGCATATTAGAAGGATTCTGTTCTCTTAAGCATGTTTTTCAAAGGTTACCCTAGCCCAGAGCAACAAAGCTTAATACGTGCTTGTTGAAAGGTTTGATTGGTTTTCTTTTCTATAACCTCAAAAAGTTTAACCTTTTAAGTGAGTAAATGCATATATTCAGCATGAATATATTTCATTAATTTATCCAGAATATTTCAAGGAACAGAGTAAGATCATTTGTCACAGCAGAGGAGAGGATGGCAGAATGATTCTATCAGTGTGCTGCTGAGCCTGGACATCCTGTGCTGTTTTCACTTTTTGTGCTGCCTTGTGTCTCTGAGTGAGGGTTTGGGTTAGAAAGCCATAAAAGTCCAACAGGGTGGAATAAGCTGAAAGCTTGGAAACTGAAAACCTGCAATTTCAGTGACTAGTACACCTACTACTTGTAAGATTAAGTTACACTGTATAGGGGAACATTTCTCTGACAGACTCTTTACACATTTTACATGTATATTTTATAGTAGGGTGAGCAGTTTCCCAATATCACCATCTAAGGCTGCATTTTAATAGAGTCACTTCTTACGTGTGCAAGAACATAATGGCCATCATGCACAATTTGCAAACAGGTCATTGCTGGAAAACCTGAAGGATGTTTGAGGCATTTTAATTCTGCTAGTAGGAGCAATAACATAATGACGGTAAATAAGATCATTCCTAGATGAGGAAATGAGGGATTACTTGCCTAATAAGCCATTTGTATAAGGAAATGCTTATTCAAGGTTGAAAATGTTTCCAAACTTCAGCAAAAATCTTGGAATAAAAGCCTCCAATCTGCCGTCACTTTATCTTCACAAATCTAAGATGCTGCTGTACACTTAAGGTGTGGAGATGCTGTGTGAGCCTGTCTGCAGCTAACAAAAGCCAAAGCCCCTTTCCCCCCCTATTAGTTGTTGAGAAGTGGTAACCTAAATTTGGAAGAAATTAAGTGTGCTATCACTAAGGGATTTCCAAATGAGCATTATACTAGTGACTGTAAAAGCCACATGTGGCACAGTGAGAAAACACATAAATCCCCTTGTTTTATGCTGTTACAGCTTTGACAGGGCCCCTCTTGGGATGGTTGGTCCTAAGATGCATTAATTATAGCACTTAAGTTCAAATGTTCATTGGAATAGAGGCATGAACTGACCTTTCCAGAAGGAAAAGGTTAATGTTGAAAAACACTGATTTCAGCAATCCATCTTCTCAAGGTAACCCCAGAGTTTATGGTTTGCTTAACTACACAGTGTTGCTGTTCCCTTGAAAAATAACTTTCTCTCTGAAGTGATCTATGTAGCCAAACCAGTGTTCCCACTTATAAACTGAATTTTAATTGCCTGCTGTGTCTCTCTTATGTCTTTGTCACCTGAGAGGATGGAGCAGATGTTTAAATGCATCTGCATCCTAGGTGCTGCTGAGGTGGCAGACAGAGAGATGTTGTCATAAAATCTTCATGGTAGTTCTTGCCTACAGTCATTCTGGGAGGGGTCTGACAACAGTGCAATGCTTCAGGAGATGACTGTAAATGGGATAATGGGATGTCCATATCCACTTGGCATCAGCTTTTCAAGTTACTCCAATTACATAACAATGATGGTAATCAGACAACCATGTCACATCAAGAATGTTAATTGGGTGTTGAGTAGTAAATCTGAGCAAAGGAGAACTTGGGATCAGTATTAGGATCAATTCTTTACAGGGAATCTTTGGAGTAGACCATCTATGGAGAAACCATGGAAACTTCGCTTCAGTCACCTGAAGCAACTAGACAGGGCTCTGGAGCAACGTAGAAATTTATTTTCTATTGACAATTCAGAAGCATCAAATGTATTATCTTACCTAGCAGCTGGTGTCTGTGCCTGATATCCTCTGATTTCTTTCCCAGGAAAGGAATCCACCTGTGGGGGAAGAGGACTTGGTGACTGCCAAACCCTTGGAAGTGCCCCTCCTGGCTGCTCTGTTGTTCTGCATAAAGCAAGACCTGCATTTGCAGTTCCTCCTGCTCTGGCTTCAGGTAACCCAGCCTGCTCCTTTCCAAATGGGAGTACAATGGGTGTGTGTGGTATGGATGGAGTACAGACCACTACACCAGTCCCACATGTTCAACCGAAATGCCAATACAAGGGTATTTCATCAAGTCGTGGTGCTCTATGGCAAGAAAGATCATTTCTCCATTCATTGCTTTGCCTTATCTTGCTCTAAATGAATGGGACTAATGGTGCTTCCAGCTCCTTCTATCAGGAGGTTCTTTTGCAGTTTAATAGAGTGCCAGGACAACCCTCCTGATACTGTCTGACTTACATTTTTCATTGCTCAACTTCATCCAATTAATTTTACTTTAAAAATAAATCCTTTATGGTTTTGTGTTTTTACAAGCTCTGAATATTTTTAGATTGTTCTTGTAGTCCCCAAGTAGCCATTACTGGGAAATATTTTGTTCTCTTTTTTTTTGGAAACTACATGCTGCATTTAATTGTAAGCTTGTGATTACTATGATGATAATAAAAAGTCATTTAAATTAGAACTGATTGGAAATTATAGTCATGGGACAGGAAGCCAACAGGAGCAGTAGGTCAAATCCAGTAAAATTTTTAGGTTTTCATTAGTTTTCAATGAAACAACTGTTGGCATTGGTGTGAGGCTGGAACTCTATGAGAGAACTAAAACCCTGCATTAGGAGACAGGATCCCAAATGCTTTGCTGGACACAAGACTTTGTATTTCCATATATTGAAAGTATTTTTATTTTATGAAAGTATGTGAGAGCAGGAAGCAGCATACATGGGGACAGACATTTTCACTCAGGGCTCTGGGGGATCACAGCTACTCATCATGGGCTGCAGGCTGTTGCTGTATCTATTTTCTCATCTGTAGGTCAATGACCTTATAGAATGTTTGAAAAAGCTTTGGCAACAGATGAAGGCAAAAGAGTGCCTTGATCTGCCCAGGCCTACAGCAGTTCAGGGAAGGAGGACTGTCACAGAAGACAGCTTTCAACAAAAAGTAACATTAATTAGCCCAGTGTTTTATTTCTTACATGTGTGTAGTGGCATTGTGACAGTAGACATGTCTACACCACTACTTCTGTTAAAAGACTTTATTATATGCCTAGGAAATTGAGGTGAAAATCTCCTTTTTGAAGCTGCTAAAAGGCAAATTGCCAGCCTGAACAGAAAACAAGTGGCAACCTGGCTTGCAAACCAAGAGGCCTACAGCTTACAAAAAGTGCCAGGAAAGCTTTTCAAAAGGAACAAAGTGGTATGGCACCACACAATGGCAGGATGGCTTGGTGGTGTGCAAGAGATTTCCAAACACTATGACAGTGTGAAGTACATCCTAGCACAGATGGACAAATTATCCAGGCCTGACTGAGCCATTGGTCTAGAAGTCAAAAGGGGTTCTGAAATAACCAGAGCCTTCAAAGCAGTTTTTAGGAGGTGGTGCATGCCTCAAAAATTACAGACTTTAAACCACTTTAAACCAACCTTTTAAAAAGCTGATAAAACAGTATAGTGTTCACAACTGTGTTATCTGCAATGTTAATTTTCATACCCAATGCTCCTATGTTACCATTCCTACACAGGCAGGATCCATCATCCCTTGTACGACATGCAAAACACCTAACTATCTAAACAATATGGCAAGACTGCCTTGTGTGACTGTTCCTGCATCTGCAGGAACAGTTTATACTGACATCTTGTCTATCACTTTTGTCTGTTTCGCAGCAGAAATGACACAAAGGATTTATGTATGGTCAGGTCCTCCACCACCAGGTCCTCCTCCACCGTCTGTGGTGCCAATCAACACAGCAATACACACAGATTTTGCCTTTGGATGGATCTTCAAATCAGGAGATCCCATAAAAATCTTCAGGACTGTTTGAAATCCCATCTCTAGAGCTCTGGTGTTGAGTAGTCAAATGCTTGCTTGTGCTGCTGTCCAGAAGTTCAGAGAGTCTACCTGGTCAGCCTTCAGTTGACACAGTGTTAGTTGGCTGTCTCTCCATTCCAGAGAGACTGGGGAGTTCCTGTCCCAGCCTGCCTGAGTAGCTGCTCTTTCAGAGCCAGGCAGCTGAGGGATGATGCTGCCTGGCTGGTGGTGCTGGGGCTGATCAGCTCTGCCATACACTGGAAGGTGTAAAGAGAGACAGCACGGTCAGCAGCACAGTCACACACCCCTGGCGCAAAAGAGACCAGAGCGCTGCCCCGTTCCTCCCAGGGCAGAGCAGCTCTAGCCAGGGGGATCCAGGAAGAACCAGGTTTCCTCTCACCAGTGCCCAGGCCAGCCCAGCCATCGCACCCATATGTGGCTGCTCCAAGTGAAGCAATGTTGGTGCATGCCTTTGGAAACACAGGAGGAGCAGAGGAGCACGTGTCATGGTCTGGGAAAGCAAATAGGTTGGTGGCCATATCACCCAGGGCAGGCAGAAGGGAAGCTTCCCAGCAAGGGAAGCTGTCAAGATCAAAGTTGCCCAAGTGCAGGGTGCAGAGTGCTTGGCAGAGGTCCCTGAGCTGACCCCAGCTGTGTGCCAAGAGACCTTGCTCCCAGAGCCACCGGTGCGGTGAAGAGCCTGGGCATAATCCCAGGGGCATCCTCCAGTGCATGGAGGAACATGTGATCAGTGCTGACGGAAACATTTTTTCCGTCTCCCTCTCTGCAAGGTCTTCAGAAATCTGGCCAGACCAGAACTAAAACAATCTCAGGGCTTTAAGGCTTGTGAGTACAATTTCACTGTTTAGTGGCATTATTTGTGTTACTTCTGGAGATCAATCGTAGGGAGAGTCTTCTGTTCAATTGTCCTGTGTAATTTCTTGTAGGCCAAACTGAATTTTAAAAAATGGATGACATTTCAATGATTGCTATTTTAAATAGATATTTTTTTCCTGACTAATTTTTTTTAAGATTCCTGCTTTTCAAAATCCTTTTTCATTTGACATTTTAACAAAAAATAAAATTTTCATGAGAAATGTTCATTTTCAATTAGTCTGGTCAGATGACACAAGCTTTCCATCAAATGCAGTAATTTTAAGATGAGATGGAGAAATGTTGAGAAAAACAACATGTTATTTTTTCTATTTATTAGAAAAAGTAAATTAGAAAAACACAAAATATTTTGTTCTCACAACCAGGCAAATATTTTTAAAGAAGTCTATGCTTGGTTTGTTCCTTTTATTTCAAGGAACATGTGACATTGTTTTTATGACATTGTTCATTAAAAATGAAATATGTTTTTATCCTCTTTTCAGGTTCTCTGTTAAGCAGGATTGGCAGGGTACTGGAAAGGGTATGCTCCTGCTTCTTGGACTTCCTCCTGTCTGGCATTTCATGCCCTGAAGCACAGTAATTTAGATACCTCTCTTCCATTGTCACTGTTGCACTGCCTCTAATTTCAACCATGGTTTAAAGTGCTTTAGTAGCTGTCTTGGTGCTATTACAAATTCCTGGAGACTCAAACTTACTAGAAGCTTGTCCATAAAGGAAAAGGTGCCTGGTTTGACTCTTTCCAACAAGAGAATATTTTTAATTAGAAACCTCAAGAAAATTATTATGTGGCACTTCAGGACATGCAAAAGATACCAAACAATGTCTGGTTTAGGACCCTGTGTAGCGTAGGCACTGAGATTCAGGAAATAGCATGCTGCTGCATTGAGTGTTGTGGTATGGTCCCCTTTGCTGTCTCTACTTTAACATTTTAATTTCTTACTGTTATTACCCAAGTTCTTCACCCAAACCAGAATTTCTCACTATGTAAGTTATACAGAAATGATTACCATGCCAAGTGCTGGCAGTGTCCCAAGGTTTTCTGCTATGTCAGGACATCAGCTCTCTTCTTCTTGAAAAGACCTAAAATTAAATGCATTTCCCCATTATTAGTTCTTGGAGAGCTGGCAACACTGACCAGAGTGATCTTTCTGTATTAGACCTTTCAACATTTTTGTGATCTTTTCATCGGGTTCTGCAAGGTGCATTTTGCTTTGCTCAGATTCTTGTGCTTAAAACCTGTTTCTGTAATTGAGTGTATATGAAACTTTTTTCCTTCTTTAATTTGCCATGGTCTGGCAGTAAACAAGCAGATGCTTTGTGTCACTGGATAAACTTAAGTAGCATTTTATTGTCAGAAGTTAAATGGGAATGCCCAAAGCATGAAAAGAAACGAGTATTTTACTTTATCTGCAGAATTAGAAATAATATAACAAATTGCATCCTTCTGCATTAATGGTATTTATCACAGGTATGATTGGTCAAATCATAATGCAGAATGGAAATCCTGTACAATGGTGCAAGTTGCTTGGAACAATTTATTTGCTGGGCTTTTGCATTTCTTTTAGCTGGTTGTTCTAATGGAAAACACACCCTTTCTACTTACATAAGTATCTTCCCAACAGGCACTTTCTTGCTTCAATGGCAATAATGACTTCTTTCTATTCCAGTCTCTGGAACTCTTAAGGGTATTATTTTCCCACAAGATCACTGAGTTAAATTGCCTGCCATGACACAACTGAAAATTATTCCATTCCCAAAGAGCAAGAGTGAAGCACTTCTCATAAAAGTAGCAATCCTTTAAGGGTACTTGAAGTTGCATCTTTTGGACCACTACTTATGGAAAAATCGTTCCAGGGATTTTTGCCATTTATTTTTGAGTATTTTTTAGTTAGTTTGTAGTTAGTTTTCATTTAATTTTGTCTTGCATCTTTGGATAAATTGCTGACTTTTCTCCAAGCTTGACCAGTACTATATTGAAGATGATATGCAACCAGCCTTTTTATTAAAACTTGAAATATGACCATCAGGAGGTCAGACCCTGAAGAACTGTATTTCTCTCAGCTTTTCTCATTAATTACATAATGGACAGATTGAATGACTAAACTTTTGAGGTGGCTGTTACGCGTTTTTCTGGGGTTTCTTTTAGGAATGGAAGAGAAAAATTATGTAACTGCAGAAAAAAAGTGGGAAAAAATTTTAAGCACTTGAATTCAGATTTATAAATTGTTTCACCAGAAGTAATAGTGATTCATACTTTCATTTCTTTTACAGGGGATAAATCGGAGGTGTTTTGGCTGAGGAACAACTCTTCCCTGGGGGAAAAAAAGGCCAAAAGCCAATTCACAGAAAGACAGGTTGAATACTAGAACTCAAGATGACAATCTGACAGCCACTTGGCATCTGCTCTCAGATGGCAGCCAGCTGGCTTCTCACAACAGTGTGTGCACCAGCAACATTGTTAGGAAGAGCTTGCTGAGAAAGGCAAGGCAGTCCCTGCTTCGGCGTGACACCTCCTGCGAGGCTCCTCCTGTGCACAGCCCGGTGTGTCGGTGCGTCACAGCGGGGCTGCTCTGGCACTGCTGCCTTTCCCCACAACATCTGCACCCCCTGGCACCCCTAAGGAATCACCAAATTACTGATGGGGGCTAATCAGCATCAACCACCTGATTTTCTGGCCTTCATCCTGCTAATACACAAGGGTTTATAGCTTTATGCAAGGCAGGGCCAGCCATTTGACTCAAAGGACAACGAGACTGTCGGGTGAAGGCTTCAGAATGTTGGCTCTGTGGACTTGGAATTGCACTTGCTTGCACAGTACCTTGCAGAAGATGAACCCACCTATCATTTTGATTCATAGTGGCAGTATGGATTTGATTAGATATTTTGCTGGGAGACAGCAAAATTTTCCATTCTTGTTCAGCTTGAGGACAGGTTGAAAAACAGTTGCCATACAAAGCTGCCAAGCTCTGCTCTGTCATGGGAACACCTTGCAGCCCTCTTATCAGGCCCCACTGACTACAGTGCTGAAAATGTGCCAGTGCTGGTGGTGTGTACTTCACTTGTGTGTAAGCCATTGTTCCCGGCAGGGATAAATATAAGGGCAGGGAGAAATGCCTGCATCTACAGACAAGGACAGTACTGCATCAAGAATGGACCTAAACAGCTGCCAAATGTGTATCAACTTCAGGTCTTTTTCTCTGTCCTGTCTGCACCAGCTTTTTCAAGTGCTCTTGTTTTTGCTCTGAGAATTCCTGATCTATCTCTGCTTTACTGATAGCTGTCACAGACACACAATCCACCATCTTAAGTATTTGTGTGATCATGAATTCAATGCAGAACACTGAGAGCTTTCCACTTCTGGCAATTAACTTGAGATAAATAAAAGTGGTAAGAGGAGGCATTAAGTTACCCACCTGCAGAAAACTGGCTCTCTGCTGAGTGCTCTTGACAGATGAGTGCATCTGAGGAAGTGCTAATTGCAATATACTCCTTAACGGTTTTTATGTTGATGCACAAAAGATTGAGAAAATGGGAAGAAAATGAAAATGCCTCTGTCTTTTGAGTCACAGTGGAAAATATACAGGAATTGGCCTCTCACACAAAGAATATGCTAAGAACAGGGGAACAAGCAGAGGGTTGGTGCCATGAATAGAAATCTCTGTCTGTGCTCTGGCCATGGTCCAGACTGCATGACATAGTGTACCTGATACGGTGCCCATTTGGATTGTTTATATAACATCATAGGTGCAATGAGTAATGCAGGAAGATGCTCTGTGTGACCCCAGAGTCTCATGTTGAGAGTGAGACAGACACAATACGAAGGTTCATTTTTGATGCATGCACAGGAAAAAGCAGCACTGGATCAGATGAGGAACAAAGCTCAGGTAAAGAAGCAAGTGCTGATCTTGGCCATAAAAATGACATGAAAAAAGACAAAGGATTGCTAGGTGGGCACAAAGTGCTGTGAAGTAATGGAGCCAAGGGTGAGGACTGAGAGTGCAACAGAAGGAATGGTAGGAATGGTGAGATTAGACAGAGCTATGTGTCTCTAGGAAATGAAGTTACAAAGACTGTGGACTTGGAAGAAAACAGGAAACTGGGTTATAGGAGTGGTGGACTGTAATATACATGTATAATATGCAGCTGGTACTTGGTACACAATATTTTTGAAGGCATGGGCAAAAAACAAGAGACAGGATAAAGGCATAAGTGTCTGGAGTAGATGCAACCAGTGCAGTGAATGCCTGACATGATGGGAGCCATGTGAGCTGGTGGGACTGCTAACCCACGTGGGGTCAGTTGGCTTGGGATGAAGCAGAGTTCATCAAGTAGGAGGGAAATGCAATGTGCTGGCATCCCCATGGCCATTACTGATGGGAGTGGTGAGAAATCCATAGCCCCACACTTATCCTGCACCCTTCTTCCCCAAAAACTGCACCAGGTGCACCTCTTGTCCATAGCGCTATAAAGACCTCAAAAGTGAGCGCAACAACAGCAGATTGAAAATATATCTGAATTTAACTGCAACAGAGCTGCATTTAACTCACTAAACCAAATGATTCCCTGAAGGACAGTATCACAATTGTGCAATTTCCCACCCTTAAAAGGGAAAATGCATGCTGTATGGTCCAGAAGGCACAACAGGGAGAGTAGATGTAATGTGCTGGAGACAATTGCTGTAAACCTGCACTATCTCTGCTCCATGTTATATTGCAGTAATTATTTTTTCCTTCATAGAGAAACCTTTAAAAAGTCAAAGAACAAAGGCTTTTTGCCAAAGATATAGCAGATCCTTTGGCTCTTCAAATGCTACCCCTTTGGAGAAGGGAGAAATGCAGCCAGGATTGCATGTGGCAGCTCAGGAATATCTGGGAAACAGCACAAATGTTCACAACAACCTCTGACCTGCTGCACAGAATCTGCCCCATGCAAACCAGGAATGATGATTACAACACAGACCTGGCGTCAGCCAAAGAGCACAGCGTGTTCAAAAGTCTCATTTACAGCATGATTTGGGTCAGTAGAAACCAGGAAGGAAATGGTTACGTGAATGTTTCTTCACTGTATTGTTTACAGGATACACAGGGAAATTTTTGGCTTCATATTTGGGTAGTTCAAAAGGCAGAGCCAGCATAGTTGAGAAGAAGAATTGGCAGCACTGAATTTGGCCATAGCAAAGGCAGATTTCAGTGCTGACTGCCAGAGATTACGTCTTTGTTCATCCTTTCAGTGGCAGTTCTGACAGGCTCCCACATCAAATCACTCCAGCTCAGGCCAGAGAGCTATTCTGGCAGGGTTTATCCACTTACATAAGCAGGGAAAAGATGAGATGCGACCTTGACTGGCATAACCGCGTTGGGAGCAGCCTCCAGTTCTGAAGCAGTTTTCTTGGCAGAACCATGCAGTTACCCGGATGACCTGGTTTGTTTTGTGAGGCTTCTAATACCTCTATTTTGCATTGTGGCTGTACTGTGGGCTGCCTGCACAGACCTGCCTGTGGCTCTCAAGTCTGGATTTAGTGGCCATTTTAGCCTGACTGGAGTTTCCTGGAGTGGGACAGCACAAAATATTGTTTCTCTACTGCATGTATTTATATGGTGGCAATGGAAAATATTACAGGGTGTCAGATGGATAAAATTTTCTGTTACAAAGAGCAGAGATATTGCAGTAACCCATATCACTGTCCTGTTGTTATACAATGTACTTTGACAGAAAGTTCAAAACATCTTTTAGACTAGGATTGATGAAGGAAGGGCCAGCATCATTCAAACAATATTGGATTTAGATTTTCAAAAATCAGGATAAACTATTCTTCCAGTGGCCTAATCCTATTTGCTTCATTAAAGGCCTGCTGCATTGCAGGGAGCTGCAATTCAGGGTAGAAAATTCTTCAAACAGAAGAAAATGGCTTTAGCCTTTTGTGTGCGAGAAAGAGGGCAAAGAAAAGATTATGGAAGACAAACTATGACACATTTGTTTTGAACCATTTAAACAGCTCTAGGCATGGGCTGTATTTTTCAGTATTTTCAAACATATTTTTTTATGTACTACAATAGAACTAGTAAGGAACTGGTATCATTTGATGCTTCTATTTCTGTACAATGGTGGTTTACTAATTATTTATTCCATGTTTTTAACATAAATTCATGGATCAGTAAAATAACAAATTGAGCACAGGCCTGAAGAGTTCTAGGTTATTCTCCTGACTTCTACTTCATCCTTTCTTTCCCATCTCATCAGACTTGGAGAAGTAGACAATAGAGAAAAGATGGAATGTCAGCTGGAAAGAACTGGTAATGGCCTCTTGCCTGGGGACGGTAATTTGTTAAGCTCTCTCCTGGGATGGGTGCTGATTAATCACAGTCCTTGTGAACTGAGCCTGGTCTGTTCTTGATCAAGATATGTGAATATAAATTAGAACTTGAGGATCTCCAGAACAGAGAGTTGGGAATTTGCTTCATCAGTCCAGGTAAACTAACTCTAGCCTATGGTTATCATCCACAGCTATGAATCCCAAGTTGATTTTGAGGAAAATACAACAATTAAAATTCTACTTAATTTAATATACCTGAAGTTAGATCAAGTTCCTTTGATGCCTCTCAGTAGAAGAAGACCAGAGCACTTCTCAGTGTTGCACTTTGACTGTAAGACTTTCATAATTATTTGTCAGTCATGGCCAGCATTGAAGCCAAACAAGATCCTTTATAATCACAAAACATTTCAGCTTATTCACTACCTCTGTGTGTTTCAACCACAACTTGCCACCATTGGGCTCTGAGATCCAAGCAGTTGCAATGACTACAGATGCACTGAATGTTGCCAGGGAAAGCAGGAGGAGGAATTGAGCCTCAACACAGACTTATTTTTAAAATTAAATCCATGAAAGAGTGAAAAATGACCTCAAATCTTTTTTCTTGGCCCATTATTTTCCTCTGAGATGAATAAATAAAACAAAGGTTGTGCAAGAACTATTGTATTTTCTAGTTTAACTTCTATTTTAGGTTATTCAGGGAGGCAGATGCATGTAGTCTGACAGGAGGCATTAAGCTCAGTGAACATTTTTCAGTTCAAAAGCTTAACCCCCCCTTTAAGCAAAATATTTCCAAAAGAGGAGAGTGAGCAATTACCTGTTGCAGCAAACTTAGCAAACGTTTTTTGATACTCATGGCACCATTTTTCCTGCACATCAAAGAAAAATATCACTCTTCATTAAATATATCAATTAACTTATCACAGGATCTAATTGATATTTCAATTCCAGCAAATAACATGCTTGCTTTTTTTTGTTCTCCAGCTGCATAATATCTGACAGCTCACTGAGCAGTCAATGTTGTGGAGAAATCATGATCAGTTTTGTAAAGTCTGTCAATCATTCAAATATTCAAGTTCTCTTTAGACCGAAAAAGTTTCCGAATTATATTAGATATTGTGAGTTTCAGTCTCAGCCAAAGCCAGAAATACACGAGAAACAGAAACACCTGAACAAAAATTTTCTAACTAATTTATATACATTTTGAGCTCTGAAAAAGATAATTCAATTGATTGATTCATTTTTAGAGATGGTTATCTCTTTTTTAGCAGGAGCTTCAGGATTTTGATGTGAGCAGAGGCAAGATCTTGTTCCTGTGTATGTGCTTCAAGTGGGAGTTCAGCCTGGAGTAGTCAAGGCTGAAGGACACAGTTTGTTTTTTAAAGGGCGGGAGAGGAAGAAACTGGAACAGATTAGATCTTATTCCAGAATTTTGAGTTTACACATTAATTGCCCTGTGACAAAAAGGGTGGCAACCACTGTGGAAAATGGTCTGACATTTGCTTCATTTTCTGTAATTCAATGTGATTTCTGTGCAGGCCTGGTGCTGGGGTCTCTGCCAAATTAAAGTAAGAAATCTCACCTAGATGAAATGTAACCTTCTGACAAAGTATTTGATTGAGGCTTAAGAGATCTGGACTCATTTCCAGGGCTTTCACCTGTACACATTCCTCCTAAACTCACATTCTTAACTTTGCTATGGGGGAATAGCATGACTGGATGATATGTGATAGAGTCAATGTTTGTGTGGTGACAGGTCTTTAAAAATGCAGAACAGCAAAACAGCACCACCTCCAGAATCTAAAATTAATCTAACTATGTCATAGAAAGGCTGCATAAATAGCGAGGTTTTTTCTAGGTTTGCATATTTTCTATTAAATAAAGACTGAATTTTTTTCCATTCATTTACGTCTGGGTTATCCCAGTTTGAACTGCACTAAGAAATGTCATTGCCACAGGTCAAATTAATGATTCCCTGGATAGATGGCTGAGTCCCTAACAGAAGGCACAGTGCTGATTCTACTGTGAGAGTCATTGCTCTTGAAATGTGGTGGATGGTGAAGACGAGGCAGGGAAATATACTTGCATTTGGACTTCAGACAACAGCTCACATTTTGCAAGAGAAGTTTTTAGAACATATTGTTGTATTTATTCTGTTCTCTGTGGAAAATGTTGTAAGGAAAAAATGTAACTTATCTCCCTAGGTGATTTCAGGTCTTAATTCTGATCTTTTCTCTTGATTTTTCTTAAAGTCTGGAAGGATTAACTTTAAGGGTTTAATTTTAGTCTAAAGTCTTTTAAATCAACTTGTAAGTCTGTGAAATGGCAACCACTGTTTTTTAAAAATTTTCTTTCCCCTTTGTCAGAACATGTTTTTTCTCATATTCTTCTCTTCAGTGTATACACCATTAATGTAGTTAAATCATCTCACTGGCTTCAAAGATTCCCTCACTGTCTCCATGGTCCTACTAAACTTTAAGAATCACAGGTCCCAACTGAAAAGAGTATCCTCCATTTGTTCTTGTGCCTTTCTTTGTCCTATTTCTGTCCTTTGTTTTCTCCCCAGAAAGCTCCAGGCTTGATTAAGTTGCCATTTTCAGAACTGCTAGAATTGATGAAATATGATAATAAAAACAGTGGGTTGCTAGTGCAGAGAAGCTCCTTATGTTTGATATCATGCAACAGTGGAAGGCCCTCACCTACATTCAGCTTTGCATTCCACCTCCCAAACCACTTCTCCTTTGCAGAGGAAGGGCCACATTATTCTGCTTTAGTGCTTTCCACCAAAACTGGGTATCTCATTCTGATGTCGTTCATTTTGTGTCCTCCTCTCCCCCTCTTCACGTTGCCTTTGGTCAATGGCCTGCTGCTACTGCCTGTGTCCTTCAGGCTGAAGGCTGGTGTCCCAGTGCCTGGGGACCTTCCCGTGTCCCAGAACACTTCACTCCACATCAGTGGGTGGTAGTGGTCCAGGTTTTTGGCAGAAACTCAGGTTTTTGGAGATGCAAAGCCAATGATGAAGATGCCATCTATAGTTAAAATGTTGGGTGGTAACTGGAGCTGGTGAGCAGGCTGGACTGCATTCAGCCTGTGAAAGATGGCTGATGAGAGTCATGGACATAGGCTGGGATCCCTGATTGCAGTAGGGTCCAGGGGAGCAACAAAGACTCTGATGGGCCTTGAGAACAGGGACTTAGGAGCAGCCACAATATGCAATATCTGCAAAGGCCCTGGTGCCAGGGCTGGGGGAGGACCTAAGCAGTCCTTCCGAGCTGCCTTTGTCAACTGGATGCTCATCTTGAGACCTACTTAATGAGGCTAAGCCAGGAATTGTTTTGACTGAGTGTCTGAGCTGGAATTCTTTGAATAAAATTTTTGTTTTTCTCTGCAGCCTCTTAGAAGCTTGATTATTCCACTAGAGACATTTTGAGACCAATCCCATGAACATATTTTGAGCTTATTAAAAGCCTGTCTTTAAACTGGCGCATACAAGCAGCAATCAATGAAAACTTGGCACTGCTACACTGAACCACATTGTGCTGGCCATAATATTGATGTTTGCTGAATATTTACAGCATTAAAGCAACCGTTCATTTAAAAGAAACAAGTTGGAAAGAGCTTACACTGAAAGCAATAAGTAAATTATATCAAATACCATATGAGTTTTGATGCAGCATAAGTAAATCATTAAAGCTAGCTAGGGCTGTTATGATAAAAGATTTGTCTGAGAAGTTCTGCATAGAAGACAGTGGATTAATGTAGATTTTGGTAGCATAACTTTTTTTTTCCCCTTCCCAAAGAAGTGTTTTCCAGAAGGTAAAGTGATTCAGAATTATGTTGAACAAATGTGCATGAGAGGGTAATTTGGTTTTGTTACATGAGTGCTATGCTTCACCTCATGGATGGATTCATGTCTGTATCTAGAATGTCATTTGACTGCTGTGTGTCATAAAACACAAAGGTTTTCTGGCAAGAAAAATAAATTTGTGCTCAAGAAAAGATGGCTTTTCCTGATTGGCAAAGGCTCAATGTGTTTTCAGGAATGGAGTGCAGAGAAAATCTTTTCCCCAGCTCTGATAACTGATAAATTGTAGCATAAGTTGAAAAATGTAAATTTTTGTGTTTGTTTTGTAAAAAAATAAACCTAAAAGATTTCTGCAACATTTTTATTACTTTACATATATTTCTAGCTAGGCAAGAAAAACATCCTATTAAAGTCCTGTTTTATTTTAGTCTTGAAAGGAAACTCACCTGAAATTGAAAACATTCGAAATGTTACAGTCAGCACTGAAAACTTCTGTTTCAACATGCTTTTTTTATGCACATGTCAAGTGCACTATAATCAGCAAGTAACTGAGCTCTATGTATGTACCTAGGATAAAGTATCAGCTTTTCCAGATGGAGAAATGAAAGACATAGAGCAAATGAACAACTTTCTCAGGATCATACAGTCAGTCAGTCTTGATTTCAGAATGTTCAAGCCCTTGTTTCAACCATTTCACAGGGATTCAATCTAAGGCTAACATTGTTTGTTTCAGGAGTCACATTGGAAAAGACTTTCTCCTGAGTTTATCTGATGCCTACCTGCTATGTATGATGTCCAAAAATATAGTCAGAGCGTAATTTATAAAGAACTTCAAGGCACAGACAACAGGAAATGTCCCACTGTGGCAAGTGCCTTGGTGTGCAAGCTTGTGCAGTGATCTCACTAAAGCCAGTCCATGCTCCAGTCTCCAAAAGTATCAGGTTGAATTGATAATTTTTCTCAGTCTCAGGAGTTCCATGTAATTTCTACTAAAATCTTACTAAGGCATTTATGTAGTCTGTAGCATGTAACTTTTTAATATTGTTTCTTCTGGACTCCATTTTAAGTGACTTGGAGAGTTGGGAAGAAAATCCCTGCCTGTGAAGCAGTGAGGCTGAGTTCACTCACTCCTGGGTGAAATATTCCCCTGCTTATGCCTTGGCAGATGGGAAGGACCAGCCTACGGAATACCAGACTGAGCATGGCGAGCTGAGGAAGAAGAAGCTGTGTTCATTTCACTCACTAATCAAGAATAATCACAGAAGTTCAAAATTACTACAGTAGTCAGTGCCATGACAGCGTAACAAACATGCATTGTAAGGCAGCTAAATAAAATATTTAAGGGAATGCACCTGGCAGTGGCATTTGGTCCTGCAAGGATGGGTAAGTTGGAAATGCAAAGATAAATGGATTCCTCCAGCCTTTGTTCAAGGATTCAGAGTAATAACAGCAATAGCTGACAGTGGGTTTTCTTCACAGCAGGAGGAATCCATTTGGTTCTTACAGCTACTGACAATTCTTCGGTGATTTTTGTTGTTATATTTTTTCTAATCCTATTTGAGTACCTGTTTTTTATGAGATTAATGGCTCGCAGTCTGTGAGACACTTATTTAAGATGCAGGAAGAAGGATGTGTCTGCTAGACACATCTGTGCTCTGCAGTCTAAAATTGCCTCCTGTTGTGAGAGAGAGAGAGGGATAGAAAGAAGTGACTGGAGTACACTTGAGCTGCTAACAAGCTTCTCTGTGATCTTGCCCCTGGAATTTACTAGTTGCCATTTTAAAAAGCAACTTTTACCAAGCTGCTGTTGGGTTGAATTGGGATATTTTCTTTTCTAAGTGGGGCTGTCAAGAGCTATATGGTTTAAGAACTCTTGTTTTCTCTTAAATGATGCTGCACCTGCAATGAAATAATTCTGCTAATTCATTGAGGTCTGTTACAACTGAATTAGAAACCTTTCTAATGGCAAACTCTTTTCCAGGGAAGCTAGTTAATATTAATAATTAATATTTGAATTTATTTCCCCTGGAAGTAAGACACTAACAGCAGTGACTGAAAACTTCCATCAGGCAGGTGTGATGGGCTTGCTCTCTTTCAGTCACACACCGTGTGTCTTTATGGGAGGCACAGAGCCATGGAGGTGGTTTTCACCTAATGCTGCCCTCTGATTTCTTGAGTAGCTGTGATCTGCATTTTGAAGAACTGGTTCTGACAGCTTGCAGGGTCTCCTGGAACTCCATGTTCCCAAAGCAAACTCAGTGTAATGAAAGAACCCTGTAGCAGACAAATGTACAGTAAAGTCCAGCTGCACAATGCCTAATTCCTGATGAAATCTGTAGTGGATGTAGGAACTAAATGTTACCACAGAGCTGGGCCCAGATGGCAGAGAATGAATCTTAGGATCATAGGATTAAGGTTGGAAGAAACTTTTAAGATGATGCAGTCCAACTGTTCACCCAGCGCCACCAGTGTAACCTCTAAACCACTAAGCCATCCCCCAGTGCCACATCCAGATGCCTCTTAAACACCTCCAGGGATGGTCACACCACCACCCCCCTGAGCAACATATTCCAATATCTGTTTATGCATCCTAACAGTATTTTTGTTTTAAATATCTAATCTGAATCTCCCCTGTCTCAGTTCAAGGCCATTTCCCCTGGTCCTGTCACTGCAGGAACAGTAGATGGACTGGCCCCCACCTCACTACAAACTCCTTTCAAGTGGTTGCAATGAGCAATGAGGTCCCTTCAGCCTCTTTTTCTCCAGGCCAAACAAACACAGCTCCTCAGCCATTCTTCATAAGGCATGTTCTCTAGTCCTTTCACAAAACTTGTTGCCCTTCTCTGGACTCACTCCAGCACCTCAATGTCCTTTTTAAAGTGAGGGGTCCAGAACTGAAGCAGTATTAAATGTGTGGTCTCATTGGTGCCAAGTACAGGGGGATGATCACCAGCTCTGGTCCTGCTGGACACACTATTCCTGATACAGACCAGGTTGCCATTGACCTTCTCTGCCACCTGGGCACATGCTGGATCATATTGAGCCAGCTGTCAACCAGCACCCCCAAGTCTCTTTCTGCTGAACAGATCTTCAGCCACTCATCCCCCAGCATGGGATTGTGTGTCCCAAGTGCAGGACCTGGCACTTTGCCTTGATGAACCTCCTGCAGCTGTCCTCAGTCCATTGACCAAGTCTGTCCAGGTCTCTCTGTAGTGCCTTTCTATCCTTGAGCAGATCAACACTTGCACCCAACTTAGTGCTGTCTGCAAATTTACTGAGGGTGCACTCACTCCTCAAATCCAGATCATCAGTAAAGATGTTAAACAGGACCAACCCCAGAGATGAGTCTTGGAGAACACCACTGGTGACCAGCTGCCAGCAGGGTGTAACTCCATTCACCACCACTCTCTGGGCCCAGACACCCAGCCAGTTTTTCACTCATCAAGAAAAGAGGAATCAGGCTGGATATGGGAGAGCTGCTCTATCTGTGCTTGCTCATTAGCTCCCAGTCCAGTTTTTCAGACTGCAAGCCACAAAAAATAAAGCAATATCTTTATCATACCAATTTCACCATATTCTGCACCTGCAAAGGGCTGTGAAACAAGAGGATTGGGGGATTTTTGCTTTTTCCAGCTCATTTCAGACTGAAGTCTGAAGTTGCTGCTGTGTTGTGGTGCAAGGCAGGGTTCCCTTGGCTGTCTCAGAGAGCAGCAGCTGTCCAGCCTCAGTGGTATGGCACCATGGCTGCAGTAGAAGCCTACACAAAATACATGTGACCCTCTTGATGAATGCTTGTTTTCATCATCTACCAGAACCACTGGCAGCAGATTATCAGGATATCAGTCCCATCTGCAGTGATGCACAGGGTTTGCAGAGAGCTTTTCCAGCTACCATACTGACTTATAGATGTACTCTGATGAATGGGCCCATCTGTTCCTTTCCAGAAAGCAGGCATAGATTATTAAGACTGCACCATACCCACAGTTTTCAGAAGAAAAGGAGCCAACTCAAACTTATGCTGCTAGGCCACTGTTTAGAAGATTTGAATAACTTAAAATCAAGAATGTTCTCCTGAACATCCTGGGATATATACTTTCTTTTCTTACAGTCATAGTTTCACAGCCCTCTGTATGAAGCAATTTCGTTTACTCCCTGAAATCAGTATAAATATGACACATCTGATACTTCATGCTATTCTCAACATGCACCTTAAAATGCATGTGTTGCCCTCTGATAACGTTTTCTGGGTGTCACAGTGGGAGTGCCAAAGTGTTTCCAGAGCACACTGATCAGAGTTCAGTAGTCCAGCATAGTAGGCCTGGATATATGACTGTTTGAAAGAGAATAGCAAAATAGGTGCAGATGTATTTATTTTAATGGTGTTTAATTTGATCTGGTCACAGGCATATCCAGTCAATACACATAACCAAAACAGGATCCAAGTTACCGAATACTCCAGATTAGCAAAGAAAAGAAAACGTGTTAACAAGGAGGGAGAAAGTATAAATATTGCTAAAGAGAAAAACAGAGCTTTACATTGAAGTCTGCTAGCAGATGACCTTCCCCATAAAGTGCTAGAGACCCCTGTGAGAACTGATGGTGGCAGTGATTAATTGAATACCAGCCCAATAGAAGAGGAGGTAGTTCTCTTGGTCAGGCAGAATATCCTAACCTGGCATGAGCAACCTCATGAGCAGAGCCTTAGCAGTTTATTTTTCACTGCAGTGTTTTCAGAATTCATATGCTGACCAGCTGTTCATATTGCATAGCCTCCCAGGCATATGGGGATGCTGGTCAGGTCAGAAGAGTGAGAGCAACACAGTGATATTCAAATACTGAAAAAAAAGTTTCTGGAGTGGGTAACTTGGACCCGATCTTCTCTCCCCACTTCTAACATTTTTTAGTTAATATTCCAAGGAACATTTTTCCCCCAAAGAGACCATATTTTATTATAGTTGATTTATACCTGGCAAATGTTTCGCCCTTTCCAAGCAGTGTTTTTCCAATTGTTCTTTTGTTGATTGCAAAAGCACCAGCAAGATATGGCAGTTTACTGAGTGGATGAATACAGTCTGATAAGCTCCAACATTTTGATTATGTAGGATGAAGAAGGGTTTGAGAGGTAGCTGACTAATCAGCAAGGAACAAACCTTCCAAGTTTTCTGAGCACAAAAGCCCTGTTGTAGTCTGAAGGAGACCAAATGCTTCCAGGGTAGGTTCCAAGTGGGATGGAAGGGGAAGAGTGGGAAACTTTCCTTTTTGGGATACATACAATTTCCTCTTTTACATTCATAATACAATTGGGGTAATTGAACTGGATGGGTGCTCTGTTTTCCTTCATAATGATCCCATTCCTACTCTGAGATAAACTACAGGCTTTAGGTCTCATAGTTAGTCCCCTTGGAAACCAGATTATTTCCTTTTGAAATAGAGCACACCAATTATCCTCTAAATAGTTTCGATTATTGTTCTTACCCACATAGCAACAAAAGATGTATTATCCACTCCATCATGTACAGTTGAGCTTCACCCTCAAAGGATACTGGCAGATGTGTGTGAAGGACTCATGCAACAGCCTCCTTCAGCCACATATTTGAGCAGCACAGAAACAGTGATGAGTGGTGTGTTTGGTATATCAGCAGTGGTTACACATAACTGGATTTTCTGTTTATGTATCCACTCAGAGCTGCTGGTGGAGAAACAATTCCTCCTGCTATTGATGGCTGATATATTAAAAAATTGCTTTATTTGGTGTTAGCTCCCATATTGTGGGGCATCTCAGAAGCATCTCAGAAGTTACTAATTATTTAATTTGTGAAGGCATTCATTACTCCAGTCACTATAGATATACATAGAAAATACAGCCCTACCCCAGAGACTGACAGTCTAATGCCTAAACATTTCTGTCTTGTGTGCTTTTCAGGGCAGTAACAGGAATGCAAGGATCAAACACAACGAATTTTATCCTTCATGGGAAGACTTTCAGCCTTCCATATAAAATGCACCCTTTTAAAAGGTGTTCTGTCTTCCTCTGGAAGACTCTTTGGCGATCAAGCAACACAGCAGAGATGGAATCAGCTTACAAGAGTTTTCCTGTCTTTTCTTCTCTCATTACCTGCTTCAATGTGTTTAGTCTGCATTGCAATGGCTAAGATAACACTGAATTACTAAGAAAAGATCCAGTGGGTGTGTGTTAAGCTGCACCTTGGCCAACAGACAGTGAAGTCTGAGCTCCAATTTGGCAGTTCTGTCTCTTCCCTCTTTATTTAAGCCATAGAATCATGGAATGGTTTGTTTTGGAAGGGACCTTAAAGATCATTATTCCAGCCCCGCTGCCAAGGGCAGGGGCACCTTCAAGCACTATGAGCTTCATAAAACAGTTGTTGTGAGTTCAGTGATGCTGTTGCTGAGCTAATCTTTTGCCATTGAAGTTGTGGTGCGAATAAGTGGTGCTGGGGGGTGGGGAAAAAGGAGTTCCTCACTTGCTAAAAAGAGAGTCCTGAAAGCTTCCTGCAGAGCTTGTGAAAAAAGACATTGAGCGTTCATCTTCAGCAATAACCATGTGTAACAAATTTCTCTCTCTCTGGGGTACTTATTTCTGGTAAGACATAATTACCAGTTCTGACTGCTGTCAGTGCAGAGTGTCTTCACCCCCAGTCCTTTACTGCTCTCTTTCTGTGGTGGACAAGCTGGATGGAGCTCGATCACTTACACAAAAGGGCTTTATTTGCACAGAATAGACTGTTTCCCTGCACCGTCATTTTCATATTCAGCAGATGATTAACTTGTCTGGCTGCTTCTCTGACCCGCTGGCCCTGCTCTCCTCCAGGTGAACTGCCGCAGCTGCCACGTGAAAGCAGCCTGCTAATCTCCATCAAAAGAGCTCAATTAGGGAAATGTGGTTAAAATGGCAAATGCAGAAGTGAGAGAGAACGTGTTTGTGTGTGAATATGACATTATACATCAGAGGCCTACAAAAGACTGAGGCGATAATTGCCTGTCGAAAAACCTGGCAAATATTTTAATGCAGCCTGTGCCCTCACGTGGCTCTGTCTGCCTCGCTTGGTGACAAGCATTGCTCGCTGATTCCTTTCAGCCGTGTTCCCTTGGCTCCTGCCTCACAGTCATTTGAAACCTAGCTAACACGAGAATGAAGGGGCAGATCATTCCAGTAAGCATTAATTACCTGACAGGAATACCTGGGTATTCTGTTAGCCAAGCTTGGTGTGCTCCTTTTAGCCTCGCACACTTCCTAAGAGCAGTTAGAGGTGTTTTTAAAACGCTAATGACTTTGTTCTCCTTGAGATGTGTTGATTTTTCTTACAGTCCCCTCTACTGATTTTCAAGGTACTGTAAATGTCCCCACGGTAATTGTGAACTGACCAGAAGTGCTTGATATTGAGCTCTTTCCCTTTAATTACCGTTGAAAATCCCAGCCTGCATTCTGAAACTATTTTCCTCTATACACATGTGGCAACATGCATTTTTGCTCAATAGACAGATTCAGAGGAGCATCTCACCTCTTTGGAGCACATCAAATGGCACTCAGTCCAAACATGTATCTTTGAGACATAAAAAGTTGTCTGGGTTAAATTAAATTTTCATTTTAAAATGGGAAAGGGAAAATGGTTTTAAGAAGGGTGGTGAAAGTACAGTGACTCCTAGGGAGAATACCTATTTTCTAATTAATTAAGCAAATTATTCTACTTTTGAACTCCACATGTTGGAAAGCACTGTTTGGGATAGGATTCTGTAGTATAAATAATTTTACTCCAGAAAGGATAATTCAGGTGTTTGGTTATAGACTTTTCAGTGGCTGCTGCTCAGAAGATATTGCTCTAACACTTGTCCTGAATCCCATGGTTATTTGTTCTTCTTTCAGCAGAAAGCATACTGTCAGCTTGTGTCACATGGACCTTATTATCCAAATTTGCTCCTCTATCAGTAGTCATGACTTCCCAAGGTCATGAATACTTTATCTTTTTCCCTCTCAGAGAGAATGGATGAACTGGGTATTTCTTAGATAGCGTAGGTCATGAAAGACATCCTTGGTAGTGCAGAGGGAGATTACATTTTGTCTGCTTAGGATGGAAATCTTTTAAGCGGATGCATGTCTTGCAGTCTAAAATCACTCATGACATTCCCTGAGCACACTGCAGTGGGAAAAGAGCAAGGCAAGGATGGATGTGAAATTTTCTCATGCTTGTTGGTCCAAAATCTGTTAGCAGGGCCATGTGATGGGCAAATTCCATTTGGATGTTAGGATTGCACTATGGTGCAGGTAAGCAGATGCACATGGATAACTATGGGGCTTTCTTAGTTAGATACACTGAAAATGCTGATGGGCACTGAGCAAAGTTGTATTAACTTAGAAGTTAACTACCAGACATTTAGATATATCTAATTTATATGCACAAATTACCAATAAAGTCAAATTGGTTTAGCAAGACCCTCCTCTCATTAAAATTAGTTTTTTCAAGACATATATTTGTGTTTCAAAATAATGTTTCACTTAGATGTGTATAATGCGGAGTAAAAACCACCATAAAAGAAGAAAATATAAAATAAAAGAGAATTTAGAAAATATAAAATTAAAAAGTCTTTAAGTACAAAACATTTTTCTGGGGAATGAAAAAAAGGGGGAAAAAAACTTTTCAGATCTACTTAGAATTCAGTTATATTCAACCTTTCCTGTTCAACTACAATAGAATTTTCTGTAGTGAAAGAGCTGAACTAAGAAACCTGTGCTAGTGCTGTGTGAAAAGGTTTGAGGAAGATTGAAATAGTTTCTCTTAAATACTGAAAGTGGTCTAATCATGTCAGAATGGGAGGATATTCTGGCTAATTTACATTGCTTTTTTTAATCTAGCTTGTCTCAAGTTAGTTAGGTGCTCCTCTCTTGGTCAGGTGCAAATTGCTTTGGATCAATTGATTTAAAGATCAAAAAAAAAAAAGCTTGCTCCTACTTCTTGTTTTTAGTCAATGAAACAACTTCTTCCTTTCTCTTGCATGAATTTGATCCAGCAGTTTCTTTTTTCCTACTAAGACTAATTCTAATTAATTCTCCTTTTCATCTTAGCCTGTCAGCTCAGTAGTCTGAGCACAGAGAGAGAGCTCTTTATCAAATGTCTAACACATTTAGCATCTTAAATCTGAATATTTCTTGAAGAACTACAAAAAAAAAAGCTTTTCATACCAAGTATTTTGTTTTACCTCCAGGTGAGCTATTTCACAGATCCCACATACCTAATAGGCCCTTCATATCTTTCACTCCATTTACTCTCCTGGTGGTCTGATATATGTACAAATGGTTAAATAAAGCAGGAGCAGTTTTTATACTTCAAGTAGAATAATGTGGGAACAGAACAAGACAAGAGATTGATGAATGAGGTAATACAAGCTGTTCCTGAAATCTCAAATGCAGCTGAAGCCAGAGAAAACAGCACAACTTTGTAAATGATGTCCATTACTTTCAGTGTTCTGAGGCATATTTCTAAAACTTACCTGAGCATCTCAGTTATGTAGCATGAGAAAAGTTGCTTTCTAGAAGAGTAATTTATATGGAGAGATACTATTATTAATTTTGAATATTTGTTTTGGTCTGCAATATCCCTTTATTTTCTGTGAGGTTCAACTTGGCTATTTATTTACAATTTAAATAATTTCTACCTTCAGACAAGTTGTGACTCACACTGTCATGTTTTGCAGCTAAGAAAGTAGTCGACAAACTGTGTAAAAACCTCTCCAATATTATTTTCAGTGAGAGAAATCATGCGTGAGGAGAAAAAAAAGCACACTGCAAGGTTTTGAGTGTCATCTCTGTGGTGCAAGTGAAGCCTGACACTGGGCAAACCACTCTGCCGGGGTAAACATCATCCCTCCTCCATCTTCTCTGAAGTGTCTCTGAAGTCTTGGAATTGTTCTGGTGCATGATAGAGTTTTCCTGACCCTGTGCAAACGAAGCAGAGTTAAAGGGACTTCAAGAAGAAGGCTGGTCTGGAGTCATCACAAGATAATCTCATCTATATTTACATATATTTAGGTCACTAATTTCATCTAGGGCTTCAACACCCCCAGCAAAGACAATCCCAAGAGCTATCAAAAGGAAGTTACTTCTGTGCTTCAGTGTGTTGCTGCTAGAAAGTTCATTTTACTAGTGCCTGACCTGATTCTTCCTTCCATTTAAACACATTATGTCTTGTCCCATCTGACAAGTAAATAAAGAAAAGCTGCTTCTTTTGCAGCAGTCTTTCATGTACTTTGAAATTATGACGTTCCCTTTTCATCTTTTCATGTCAAGGATGAAAAGCCCCAAGATAACCTTTTCCTTTTTTGCCCCAAGTACTGAACTGTCTTCATTCACTGAAGCCTTCTTCCCGTTGCCACGTGCTTCTTGAAGTTCTCACATTTGTGGTTGCAAATTCACGTAAACGTGACGGAGACTTCAGACAGAATAAGCCTCACCTGAAAAACACTGTCAGCTGAATGCAGACTTTTGAGAAGCTCCAGTCTGAGACTTCAGTTCTATTTCTCTCTGGATACCATCTGCACTTCAAAAGTTTACTGAAGTGCTGATTTCTTCCAGCAGGTACCCCATCTCAGATATTCAAAAAGAGAGCTCTTGTACTGTGAGGCACTCTAGTGTCCTTCAGCTCTAACAACGTGATCCCTTCTCATCACAGAAATTTCAGGAAAATGTCAGAGATTTTGATTTTTTAATCCCAAAAGGGCACTACTACATAAAATGTCTTTGGGAGAACAGGGAATAAATTTCATTTTTGAAAGTTTAAGGTATAAGTGGTTGACCCCTGGGAAATAAGTGTGTACTGCTTCGCTTGCTGATTTAATGAAGGTCTTCTGCCGGAGAACACGAAGTTCTTTTATGGAGTTTGCTTTGTAATATTGACTTACTTACCTGGGCTGGCAAGGAGCTCATATCTCTCCCTCAAAGTCACATTAACTGCTTCACTGCTGCCCAGTGTGAGGTGATGCTGATGCTGTAATTTGCAGCAGTAAGACAGATAGGGGGTTGGCCAGGCTACTGTCTCTCCTTGCTGCTAGCCAGGAAACTCAAAGACCTGCTACTGTCCTGCCTGCTTGATCCCACCTTCCTGGGCTGCATAACTTGTCCTTAGTTACAGATTTTGGCCATCAGATCAATTCCTATGAATGTGTGTTATCCCCAAAACACAGCTACTGCAAATGAAAAATATACAGATGAGATTGAGCACCTATTACACTTCTGCTCAATACTGTGTAACAAGATTGATGACTCCTTCAGCTCCCCGTCCTGCCTATAGAAGTCAATACATTCATTGCCAGTATGAACAAGAGCAGCTCCCTATTTTGATAATGCATCTCCTTCTATTCCTTGCCCCCAAAGAGGGTCTCAATGCCCTTGCAGGCTGTCACATTTCCCTAAGTAAGCATGAACTTTATGCCCACTGCAAGGAGGAAAATGCACGAGTGCAGAACCACAGGCAATAGCACATTGCCAAAGTGTTCAGGCTGGGCTGCAGACTGGAACAGAGTGCTTTGCTGAGCCTGTTTGTGCATGCACTGAGCTTCCCTAACTTATCTGTTAATTGCTTTGACCTGCTTGTTTACTTCCTGCTTGGGAGTCTCAGAATTTGCTGCACTCAAAATGACTTCTGGATTGCAGCACTGAGCAAACATTGACTTAACCTTTCCCGCTACTCTGTGTCAATATTTCCAGTCTATTCATATGCATGTGCTATTGCACTGGATAAACCAGGATTGTGTTCAAAACTAATGCTCTTTCATTTATCTGGAGCTATCGTATTGTGCAGGTACACAAAGCACCCACGTGAATGTCTTTAATGAAAAGCTTAACCCTTATCAAACAAAGAACACGTACCCATGGAGCACCGGGCCAGAGCAACTCCAGCTTAGAAAGCTTTTCCGGTCCTTGTCAGAGCTCTCCTCACAACCAGAGCACCAGGTACAGGCAGTGCTGATCCATTTGCCAGCAGCAGCAAGCCAGAAAACAGGAAGACACTTTCAGTGAGTTCTGTTTGGGACACGACCTTCACCCTCGGGTTGCACAATTAGATGACAGTCCAAAGGACACCCTAAAATTGACCACTAAGCATTCTAGGAACATGAACACCACAGCAGTGAGCGGTGCCACCACAACTATTAAGATCAATAGACTGTTCAGGCCCTTACGACAGCGTTTCTTGTGTGTTACGTGATCAGGGAGCAGAATGGAAAATGAAATTCAGCTAGAAATATTTAATTTTTTATTTGAGATGACAAAACCAATTATTTTGTTGCTGATACCCAGTATTGCTCTTCATTCTGCTTAACTCTGCATACCTAACTTATTACTTAAGAGATGTGTTTCTCAAAGGGCCATTTTATAAAGTACTTTTGGGACTCTTACATCTAAAGGGAACTTTGTAAAAACAAACTTTGATCCAACTTGTTTGATCTAAAAGCCAACCAAGCTAGGTAAAAGATGAAGAGCTGTTTGTGCACTGGCTGCCTTTTTGAATAATTCTTTTCTTAAGTAGTGACAGGTTCAACACAGTTCAAACTAATCATAGCATTTCTTTTTCATGGGTGATAATTAGAAATTTTCTTATTTGTAAGTTACATGGTTCTCTCCTATGCAACACTTGTCAGATTAGCTTTTAGATCAAGCTTTAAACTCTGCCATTTTGTAACTATGTGGAGTTTTTTATTTGGATATGGAGGAGGTTTTTGTTTTTAATGAGCTGGTATTAACTGTTGTTTTATTTCTCAACTTCTACAGCCAAGCATGCATATTCCACTGCCCAAAGCCATGGTTGGCAATAGGAGTGCATGCCTAAGAGATGCAAAGATAAAAATCACCATAAAACCCTTGTTTTCAGACTCTCAAATACACTGTGGGTAAAGCCACTGGAAGGGTGAGGGCTTGGGGATGATTTTCCACAGAACAAGTCTTGTTTTAACAAAAATACCTATTGGACTAGGTAGAAATGGGGATTTGGAGAGAATCCCCACTTTATCTTTTGTTCCTCCACCAAAAAACTGAACTGCTTGGGCACATAGGCAGAAGCAGAATTTTCTCCAGTAATCAGACAGAATATATCTAGACAGATGACAACAAGCAGTACTTGTGACATGATTCATGTCCACCCACCTGCAAATTAAATAGGCCTAGCACCTAAATCCAGTGAAAATATCTTATTTTATTAGCTAGTGTAGAAATTTATCATCATTGTCTTTTCTTGTTAGCTCCCAGAAAAAGTGCGCAACTGCTCTCTTAAGAATTTATTTTTTCTTTTTATTACACATTGTGCAAAATATTTTATTCTGTATGGTCGTTCTCAGTATTGAAACAAAAAGGGTTTAGGTCTGGAAAAAATGAGTTAGGACCTGCTTTGAGGGGAGATTTTATTTCAGTTTATGAGTTTTTGGATGTAAGATGGACAAACTAAGCAGCATCTAAAAGTATTTTTGCAGTCTCTGTGACTGAACAAGAAGCATATTTCACCAGTCTAAACCTAGTTCTTGTACAGTCTTATTCAGCCAAAGAAGCATTTGGGGCCCTAAAGTAGGACAGCTTTTTGGTAGGACTGTTGCAAGTTGGAAATTGGAAGCTGAAATCAGATACAAAATGTTTGTCTTTGCTCAGACATCCAATTGAGGAAGTTTAAATGCAGCTTCCCTTTGTTTAAAAAGTAAAACACATGAATAAAGCCTTTTACTTAAATCTTCCAGCTTTCTCTGAGAAACGATATCCCTTTCAATAAGCCTCAGGCATTCCCACTTGACTCAGGTTAATGCGTTTGGTCTCTATAGAAACAGCAGCAGATCCCACATGTAACTTGGAAAGGTCACCTCACTTTTGTACAAAAGCTCACATTGTCTCTTCCTTCTGTTTCATAAAACAGCAGTAAAAGGAAGCAAAAGGCAATGCACTGTACTCACACAGAGTCTCAGGGCTCTTCTGCTCTTGCAGACGCTGATGAAAGACCAGGCCCTTCAGTGCTTGTGCTTGCTGACCATCCTGGGTCAAAAGGAAACACGAGCTTTTAAATACAAACTAAATAATACCATTGAGTTGGCAGGAAATTCAAACTGTCCTGAACTGTCTGGGAGCCAGCAAAGCTAATGAGCTGTACCATTTCCAAATGGGCTGTTGGTAACACCATCTGAGAGCTTGTGTACATACAGAGTTGTGCAGGTTTGCCTCAAAGCATAATTCAAAATGGATTTAATTAAACAAGAGAAAAAATAATATGGAAACTTAAATAGATATCAAGCAAGCTTATGTCAATTTGATTAAGGAAGCAGTTTCAACTGAAGCACAATAATCCTCTGTTAAATAGAGAAGAGCTGTCTTTTATCAAGGGTTTTCTAGTGCTTTAGCTGCTCTTGGTTTAAAAAGCAATTGACGTTAAAGGCAAGTTAAAGTCTGCAAGTCAGTTCCCGACCTCACCATCATGTCTGTTAGTATAAATGGTGAAAATTCTGGGACATGGTGATCAGTGAGACACAGAAAAGAATGTTTGGAGGTATCAAAGAAACCTACCTGTAAAGAGAGAGAGCCTTTTCATATGAAAATGGAGTACTGGAAAGAAAAAAACCTCCCTGAATTTCATATGGTTTGAGAGCATTTGTTTTAGTGCTCCAGTATTCAGTTACACAACCTGTAGTGCAAGTAGTATTGTTCTTTGGAGGGAGAAATGTAGGTGAAAGAGCTCTGCTTTATGTGCAGAGACATTTCACAAGCAAGTCCTGTGCAAGCAAAGTGGTGATTAGTTAGGAGGGTAACTCCAGGCCACAGCCAGACAGTCCTGGGCTGTCCCAGCAAGCCCACCGCTCCCATTCAGGTTTCTCTCTGTGGCTTGTGGGTTACAGGATTCATGCAAACACTATCCATGTTCTTTCACTCTGCCTTCCTTAGGCAGCTGCTTTCTGTGCTCTGGTATTCAGGGCAAAAGTGAAGCTTTGCTGCTCCTGTGTGCATTTATTGAGTGCACTGTCTGTGTGGCTGAGAGTGACTGCTCTCCCCTTACAGCAGTCACATAAAACAGGATGTGTGCTTTATGCATAAAAGGCTAATCACGAGATGAGCTCTGTACCTGATAACAACTCAGACCTTTTGTGTGCAAAGTTTTAATGGCTGTGTACTCCCAGCAAGTCACTGGCTTTTATTATCTGCCCAGAGGAAGGAGCAGTTGCATGGAGACACAACCACTCTTGGGAGCTGGGCACACAGCATCTCCTTCTATGTGACTGGCTGATGCACATCTTCAGCTCCTATTATGTTATTTGCTGGCTTTGTAGGTTGTGCAACTCTAGTATTACTTTGCATTTCAACCCAATCTTCTTGCAAAGGGATGCTGCTGGAGTCTAGCCAGACAAGGCCCTTCAAAAGAAATTTGCTTAGAAGTCTATAGTTATAATGTAAATTCATCTTCAATTTCTCTCAAACCCATTAATGTCTTAACAAAGTATTGTTTACATGAAAGCAGAGAATACCACAGGGCATCTTTCAACTTTCTGGCTCCCTCCCTGCTGCCCAGGGAGGGCAACGAATTGAGCTGAGACTCCACAGAGACTGCCTACAGTCACAAATGTGAATGGTACCAAGCTCAGAACCCTCCTAAGTGCAGGTGAGACCTTCAGATGCCACTGTAACACTTACTGTTGTAAATCAAAGCAACAAGAACTGCTTCAGAAGCAGAGTTCATAAGGGGCTATGCTCTAAAGCCAGATTTAATGTACTCTTTCCATTAGTTTTCACAAGAACATACATCTCTGAGGGCCAAATTTGGAACTAAATGGAAGTTCCCTGTATTTTTCAATGCAGATACCACAGTGCATGAGATTTGGTATCATCTTGATAAAGCTATGTTGATAGTAGCATGTACCATTTTAATCTAGTATTTCTCAAGTTAGAGCTGAGGGGTGTCATGCACTCATAAGACATGTTTGTCCAATCCTGAAGTGGAGTCAACTTGATTAATTTCAAAAAGTGCTCTACTAAAAGAAGCAGCAGATATACCTAGGGAGATATTACACTGTTTCTCAGTTTTCCTCATCATCTCAATAAAACTCCTGTCTTTATACTGAGTTTTTCCTTATATTCATATTAATTGAATCTCCTTCTTGTTGAACACTCTCCACTTAAAAAAGTGCTTTTTTGCTGTTACTCCAGCTCAGCCTGTGCCCAGATAAATAAATGCCTTGTGTGCATCTGCAGACATCTCCAGGTTGTCAGTTTTTTTCCACTCACCTGGAGCTGATGGCCTGGAAGGCACATATTCTTTGCCCCAGATATTTCTAAGATGGGAATAATCAGACATTGTGTAACAGGAATCCAACTCTGCTCCAAGCAGTATGTTCCAAGTTAGATTTTATTTCTTCTCAAGGAGCTCTGCTTGCACAATGTAAAGTAAATAGCTGTTCTCATCTGTGGAAGATTTAGCAGGAGAAGGGAAAGGATCAATGCCAGCTCTGTCTATAAGACATTAGTGTACTTGGAGTGCCTGCAATAAATTTTTAACCTTTTCCAGCTTCCCTGGGGATGGGCAGGTATTCAAAAATATCAGCACTCTCATCCTAAAGCTTCACTTTGCAAACCAAAATGAATGAGATGTTTAGCAAACCACTGATAGATAAATCATAACGTTCTCCTTTACTAGACAAATAACTTATTTTATTAGACAAACAGTAGAGAGATTACCACTTTCTGTGTGAGTGAGAGTTTAATGTGAAGGACTGATTTTATCAAGAGCTGAAATTTCCCATTAATTCCATTTTTATTTAAAATTAATACCCATGGAAGTCTGTGATGTCTGAGGCAGGTTTTAATCAAACATATTTTGAACACCGAGTAGCTTGTGAGCCCAACAGCAACACTGCCCCAGAGTTGTCAGTCTGTATTCTCCTCATTTCTTGAGAAGGCCTGTGTCCCTGTCAGGACGCAGTGCCATGGTGAGTGCCCAGATCAGCTCTGAAGTGAACTGGCTCAGGCCCTGGGCATGGTGTCACGCTGCTGGATGTTGCTCACAGGCAGAACAGACACCGCCACAGAGCACAGGGAATGTGGGAGCAGGTCACGTTGTGTAACAGCCTACGAGAGGCTGTGTGGGCTTGGATGTCCTGCAGTGAACTTCAGCTCTTTTAGCACAAAAGCTGCGCCTTCATTTGCCTCTGGTACTACCTACACCCACTTTGGCAGGTGTGTGACATGAGAGCTAAAGGGGCAGGAAGAGATTTTGCTTGTAGTAAAAGCTTATAAAGGCAGAAAATGCAGGATGAGAGAAGTCACTGCTGCAGGCTGTTAGCAGTGCCCAAGAAGAAACATTAGAAACTTAGATCAGCTCAAACTAGGACTGACAGTCACAGGTTGGAGGAGAGAAGGACAGAGAATGTTAGCAGTCTGCCTAATTATAACCTAACCATGGCAAGGTTACCAATCCCTCTGCTCTGGAAACGGCCCCATAAAACCTAATGTAGACACCTCTAAGTGTCTGACCAGCAGGAATCCTTCAGCGCTGGTGCCTGAATCTTGACTATTTTTTGCACTAATCTCCCTTCCTGTCTTCTTGCATGTGAATTTTAGATCACTTGTAAATAACAAGTCCTTTTGAAAGCTTTCAGTGTGAAAGATAGTATACAACATTTTTTCCAAAGCTAAATTTGGTATACAGTAGAGCTTAAAAAATTTAGAATTTAGAAGTTACATCTGTCTATCTATCTATATCTATCTATCTATCTATCTATCTATCTATCTATCTATCTATCTATCTATCTATCTTTCTCAGGCTCAGTGGGGACTTCAAATCTCTCTGTAACTACTATAAGGAATGTTGTAGTTAAGTAGGGGTCATTATCTTCTCCTGGGTAGTAAGTGACAGGACCAGAAGAAATGGCCTGAACTTGTGGCAGAAAGGTGTAGATTAGATATGAGGAAAAAATTCTTCACAGAAAGGATGGTCAGCTATTGGAATAGGCTGCCCATAGAAGTGATGGAATCACCATCCTTGGAAGGGTTCAGAAGAAGGCACGTGGATGTGGCACTTGGAACTTGCCTTGTTGGTGAGCAGGGTGGTGCAGGGTTAAATGTGGGACTCTTATGGGTATTTTTGAGCCTTAATGATTGTATGATTATATATATGTATTTATTTATTTATTTATTTGTATTAGGAATTCCAAGATCTAAATTGCTGTCTAAGTTATTGCTACTTTATTAACATAGAGCACAAGCAAATCTCAAAGAACTCCAACAGTGTTTTTAAGGGCCTGGTTTATCAAATTAAATCTTCAAGCAAGATCTGTGGATAAACACATGCTTAGCAAGCATGTATCCAGCCGAGTCTGGGCCTGACCTGCTGTGCCATGCTAATTATTGCCAAATGGGCAGGGTGTGCACCCTGCCCATTGCACCCAGCAGGGTGTGCTGGTATTTGCCACTGCAAGAGTCTGCAAGAAACTTTCCCTCCAAAAGCTGTCACTGCCTCCAGCAAGGGAAAACCAGTCTTTCAGTTCCCTGAGCTCCAACTCCATCTCTGTGCAGCAGTGTTTGCAACCAGAAGGGATAAAGAGGGAGGGAACAGCTGCCTGAGATAAAATAGTAGTGCAAGGTACACCTGGCCCAAAGTGATCTGCAGAGATCTGGCTTATAGGAAATCAGAAGCAGGGAACTGTGATGCAAAATTGGCACTGATGACACTGGGGTATATTTATAATAAATTATTCTGAAACATGTGTACTATAAAATTAAGTATGTGTGTAACTCCACCCTCAGTTTCTGTCTTAACAATGTTTTGTGCTCTGTCTCACTGTCAAGGGAGGCCAGCTGCACTTGCAAATTAGTGTTAATTTTGAAATGCAGCTGTCATATGCAGTGGGTCAGAGTAATGAAAAGGGTTTTAATAGAAATTGAAATTAGTTAAATCAGAGTCTCACAAGCAATTTTTCCACAAGAGGAACAAATTACTAATACCTCCTTTGTATTTCTCCATTACTTCAACATTCCAATATCATGTCAGTCACCTTATTTGCATTTTGGCATATTTTGTGGATTATTCAGTATTCAATTGTGGATCCTTCAGAGTCAGTGCAGTGTATCCTCTGAATGCATATTACTGATAGCTCCACGATCAGTATTCTGCATTCATAACATGGAAGGAATTAACTGATTTTATGTGCTTATGACATTCAGAGTAAAATATCTGAAAGATATTAGAGTAGATAACTTCACTGTATGCATGCATAATAGCATGTATCCAAACAATAAAAATTATAGGGAAAATACACATTGCCAGATTCAGAGTACTTCCCTGCCAGTAACAAACTAACCAAACTTTAATAACATTTGTAGGGTTTTTTTAATAGAGTCTCATTATGGAATATTTTTTTCTACAGCCTTTTGTGTCTCACTCCCTAGGCAGTAATCCTGCTGAATATCATATTCTTTGATATATGCTTGACTTTCACTATCCATGTAATCCCAGAGGAGTCAGGTGGGACTACTCACAGACTTAAACAGAAGGAGATGAAGGATAGAAGACTTAGATTGTCTCTCTGAAAAGAGCTCATCATGACCCTTTGAAATGGCCAAAATCTATGGAGCATAACAGAAATGTGCTCTTGAGAAAGGAAAAGCTATAAAGCTCAATTTGGTCCTGATACATGCAAGCCCTTTGGAAATGAACGGCAAAATTGACGTTGACCGAAGAAGAGGAGGTCTCTCTCCCTGACTCTGGGGGTAGCCCAGGGGCTACCACTTTATGTCACTTAGGGGAACATACATTTTTGTCAGTTGTCTTTGTGAGTGTAAATTCAGAATAAGAAAGTGATTATCTAATCAATTTACTTAGTTGAGATTAATTTCAGATCTAATCTGTTGGGTTTCTATGTTGTGGAACTCCATGGATGTTTCCTGGGTTTGTCCCTCTGTAATCACATTATTATTTGAAGTTCTATCCATCACAATTGATTTGCTCTGCAATGCATTCAACTGGTGTGATATGTAATCTCCTAACATCTTTTGATGCTTCTTTCCACAGCGCTGCCTCAATCACTAAGCAATACCTTGATGTGAAGGTGTTAGACAAAGTAACATGTGGTATATTTGCTAGTTGTAGGCAAATAAGGAGAGAAACCTAAAATAGGAATTGACAAATGCAATGTAGGTTTATTAATGCCAGAAGCATTGCCAGAGTCTGTCAAACTTCACAATTTTTTGGACCTTTGAATCTCCTTGCCCTGTGCCTCCAGAAACCTGTTATCTATTCCAAAGTTACTATCTTTTAGCATTTCAGGGGTTTTAGCATTCATTATCAGGCACTGATTGATCTTTTTATATTGATATTCTGCTGGAAAAGATGCAAAACACAAAAAATCCCCAACCCTGCATCATGTGAATTGTGTCAGACAGGAAACCAATTGTTGGACCTAAAATTTCCTGTTTGAATAATAATTTTGTGCCCTGTCCTGACGGTAGTCAGATTGAAATAGCCACATAATGAATCATGAAACAACATCAAGCAATGAAGGTGTGCAAGCCTTCACTCAATTGTGTTTTAAGTTTTATGAGTTTCATTCCAGCTAGAGTGGAACAGAGTAGTGAACTTGAGCAGAAGTACCTACTAATTTTTACAGCCAGTTTGACTATCGTGCTATAAACCATATTTTCTTGTGCTCAATATTGGTAAAAGAAAAAATATCCCCTTTCATACTTGTTGAATCAGAAAAGCAGAAGAATTGAGCTACTTCATTGAGATAACTAAGGGTCTGCATTGCTTTTTTATGAGACTCATAATACTGATCAACAGAAGCAGGGCTGTGTTGGAGGGTACAGGATGGAGAGTCTATTTCATTTTAAGGCCTGTATTAAAGGAAATAGAAGGGTCAATATAACACTCAGATTTCTCATTTGCAGTAGCAGAGGAGAGATAATGGTTGTAAAGCAATAAGTCCTAGGAGATGCCATGTTTTGCTGTGGAAACAGACACTTTAATTTGTTGACATAAAATAGTGTGGAAGTCAAGAATTTAGTAGGATTAAAAACTGAACAGAGGCACATCTTACACAAACAACAACTGGTGCCATTAATCATGGTAGTGAATCAAGTTTTGATCTTCCATCTTCAGCCTCTGAAGTTGAATTTTCAAGTTGAAATGGAAGAAGGAAAAGTATTTAATCATTTTCTGCAACAACCAGACCTGTCTACAGTGAGAAGCAGCTATAGATGGAGCTGGACCTGCTGTGAGAAATTACTCTAATAAGTTTTCATCTTTTATAAGTCATGTCATTTTACTGACCCACTGTTCTATTTATGGTTTTAAAAGAGGCTAAATTCAGAATATTAAGAAATGGGTATTACAAGATCACAGCTAAAGATGCACCTTTTTGTGCAGCAATCTCTGGGCTCAGCTTTGGAAATTTCTTGACTTTCCTGCGACAAGACCCAAGATCATCAGGAAATGCATGGGAACTTTTGAAGAAATTTAAGGTACTTGCTGCTACCAGGCAAGGACAAGGTAAGAAAGCTGCTCTAGCAGCTTCAATGAGCATGATCAGCTGCTTTTGTTAGCTGCTCCCAGCTGGAGAGGGCCAAGCAGTCTTTTTAGCTGATGCTCAAGTAAGAAATAAACAGGAGTGCAGCTCCCAGAGCACAGCTAGAGCACTTTGTAGAAAAGGGGTCAAAGAAGAGGGACTCAGGTCAATTTTTCTGCTACAAAAGTCTCAGACATGGTGTTAATACACCACAGAGTGGTTTCCCTGGAAAGCTATCCATGCCAAGGTAGAGGCTTTGACACAGAGTAAGTTGCAAATGGTGGATGCAGACTCTGCAGTCCTAGGCTTCAGAGAATGCTTGGAGTCTCTTTCTGAGACCAGGGGAAATGTTCCTCTGTCCTGCAGGAGCTGTGGTGCCAAGTGGGGGAGTTACAGGAGAACAGCACCAGAGAATAGGTAAACGAGGCAGAGAGGATCTCTGAAATGAACAGTTTGAAGAGCTGAATCCCATCTGCAACAGGGGTCAGGTGCTGTTCTCCCCCGGCATCAAGGTAAGTACAGCCTCTAGAGAAGCTGAAGGTTACCTGCAAAACAGGTTTACTGCCCTCAGATCTTGAAGAGGGTCATAGGGATGTTGTCTGCACAGCTGATGGCATGTGTGATGACATGCATGTTACCTTTGTTAGAGGCATCCAGAAGCACTAACCTTTCAGAAGAGGCGAGTAGCTTTCTCTGTTAGAGCCTGCTTTATGCTAGAGCACAAAGCTGGGACAGCTGAATCTCTCTTGCTGGCTTTTCTCTTGCTCTCTTGTGCCATGGGCTAGAATGGAAAAAAGCTGTAAATTATGGAAATACCACTTTTCACTCAATTGCTCTGGATGGAATTTCTCTGAGCTCTGCCAATTACCATTGGAACAACTTAGCATATCCTTCAAAATCAGCATTGCAAAAAAAGTCTTCCTGGAACTACAAAGCATCCTCACTTCAAGTGTGAAGTATTTGGACAATGTAACAGTGATATTCTTTGCTTTGTATAGCAGGGCAAGAGTATTGGTACATGTTTTGTTGTTCAGGGCTTTTTTTCCCCTAAGCTGAGGTTTCTCCTGTTTATTTGCTTTAAAGGTGCTTTGTGAATTGGCAAAAGATCTTACAAATGTTCTACATATTTTTATTTTTGTTTTAAATGCCTCCAGTTCTCTTTCCACATTCAAGGCAGTGTACAGTTCAAGTGATTTCATTCATGCTGAAAAAAATCCCATTCACTGTTTACAAGAAATATTTACTTAGACAAGTAGTTTGAAGTTTTTATTGGTAAACATGAGTTTAATGGATAAATCTACCTATTCCCCCAGGATAAATACTTGCAGTATGAGGCTACTGCTACAATATATTTTAAATGTTCAATGTCAGTCATGAGTACAAAAAGGGCCGTGTGCTTTCTCCCTTTACACAACCTGCATTTCCTTAGGAAATACTGACATTAGGACATGTCCTGTCATCAGTGGCCAGTGTCAACCACCCTGATGTGACCTATATGCTTGCATCTCTTCTTTCAGTCTCTGAGATATATTGAAATATAAGTTGAAATCTAATGGCTTAACTGTGCTCAGAAAATGTGATGTAAACAGAGATTCTCCTAAGAGTACATCAAAGGAATATTTCACTAGAGTGTCCTTCAGATCACCAGAAGTTCCTTAATTGAAGTGTGCTCTGCAGACAAAAGCTAAAGATGTGGGACACTAAAGGAAAAAGCAAAATCTATGGCAAGTGGTACAGATTGGACAATTGGTTTTGGTTTTCTTATTGTACACATGATTTTCCTTTTATATCTTTGATTTGCTGGGAAATGATGTGTCTCTTTTCTTGGGATTTTAATTTTTTTTCCCTCTGATGATTTTTAATTTCCACTGCTGTCTGTATTTCAATATTAAAAATAAGGTAAGTACCCTGCACTGTACCTAACAAATCACTTCCTTACCTGCTACACAATATCAAGCACTACATGTCTTCAAAGAGGTCACATTTAGACATTTTTTTGTTTAGGATTCTGGGGTGCAATGAATTGTGGGACTGTGCTTCTTGCTTATCCATCTTTAAAAGGCTTTTAATAGCAGTATGAAACTTTCATTCAATAGTATGTAATTAATATTATTTCTTGTTAAGAATATCTGCTTGAGAAATTTCACCACCTTGTTCAAGGATACCATCTGCTTTGGGTAAAACTAGGTAGTGTCAAAACTGTAAAAGAAATCTTGTCAAAGCAGTGTATTCTTACTGCTTGTATGCTCTGTTCATGGGCTTCCCAATTGCTTTTTCAGCAGAAATCCTGTGCTATTACAATTCAGCTGTAGAAATTCTTTTGTTCAGCTCTGTCACTTAATATACTACTAACACATCTTGAATTGGCAAACCAGATGAGTAATGCAGAAACCTCTATCCAGCTATGGTTCTTTCAATTCACGGACTCAAGTGTTTTTAAAAGCTCATCTTTTCTCCCCAACATAGATATTCCCAAGCATCACCTGATTTCTTCATAATGACAACAGTTGTCTCTAATTTCTGATCAATTTGTTTATTCCTACCACGATTGTCCAAAACACTGTTTCCAAAAATGAAGGAGAATGAGTATTTTAAGAATATTCAGTGGAAGTTCAACAACTGTAAGGACCCGCAGCATCACTTAAATCAAAATTAAATTACTGGTTTTGTGAAGTTGTAAATTTTGTAAACAACCTGCTTGGGGATGACAAATGTCTCTTCTTCACATATTAGTCATATGAGACACTGCTGAGTCTGGGTCATTAAACTAAAGAAGAAATGAAAGGGTCTGATTCTTCATCTGTTGAAGTCCCATGGGTGTAAGTTCAATAAGAACAGTACTACCCTCTTTGGTTCCTTAGATATTGTTAATCTATATTTAAAACCTGTGTTTTAATTAAACTTGAAATTTAATTTACTTTAACGTCTGTGTAAAACAGATTAAAATTAATAAAGTCTGACCCCCTTATGGGTTACCATGAATGAATAATTACACTTCAGCAGCACAGGACAGATTGTACTGGACTTTCTGGCACAAGTTAACAGTAAGAAGTCAAAGGAAGGCCAAGAAATACCAGAAATCTTGAACTGCATTAGAAGTTTAGGTTTTCAGTTTCTTTTTATGTAAATTGAAAAAGCATATGCTAGATTTTGTCACAGATAATAATTATGGAAAATTACCTGCATAAATTGAATATAAGAATATTCTAATTTGGAGCTTGAAGCTGACTGCCAAAAAATTAGTTAAGGATGGTGCTCGTCAATAATAATGCTAATTCAGGTATCACCACCTGGTCTAAATTCAAACTGAAGAAATTCCTTTCAGTGCCTTTAGGAAGCTACCACTGTTGGCTACAACTGTTTATTACCGTTCCAAGTGTATTCAAAGGCTGAAGTCTCATTTAGTCTCAGCTGAAAAAGGAACCACCTACAAAGAGACACATGGTGGTATTTTGGCTGCAGATATTGGCAGTGTAATTAACTGAAAGCACCTCAAAGGAAAATCCTGCAGTAAAATAGCTTCTTTTTTTTTTGACTGGGGAAATAAAATTCATGTAGACTTACGTGAACCTATAGTTCTTCAAAGAATGGTACTCACATTGATCTTCAAAGCTAATGAATTTCCTTGTACAGGTGTTTTCCAGAATGTGGATTTCTACCAGGTGAAGGTGAAGGTCTGATGTTTGAGGCATCCCTGCCTAACTCAGTGCAGCCCTGCATGGAAGGGACCTTACTGTTTCAGGAGAGGGGCATGTGACAAGTCCCAAAGCTCGCAGCATCCCAACCTGAAACAGCACCTGAGTGTTCCCCTGGAGCAGGGTCAGCCACCCATCCCTCCTGCTCCAGGGCAGGGCATGCAGGGTGCCGAGCCATGGCCTGGGGCCGTGGTGTGCCTGGGCCTACCTGTGCACCATGGTGGCTGCGGCCTGCTGGGCTTGAGCAAGGCCTAACTATGGCATCTCTGCCAGCAGGACTGCCCTGTGGGCACAGGAGGGTGTCAGTAGCCCATCACAGCAGCTGGAGTGCTGGAGAATGGGATCTCTCTCTGCTGGGCTTGAGCAAGGCCTAACTATGGCCATCCCTGCCAGCAGGGCAGCCCTGTGGGCACAGAGCGGTGTCAATAGCCCATCACAGCAGCTGGAGTGCTGGAGAACTGAGATCTCTCTCTGCAGCAGGTGCTGCTACTTGATCCTTCCGTTTTTTCCTGCCTGCACACTGAGCCTGACTAAAACTTAGCAGATTGTGTAGTTCAATGAGGCTGTAATGAAATGTAGTGGGATTGCAGGTAGGCTGCTTTCTGCTACAGAAGTACTGTTTAATGGGCTCAGATTTGTCATTATCCTTGGCTGGCACAGCTCTAATTGGCAAAGCCCATGGCCATTTGCTAAAAGGAGGGGTGATATGGAGGTGCTTTTGCTTCTTTATGGCACTCATTTCTCCAGATGCAGTATTTCTTCATGTTTAACCTGTGCAAATAGTCTGTCTCAACACCCTTTACATTCTGGGGAGGGAAGCAGAACAGTGAGGGAATGGATTCCTTCAATGCTAGAAGCTGCTGGATAGATTTACCCAGAAAACAGGATTTGTTTAGCATAAGGAAGAGAAGGTATGGAGCAGGATTCATTGCTGTGTACCTCTACCTCACATGAGGGCACAGAGGAGGCCGAGTCAGACCTGGTTGATCCATGTGGGTCTCTCCCAACTCAGCTTATTCTGTGATTCTCTTGAAGGTGCACAGGGATAGCAAGTCAAGGGGAATGGATGTTAGACATGCAGAAAACTCTTTCCCTCTGAGGGTGATCCCATGCTGGCATGGGTGCCCATGGAGGTACAGCCTCTGTTGAATGCATTGGAGGACTCAGCCCTGTACAACCTGACCTCACTCAGCTGGATTCTCCCAGCCTAAATTCCTCTGTGCAGTCTTCAGTTTGATGCTGCTAAAGGGATATCTGGCTGTTTCTTGTTTCAGTAACACACCTTTTGTTATTCCACCTGGCAGAGCCCAAATTTCCCCTGTTTGTATTTTCACTTAGAGCAGTGGAGGAATGAAGCACTGTGAAACAGGCTTCTCTGAAGTTTCTAGTAATGCAGGATGTCAGTCTATTTATAGCAACATCTGTAGCTTGGGAGACCTTTGATTACTTCATTTCAGAGTGTATATATCTCTTCATCTTATCTGTCTCCCATACCCAGTGTAATGATCCCTGTTGCACTGCATTTAGTCAACATGTAATGCCTATTTTTCAGAAACAAGCAAGAGCATAAATTCATTTATCACAACTGGTGTGATTAAATAAATGCAAAACCAGATGTTGAAGGTTATTCAGGGATAACCTGTTTCGAAGGAGGGAGAAAGCAAGTGCTGAGCCTGGCCCCAGTGTGTCAGACTGCACACCATGACTGAATAAGCCTGACCTGGCAGGATCTGCTTCTCTGGTCAAAATCAAAAGGTCAATGTGGAGGGAGACTGTGTGGCTCACATGGGGTGCAACACCCAGCTGCCTCAGCACTGGTCTTGGTGTGACACTGAATTTTGCTGCCTTATACTGAAACTTCTCTTATTTGTATTTTCTCCCATCCTAAAGCTATTTGAAACTTTTTTTTCTGCCAAAATAGATATGTATTATACATGACACACAGCACAAAGCACTTTCTTTTTAATTTTCAAGGAGTCTGTTAGTGCCAAAACATAAAATGCTTAAGAAGGAGGAGGAAAACTGGGATAAGTGATATTTGGCAGGATCCACATGTTCCATTTGTTTGTGCAACAATCTCTGTGCTGACTTACAGCTTCAGAGGCAGCTGTGTAAATACAGAGCTGTGATGGCTGAGGGAGCCAAGAGACAAGCTGTGAAAAAAAACCTGATAAAACCAGACATGTTCTGGATGCCACAGGGTAAGGCAGAGCTGAGCTTTGCCACAGACATCTTACTCTGATGCTAAATACCTTCAGTATCCTTTTTTGGAACACCTTCCCTGTTGCTGCTGGGGTGTGTGTTGTGGTTTGGTTTCTTGCTTGCCTTTTTTTTTTTAAGGACTTGAAATTAAAGTGTCATTATGAAAGAGACTCAAACCGTTCGTGAAAACATTAAGAACACTTTCTGATGCAGTCTGCCAAACCCTGCTTTGCCAACTGACCTTTGTGCTCCTGAGCACAAGGGCCAGGAAGCCTTGAAGGTATCAGCTTGTGGTGTTTGCTGGCTTCTTATAAGTTGGATTTACTCATTTGTTTTGTGAAGCAGTCCTAGGAACTGAAACTTTTGCCTTTAATAAGTGCTGGAGCTGTTGCCACCCAGTCCCTGTGGGAGCTGACCTTCCCCAGATAAGGGCAGCACAAGCATTTTCTTACAAGGCTGATGCTAATGCCTGCAGCCTGCTGAGCAAGTTAAGCCTTGGCAGGCTCTCTAATTTCTTTTTGCTTCTGATAAAGCAGAAAAAAGATCATGGGCATAAAGAGGCAGGCTGGATTAGAAAACGTTATCTATTGGATTTTTAAATTGCAAATATTCATCTGTAAAGCTTATTAATTTCTGCATAAGTTTTCCAGAATTAAGAAATTTTATGGAGCAACACTATTCAGCAGTGCTGTGAGACTGTGAAATCATTTACAGGTAAATGATCACCAGAGCAATTCATCTAACTCTAAGTTTTCAAAACACTGTCTTTGTCTTTTTTGATCAGGGTATTACCTTTGTCTTTCTAAAAGACATTCTTGTGACTTCTCTGCATTGATTTTTAGCTTATGATAGAACACAAAACTTCCCCTTGTCCACCACATCAGATAATGCCTCTGCTGATTACACTTTTAAATTATTCTATAACAATGTATATGATATTATTTCATCCTAGGGTTCTCAGTTCTTCCATGTCTGCTACACTTCATAAAATCCTTCTCCATCCTAGCTCTCCCTAAACCACTGGTCAAATGGGCAGATTCAGAGGCATTTAACTTGGTGCTGTAGTTGGAAAGCTCAGCATGCATATCTTAAATAGGCTGCAAACTATGGGAACATTCAGTTTCTCTTTTGATGCTTGCAAATTTCACCCTTTTTTCCTAATTTTGGAATGAAATTGATCTGAATATATCTAGAAATCCCTAACTGAACTGGTTTTGTCTTGTTCTGGGGAGAAAGACAAAATTGTGCTCATCATAGGGAAAAGTAAAGGCAGTTCTCATAATAATTTAAACTGTTTACCATCAAAAATTTAAGGAAACCCCTTCAGAAAAAAGGAGTTGCTACCTTATGTAGTAAAGGGAAGTTTGTCTGCCCAGCTGCGTTTGCAAGGCACATTATCTTTTAGCAGCACGACTGCAATTTCTTCATTCCTGTGTTGTACAAAAAGTTTGATTAATTTTTTTCCACACTTGGTGCAATTTTATTTTTTCTCAAATCAACTATCATGAATCATAAAATACAGTGAGAAAAAATTTTATGTTAATCAGCTGATGGAGTTGAGCAAATATATATGTCTTCTGACTTCTTCCCCTCAGGTCAGGATTGCATTTGGTTTATAGGAACATCTCCTCATTGCCTTTCCAAGGATCTCTCTGCTCACACTGCAGAGGTGAGCTTATGCTTCAATTGACTCTCCCTGTAGAGTTCAGGAAAAATTTGAGTCAGAGGCAGAAATGGGTTTCTAACTAGAAAGAAATAAAATGAATTATGTTTTCTATTTCTCTTCCAAGGAGGACAATATTTTCTTGTGACATTCCTCTGGAACTGTGTGAATTGAGACGGGACAGGAAATTTCTCTATATTAAATCAAATAAGTGTTTGCCTGAGCAAATCAATCTATGAAGCATCTCCAAAGCAGTTTACTAGGCCCTGATCCTGTACTGTTGATTGATTTCAGTGAAAGATGTGAACCTTAAGGACATGCTTCTATGTGGAGTTACTTTAAGGAATAAATAAATCTGTTGAATTGTTGGACAACTCCAAGTGCAGACTTACAGGACAAAGCTTTTGATGGTTTGGATCCAAACAGCTAAATAGAAGTGTTGATAGCAGGTTTCCTGGTGGATGCAATAAAAACTATTTACCCAGTCACAACCTTCTGTTTTGAATTTGGAGAGAGGACAGGTCCAAATACAAGATAATAGCCTGTGAAATGGGCATAGTTTGTCTTCCCACAGAGCCATTGATAGGTAAACATCCAGCATTTCAAAAATATTTTGCTTTTAGATTTAAAAGTGGTTTTCACTCCCATTTTATAGTTGAGGAACTAGAGGTATGTTGAATTTTAGTAACTGGTTGATATCAGAAACCTGGAAAAGGACAGATTCAAAAATAACAGCTGGGTCTGGAAAGCAGTAACCTAATCACTGAATAATGTTGTCTTAGAGCTGAAAGCCTGGAGGAAAAAGCTGAAATGTCTTTCTTCTCAACTCTGTCTCTACCCATGTCTGCATATGAGAGTCACTGAGCTGGAAAAATATGAATGTTGCAGTACAGCATGAATGAACTAAGTTGTCTCCTGAGCAGTGAGTGCATTTCCCAGCTGGGTAGGACATTGCAAAGCTTTCAGGAGTTTCCAGCACCATTTCACTCAAACAAGATCCTCTTGAGGATGCCCCGGTTGAATGTTGCTTTTATTTTTCTTTTTCTGTGTCTGGGGGACATAACAATCTCCTGTTTCTAGCACAGCCTTTGCCAGAGCCTGTGTCAGGATGCATAAACAGAAGCCTCTGGTGCAACAGGAGGTGTTTGCAGAGCTTCAAGAGCTCTGACTCCAAGTGGGAAGGGTATTCAACAGCTTACATGGTTATGTCTTTATTAGCTGAACAGGAACATTTGCTTAAACCAAGAGGAAGACAAAATTACAACAAAGGGCAGATAAAATCAATGTAAGTTTGATGAAACTGCTGCTGTTTTTCACATCATATTTGTCCTTGCTTTGCTACTTTAAAAAATAAAAAAAAAGACACCAAAACTGAAACAGAATCACTCATCACACTAAACCCACGCCCCCACTCCCTCTGCAGCCTGACATTTCAAACTAACTCAACTTTGCCCCAAGTAATCAGAGTTTACCTCCTGCCCCAAGGCTTCAGAGGAGGATAGTGTGAACCTTGCTCTGCTTTGAGATGGCTCCCAGCTTCTTCTTCAGCTGCATTTTAAAATGAAATGGAGATGGTCAGATTGCCTTCTGGTGCTTGTCTGGACCAATAACCACTGCTGGTGGCTGGTTTCTCTGGCAATATTCAGAGGTGATGTGCAAAGGGAAAGAAGTTAACTGTTTGACAAGGGACAGCTTTATTTACAGACTGCTGCCAGGCTAAAATCAGTTGAACTGCATGAAATGATGTGCACTGGTTTGTAAAAAGGGTTGGAAAGCCGTGACACTGATTGGCAGTGAAAAGCCTATAAAGCAGCACACATCAATGGAGTAATTGACTGCTTCCCTCACATAAATGATTTTTCTCCTTGCCATACTCTTTGTGCACTTGAGCAAGCTGTGCTTCATACTGATGGAACAGTACTGAAACCATACTGATAGTTTGTTATGATGGAACATAGCAGACTTCAATAATTTTCTGAAAGCTGTGTAAGACAGATCCTGGGTGAGAGGGTCTTTTGAGATATTATTTGTAATGCTAATAATAATATAGTGAAAAAGACACTGTCTTTAAAACTGTACAGGGACAAAGACTTACAGGAATTCAATCAAGCAAGAGGGCAGGACAGTGCTGACTTTGCAGATCTAATGCACCCATCTTGTATCCATCTGCTTGCTCCAGTCCCAGAGCTGCTGGATAGCTTGCTCAGCATCACTTCCTTGAGTGTTGTTCAGTTGTTTCCAGGGATCTGGCATTTGAATTTTGGGAAGGTGAAAATTCTTTTGTTGAGCTCCTGCTGACCTTGGTTGTTAATAATGATTTCTCCAGTGAGTGTTGGCTTTGCTCCCCTTATAGGGAGGATCAGATTTTTTTAAAAACCCAGCAGGAGTCTGTGCAACTTTTATATCTGAAGCAAGCATACATACAGGGCACCTGCTGTGCAGTTGGGGCACTGCCCTCCAGCCAGGCAGAATTAACCTGCACTGCAAGATTAAAGGATAACCTTGAGCTTGGCAAGGACCTCAGAAGAGCAAAATTCTTTTCTCAGAACAACACCCTGCAATAAGCAGAGATAAGTCTGAGCCACAGCACCAGGTCTGGAGCCAAGCTGTTGTGAAGTTTGGCCTGCTCAGAGGTAAGGTTTCTTCATAAACCTCTCCACAACAGAAAACTTTGAGGTTTCTCATTCACTCTTCTGGATTCACAATCCCAGGCATTCTGTTGTTGAGAGTGTTCACCATATGGTTTTTCCTTGGTCTGTTGCAAGCTAAGGACCAGTGTGGGGTTTGGATATTTTTTGTTCAGCATTGCTTTAATCTTCAATGTTACCTTCATATGCTATTCTTATGGGCTTACACAAAACTTTGTGAGCTCCTGTCATCACACATTTTAAGGAGGCTGTTGCATACCAGCTATGCAGCTGCACTGTGGGATCAAAAAAAAGGAGCCTGGTCCCTGTGAAATGTGTGGGAATTAAGCCTTGCTTAAGTGAAAATATCTTAGAATGCTTTCCTGGATTCTTTCCATAACCACCGTTGGGTTGTACAAGGCAAGGAGGTGGAAGTGCTCTCCCTTTGGAAACTTTTCCAGGCAGGGACAGAAGCATGCACCAAGGAAGAAGGCAAAGAGTAGGCGGTGCAAGTGTCCTGCTGGGAGTTTCTCTCTGCTCCCTGTCTCTTGGTTTCTGCTCTTCAGTGGGACACAGGACTCACAGCTGGCAGATGAAAAAAAATAACAGCATCAAGGACAAGCTGCCAAAGCTGACTGCTGGTGTCTGGCACTTCAGTGGGGCGTGTGACAGCTGAAGGTGCCTCTCCTCTGTGTCCAAAGGGCTGAAGAGGATGTAACAGATCCATTTGCTCAGTATGGAGACAGGAGTTTAATGACATGGAGGGACCACACTAAATTGATACTGCTGAAGATAATTAAATTGTGTGGCAGTTGATGCCTGAATAATCAGGATTTCAAAGGTCTTTAAATAATGGTTTGTGGCCTGGCTGTATTTATGAACTGTAAGGAACTCCTGTGGATTTTGCTTGGCTGTTAGATTCCATGGAGGAGTAGTCAGTTTCTGTCTAGTTCCATGACCCCACCTCAGCAGAAATGATGAAGTACTGACCTGGATGCAGGTAACAGACTCTCTTGCTTTCAAATCCCCATCTGAAATTTCACAGAGGGTTAAAATCATCAAGTGTTTGAGTGCCTTGATGTATCTCTTCCATTCACAACTTCTCCTTTCCTTTGTCAATTATTCCCTCTACATTTTCTTCTCCTTAAGCAAATCAAGAAACATTGTCTTAATTTCCTGTATGATTCCCTCCCATGTTATGCTGGTTTCTGCAAGTGGAAAAACAGAGCAGCAAAACCTTTTTTTCCAGAAGAGGAAAAGGACTTCTAAGTGGGGCTCCTGTTTGGAGGAGACAAGACCAGATTTCCTGGGAAACTTTAGGCAAAAAGTCATGGGTAGTGCTTAGCATGCTTTTCAAATCAACCTTTCCTAGCTAGATCCCAGGATGCAACACCATCTCCAAATCTCTGAGACACACCTGATTTTGTTACCATTAAATGATGTTGTTTTTCATTCTTTCTGTCAGCAAATTGACTCAAATCCCTCAGCCGAAAGTTAGGACTCAAAAGGATTTTTAGCAAATTAATCCATGCAGTCAATAAAGCACCTCCAATATATCCTAGGTGTTATACTAAATCTACTTGGATGCTTCCTGCACCAGCATATTACTCTTTCTTTTCTCTGTGTCATCCTCTTGGTATTATTTTAATTCCTGCCCTAGTCATGCACAGATGCAAATGCCTACCTTAGGCTTCCAGACCTGCATTAGCATATGTCAAATTTGTCACAGTGACCTGGACCCTGTGAGCCCAGAGCATCGCAGCCTGAGAGAGCTGGGACTGTCTGTGTTTGTCTGGAACATTGATCCAGGACCTCAGAAATCTTTCCTCAGGATGACTTTTTCCCTAATTAATGGCTGTAGATGACGAGGTGTGCATAGCCATATATGAAGAGAATGGCAAACACAAACGTTTGTGCAGTTAGCAGCTGCTGTCACACAAGTGTATTTAGCATGTGCAGCTTGGAGGTTTCCCTCCTGCTTACAGACCTGTCATTCCCACTGGGCTCATATATTTTAACATTGATTAACTACAGGTACCTTATGTGACTTTCTCTTCAGTCAATTATCTCCCAGTTCCTGAATTAAGAAATGATATATTCACAACTACCATATTTTTTTCCTGTAAGAACAAGGAATACTTGAGAAAAAATTGCACAAATAAATTTTTTACCCTTTTGGTATCCATAAGCCAGTCTGTTGAAATGAATGAACCTCTGTCTGTTAAATTCTGTCAAGATGTAAGGCATTAATAGGGTTATTTGAAATCCATAAAATAAATAAGTTCTCAAACTCAGGACCCAGCTGCATCAACACAAAAAAGCTGTTGTACTTCATATGCCTTGCTATCATTTTGACTTTTCTAAAAGTGGATTCAGTAATTGTTTCCTGCTTTCAAATAACATGGTTGAACTGTGAATTTAAAATAGGCCAAATTTAGCAATTCACTAATAAGACAATGCCAAGAATTCTGTATTTCAAACTCTCAGTTGCAGGAATGAAGCTGCAGTCAGAAATGCTTTGCACACTTTCATAGTCCTGCAGCTCCCATCTGTGTATGTGTAAAGCTCAGATTTGCAAAACACACTGTTAAAAGCATGGTTTCTGAGGTTCAAGCATCAAACACATATAAGGGAAGAAATGGCAGAATTAAGGCAATCTTGTGTAGGTATGATTTGCTATCCACACCTTTCTTGCTGATGTATGTTCTTGTACAGTCTTTAAAGACATCACCTATTCCTTTTTTGCCTAAACGTTCTCTGGGAGTTAATTAGGGTTGTATAGTGAAGGAGAGTAATAAAAAACAAACAAACAAACAAACAGGGGCCCTGCCTAAAAAAGTTGAAGATGTGGAAATCCATAGAAAAATATTTTCTTGAACCACAGAACCAATAAAAAAACTGTTTTCCCATGGTTTCCAGCCATTCATTCCTTAAACTCCTTCCCCTACTTCTGTAACTTCCCTATTTGCCTAAGTGAATGTCTGCATATTGTGTCTGAGCCCATTCCAGGTCCCCAGCTCTACCCAAGTGTGACAAATCTGCAGAGTATTAATTGTCTTTGACATCACTGACCTTCTGTGAAACTGGGTTGAAACTGCCCAGCAGGTTCATATGTTGTTAAGGCAGAGAGGCAGGCGGGTGGGTGGATGGATGGATGGATGGATGGATGGATGGATGGATGGATGGATGGATGGATGGATGGATGGAGGCTTTGACTGACCTCAATTTTATTAACCATTTCAATTATCTGTAAAAGATAAATATTATCCCAAATAACACAGTTTTGCTTATACAATAGATTTGCTAATATAAAAGATTCCTGTGAGGTAAGAAATTTGAGTCAAGATTTTCATAGACAGTTGCATATTTGTACTCTTGATTTTTCTGAGTGCCTTGTTTAAGGAAGCTGGCACGTGGAAGTGTTACAGCATTTTTTTTGCAATCAATGGGACAGCGTAATGTTAAGTAGTCACAAAACATCAGACCTATAAAATCTGAAATTAGGCCAGAATTAGAACATGCTGATGATTCATCAAGATACTGTAGGGATGACTGCCAGGAATAACCCCTGAGTTAATTTATAATGTTCCTTATACTAGGGCTTGGCTGGTGATCTTGAGACCTTGGAGCTTTATGCTAAGCAAGAATAAAGCAGTCTATTGAATAGCTGCTCACTCATTCACTTCTGTCTGGACATGTTCCAGATGAGGTATGTTCCTATAAGTAAAATAATTTGTCATTGTAGCTGAAGATAGCACCATTTTGAACACAAGGCAATTATTTCCCACAGGCATGGTATGAATGGAAGAGGGGAGAAGCAAGAGGCTGGACAGTCTTAATTCAATATTCAAATTCAAAGTATTTAACTTGCAACTGAAACAAAAGTTCTTAATCAACAGACATTGTTCTTATATATTTAAGAACAAATATAAAGTGGATGTTTTTCAAAAGCTTGTTTCTTGTGGCTCCTATTATTAAAAGGCAGCTGTCATAAATCCCCAGACCTGGGGAGGAGAACCATGATCTAGTAAGTCATTTTTTGTCCACCAAAAACCAGATCTGTACCAACCAAAAAAAAAAAACCCAAAAACCAACCACCAACCACCAAACAAAAAACAAAACAAACAAACAAAAAAACCCCCCAAAAAAACAAAAGTAAAAAAAAAGTCCCAACAGAAACTCCAAAACCACAAACTCTAAGACTTCAACATGTTACAAAAATGGGCATTTTTTCATATCTCATCACCCAGACCATACCAAAAGCATTTTTGTCCTTGAAAGTTTGGTTCTCCTCTAGTTTGTCTCTTTTTCACTGTGGCACTGAAGCTGGCCAGAATACTGACTTTTTTGTTGTTTTTTTTTTTTTTTAAATACAATATATGCCAGCAGGTCCCAAGATGACAAAATAAAAAAGGGTTTTCAAATTATGGTTCTGTCCTCCAGAATTGAAAAATACATTTTAGAGACAAATAGACAAATCTTAGGTTTAAAATGAGGCCTTTTTTCATGCTGACAAGCTCATTAACAAAGAAAAAAAGGTGTTGTTTGCAGTCTAACTGACCATGGCACCCAATAGAAAGAAAAAATTAATGCCAGCTGAAAACTTGAGTCCAGCACATTCAGAGACAGTTAAAAGAGTGATACTTCCTAACTGTTTCAATTACTGTAGGACTAGTGTTGAGGATTTACACACCAATTGAGTCCCAGTTTCTCCTATGACAGCATCAAAAATCATTGATTCTCTTCTCTGCATCCTTTGTGGTACAAATGATGGCAAGGATTATAAGGATATCTAAAAACTTCTGTAAGATTTGGCATAGTTTGGTGATCTACCCACACAGAGAAACTGGTCTGTCCCTTTCCCAATGTATTTGTGAGGCAGGAGAATGAATGAATTCCCTTTAAAAAGAGCAAGTTGAAACAGCTAATTTGCAAATTTCCTCTTAGCAAGCCACGAGTACATGCCTATGGTCATGTGAGTCATTTCCAGCAAACCTGGAACAGCTGGAAAAAGAAAACAGAAACAGGGATCACATGACTCACCCTTATGTCAACTCAGAAGAAAAAAAACAGAGGTAAAGTTCACAAGCTCCAAAAAGTAAGAAAATTGAAAGAGTTGTATTCGTAAGCCTGCTCTTTGCTCTCTTGGTGGCAGAAATAATGGGGACTGAGAAAGATTGATTGAAAGATTAGGATTTTATAAACTTTATTACTGGTGTTGATAGTGTCAAAAAGTTACTGACAAAAAATTTTCAGTATAAATTTTAGAAGGAGAAAATACCAGCAGTATGCAGAGCCAAATAAAACAAGTCATCCATCAAACTGCAAAAATCCTGTGTCCCCATCCTTTACCCTTTAAACAATGTTCTCTTCCTTTGCTGATTTATTTTGCTTTTGCAGAGTGACTCCTGTACTCTGCTGTGGAATTTTACTCTTCCCCTAGAAAAAGACAGCAATGATCTAGCAGGCATCAGGGTCCAGGATGGCCCTACAGATGTACAAGCATGTGCTGTGTGAGACAGAGGAACCTTTAACCTGATACTGCTGACTGTGTGTGCTACACCTCCTCATGTTCATAAGCAGAGGTGGAAACAATGGGATTCATCTGGTCCTTACTCCTTCATATTTCAGGTCTGATGCTGTTGGAGGGAGCAAGAAAATGGGCACAGAGGGTTAGCCATGCACTCTACATTGATGACATCGAGATCCACAGCAGCTTTCAGGTAAATAATTCCCTTTCTTGCTCCCATGCTGGTTTGTATCTGCACAAGCAGTGGTTGTCGTCATGTGGGAGCAAATGAGGTACCCTTGGTGCATCAGCCTGTCTTGCATTGCTGCTCCTCTGAGCTGGCAGAGTGATGAACAGCAGAGTTCAAAGTGCAGCTCTTTGGGAGGTCAGTGGCTTGAACCAGATGTTGGCCTAGCCAGTTTTTCATATTGACACTCCTCGAGATCAGAGAGAAGATGCCCCTGAACTTTGAAGTCTGGTGAAAGACACGTGCCAGGCAGTGGATTATACAAGGAAATATTCATGTCAGTTGTTTTGGACTCTGGGATAAGATAGCCAGGCTGTAGTCAAAACGAGATAAGACCCCTTTCTGAAAGATTGGCTTATCAATATGGTTAGCAAGTTATTTTGTCTGCAAGTAATTAATGCAATTCCAGCTGATTCTTTTGTTTACAATTTTCTGTTTTGCAGAGAGCAGTCCTTATCCATAGCAGTAAGACAGATTTCAGTCACAATTGCAGGTGCAGTGATTTGGGTTATGGATAGAGTACTACATCACGAGACTGACTTTAGGTCCTTGTCTGAGGGCTGGATCAGAGGCTGCAAGAGTCTGTATTTACTACATCCAAAAGTATCATGGCCTGTCTTTAGCTGTAAGAGTGATGCTGGGTTTGTCCCTCTTGTTGCATGGAAAGGGCACTGAAGAGCACTGATTTTATGGAAAGCATGTATAAAACAGGATCTAGGACCAAAGTCAGAGAAAGTCATCAGATCTAATAGCTCCTGCAATTGGTTCAATACTCCCTGAATATTGGTCCCCTAAAAAAGGAGTTTTCATTGTGGACTATGACACATGTTGAAAGTGAGTCCTACCCAAAATCATTTTACCCAGCCTCAGCTAAATAATGCTTGACAAGGCAATCCAAAGAGTAATTTGGCAGATTCAGTCTGAGCCCAGCATCTGTTGATTTGGAGCCACACAGGAAAAAACCCCTTCATATAACTTGTTGCTTGTAGGATGAATCAAGATGAAGAAATGTGATTATTAAGGAATATGGCAAAACCTGGAGAAATAAACTGCTCAGTGCTGGACAAATGGATGGAGAGTACACGAAGATACCTAGCAGCATTTCTTGGAGACACAAAGTAAGATTACCAAGACAAAATGAAGAAAGTTAATTCTTAAAGATAACATTCGGGTAAAATATTTTGTGTTTTTCCTTCAGTTTCTTAAGTCTTGGAGATCCATAATGATGTACAGGAATGTACCATAATAACTCTGTAGTTTGCAAAAGGATTTTATTGGGTTTTGCTTTTACCCAGTAACTTTGTTTCCAGTACTTTAATGGCCATGTACATTCAGCTATAATGAACATGAATTTTCCCCTTTAAAGATTATCTGCTTTAAGAGAAACGCTGGGGTGACTTTGACAGGAGCATGGCATATTGACTATTATCTTCCACATCCACACTCACTCTTCCACCTGTACATGGGAAACATTCAGGCCAGGCATTTCCCAAGGCATCCTGGAGGCCACCTTGGACTGCCACCAGGACAGTTTGCTGCCATGAAATTGCACCATTAAAACCATTAAACAACTACACTGCTATACTATGAAACAGTAGTCTAATGGATATCAGCAAGTGTCTGGTTTCCTGCTTTGTTCATAGACAGTGGCAACCTGGAGATGCTCAGTTTCATAATCTGCTACGTTTGGAACTACTAGATTTAAATTAGCTTCATACTGATGATCAACAAGAAAAATTCTTTCAGCTTCCCCAGCATTTGTTCTTAGTAGCAGAAATCACAATGAGAATATGGATTTTGTCATTGTACATAATTCCTAAGTATATCAGAGAGTCTCTGGCCTGGGATATGTTTTTTGCCAAGTCTTGAGGAATGGGTTGAGAGTCTGTACCATGAAAAGCAAAGTTTTGAGAATAAATCTTTCTTCTGAAGTGTTAGTCAGTGGTCCTCTGACAAGAAGCAAGGAGTTAAAAGGACATTTCAATGACCAAGTGTCTTCAACCTGTCACAGGCTCTAAAGAGAGAGGCAAATCAAGTACTTGTGATGCTGTTCAATACCAAGGCACACACAGCCACTAAGGACATGAATATTCAGGTAATGTGATCTTGCTGGCCCTGAGTTCATGCAGGGTCTCAGTGAGACCCATGCTTTATATTTAATTCCTAATGCTTTATATTTCAAGCTGAATATTAACTTCAAGAATCAGAAGAGAGTGAAGAGAAGTTCACAGAAGAATAATGAAATAGTTTTTAATAAAGCAACTTCATAGGAATTTTTAAGTGAAAATCACATTTGGTTGGTATGACATTTTAAGCTGGTTTTAACCACACTTTACAAATACAAAAAAAAAAAAAAAAAGCAAGTACGGCATTGTCTGTGTCTTTATATATTATATAGGTGTGCATATACTCATGTCACTGTGTCACTGAAGAATCTGAATATCCAGTATATGTTCCAGTGTTTCAAGGATACAAACTACACAACATAGTAGTTATACATAAGCATGGACAATTTCACTTGTTCTGTCATTTGTGCTGAACAATTGTTGATAGATGCACTAATACAATGTCTACAGTTGAGATACAAAATTTTTGCTTATTGTTTTCCATTTCATTTTTACATTACCCTAGCAAATAATTGACTCTGTTTCTCAAACCCAGAGCAGTAAGTGCACAAGAGCTGCTACTCTAATGGTCCTTATTTTACTATCCTAGGTAGTTCTTCTAAATTAAGTTTTCAGATCATTTGTACAAGTAAACTGAGATAACATGCAGACACACTTTATAGTGGGCAAAAGGTGATGACGTGCATCAAGCCAAGCAGATGCAGAACTGTTCTGGCTACAGAAAGGGATACCTAAGGTTTCCTTGGGAAAACACCATCATTCCTTCATGCTGTCAGCTTTAAAAGAATTGCTGACAAAGACGGGGTTTCTGCAATTAGCACAGTCATTATGAGGTGACATTTATGAAGCGTCACCTCCTGAGAAGGAGCTCTGGTACCAGGCAGGGATGAGCTTTCAAAATTTTCATGAAGTGCACTTGGCAATGTGTGAACTGGACTGTCTACAGAGTATTCCACTTGCCATGTTTGGCAGGGTGGTGAAGATGGAAGGGGAGCTATGATAATGATTTGAGCTTAGCAGTCTCCCGGGGTGAGCAGTAGAACCTACACAGAAAACAAATGGTTTCTGAAGTATCAGAATTGCTCTGTGGGTGACTTGACTCTATGAGTTCAAAGGACATGAAAAAATTCTTCACACACATCCGTAAATGCAAATAAGGACAATCTGCGCCTAAATGAGATGTTTTCCCCACCCCAACCCCCCACCCCTGCCCAGTATTTTTTCAGGAAGAACATACAAAAAGGCCCTGACGTATGGCAACTGTCATGTCTGAGCTTGAATTTTTGTTCCCTTTTGTACTTTGAAGGGTTTAAACCAGCTCTGCACATTTTTTACTAACAAATGACTCCTACAGCCCTGCTGTTCTGCCACAATCCATCGGTTTCGTGGGGTGCTGCACAAATACATGCATTTGTTCTTGTCATAAATCCACTGCCGTTTGCCTTCTTTCTGTGATGCTCTCCAGGAGACCTGTACACTCCCAGAATGTGATCTACAAGCACAACAGAGCTTTGAGGGCCTGCTGGACCCACACCACTGTTTAATTGCATGATTGTTGATCAATGTTTTTCTACCATATGCCTCTCTCTTTTCCCCCAAGCAAGTGTGAGTAATCATCAACACACCTGTAAGCAGTGTTTCCTAGAAGAGCTACCACGTGTTTCTTCTGCAATAAAGGAGCCAGGCTGACTGATGATATGCATTATAGTGTCACCTCCAGCATAAATATTGTGGGAGAAGTGAGCACAAAGAGCTATGCAAGGGAAGGGAAATGAAATGTAATGTAGAAAAACCTTGGGAAATACCTGGCAGAGAAACAGCATGGCAGAAGACAAGGTAAGAACGTTACAGGTGACGTCAGCAATGTGATGCCAAACCCAGGAAATGGCATGTAAATGTCATGAAAAAACACATGGAGATAATTACCATGCTGCACTCCTTCTATAGAGGCCTCTGGAGGCTGGATGTGTGTGCTGGTTTAGGTGTGTGCCAGCTTAGGTCACCATGTTCTGAGGAGGCTGTGAGGGAGAACAGCAGAAACCAGAGTTTCAGAAAATAGGAACTATGAATAGAGGTTCAAACAACTGGCTGGTTTTAGTCCTATTCAAGAAAATTCAAGTGAGATGTATTTCTTCTAATATAAAAAGGGCTGTAGATAATGGATCAATAAAACTGTTGCTGTGTAATTGTCACTCTGATAAGGAAAATGGCAAAATGAAATCAGTTAATTTGCAACAAAAGAGAAAGATAACCAACTTTTGGGTGTGGTTTAGAAAGGATATTGATTTAGGCTGAAAATTAGAAGACTATGCCTTATAGTAAGAGCAATGAAGTCCTTCAATAACCTTCTAGTAGGAATAATGGTAGTAAAATTATTAAGCTTACTATTTGCAAGATGTATTTTAAATCCACTCTTTTTCCCCCATTCTGCTACATGCCCTTTACAAAAAAGCAAAGAAGAAGTGTTATTTAACTCTTCCAAAAAGACAAAGACATAACAGACACAACCTAAAGTGCTCTATCAAATCTGAGTGCTAGTCTTGCATAATTGTTTATCTTTATATTTAGATATGTATATGAATAAAGTCTCTTTTAACTGTACATACATAGGCCACACAAATCTATGGGCAGTGTTTTTCCCACATACAACAGGTGGAATATTATGCCTTTTTCTGTGGTGTCAAGTATTCCTATGGAATTGCATATTCTACAATTCCGTTTTATGCAAACTGGTTGACATTAGAACAGAAAACATTTTTTCTAATGCAGCCTTAGAGTTTTATCCCTTATGAAGCCGTTGGCTGATTGATAAAGATTTATCACATTTCATTTCACAGCCACACAGTATTAAGACTATAGAGTTATAAAATTTTCCTTCCATCTCTCCTTTGCCCCTTTGGCTGTTACCATGTATTGCTGTCCCACACTGCTTCAGTCCAATGTAACCTTTTGTAGGGAGTCACATTCCCAGGTAATTTATAGCACAATCCAGGGTTTATACCACATATGTAGTCGTTAAGAACCAAAGTCCTGCTGGAAAGCTGGGAAGTATCTCCAAAAATTAAACAAGGATGTTTTCTTCCACTGAATGTCTAACCTACCTGCTAGCAGCTGTGTTTAAAGTGCTGTCTCTGGCTGGCCCACACTGAATATTTAAAGGTAATAGCAGCACGTACAGTTAGAGGTTGAGGCATGCCATATGAGCTTTGCATGCCACAGATTAAGAGCCTGGAGGAAGGTAAAGGACTTTGCTGGTTTCTGCCATCTGTCCCTGGAAGGTGTCCAGCCAGGAAGGACACTCCTGTGCTGGTGCTCCAAATTCCACAAAATGAGGAGGTATCGCAGAAGAGTAGGCATGAGAGTGATTACATGATTATTTTGAGATAATTTAAGTCATAGTTTCTGCTGATAGAGATGGTTGCTAACCACCCCTCTGCTCCATGATGTGCTTTGCCCAGGACTCCTTGCATTCCCACTCTCATTCATGTATTCTCATGCAAATGAGATCGGGGGCTGCTCTGCCAGAAACTCCAGAAAAACCCCCATAGTTTCCAGCCAGATCACTTTCTGCTCTCCCTCACACATTAATGCAATGCCAGTGCAAAGCTGGGAGCAGCAACATCTCCTGTGGTGCCAGGGGAGTGTGAGATCACACATTTCAGCTGCCGTCTGCATCTAGACTGGCTGAAAAATGCCATGAAAATGCAGCATAATCTGTCTGCTGGTATGCCTCAGGTTATTTGGATGAACATGGCAGACACACTTAAGGAAGCTTGAGCTGCTTCTGGTTTATCTGCAATAAGAAAAGTAATCTTGTCTCCTTTAGAGAGCAAGTGTAGGCAGCACTTCTGTGGAGCACCACAAGGCTGCAGGCCAGGAAAACTGACTGATGTCCCAGAACACAGGTCTGGTGGGTACCATCGTGTGCTTGAGATGGGCACATAGTTTATGAAATATGTAATACATATAGAAATGTGTATGCATAAAGATTGAAGCTAAAATATATTTCTGTGATTTGCCTTCCTAATTAATTCATTCTGCTTTACTGTATAAATTAATAATAGGATTTCTACTTTCAGGGGAAAGGAATTTCTAGATGCGAAAGGTTCTCTCTGATTCATTATTTCTGTCTTTGTTATCACATTTTGATGATAGAAAAGGGAAGAAAGGAAATTACAAACTGAATGGCCTCATGAAATTATAAACTATAAATGAGGAATCTGAAGTATGTGATAGGACACCTTGCCAAGTTCCTCTCCCAATCTTTTACTATTTTTCTTGGATATTGTGTGCAGTTTTGGTCACCACAGTACAAGAAGAAGAGCAAGCTGCTAGGGAGAGTCCAAAGGAGGACTATGAGGATGGTTAAAGGCCTTGAGGAGAAGCTGTGTGAGGAGCAGCTGAGGTCACTTGGTCCATTCAGCCTGGAGGAGGCTGAGGGGAAGTCTCACTGCAGTTACAGCTTTCTTGTGATGGGAAGAGAAGGGGCAGGCACTGATCTGTTCTCTGTGGTGACCAGTGACAGGACATGAGGGGATGGCCTGAATTTGTGTCAGGAAGAGTTTAGGTAGGATATTAAGGAAAAGGTTCTTCCCAGAGTGAATCACATGGTGTGACTCGTGGGAATGATGCTGTACAGGGTTAAGAGTTGGAATCAATGATCCTTGTGGGTCCCTTCTAACCCAGCACATTCTGTGGTTCTGTAAATTGCATCTCCTTCCCTAGACAAGAAACCAGAAGTAACACTACTTTCATTTTATGAAATGACTGAGTACCTTTTTAGTTCCAGTGGAACATTAGGTAGTGTGACAGGTGAATTCCTAATTCTGTTGTAGCCTATTCTCTCCCTTTTTTGTCTCCTTAAGTTGTGCAGGAGGCATTTAAACCACCATGAGTAATAAGGAATTTTCTAAAGAAAATTGCTCTTGACATGCTCTTCTTTGTAAATAGGTGTGGTATTCTGCTTAGTCTGGCATGGATATTTGCTTTTTGGTGTTGCTACAGTCTGTTATGCTCAGAGGTGAGCAGCCTGCTGTAAACTCAGCTCTGTCCTCCAGGCAACTCCACAGATTTCTACATGGCTCGTTCCTTCCCTGTGTTTCTATTACAGTAACATGGAGCGAGACTTCTTCCGCTTGACTGCAAGAAAAATAAGTCAGCCTCCAGTCTTCCTCCCTTCCCCAAACCAAAGCTTCTGCAAGTAACTGAAAATGTGTACTTGTTTTCAAAGGCATGACTTCAAGATGAAGACAGGTTGCGTGTTTGGGCTTTGAGAATTATCACACTATTCTTGATGAGGGGGTGGAAACTTCTCTTTGATAGAAGTGTATATATCTCTAAATATAGATCTAAATATGTAAAATAGATAAATATATAAAATATATAAATATCTCTAAATATATCTCTAGCAGAGCTGATTTTGAAATTCCCATTTAAATAAGCAAAAGGAGAATGCCATTTACAAACAACAAAACAAATCTATTTCTCCAGTACCTACCCCACTTGCACAGTGATAGATACTATTGTTGAAACTGAGTGTAATGAGAAGTATCTATGTAATGCATCTATCTGGAAACCACACTTTTCATTTTAAGAGTGAAACACCAGTCTGTTCTATGGACTCAGGTGCTGCCCCTCAGATTTGAGTTATCTTGATTTTTGAGGTTTTTGTATGCATGCACAAAATCCAAATACAATTGTGGAGTAAGGTACTGAATGTTGTCTCTTTGGGGATTACACAAATGACACATCTTTTCAGTCAATAACAAAATACCTATTTAAATTTTCTTTTGGGCTTGGAAAACACCAGTCAAGGTAAGCACAAAGAGCGTTCATTCTTTCCTGTCAGTTCTGCTTCTCCCATCTCCAGTCTCGTACATAAAATGTGAAGGTTAAAATCCTGTAAACCTGGGATTTCCAAAAGCACAAGATGACGTAAATGAGCCCACAGGAAATTTATATGTGGCTTCATTGTGTTCCAGAAACGCCAGTTGAAGGCACCTCTGGAAATCCCCTCAAAGCAGAATTACTGCCGGCCATGGCCTTGCCTGGCCAAAATCTTAAAGCCTCCAAGGACAGAGGTTTCACCATGTCTCTGTATTTCCCCTAATCCCTAACCCAAACTGACTTGGAAGTTTCCTCTTCCAACATTGTCCATAACTACCAAGAGTTTGGCTCCATCATCTTTATAGCTGACCTTTAGCTGGTTGTAGGCTGCTGTTCCTCTTGTTGTTTTAAAAATCTCTCTGTAGCTCCTGTGGAGAGCTATGAATCTCTTTTATCTGCACTAGAGCAGTGTTATCTTGCTGTGCTAGCCAGCACCTAACACAACCGCAATTTCTGTACGCTGGTAAATTAAATGCTACCCGGGCATGGAATAACTTGGCACAGAGTGGGGCACTGCCTGTATTCAGGAGGTTTGGGACTGATTGTTTGTACACCTTCCACAGCATGCTAACTACTAAAGAAACAAACACAGACATATAATTCCTGATCTTAAGTACTCACTAATTTGGAAACAGATTCTGGTTTGTTTTGACAAATGACCAAATGTGAATGGTACTGGAAGATTTTCTTGCACCCTAATTGCAAAATTTGAGTTTGTTAGCTCTAAATGAGACTATGATCCAGCTTTTACAAAATTATTTTAAGAAGAAAAGCTGGATCCTTGACTCAGTTAATTTGACTCTACCCCAGATACCTGAGCTTAGTGTTTAGAAGTTCGGCAGATTTTTTTCACAAGCACCTGAGTGGGCCTTAGACTCAGAGAAAAACGTTGATTTTCTTAGCGAGTAGTCCAATAACTTAATATTGGGGGTTTTGAAAACTTTTGGGAGACTCTGATAATATTAAAATCTTTAAAAGAAAAATGATAAGGCATCACCCCAGAGGCAGAAATCACCTGTTACAGCAAATAGGTAGTATACAAAAAGAATGCCAGTGGACACAGGAGGGTGTAATATGGCAAAATAGTAAACTGGACACATTACATGACAGTTTGTTTAGAACCTTATTTTCAGAAAAATATTCTTCCATCTGCCTTGCAACCACTTTTCTATGAGGACAGATTTGGTGCTGTAGGTTTGAGGTCTGTGTGCTGTGGATTGTTTTCACTTTGATAACCTTTAGCTCTATTCAAATATAGAAGTTTATGAAAAAAAAAAAATCTGGATGAATAAGAAGGTCTACATGTTTGACAGTTCAAGCCCTGAATCTACAGAATCTAAACATCATTTATTGCAGGATCAATGCCTCAAGCACGACCTCACTGGAGCTCTGGGTTTCACTGTAAGAGTTTTGAGCAGATTTCATTGTCACCACAAAGCTCTAATCCTCTTGCATTTTATTTTATGAAAAATCAGTTGTGACTTCCTTTAAAAAAATCTGACAGATTGTTTTTTATAGCTAGAGAAGCAGACTGTCTTCTTTGCCTTGAGGTTGTGAAGACAGAATAATTTTACACTATCTAGATTACAAAAGAAAAATGAAAATTGCTTCTTCTAGCTCTTCTCTTTGTAAACCCATCCAAAGAAATATTTTCTTTTCATTCTCAGTAACATTCACACACACATATATTTATATGTACAGTAAAAAGTTAAAATCATCTTACCCTGTCAGATTTCTTTGTTCAGCTTTCATACCTTTCATATTACCAACAAACCTTTATCCACCTTCACAGTGCTTTGTTATCATAGGTTTGGGGTTTTTTTAACAAGCTGTGGCCCTATAAGCTTCAGGAAATGTTGCTTATTATGACTGTGCTTTGTTCTTAATTTTGTTTAGAAATTCACCTACACTCTATGCAACAGAAATTTTCTTTGCAAACAAATAAAAATGTTCAATACAATACAAATTTACATCTGTATAAAAAATGACACCTTGTTTCTGTCTGGCTTTTGTAATCATTAGAGTTGCAAAATGTGGCTGATTCAGACATAAAAATTAAACGTGTCCCCAAATTCATATTTGGAGTTTTCACATTTGTATTGGAATATATTTATTGCAAGACCTGTACTCAGTTCGCTAAAATAAGCCTAATTTCCTGATCAAGGAATTATTCTCAATGTATAGTCCTTCAAATCATATTTCTGTTCATTTGCAATGGCAATTGTAGGATGTGACTTCCAAGAAACTGTATAATTGAATGTTTATGAATAGAGAATATAATTAAGTAATCTATAAGCAAAAATCAGGAAAATGAAAGACTCATACTATGACAGGGAAAAAAAGAGCAGTAATTCCATCTTCTCTCCTTTTTTAGATTAGATTTGTGCTCTTAAGGATCCTGTGCTGTTTCTTATATAAACAGGGTTTTATTTTACTGGCCAAATTCCAGCTGCATTTTGCCTAATTGCTTCTTGTGTTCTTAATTGGAAAAAGCATTCCTGAGTTTCCAGCCTTGCCTGATTTACTTTTATAGTGTCCTTAATTCAGTATAAACCTGGGACAGCCTTCACCAGGAGGTGATTGATCTTTGAGGGTGGGAGATGGCACACTTATCTATGCTGAGCATGTCACATATCAGCTACAATGTAATATCAGTTATTGCTTCTCAATATCCAGCAAAGCAACGCTCCCCTCCTATCACTAGATTCGATCAGTTCTGTGGAAAACATCTGAAAATCCTCCTTTCTGCGCCTCAGACATGCATGCAAATGAGAGATGAGTGAATCCTTTTATTTCTAGATCAGGAGCAGCAGTGAATTACCAGGGCTGGCTGGGTTGCCCAGAGCCCTCCCATCTCTTTGTCCAGCACTGCAGAACTTGGATGTTCTGAGGAGGAGAGACAGATGGCATCCGAGCGCTCGGTACTGCAGAGTAAGCTTTCTTGTGTCCTCTTCATCAGCAGGGCAGCCAGCTCTGCCTGTGTATCCTGTACCTCTTCCTCTTCCCCTTTCAGTCTTTCCAAGAGCCAGGCATGGAAATTAATAGAATCTGCATATGTTGGGCTTAGCAGCTTGCTGACCCCAAAATGAAATGCTTTATGGTTTGTTAAATGCAACCAATCTGCTTGGAAGTTGATGCTGTTACTCCTGTAGCTCTCTTTTCTCTACTTATTAGGTTCGATACTCCTGTGTGTATGAAATGCTCAAGTGTCAGCAGACATTATGTTTGAGTTATGTAGTGTGAGAGTCCAACACAGAAATATAATTTTAAAAATTGCAGGTATCTATTTTGAAATGTGACTTTAAAAGTTCCTGTTTAGGCAGCTAGTCATGGGAAAGGTGTGATGGGAGAGTGGAATGCAGAGCCCTAACCAGCTGCTGCTGCACAGCAGCTGCTGCCACTGGTGCCCTTTGGCCAATTCAGGGGAACTCTAAGGAAATGTAGACTTTTAGAAGTCATTTAAAAGGTAGATGGGAAGAATACACAACTGAAAATGTATGTGGGTTTTAATGAAAGCTTAGCCACTGATTTATTTGTATTTTGAGTTCAGGAAAGGCAGTTGATCTATCTGTGCCTCAGTTCCTTTTCAATTAAATTGTAAAAATCCAATTCATTTTTCAAAAAGACACTGAGAGTTAGTGTATAACACTTTTTGGCTGTATTTCCATGGCAGCTGATCAGACATGAGGTCTCTTTTTTCCAGACTTGCTGCCTGCAGAGGAAACCTGTGCAGTACCAAGGGCAGCACTGAGGCTGTGGCATGGAAATGTCAAAGTTTTCAAATGAGAGATGCTACAGTAGTAAGCAGTGTGAATTTCTCAGGTGAATCACCCTTCCTCCTCTTCATGCACTGCTGCTTTATGAATTACATGCTACAGCAAGACAGTACTGTTTTATCTATCCTTCCCTCCTTCCTTGCAATTCCCCCCCTTCCCCCTCTGCTTTGGTGCCCCCACTTTACCATGTTTTATTGTCCCTGTGGAGAGAGTAACACTGACCTTTTCTATTCTGCTCTGCATTCTTTGTCTCCTCCTCAGTTCATTTACTTCAGCAATAAAATTATATGACTCTAGACAAGAGTTATTTACATCTGTTTGCAGGCGGTTTGAAAAGGCTTGGGTAAATAGAGATCTGGCAAAGTACTCCAAACAGATTCAAAGGGATTGCTTCACAGGCTTCCAAATCGGACCCATTCTTTCAAAACTGGATGTTTTCCATGGGGTAATTGGGTCCAACTGTCAGAAAGAATCAAAAGCGTTTCCATTTTGACCTATTGCTGGAGGTTATTCCATGTCAGATGTGATGAATCTATGGTACATTGTATTCTCTGTCATATGTTGCATAACAGAATCTGCATTTATTTAGCACCATGTTCAAATAAATACTGTATTAATACAGTGATAATTTTGAAAAATTAGTAGGGCCATGATACATCTGTGGGCTTTTCTTCTGAACATATCTTTTTCTTCCTTGAGTGTCCCATCCAAGTGGATTTTTGGTAAATGCAACTTGTCCCTGGATTTCTTTCTATCTGCAACAAGCAAGACTTTGTAGGTAAGACACTGAAATCAGGAGGGAGCCCTGTTTGTGCTGCTAGCCATGGCAGTATGGACAGAAAGGAGAAGGACAGCAGGAACAGCAGCTGGCTGGCAACAGCTGGAGAAGACTGCATGGATGTGACAAAGACAGAAGGCTCCCAGGGAAGCTGGGCCTGAGGCAGAGGTGTGAGACATCCAGCAAATGGAGACCTCCAAGGCTGGAGGAGCTCTCAGCAAAAAGGAGGTGGGCTGGTGTGGGGAGTGAGGGGCTGCAGCCCGAGTTTGTGAGGAAGGCAGGAAAGGAGGAAGTTTTCAGTAACAGGCTGGGATGCGCAGACTTGGGGCAAAAGAGTGAGGGCTTGGGAGAAGGAAAGGAGAAAGGAATGGGGACGTGATGGGAGGAGTGAGGTGCACAGTTAAAAGTCCTGGAGGTCACTTCAGGGCAGTCATTGTCCTTCCCACCTTGTACAGCAGGCACAGGCATGGAAGCACAGACATGAACAGTGTTGCTCTCCACTCACCCCTTTAGGTTTGCTATGGAGACATTCCCCTCTCTCCCCGCTCCACTTTTTTAGGTTTTGGAAATGAGCTAACTCAAAATAAACACCTTAAATCTAGGTAATCCAAAACACTGGAGTAAATTGTTTGTATCCTGGTATTATCTGACATATTCTGTATATTCAATGTGAAAGGTTAATACTCAAAAGTTTACTTGCAACAAACGTAGTATTTTATTTGATATATGTTGGAACTTCCCTTCCTCTCATTAATGCATCGCATCTATTTTTTACCCTAATGAAAAAACAAGCACAGATGTAGCAACCTTCCAGTACTTAAAGGGGGTCTGCAGCAAGGATGGGGAGGGACTCTGTCAGGAGTGTAGTGATAGGATGAGGTGGAATTGTTTCAAACTGCATGAGGGTGGGTTTAGTTATTAGTAAGAAATTCTTTCCTGTGAGGGTGGTGAGGCACTGGATCAGGTTGCCCAGAGAAGCTGTGGGTGCCCCATCCCTGGAAGTGGTTAAGGCCAGGTTGGATGGGGCTCTGAGCAGCTTGATCTAGTGAAAGGTGTCCCTGCTCACACTGGGGGACTGGAATGAGATGATCTTTAAGGTCCATTTGAACCCAAACAATTCCATGATTCTGTGACTACACAAATATCTTTGTAATGAATTCTAGCAAACTTCTCCTGTATGAAAAATTGCTACATTGTAAATTCATGGCTGGAGTGCATGTAAAGTACTATGAGTCAGATGTTTATCTCAGTAATAGCACTGTATCTCATCAGCAATGCTCCATAAGCACATTGTTGTAACTGAAATTACAATTTAGTTCAAAACAAGAATAGAAACATTTTATACACGAAAGACTGGAAAAAGGCCTTAATATAAATTCTTAATCCTCTTGTGCTCAACTCTAAATACTTAGGTAATCTAGTTTTAGTATTTGCTTTCTTCAATTTACAGAAGGGGGAGAAATAAAACAATAGAACTATATTTCTTTAAAGAAACATGAATAAAACTTAAATGCTCTGGGTCAGCTTTGCAGCTTGTGAAAAATCAATGTTGCTTCAATTACTCTGTTGACTTCAGTGGACTGGTGTTGATTTACAGTACTGGGGAGCTACACAATGATTAATAACAAATATACCTTGGACTTTCATAGCAATTTCTGTCTTGAGATTCCTAATTGCTTGTCAGACTCTCTCTTTGCCTTACAGTTTGTGAAGATGAAATGTTGTATTCAGGAGTTCATAAACACTTTCTGTTCAAGACAATTACAGATTTATTCAGATGAATGTCTTATTAAGAAGTCTTATTTAATTTTCTCATTTCTATGTACATTATTTAAACAAGATAAATGCCTGGAGGCAATTGAAATTGTTGTTAGGGAACAGTCTTTTCAAGAGGTGTAAAACCTTTTTGAAAACTCAAGCACAGCTTTCAGTCCTGCTGTCATATTGCAGACAAGTTAAGTAAATAAATGTCTTAAATCTAAAATCTTGGGAAGACACCATAAAAACTATCATCCTTTGAGGTGATCCCAGTTATGTACTACTGCTCACTCTGTGTGCCCTTCAGTTTGCTGCATAATCCACAGATGTGGTCCAGCCATTTCTTTCCTCAAAGAGATTTTTTCTTGCCCACATCAAGCTTTTCTTAGGTTTATTTTTGCAGGACTTGATATCACTTTATTCATTCTCCAGTGATTTTTGAAATGAACTATAATGCATTAGAGACTCTAGTTAATTTTTCATGGCAATTTAAGGGAAGAGGGTGCAAGGATGATCCTCTGTAGTACCTGTGTAGGGATCATAGATAATTACAGTTGTCATGATTGATGCACAAAATCCTCCTGCTAGTAGCATTAAAGTTCTCAAAGGATGCCATATGGAAAACAGGGGCTGGCAAAGATGTCTGTCTGGTGCTGTCCTGCAACTAAACAGCGCAGTCTGTCCTTGCTACTGGTTGCTCCTGGAGGCACGGAGTTGCAGCATGCCAGATTCAGGATATTTTCCTCTACTATGTAACTTCCTAGGTTCTTGTATTCTTTTTACTTCATTCTGCTTTACTTAATCCTGGTGAAGGGATGAAAAGCCCTTTGGTCTATAAATACCACTGAAGATAAAATGTTTATTTATCCTTCAGCTCTCCTTTCTCATTATTGGCTCTCTGTCCTTTCACATTGAGGTGTATTCACCTCCAGACTTGGCCTATATTGAGACATGATAGCAAAAAATCCTATGAATCTGCTGCATAACAAAGAGCAACAACCCACATTATATCAACAGCACTGAAGAACCTGGAATCTGTTTCAAGCATCTGTAAAGCACTTTGTACTCTCCAGGAGCAGAAACAGTGATAAGCTTTACTAAAAGCTTCATCAAATTCCCAAATATTGGACTTTACTACTGTGTTGTACATGCTTGTAGGTACCCATGATTCAAGAACAAATTTCTGGTTTAAATGGATGATTTAAATGGATAGGTTAGTGCTACCCATTTAAAATACCTCCTATTTTCAGACTGATGCCAACCCATTTCAATACATGATTAAAGCAATATCATAGAGTACTTAATAATACCTATTGCACAAATTTGAGAAATAGAACCTGGATCTCCCATCTGTTGAAGCACCTAAAGCATTAGGACTGATTCATGCTGAAGATGACTAAATATTTTAGCACTTTAAATAACAAAGAACAATAGTATCAGGTACTTTTAAATCTGTAGATTTTACTGCATGTCAAACTCCTAACAAGTTATTCAAATTTGAAAAGCATAAAAGATTCACTGACATATTAACTAAAATTGTTTAAAAGAAAAGCTTATTTTCTTCAATAACTGACTGTAAGATGTAGGCACAAAACTCCACACTCAAAATCCCTTACCCGCTGTTCAATAATTCAGTATTGGTCTTGATATGACTGATGCAAACCTTCAAAAATTGTAATTGCACATGTAAAGCTAGAGTAACTAGGCATTACTTCTATGTCTTTTAGAGCACAGACAGTAATTTAACGTAACTCTACATACCTTCCAATAAAATCACATCCTGGTTTAGTACCATTATTTGCAATTTCACTATTTCCAATGTTCATTGGAACATTTTTGTTTTATTTTGAACATTAGTCTTCATGGATTAGCACAGCCATCTGGCTAAAGTGATTTAGGAATCTGCTTTGCAGAATGCACACTACAATATTGTTTCTTTTTGATTTTGGCTATTAGTTATGGCTGAATGTAGACTAATGCCATCAGAAACTGGCATGCTGGGGTTGGGACAGACTTCAAAGTCTCTGACTTTTATGTTCTAGACCTTTCTTTGGATTTGCTTTAAAGAATATATTTGGATTTATAATATCAATGTTTTGGAAAACACACTGTTTCTGAACAACTGTGTTTTTTAAGAAGCTGGGACGTGAGCCAGCTGCAAGTGGATGCTGAGATTATTCAGAGACTTATGGCAGACAGGGATGATCAGTCAGAGTCAGATGCTGAATGAAGCAGGGCTCTGTCAGATATTTGGCTCTGAATACTTTTTTAATGGCAGAATGTGATACCAGGAGTAGTGGTACAAATGAAGAAAATAACCTCAGCAAAGGGATGGAACAATTAAAATCTCTGCAGGAGAAGTACAGTGCAAAGAACAGCCAGGGAAGGTTAAATGAGTGGATGGCAGAAAAACCAGGATGGTTGGTCAGAAAGTAGCTTTTTTGGGTAATAGCATTGTACTATTTTAATAGCTTCCAGTTAGCTCAAGCAGGAAAAGGTAACTATAAAACTTTAAAGAAACATACCAGGAAAAATACATTATGGAGCATTTAGGACTACTCAGACTATCTAAATTTGGTCTTATGAATTGGGCAACTAAATTAGAGGGATAGTTTTCATATGTTATTAATGAAGAGAGAGAGAAAGGGAAGGGCTTAAAGAAGGAGGCTTGTTAAACAATAATTCAAAATACAGTTTAAACGCTGCAGTTCTCCTAGTAAGGAATTCTTCTGTGTCTTCATTCTGTTTACAAGTACAACAAGCAGGCCAAAACTAGTCCATGACACAACAACACGGATTTGATAAGAAGAAATTATTTTGTCCAGAAGAGCAGCTGTAGAGAATAGACAATGCCCAGATAACACAGTTCTGATAAAAGAAGCTTGAAGCAGAAAGACATGTGAAGGTCAAAGTGAGTCTGCAAAAAAAACAGCACATGCTGTGGTAAATAACACAAGCTGAGCTTGGCTTGTTAGTCATAACATAAGACAGAGGAATTTCAGTGAACGTATCACTGCAAAAATGATTTGCTGGTACTAGCAGAGCATGCTGGTGTAAATACAGCAAAACAGCACCAAAACCAGCACCCACAGTTCTGGAAAAAAAAAATAAATCACCACCATAGCAAAATTCAATACTTGCAGTAGAAGATGGAGATCTGACAGTAAATGGGATACTTCTGTGTCTCTTGTAATTGGACAGGGATGTACAAGGCAGTATGGCGCCCCAAAGAGTACGGGAGCAGTGAAGAAAAAACTAGCAGCAGTTCAAGAAGCTGCTTTAAGCCCCTACCTGTCTCCATGCAGTATGTTAATCTGCACTCGTGTTATATTCAAAGTATCCGTTACTGAATTTTAAATCATTATAGAATCATGGAATTATTTGGGTTGAAAGGGACCCTAAAGGTCATCAAGTTCCAACATCCTTGTCATGACCAGGAAAAATTTTCACTAGACGAGATTACTCGGAGATCCATCCAGCCTGCCCTTGAACATTTCCAGAGATGGGGCATCCACAGCTTCTCTGGGCAACCTGTGCCAGTGCCTCACCACCCTCACAGTAGTGGTTTGTTTTTCCAATATCTAACCTAACAGCTCTCCTCTTTCATTTTAAAGTCACTCCCCCTTGTCCTATCACTACCTGCTTTTGTAAATAACCTCTCTGCATTTTCTCCTAGGCTACCTATAGGTACTGGGAGGCCACAGCAAGGTCATGCCAGAGCCTTTTCTTTTCTACTTTTGCTCAAATCAATAGGATGATCTCCATTGAAGCTCAAGAGAATAGAATAACTGAGGAAGAGATTAAGGATATCATCCAAGGCAAAAGGAAGATCTCTGCAGAGCAGTGTGGAAAGACTTGTGGCTGGGTCCAGAAGAAGCCCATGATAAAGCATATGCTAAAATAATGACTGAAATTATTTTTCCTCAGGAAGTGATGGGGAAAATAGAGGGAATACCTTTGCACATTTAAAGAAGAAATTAAACACTCCATGGAAGTAATGCTTCACATAGCAAAAAATAAGCAAATACATAAAAGGGAAAACTTTCTTCTGCTCCTGCTCTTTACACAGGCAGAAGTTCTAGATGAAATTATGCCAAACATTTTTCTCTTCCTTTTGTATTTGCAGGGTTCTGTTGGCAAAACAGAACACTTAAAGACAGAACAGTGTACACTTAAAGACCTGTTTTATAATATGCTCCCTACACACTGCCACATCTGTTTTGTTTGGCATGAGGTGTTTCACCAGAAAGTGTCATGGTTTGTTTTTGATGTAGAGTAAGAATGTTTGCATAGAGTTTGGCTTTGATCTCAGAGAGACCATCTGAAAAGCCTCACATAAAAATTGGGGTAGCAACAAGATTACTGGGCCAAAGCTGAGCAAACACAAATATCAATCCATATTAATATAATTTGCATGCTATAATTAGCAAATGCTACAATATATATAGAAATTCTCTGAGGTACTGGTCTTCACTGGTAATTCTGTCCAACAGAGTAGGGGTGCATGTAGTCATTGGGAAAGCTGTAGAAATCGTGCCTAATCCAGTTTGCCTCACTACTCTGAGGGAAGTGCTCTGCCAAGCAACCTGTACTGCAAGATGCCTGGAACAAAAAACAGTGCAGTACTATTACCCAAAAAAAGGGAATTTATGACACAGAATTATAGAGTCGGTCCTATGAGAAATGGCTATGGATAGTTCAAGAAGGTTGCAAACACACTCCTCTTACAATTGTATACTGTACAACGTATATTGTAATTGTTGAACCCAGAGGCTGATAACTTATTTGTCACCAGCAAAAACTAATAGACATGCATGAATGAATCAACATGAAGCCTTGTGCCTCAGTTCCTGGAGGTAAACAAATTCCCCAAAGAAAAAAAAAACAAACAAAAAGGAAACAGAACACTGAGTTACCTAAGTAAATATGGTACATGTATCACTGTCTCTGGTGACTCCTAATCTAGTAACTTTTGAAACTGTGGACTGTAGACTAGACTGAGCTAAGCCTGACAGAGAGACAGCTGTCTCAAAGACACCAAATTATTATATAAGCTTTGTGAAACTGGAAACCTATGCAAAGAAGAGAGGCAGTATCTTCAGTGAGTAAAATTGCACAACAAACTCAGCCAATATTGGACACAGAGAAACCACAAGAGGAACGTGAATGCTCCAATAAAAGGAAAAGCTTCAGTGAGAGGCAGTAAGTTATGAAGCAGCTGGGAATCCAATCACAAGACAAATCCATAGACTTCATTAGTTTTGGTGCTCATGGAAATAGTTGTTATTTATGGGAAGCCAGCACTCACTGAAACCTCCCTTTAATGACTTCCTGCCATAGCCAAAAACAGCTTCACAAACAGATCTTTTTTTTCACCTACCATAATATAATTTGCCAATAGAATACAAAACTGGGAGTAGTTTGACGTTAACAAAAAACAATAGACCAAAACAAAATCACAACCTTTTGAACATTTACGAAGGGATAGCAGAACAGGGTTGAGGGCTGTGTTACCTACACGGTAACAGCTTAAAAAGGGAACTGGGTTCTTACAAAATGTAGGTTTGACTCACAGAGCTCCTGCTGAGAATGAGTTCCCAGAACAGTAATTAAACTAATGCACTGGACAATGTACTTCCAGTCACCAGCTAATTGAAAGACCTCAGTAATAAGAGCAAGGTGATACTAAAAGGCACAGGGTTAGTGATTCCGAAGACACTATGGGGGGAAAAAAAAACTTCTAAAAACTATCTGGAGGTCATTTAGGGATTTAAAAATGTATGGGAAAAGATATCTGCTTTACTGACCTTAAATGAACGTTGACATTTAAGTAGTTGTTAGAGCTCCGTGAAAAATACAGAGCAAGTCAAGTGAAAGAGCCCATGTTGATGGCACATGAAAAATAGGTTTCCTCAAGCAAGAGATACACCCCTGTGCTCTTTCATGAGCATATCACTCTACTTTTTTGCCTGGTTTGATTTAGTTTTCTCTTCAGTCAAAAATATTAATTAACATAAAGATGATCCTCTTTGTAAATGAAATTTCTGAACATGTAAGATCTTCCAAAGAAACAAGGAAATGGCATTTCCTGTGCTGAAAGTTAGAGTTTTGCAGGTAGTTTCTCATAACTACTGGTCTTTCTTTTCTACCATTTTTGTGAGAGCTACCAGGTGAAAACATAATACTTTAGCCAAGTGAGTCTTCAAACAGATGCTGTGTAATGGATGTTGAATTAAATTTTGGAAATTGCAAAGAATTGTCATTTCTCAAAAACTTTTTTTCTCGATAGAAGAATTTGTATACAGCTATAAGAGTGAGGGGAGTCATAAACCAGACATTTTCTCTTTAACCTTGCCCTACATAATTGGTGTTTACAGAGGACAGGCTCTGACTTTAATGACTTGCACATGACTCACACAGACTACAACAAAACACATTTTATTTCCTGCAGACCAATAGCGTTTTCCTACAAAAACTGCAGTGGAAATTATTGTTTTTCTTACCAAGCTGTAGACACACAAAGTAGCCTCTGAGAATAGGGATAATTTTTCAGACGTCTACTTTTGCTGCATATATTTTATAGGAAACTCTACAATTTGCTTTTTGTTCTCTTCACAGCTATGGTCAACAGCAAATCAACCATAACTTCAAGGTATTTGCACACAGGATGCCCATTTTTGCATATCCAGTCTGTCTTCTGAGAACTGTGAATGGGTGTTTTTTGTTTTGTTTGTAAAGTTAAAAGTACAATTCTGGGCCACTTTTCTTGTGTTTCTCTTAAAAGTCTGACCAGTGCTTTCACGTGTGGCATCAGAAGTTATCAGAATATTTTGCTTTGTACAGATAGTCATCCTCACTCACCAAGGATGAAATCAAACTAAAAAGAGGGCAAATGCAGAAAAAAAAAAAAAAAATCAAAGTTTCTTTTAAGTTTTTGATGATCCTGAATCAAGAAGTTATGTTGTCTGTGTGAAGTATAATACTTATGTGAAGTATTGTATTCAATTGTGTATTTTGTGGTCACTGTACAGAGCTCTCCCCAAAGAGTTTCCAGATAGCTTTTTCATATAGTTTTCTCCATATTTTCAATTTCATCCCCTTTCTTTCTCCAATCTTTCAAAACCAAAGAGAAACAAATTCTGATATATCTTCTTTCATTATGAAGGACATAACTTTTTCATTGTGTTTCTTCCTATACCTGAACTTGTTTATGTTATTTTTCTGTTATGTCTGTTTTTCTCTCCTTTGCACTGCTTTGGTTCCCCAGATCGTTAGCTCACTACTGAGTGCTCAAGCTATTTCCCAATTTCCCAGATGGCACCAGGCAAACACCCTCTCTCTCCTCCTACAAAATGCACCTCCCCAAACCCTCATGAGCTTTTTTCTCTTTGCTGGTGTTCTTTTCATGCTCCACAGTAGATGTCTCCTCTACCAGAAAAGCATGGCAGTGCCCTTCAGTTGCAGATGTGGCTATTGGAGCATTTCACATATATCAACTATGTATCCTTAAATATGTATGACATTGTGACTTCTGTTGGGATTATTTACCATACTAGTTTAATCAAACAATTTATCAAATTATTTCTACCAACTGTTGGCAATTTTGTTATCTGCTGTAAAAGCAACCACAGCTAACTTTGGGGGTGGAGGTGGGGGTGTTCTATGAATAAAATGTCTTTCTCCATGAGCTTATTAAAAACATTTGCAATAAGCAGTCTACCTAGCCAGGTCACAGCTTTGAGAAAATGATTTCTGTTTTTCCTTGTGATTCAAGAAGGCTGAGCAAATGTCAGCTTGGGGAGCTGATTCAGGCGAACAAATTCATTCACAGTGAGTATCATGAGCTTTGCCTCTTGTCTAACAAGTTCCTGATCCTGCTAAAAACATGTCATGTAACTGTGAGACAAATGTGTCAGCAAATCAATTGTCACACTTCATATATTTCTTGAAACTGGCCATGTTTTCATTGAGTTCATTAAACAATCGGTATCACCCTTTGATACATTTGGAATATACAGCTAGAACAATTACAAGGCAAAACAAGTAACCTCTCACACTCAGTAATAATCAAGGTATATGTGCAACTGTATACATATATATAAGTATACACACACCTGTCTATATATCTTTAGCAGGAACTGATATTTTGTCTTTACCTGAATGACAAGACACCTTTTTTCCTTTCTTTTGTTTCTTTCCTCCCTTCACCCCCCACACATTAAGTGTGCTGTCTTTGGTATGAGTACACAGGCAAAAAGCTAATCTGTGAGCTAATTTCCCTTCAGGATTCGAAAGAAGCCATTATCTACTCCAAACCTCATCACAGAAAAACACTATGTGCTGCCAGTGTGGCAGAATTCTGTGTCACTTGGATCTTCCCTTATTTGTAGAAGTGATAAGTACTGGATCTGTCAAGTGACAAAATCATTGGCTGTGACCTAAATTCTCCCTAAAACATGGTATGGAGAGAGAACCCACACACACAGCTTTAAGTTCTCAATCCTACTCTATTTGCAGTTACTTGCTGTGACCTTCCTTAGGAATGGATAAGCTTATTCACAGAAAAGAATAATCACCTCTGCAAAATGTTTGTTCCTGTTTTATGAAAGAGTTGAAAGTTTCTGACTTTTGTTAATTTGCTCATTGTATTCCCACTTAACTGGCATTACCACAACTTGGTATCTGCTCCTCTTCCACTCACAACAAATTCCATGCAGGCTTCAAGCCCTCATATGTTGTTGGATTAGACTCCTTCTTTTGTTAAAAATAATGAGCCACACTCAAAAATTATTAAAGTATTAATCCCTCCAATTAGTTTATGTAGTCTTTATTGTGATTATGAGAACTGTAGACCTTAAACTCTATTCTAATTATGAAATGAGAACACTGAAGCTACTGAGATACTCTGGTTTGAAGAGATTGTAAGAGAAAAAATGACTAACAGTGGTGAGTTATGTTGTTTCTAAGAGCAACCAGCTTTTGCTTCTGTTTTGTTGGCAATCTTGTTGGCTGACATTTAGAACAAAATGTAATTGTTTTGACTGCAAATACTTGCAATTGAAAGATAATAGTCCATGAAAATGCCTTCCTGGAAAATATGCTTATAAAATTGTGCAATCAGAGTGCTTTTGTGCTCATGTGCCTTTGTTTCAGACATTCAGTGGCTAAATACTGGGACATCATTTCCTAGAGACTATTTCTTGGAGTAAATCAGTTGATTGCTATAAAATGCTATCTTCTCAAACAAGCTCTTTTAATAATAACACTTGGGGAACACAATATTTAGCAGCAGTGTTCCTCAGTGTGTATCAGAAGACAGATATATGATAGCCCAAGTATTTCTTATCTACCCTTTTTAGGCTATAAGCAAATTTTGTATTCAATTGCTTAAAAGAATAGTGTGAATTAAACTTATCAAGGATATTAGGGTATAGACTAAAATAATATAATAAAATATTTTGAAGATACTAAACATTAAAAAAATTATTGCTCGGTTAAATAAAATTCTTCCATTTCTGTAAACTCCAAGTGAAATAAAAATATAAACTAAATTGATAATGGTAACTATATTATTTTCTTTTCCTCAGAATTAATATTTCAAACAAGGGGAATTTCAAGCAGGGGAATACCTACTGTTACATTTTTGGCATAAAATAGACACTTCCCTTTCCGACTTTTGTGAATGATTCATAGGTTAGTTCATATTTTTTTAAAACTTGATGTGGCACTTTTGATCAGCACATGCACTCATGAAATCTGATAAGTAGCTCTAAAATCAAAAGGACAGACCATTATTACACAACAACGGAATTAGAAATCACTCCTTTTGTCTAAATAAAATTCTGGAGGAATTCACCTCACATAATTCCAGTGTTTCTGCAATCATATAACCAGTGTGACATCATCTGAACTCTGTGTACTCTAAGAAGCCTAAATTTTCCAGTCATAAAAGGAAAATTTAATTTCTTGGTTTTCGTAATGTAATACCACTGCTATTAATAATTTTATTAGCTTAGGCTACGTCAGTGAGATAGAGTTAAAGTTTTTATAAAATGTCACACTCAGATTGTTTGATGGTACAAAATGCAACAAGGAAAAGGAGAGAAAGAGGCAATGAGAGGTCATTTTTTGGTAAACCATTTGAAATCATTGTAGTTTAGTTTGTTGAATAGTTACTGAATTTTCAAAGACAAAAATTCAGAATTTAAAAAAAAGGTTACAATTTAAACCATTGTTGTCATTAGTATTCACTTTGCTTGTATATGTGGCCTATCATACATGGTTTTGATTGCTCAGACAGATACTTAAAAAGTGAAGATGGATCTGAGCTCAGTATGTGCAGGGTCTGTGAAATGAGGAAAATGTACATGGATCAAAATCAACCTAAAAACAAAAAAGTTTTTTAAAAAAGGCAAGAAAGCCAGAAAAATAAGCAGAAGATTTGATTGTGAGAGTTTACATTATTTTACTATTTTATATTATCTGTTGTTATATCAAGCTTTAATGACACGGTTAAGTTTGATTCAATTTTTCTGCCAGTGATGATATTTTGCATTTTCTTCAAACAAAAAATGGATTCATTTGCAGGAAAGAAACAATGGAAATTTGTGAAGGCATCGTTGGGTCAAATGCACTGATCAACTCAACTAAAAATGGGGAAATATATATTTTGTCAAGTCTCTTTATTAGGTGTTATTTGTAATAAAAGCACATTACAAAAGTTATATTGATTGATGGACAGAGTTAAAAACAGAAGAGTTATACAAGATTTATAAAATCAATGTTTGACAGGTCTGATACAGCAGAATGAAAAAGTCTTTTTAAAGGCTTTTTTATTATCATTACATTCTTTTCTACTTTGTGGAACTGACTATTATTGTGACAATGTAAAACCTTCTGAGATACGTGTATATTTTTTTATATTGTGGTTATCAGTTATTTGACACGTAGAAAAATAGCTATTATACAAGTCTTTCTTCATATTTTAATCTGTTCAAACTCCAGCTCATTTTTCTGAATGTCTTGGCAGTTCTGAAGGTGGTGTGAGGAAGGGCAAACAGCTTTAATATATGAGCTTATAGTGACAGTAGTAGGAACAAACGTTGCTGAGAATTTAATTTGTGAAAGCTTTGATTCCAGACCACAAGAGCACATTTTAACAACGTGAAAATAATCAATGATGACTCCATTTTACAAGCACTAAAGGAAGAAAAATGCTCAGAATGGAATCAATGACCCAGAAAACAAGCTCAAATTCAAAGGTGATTTGATGTTTAGAGCTTCTGAAAAAGTGCAGACTGAGGAATTTCTTTCAGATAGCAATTATAAAATAATTAGTTATTAAACTGAGTTAATAGATTTCATGAGCAGCTGATATATGTCCCAACAACAAGAACAGGATTTCTACAATAATTCTGGTCTCCAACTGGGAAAGTTTTGGAGTATGAAATGCAATTCAAGATAAAATTATTTATCTAATACAAAAAAATTCCTGAATTACAAAACAGGGGAAGCTGGGAGAGGATTATGGAGAATAACAATAAGAATTCCTTCTTATACTCTTTGATACAAGGTATTTACCTTGGGCACTTTGCAGCATATAGACATCAATAAGTGCATGTTGCATAGGTCATCTACCACTGGATAAAATTCCCAAGAAACAGGATTCAGGGCTATGTGAATCCTTGGTGTGATCTGGCAGGACAGTTGTTATGTTCGTAAAACATCCTACACCAGTTTTATCAAAACTCCTGGGGATGACCACCAAATAATGCTTCATAAAACAATCAGCTTATAGCCTGTTAGCTGCACAGACAATCTCAGCACTTTATTCCATATTCATTGTTTTGGTAAAGGAGAAGCAGCACTGTGGGAATGTCAGTCACTGACACGCTTTTCTTTCCATAGAAGCTGATTATGCACCATGGACAGTGGGGAGCAGTGCAGAGGAATATTTTTCAAAAAGTTCAGGCAAAGGCATGATGTATCTGCAAACACTAAAAGAATATTTTAGGTACGAAAAAAAAAAAAGTTTGTGTGTTTATGGATGGATTAGGGTGTTTCCCCTAAGCAACCATCACTGTCAGAATAGCCTCTCAGTTTTATGCTTCTGTCCATGCTTCAGTCAGATCATCATCCATGTGAGTGATGCACATTTGCAACATGACCAGCACTCTTGACAGTGACAAGAAGGAGGACAGACACTACTGTTGTGTTCATGCACAAAGCAATTTTACCCTGGGAGGAGACAACAGAAGAGACTGACTACAATCATATGATCCCACTCAGTTTCATTTCAAATCATCCTAAACTGCATTTGTGCTGACCTGGTCTGTGGTTACTCAGTTTGATACAGAATACAAAGAGATGGTCATAAAATATAACAAAAAAAAAAAAAAAAAAAAGAAAAAAGAAGGAAAATAGGACTAAAATAGCAATGGTATGATATGTGTTTCCAGTTCTTTTCTCTAAGGATTTGTGTTAGTGGAAAATACCTACTTCAGCAGTCTGACAGAGGCAAGACTGCTGCCACTCCACATCCCCAGCTCCAACCTGTAATGAGGCTGAACAGGTATTCCCAGCTGACACACACAGAGCACAAAAACACATATATACACTGCTGGCCATACAGATTGTGGAAAGACACACAGATCGCTCACACCAACACTGACAGCACCACCAGCTTCATCCTGCTGTCTGCTCTAGCTGAGGAGAACAGAGGCCCTTAAGTGGCAGTATATATATACACAGTTACAAGATGGAGCCTCCCAGCAGAAGACTTTGGTGTGTCCAGCAGCCGCTCCTGGATCCCGGTCTCCCCATTTACTGCCACCTGGACGTACAAGCTCTCAAAGCCACAGCCCCACTCCAGCTGCTGGTACAAACCCTCATCACACGCATACACGCAGAGCTGTTGGGGATTTCCCTGGTCCCTATAGTCCCTTTCCTGTGCTCTTGCCCCTAGACACCAGCAGCCACTCCTCACCCAGAGATGGCCCTCAGAGATCTCCAAACCCATCCCTGCCCCCAACCCACTCATCTGCATTCTTTTTGCCAGCAATCACACGCACACTTGCCCAGCTGCTGCACCACAAACAACCTCATCTACCCCCACAAACACAGGAAATAAAGAGCCCCTTACTAGAAAGCAGTTGAAGGTGTAGTTATTGAAGAGAGAAGACAGATTGTGCTGGTCAGGAGCGGGGCACAGCACAACTAGGCAACTCTCCACATGGGTGAACCCATAATCTCTTAAACCCTTACTTTGTCCTGCTTTTGATTTCTCCTCTGAATACCTGTGATGAATTCTGTGCAATCCCCAAAAGTTCTTGCCCTGCACCGTGTTATGTCCCCCACACCTCCAGCTAGCATGTCCCCTTAGTAACCTGGAAAGCTGCTTCCCATCACACATAGATGGATTGATAGGTTTCATAGCTGGACACCAGGGCTGAGCGTCTGCTGGGCCAGCCCTGGGAGGGGACCAGAGAGGGTCTCCTTTCCCCTTAGTCCTTACTTTGCTTTGCTATCTGTGCTCCCTTGGGCTTGCAAAGATGGCCCTTTCATAACTCTGCTATGGTGGCAACCAATCAACCTGTCAGTAGCCTAACAAACTATGTATTTAAACCTACTTAATATCTCTTATTTAAGCCAAAGTTAGACAACAACAAATAAGAACAGGGAGAGCATATACAAACTACAAGAATAGGAAAACAGAAACCCAGAATCTACATCATCATACTGCTTGTGATTGTGATATAAACTGGTGTGGAAGAGGATTTACAGTGACTTCTGAGAGCCAGAGAGAAGTTTGATAAGAGGATCCATGCTTACCCCTGAAAAAAATCTCTACCAAGGTCGTTGACATAGAAATCAAGAAAGAAAGAAGGATGAATAAGAGAAAGTTGCAACTCTCTATTCCAATAAGCACTTTGTTTGTCTTTCCTAACCAATGAGTAAAGTGTAAACTTACAAGTTTTGTGAGAATGTATAAAAAACATGCATGCTATAATAAAACTGGATTTGAAGCCTTCTGAAAATGGAGTGTTGTTTTGTATTATGACCGTCTTAACTACCACAAACTGGGTTTCCAATTAGAAATATTTTCTCATGCAGCCATTCATTCTTGTTAGTACAAAAGACACCACACACCACCAGCACTGTGAGAAGTCTGTTGGTGCTTAGCTTTCCTAGAGAGGGGCAGGCCTCTTCTATGTAGGCTCAACATTTGTCTGGGTTATTGTCTCCCTCAGTCAGCAGAGCACACCTTTGGCACCAAGAGCTGAGCACTTCATTCATGCCTTTAATGTGACTGCCACAAATGAACAGCAAAGATAAACAATAGGAACTTCTAAATATTTGGTGAAGCCTCATCCTGAGCACCAGCAGCAATTGAGCATTTTGAATCTTTTACCTTGGCTTTCTGTGGCAGTAAATCCTGAACTTGATCAGAGTCAACACCATGGACAATAAGCAACAACTGAGGATCTTTTCTAAGATCTTGCATAAACATCTGGGTAACGAGACCAGAGCTACGCTACTGAATTCCTCACAAGATGGAGTATCATGACAATAGGTTGGAGGAAACCACCTGGGAAGCCTTGAGAATAAAAATCTGAACAAGAGGCATGAGTGTTCTTTGGAAACTATGGTCAATCTTGTCATGATCGGAACTAAATTCAAAGGTCTAGAAATCATTATTTCCCTTCTCCTCGCAATTAGGCTTTTCACAGGATTTCCATTCAAGTATCAAAGGCAAGGAGGCACTATATTTGAAGCAGGATGTGACAAATAATTAACCTTATAGATAGATTACATTTAGGAAAAATGATCAACCAGTGTTAGGCAAAGAAATGTAAATACATAAATGTATATAAGGTGAATCACTTATGCTCAAAACTGACACCATAGCAAAAGGCTGACCCACCATAGAGATCCATGTCATACAGCACATATCATTTTGTGAAATACAGCACTGAGATGACATGTTGATAAACATTGCTCTTTTATGATACACAAAAGGTGAACATCCATGCTATGAGCAGTTTGACAGTGTAGCTCACTGAGTGTTGATAATTTATCAAAGACACCAGGCAGAAGACTGTAAGATATTTCAGCTTTTTCTCTCAGACAGTGCCCAAAGGGCTGCAGCGGGCACTTGTCACATAAGCTGTCTCCTGTGTGCAAAGACAGGGCTTGGTCCTTTACTCTCTTCTGTACAGCATGAATAAAATATCACAGAGAGACTGCAAAGTGAAATGTATTTCTGTGACAGCTGTGTCCAGACTACACCCTCAAAAAGAAATGCTTGTTTTACACAGGACTTAACCAATCTACGCAATTTACTGCCACGAGCTATTTTTGTGGCTTACAGTTTAGCAGATTTCAAAGCAGGATAACTCTTTTACAGACATAATAAGAACACCTGCATTTACATTAAGTCAGATAAAAGGAAAACACAGGATGGATATTAATACATAGAAAAAGGGTAAGTTTCTCTTTGTCTGGACAACACCCAGCATAAAGTGAACTGATTTCTGCTACACAAGAAAAATGGATAAGAAAGTAAAGGCTCATCTATAGGCCAGCTTTAACTGTTTAGTGTTAGAGAAAATATACAAGCATATTATTATCTCACAATTGTATAAACATTTCTTGCACCTTCTTCTGTGACATCTGATATGAGCTACTGTCAGGGAGAGGATATCAGAACACTAATGGCATGAGTCATTGTGGCAGTTTTGGTGTTTCTTCAAAGCACATCTAGGACTTTTTTAATTATGACAGAAAAATCAAAATGACACAAAATACCACAACACCACAATATGTAGAAGTAAAACTAAAATAGAACTAAAATCTAATTTCCTGCATCCACTCCAACAAAAAATAAACAAGAAGTGGGAACTACAGGCTTTTCCCCCCATACTAAAATACTTGGTAATTTTGTGTTAGTAGCTAATCCCCTTATAATTAAGCCTTTCCAAAAGAGCTTGGTTTTTTTCCATCAGAAAATCACAGAGTTGAGATGCAATTAATTTCGCAATTTTGTTCATCTTTCTTTCATATTACTTCTCTTTTTCAACCCACCACTCTATGAATCTGGTCCTTTAAGACTGTAAGTTCTTCAAATTAAACACTCTAGACCTGAGCAGGAAAATCTGAGGTAGGAAGTATGCAGGTGAAATGTGGCAACACTCAGGTTTGACATCTTGTGTCCTGACCCTTAATTGTCTCCTACTGTTCTGCCTGGTTCAGAGCTGAGGTCTTCTAGAGTTCACATGAACAAAATGGATCAAGCTCCATATACCTTGTGTGCAAGAGTTCCCAGCAGAATAAGCATCAGTTCTGAGCATTTTTTTTTTGTTGTTAAAAATGGAAAATACTAACAACCCTGACAAGCATAGCAGAAATTGTGAAACAGAAACAAGTGACCCATACACATGTGAACAAGCTAATATTCAGCCCTGTGGTGACCTTGCATTAGTGCTGTGGTTTGTTCTTCCTATTATACTTCACTCTGTTTCCAGATCCCCATTTCCTGTCACAGCTACTTGTTCAGCTACTTCGTTTGCACACAGGAGACAGCTCGTGTGACAAGTGCCCGCTGCAACCCTTTGGGCACTGTCTGAGAGAAAAAGCTGAAATATCTTACAGTCTTCTGCCTGGTGACAGCCTACTTGTTCCTTACCACTGCACTGCTCAGTATGTCTTTGATCTACACTTCTCTTGGGCAACACACACAGCGTGCATTTTGTACTTAGTCCTCCCTGTTGTTTCAATTTACATTGTTAAAGCAGCCATAAACCACTTGATGCACCTTGGGTATGCTTGACAAACACATAATTCCAAGGGCTTGCCTGGTGCAAGTGTTCTTCCCCTGGTTAGGAATCACCTATGAGATTCATGTCTACAGAGTCTAAGGAGTGTAAAATCTCCAGCATCCCTTGGCATGGTGGTGCATGGAGGCCGTGACAGGGCTTGACCGGTCGTTCTTCAAATTTCCATCTTTCTCAGGGTTTTGCATTCTTCATAACAGAGTTGAAGAGGCCAAAGAGAGTATGGGAGTGAGAACATCAATTTGAATTTTATCTTGCATTTAATAAAAAAGGAGTGTTTGAAAGCTGAGACATGAGCCAGGGCTCAGGGGGACTTCATCACTTTCTACAGTGCCCTGAAAGGAGGGTGTAGCCAGGTGGGGAGCAGCCTCTTGTACCCGTCTCCAGTCAACCAGCAATGGTACCAGTCAACCAGCAATGGGACAAGAGGACATAGTCTCAAGCTGCACCAGGGGAAGTCTAGTTTGGAAATTAGAAATAATTTATTCACAGAAAAGGTGATTAGACATTGGAATGGGCTGTCCAGAGAGGTGGTGGAGACACTGCCCCCGCAGGTGTTTAAGGAAGGACTCAACATGACACTCAGTGCCATAGTCTAGTAGTTGACATGGTGCATCATCGGTGGGACTCGAAGATTTCAAAGGTCTTTTCCAACCTAACCAATCCTGTGATTCTGTGAAGGCAGTATTTGGTTGTCATACAGCCCATGGCTGCCCTCTTCTCACATGCATCACAGATTGTTCCTGCCCAGCAGGCTTGGCCCCCCCCCTGCACTTGGAAGGGCAGACCTTGCTTTCATTTAAGTGGACACAATGCCAGGGTGAGCAGCTCCGGGCCCTGGCGGCTGAGGAAGGCTGAGGGGGGCTGAGGCGGGCTGAGCGAGGTTGAGGGAAACTGAGGCGGGCTGAAGCAGGCTGAGGGGGGCTGAAGGAGGCTGAGGGGGGCTGAAGGGGGCTGAGGCGGGCTGAAGCAGGCTGAAGCAGGCTGAGGGGGGCTGAAGGAGGGCTGAAGCAGGCTGAGGCGGGCTGAAGGAGGCTGAGGCGGGCTGAAGGAGGCTGAGGCGGGCTGAAGGAGGCTGAGGCGGGCTGAAGGAGGCTGAGGCAGCCCCGCCACCGGCCCCAGCGCGCCCCGCGACCCCGCGGGCACGGCGGGGGGCGCCAGAGAGCGAGCACAACACGGGCCAGCGCGGCCATGGCGGCGCTGATTGGCGGCGGCGGCGGCCCGCAGCCATGAGAGGCGTCCTCTGATTGGTCTGCAGGTGCGGGCCCGGGCGGGGCGGGGCGGCAGAGGGTACATAAGGAGGGAGCGGGGCGGGCGACGCGCAGGCGGCGAGGGGCGCGGGACGGGCGCTGCTGGGGTCCGGGTGTGGGCGGCGGCGGGCGACGCGTGCGGAGCTCAGCCCGTGGCGACAGCGACAGCGCGGCCGCTCCGGGTGTCCGTGGCGGTAGCAGCGGAACCGGCTGTCTCCAACCATGCTGTGCTATGTGACCAGGCCGGACGCGGTGGTGATGGAGGTGGAGGTAGAGGCGAAAGCCAACGGCGAGGACTGCCTCAACCAGGTGAGGGACTTCTCCCCGCCACCCGCCCGCCGGGCGCCAGCGCTCGGGGCGGGGGCTGTGGCGGGCGCAGCGGTGACCACGGGGCAGCGCCGAGCGCTGGTGCCCGGCGGCCGCACGGCTCCCCTGGCAGCCCGCCGCCCTCTCCCCGCGGCGGGGCCCGGGCGCCAGGCGAGGGGCGGCGGTGGCGCGGGGCTGGGCCGTGCGGGGGCGGCCGCGGCGGTGGGGGCGGGGAGCGCCGCAGTCTCCCCGCTTCTCTTACGGTTTTGGTTTCTTATTTTGATTTTCCGGTTTTTTCTTTTTTTTTTTTTTCCCCAACCCTTTCTCCATGTTGAATGCAGAAGGTGCTGCATCCCACGCCGCGGGGCTCTCCAGCCCCTCTCCCGTGGGAAGCGCAGGCCCGGGCCTCGCCACTGAATCCCGCTGGAAGTGTCCCCGGGAGGGGACAGGAGTGGGGCCACAGGCGGGGCATGTAGCACCCACTGCATCCAGCCCTCTCCATCCGGGCCCGAGCGGGCTGGAGCTGCCGGCCAGGTGCATTCTCGCCTTTCCGTCACCACCGCCTGGCTGTGGCTGCTGGGGATGCTGGGGGGACACAGACGAACAGTCCGGTGTGCTGCTGGCACCTCAGTAAAACTTGTGGGTGACTGTACTTCGTCACTCCTCCTTGCCCAGCAAGTGCTGTTGGCTTCGATGTTGAGGAGCAGATATTCTCCTCTTGTGGAAATCCGCTGACCCTCTGAAGTGTCTGTCCTGAGGGTGAAATTTGACCGTGGAAGCCCATGTGTATTTTGGCTAGTGGAGAAATTCCTAGTTCATGCTTAGTGCTTTTTTTTTCTGGGCTGTTTTGTATGCAACCTAAAATCCCAGTGATTAAGCCTTTGTATAAAGGTGCAGCAGGATTTTGTGTGTGCTATTTAAGTGAGCAGTCTGAAAGACCACTTCAGATGTTACTTTTCATTGTCATGTAGCCTGATTGTAAAGAATCTTATTCTTTCAGGTCTGCAGAAGGTTGGGGATTATAGAAGTTGATTATTTTGGACTGCAGTTCACTGGCAGCAAAGGGGAGAATCTATGGCTGAATTTGAGGAACAGGATCTCCCAGCAGATGGATGGTTTAGCCCCTTATCGATTGAAACTGAGAGTCAAGTTTTTTGTTGAGCCACATCTTATCTTACAGGAACAGACAAGGTGAGTAAATACGGTTGTAAGCACATTTAATTTAATATTTTGCTTCCAATTTCTGTAACTTACAAAAGTGATTGCATGCTGGGTTTTACTTTTTTTTATCATATGGTAATTTCTGTGTGACTTTTCTATGTAGTTTTAAAATCTTAGTGTTTTTGAAGTTTATTGCTTTGTTTTAATAAAAAATTTATTAAATTGGCAACATTAAGCTTCGTGTAGGTGACAGTAAGCAATGAGTGTAATTTTTTGGGCACTTAGTGTTGAAACTGGAAGAAACTAAGTTATAGTAGCAAACTTTTTATATGGTATTTTTGTGTCCGATAGTAACCTCTGTTCTGTGGTGTTACTCTAGGTCATTCTGAACCACTAGTACAGAAAGGCAGGAAATAATTCCTCCCACAGTGCAAAAAAACTTGCTGAATTCCTTTTTGTCTGGTATTATGTTACAGTAACTTTCATATAGCTACAGGCCCTTAGAGGCTACAAAAGAAACAGCTGTCTGGCTGCTTCTGTGGCAAGTCCTCTTAACTAAATTGTCCTACTGTTATTAAATCAGAAGGAATAGCCTTCTAAAATTAGTAGGGAACACTTGCTTTTTCTCCTTGAGTTTGATTACCACATGAATTGCATTGGAATTATCTTTAAAGAATGCTGTACACATGTGTATTTAATGTTGACCTTCCAACTACTTTTTCCTGTTAGTTTTGGATGGTACAGTTAATAGGAATGGGGCCAATTGAAATCTAGTGTCTGTATGATAATGCCAAAAGCCGTTTTCACTACTCACCTGAGCTTGTTACTCTCAGAATCATTAACTTAGTACTTTCAGAATTAAGACCATGAGTACAACATGGTGCTTTTGCACAGAATGTCTAAAGAACTTGGTCAGAGGCTGACAGTCTGATTTGATGTTTATTTCATAGGAAAAAGGTTTTGAATTTAATTTTTGATCTAATGTGTAGGGGAGAGGCTTTTGGGGGGCAGTGGTTCCAGCTCATCAATATGGTTGAAGTTTTCAGAATGCTGTGGTGGTAGACCATGGTTGTCCTGGATAATAGTTTCAGTTAGACAAATGCATTTAAACTGAATTCTAGTTCTGATATACTTTTATTTAGGAAATACTTTCTTCTATCCCTGGCATATGGTGGTGTATTTTTCCTTAAAGAAACTCTTATTTAAATGTTCTTGGTAAGTATAAAACCAAATAACAAATGGGATTTGAGTTGAACAAAAGGAGCCACTCGATTTCATACCTGATGAGGTGAAAGAGATTACCCTGAGCATGTCAGATGTGTCTCTGCTCACAAAGCAAATCAGGGTGAAAATCTGAGGAAACCTCCAAGTGGCATTTTTATGCTATCATTGATGAATGCTTGTTCAACTTCACAAGGCTTTTACAGATGTCTGTGTCCCTGCCTTCAGCACTGTCGATGCAAGACCTGGCAGGAGGTGCAAGTTAATAGAGGTTGAACTGGTGAAACATGCCCCAAGGGCCTCAAATACTGGCTTGTGTAGCTAAAATGTAACAGAGTTTGTACACCTACATCAAAGCAGCAAGTATTTCTCCACTGTAAAGATGACTTAAAAGGATGTAGGTGGGGCAGGCTTTCTTTTATGTGTTAAGACTGTTCTGAAACTAATATTTTTAACAAACAATTTAAAAATTAACCCAGGCTTACGCACCAGAAGGAGATATATTAAAACCAAATACAAGTTTTATGTCAAGTTGTAATAACTGCCTTTTAGTTGTATATGCCTGGTAGTCCACATGTAGCAGGTCTAAAATTCCAGTGCCTCTGGTAAAATGTCTTCTCCTGGATTGTTGACACTGAGTTTTAGTAGAGTGGCTTTTTTTCCTGCTTAGGTCTGCTTGAGGATTTACATATGTGTGTAACTGTGAATTCATACTTAGTGTGTGTAAACATGAAGGAGAAGATTAAAAACTTGTAAACCTGTTGCCAAACTCAAAAATCAATAAGTATATCATAGACTTGCAAGGATTAGCTGTGCAATTAAAGCTGACACATTGTTTCATCTTTATCTGCAAAGTCTTGATGAAGAAAGTGATGGGTATCCTTAGTTTCCTTCAGCTGTTGTGTCCATATTTGATGTGTGGGGTGTTTCTGGCAGAGCTGTTGCCTTGTGGTCCTGTGTGTGAAGAACACTGGGGAAGTTTTCCAGTCTTTTGCTTGCAGCTTCTGATCCTGTTTTTACATATAAATTAGATGCATGTTGAGACCGCTTTTGAAATCTGAGAAGCTGCAAGTAATTCTAAATTTTGTTGATGTGCTTCATCATGATTATAGTGGCAAGCGTTGTGACTGAGTGAAAAAGCAAAGGGTTTTTTCTATATCCTTAGGAACCTTTGCCAACCCCAGTGTCAGTGCTTCATTGGAGACCCTTGCCTTGCACTGGAGTTTAAAACTCAGGTGTGTGTTTGTTTGTAGCAATTTAATGTTCAGGTTTCTACATGCTGTGAAAGCCAATCTGGCAGCAGAACGTCGACCTCTGCTTCTGTTATCTTTATCAGCCCAGAGGAAGATTGCAGCCAATTTTAATATTCTTATACAAGGCAGCCTTCTTGCTGCAGAGCACAAAGACAGCAGGTTATAATTTTACCTCTGACCACTGTGGCAACAAACCACATTCGCTAAGTGTTTTGGGAATCTGAGAAGTGCATGGAGAAACCCTTTCTACTGCACTTTTTTTACAGGGTTAAAAGCAGTTTATTTCTATTCTTCTTTGGATCTCAGCTTTTAGGTTTTTTATTTGACTACCTGGTACTGAACTGCACCACATGATTTCATAGTTTAGACTTGTTTTCAATGGAATAAAAGTGCTTCAGTGCAAGAATGTCATTCAAATTTAATCTGCTGCTGTCAGAGATTTACAGACAAGTCTGAGATGTGAACAGCGTGCTGCTTTAGAGGAGTTTGAAGAGCTAGCTGTAAGTTTTCTTTAGCATGGAAAATCACACTGGCTTGAAAAGGATTGTTACCTCTTTGCTCAAAGACACATGTGATGGTCCAAGATCGAGATCATAACTCTGGCTTGTGTCTTGTTCATTTTCACTGTTTTCTATTTCTTTGCTAGGTCGTGCAACAGTTAGGGGTGGAAAAAAAGCAAACCTACTTTTCACTCCTTTGCTGAATGACTTGTGGGTGGTTCATGTATCAAATGTTGTGAAGTGTTGAATTGCAGTAAGGAGCTAGGGCTTAGAGAAAGGATTATACTTCGCTAGTCGGAATTTTCAGGAGACTTTTTGCCGGGGGTGGGGCGGGAGGAGAGGAGGTGCCCAGGAGCCGTGCGGGTGTCGGGGCGGGGAGCGGGAGTGGCCGCGGCCCGAGAGGCAGCTCCGGTGTGAGACAGCGCAGCCCTGCCCTGGGCAGAGAGCTCCGGGCGGCGGCCGCAGGCTGCTGTGCAGCCTGGAAACCTGTACCCATGGTGCCCGGCAGCAGCCTGGGAGAATGATGGGGCTAGGCTTTAAATTCAGCATTATTTGTCTTGTGTAGCGCGACTAAAAGTCAAATATTCACATGTAAGCTACAAAATATGTCAAATTCTGGCGAGCCACACAGTATCATGAAGCATTCAAAAGAACTGTGTTTTGCCAACCTTGAAAGTGGCAATTATTGTTTTTGAGGTTGTTAAAAAGTTGTGTGACGTTTGCCAGTATTTGAATTATATTTTCAAAGTACAATTTTTGCTGTATTGTCCAGTTGTATTGATGAACTAGTTAAAATTAAGAGTGGCCTTAGATGTGTTGAGGAGTCGGATACATACAACAGGATGGTTTTCTTGCTTTTTATCCTATAACATTGGGTAGCCAGCGCAGCAATGGTGTTGCCTTTGTTTACCAGGCAATGAAAGCGTGTGTGATTGACACTGGGGTGAGTTTAATGGATCTGTTTGTCTGTGTCAGAGTTAATTGCAGTTGGTAACCTTTTATCCAGTCTGTTATGAGCAATGATGAACATAGATAATGAGGAGCATAAAAAAAGAAAAAAACATTGCTTTTTTTAAGGTAGGGTGGCCTTGTCTGCTTTTAAAAGCAGAATTATTTTCTATAGATTTAGAAATCTTTATCAATATATTTTTAGGGAGAACAATCATCTCTGTTAATTTTGATTTTAGACTACAGAGCAGTAAATGTACTGTACGGTAGGAAAGAGCATCAACCCCAAAGAGAACAGGTAGTTCCTTGGGAGGCATGCCAAGATTCTTGCCAGTAGTCTGGCAAGAGAATGAGGTCTTTTGGCTGTGCTTCTAGTGGTCATTAGTCATATGCAGACACCTCTTTGGTAAAGGATTGGGGTTTGTCACTTCCTCCACTGACAGTTAAATTCAGAGCTTAAATTTTTTTGCTGCCTATTTGCTCTGTTTCCCTTGTCTTGATTAAAAAATATTAGTAGAAGCTACTAGTAGTGGTGCAGAGCCTTGATTCCTAACACACATAATTGTCTTCAATGAGATACAAAAGAAAATATGATCTTGTGTTACACGTATTTTTTTAAAGTATTTTTTGTGGAGTTGTTACTGCCAGTTCATTTGGATGAACACTACCTAGGTGATTTACCCCCTCTTGGAATTCCATTGTAGTGAAGTACTGATGTCTGTTTCTGGTAGCAGTATTCAGTATTGTCAGCCTGCATAAATTGCTTCAGAAGGAGGCAAAAAGCAATTAATGTGATTGATATCTGGGTATGTGGCTTTGGTTTGATAGCTATACATTTTTGTGAAATGGACCATCTGCTGAAATCTTGCAACCTCCCCTTTCTACAGTTTTTGTATCAAATTATTTACATCCAACTGCAATACATTAATCGCACCACATTTGATTTTACTGTTTTGTATGTACATAAATCTTAAATTATGTGCAGAACATGGATCCAAAAATAAGGATGCAAAATGAATATAAAATCACCAGTGTAGCTAATGCTTGAAGAAAATCTGGTCTTGTTCTAATTGCAAAACTGCTCTTTGTTCTTTTGGAAAGGAAGAAATCTGTCTGGGCAGTGACTGATGGAGTGTAGCTTTAGCAAACTTAATGTGTTGCCCTCTAGTCAGTGTGCTTACGTGGTGTTTTGAGCTGCCAAACTCAGAGGAAAATGTTCCACAATTGAATGCACAGGTATGTGAAGGTAGCATAGGGTTTAGGGGGGCAGAAAAGGCAATTTTGGGTTACACAGACTGTCTTTTGTGCTGATGCTGTCACATGTACAGAACTTGGGCTGTAAGTGCCATGGGAAGTTCTGTTTGTCCTTAAAGCTGCCAGTGGTTGATCAATGTCCCAAGGCGTCTGGCAGGTGTTAGGATGACTGGGAGTCACAGCAATTGATGGGCAAAGTTCAGAGTTGTGGAGATTTAAAGACTAAACAAACCCTTGGCGAGGGTAGTAAAAAGCTGCAGAATGTGCTGAGGATTGTTGGGGCGGGGGGTAGGAACAGTCAGACATGCCTTTGGTCTGACTTCACTTCTCAAATTTGTAACATGTAATATTAATGTATCAAGTGCAACTGAAGTGTGAATGATGCAGAAACAAAAACATTTCGTTTCTTATATGGTGGACAAACTTCAGATTTTCTCCCAGCAATGCTGGAAATGCAACCTTTAGGGAATGTAAAAACAGTCCAGTTTTTAGATTTAACAGTTCATTGTTCTAAAACTTGCTAGGTAAGAATTCCAGTAAGTCTAAAATACTAGTGCTGAAATACATTTTTTCCAAGGAATTATCTTTTACTGTACAACCTGACTATCTTTAGAGGTGAGAAAAGTTTTAATTTTTTTTAACCATATCTAAAGGTTCCAAAAGAGAGACAGGATGGTGGATTGTGTATGAAGTGATTAGGTCACAATCTAATTTACAAAAACTTAGATAAATCCTTTCTTGTAACTAATAGTATCTGTGACATGAGCATGTTTTCTACAAGACAGTCTAATGGGTCCTTTAGAATTTGCAGAATTAGATAAGGAACTGCATCAAGGATCCTGATGCTTTAGTTTTGCTTGACTGTATTCAGCAATAAAATCACATTCTTAGGCCTTTTTCTTTAAGGGTCAAAAGACTTTGTTTAGTTTAGTGTTAAAAACAATTAAGTCTGTGTTTGTTATCAGATTGTGGCTAGTGTCATGTTTTGGACCTTTGAAGAGGAATGATTTTACAATGGATATTAATATAACTTTGAAGGAGTGCACTCTGCAGCAGGATGGGCTAATCCAAACCACTTTTTCTGATGTGTTCATAACCCTCACTGTCTTTCAGTTTCTAGGTGCCTTTTCTTTGTCAAACACACTTAGAGTCTAAACAAACACAAAACCTCCAAGAAAAACAAAAAATCCCACCAACACACACACACACAAAAAGTTCAGGTAGCACATTCTCTGCTGCCTTTGGTTCAGGCCATCTGCTCTAACAGGTCAGTGTGAAGTCATTCACTGCCCTGTTATGGGTGCAGTTTAGGTCATTTAGGTGCAGTTGGACTGAATTTGCATAGCTAGTTACTTTGCAATAACCGTCCTTTATATGTGCAGTTTGTTCTATTTATAAAAAAAATGCAAAGTAGCTGAGTATTTGTGAGATGTTTTCCTTTATGTGATGTGAGCCAGTTAAGGGAAGTTACTGCACATTAGCTGATGTGATGCTACTTCACGTTGTGCTTTAAACCCATTTGTCTTCCTGTGCCATTACTGGCTTTGTAGTAATGGAATGTGACAAGCCATGCATCTGCTGTATCTGTAATTCATCTGTATTTGCAGGAGCAGTATTTTGTTTTTCAGCTCCCCTTGAGGTGTCAATAAACTCTTCCCAGTAAGGGGAGAACTCTTGACTCTACCCTGTGTAGTCAGTGCTGTCATATGAAAAAGCCCCTGAAGATACAATATTTTAGGTGTGGTAGTTGCAAATGTGTTTTAGCTAATGAGAAAAAAAGTCTAATCTGTCTTTGAAATTGTTTAATTAGTACTTAAAATGACTGGAAATCCTGTTCTAGTATTGTCAGAGGATCAAGAGTGCATGAGAAGCTGTTTATTTTATGAAATGTTGATTAGACTTAGGGAAAGGCCTACTATTTCAATTTATTTTGGCCCTAGTGTTTTCCTAATTTATACTGAATTCTTTAAATCTATGTGCTGAGCACAAAAAAGTCTGTACAACTAAATAATCTTAAAAGGCCACAGATATGCCCTTTTGGGCCCCAAGCCCAAAGAGCTGTGACTCTGCAAGGTAGGAGAGACACATGGGAGCAGAGGTTTGACTCTCTCTCAGAAAAACAGCCTAAAGAAGGAATAACCTGCTGACAGTGGACACAACTCTGTCTGAAGGTCTGGTCCCCTTGCCACCTCAAGTGTGTCCTGCACAGTGTGAGGGCATTGGCTTCCACCAGACCCCCTCTAGAACTGCTGAAGGGTGTGGGTTGATGTTTAGACTTGAGAGTGACGCAATGAGGCACTTGCATCACAACTTGCATGATGCTGTAGCATGACAAATGGTTTGCAAAGGGAAGTGTTGGAGCTGTGAATCCTTGCAGGAAGTGGACTGTAGGAAAGCTTGCAGGACAATTTAATACCAATTCTGTTTTGTCCTGATTAAAAAAAAATGTGGATATGAGGCTTCTTTTGGGCTGGTATCTTCTTAGTTGCAACATTTACCAATAGAGCTAAGAAAGAACTCAACTTTTGTGAGTTCTGTATTTACTCATAATTCTGAAAAAAGTCCTATTTGCCTTGTTGTACAGAGGAATTATAGAATGCTACAACAGAATATATGTAAGGCTCAAAATTCCAATTGGAAGGAAAGCTCATCACTTATTAGCATCTTCAACTTCAGTGACGAGAGGTTAAATACAGAGCTTCAGTAAAGCTTTTCTTAAAAGTAGATTCAACTTCATTTTAGAAGAGTAAACGTTGTGTTCCTGTGGAAGCCAAGACACATCCCTGTGGGTGCTAGGCTTCATTTATTGAAAGATTTTTTTCTGTGATACATAATACTCCATCTGGCTTCCATACATACGTTGAGCCTTAAATGGTAAAAAATTTATATTGTGTCCCCTGAAGGAAAACAAGGATGATCTGTAGAAGTTAGGCCAACCCATAGGGGATTATGACATGCTGCTGCTAATGTTGGTGACAATGTTGATTTGTCTGTCAAGTAACCTATTAGATAATGAAGAGCAGCTTTTTGAGTTTTCAGCAAGCTGTCAAACCTGTCTTGGTCTCAAGTGCAAAGGTTGATCTGACGAATGCTTACGCCATAGCTGTTTTTCTGTTTCATTCCCCAATGCCTTTTCAGGTATTTCAAGTTGCTCTGTTAATCCTGTTCTTGGCAAAAACACCGGGGCTGCAGGGGCATTTCCAGTGTGTAGAGAGTATGGCTTCCCCTCTTGCATAACAGAAGTGTGAATGTTTTCAGATGCTTTTCCCAAATTTGCTTTTGTGAAATGAAGAATAACCTGTAAGACACAACAAAAATGTAAACATGGGAAACCAATTGAAATCTTTCATTGATACTTTACTCACTAAATTGAAATTACTAAGTGGCCTTAGGAGTTAAAGCAGTTCTCATTAAGGATGATGGTGAAGTGCTCTTTTCTTTTAGCAGTGATTTTAGATGCCACCTTCAGTTGTAGCTTTGTTTTTAAGAGTAAGTAAAGAATAAGATGGAGGCTCTTTTCTTTGCCTCATGCCAGGCTTTATCTCCTTGGTGCATTCATTGCAAATTCTTCATTACCAAACATAGCTGGGATGTTGCTTGTTACATGTCTTGATTACAGATATCATGTAACACTTTGTGTGAGCAAATGTTTCTGATTGTGTTGCAGGCATATGTTTTTCTTGCATATAAAAGAAGATCTTCTTGCTGGTAATCTTCAGTGTTCTTCAGAGCATGCAATTGAACTTAGTGCATTGTTGGCACAGATGAAGTTTGGAGATTATAACCAGAACACTGCCAAGTACAATTATGAGGAGTTGTGTGCAAAAGAGCTCACCACTACCATTTTGGAGAGGTAAAAAGCACAATGATCTAGTTTCCTTTTTGGAGACCAACAGCAGAAGATTTTGTTATGCATTTAATGGCTGGTGATATAGTGTAAATGAGTAATTTTACAGTAATAGCTTTGGAGTTCAAAATCTCCAACCTGAATGTCTGATGTTCTGATTTCAGTTAAATTTTTAAGCTCAGTTATGAGGTGATTTTTTTTGGCTAGTTGGTTGGTTTTTTCTTAGGAAAACTCTGGTAGGTGAGGAAATGCAGATATATTTAAGTATCTGGGACAGAGTATTTAAATTGTAAATCTGTCTTAGACCTGTACTTGTGAATGAAGGAATTTATTTGGCTTAGTACCCTTACTCTGAAAAGTAAACAGAATCCTGAAACATCTTCATAGCTCCTGAATATCAGGAAACATTGTGTGTCTTCCTTTTCTGTAGTGTTTTCTTTAACTATAAACTTAATGGTAGCTCAGGGAAATATGTTGGGGCTGGTGGTGTTATTTGGAAAGCTTTGATTACGTGTAGCTTTTTCATTTCTAAGCAAATGCACAATATTTTCTCCTTGACATTCTTAGGATGTTTTGGTAATTCTCAACAATTTCCAGTTCATAATTGCTGGAAATCTATAGACAGATAAAGCAGGTCAGGAGCATTTACTAATCTGTTTAACTAGGTCATCTAAAAACCCATGTTAAAGCTGCTGACAGTAACAGCAGGTATTTGAATTATTTCACCTATCCTTAATCTTTTTATCAACAGCATTATTACCAAGCACAAGGAGCTAGAAGGTCTAAGTCAAGCATCTGCTGAATACCAGATTCTCCAGATTGTTACAACACTGGAGAACTATGGGGTAGAATGGCACTCAGTGAGAGATAGTGAAGGGCAAAAACTCCTTATTGGTGTTGGGCCTGAAGGCATATCCATCTGCAAAGATGACTTCAGTCCAATCAACAGGTATGTGTTTCCTGGAACTGTTTGCATGATTGATTTTTCAAAAACACGGAGCACACCCCTAGTTTTCACATCAATACACAAAATGGCTCTGAGAATGACTAAAAGTGACTATTGAGATGTAGGGTCTGAGGGCAGTACCTGCTTGTAATCAAGATAAAGAAGTGACCTTAATAATCTTGATTTTTATTAATATTTTTGAGCCAGCATCTTTAGTCAGCATTGCTGAATACCATTAGAAATCATTGTAACTTCTGATAAAAATGCACTGTAATAGTTAGTGGAAAATGCCCTAACCCTTAACAACTAAATAACCTTTCTTTTTTTGACACAAATTTATAGGATTGCTTATCCTGTTGTTCAAATGGCAACTCAGTCTGGAAAGAATGTATATCTGACTGTTACCAAGGAGTCTGGTAATAGTGTGGTTCTCCTGTTTAAGATGATCAGTACAAGGGCAGCAAGTGGACTCTACAGAGCAATTACAGAGACACATGCATTTTACAGGTCAGTATTGCCCCTAGAGTCATGTGCTGCTGCTCTTATCCAGTGTTTGATCTAAGTGCTTGAGCAGCCAGCAGTCTAACTGCACTTTGGAAATAGTCTGCAAAATTCCACTGTCTTTGCAGCCTCTCTTTTCCTTTAAAGTCCAGAAGCTGAACAGGTTTTTGCTACTTTCTGTTTTGTGGGGTGGGACTAACAAGAAAAATAAGCAAAATTTCCCTACTGTGAATAACAGCATTTCAGAGTATAAGCTTTTTATGTTCCTTGATACTTAATAAACAATACATACATTTTTTGTTCCTATGTAAGAGAGAGAATGAGAGCAGTGGGGAAGATCTGGTCATTCAGAATGTGTAGATCCTTTATTTGGCTCCTTCAGTTGTTAGGTTATCTGTATGCCACCTTCCCATCCCATATATTTAAACCTTCTTACAGTTCCTCTGTCCTTGCTCACATGCTCAGGACATGTGATTCTGCTCCAAGCCAGCAGCTATCCACTGTTTCTGTCCTCTTTGAGGTTGGAGTGCTATACTCATTTGTTGGTGGGCAACTTTTCAACCCCCTTTCGTTCCCATGTGGTGTCCAACACTTATCTGTAAGACTAGCTCTCAAACACACTTAGTGTTTTCTTGAAATTAACTACCACATCCTAATTTCAATTACTTCTTGATCTTTGTATCTGCTTACAATTTTCTGTTCTTTGCAGTTTGATTTTAATTTAAGCAGAATTTTAGTTTGGCAATAGCATTTGGCTATAAGCTTAGATCTTGGACCTTAGGCCCTGTGAGGCTGTAGTTCTTCTGTTCTGTTTGTGCTTTCCTTCCTATGTTGCCTAGAGAAGTGATATGCCTTAATAGGCTTCTGAAAATTCAACTGGATCACTGAAATATGTGACAAGCATGGTTAGGGTAGCTGAAATGCACAGTGGCAAATACAAATGCCTTAATTCTCTCTACTCCATTTACACTGGTTCCCTTCAGAATGGCATAATACTAGCATGTAAGGTACTGGGTGGAAATTGTGTTAAAAACATTACTTGATTCTATGATAAAAATTGAGAACCAAAGACTCTTAACTGGAATTCTTTAGGGCAACGTTTGGAAATGCCATGCAAAAAGGTATTGCCAGGCTGAACTGTGGATTAGGCAACTGTTTGCTTTTTACTAGCATAATTCTTTTAAGTCTCTTTCATAGGCTGACTCCATTTTACCAGACACTTCACATTTTGAGGATGTAAAGTAATTGTCACTTTTCGTTTTACACTTTTCAAAGGAGAATTTTCATGCAAAGATCATTCAAGAGCTTAAATATTACCTCAGATGGTTTAAATTGCTTTAATTTCAGTGCTTTTACTTCAACTTTGGGAACAAATTACTGTAGGATCATTCTATTGGTCTTAACTAACCAAGTTTGCATTTGTCCTGTTGCTTTATAGGTGTGACACTGTCACCAGTGCTGTCATGATGCAGTATAGTCGAGACTTAAAGGGTCATCTAGCATCTCTATTTCTAAATGAAAACATTAATCTTGGTAAAAAATATGTCTTTGATATCAAAAGAACATCAAAAGAAGTTTATGATCATGCAAGGCGAGCTCTTTATAATGCTGGCATTGTGGATCTTGTTTCAAGAAGTGATCAAACCCCACCAAGTTCCCCTCTTAAGTCTTCAGAAAGCAGCATGAACTGTGACAACTGCGAGGGTCTCAGCTGCCAACAAACAAAAGCCCTGCAAGAGAAGCTGCGCAAGCTGAAGGAGTCCATGCTTTGTATGGTGTGTTGTGAAGAAGAGATAAATTCAACCTTCTGTCCCTGTGGCCACACAGTTTGCTGCAAGTCCTGTGCTTCCCAGTTACAGGTAAATGCAGTGCTATTAAGTTATGAGTTACCATTTTGTGTGGAAGGTTTGATTTTTTTTATATTTGATGGTCATAGATTAATATGTTTGTGTTGATGCTCTAGTAAAACTACTAAAATTTTTTTTGTGGCAAACTAATTTCAGAGAGCATTCTGTCTAAATGATGTGCTAATGTAATTTGTGGTGAGGCTAAGAATGAGCTGCATGCTTCCAGCCATACCCTGTATAAACATGGGATGATGGAAAAAATGCTGTTACTGTGTATGTAAAGTCTCCAGGAAGTGCAGAGACTCCCAAAACACAAAGTAAACTAATTTCCCAATGTTTTTCCTTTCCAGTCGTGTCCTGTTTGCAGATCTCGTGTAGAGCATGTCCAGCACGTGTACTTGCCAACCCACACCAGTCTTCTCAATCTGACTGTGATATGATCTCCGTACACACTTCAAATGCATCGTGTACTCTTCAAACTGCACTAATAACAAATGCAACCATTGATTGTGAAGAAGGCAATCACTCTGGCACCTATCCACGATCAGAAGCAAAAAAAAAAAAAAACCTGCATTTTTTAACATAAATATTCTTTGTTCAGCATGTCCTAAATGGTTTGGGACATCTTCTGAGAGTAGAAGTGTAATTGATTCATGTTCTTTAAAGAATGATCCATAAGTTTGTAGCACGGCAGTGTTGCCACAAAGCTCGGTAACCCTGGAGAAATGTGGTGGACACATGCAGATGTACCTGGCAAAAGCAACACAGCCGTTTCTTTTACATGCTCTAAATCCTTTTTAGTACAGTTGCACTGTTTATTTTAATAGTAAGACTTGCTTTTACACATACCAGTTTAGTAAGGTTCATAGCTTCTGCTTTTAGTAAACTGCTTTTAAGAGGAGAGATCTCTTTTTAAAAAACTAGTTCTTAAACTGAAGTTACAAGGCTTCAATAAGCAGCTGTGCTTAACTCAGAATTCTGTTACACAGAAAACAATTCTGAGGGAATAGCTTTGGAAAGGGAGGACAAGATTGTTAATCTTAAAGTATTGAGGGTGGGTCAGGAAAGTCTTGTGGTTGCCAGTGTCCTGTGGAAGCACTGCCATGGCAGTTCATTCACAGCTCTCAGTGGGCAGGGTACTCCCTGTTTTCCCACAGTCCACTTCTGGCTGGTGGTCTTGGAAGCTGCAGGCAACTGCTCTTCAAGTTGGCTTTATTTTTGAAGACTGATTTTAAACTATTAAATATACACCAGTAATCTACTAGGGTTTTGTATAATTTTAAATGCTTTCTTCAGTTAGCATCTTTAGCAGGAAATTACTTACCCAATAAAATGTTTTTGATTTCCACTCCCCCTACTTGGGCATTTTGGGCTCTGGTTTCCTAGTGTCTTCTCCAGGGTACAGAGAGAACTGGAGACCATGTTTGGGTGCAATACTGGCTTAATCAAAGCTAGAAAAGTACACTGTCACTTTACTGAAATTCTCTGACTATACTTTTCATATTGCCTTAATGTAGCAGTAATGTGTGTTTATGCATCTGTTTCTTTGCACAGACATTTTGTCAAAATATTAAAACTCTACTTTTTTATGACACATTAGCATATAAACCTTACTCTGAGAGGGTATTTATTTTTTCACTTTGTAAAGAAAATTTTGTTTCCTCATGAAGCAAGAGCTTTGTCCTATATTGTAGGCAGCTTCTGTCTTTTTTATATTCAGATTAATAAAGGACTTTAAAAATCTTTGTTATTGCTGTGACTGATTTTCTTCTATTCATCTGAGGCATTACTGAACTGAAAACACAATGCAGTATTTTTATGTTTAGAGTCTTGAATATTTTGTCACGTTTGAGGTAATGAGGTTTTCTCAAGTGCATGCAAAGGAGGGAAGAAAACTGACATTTGTTACAGACAGTGAACTTTAAAACAGCTGACATATTCAATATTCACTTGTAGCATAGCCTTCCAAATTGACCTTGTGAAGAATATTTTCTACAATAAATTTCCCCAAATCTGGGGCAATATACCTGGAGGTATATTACAGCGGAATGAGAGAAATTAAAAAAATGCAGCTTGAGAGTAGAGGGTTGGAGTTTCAGTAGTCCTGTCTAGCAAGTTTTTGATTACAGATGTGGTGGTGTCAGTGTTTTGGTTGGAACTATTCAGACTTGCTAACTCCTTTTACATTGTTGGAGAGATGGTGCTTCAGCACTTCAGGGCTGTGCTGTGCAATGAAAAGGAAGGAGTGGGTGTACAAGTGTGCTCAGAGAACACTGTCCAGCTATTGTACCAGCATACAGTGGTACTTGAGCAAACCTTTGTGTGCCAAGATTACAACTGTATTATGTTAGTAACATCTAATTCATTATGGCAGCTGGCTGAAATGGATTGTAAATTAATATAAATAGATGTTAATACAGAAATCTGATTTAAAGCATGCAACATGATCAAGCTGTTAAAATAGGCAAGCATGAACTCTAGGTCCTTGTAATTAAATTGACTATGTAATTAGACCTTGCTTATACAAATAATTCCAGTAGTTAGAACTCTAATCAAGGTAGGGCTTGAAACCGGTTATAAGGCAGTGGTGGAATTTGGCCAAATCCTATGCCTTCTGTAAACATACCCTGTTTAGTGTTAGAAAGCTGTGAGGTCTGAGTGCAGGCAGGAGCCTGGCCTGGTGCAGGCTGTGCCTGAAGCTGCTGGGAGCCTGGTTCTGTCTTGGCAAAGCAAAGTGTACAGCAACAAGCGAAGGCTGATGGACTTTGCCAGCTAGGAGGGGTTCTCCAGTCAGTGGGGGTTTGTGGTTTTTTAAATAAAATTATGTTACCTCTTCTAAGAATTGAGCAGCAGCCCAGCTCTGCAGTGTTGTACACCCCTACACAAGCCTCACTTGGTTTATATGTATGAAAAAATTTCATGCAAATCAGTGCAAGGATAGCTTTGATTTGTTCACAGACTTCTTTCTTCAGAGGCATTGCTTGAAATGTAGTTGACCATGCCCTGCTGGGAAAGTTTTGCTTAACCATCCAGCACTGCTGTGACTTGTGTTGCTCAATGTTTGTAGGTCGAGTACACTTTATTGCAAGGAGTATCTGTGTCATGTTCATGTAAGCTGCTGGCTGCTGTGGAGAGTAAAGGAAACAACAGGAAAACTTGGAACTTCACACGCCATTTAATCAATACTGCAGAAAAAGTCAGGTCTTGTTTGCTGAAATGCTGTTTTCTCCAAAGATGCTTTGAATGTTGCAATGGATGGAGGGGGGGAGGAAACCCCAGAATCCCAAATGAGAAAACAACAGCACTGTTTGTGGGAGTAACTGGAACGTGTGTCCTTTATGCTTCTTGCTCAGGAGCATTGATCACAAAGCTTCATTTGGCACCTCTAACACGTAAGTCAGCTCCTGTACCAATATCTGCTACCCAAAGCTGGTACAACTTGGCAAGAAAACACATGGAACATTCAGTTTTTATTTATCTTCAGAATTGCAGAGCAGCTGTTATAATCCCATTGGGTGTGTGCAATGACATTTTAAAGTGCTATAGTCTCAAATTTCCCCCACAACTACCTACATGGGAAAAACTCACCTTGGGAGACAACATGACTTGCTGGGTCAATTTGAGCCAGAGCCTTGCTAGTGACATGCACCTCCTGAGGGCAGAACAGCATTTAAGAGCAGCCCTGCAGGGAGAGGGTTCCATGTAGGAGACCTGGAGAAGATAAAGTAGTTGCACTTGTGTGTTATTAATAAATAAGGCAGGGCTGTGAAGTTCCAAGCTTCCAGCAGTATCTCCCTGGCTTTCATCCTCCCCTGGCTGCACCAAGGTCTCTGTTTATGGAGAGCTCACTTGGCGAGGGGCTCCAAAGGCAGCACGTTGAGATGTTACAAGCTACAGCTGTTATAAAGGCACAGCTCCATCCTCCAGCTCATAGTTGCTCATTTCAAGCTACATACAAAATGTTCAAATGCTAAAGAACTGTAGAATGAAGACTTCTGTATTTTTAAATTATTTTGATTTCTTCCCCAAGTGCCATAAAAGCATGTACACAGCAGCATGCATGTATGTGGAGATTTATTTCCTTGCTAAATCAGCAGTGTTGCTTTCCTAGGAGAATGCCCTTGGGGGAAAATTCTCATCTGTCAGCCTACGCTGTTTCATTTCACAGCAGCACGCTGGCATGTTGATCAAAGACAGGGAAAATAACAGCTCAGATTTCCTGTGTATGCTTTTGAACAACAAACTCCATGGAGTGTTAAAATTATGAATTGACAAATTTTAGCTTCAGTAATGCCTGGTCAAACATCCTTCTGGAATCACCACCACCATTTTCAGTGAAAGAATGCTGTAGTGCCAGGCAAATGCTTCAATCACTTTGTGCCCTCAGATTCAGCCAGCTGGAGCCTGTTAAATCAGAATGTAGGAACTGACAAATAGGTTTAAAAAGTAAAACTGTGGAGAGGAAAACCCCCACAGCCTGGAGTACACTGCTAGAAGAAAGGTGGACCTTCCAAGGCAAGGCCTGAGCAGAGTTTTGCTGGAGGAAACTTGGGTGGAGGCTCCCCCTAGGGAGTCCAGGGCTGTGGCTTCTCATGGGACAGGTGGTGTGATAGGAGCATCACTGACCCTTAGCAAGAAGGGCTGGGTGGGATGGAGACTAGGAGAGGACCAGGCAGGACTGGGGGCATGCTGGGGCAGGCAAGCCACTGCCAGGCCAGTAATTCCCCAGGTAAACTCCCACTGGAGCATTCTCCAGACAGGCCACAGCCAAACCTCCCTGTCTGCAAGGAGCCATGAGAATCACACAACTGCAAAGGTAAACATCAGCTGGGACCCCATGGTTCAACATGACCTTCAGCAATACTGGGTGGTAAAAGCTACCATGGTTTCTGGGTCTCCTGGTTTCCTGCAAGGGGTGGTGAGATCTAGGAAGAGGTGCCAGGAGGAATGTTGAGGAGGGACTCTCACAGCCGCAGTTAAAGGAGTCACTGGTTGGTGCAGTAGTACGAAAATGCGAATTGTGACAACTCCGAAAACTCTCTCCATGTGAGAGTGGGACACGAGGGATCCAAATGATTGAACTGGTAGTCCTGGGTGCTCAGGGATGGTGAGCAGGGTTCAGCATGACCTCTGGTTCATGGGGACTTTTGGAGGCTGGCCAGCAGCAAACTCAAAGCACTCATGCATTTGCCAAGTTCCTGAAAGATAAAGGTCAAGCAAATAGACCATACCAGCTTTCTCAGAGTTTAACAACAGGTCACTTGCTGATTTCTCATCAACTCAAAGAATTCATTTCAGCTGCTTGGATGCTGGGCTGGGTAGGGAATCAATCTGATCCTGATTTCTGTGCCTTCACTTTGCCCCTCTCCTGAGTGACCTGATTTAACATGTTTGCTATTTGCTAACCCTTCCTTATTCTTGAAGACTCTTCTGTTCTCTTACCAGTAATTTCTGGAATCCAGGCTCTGAAGCCAGCCCTTCTTCATCTAGCAGCTGTTCTCATAGACTCTGTTCCAGGAAAGAATCTGACTTGCTTTGGCCAATCCTGCCCAGTGAGGATGGCAAACACACCACCCCCAGCTCTTTCTGTGCCTTGTCAGGAGTGCAAAGGGCACCATCTCTGGCAGCAAAAAAAAGGAAGGCAGCATAAAATAATCTTTCCTCTCACCTTTAGGGTGTCTAAATAAGACTGTTTGTAGCTGCCCTGTCAGGATCACTTAGTGGTTCCAATAGGAATAACAAGGTGTGCATGTGTGTGAAGGGGTTTGCCAGCTCTGCTTATCCAGTAGTTTGTGTCTGGCTTCCCTGCTTCAAATCAAGACAATGCAGGTAACAAGAGCCAGTAACATGGCAACTTTTTACATAAACAGGCTTGCCAGAGCCAGATCTTCCTCTCTCCTGCCAGAAAGCTGTTTGTCTGAGGAATCCATGCATCTGGCACCAAATCCCAATCATAGCACTAAAACTGTGGGAATTACAGAGACATTGGCACCTCATCTGAAGAGACAGTACTTGTTTTCCTTGTTTAGAACTATAAATAGTCAATAGAGGACTCTCATTCAAGCAGTATTGATGATTGAAATAAACCAGGCACAGAGACACGGCCAAAAATTGGACTTGTGCTGCAAAGCCAAACCAGCTCTTGCTTCAGAAGCTGAAGTTCCAAAAGGGCAATGCAAAAAAGCAAACTGGCCCTGAAGGTACACTGACACGCTTCCTCTCCCTGTGTGACCCTCAAACTGCTTGCCTAGGTCACTGTTTGAACTGGAATTTTTTTTTAAAATGCCTTCAGCTCTGCTGTGGTTTGAGCAGCTGACTTCCTCCTTCCCCTCCCCAAAGCCCACAGAGTGAAGCGATACTGGAGTGGCCTAGGAGCACCCTGCCTGAGCAGCCCACTGACACCATGCATGCTCTGCAAGTGCAGGTGCAGGGCCTTTATATTTAGCACACTGCAAGTGGTGCTTTACAACCTTATCAGGAGAGCTCTCCAGCCCTGGGGGACACAGGCATTTGAACATCCCTTGGTGACAAAGAAGTAAATGACAACAGTTGTTCTATTCCATGGGTGAAAAATGCCTCTGCTACAACAAGAGGAAAAAGGCTTTCTGTTTAGGAAAGAGAGAGAGGGAGAGAAAAAAATATTAGTTTCTGTTTTTAAGAATAACTGACAGCGTCTTCTTGGAGAAGATTGGTAGGAATAAAAAGTGTGGAAAAACTTCTGAAAGGAAAAAAGAGACAGAAATGTGCTACCACAATGGATGCTGTTACCCAAAAGACCATGATGCTGGGTAGGTTGCCAACTGTGCAAGTTCTGGTACTTCCCCCTCAAATCCTGTTCCTACCTGAAGAATTTCCCTCAAAATTAACTGCCATGTTCCTCAAGCCAAGGTCATAGAATCACAGAATCATGGAATTGTTGGATTGCAAGGGACCTTAAAAACCATCTCGTTCTGACCCCATCTGCCAGGAGCAGGAACACCTTCCACGACCAGATTGCTCAGAGCCCCATCCAACCTGGCCTTGAACACTTCCAGGGATGGGGCACCCACAGCTTCTCTGGGCACCCTGTCCCTGTGCCTCACTATCCTCACAGTAAAGAATTTCTTCAAAATGTCTAATCCTAACCTGCCCTCTTTCCATTAAAAGCCATTTCCCCTTGTCTTATTATTGCATTCCTTTCTTAAAAGTTCCTCTCCAGCTCTCTTGTAGGCTCCCTTTAGGCACTGTGAGGTGCTCCAAGGTGTCCCTGGAGCCTTCTCTTCTCCCAGCTGAATGACCCCAGCTCTCTCAGCCTATCTGCGTGGCAGAGGTGCTCCATCCCTCTCAGCATCTTTGTGCCCCTTCATGGTCATTATTTCATGCTCATGGATTGCAAACAATAGTTCCTCTCTCTGGCAGGGAGCTCTGTAGTGATGGAAAGAGGCAGAGTAACACCAGGAACCGAGCACAGTCTAGTGACTGTAAAATCACAGCTCTTGCTGAAAATCATGTCCTTGAGTGGGAGGGCAACATGTGACTGTGGAAAAAGAAACTAACAGGGGTAAGGAACAAGTGACAAGAAGAAACAGGGAAACTCCCCCAAAACTGAATACCTTGCAGTGGTTTCTAATAATAAATTGCACCATATTGTGTTTCTTTTCTCACTCTTGGCTATGCAAATGTTAAATTAACAATCCCAAGCTGCTAAACCCTTCATTATGTAATACCAGTCACATGGAAACAACGTTGTTTTGCTGTAGATACAGCCCTCATGGCTAATCCTCAGCTGAGTGTTGTCTCCCTGGCTTTCTTATAAAAACGTGAGTCCTTTGGGATTGCACTGGGGCACGTTTGTCCTTGGAGCCTTTCCTTGCACAGCCTGTTTGTGAAAAGGATACAGCACTGTTGCATGAAATATTCCGCAGCTTCACCACCAACTTACTGGATATCTACCAGTAAATATTATCCAATTGCAAGGTGATATTTCACTCTCTTAGGATATTCCTGATTGCCCCACACGGTTGCAAACTCCCTTTTCTACATCCAGTGCATCCCTATCAAAATACATTTATCTGAAGCTTAATTTCCATGGTGGTGGATATCTTTATGAAAGGATACTTTATTGAAAAATTTCTTAAAATGTAATGTCCTGGCTTCAGTATAGTGTTCTGCCCTCCACAGCTACCAGCTCCTTTACTTGCAATCTTCTTGCTCTCCCTTCCTCCACAAAACACTCCCCTGCTTATCACTCCTGGCTCAGTCTCATGTTTTTGAGTGTCCTTTTCTGCACTCTGTGTTTCTTGGATCCAAATTCCAGAAGCATGCCAGCTTCCACAACTCTGTATCACCTTCTGCCTGCATGCTGTATTCTTTGATATAAGCAGTATTTCCATCACTCTTAATTCAAGCCAAATCCCTACAGTCACCTACTGCATTTTGGTTCTTCCTACAAATTGCCTCCTCTGATCTTCTGCCTTTTTTTACAAAGGCCATGGATGCATTTTTTAAAGCACGAGATGGCACAGTGTGGGTACTTGGATCTCTGATTAACTGAATATCAAAGAAAAATAAGACAGCTGGCCTTCCAGATGTGTAGTCCAAAACTGGTGATGCTACTAATGTCTTTCTGAAGAAAAAGCCAAACAGATAGCTAAAGTACAGTCAGTTACTCTGGGATTTTCCCAGTGATATTCTTGAATCTACAAAGGCTTTGAGAGGAAACATGTCTCTAGCTAACTCATCCAAGATAAGAAAGAATTTACAGCAATGTTTCCTGAACAGTCTCCAATAAATCAGAGTTGCTAATTGTTTATTCCTCCTAAACCTTTGTTTCTCTCTGCTGTCAGTGACTTAGCCTGCAGCAGACTCCAGTCTAGACTGTATTTTTCTGTTCTTATCAATCTGCCTACCAGTTTTTTGTGATATCTGTATTTCCTCTTAGTGATCTTCTTGTAAGGTCTGAGAGTTTGGCCCAAATATAGGCCCAAGGTCAGTGTTTGAGCTCTCCAGATTTTGTTCAGGGTGTTTATCTGTAAGAGACACTGAAGCAAAACCAGATAAACCTCCAGCTTGGGAGCTCAAAGTTGAGACTGTCACCTAGATCAGGATCTCAGCTGTGCAGAGACACGGGCATGTCTCTTGTTTTTGCTAAATAGAGAGACATGTTTTTCCCCCTGACACTCATTTTTTCCCTCTGGTTTTTAATTTGAGGAATGAGGTAATTGCTAGCTTGGAATTTCCATCCTCTGGAAAATGCTGTGCCCTCCTACAAAAGAGAGGCCTTTCTGTTAAAAGAGAATGCTCATGGTGGGCGAGTTAACTGTGCTTCTTCCCTTGTGATCGCTTCTGTGACAAGAGAACATTTTCTCCAGAGCTGCTTAGGGCTAAGGGAGGTGAGTCATATGTCTCATTTTACTGTAGGAGTCTTTACATTGGCATTAATGAGCAGGAGATATCAGTTATTCTAGGAGCTTTGTTTCCCTTATCCCACCGAACCATACATTCCCATCAATGCTGCTATGACCAACAGGATTCCCAGTTCCTCCAAAGTGATGTTAACCCAACTGGACTGTGCAAAGGGGCACTTCTCAGGCCCTATTTCATGGTGACAGTGACATGAAAGGATCTTCATGTCCAACATTAAGGACTGATCCAGTTATATCTTTGTCTGGACGCGGCCCCAGCTGGCATTTTCCTTGGCACAAACACAGTGTAAGGCCAAACTGCCACAGGGAGTAGCTGACAGGGATGGAATTTGGCAGCCTCTGCTGCTCCACCTGGACTGTCAGGCTTCTTCTGCTGGGCAATGGGGTCAGAGAAATACAAGAGTGGGGTTTATGGAAACTAAGCCTCTCTGGTAGTTCATGGGCTTCATCTTTGGTTGCTAATGTAGCTGCTGATTGGGTGATCTTCAGTGAGGATCATCATGTCCTGGAGAAAAAGTACCTTAACCTCCTGACAGGCTTGTGGTGGGAAACGGCAGGAAAAGGATGTGAAGCCCTTTAGCCAGAGAAAGGTAAAAGCCCACAAGATATGAGTGCTCCAGGTCAGTGTGGGGAATGTGTTGTGGAAGATGTACTCTAAACCGTGGCCCCAAATAATGTTCCAGATGAAGAACACAGGGACACCTGTTGTCCCTTTGTTGACACACTGATGAAAGTTGGGTTGAGGTGACTACAGAGGCTGCATATGCACAGGTGCATGCATGTATCCCTGCTGTTGCTGATAAACCTTTGGTTTTAAACCTTTGTTTTTTAAACTTTTGGTTTTAAACACTGTACAGCTACTCTGACAATAACACTGGAGTGATTCCATCAGGTCTCTTTCCTTTTAAAAGAAAATTATTTAAGAAATCACGAAATGTATTTGACATCCTTGATTGCATCCCAAATCACCAGTCTAGTGAACTACAAGTCTGAACAACAGTTCAAGGAAACCAAAGGAAATTCTGTATTACTTGAAGACAACTGCCCAGAAAATGGAACAGGCACCAAGGAATAAGTGAGATGGAAAGAATCTGATCCTCTTCATTAAACTGCTCACTCTTCAACAACAGATGGTGTGTTTGCAAGTGTTTGCTGTTAAGGAAGTCAGGGCCCTGGACCAAAAGAAAATATAAGCCACATTTAAGTACTTGCATATGCTGACTTTTGGAATCATTTCCAGCCAGATATAATGTCAGACATCTGTACACTGACCCCTCAGTTTTGTCTGCCTGTGCTTTCGTTTGTCTGTCATTATGTTTGTCCTGTGACCCCACATGGCAGCAAAATGTTCAGTATTGTTTCACCATAAATAGCAAACAAGCTCAGACAACTACTTAAAGAAAGGAGAACTGCAGCCCATGGAAGGCTTTGTATAGCAGAAATGTTTTAATATAGGCAGGCGGCAACAATTATTATGTCTGCCTATAACACTATTCAAATAACTGTGCCAATTTGCATCACTTAGAATTGATTTTACTGTGTTGCCTGTCTGTTTCAGGCTGATGGAGGTTTTTTTAAATCTCAACCAAAATTTTCTAAGAATGACACGATGGAAAAATATGTTGTTTTGCAATCCTAAAAGATCTTGTTTACGCAAAACCCTTGTGTGTGTGTGCCATCCAAATCATATAGATGCATGTATTCACATATATCTTTGCATCTTTGCATATATAAAAATATAAATATATATATATATATAAATATATATATATATCTGTATTTTATTCTGTTGTGGTTATTTTACTTTCTACCCTGCCTCTCTCAAATGGCTCTGACTTGGAGAACATGCTGGCATCAGGGAGGGAGGAGAAAACTGGCTTGATGCTTAAAGCAGCATGCTCAGAGCTGGAGAGCTAGATTTGAATTCTGCTTTCTCGTGGAGCTCCCACACCATGCCAGCTACGCGATGTAGGATATTTTTCCCTGGTTGTTAAGACTCATTTACAATGCAGATGGTTGTCCTGAACCTGCAGGGCAGCTTCTGTACTCTCCCATGAGAGCCTGCAGCAGGAGAGCCCTGTGCTGCCTGGCACTTCCATCTCACAGCACCCCCACAACTTCTTCTGACCCCAGACCCTACAGTGCAGACGGGCAGTGCCAAGGGGCAGAGAAATTGCCTTTTGTAACTGGATTTTCAACCAGAGCTGGCCAAAGTCAGATTTCATCTGAAGCAGTGCTGTAAGCACTGGGCTGTTTGATTTAAGCATTTATGTAAAAATTAATTCCACACACCCCCGCCCCACACCCCCTCAGTACATTTTGTCTTATCTTTGCATTAGGCATTTCCTCCATATATTTTCTGCTGAGCACATCAGATTCTTCTGTCTATGCCACAATAGATTGAAATTAGTCTTGGATGCAAGGAAACACATTCCCCCTTCCACTCCATGCACATCTCGTACACAAGCCCTCCCAAGCAAACGATGCAACATGCACTATGCTTGTCCCTCTGATTCCCTCAGGTTCAAGGTAAGCAGCACAGCAGGTCAAAGAGTGTTGCTTCCCCAGAAGGGATTTGGGGCTTTGATTCATTGAGCTGAGCTCCCTCTGCAAAAGCACTACAGCCTGAGCCCCACCACTGGTATTAGAGGTGCTAATGGGCAAAATTGTCATTCCATTAGTACAATTTACTCCAGAGATTGGATAATATACCACCTGCTAACCTCATCAAAACACTTTTTTTCTTTTTCTTTTTTTTTTTTTTAATACTAGGTGAATCCCAAAGGCAATCCTGAAAGAATAAAAAAAAAAAAAAAATCAGCCATGTACTGTCCTTACTGGAAGCAGTAAATTCATTTACATTAAAATGCAGTATTAAATCTCATTCTTCTATTCCACTGTGAAGCAATGGGAGACTTATAAGCAGGATTTTTCTAAGATTTTTTGAAAACAGCTTCACAGCCCTGTCACTGATACTGTCAAATTGGCATACTGTATACCTTGAAATGCTGTGCATTGCACAGTCATAAATCCCACATGGATTTATCCAGCAGGCTTAGTGTCATTAGCCCCTGTTACAGACAGGCTGCAGTGCTGAATGAGCGCATAACTTGACAGAGGTCATCCAAGGTAGCAAAGACCTCACAAGGGAGCACAGATTTCATAACAGCCTCTCATTTTCTGAGCGTTGCTGGGAAGGCAGGCTGGATGCGATGCACTCTCACTTATCATTTCCTTTTGCCTTCAACTGTTTCCATTGAGAATGCATCTGTGCGTCATAAAAAAAAACCCCAAACATTTATCAGGCATTTTGTTGCTTGTTTTCTGACCCCAAAAAAAGCTACCTGTCATCTTCAAGAGTCATTGCCAAATCTCAGCATGGCTTTTATTTTAATATTAGTTGTAATTGTGTTAACATGTTTGCTGAGCGAGCACTCCTAGCCCGTGCTGACCGCTTGGAATTCAAAATTAGCACAGTAATTATATTTCACAGGCTACTGGTCCATGGGAAATTTCACCTCACTTGTGAATTTGCATGTTCAGAAATAGGTCGGAGAAGCAGATGGCTTTGAAAGAAGAAGCAAAATAAAAGAGACTGGGAGTCAAGACTCCTGTTTTGTATATTAGATTAAGCCCTTTACACAGGGTGAGTGCTCACATCCAGTTAGGTGGTTCACTAGTGCTGAGTGAATCATCAAGAGTGTCTCTGGAATTTTCCTGGAGGGTATTTTCTGGGTAGCTTCCAGGAGTATTTATGCACAGTGCATCCGGAAGCACGGGCTTGTTATTCACTGCAGTTCCATCAGGGAGTTGGAAAAGAGCAGCAGTTGGATGAGCCTGACATCTAAGAGTCTAAGGGCAGAGGATAAACAGTTTTCTATTACCATGATTTTGAAGTTGTAATTAAATATAGGCATTGCCAACTGCAAGATCTGTTAGATAACTGAGCAAACATATCTCTGGGGAAGCAACCTTGGCCTGAGGTATTTTTCTCACTTCTGTGGACACAAGAAATATCAACATCCCTATTCAAGCCCTTCTTTGATAATAATTTCAATCCCAGTAATTAAAGGCAGTCTCAATAAACTGAAGTCCCTCAAGGAACAGGAACAGAAGCCCACTCTGTCCCTCCAGTGTATCAGCACACTATGATATTTTCCCACATATTACGGTGGGGTGAAAAATAAATAAAAACACTGCAGAGACACACAACCTAATTCTGCAAGTGCTTTCATGCCATGTGTTGTCTGGGTTTGCCTCTTTCTGGATATCTGTTTTTTCTTTTATGTGCCTTCCTTCCTACATACCCACAAACACTTGATTTATTTCTCAGTTTAATAGCATCAACAAAAAAGAACGGAATCATGTTAATGACCAGCTTTATTTTTGGAAGAAGCCAACAGTCATGTATAGCAAACTTGCATATGGAGTCTCCTGCTCAGCGAAGAGGCAGCACCATCTGGAAACCTGTCGTGCTGCCTCTTTACACTTCGTCTCCACCATGAGATGTATCTGCAGACCCATCCCATGGCCACCGTGTATCTGCAGGTACAACTGCACCACCAGCCATGGATGCCTGAGGAGAACCAGTGGGCTCCTGATGTGAAGATGCAAGTCCTTTCCACTTATGCCAAAGGAGAATTTCTGCTGGCTTCTGGCTGAACCCAGGCCATGCTTGTTAGGTGGCTGACCATGGGTAGTACACCATATCAAAATTGTGGATTTTAGTTTTTTATGTGATAAATTTACCTGGATATGCCAATATTGTAATATTATCTTTTTTTTTTTTAGAGTCTGCAGATGAAAAACGATACTCAAGCTTTTCCTGATTGCTGTGCTCCTGCCTGGATGTGACAGACAGAGCTCACGTGAACCATGTGAGTGTAAAGAAGTTCCTATGAAAAGCCTAACCCAAGAACTGAGTTTTGTTTATCAGTCAGAAAGCAATTAGTAACAATGTCATTTTTTTCTCTTAGGAAATGAGATCCACTGTTTAGGTTGACTACCTGAAACCGGTCTGAATGCAGTATCTACAGCACCTCAGACAAAACCTAAGCTCAGAGAAGAGGGCTCAGCCAAAAGGACTCAGTCAGCAAAAAGGACTCAGCCAGGTTTCCATTACTTGGAGGAAGCTTATAACGGAGAGGCAGAGCAATATTTACATGGATGAGGAGTGATAGAATAAGGGGAAATGTTTTTAAATTAAAAGAGGAGATATTTAGATTAGATGTTTGGAAGAAATTCTTTACTGTGAGGGTGGTGAGGCACTGGCACAGGTTGCCCAGAGAAGCTGTGGGTGCCCCATCCCTGAAGTGTTCCAGGCCAGGTTGGATGGGGCTCTCAGCAGCCTGGTCCAGTGGAAGGTGTCCCTGCCCATAACAGGGAGTTGGAACGAGATGGTCTCTAAGGCCCCTTACAACGCAAGCCATTCTAGAATTCCATGATTCTGTGAAAAGCCAGAGGCTTTTGTGTGGGCTGGTTTCTCTGTGCTCTAATTTTATGCTTAGCATTGCAAAAATCAAGAACTGATTGTTTATTTATGACATTCAAATCAAGTACATATTGAGATGGAAATGGAGGATTATTTTAATAAATATATCAATAATCCTTGTTAGTAGAAGCCTTGTGGCTTCCTTTGCCTGACAATGTACTCACATTGTCTGTTATCTTGTTTTGTTATTTTGATTCACATTTGATTTATATATAGAAAAAATAGTGTATAAATGTGCAAAGAGTGTATCCATGTCAAATAATTTAATCATGAGGTTGATATGAACTGCAGAACAATGGGATGCCTTGAGTAATTCATCTTATCATCAGCCTTGAAGTATGACTAAAAAATCTTACAAAATTCAGAACAAAAGTTATCTAGGAAAATTGTGACTTATTGCTGTCAGCAAAACCATGTAAAGGAAATCTAAAAGGACAGGAAAAAAGGAAGAAAAAAATCAAAGATGTTTTATGTTGCATCTCAGGTTCTTCTGCCATTGTAATTGTTTTCAGTGGACTGTGACTACAATGTTCTTTAATATTTCACATTTTTTCATACAGCAGAAAGGCAAATAACACCATAATAATTATTCATCCTGGACAATCATTTCACTATATTTAAGTGTTGTAGCTAAATCAGATCAGAAAAAAAATATAGCCATGTTTTCTGTCCTTCTCTTGGAGTCTGTTTTTAATGGACAGTATCCCAGCCCAGTGATCTTATCTACAGAACCAGCTTGCAGCAGAAAATCCATCACAGCCCCAGCATCCCAAGCCCTGATTGATGGTTGTCATCTCATGAGAATAGAACAAGACCTGAGGGGCTGAAGTCATACTCACTTTCTTCTGAGAACAAAGAGAAGAGGCTTAAAATGAGATTACCTTGAAAGATACTTGGATGCTTTGACTGTATTAAAAAGTGAGCCCTTTTAAGACATTTCCTTAAGAAACCAACAACAAATGGAAGAAGAAAGACAATTTACAGAAATTTGCTATTTTAAGGATTTATGCAATCTGGGCTGATTCTACACCCATGGCAGGGCCTGCTGGTGTTGTCACCCAGACTTTTGCTGCAGGTCCAGAGATCTGGCTCAAAATTCATGCCATCCCATATGGATTAGCTACAATCAGTTTCTTTAGGTGGTAAATCAGAAGCAGCTCAATGTGATGTATCCTACCTGTAGTTGTCAGCTGCAGAAACCAGCTCACTGTGACCACTTGGCCTGATGTGTCACAAATGTGCACCATGTGCCTTCTCAGTCCTGTCTGTGCTCAGAAAGATGACAGGGAGACACAATGAGGAGAAGCTGTGATGCATGAAGCATAGAGAAATAATATAGCATATAAAAGCAGCTAAGAGCAAATAAATCACCCAATCTCCTACTGCAGAGTTAGAGGAACGCCGAGGATCTGTAGCATACCCATACACTGCCCAGCTCATGAGGAGTGCATTGGCCCCACAAAGTATTTGAGGGATGCTGCATGTGCAAGGCACAAACCAATAAATGCTTTTCCAAGAGAAATCCAATGCTTAACACAGGCAAAGTAAGAACAAATAGGAGCTGCTTGCACTCAGCCTGTTCCTCAAAGCTGGAGCTACCCTTACCAAATAGTTTAAACTGCAAAGTGGATAGGTGAAGAAGTGGCAAAATCATGGTTTATTGACAGATAAAAAGGCAGGGACACAGTCAGGCACCTTTGCTCATGACAGGCATCAGAGTTCAAGTCACATTGACCTCTTAATTTCCCAGAATTCTGCCCAAACAAAGTTGGCATCAGTGCTCTGTGAAGGCAAGGCCCTGGCTGACCAGGTCTCTCTCCTCAGCAGACTAATTTCCAGGGCTCCTAGCCCAGATTTTACAGGCCTCCCTGCATAGCACTAACAGTGCTAACTGCTAATTTATTTATAACAAATCCCTAAATTATTTTTGGCTCTCAAATGCCATAGAGAAAGAGGGAATCAGTCAGTCAGCAAGACTGACACACAGCAAGTATCTCCAGGGAAGAGAGTGATCTGTACCATTTCTATTGACTTCACTTGGCAGTCTAGGCTGTTTTTTTCCCTTCTGTCTTTTGCACAAGTTGCATCTAGAGCTTGAATTCATCTGGTTTAATGCAGGGTGCCATCTGATTACCCTCAGGCAAGTGGTTTGAAGCTCTCTGATGGACAGGTCGTAGGTCCAGAGCCTCACTGAGAGCTGGGGCATGTGTGATGCCAATCTGGAGTACAGCTTTTCGTGCAGTTTCTTTCAGAACCTAGATCCATGTGCCAAGCAATTTTGTGGAGAAATGAGCATGAGCAGGGGGTTCATTTCAACACTACATTACTCTACTAAATCAAAGTGCAACTGTAGGTGCAGCCACAGATAAGGAATTTCACTGTACCTACTAACCATGAATGTGACCACATTGTTCAACCTATCTGAAACAAGAGGAAATAACACAAAAAAGGACTCTGATAAAGGACTCTGCTCTTTGGAGGTGTCTTTTTGTTGCCCAGATAAAATCTGTGACATGGGTGATTTGGAAATATTGTGGAGAAGCCTGAAGGAATCAAATCTAGAAAAAAATATGGAAATTACCCTGGCAGTAAAGCATTCAAGAATCTCTCCAGAGCCCTTTGTACTTAATGACTATTAATGGATTTTGTGAATTTCATAGTGTTTTAGGCTGCCTGTTAGTGAGAAGTGCTTGCTCTAGAGGGAGTTAGGGCTAGAATTAGAGACAAGTGAGCAGAATATTCCCTTCCTTTGCAAAACCCATCACAGCATCTTACAGACACCTGTTCCCAAACAACGAAGGTATTTTCTCAGCTAAGATGTGGACCAAAGAGGCACATCCACCCCCACCTTCTTAAAATAAAGCTATAGTCTGCCTCTCACATTAGTCCAGAAGAACAAGCAAGTCACCTACTTTCTTCTTTTTGGGAGGGTCCAGAATCCATAGGACCTGAGGTGCTAAGGAAATGAAAAAGCCTTTTAAGGTATTTTCTGTGATCACAGAATTTATACACTGAGGCTCTAAACTGATTCAAGAGACACTGTGCTCTCCAGTGGGCTGTCATTTCAAACAAGTTTTATTTAGCAGATCTAGGATATTATGAGTCATTTCACTCACTTCTTATTCCGTGACCCAAGTCTGAAAATAAATATTTCTTCAGTTCTCCACTTCAAGATAAAATCCAGGAGTGCCTCAGAACTTTCCAGCAACTTCTATCTGTATTTCTGAACAGAGGTTTCTATGGAGAGGAGCTGGTCTATTGTCCTCTGCTGTTTATTTTTTTTTCTGTTCTCACTACAGCTGGCCACACTCTGAAATGGGTCAGATTCAGCAGAAATCATCCCAAAAACTCCAACCCTAAAGACTTCCATGCATATTTAACCCAAAAATACTCAAATCCTTGTTGAAAAGATGTAAAAGACAGAAACAAAAGAGTAGAAAATAATTTTTGCTTTAGTAGATGAACACAAAGTTTTCACTTGACAAGTCATTTGGCTTTGAGATTGTTTACAACCTCTGTTGATAAAATTGATAAAATCTATCAATAATCAGCTGCTTTCTTCTTAAAAAACCCTGCTGATGTTTTAAAAATATTTGTTGGTTTAACAATAAGCACTCTTTTAAATGACTGTTTTGTCTGAATCTTTCATCACATTTTTACTTGTATTCCATTCCAGAATAGCAGTTGGGTGAGCAGGATATTTCGATTTTTTTCTGAGGTAGGCTGTGATTTATTTTATTCCCCATGGGAATTCAGAAATTTTTGAACATAAAAAGTTTTTGTTTCTAGAAACACCAGTTGTCAAAACCCGTGTTTCTTCAGCTGGCTCTCTAAGTGTCCAAGTAGTTGATCCCTCACCTGGCTGTTTCCCCATGCAGCCCATTTTGAAAGAGAGGAAAGTGCCTGGCAAGGAACAGAGGGAGAGGGCAGATATTGCACAAAGAGCTCTGAGATTCTGTTCAAGAATAAGAGGAAGCAGATAAATTCTCAAAATCTCCATCTTTCTCACCACAGAGAAAATCCTGTTCCCTTCTGAGTTATTTATTAGAGATTCTCTGTACAAAGGCCCCCTAATGGCTAACTGACCTCTGCAAAAAAAGCAATTTATCTTGCAGAAGGGTTTTACCCGTGTTGCTATGTTAGCTTGGGGCCTCAGTCCCGCTAAGCCCAAGATCCCTGCTGCCCATGCTGCTTCACCTGCTGCCTTATTGCCTGCACCCAGACTTGAGTGAGCCTTTCCAGGCAGGAGCACAGGTATCAAACACTCCTGCTCCTTCCTGTACTACTGAGGAATACTATTATAATTAAAGTGTTTTCTCTGGATCTAAAAGCCAACAACACTGATCAGGAGCTATTTGGGGTGAGAGGTCTGAATGAAGCAGGGCAGGCTGCACTGGCACTCTGTGGGAGCTCTGCTGTGCTATGGCTGCTCACTGAAACAGATGAGAACGCTCAAGACTCACTCACTGCCTTTGATCCTTCATTGCAGGTGATTTATATGAGTGTTTCTGGCCTTTTTGTGCTCCTGAGCATGACACCGATGGGCAGAGGAGCTCAGACTTCAGGTTGGCTGTTTATGCCACTGAAGAAAAGAAAGCTCCAAATAAGGCTTCAGGTAAAACCATATATGTTCCAGCATGTGGAAATCAGGCAAGGATGAATGGCTGAAATCAATGATCTTTATAACTAATTTCCAAAGCTCAACAGTTCCTGCTGAGTTTTGTTTAGAATAGACAGCGACAGGCAGGAGTTTGGGCAGGAGTGAGCCCTGGGTCAAGGCTGTAGTGATTCAAATCCTATATCCTTGCACCAATCCCAGCCAGATCAGGTCCAGGTACTCATAGCTGGGTCCTGACTCTGTACCCTGAATTTCATCTCCATCCTTCCACAGCAAATAAATATACTTTTGTAACATTCCAGAGCCCAAAATGCCCATTTTAGAGTCAAATTCCTGAGTGTTTACATCCTTTTTCTTCAGAGGGCCTAACATTGCCTTCCCTTATGAAGGCAATTATGCTTTGCACAATGAATATATAAAGCTGGTCCTGTTGTGGTTCATACCCACTGAGCAACTCTGCGGAGTTTTTACTGGCATGATGCTGAACTTGATAGTTCTGGCTTTGCCCTAATCTGTCCTTTTATTTCATGGCAATTCCTCCCCTCACCTTGCTTTTCTATTTCTTCAATTCTTTACTAGTTTCACCCCATTTGGACTAAAAAGTTTTCAGGTAAATGCTGTCTCTTATTATATGTTTGTAAAATCAACTCCTCAGCTGAACTACTGTCTTTACAAACTATTACAATGTCAATAGTGAAAATTAGAGAGAAATTAGAAAATTATAGTGAAAATTAGAACATTTGCACATCATGGAAACACCAGTGGTAAATCCAGTTAATGAACTTTAATGCCTCCTGAAACCTACAGTTCTGTGTGCTTCAGTTGCATGGAGCTACCTTCACAAAGAGAGTTTTAATGTACCCATCCTGGCACAAACAGTTTTCTTCCAAACACAGCAGCCACCATCTCTTTTCCTGTCAGGATACACCCTACTGGTATCCAGCAACATCTCCTGAGTTGCACGTGACATCAGCTGCCTGGGAACTAGCAAAATTGCATCGCCCTAATCCTCAAAGCTTGCTTGAACAGATTTGCTGGCACCATGCCTGTGCTAGAGGACAGGAACACTTAAAATCACATAATTTTTTGGCTCATTGAAGTCATTCTGTTGCCCTGTTTTTCCATTGCCATTCAGCCTGATTTGCAAGCAATTTTCTCAATGGAGTACTTCACAGAGGTTGGGAGGATGCTGTGCTCAATACTGCATTCTAGCCATAAGCCACATTGGTGTTGGTTTATTTTCTGGCACTGCCATCTTGTGAGTAACGCTTACCTTCCCAGGTTTTGGCACAAAATGCTTCCTACTTAGTCATCAGATGCCCGGTGAAACTTACTTCATTCAGACAGATTCTCTTCTTCTTCTTTTTTTCTTTTTTTTTTTTTTTTTTTGTAGCTCACTTTCAGAATTTGTTTCTGCTTGTTAATGCAAGCCTCCGAGCATGCTGCTGCTGTGCATTTTTAAACACTTACCCAAATGTCATCTCTATTATTTCCAAACTCTCAGACTCTTTGGGGATAGCTTAGATGCAAATGAGCTGTCAAAGAAAGATTACTTGAACCAACATTCAGAATGACAAAAGGCTTACAGACTGCATGCACAGCACACGGCTTCCAGCTTCCCAGTCAGCCATTATTTGCCAAAATCAAGGGTTTATACACAGTCCAAAAATACATTCAGCTTTGTTACAATGGGGCACAGTTATTTTCCATTGAAAAATTTAAACCTCTTAGATCTAGGAAAACTCTGATTTTCATAGCTTCTCAGATGTTGCTCAGCTACTCACTCAACCCACACAGTTTTTGTACCTAAAAATTCACTTTAGAGCCTGTCTGTCCTCCAATAGGTAGAGCTATTTCTCCCTGTCACACACTTTTGTGGGGATGTTGCAGAGGTGGATTAAAAAAAAAAACGAAACCCGCACTCACTTTACCCTGCACGGCAACCTGAGAAACAGGCAGTGTTGCTCTGACAGAACAAACCAGCACCTCTCTTCCAAAATCAATCCATGGCTGCACGTGTTGTGATTTTTGAGACTGTCCTGTGCAGGGCCAGGACTTTGGTAGTCTTTGTGGATCCCTTCCAACTCAGAACATTCAGTGATTCTGTGATCCAAGGGGATTCATGAGGACATGCAATGCTGCCACTGAGAGCAAAGGGATCACTTTGTGAAGCCCAGCTTTCTAACTGCAGATGGCACCCCTGATTCTGCTGAGGTGACACACATTTTGCGGAAGAGCTGATTTCTTCAGCAAGAAATAAGACAGCCCCAGAGACTGAGGGATTTAAACCAAATCCTGACCTGTTTTAACACTGTCTCAGTGTTACACACAGGAGATACACACACTCGTGCACTCATTAAAATGGGACAGCAAGCCAAATTCGCCTCTCATACAACTACTGACATCAACAGAAGGCCCAGTGTTTGAACAGCAGCTGTCACAATTTGTTCTCTGAATAATATTTAGCCAAGATTAAACCTAGATAGAGATAGCAGGTATTTTGCAGATATTCTGGTCTTACAATGAACATTGAGCAAGTCCTGGAAGTGCAGGGTTTGAGGGGTAAACAAGATACGCTTCATTCTGATTTCCTGTGTCCGCTGAGAACTCTTCCCTCCCACACTGGCAGTGGTTCAAATTATGCCTTTTTCAGCAAGATAGTAAAATACATTTTTAAAAGGAAATACATACATTGCACTTTTCATCTCAAGAGCCTGGAAAGTGCAGCTGGGTGTTAATTAATCAGCACAACATCTCTGCAAGTTAAAGGAATATTTTTATCCCCTGTGTGGAAACTGAGGCACCAGGAAGTAGAGTATACTACAAAGGGTCAAAAAGAAGTTCATCACTGGAGAAAAGAATTTGCCTAACTGCTGATAACTCTGGGCTAAGAAATACTCTGTGTAATTGAAGTAGATGAGTTCTATGTTTTTCATGGTTTATTCCTGCTGAGAGATGCTCATTGCCCACAGACTGCTGAACCAAGACCGAATGCTATTCAGTATGTCATGCCCTGCTGGTCCTCAGCCCAAATCACTTCAGTCTGTAACCCTTGCCAGCACATTTTTTACCCTTTTGGCATGAGAGCTTCAGGTTGAAGGTAGCCAAGATGGTGGCCCACTGTATCTTGAGAGATAACACTGAAGAAAGGGTGCAGCAGGGTCAAATTTACATGCCACACACTGTTGTCTTGCTGGTAAGTATCTCCTTGGATAAAAGAGAGTCATGTGCCAACCACTGATGCTGCTGTTCACAGCACATGAAAGAGTATTTTCATACGTATGTCACTGTCTTTGAATGTGTGTAATGGGTGAACACTTACTGTTTCCAAGACTATGGATTCCTTCACATGTTCAGTTTAGGGCTAGACTAGAGCGTACACCAGAATTGCTCCTCTGCATTGCTTTGCAATCTGCCTCTCAATCTGAGCAGTGTTTTCCTACTGGTTCCTTGTGCCTTTACAACTACACATCCTGACTCAGACTGAAATTGCTTTATTCTCCTATTTCATTCTGCATTTGTTCAGTGGTATGCCAGGGATGGGATTCTTGGAACCAGAACCATTGTTAGCCTTGCTGTCAACAGCAAAGCATCCTGAGAGGATGAGGAGGGGATGGGGACTGCATTTCCCTGACTACACCATGTGCCACAAAAGCCTCTCCTAGGGCAGAACCAGCTGGGGAAGGAGGAGCACAGAGTAGTTACAGTCCTTTCAACTTGCCTGGTTAAATTTTCTCCCTTAAGAATGATTCACGCTGACCTAGAAAATGTAACAGAAATGGATATGTCGGTTACCAGGTTACTGCTGTGCCTTGCAAAATCATGGCAAACTCTTTCCTAAGGGATGAACTTTCACTCTGTGCCCCAAGTGAAACTGTCCTCTGAAGCACTGGGGTAACTGCAGTTTAAGTGGATTTAGTCACAGCACAGTTGACACTGCCTGTAGGGTAGAAAAGACGTCTGTAGAAATAACAAGACCCTTCTGTATAAAAAGCAAGAAAGATTTCTGCAGGAGCTTAAGCTACATATCTCCAGCTGAGCATTGGGGAAAAGTCATAGTGGGCTCACAGCACCCCCAGAAACTTTTCCAGCTGCATCGCCAAATCTACAAATAACATTTTTGTGTGTTGTGTTGAACAGAATTTTATCTTTCATGACAGAGGAAATGTACTGGACTCCACAGTAGTGATGATCACTGATTTTAGTATCTGCTTGTAAGCAGTTTAGAAGGCTCTGCTTGTATTCCCAGACAACTCAAAAGAACAGCTAGAAGAATTGTGAAGTCTGCCCATTTGCTTACGAAGTAGTGACAAGTCTGAAACTCAAAAGGGACATTACAAATCTATGCACTGCTTCTCTGTCCATTGCCAGGGCTCCTAACCTTTTGTCCTATATCTGTCTTTTTCTAAGGGTCTGTGTTATTCTGGTTCAAAAGCACTACAGCATGGCAGAAATAGAATATTTGAAAACTAGCAAAATAAAGAGAGGGAAAAATTTTTCATCTCAAATAAATAGCACTAGAGCCGCAACACTGGATGTATTCTTCTTTCCATACTTATGTCAATCCTAAAGAGGGATTTTCTAACTAATCTGCATTTGTTACAGAACTTGGAGGATTTCTACCATTGGGCTACAGACCTAGGAGATCACATGGCGTTATTTAGGCTTCCCTCCCTACAGAGTATACCATTTCTTTGTTATGATGGTGGTAGGAAAAAAGGACAAAAAAGGCTGAACGCAGGCCAGGAAGGGCTACATACCCTGATGTTGCAAAGAATAATTTGTGGCATAGGTTTTTTTGGCTTTAATCAGTTAACTTGTATTAGCAAAAAATTTGCTAGGTCTGCATGAGGTGGAGCAGCATCCAATTAAGTGGCATAACCATATTATTAGTTGGACAAAGCAAACACTTTTCACCAGAAATGACACGTATCTCTCCAGAGCCTGGAGAGGTTAGGGGTCTGAGCTTTAAGGCTGTAATACTTCTGCTTTCAGGGCTGCTAAGTATGAAAATGATAGAAATCATCTGTGTGTGGGAAACGTGGCAGCAAGACATTGTACATGTGAGCTCAAAATCTGGTTTTGCTTTTTGTTTTGTTTTGCTTTGGTCTGGGTTTTTTGGAGGGGAGGGGGGTTTGTGTGTTGTTTTGGTTTCTTTCTCAGATACATCTAAAAATTGCATTTCACATCCTTAGATCCTATCTGAGGCATAAAGCACTGAAAAAAATGCACAGATGTAAAAACAAAATGTACTTCTTAAAACTGCTGGATATTTTTTTCAGCAATGTTGTTTTGGTTATGACTCAGAAGTTTGACTTGTAAGGCAACTTGGCATTTTGTTCACCAGAACACTTCTTATGCTTTGGACAATGCCTGTACAATTATGTGGGAGCTGATTTAGGTGGAGTGAGTACACTGAGTCCTGCAAACAGCACTGCTGGCAGTGCCCCAGATGTATTCAAAGCACTCACACCATAGTTAAGAAGAGCTGAAACTGGAGTATTTGCAGGTGAACTGGCCTGTGGCATGCCAGGCCTTGCACATGCCCAACTTGTGCACAGATTACTCATAAGAACTTGGCCCTGCATGTATGATCACGCTGCTCCCTTGCAGACTGCATGCTTGCATGCAAACAGTAGAGATGACCATTAAATCAGTCAAGGCCACAGGGTCACACTTGCATTCCCCAGCAGAGCCTGCATTTCAAGACTTGAAATGTTGTCCTTCACCAAGGAAAAAGGAGCTACTCAAGTTGTCTGTGCTGAGAGACACCTGAGGTAACTCTAGCACACCAACTCTGGGCTTTGCAGATGCTCAGCACATCTCAAAACCAGGCACTTTATTCTGGCGCATGTGTACAGCTGCCTTAGGAGTCTCATTTCAGAAATGCCATTTGCAAATTCAGTTCTAAATATTTTATCATGTCTCTTCCCCTCAGAAGGAGCTGCAGAGATTAAACACAAAACGCTTGTAGAGTCCTCAGATAAGATGCACTACTGACACGGAACGTACTGTTAATCACGATTAATTATTATTATTCTGCTGCCTGACAGGCATCTAACTGACGGATACTCTCTAATCCCTATTCTCTCTTCAGATTTTCTTCCTAATTAGTGTCCTCTAGAACCTTGTAATCACATGCCACGCAAATGAACTGCATGTTATTCAGCCAAACAGATGACAGTGGATTGGGTGACTTCCCCTGTCGCCAGCAGGCTGGAAGAGAAGCAGCTCCGGGACGCCACACGGTGTCAATGTTTATTTTCCCGCCGGGAAAAGGGAGCGGCGGCCGCGGGCGCAGGGCGGGAGTGCAGCGCCCTCTGCGGGCCGCGCGGCACCGCCACCGAGCCGGGCACGGCACGCACGGCGCCCAGCGGCGGGCCCGGGGGTCGGGAGCGCACCGCTTCCCTCCGTGCTGCTAACATTAATCGGGAAAACCCTCAACAAACACCTAAAAAAACAAACCACACCCAAACAGAGTATGGAAGACGCGGCATCACCATTGTCCAGCGGGAATCCCTCGGAAATGGCCTTGAGTTGAGCCAGGGGAAGTTCAGGAAGGATATTACCTAAAAAAATTCTTCACGGAAAGGGTTGTCAAGGAACAGGCTGCCCAGTGAACTGGGTGAGACACCATCCCTGGAAGTATTTAAAAGACGTGTAGACGTGGCACTTGGGGACACGGTTTAGTGCCAGGCTTAATGGTTGGTCTGAAAGATCTTAAGGATCTTTTCCAACATAAATGATGCCATGATTCTATGAAATACATTCAAGCACTGGCCACAAGGCAAGGCCAAACACAAAGGCCAGCTCTCAGCTTTGCCCTGCAAAGGTGGCTGTCTGTTTTGGGGCTCCCTGAGCCACATGAGTCCTCTGCCCATGAGTAGAGGTCTGTGCACCCCTACCTTCCAAACCCTCCCAGCCCATGCTAAACAAAGTTCCAGACCTACATCCAGCCAGGCGGAAGGGTTCACAGTGATTGCCAGCATGGCCAGAATGGTGCACAGACAAAGAGCAGATACTGTACCTGCCAGAAAAGCTGGGTTTAATCACTCGATATAGCTGCAGAAATTAGCAAGAATTGAAGTTTGCAGGTAAGAGGAGACAAAATTCTAGACAAGCTATAATTGGCAAAACTAAATGAGAACAAGGAGTGAGCTAAGATCTCCTTCACCTGATTAAATGATGCCTGGAAATGTTTCAACGACACAGTAGGAATTTTTAAGTACCAGCCATATATACTTGTCAAGATTGCTTCATGACAAAAAACAATGCCAAGATTTCTGATCTGCCTGCCACGGAAATAAAATTTGACTCATTCAAAGGCACTCAATAAATTATAAATATAAGGTCTATATCCTTCAGAAGAACTACACCAGCCGAGGTTTAGCCTGTATTTTTGGAGTCCCAATCTATCCTTTGAATACCTATCAGTTCCTAAAAATTTCCTCAGTCTGTAGGCTTGGTGTTTGTGATGAGAGCTTTTTAAAATATGTACTCTGTGTATGTCCCTATCATTCTCTAAATGTAAACCCCGTTACAGTCCAGCATCAGAGGCATAGATGGAAGGCTCCACCAGAAGCATAGACAAGCTAGACAAAGCTTTGCATGTATTTTCCCTCCAGACAAGCCCACCACTACACATCCTGTTGCAGGCCACTGCTGGGCAGAGAACACAGTGGCAAGCGCCCTCCTGGAAGGGGCTGTTGCATGGGATGGCTCATTGGAAGCCAGGGGCAGCTGAGTTTGTCCTGGCCTTTTTCCTGCCCTCTAGTATGCACTCCTCATGGCAGCAAGGGCACAGTGTCCTTCTCCACCACGGTAGGCAGTCTCTGTCACCCCTTAAAAAAAAACGGGTACAAACCCCACCATCCCTCCAGTACCCTTCCCTTCTGCCACTCAACTCCCACATTTATCTGATCAATTGGTTTGATTTCTTTATTTTATTTAAACCACACATGAGCCACACAATTTAAACCTAGGGATGGCTATTTTTCATAGTCTAGAATGGCATGGGAGACAAACATGCTGTGGCCTCCATAGTGCTGTCTTTCAAGAGGGAATTAACATTGTACCCTGCTTCCCTCTTCCACCTCACAGCTGTGGCAGCTCTGCTCAGCCAAGATTCAGAAACAGACTTATTAAATAAGAAAATGATCATCAACATTTTATCACCTTTTTTCCAGACTTCCTGCTAGAAGACAACAAAAAAGACTCAGTGTGGTTGGAGGTGAGCAGAGATCTTAACATCGCTTCAGCAGAAATTGGCTTTCATAAAGACACTTGATGGCCCAATAATTGATACAGTCTCTTAATACATACACTCACTTGATGGCAATTAGATCTGTAGTCTAAGCATTTCTGGAGTTTTTGCCAGGAAAGAATTGGGAAATTAATGAAGGCAAATTAATTATTTGTCCCTGTGGTTTCTGAAGTAAGAATACAGCTGTTCTTTATCAGCATAATTCATTTTTAATGTCTCCCAAAGCTCAGCTCAGCTATATGCCTATGTTCTTCATATGCCAAGCTTCTGTTCTGATTAAATATCAAATGGTTTTTAAATATCAAAATGGTTCTGTATTTCCAAGCTCTGTTATGAGCTGTGGGGAAAGAAAAACAAGGACTCCTTTGATCATACACACATGAGTTTTATATGATGACACCACCACTGGCTCCTAGGGATGTAGTCCCAATTTACACTTAGGGAAGTGAGGGAAGTTAGATTGTGTGCCATGATATATACCAGCCTGCTACACTGCAGCCCAAATGGTGGCTTGGGAAAGTAATAAGAAGTAAAGAAAGATGTCTTTTTACTAAATTGGACACAGTGATTCAAGTGAATAATTTTCAAAGATCAGAAATCTTAACATTTATAGACATTTATTTATTCCTATATTTTCCCTCACACAACAGCACAGCCCCACATGCCTTAACAAACTCCACAAGACTTGTTTGCCTGACCCGAAAGGGACACTGCAGGTCATCAATTTTCTTGACAAGTTCTTGCTCTGGTGAGCAATACATTACCTACCCCCTGACAGCAGGGTGTCAGCAGGAAAAGTGGCCTGCAGTAGCCTGCAGTTGAATGCAAGAGGGTTCAGGAACATGAGAACAAATTAATTGAGCTAAAATAACGAGGAAAGAAAAAGAGGGAGTGTGAGGAAGTGCCCCTCCATGTTCTGCTGTCACCATCAGAGCTCTCAAGGGCCAATTGTGCAGCCTTGGGTGGTGTCAGGGCAGCACCAGAGAAGGAGCAGGGAGTGGCAATGTGGGCACAGCTGGGAGTGGCTGCTCAGCTGTATTTACTCAGGGACTGCTGCAGCTCTAAAACACTGGGGTCAAAGGAGGGGAGGGTAGGGAACGCAAGGGGCTGCTGGCCCTGGAGCTTAACAAGGCTGATTATTCCCTTTCCCACAGAGCTCAGAAGGGCTCAGAAAAGCAGTAGTGTTCTGCTTCTCTCTGAGATGAGAATGAGGTGCTGCTTAGGTAGCTTGGAGAGGCTGATTATTGCTTTCCTCACAGTGATCTGCCTAAAGAGGATGGAGCCTTTGCCATCTAAATACAGGGGATGGATGGCTGGGAAGGGAGGGAGGGAGTCCAAAGAACTATCCCTCTGTTGGTCCTATTTGCTCATGATACAGGATCAGCACAGACTTAACAACGAACTGGAGGTAAGCTCACATGGGAAATGGGACCTGAATGAGATCTGGAGGATTAGACCAAAGCAAGGAAACTCTAGAGGAATTGTAAGTGAAGCTACTGAGGATGATAAGAGGTATTTGGTAGTAGGAGAGTCAACTGTGTGCCTGGAGAATAGCCATCCTTTTGTAAGGATGGAGCTAACAGAACTGATTGTGACTGTGCCTGAAGCAAATGTTCATGGTATTACTGAGATGTTTGACAATTTAGTCAGGGGAGCTCAAGATGAAAGGAAAAGTTATTAGTACTGTGTGTGCTGCAGAAAAAAAGGGAATGAACAGTATCTAATATTTGTATCACACCTTTCATCCTGAAGGATCCCAAAGCACTCCACAAACCACACATGGAAGTGACTTCTGCCTCTGCTGAATATGGACGATGAGGTGAAACATGCCAACCCCTTTAACATCACAAACCAGCACTGCCACACAGCAGCTCAGGAAAAAAAAAGAGAGGTAGGCACAAATCAAAATGCAAAATAATAATTTTCTAGGCAAAGAGGTGGAAGAACAGACTAAAAGCAGGCAGTATTTTCAAAGTCTTCATTATACAAATGAAAAATGACTGTAATCGGGATCCATGCCTTACTGCCTCTGGGTGCTGCACATCCAGCACTAAATAATGTTCTTGCTCCACAGATTTCCCAGCAGAGGCACTACATATGAAAAATCCAAGCAGGTAAGTGATCTTGAGTTTAGCCCCTTGTCCTGCTGTCAAAACAAAATCGCTTAAATTCCTTCAAATTTTATTGACAGGATGCATATATCTATTTACCAGTATTAAGGATGTTGTTTCATTTGGATAATAATTTTTTAAAAACATGTATTTTCAGGAAGATGAAAACAACTAAAAAAGGTCTGCTGTCTTTCTAAAATGAGGAGCGCAGTTCATGAGATTTGATTGCTTGCTTCCACATCGTATTTTTCCTATTTGATTACTTAAAGAACATGGGTACCCAAACCATGTTAGATTTAAGCTAACAGCAGCTATAGATGTGCAGCTACTGTTGCCTCATATGCTAATATTCACTTTTTTAACAGCCTTTCAAAACTAGAGCATATTTTACAAGCTCAGGCATTAAATTTTCCCCTCCCGTTTTATCATAATGATATATGAGAATATTTAGCAGGGTTTTATTTGCTGTGGGAAAGGGAAGCTGCATTTTCTAGGTCATTTTAAGAATATCTTTAACTCTAGCCAGTGAGGAATCATGGGTATAAAAGACATAGTGGTGACAACCGAGTTGATGTTAATCAGAATCCATATGTAGGTGTCTTTATGAAAAAAGTGTGTGACAGCTGATAAATGCAACAGCTTTTATCTACATCCTATTAAATGCCTAAACTGCAATAAAGGACCAAGCCAATCTTGTTTTCCACATCCCCATGATAAGATCCAAATTAACACAAGGTTTGCAGAGGCAAAGCTCCCCAGCCCAAGAGTATAGGGTATTTAGAGTTGTGTGACATGTCATTTTACACACAAAAGGCATAAAACTCTCATACTAATTAAGATAAAAAATAATTACAGGTTCATGTATTAATAGCAATGATTAAAGAAAGTGCTAGAAACAGTTAAAACATTTTGTATCATGAGCATGGTTTTTTCCTGCCTGTAGATGGTGCAGCAGGGCAGCAAAGTTGTTTCGTTTTTCCAAAGATTAAATTGGATTTGAAAACTATTCATTACCAGATGTTCACAGTTCAGAAGCATTTCTCCAGCTTAAGATTTGTGGCAACATTTCCACCCAACATAAAAATGTCAAGGAAAGCCCTGAAAACGAAGAAAAATCCTGTTTGGTTATATAATGGGTGGTGGCTTTTAAAATTAATGTTGTGCTTTTAATTTATTTCATATAGCAATGGCAGTGGGCTTATTCAAACAGACTTTGGGCACCAAGCCAAAAAACCCCACAACTGACAGGATTAGAATAGGCAACCTCCTGACCCCTCTCCATAAGCAAGAAAAGGACTTTCAGAACCTTAGTCTGACTTATGCTCAAGAGACTGAGCAAATCAATGGGGTTAAGTGCAAGGGAAGTAGATACTATTTTCTTTTCTGTGTTAAGCACCTTGGTCCTGAGTAACACAGACTCGGGGATAAGCCTAAAACAGCACTAATTCCATGTGCAACAGATTTATATGAAGAAAGTAGCACATTGATAGAGGTATTACATTAAAAATAAAGAGGTAAAGAGCAATATTAGCCTTTGCACTGCCTCAGCCGTGCTGTGAGTGCTCTGTTGCATACTGTAAAATCAGCTGCTGGTGAGAGAAACATTTATGTAAAATTTCTTTCTGAATTCAGTAGTTTCCTCTATTTAAATGAGCAGGTTGAATTGATAATGGATTCTTGGGAGTTTCTGGGCTAGAAGTAATGGATGAAGTTCAGGTGCGAGCTTGTTTCCAAGCTGGAGTGCAAACACTGACAGGAGAGGGCATGGCCAGCCCCAACTGAGTCTGGCTTGTAACATGGTGAAATTCTTATGTCTGTATGACAGCGGGTGATTTGCTAGCAAAAAAAATTCAATCAGCTGGTATACAGGCAACACTAGAAGTTTATTTTTTGCTGACTTTTTCACTGCTCTAATCCTTCTGCAATTATGCATTCTTGCTTTTGTTCACTTATTTGTAAATGTAATTATTTCCTAACGCCGTTTTGCTACCTCACTGGGGTTGCTATTTGGTCTAGTGTATTTTGGAAGAGCCTGGTAAATCAGCCTATGTCCAGCCAGGACAAAAGACCTTTACCCCCTCAATCTGAGGTGGTGAAGCCAAGTAGCCAGGCTGTCTGATGGCTTTAAGGGAAAACAGATGTGAAAACATGGACTCAGCCTACTTCTCGCAGCAGTGGTATTAATGCAAACTCAACATTTGTCTCTGATGAGTTTACTCTCCAGCCTATTTCTCCCAGCAGTGCTATTAAGTAGGCATAAGTCCACTGAGGTCAGTGGCTTTTACTGCCATAAAGCTGGTATAAAACCACAATCACTCTGATCAATGTGTAATTTGAATAGGAGGTTGGTAGGGACCATGTAGTCAAGATCATGTAGTCTACCTCACAGGAAGAAAAAGTGGTTTCTAATGCTCAGATAGAATTTCCTGTGTTTCAGCTTGTGACTATTTCTCTTGTTCTACCAGTGGGCACTGCTAAGGAGAAGATGGCTCCTCACCTAAAGCTATACAGCACCAACAGAATACCTGTTACATCCTGTGAGATGAGTTAATTTTTCCAGAGAGAATCTCACTGCCTATTATAGAATGTAGAACTGTAGTTCTGTAACGAACAGAAGTATCAGTTCATAATGGATAGTATACAACAGGTTTTGACCATTAAAAAAAAATCTACAAACCACTTCCATGCCAGTAAAGTCCAACAGTAAACCAAACTAACCTGAGCATGGACCTAGATACAAGCTCTACAATGCAATAGTCCACACTTTTTAATTAGAATATTAGAATCACACTCCCCTGAACGACCTGGACAGCTACCACTCCTCCAGGTATTCTGAGGACAGTTCAGGGAACAGCATCAAACTGTTTTCAATATGCACTTTGAGTGAGACTCCTTGAAGCTCACATATGGCATCTAAATGGCTTAGTGTGAGGCACACTCTGTCACTTGCCTTGCAGGGACAGATTGGCATGGTCCACTTTACTTATCAGCATAGACAGACTCTTTCTAAGCATATTTCGTAAGTCAAGGAAGGTCAGAGTTGCATTAATTATAGATTGCTGTGATTACTTACAATTAACATCTGAAACCTGCTGAAATCAAATGGGAATGGATACTGTCACTTACTCCTAAGTAAACTGTACCTTGAATGAGAAGTTGTCCTACTGACTTCAGTGTGGGCCTGGGATTTAGCTGATGATTAGCAACTAAGATTATTTTTCCTCTAAGACCTTTGAATTTAAATGAAAATACTTATGGCATACAAGTTTCTTTGTGACAAGTAATCTCCACGCATGTAGTTGAAGTCTGCTGGGCACACTTATGAAAGGCAGAGGCGTCAGCCCCACTCCTCCCATTTCTGGTGGCTATCAAGGTCAGCAAGAGCCTTAACATAGATGCTGTAATAATACTGATAGTTCAGAGAAACACCCTTATCTCCTCTGCAAAGGAAATCTGCTTGCATTTGCAAGGTTTGCTGAGTTAAGTTTCTTGATCCATCTACTGGGAAATGCTATTCAGCATAGACAAGGCCTGAATTCAAACAGAAAAATAAAATGGATTTACATTTCTCATAAGAAAAACAAGGTTCTTTCCTCAAATGTACTGTTTCTCCTTAAGATTGAAAGATCTTCATCACACATGTGCTGCGGCATGTTGCTCTTTCCAGATATGGGATTTTGCTGGGAAGTTGTGACACACAGTTTGTGGGAGCACTTGCCAGCTGAGCAATGCTTTCACTAGTGCTCACCACACTCCTTAAACAGGCACGCTAATTATGTTACAGGCTGTCTGTATGGAGCTACATGAGACTATAGTATTTTCCCAGGAACCACAGCAAGGAAGTCAGCATGTGCCTTCAGTTGTGTTAGCTGTATATCTGCTGTGAACAGAATTTCTCTTGACAAATAATGACAACATCATTAAGCATTCACCCTAGAGGTGTTTCAGGTGCTCATGAGTGCTCATACTTTCACATTGTCACTGAAGGCTTCTTTCAGTACCAAGAAGTTACTGTGGAAATGTTCTTATTTAAATAAGAAAAATACAAGGCATTGATAAAAAGAAGTGTTTTTAATGCCATATACAATTAACCTGGTACAGCACAAATAGCTGGCCTCCAGCTCTATTTCATGTCACCAATGACAGGCCTTTGAACCCATAGCTCAGTCAGTTTTCAATCCACTTCAATGTCCATTTAGCTAGTCCACACCTTATCAGTTTGCCTCCAAAAATGTTATTTGAAATATGTCAAAAGCCTAAGTAAAAATAAACAAGATCCATTGCTTTTTCCTCACCCACTCCAACAAGTAATTTCATCTTAGAAAGTGAGCTGAGCATGATTTTATTATCATAAATTCATGCCAACTAGCTTCAGTCTTTCTTGTCCTTCATTCATTTGAAAATGACTTCCAGGATTATTTGCTCCACCATCTTCTCAGGCACTGAAATGAAGTTGACTAGCCCAGATCTTTCCTCCTTCTCACTCTTCTCAAAGACATGACTGATATTTGCTTTTTCTAGTCCTCAGGACTTACCTTCCCAATCTGATCCTGCTCTTATGAGGGTGTCTTCATTACTCCTGATTTTCTGATGAGTCTCAGGGACCTGGGAATCCTAAGACAAATCTTACCGGGGAAGACCAAGGTGGAGATGCCAATGCGTACCACAGCCTCTTCTACGTCCTTTGTTACCAGGTCAGATTTGTGAAGTAATTTATACTATTACATACAGCAGTATTTACATGAGCAGGAGGAAAACCACAAGTTCAACAATCTTAGCTGATAATAGGCTTCAGACACAGTAGTAACTACTTGCATTATAATGATCACTTTTTCCTCTTCTCAAAAAGACCAAGTTTAGAAAACTTTTAGAAGATCTACAAATCTACATTGGCATTTTCAGCTACAGTGGCTGAGCAGTTCCCTTCTGAGTGCATTGTTCCATCTCCTTTTAAATATAACTATAAAACAATGAAGTAGAGAGACAAAGAACTCTGAAGGAAAGTAACAAATCATTTACATATCCTAAATTTGAAGTCAGTGATGGCTCATTTGCACTTGAAGACTAAACTCTATCCAGCCTGGATGAACAGTTTTTTTTTCCATAGCAGAAAGAGATAATATGGGATCACTTATGGCAGGTGTATGGCAGTAATATAAAGAGGAATAAAAAAGAGGTGATCTTCATTTCTGGCTATGATATTTATGTGATTATTGATCATGTCCCCTCTAGTGTCCATACTTCAGAAAGGACAATGAAAAAACCAGAGGTGGTTCAACAAGAAAGCATAACTTTGTTTACAGAAAATATATATTGAAGTAAAAAACTATGGAATTTCAAACTTTGTAAACTTTAAAGAACTCTCAAGCTGATCTGAGACACCTGACTAGTCTGTTGGTATGTGCACATAGGGAATTAATGAACATTATCAGATACTGTGATCTGCAGGAAAACAGAACTGTGAGTTCTGTGAGTGGAGACTAAAGTACTGAAATTGTAAACAGCATCAGACATGCATTTTCTGTGGCTTGCACATACTACTGCTTGCCCCTATCTCCTACTCTTCCAAAACAGTGCTGACCTTTTGAATTCACAGTGCAATGCAGTGGCTTCTTTCTTTCTTCTCAGCATCACATGCCTGCCATGAGGGCAAATGGATGACCTGGTGCCAGGCACAGACAGATTGCATTTGTTTTTTTCCATTCTCAGTCCTCTGCAACAGACATGCCACTTCCACAGGACCCATTTTCATCAGTACTCTTATTACTTAACAGTAAATAGTGGCACATATATCTCTCTGAAAAATACGTTTTAGTAGTTCCTTTATATTGTGGAGAAAACACCAAATGAATGACCTCTGTTACGCAGATCAAACAAATTATAGAGTCATTTTCCTGAATATCTCCATGGGAAATATCCACAACAGCAAGGCTCTCCTGGAACATCATCTGGAGTGCCAAAATCCTAGATTCAAGGCCTCTCCACCTGGACAGTCAAAACTGCAAACACTCAAATACTCTGCCTTCTGTGTAAAGCCCCGGGCTCATGCTTGGTCATATTGGATCATCTGGGACACTCAGGCAAAGAGATGTAAAAGAGCTCTGCGTGAGGCAGGGTGTTGACCAGAAGTATGCAACTTTCAGATAAAGGAGAGAGTGCTACCTCCTCCTCCAATGCGTCTGAGTGTCCCAGACTTCCGTTGCCAGTCACTAAAAATGCTTGCTCATGTGTCTTCCAAAGTCCAAATCTTACAACCCACTGACTTCATAATTAAATGGACTTTAGGGCTTAAGACTCCTGTGGAAGTCATCTCATGTGGTATCTGGTTACCCTGCACTGATCCCTCTGGCAGCAGATGTAGATGGACTCAGCTTGTGCAGTCCTGCTGCTCTGAGTGGTTTTTGACTTGTGTGTTAAACTATGGCTAGCACCGTTGAAATTGGAGGAAATAGGCACAAATCAGGCTCCTGTATGCTGGGGCAAAAAAAAAAACAAAAAACAAAAAACAAACAAGCCACCCCCAAAAAAACCAAACAACACCAAAAAACCCCACCCAAACACAAAAACTCCCTGTTGCTTCTCTAAGTGCAGTGAAGCAGGAAATTCCGGAGGCAGCTGCAGGTGGCTGGTGCTCGGACCACTCTCCTATGACCAACCAGCTGCACATTTCTCAACGTCTCTAACGCCAAACCCACACTCTGGCTCTGTGCTGTGCTCTGCAGTGCGATGGGCAGCCCAGCTCTGCCTCAGCAGTACCGGATACCGGGCAGGGACGGGGCCGGGTTTGGGCTCGGAGAGGAGCACCCCGGCAAGTGGGATTCCCATGACAGCCCAGCTATACCAAGTGGTGTCTTTTTTATTTGGCTGGAGGGACAGCATTTTGGGCCGCGCTGCAGCAGCCGTAACAGCGTTGGGGAACGCCGCAAACCCCTTCTTGGGGCGGTGGAAGGTAGAGGGAGGCAGGCCAAGATGTCCGTTCAGCCCCGCAGCGGCCGCCCGGCACGGCCGGGCTCCCGCACCCGGTACCCGCGGCGGCGGGGCCCGCTCGGTCACATGGAGGCGCCATTTCCTCTGCCCTTGCTTTGCCCTTAAAGCCGCCGCGGTGCCGCCGGCGCCTCGCCCCGCACGGGGCGGCTGCGGACGGGCGACGCGTCCCCGTCTGCCCCCACCGCACACTGCCCTGCGGAGAGGCGGGGGTAGCCGCGGCGGGGGCCGGGGCAGAGGCTCAGCTAAAACCAGCCCTCGCCTAATAAAGCGATGGGGCCCGGTGCCCGCGCCCTATAAATACGCTCGGTGCGCGGCCAGCGGGCTTTGGCCGGCGCGGCTCGGCTCGGCTCTGCAGGCGGGGCGGTGCAGTCAGCACAGCAGGGCCGCCGCTGCCGCCGCCTCCGCTGCCAGGACAGCCCCGGCCCCCGCACCCCGGCACCCCAGCGAGATGCCCCGAGTAGACGCAGACCTCAAACTGGACTTTAAAGATGTCCTGGTCAGACCTAAAAGGAGCAGCCTCAAAAGCAGAGCAGAGGTGGGGGCATCCAAACCTAGCATGCTTTTCCTCCCCCTTCTCAACGCTTAACTTCCTTAACCCGCCTTTCCCCCCGCTTTATTTTTATTACCCGGTCTAGCGCAGCAATGCCCTCCCCGATCGCGACGCCCTTTGCGTGGCGGGGGGATGCCGCTGCTCCCGGGAGGGGAGGACGGGGCCGCGTTTGCGAAGTCCGCGGCGTTTCCCCCCCACGACCCCAGGGGAGCCGGGGGTAGCCGGTGCCGCGCTGGCCTCCCTCGCTCCTCAAGCTGAAATACAAGGGGGCAGTGGGGGATTGCTTGCTCCTAACAGGTGCCTCTGCGGCGCTGAGCGGGGCCTGACCGCCGGTGTCGGAGGGGGCGGTGGCGGCGAACCAGCCGCGCTGCGGGACGGGGGTGTCCGGTTACCCGCCCCGCAGCTTGGGCCGGCAGAAGCCGGTGGTGACACCTGACAGGCAGCATTGCTCTCAGCCTCGGGGGCTGTGGGCGGTGCTGGTACCGAGGAACTGATGCGCTCTTAAAAAAAAAAAATTGTATTAAAAACGCTGGGGAGCGCTTCTCAGTGCGCAGGGTGCCCCGTCATAGGGGGTACTGAGGGAAGTCACATCAAACCTGGGGCAATGGGTGCATTTTACCCTCTCTTTGGTTTCACCCCCGTGTGACCTGCTTGTGTAGAGTCCTGGAGTCCCCTGGGGCTCTGTGTGCCTTCTGGCCACTGTTAGCCGGAACAGTTCTGTGGTTCTCTCTCATCAGGGATCGGGAAAGACCCCGGGAAATCAATCCCATAAGGATCGATTGCATCCACAAAAAAAGATGGCTGCCTCAGGATCGAAGGTGCCTTCTCATTTACCCCACATAACCCCAAGGTTAACAAAGGATTTAGTTTGACTAAAGAAGGAATTATGTTGTGTTGGGGGATGAAAAGAGGATTAAGATTTTCTCCAGGGGACACGGGGGTGTAAGAGAGAGAGACTGAGGTAGAAAGGGAAAGTGAAACAGGGAAGCTGTGTTTACTATAGGCCTATGCCCAGGGATTTTGAGGGTATCAGCTAAGCAAAACCTCTTTGCCATCATAAGGTGTGAGAGGCCCTCTCAGCAGAAAGCTGATCTCTGGCAAGTAATTTGTAATTTATGATGAACAGTGTTCCATCTGAGTAACTCCTCATCGTGTGCAATTACTGCACATAAGGCCTCTGGGCACTTTGGAGCCATTTGCTTGGAGACCTATGGATCCCTCCTTAAAATTCACTGTGCCGGCCTAGCAAACAGGTGGAGCTGTGCTCCGCCGAGTGAGTGGCAGGCACATGGCTCCTTCAAGTGCAGTGTTTTGTATATTTAGCAGGGTGCAGGCTGTGAAAGAAGGGCTGCTGGGAAGGGAAAACGATAGGAGGAACATGAGCTGATACGGCAGGGTTGTAACGGGTGGCTCTGATGAACTGTTAAAACATTGCAGATGAGAAAAAGTGCGTGTCATGAGGGGGTCAGTGAAAACCGATGAAGGTTAGGAAATTGGACACCATCACTGAGGCTGTGGCAACAGGGATAAACAGAGTCTGTGAGAGCCAGATCTGCAATGGACAGCCCCAGTCTGCTTCAAAACAAGAATATAAATAAATAGTTCTGGCAGAGGAACAGAGGCAGCATACTACAGTGCCTGCTCCCCAGCAAGCTGCTGCTTTGAAGCTTATATCAGGAAGCGTCTGCTTCTCTGGTGTGAATGCCTCGATTTGCGCAAGGAGAGCTTTTTATGCAGTGGCTAGAGTTCAGTCAGCTTCCTAGAGAGACAGTTTGGGATGTTTGCAGATCTTCCTGTAGGTTTGCTGTGTTGGTACTTGTTTCTGATTCCTTGCACTGTCTTCATTTACCATGGTTGCTTTCTCTTTTTTGAAAATATATCAGAAAATGTGATGCTTGAATTTGAATATCGAAATTGGTCAGAGCAAGGGTGGGAGTGGGAGCAGCGTTATCTATCTGTGGGGTCTTGGTACTCACATAGCCTGTTCTTGCCTTGGCTGGGCTTGCTCATGCACTCTGTCCATTGCAAGTTCAACAGACAAGTTTCCTGTAGGAAGTGGTTAATTTAAATTTTTAAAATTTAATTAAGTTCACAAGAGCAGCACAGTTTGCTAAAATAGGTAGAGGGAATGGCAGCCAGCATGATCAACAGTGTTGACTGATTTCCACACAAGGAAAAACATAAACATACCAGGATAATTCAGTATGGAGAAGAAGCAGCTGTGGAGGATATACTGAAAGTCCATAAAGTGAGGAGTGGCATGGAAAAGGTGAAACTGAGTAGTGGCTGTTGTTTGTCTCTCATAAAACAAGAAAAATCACTGAATATACTTACCAGGCAAAGGTCGTAGTTTTTATGCAGCATATTTGTCTTACTGCTGTGGGATATTGGAGAGGCTTAAAGGTGTGAAGGACTAAAAAAGTTACAAGGCAAGTTCTTGCTTTGTCCTGCATCTGTTTTGCAGTATTTTGGTGTCTTTTCTGAAATGTAACTCTCCTCCTTTCTGATGTTCCTTTGTAAGAGATTTTTCCTTTGTAAAACCACAGGGCAGTGGTTCTGGTGCTGGCATCTGTGTGGAATTGGTTGTGGGGTACTTTTGTGTTCCTCCGCCCTTGGTTCTAGTTAATACATTGTGTTAAGAGGGAGTAAAGTAAACTAAATTTTCATACTTGTTTCACATCAATCTTCTTCATACTATTTTCTAATGTTAGCTGCAGCTAAAGAATGTTTTGTCATCCATGATGGCTGGAGAATTAGACCTCTGATAGTAAATAGGAGAAAGAGGAGTTTCCATTAAGACATATCTTAGCTTGTTCACTAAAGTGACCCTTCCCTTAAAAGCTTATAGAAGAACCTGATTCAGAGTTTATCACTAAGGCACCAAGTTCTTTTTCTTATACAAATCAGTAATAAATCCCTCACAATATTAATCAGAATCTAGCCTACAATTTGGAAGTGCTCAAAATGTGTTTTAATTGAATAGTAAAAAATCCTGTATTTTTCCTGTTGCTTTCTTTCTTGTGATAGATTTCAGTTTAGTTCAGGCCTGCAAATGCTTTTGGGTTAAAGTTGCAGGGAGGATTAATGAAAACTGAAAAAGCCTTCATTTTTACTAGAGACTAAACTAATATCTTAGAGTTGTACTTTTTTTTCCCCCCTTTTGAGCATTTTCCCATAGGTAGGAAGGTCTTAGGTAGGCCAGTGGGAACTGATCTAATTTGATAATACCCCTTGCAGATATAAGGAAAAAATGCCTCATGTTACTGTGGTCATTTGAAGGTGCTGAAGAAGAAATGTCTCTGAAGGTGAAGGCGAATACAGTTGTAAGACATTAACTTAGAAACTAGCAGCTTCTTGGTTTAGCAGGGCAAGGTATGATTGTTCATATTGTATGGCAAGAGTGCTGGTAACTGTGACTAAAAGAGCATACTTTATTATATGGTCATTTACCTTCAAGACTGGGACAAAGTCCTTTATGCCCTGGAGACAGAGGGAGTTGTAATTCTGACTTCTTTGGAGTTAGGACTTCAACTTTAATTTCTCAGGCAACCATACAAACAGCTGAGATTACTTCTGTACAAAACCCCAGAGCCCTCATCGTCCTTTCTTTCCAAGCCCTTCTGCCTTTTTCCTTTTTGTTTTTTAATTTTATTTTGATTCTTTTTTAGGTAAGAGCTGTATTTAATGCAGAAAACATTGTTTTAAATTTTTTTCTTGTTTGGAGGGCAGAATTGTAAAAAATAAAAATAAAAAATTTGATGTAATAGTGGAACAAAAGGAACAGGAAATGTGAGGAAAATGGAGAAGCTGTGTCTAAACATGCTGTATCTGAAATCTGTGGCAAAACTCGTGTAAGATTACAATCAGTTACTTAAAAGAATGCATGTCTGTTCGTTGCAGGTCGACCTCACACGCACCTTCACCTTCCGTAACTCCAAGCAGACATACACAGGAATTCCCATTATAGTGGCAAATATGGACACTGTGGGGACGTTTGAAATGGCTGTGGTTATGGCAAAAGTAAGTCTCAACTCTCATTTCTGCAACAGTTGGGAAGCTGCTGGGGGACAGCGAGCAGCCTTTGTTGATTTTTTAGCTAAATTTGTTGAGAACAGGGGAATGCGAGTTTAAAACTCCAGAATAAAGAAAAAGCAGGTGTACTTTTATAACAGCACAGTCACCACAAACAGGGCTCCTGATGTAAGGAAATTTCCATATGATGTAAGGAAATTTCCATATTGGGAAGCTTCCATTTTGGGTGTAGCTCAGCTTCAGGTGGAGCTTTTAGAGCTTGTTTTTGAGGTCCCTTTGTGCTCCATGCCAGAAAAAAAAATTAGCTGACAAGTTTTAAAAGTGTGGGTTATGGGATAGAACTGCAGCACTTTCTAAGTTAATGACCCTCTGTCACATTCAAAATACTGACAGTTGCTTAATGAAACATGTCATAAACCTGGTCCTGAAAAGTTGGCTAAGTATGCCAAGTTGCTTTTGAAGAGCTGTTTGTAGTTGCCTGGTCTGTTATTCACTGTTACTGTTTCTTCCAAGCAGGATGAGCCTATACTTAAGAGGGGATTTTCTTAGCCTTATTTTGCAGCTGAGGGAAAAATTACTAACTGTGACATTAATATCAGTTCTCTTGTTTTTTTGCTAGCATGCAATGTTCACTGCAATTCACAAGCATTATTCTCTGGAAGAATGGAAACTGTTTGCTGCCAATCACCCAGAATGCCTTGAGGTACATTTTTCTACTGTAAATTATTATGGTTTATTGCTTTGTTCTGAACTCACATACACTGGATTCTCTAGGGAATGCTGTTGTCAAGTGAGGTTTTGGGGAATGAAGATATTTGCTGTTCTTAAATTCATGAAGGGAAGTGGCTTGTCCTGATTTAAAAGAGGGGCTGCGTGAGTCCATTATGAAAGTGCTTATATGAAGATGCTAAAAAGCAAAGTTTCTATATGCCTGGAATGGAAACAGAGAAGTATCCTGAAGAAGGAAATACTTAGGAATAGGCACGAGTGCTGTGCTTCTGTTGCTGTTGCGAGCTGTGGTAGCTCACTGATGTGAATAATTTCAAATAACCCAACCACAGCCGGCCCTGCACACCCTTGTGCCAGGCAGAGTCTTTGTCATAGGTGTGCAAGTGGATCTGAGTCTACAGGCTGGAGGGGCCTAGGGGCTGGGCCCAGGCAGGATGAGCACTGAAAGTTGTCAGGGCTTGTGTGTCCTCCACTTACCTTCTTGCACCAGAGCTCACTTTGTGCTATCCCACTTGTTCACAGGGTCCCAACCTGAACCATTATGTTCAATCAATTTAAACATTGACTTAATTTGTGACTTTCTCACATTCAGACGACTTCTTTTCTTCTGGCAGGCCACTGTACCAGTAGAGGCACTGTGAGTGTGCCTGGCCATCTCCCCTTCCTGCTCAAAGTTCAGTGGAGTTTTTGATCTTTCTCTGTATAGAAAAGAATACAACATTGCTGTGTTGTATCTTTACCTGTGGCACATTTCAGAATTATATTATAAAGGCTATTGATTACAGAGTTGCTGAAAGTGAGCCTAGCACTCTGGCCAGTCAGGATTCCTTACATGCCGCCATAGGGTAGAAAGTGGTCTCAGGAGTGTCCTGTGTCTGAACACTTCCAAACTTAACTTATTTGTGGTATATAATGACTGGAATAGGATCTCCTATTCCTGTAGTGATTAAATACTGACTTGCACAGTGACCTTGGATTTCTGCAGAGGTTTTGTAGGCCAACAGCTGTGGAAACTATTTTTCCTTTGGAAAGAACTCATTGGAAAACAAAGGAAGAAGCAATCTGCTTGTTTTCAATGGTAGCTGACCTTACTTGAGAAAGGGGATTAGACTACAAAATCTCCAGAGGACCTTTCTCAACAAAATTATTCTGTGATTCTGTACATCACAGGAGTGCTTGGTGAACTTAAAAGACCTAGATTTTACTCTCTGACAGTGCCCCAAATTTTACCTAACTTCCTGGAAATATACCAAGTTAGGGCTTCATCTTGTGTTCATGTTAATATGAGAATGGCTGAACTTGACTGATCTCAGATGATTATATATGCCAGTGACAATCCACTTGTGAATGAATGCTAGAAAGCTAATTTCCCTTTCTTTTATATAATTTAAACTAGACAGAAATAGCCCACTGATTTTCCCAGGAAGGTGTTTATTTCATATTACATAGTGTGATTTTTCACTAGTTACCAGCACAAGGCCTGCCAAGATTATGCAGGAAAAGACAAACAAATTGTGTGTGTTTATTTTATTTTTTGCAACCAACTACTCTGTTTTGTTCTCTCTGTTTTTTTAGCATGTAGCAGCAAGCTCAGGTAGTGGACAAGAAGATTTGAAAAAGTTAACAAGTATTCTAGAGGCCATTCCAGCTATCAAATACATCTGCCTGGATGTGGCAAACGGCTATTCAGAGTATTTCGTGGAGTTTGTGAAGTCCGTCCGTGCCCTGTTCCCACATCACACCATTATGGTAAGTGTGTAGAAAGAGTGGAGGTGTGTGTGAGAATTCTGGCCAGGAACAGGACCCAGAGTTTGACTGGCAGGCATCAGAAGGTGGAAGAGGAAGGGAAGCAAGGAAGGGTGTTCAATAACAGTTTGGTATTGTCCATCCATTGCTGATGATTTCTGTGGGAATGTTTAGGGTGTGATCTGATGCAGCTGTCTAAGTAAGTTGGCATGGAGGACTGGCTGGATCCAGTTCTTTTCCTACTCATGTCCTCCTTCCCACACTAGATGAGATCTCTGATCGTTAAGTGTATAGGTTAATTTTGGTGATTCCAAGCAGAGGTTTGCTGTGGGAATGTACCAACATTTCCAGGCAGCTGGGGCCAGTGATTGTTAGATCACTATGAAGACAGATCAATGCAGACTGATCCTTGTCTGTGATAAGAATGAGAGGGATGTTGGGCTGTTGTAAACAGCATTATAAGGGAGCAAAATGGTCAGTGCTGGGGCTTTTCATGGTGCTTTCCGTGATGTTACTATCCCATCTCAAAGTGCTAATTCATGCTTCCTTGAGGTCTTTTGCACCAAAAATAAGATGTTTACATGGACATGGAACTCCTAGCAGAAGAGCACTACTGCTGCTTTCCCAGGGCTCTTGAAGAAATGTGTGTGAATTGTTTCCATGAGAATAACAGAAATCCTCAAACAAGCAGCAGATTGGTAGTGAGGTTACCAGCCTTTCTTCAAGCCAGTGCAGCAAAAAATCATGTGTTTAGGCATCACTCCCTGCTTTCCCATGCCACAAATAAAGTAAAGTAAAATATAAATGTAAAGCAAATGTGAAGTAAGAATGTTCCTAAATGCACATTCTCCCTTTGTTCAATTGAGAATAACATATTCAAGCAGCTCAGAAGAGGATGCATTTCCTTTCTCCCATGTCAGAGGAAGGCAATGTTTTTGCTTTGGAATGATGGAAAACTGAAGTGAGCTGGAATGCTTGTTGGATGCTGGGTTATCATAGGCTGATGAATAGGCATTCTTCAACAGCTGCCAGGAGAGATGAGAGCCATTTTGGTATGCTCATATTTCCCATGGCTTTGGAGAGAGAGATTTTGGAACTATGAAATGATAAATGTGGGCCTTCTGAGCTCCTTTGGATCTGAAGTGTTGTCCCTAGTGACATGATTGCTCCAGTGATTTTGTCTTTGAAGAGTTGTGGGAGGGAGCTTAAAGCACATAGTTAAAGCCAAAGATTATCTTTGTCAGGAGTGGAAAGAAAATTGTGTGTCATGCCCTCCCCCACCTCCCCACCAATTGCTGACTTTGCTGACTGAGGAGGGAAGTCAACCAAGATGAATTCCCCAGAAGGCAGAGAAGGTCAATGTCAAAGTCAGATATTAGATTTAAAAAAAACCAGATTTTAGTCCAGGGTGCTTAGGCCAGTCTCATCCACCTTCTGCATCTGTTCGGCTGCCTTCCTGGTATCTGTGCTTTTGTGGCTAAGGTTATTGTTACTTCAGGTCTCATTGTCCTGACAGCACCACCTGCTTGAGCACATTTACAGCCGGCCCTGACCTGTTCAGTTGCCTTCTCTGATTGTAGCTCCTTTATCTGGACATGGCTTAATATGGCTTATGTTTTTAATCTGCACAGCAATAATTTCCACTCCTAAAAGCACACTAACAAACTTGGGGTGTTCAAAAACCTTCAGCTTTCCAAAGCCTCCAGAATCTGTTCAGTCTCTGAAGATCTCTGATTCAACTAGACACCCACCTCTACCCTGCTTCCAAATTAATTCATGTTCTGTGCCAAAATGGCCTTTTGAAGCTGTTCCTGGCTGAAATGCAGGAGCTGGTCTAGGCTCCTTTTAATGGCAATCTGGAAGACATGTCCTGCTGCTACCTGTTTGTTCTGACTGCTTTGGTGTGTCTGTGCTATGCCTGCAGTATGTTCTCTGCTGTTGAGACTTTCAAACAAAAGGAGCGGTTAAATAGGAGGTATAAAAATAAAGAAGCTTTCTCATAGCTGAAAGTGATCTCCAGGACCTTGTTTGCTTTCCTCAGCATGACTGTTCATTCCACAGTCAGCTGCAGTGAAATACATAACAGAAACCCAACCCTGGATCTCGGGGAATGTGTGTTCCCAGGGGCCACGTAATGGGTTCAGCTCTGAGGCTGAAAGGGGATGTGCAAAGCAACTGTGGTTAATGTTGTGCTCTCTGTGGCCAATATTCCCTGGCAGACCAATGATGTCTCTTGTGTAACAACCTTTCAAATCCATGTTTCTGTCTTTTTAAATACTGACTTTTATAATCACATTGCCTTATTTTCTTCTGCCTGGTTCTGACGCAAGGTTTTTTCACTTTCGCATTTTGTATTAATTTACAAAGAACATCTGTTTCTCCATGGAACACAAAGGGTAGAGAAGACAAACGGGCACAAAAGTACAACATGACTTGTCTTAAATCACTCATTGGGTTGGGAATGGGGGAAGAAAGGATATTTAAGTCTTCTGAGTGTCTCACAAGTGCCTCCCAGAACCAGGAAGATCCTGAGGAGGATCACCCATTGGGGGGTTTTGCTATTGTGCAGCATTATGTGCATCAATTATGCTTGCTTGCCCAAGTCTAAAGAAAACCTTTAGTCAGCATTCATGATGGAGGATCAGAGCCTTTATATTACAGGTTGCATAGTCCTTATTGATTAGTTTAATTGTAGACTTTAGGGTTATTCTATCACCCTGAAAGTCTGTTTACAAGCTGAGTTGTCTTTGTCTGCAAGCTTTGCCAAGTTTTTATCCTGAATTTTTGTTTTCATGCTATTCCTCTGTTCCTTATAGAAGAGCAACCCTGAGGGGAGCAGGGAGTGTGGCAGGAAGAAGACTGAGGCAGGAGCACACTTGGAGATACAGTAGCACCCACAAGATGTGGGCCAGAGAGGGAGACAAGCAGAATTGCAAAGCAGAAGCAGAGGGAAACAGCAGGAGCCAGAAATTGTTGCTCCTCCTTGGAGTCAGTAGCAGAACTTTTCTGGGCCTTGGAGGCAGAATGGAGGCAGGATTCAGTCAGAGAAAGCCATGGAGGGTACTCCCAGTTCATGCCTGGAACACACACCAGAGTAAATTCAATTGTGGCATGTCTACCAGGGCTGGCATCTGAGAACAGGGGCCAGGCAGGATCCCAGGATAGGAGCGAGGGATGCTGCTGAGCCTGCCTCAGGTGAGGCACAGTACTGTGTGCAAGCACCCACTGAGTGTGGCTCAGCCTTGCAAAGGGCATCTCCATCTCATGGTTAAGCACCCCTTACTTTCGTGGGTGGGAAGTGTCCTTTGGCCGTCTTCCTGATAATGTGGAGGCACAGACTGTGCTTTCCTCTAGGATACAAGAAGAAAGTTTGAGAACTGTTGTCATAGACACTTCTCCCCAGCTAGATCCATTGCCATTTGCCAGCAGCTTTCAATCAGTGCAGCAGTGTTCCTGTCTTAGGCAGTATGAGTTGATATTTATAGCAGGCTTTCATGAGGCACAGTATCAAATGCCTGACTGAAATTCAGGGGCACTGCCCTATGTGTTCACTAATTTTCTATCTCTGTCAGAGAAGCTGTAGTCTTTATAATCCTGTTAGGTAAAATCTTGATCTCAATAAAGTCAGTAGGGAAATTCCTTTGACTTTTCTGAGGCTGGGATTTTCCTCAGGACTGACCCACAGTTCAGTCATCCTGGATAGTGCTGGAATGACCCGGATTGGCATTCACTTGGGACCCCATACTGAGTGATGGACATCACAATACTTGCACCAATTGCTTTGTTCCCTGACTACTTGTGTAAACACATGACAAAGTGTATTGCTTGTAGTGACTTCACAGTGCACGTTCCAATTGTGTTCTATTCTTTCAGCTAATTTTAAGAGGGTTTAATTTATGTAGTCTCAGTCTTTCTATATTGATCTTTTCAGATTTTTTTTTTTAAAGTTGAAGTATTTTGGCTTTACTGTTCCAGTGGAGACTTCAAAAGCCCTTTTGCCTCAATTCAGCTGTCATACTGGCGTGAGTGGTAAGGCAAGCATTGGTTTCAGTAAAGCAGAGTTCAGCTGGCTATGAGTAAACTGATTTCCCTTCAGCTGTCATACTGGGGTCTCTTCACATACAGCTAACTGTGCCTCTCTCATAGTGGTTTTTTTTTGTGCTCTCCGAGGTCTGCAAAAGGTACCTCAAAGAAGCAAGCCTCTCATTGGCAGGTTGAAGTCTGCTATGCAGAGTTCCACGTCTTCCTTGAAAATTTGTAAAGTATCTGCAGATTCAGAAGCACAGAAATCAGTAATGTGTGTACATGCATTCCAGGAAAAAATGTATGCTGGGGACATAAGTGCTTTTCCCTGCTAGGATGAGCATTTTCAACCAACATATGCAGTTCCAACATTTTCTAGCAGTAACTTAACAGTAAACGTCTGGTTAACATTTCTGAAGAGACAGTTTGACAACCCTCTATGCTCTGCTAATAAGAAGACACTGCTGTTTAAGTTAAATACATATTTTACCCCAAATCTCATGCAACTACTGACTTGAATACCTGCTCCTTCCTATTTATGAATCTTTTTAATGTGCTCCAGTGTTTCACCAGGTTGTACTGTGGTGTGTGTCATACAGCACAGGTGGTCATCTGCCTTCCAGAGGTAAACTGTTTCCTTGATGCCCTAAGTGGCACTCTCTCCATCACCCCATCTTGGAATGAACAGCACTTAGTATAACAAATTACCACTGAGCAGAAAGGAAGCAGCACTTAGCTGAAACACCGTACCTATTATATACTCTTTATTTCCTGATTGTTCTATTTTGTTTTATTTTTAATCAATATCATGCTCTTTTGAGCAGATTTAAGTGGTCCTGTATCATAGACCACAAATTGCTGCTTGACATTCTCACTATTTTTCTAAGTGCTTCAGGTGTTTCAAGCTAATAAAAGGAGGAAGCAAAATTCAGTAAAAATAAATAAATAGTGAAATAGGAGTCAGAAATCAGTAAGTGGAGAACAGGCCTTGCCCAGTATTCCCTGGGTACTCTTCTGCTGACTTCAGCAATAGTTACATTTGAATAAAAACTGTACTAAGTAAGGACTTTAGAATTTGCCTCCTCCTCTACCCCTATCAGTGCTGCTGCAAACACTTATTAAGTCCTGCATTATCATTATGTAGGAGATATCTGAACATCTCTAGATCCGAGTTCAGATCTCTAGAAATGAATAGTCTGTCCTTAGTACGAGTGCAAAACAGGTTATGTGGAAAACAGGAAGTTTCTCTTGTGCAGTTTTCCTGGTTAGGAATGTTCTGTAGACATGAGACAAGCCACAGAGCTGAGATACAAACCAAGCTTGGTTTGTAATTGTCTAAGAGTACTGAAGGAGATAGGAGATGTTGGAGCAGGACTCCTCTCATCACCTATCAAATGTCTTGAGAGTGTGGGGAGGTTCCTGTTGACAGAAGGTGAAACAGTGTTATTCCAGTTTACAGGAGGAATGTGAGGGAAGACCTGGGGCATTGGCCACCTCTGTAGGAAGCCTATTCTAGGGTTTGTCCACCCTCTCACTGAAGAACTGATTATTCATGTCACGTCTGAACCTCCCTGAGGGACACAGCTTTGAACCATTCATATGCATCCTGTCCCTGGATCCCAGGGAGAACTCAGCACCTCCCTCTCCACCTGTCCTCCTCAGGAAGCTGTAGTGAGCAATGAGGTCACCCCTTGGCCACCTTCTCTCCAAGCTAGATGAGCCCAGTGCCTTGGCCACTCCCCACAGTACCTGCCTTTCAGTCACATCACCAGCTTTCCTACCTTCTTCTGACACATTCAAAGATTTTCATATCCTTCTCAAATTGTGGGCTGCAATTTATAGGATTGCGTTCCTGTACAGTGTTCCCTCAGAGTATGGGAATGCAGTTAGTACAGCTGTAGTGAGTCAGTTCAGGGTGTGCTATGTCAGCATTCATTTGCTTTGTGCAGCCCTTTGCAGAGAGGAAAGCGTGGTCTGAAAATGCACTGGCTAACAGTTTGTTTTCAAATGTAACTCAAAGCATAGGTTTTAGCTCATAAATCTCCTTTGAATAGGATTCAAATGTCATTTGAAATCCTTGCTCTTTGAAGACTGTCTTTTCCCTGAAAATCATCTGGACAGAGGACACTCCTGGCAAGGGAATTAATCTCTAGCCTCACTCTGATTGCTGATCCATCAGATGCACAGTTGGAACACATGCAAGGGCCTGTCTTGTCACACTGAGCTTGCATCAAAATGTTTCTTTAAATGAATAGAAATAGACTGGCAGCTCTCTGCACTTACTGCACCAGTTTTGCAAGCCAATTACCAAGTGTATGCTCAAAGGTTGTTTTGTAGTTTCTTTTATTAAAAGTATCAGTAATTTAATCACACCGGCATTCTTAGCATTCACAGCATCCATGAACCAGAAAAATCTGTATCTCATGGTTACTACAGGCCACATACCCAGCCGAGGCTCTGGCACAAGAGGGCCCCCACCTCAATAAACCACATGTGGAAAACATTACTCTAGGAATAGGTAGCACAGTATCAGGGGCAGTTCTGCAAGTTTCTGCTACAGTTTGGAGTAGGTAAATGTTCCTGGAGGCATGAGTAGATCACAAGGTGACTGTGAGCCACCAGTGTGACACAGGCAAAGGCATTCTTCTGTGTCAGGCAAGATATTTCCATAGAAAAGGCAAAAAGCCTTTGTGCAAAGCCTTGGTGAGAACTCACCTGTACCACTGTGGATAGTTCTCATTCCTCAGGTTCAAGAAAGATCTGTCTGGTATGACTTCAAGGAAGTCTGATATAAGGCAAACAAAGATTAAGCAATTGATTGGGGATGTGGAGAGCCAATAGAAGAAGTTTTCTAGAAGAAGCAAGACAAAGGCTGAGAGAGCTGTCTTCACTTTCAGCAAAGATAACGATGTAGGCAAAAGGAGGAAAAGACCTGTTGAAGTGCAAGAAAAAATAGGGTGTAAAGAACAAAAGAACACAAACCAATTCAGAATTTCTTTCCAAGAAGATGTAACCCTAACCAGCATGCTCTCTATATCTCTGCAAAGGTCATGCAGAGGGAACCAAACCCCTGTTTTTAACCAGTGGCATCACCACAACAAAATATGTCTATATGGTGTGAATGCTCAGATTTATATAGTCTGTATATACATACCAATTTTGGCACTAATGCAGAAAAATTAGAAGAATAGTACCTTCCTTTCAGTGGGCAAAATACTGAATCCTAAAGGAAAAAATTATTTTTCAGCATTTTAAACAAGATCTGAACTTCTTCCTGCAAAGCGAGTTAGGCAAAAGGCATGGAGGTCTCTAGGCTGTTCTGGAGAGACAGTGGTAGGGCAGGAGAGGCGAAGGAGTTCACTGTATATAAGAGAGAAGAATAGCCCCTGTGGTTAGGGATGATGTGGTTGAGAGCCTCTGGGTGAGGATTGGGGTGATGGATGACAAAGCAGATCTGATGGAATGCTAAGGATCAGGGTTTACTGGACTACTTGTTAAATTCATTTGACTTGAGAATTTACCTGGTTTAGTCTTGGTGGCATGTCCAAGGAACAGTATGATGAACTATATTCTTCCATACTCTGCGTAGTTCAACTTCTAAAAGCTCTGGATCAAACTTTTCATTATAATTTTTAGTCTTTACTGCAGTAGCCTTGAAATCTCCTGTACCTGTGATACTGTTCTTTCTTTCTAGGCAGGCAATGTGGTGACAGGAGAGATGGTAGAAGAACTTATTATTTCTGGAGCAGATATTATTAAAGTGGGTATTGGACCAGGTAAGTAAAATAAAGGTGGCTTTTGGTATCATTGGTAGAGGATAGAGGAGTTGTCCAGATGGAACAAGTATATAATGCTGTTTCCTTGCCTGTTCGAATGCCAAGACCCACTCAGGTCAATAAAGTACCAGTGAACTTGCACACAGTGCGTTTAAGAAATTTACATACTGGGTGCCAGTGTTTCATACTGAACAGTGTTGCATATTGCACCTCTAGTCAGTGAAGATAGTTGGTTTTGGAAGCACTGGGCTGCCTGAGTTCCTGACGTTACCACTGGTAACATGTGTTGTGTCTGGGAACACTTTTCTAGCCTGCTAAAAAGAGGATGAGTCATCCGAGCTAAAGCTCAAAGGATGCTGTGTCCAGGTGTCCACCTCTATCAAGGAAAGATGTGTTTCTGAGTAGCTTTATGATTTGTGTTCTGGGAAGCTGAGGTTATCCCTGTCAATGTCTTCAAAGATGAAATGGTGTTAATTGTGAAATATGGATAACTTTGCCTCTACCTGTTACTATTGCCTGGGAGCTAAAATTTACATTAATGTACTTGCATGCTGTCTATCACTCTAACATTTCCATGGATAAACAAGAGAACCTGGACCTTCTTACAGTGTTTTCCCTATCTTCCCTTCCCTAATGTTGTCTGGCATACACTGCCATAATCTTTCTTTCTTTCTTTTTTTTTTTTTCCCCTTCCTTGTGCCCTTCCTTCACATGTTCCTTTTTTTGCTATTTTCTTCTTAGACTGCAGCTGGAGTCACCATATGTGGGCTAGATTTTAAAGTGGCTAACACAAATGTCACTGGCAGTATAGCTGTGATCATCCAGTGCAGTGCAGGCAGATTGTTTACTCTGCAGTGCCAGATAGTTATGGTCCATGAATGGATAACTGGAGCAGGGAAAATGATGTAATAAACCTTGCAGTTGTTCCCAGGAAGATATCAAACAATAAATAGTGCAAAATACATGAAGAATCAACAACAGAGATTTCATGGTGTAATTGTCATGGGCAAATTCAGATTTAAAAGAAGAATAATTATAGTTTGTAGCCTCAAACATGGAAATGTGGGTAAATGCTGTATAGTCTTCCCTGGAGATCTTCCTGAACAGATCTGTACAAGTTGACCCTGCAAACCCACATGTAATGAATGTTTCTCCCTCAGGTCTTGAAGCTCTTTTCCAGATAATGATCTATCATGTTATTATAAAGCATTACATACACTATGCAGTAGAAGCCCTGTGAAAATTATATTTTTTCCCTATTTAATTAAAGCTAACTTTCTTACTGTTTTTCAAGAATTCTTCTCAGTGTTTTCACTTTGTCAGTTCTTGGAAGGATCTTTGGTAACTTTTGCTTTACTGGTAGCTTGAGTATACCTGGATATCAGCTGAGTGAAGGGATTCATATTTCACTGCATTTTGGTTTAGAATCTGTTTTGAAATTCTCGTTATCATGCGGACCTTTTAGGTCTGTATCCTAAATTATAGTACCTAGACTGGCAAAAAGTACTCCTCCTTTTGACTTTTAATTTGAGGGAACAAAATAGAGAAGGTATTCCAAAAGGTCCATGTTGCTATGTTGAACTGTAAGTAAATTGGTTTGTATATACATATGTAAAATATATTATATATAGATAGATATATACAGATAGATACATACCTTTATTATTGTCTATATGTACATGCATGCACAATGTATGGGTATAAATAATATAGTTCAATGAGTAGATATAGTTCCTATATTTCCCTTGTTGTTGTACTGTTCAGCTTTCAGATGATTACTTATCTCACTTTTTAAATGCTATATGCTGATTTTTTAATATTCCCCAAAATTGTCATCTGCCAAATATTTCTGCCTTCAGTATTAAACAAAAGATGGGAAAATTGTTACCAAAAAAATCACAGATTTTACCATAGAATTGCTTCTTTAAACATGCAGAAAAGAGATAGAAATATTTATTAGAAGACATAGTTGGGTAATAAATTCTACTGCTGAGTCTCACAGGTTGTTATTCTGGTCCTTTTACCCCTTCCCTTCAGGCACCTCAGTCAGATTTGCTTTCTTGTGATGAAGTAATTATTTCACTGAGAAGCATTACTGATGGGAACTAAATTGGGACTGGCAGTGGAGAAGAGAGGGGGGACATGAGTCTCCTCAGCCACAGCTCCCCTGAAGTGACATGAGAGCATTTCAGAATTCAAGTTCCTATATGCTCCTTTTATCTGTGAGAAGCCAGCATTGGCAATAGAGACTTCTTGGGAGAACAGTAATGCTGATAGAAACACATTTTTTTCTGTATCATTTCTGTCATCCTGATGAACTATGTATATTCCTCTCGTTCTCTTGTCTAGGTTCTGTGTGTACCACTCGGATTAAGACAGGGGTGGGCTATCCACAGCTAAGTGCTGTTATTGAGTGTGCAGACTCAGCACATGGCTTGAAAGGACATATCATCTCTGTAAGTAACTATCATCTGCTCTGATTCCCACTGTGCAAACCGTTGTGGAACAGGAGAATCAAACATTCCAGTACCCTGCATGTCAAAGCCTGTCCTTCTGTCATTCCCAGTTGACTCCTGTGCTAGTTTCTAGGACAGTCAGTGGAGATCCAGATGTAAAAAACAGCTCTCTAACATTTAAAAGATGCGGGTGCCTCACTTCTGTTTTGTTTTTCAAACTCTGCTTCTTCCTTTGTGGAGTAAGCTGTTATGTAAACAGAATAGGGAATGTTTTCACTATTGAAGCAAGCTGTAACTCCTCTGAAAGACTTCTGTAGGGGTGGAATGTAAACATTGCTTTCCTCAGAGTGTGACTGAGGGGTAGGCAGGCAGGCATAGAGGGGAGTACAAGGGGAAATGGTGTGAGCCCATCTGTGCCCTGGTTGGATTGATTCAGAGAGCATCCACACAAAGCTCTCTGTGCAGGGACAGGAGTGTTTGAGGCGGCTGTTTTGAGCACAGCTAGCACGTGAGCCACTTATGTTCTCACTAAACTCTGGGGAAATAACAAGCCTGTGGAGGAAAAAGAGCATCTGTCTGTATTGCCTGCTAATGGCAGTTTCTACTCTTGTCAGCAAGATCAGATTCACCTCACAGAGAGAAGGTAAATTGGTAGTAAGCATGGTCCCAGACTGAGCTGAAGGGCAGCCTGCAGCACCCGAAGGTCCTGTGTGCTTGGGCATACACAGGCATGTCAGGCTGGCACAGCCTCTGCAGGCTGCCTGTGAGGCAGCTGCTCATGGGGAGGGCACAGGGGCTCACCTGTGTGCTGTGCTCACAGCCAGCAGCCTCCCTCTGCCCCTCTAGGAGAGACCGCACACTGGATTTTAGTTCTACTGCCAAGGGAAATCACTGGAAAGCCCTGGTTTCTTTGACCCGGTTGGGACTAGTATCCATGGGAGGAAGGAATGTTCTGTTGTGTTGTTGAGGAGGGAGGTGAGAGGAAAACAAACTGGGGGTGGGCAAAGGGTTTGACTGGATCTCTTGGAGTATGATAGAGCAGGAACATGTGTTACAGTCAGATTTCTCTTGCTCTTTATTGTTAATGAATGTTCAGTCTCTCCTCTCTATGGCTTCTCTATGTGACTTTTGCAGAAAAAAAGGAAGCAGTCTGGGATTTCTATGACTTGGGCAGTATTGCAAATGTTTCTGTCTATAACAGACAGTAGAACATGTGCAATAGAGCATGAACACCTCACTCATTACTGTGAAGGCTGCCTAAGTATAGTTGTCATCCTGGCAGTGGTGCTCAGAGACCCATCCTAGTTTTGCAATAATCATTTTCTTCTAGCAGCCCTCAGAAGAATGCTGTTATCCTGATTTTACAAGAAAACAGAGGGTCTGTATTCAGACTGTTGAAAAATTAGATGGTTCTGTACTGTATTTCCCTTCCTGCTTTGGGAATGGATCAGTTCTTGACTTGCTCAGGTTTCAGTGGTCCCACACCTATCAGCCCCCAGTGTGGGAATGCAGGAGGGCAATTTGATACCTGTCTGCTACCAACATCTGGGCCAAGAGAAATACTTTCAGCTGCAGCTCACATCACTTCAGCTCAACTCTGTCACCTAATCTAAGGAGAGTAAAGCAAGGGTAAGGACATTATGCCTGAATTCTGGAGCATTCAGATGGATATTGGTGTATTTATTAGGGAAAGAAAAGGTTGGACTGCATGGTTGTTGCCAGAGCTCTGGCAAGAATATCATGGAAGAGAGGTATCCTCATGACAGAAAAACACCATATGGCAGCAATTCTAAGTATAGAATTGGGTCTGATGGCAACAAGTATACATGGCATCCCTCAAAATGTCTCACTGCTGTCTTTCTGCAGATTGAAGAAAGGGCACACCCTACCTGAGCCAAAAAAAATCCCTACAGGCAGAGTATTACCACAGCTATCTATGTCAATTCCCCAGGAGAGAATGTGTGCAGCAGTTTTTGTTATGTTGATATGAAAGCAGCAGGAAGGATGTGAAGAGATTCAGAGCCTAACAGCTAGCTTCATGTGGATTGTAGCTAATGTGTGATATAGGTTAGTCCCTTGGGGTACTTTCTTGTAGCCACTTCTGTCTTGTCCAGTACATTCATCAAATTAAGTCCTCATTCTTGTTATGTTTGGTATAATTTCCATATGAAGAAAAAGAAGTCTTGCTCTCAGAATGAGGAAGTGATGGTGCTGAGCACAGTAAAGGCACTGCAGAGAGCACAGCACGACTGAACCCTGATCTTCAGGAGCTCTGCTAGGATGGGACCACAAACTGGGATTTTAAACGTTCCTATTACTGAAGTTATCTTGTATGATTTTTGGAACTGATTCGTTGACAAGGAAAGTGACAATTTTCAGGCAAACATGATAGTCCAAGTGAACACCTGGTGTCTGTCTAGTCATTTACACAGAGAAGTAGGAGGTAAAATTGCACCAGTTACTTTCTTCATGCTAAATTATCTGTAAGACTAAAAGCTCACCTCAGAAATGAATCTTTCATGACTCACTGAAAGCAGAGAGGAAACCCTCCATGAGATACAGGCATGGTTTCTGTCCCATGCTGTTTGTCTGGGAGCCAGTAGTTCTCAGTTTTCATTCTTGCTAATCCATTGGCCTTGAGAAAGTGCTGCAGTGAGTTACAGTGGATGGGGCCTGCTGGAGATGTTTCTTCTAGGTCAGAGAACTCCTCTGCTGGACAGAGGCAGTCACATATTCTAGTAAGCCAGCAATGTGGGGAATGGAAAGCAGCCCTGCATGTGTCCTCTCTCATGTGGCTGTCATTTGACAGAGATCCCTGTTTCCCCTTCTGCCTGCCTGGTTGATAGGTCACCAGCATTCAGTGAAAGGAATGACTAAGGGCTTCTTCACCCAGCTGCTGCCATACTGTCCCTTTTTCCACACAGAAACACACACAGTATATGTAGTTCAGAATAAAGCATCATATGTACTGTTTTTACTGCTATATATGCCACATACATTATATATCTTCTGCATAATAAATAGCTATCTGTTTGCTGATACCAGCAAATAGATAGCTACAGTGCTTTGTAGAAAGCACTGGTTATGCAGTTTATAATAAAGGTTGCTTGAAACATAAATCATACTTATAAACTCATTATAAATTGCTTATAATACTGAATGTTCAACCAGTGTATACTGGTTTTCCATGCTGTATTTTTTTTTTCTTACTTTGGCTAAATTTTGTTGCTGTAAAATGGCTTATCTATCAAGAGAACAAGACTGGGGACAAAAACATTAGTTCAGCCACATTAAAGTATTTCTGTTGGGAAAGCTGCTTTCCCCTGCCCTTCTTCCTAGCACCCACTTGGCTCAGAATTGTGCTGTCTACAGGTTCCATGACCGTAACCCTTTTCAGTAGTCTTACTTTGGTGTTATGCCAGTTCTCCTGAATTCAGAGGCAGATTTTTACACATAAGTTTGTCCAGGGTTGGGTTCTGAGGTAGAAGCTGAGCCTGCAGCAACCTCTATAACTAAAGCCCAGCCATCTACAAGTCATTTTGAACCCAGACTCAGGGCCCTGTTGGAATAAGCTGAATTTCAATGATTAGCTTCCAAGGCAATGCAGCAGCAGAACAGTCTTACTTTGTAGACAGAGTGCCTGTTTTTTCACAAGGAATGTAGTGCTTTACTGCATATAGCTTTATTATATAGCATCTTCTGACATAACTGCTTAGTATGTTCCCTTTTTGTTTCCCTTTCTGTGAATCACTAAATTTACCTGCTTATCTGAAGTAACTGAAGACATCTACAGATAAAGAAGGGTTGTGAATCATCATTGTCAGTTACTTTTATCTTAAATGGTAACCCATGAGCTTTTAAGTCTCTTAAGCTGCTCAGCATTTTGTAATTTGGTAACATTCAAAGTGATATTTTTTGAAGCTGGTGATTAATGGTTACACAGTAAGCCCCTCCATCCTCACGGCACCTTTGAAAGCATAAAACCTTCATCACTGCCACTACTGGGTTTGTTACAAAAGTCAGATACTGAGCCACCCAAAAACAACTGACTACAACCCACCTACCAGAGAGCATTCAAATCCAATGTCTCTCAGATAGTCAGAGTCCTAAAACTATTCTTTGAAGTTAAGATTATTAGACTCATCTTGAATATAAGATTATTAGACTCATCTTTCTACCATGGCTCTTCCTCCCCTGACACAAGCACACGCACTCACACCCTCCTCCAGGCTGTGACAGACTTGTTAAAGAGAAAGAATTGCACAAGCAGAGCCATTAAAAGGAGAGAGAGATTCAGCTGTCAGCCCAGCATTCATTCCTGGAGCTGACAGCAAGGGTGTCTAAGCTCAACAAAAGGCATAATGTGCTAGAGGTTATCAGCAAATGGAATAAAAGCCTTTAAAGTTCTAGCAGGCACTGTTTGCAGTGGGGTGTCCTTTGAAAAGCCACTCACTTTTGGATCCACCTGCTCAGTTTGTGTGTGAATCCTTTTCTGGGCACACAGAGTTTCTAACCCAGAGCCCCGCTGGCAGCTGCCCATCAAAGGCAGCTCTGATACGGCTGATGGAGGGGGTGTCTGGCTGTGCTCGGCCGCAGATCACGCACAGCCACGCGTTTCTGTCAACAGGGAGGTGAAACAGCATGAGGTAACTGGCCACTCTGGGGGTAGCTTCAAAAGCAGCAAAGATGTTGGCAGTCTTCAGTGGATCCAGATCATCAAAGGAATGAGGAGCTCTCCTGGTACAATGACTGTGTAGACTAAAGGATCTTTCATCTGGTGCTCAGACTTTTACAAATCCTAAAGAATCATAGCACATCCTGAGCTCTGCTGTGTGCCATTCCTTTTTTACAGCTCTGTCTCACATACACAACCTCCCTCCCCTCAGCTGAACCCCCTTCATTGCACTGAAACTGAAATGTGTAGGTCTAAAATGCTAAAGGTCCAGAGCGCTGTTGCTTCCTTACCAAGACCATAGCATACAGTAAGGAGTAGGATGAGAGGCTCATTTTCACTTAACCAAAAATTGTATTAACTAGGTTTGTTAGAGATTATCAGATAAAAATCCAACATAGCTGATGATATATTCCCTCTTCCCTCCCACTGTGGCCTTTTAATATATTGTAAACTGCTGAGAAATTGTTATTAAATGTCTTTGCTGGCTTAAGGTAGAGGCTTGTGGTACCTCTGCTTCACACAGCCTTACATTAAAACGGCAGGGGATGATTCAGATCATCAGAGGAGGTTTTGTTTTCTGGTTTCTGGGATTTGGAAACTTGCATTCAGGAATTTGCATTGCTGCTGTTACCAGTTACCAGTGGTATTATCAGTAGACTGTACAGTAGAGTAGGTGAGCCTCAAGGAGGTAAGCAGTGGAAAGGATTATTTGGATTCTGTGAAAATGTAGCCAATTTGATACATCCCAAGTGCACGGTCATCTCTCTTGACTTGCTGTTCTTGAGCAGGGGCCACAGTGCTGCAGTGCTCACTGGGTCCCTGGGTGACCTCGCTGCCACTCACTGTTGTCTTTTCTTTGTGCAGGACGGAGGATGCAACTGCCCAGGAGATGTCGCCAAAGCGTTTGGTAAGAGCTGTGTGTTGTGACACCCCCACGTGTCTCCAGTGCCCCTGGAAGGCAGGGATGCAGGAATCGGTGTGACCCTGAATGTGTAATCAATTAGCAGGAGGTTAAGTTAGTCCCTGCAGCTGACTCCAGTGAAATTAATGCACCAGGCATGAATTTGCTCTTTGGAACAGACAGTCCAAATTCTGCAGTGCAAAACATAGAGTGGTCAAAGTGATATTTAGAAATTATCAGCCAGGTGTGTATGAGATACACCTGCTGTGAGAGTACAAAGAAAACTCATAAGAGTTTCTTCTGAGTAGGGTTAAGAGATGCCTGTAACGTTGCCAGATCTGGCTGATTTGAGCCCTGAGTGGAAGAAGAGCTGGTGGAATGCATGTTGGACAGAAGAGCAAAACAAAAAGGCAGGCCAGATCCCTGGAGATGTTCTTGGGATCAACTGTCTACTTGAAGAGATGAGATTTTTTTTATACTGTATCCCCTAGAGCTAGGCAGATGTCTGAAACATCTAAGTTAATAATTAACAGATTTTGCTATCATGTAAGTTCAGTGAATTGCGCCAGCTCTTGATGAGAATAGAATAGAGGATTTAATCTGTGGGTATGGTCTGTTGGGCATGAGAGTTACGTTGGTATGGGAGGGTCAAAATCATCATTGTCACTTAGCCATAACCTTGTTCAGCAGCATATGGGATGCAGGCACTAAATGCATCCTGAGATGACAAGGCATTTAAAGGTACTCTCCCACCTCCCAAAAGGCCAGACTCTTTGGAGGTGTCAAGTAGGGTAATGCCTGGAATACAGTGGGACAGCAGAGTCTCTCATGGGATTTCAGGGTGGTATGAAAACAAGACATAGCACATTATGATGCAGATTGTCTGCTTTGCAGGAAGCTTTGCAAATATGGAAAGTAGAGGCAGGCCTAAACTCAGATTGCAGACTTGCCAAGAAAAACTCTAGGCCTGGAACTCAACTCCTGGAAAGGCTGAAACCAAAATCTGTCTTCTAAGTTTGCAGAGAGCTCCAGTTTTGAGACAGATCACATCACAAGGAAGACTTAATTAGAGAATTCTAAGGACTGCTGTGGAATGATTGCTACCAGCAAGGAATGTGCTTGGTCATAGGATTTCATATAACCCTTGTGTTACCCAGTGGTGATGGGATGCAGATACTTCAGTTGGGTGATTCCAACATAGCTGAGCAGCAGCATCCACCCTCTTAGAAAGGATTGTGTTAAAAAAATGCCCAACCTCTCCTCAGCCCTCACTCTGACATGGTGCCTGCAGTGAGGTCTTTATTCTGCCTTTCTCTGGCTTCACAGCTCACCAGGTTCTTACTGGCGGTGTGGTCCTTGGGAGCTTGTGAACTGAAACTGTGACTTCACTGTATTCCCAGCTGTCTGCATAGAAACCTGGCCTGTGGGAAAGGTCTTTCTTCAGCAAGAGCATTTCCAGAAGCTAGAACAACAGGGAGCAACTTCACAGTGTTTGAAATGTTTTTCTTTGTAGTGTTTATTACAAATCTAAAAGATCCCTGTAGTCTCTTTGGACTAACTGAACTTGAACCTGCTTGAAACCTGTGAAGAGACAGTTTTTGGCTTTGCTGCTCATCAAGAGGTGCTGGGATTCCCAGTGGTACATGTCTGAAGGCTGCCACAGGATTATCCCTTGGACAGAGGAGCATCAGAAAGCTGACATTTTCCAGGCAGTAGTTGTACTCTTGATAGTAACCTAGACAGATCAGTGTGACTGTGTGTGACAGCTACAGAGCTGGAAATGATGGAGATGACCCTGAGGCAATAAGCTTACTGTATCTGGTTATGTACACTTGACATAGACACATTTTGAACATCTGACAAGCTGGACCCAGATGTGACTTTGTCAAAGGTATGTGGCAAAATAAGCTTTGAGATAGCATTATTACTATCAGTGTTTATTGAATGCTACTGAAGTGATTGGCTATCTGAATCTCTTAGAGCATAGCCACCATGCCCAACATTTACAAGTCAAAGCCTTGATACTGAATTGTCCAGCACAGACCTCTGTGCTTGAGTTACATGAATATATTGGATAGCAAAGACCAGGTGATAGAACACCCAGACCTACAATTTCATCTAGGGATGAAGGCCTGAACAAAGCATGGAGAATAGACAAGAAGGGGACTTTGGTTAAAGTAATTGTGCTCTCTCTTTCTGGTGGATCACTGTAAAATCTTCATGGGATGGGATGATTCCCTATAAAGGAGTGACAGAGCATGTATTTGAATTATGGGAAGTATGAGGGAATCCCAGATGTGAAGACAAGCACTGGAAAATGGCTAAAGGTGTGACTGGAGGAGCCAAGTTCATGGAAACAGAAGGAGTAGATTGGATTAAGTGAGAGAATTGTGAAGAATCAAGAAACAGATGTTGAGAAGCTTTAAGGTGCACCTGTGACTTGGTGCCAGGACTCAGAGGCAGATTGGGCATTTTGACAGGGGAGACAAGGTAGAAGCCTATTTAAAACTGCCAGGAACTGGGAAGCACTGAAGATGAGGAACAGAAATGCTGGGAGAAACATACTTTGGGAGAGACTGCTGGAGTTCTGGAGCTGTTGGATGGGAACCTGCTATGCATTTGGTAAACTGAATGAAATAGATGTAGGTTGATAGGAAAGGAAAGAGCTGTTTTGATGCAGGAATGAGAGAAAGCATTAAAGAAATTTATGCTGGGCTCTCAGATGGCTCATACAACTGAACCCTTGGAAAGGCTGATAACATGAGCACATTTCTCAGAATGCTCCAGGGAGGCACTACTACTGTCTCCTTTTCTAATGATGAGAAGTCAGAGCACAGAAATACTAAGTTCAATTGCCTGAGGTCACATATATTTTTCTGACACAGCCAAGAAAGAATGTGCCTTTTGAATCCTATGCTGGCATCTTTAACACATTGCTGCTGTTCCTTACAGCAGTGGTGAGAAGAGATGCAGGAGCAGGGAAGGAAAAAGGAGGAAAAATCATATGGAAAAGTCAACTGGGGACATAGGCTGGTTCCATATTATACTGGATCACACTGGTTTTTTCTCCTGTTTTCAACAGCTGTGTGTGTACCTACTGCTGCAAAGGCTTCCTGGCTCAGCTGGAGCACAGGTGAATGTTAATTCCAGGCTAAGCTCTGGTCCAGGCAAACTGAGGCTGCATCTGCCTGGAGGGCTGCCCAGCTCACAAATCCAGGCCGACTTCAGCTGAATTTGTGCAGAGCCAATCTGGTTATCAGTGACTTGTATAATCAGGCATACAAAAGACATCTGAGGGACTCTATCCAGATCCAGCAGAACTGTGTGAGTGCTGCAAGCTCAGGCTGGCGTCAGCACTGCTGTTCTGTAATGGCTTGAAAGAGAAGGCACTGTGAAATGTGAATGAGCAAAATCAGCCCAGATTCAGCATGGGCCTCAAGGGGAAAGTCAGTGCACGAAAGTGGCATTGTGTAAAACCAGGACGAGTCTGGCCAGCTCTGACTGAGCTGCTGGGATGCTTGTGTGCAACATACCCCATCACGTCCTGGGTTATCTAGGCAACAACCAGGTGTTTCCAGTTCTCTACAACCTAAAATAATGGCATGCTGTCAATCTGTACTTGAAAACAAAAGACTGCAGATGGATGTTGCGAACATCACCGGTGCTTCTGGTGGTTATACAAGAAAAATATGCATAAGTTAAAGACCATGCTAAAAGCTGCAACCTCCTGGTAAGATATTAACTGATGGAAACATAATGGAACAGGCTTGAAACTTTCAGATATGTTTGCAACACTGAAGCACAGTGGAAGGTTCTGGAGAACATTGGAGAAGTATATTTAATATGGGCTTGTCATTTCTGGAGCAGCAGGGCTGCAAGCATGTGTCGATTCAATGTTTAGACGTGCTGCATCTGCTGTAACATAGCTCCTCTCTTCTGGAATAGCTTGATGAATTATGTTGTAGTTTGCAAAAGTTACTCAAGTTGGATGAGTTTCAATCCTGTAATTCAAACATATTTTCTTCCCTCCCAAAAATATGCAGCCAAAAGAAAAATAATAAATAGATACAGAAGTGCACAGGATCCAAAATTCTGTGACTTTGAAGTGTAGTTTTCATGTGCCTTTTGCATTATTAATTTGAAGGCTGTAAGACCCACAATCAAAAATGGCACTAGAATTGGGGATCAGGAGATACTATTGACATGGCAGAACCCAGAATGTCCTTTGGCAGGCTTTTGACTTGTTAAAACGCACTCTTTGCAGCCTTGACCTCAAATCTGTCCCTCCTTCCTCATGTTTTCTTCCACCCACGAAGAAGACGTTAGCTAGGTTTCCCAGGGTACTTGTTTTTTGAAAGATGGAGCAAGGTTGTGCTAGGTAGCAACAGGAATTTGCAACCAGTAATTAAAATATGAGTATTCCCTTTGTTTTTGGCAGGTTTTGGCAGGCATGAGTCGAACCGAGATTTTAAAACTCAGCCATCTGAAACAAGAAAGCTCAGGAGAAATCTGCCAGGCAGCTGACATGATAGGATACCTGAATGAGTGCCTGGCTATAAATATTGCTTGTGATGTGCTTTGCATAAGCTTCATTTTTAGTATCCCTTTACCATGGACACAGTGTTCCTTTCAAGCAGGCACCAGGCAAAGGGAGGTGAGGTCAGCAGAGCAGCTGGGTGCTCTGCCCCCAGGCACTGCTGCCAGCTCTGCTCTTTGGCAAAGGGGTGGAGGGAGGAACTGGCACACTTCACTCTTGTCATGTGTTCTAAGATCAAAATATTCTCAACTTCAGGTTTGGTAGAAGCTGAGCAGATATGATAGGGATTTCACTTACTTTTCAGATTTCAAGGTCTGGTGTTATTGTTGGGACAGTGACAGAGATCAGAGCAAATCCTAATGCCAGACTTACCTAGTCTGGGGTCTCCCCAGACTTCAGATTTGTTCTTAGGAGGATGGATGTAGTTCAAGCTCATGTGCTTTCTGTGAAGTGTGGTTTATAGCTCAGTTCTTCTGTCAGTTCTGGGAAGAAGCTGAGCAGAGGAGAGGCCTGTTCTGGCACATACACATTGAAGAAGCAGAGAGTATGAACAGGAAAATGCTTTGTTTCAGGGTTGGGTCATCACAGGCTCATAAAAGACTAAAGGCCAAACTTTTCCAAGCACTCCTAGATATGCCAAAATATCACAGGAGGAGCTGCTGGTGGAATAGTTCCAGCCCAGCTGGAAATACTGGAGATCACAGTAGAAAATTAAGAATGATTCCAAAAACCTTCTTCCTGATCTTACTCCCAGCAGAGCTGATTTCATGATTTACAAAGCCAGAGGAGATAAACAGACTGAACAGTGATGATTGAGTATTCAGTGTTGCTATTCAGTATCTGGAACATATTTAGGAGTAATAGCAATGGGCTAGACTTCTTTGTGGTGTGTGCTGAGAACCATAGAACCCAGGAGTGATGGTCCTTGGACCAGAATTTTTAAACAGGAACCAAATGAGATGCATCCAGATCTCTTTGACTAGGAATCATCCAGAACAACACTGAACACAGATGAGTGATGGACTTGAAAAATCATTATTTCAGTTAAAAATCTGAATCAATCATTTTATGTCATTGCTGGGAAGATTACATTACATCCATGCTTTCCTTCAGGGTACATTCCCACTCTCCACTTGTGGCCTAGAAGACTCTTGAGGTAGGAACCATCCACTTCTGTGTACAGCATTGAGCTGTACAGAGTTAACAGGACTGCTGATTGCTGCAGTCACAGTTAATAAAGAATTGTGCTCAGATACTATTATGAAGAGTTGAAACTGAATTTGAAAATAAAAGGCGTTGGGATAGAGTAGAATAATCTCTATCTTTGTCATTGTAACAGAAAAGGGTTTTTTTCCATTTAAAGTACCAGAGAAATACAATTCAGCCTGTGTCAGTTCTAAAGTAAAGCTTTTCATCCAAGTTTGCTGTGACAAGAGGGGACTCCGTACTAAACTGTAAAATGCTGGCTATTGTTTCCAGAGATCACTGTGCTCTTGCTTTGGCTTTCACCTTCTCCTTTCCCTGCTTTTTTATGTGTCCTTTTGCTGATCACAGGAGCTGGTGCTGACTTCGTCATGATTGGAGGAATGTTTGCAGGCCATGACCAGAGTGCTGGAGAAATTCTAGAAAGGAACGGGAAGAAGGTGAAACTATTCTATGGAATGAGCTCTGATACAGCCATGAAGAAGCATGCAGGAGGGGTTGCTGAATACAGGTATGAATTCCACACGGGAGCAATTGCAGTGAGCCCTCCATCCAGGAACTTTTGGAGCAGAATTGGGCAGAAGGAAACAGGCCTATGCTGCTGCTCCCATTGAAGCAGCTGTTGCCTACATTTACACCAGTAGATCTGAGGGAGGGATGACATCAGAGGGAGACAGGGAGAAAGAGCTGGGGTTGGCTGGCTGAGAGCAGTGATGTTCTCTTATTTGCAGCTGGTATGGTGTGCTGTCACTGCTGCACCAGTTGTGTAGTGTGGGAAGTCGTTAGGCACTCTTCTGACTTACTGCTCCTTCAGGATGTGTATGAACTAAATGCTGGAACATGACGTAGCAGGCTGCAGTTTCTGTCCCTCTGCTTGTCCACATTGGGTGTCTTCTTGGTGTAAGGATTCCCAGCTAGCCCACAGGCTCCCTTCTGCTTGCAGAAGGTGGGTGCTGGTGAGCTGGTGAAGCTCAGCTGGAGTTTCCCCAGTACAGAGATGAGGACCAGGACTGCCAAAGCACTCAGACACCAGCAGCAGCTCTGGGACTCCGTTCTGCATTTTTGGGGCAGTCTTCATAGGCAGCAGAAGCCTATGTACAGTTTTTCCAGCCCTCTTTTGGTAACAGAGCACCAGAGTAGCCTCAAATAATGCAGAATGCAGAAGCTTCATTTTTGAGCTAACTCCTCAGGGGAGAGGTAAGGAAGACAGATTTTGCAAAAAAATCTGTTGTCCATTACTGTTTTACTCTGGAAAGTGCTGACAATGTTGACTTCTTGGAAAAGCAGATAACATCAGAAAACCTCTGTGTCTTTTCTCTTCTGACTAGCAGTCTCGGTCACTGCCCTTGGACAACATGGTTCTTACATACTTCATTGGAGAATGACTCCTGTCTTTCAGTAAACACTGGTTTATTGAGGGGTCTCTTTTGATTCTTCTTTGCTGGCATAGATTCAGGCTCTGGTCCCATTTGGTAAATTGCTGTTTGCAGGAGTCTCAGTACACCTGCACTTCCAGCCACACACTGGGGATTGATGGGTTTGTTGGCCTCATCTGCTACAACCACTCCAGGATACAAGTTTTTCCCAACATGTCCTGCTGCTACCATGGGTAAGAGTTTCAGATCTGTGAAGGTGACAGCACAGAATATAAAGCAGAATGGGATCCACAAAATTAAATGGAATTCATGCTTTGACACAGAGATAAGCTGATAGATAGCAATCCCAGATTTCATGCTAGATAGAAGGATCTTTGATCCCACCTCCTGTTCTCCACCCCAGCATTGACTCCTGTGGTGGTTTTCCTCTGCACCATAAAATTGTGTATTTGTTCACATAGCACTTAGTGGAGTGCAAAGTGGTAAAACTTAACCTCTGTCAGAGCATTTACAACCTAGCTTGTGGCAGAGCATTTACAACCTAGCTTGTGGCCTAGTTCGTGGCATCACAGAATCATTTGGGTTGGAAGGGACCTTTAAGGTTCATCTAGTCCAACCATCCCCATAATGAGCAGGGGCATCTTCAACTAGATGAGTTTGCTCAGTATGCTGTCCCCAGCTTGGCCTAGAGTATTTCCAGGCATGGGACATCCACCAGCTCTCTGGGCAACCCATTCAGTGTTTTTGCTTTCAAACACAACTGGTTTTTGCAGAAGAAAGAGCTGCATGAGATGCCATCTGCATCTGAGACAAGCTGAAATGATACACCGGACAGATGTTGCATATCTCTGAGTTTTGATTCACTTTGGGTTCATATGCCACTGCCCAGAAGCAGTGCACAGTCTGGGAGCTCTTTTTCTTTTTTTGTGCTCTAGCAAGTCTACTTGTCAGCAAAGCCTCAGAACAAATGGTCTGAGTGGACAGCACTAATAAGTGTCTCTTAGTATGGAAGTGGCAGCTGCCAGTTGCATAGTTGTGCTGGCAGCCTTTACCTGAATGATCATCTCCTGTCCTGTGCTACCCTGAGCTTGAGTCAGCTGGAGTGTGGGAAAGGCCTGATGCTTCTCAGGCCTGTGGTTAATGGCATTTCCCTGAGAGCCATCTCACTGAGCAGCCCAAGTGTGCTGCCAGATCTCAGTGCAGCACAGTCCTTAGGGACTGGCCTCCACAGAGCTGGTGAAAGATGCAGGAAGAGTTTGAGAAGGCTGGCTGTACCAAGAGGACAAAGGACTAAGGCAGCTCTTAAATTCTGTTCTACCTAATTAGGTGTGTGTGATCTGGCAACAAAATTTATTGCCAGCAGGAGAACTAATTGACACTGGTCCCTCTTAAAAATGAGATAAAGTGCAAGTATCCCATCTTGTAGGAGCAAAGGTTATAGAGAAAGGTGCTGTATTTGGCTCAGTCTAGACAGACCTTTTAAAGTCATTATGTGCAATGCTATACAAATTTGGCTTGATCCAAAGCTGTATTTTGGTTTGCATCCTTGATTTGAGAATTTCCTGGGGACCAGGTTCTGAGACTTTCTCAGCAGCAAGGCAGCAGGAGCACAATCTGAAATTTTTAGTCTCTGTTGAAATACTACCTTTCTGTGCCACTAATAGGTAGCATAGGAGGAGTCTCTCAGTGTACTGCTAGATACAACAGCTCCAGACACTAAATCTGTGAGCCTTGGGTCTTTACTGGGGAAGTGCTGATACTCATCTTCACTCTGCAGCCATGACACTGACCTGGCTGCCTGTACCAGCCTTGGGCTCAGTCTTCCTTGGCCTGTCCCAGCATGAGTGTCACTGTGGTTTAAAAATAGCAGCGGCTAAATCCAGCATTGTAAATGTGTTGGGCATTGAAGGGGGATTTGAAACAGCACAAGGTTGCCCTTATAGTAAAAGTTACAGGAAGTTTAATCACTTCCTAGTTTAGCTGATGGCAAGCTTGAACCAAAAGGGTTCTTAGTCAGCATTTTAAATGCTGGATACCCCAAACTTGACCCAAACAGGTCAAGTCAGTGGGGCTCCTTTATATGCATTTAAAAAGCCCAGCTGTAAGTCTGTATTGGTGACCCAAATAAGCTGTTTTGTCTTTAAAAGAGCCTGAACACTCACAGTGTGTTATTGGAGCAGTGGGGAGCTCAGTGTGCTCAGTCCCCTGCAGAATCAGACTGCTTGTCATTTAACTTCATCTTCTCAAAATTCCACATGTAGGCTGGAGAACCTGAGCCTGCAGCAGCTACATTAAAACTGACAGATAGGGTGAGATGGCTGTGGCAGGGAATAAAAGTCATGAGAGTAATTGTTTTTGTAATGAATATGTCAAGCTGATCCCATTTAATCTGTGTACTCGCTTTCATTTATCTTATGTCATTTATATATTGGCTTATTTTTACATTTTCACCTCCTTCCATGAGGAATATGGATCAGAGCTGGGGATTTCTGAAAGGCAATTTTTGTGTTTCTTTTGTGGGAGAAGAGAAATAAGGCAAGCAGGGTCTGAGGATGCATGCAGTATTATTCAGTTCGAGTCAATTTGGTTTTGTTAACCCTTTTGAAATTTCACAGGTTTTGTGTGAATGCTGCAGTTCTGTTGTGGCCACTCAGCAATTCACAGCTGCTGTTAAGCTGAGTGTGGGCACTTTATATTAACTGCAGGGTGAAATTTTGGCCACAGAGACAGAATAGCACCAACTGCCAGCTGCTGCTTACCATCTTGTGTATCCCAAATGATAGCCTGGAAGACCTGCCCCCAGTTCCTCCATTTCTTATATGCCCCACTCAAAAGATTGCTTCATGCCAGGGCAGCCTGACCCCTTTAATCTGACCCACATTTTGCTGGGCTGACAGAGCACCATCTCATGTGTTTCATCCCATGCAGCCTGCCAGGATTCCCATCCACCACACACATCCCTCCATGCAGCAGCCTTCAGCTGGCCAGGAGGGGCACCACAGACTGGGCCCTGTGCAAAAAGTCTGAAGCAAATAGTTTTCTCTTTCTGTTCAGTGGCTGGCAAGAGTCAGAGTTACTGCTGAGAGCATCTGAGCACACCTTTCCCAGCCGCTGGGAGCCTCAATTGCTCTGTCATCACCTTTCTTTCTGAGAAGGGGTTACTTTTGGGTCATAGCTCCAGGAGAGATGTCAGAGCAGCAAAACCCTCAGCAGCTCCTGCTGACTTGCTTATGCAGCTCTCTGCCAAGTGTGCCAGCTTTTGTGACAGCCCGTGTAATCCATTGTCATGGTTTATCCCAGCAGGCAGTAAACACCACGCAGGCACTCGCTCACTCCACCCCCCAGTGTGATGGGAGACAGAATTGGGAAAAACCAGCAAAATTCATGGCTTGAGATAAAGACAATTTAGTAGGACAGAAAGGGAAGGAATAATAACAACAGCAATAATAATATACAAAACAAGTTATAGAGAGTTTTTCACCACTCACCAACCAATGCCCAGCCAGTTCCTGGGCAGTGGCCCCAGCCAGCTTTCCCCCCTAGTTTATATACTGAGCCTGTTGCCATATGGTATGGAGTGTCCCTTTGGTCAGTTTGGGTCAGCTGTCCTGGCTGTGTCCTGTCACAACTTCTTGTGCCCCCCAGCCTACTTGCTGGTGGGGTGGTGTGAGGAAGAGGAAAGTCCTTGACTTGCAGCAACCACAGCTTGGCAGTAACTAAAGCATTGGTGTGTTGCCAACACTGAGGGCTGTCCAGGGGACACAGTTCCTTTACAGCTCTCCCTTTTCTAGCATGAGTCACACAGGGACTGCACTCCCTTTGGGAGTGCACTGCACGTCTCCTCAGGTGTGTCCAGGTGTGTCTCCTCTCCCAGTGGCCATTGCTGTTTCATAAGTACACTTGAGGAGAGGTGTCACGTGCTCCTCTGACCTGCTGAAAGTTTGGTGGCTCACACCATTTTTGGAGCCAGGTGGAACATCTCTGGAATGATGCAGGCCGTGGCCTTATCCCACACAGGTCACACTGGCCCCCCATGTCACCTGAACCCTGCTGTGTTTGCCCAGCACAGCACCCATATGGGTGCTGGTGGGAGTCAGCTGGGTGCTCATCACGTTGGGCACTCATGAATGTACTAACAGGGTGTTTGGACATAAATAATTTGGGCATGCATGCATGAACTGATTGGATGCTTATGCAGAAATTACTGGCTATTAATGCATGAATTAATTAGGCACTCGTGCAATAATTTATTCAGTGCTCATGCATGAACTAATCTGGCACTCACACAAGAGCACAGCAAGCCCAGTAATTCATGGCCTATACGTCACTCCTTGGGAAAGCATACATTGGGGAGCCCTTAGAAGGTTAGTCCAATATGAACTCTTTGGACATCATCACAGTCTTAACATACATAAGTTAAAAACTCCATTTTTCCTCCCTATGGACCAGCCACCAGGGATTGATACTGTAGCAGTTTACTTACTAAATGTCTCTCCTCCATCCTGAGCACTGTGTTAAAGGGGTTAACATTTGGTTTTATAGCCCTATGGATACAGATCCTACCCCTGGGCCAGACTACAGCAATTAATAGCGCACCAGTGTGTGCATACATGTAGTGAAATTCCACCCACGCTTCCCAGGGAACCAGATGACTTCTCAGCTCAGTCTGAGCAACATGTTATCTCTTAAAAACCCCTTTCCTCTGGGGACAAGACTATTGGGGTTAATGTTAGCACAGCTTGAGTATATATTCATCAGAAACGTCATCCCCTTATCTCTGTGGACAAGGCTGTGGAGCTAATCTCACACCTCTCTTCTAGTGTGTTTTACCCAGTATGGTATCTACAGGTTACTCCTTGATCAACAGGACATCCCACCAGCTGACTCTGGAGGAGCAATAGTGAGTGTTTAGCTGTCAGAGCTTTGGGGCTGTGTCATTAGGTGTTCACCACTTCTGTAGATCTTGGTCTCCAAAGCCTTAAGTGGCAACCCACAGGCTTCAGCTTCCTGACACCATTGTAGCCACTGCAGGGATCTCTCCCAGGGGCAGTGGCTGTAACCATCACCCATTTCTGTATTTTTTCACTGAAAAAAGGACCACCAAGCACTCATGTTCATAGGAGCAATGTGCAGCTTATGACCCACAGGATGCTTAAGCATGAATTAACAAGGAATTTACATTTACTGATGGTGCATTCATGGATCAGCTAATTGACCTCTCATGCATGAACTGAATGGGCGGCCATGCACGAATGCAGTAAACCCTGCACTCCTTGCACAGAACAGCATGCAGGGCTCTTCAGGTGGCAGGACATGGTAGAATTTGCACTGGTTTCTGCAAATCCCAGACATGGCACTGTCTCTCACAATCTTGCAGGAAGCTCCCTGGAGCCTGAGCTCAACCTCCCAGCTTTGACTGGAAGAGATGGGCATGGCCAAAAGCAGGAACAGTGGCATGAGTGTTGTTTCAGCCTTTTCCTTCTGGCACTGGAGCTGAAACTAAAAGCCTGGGAACTCCCAGCAGCAGAGGCCATACAACAGACCCCTAAGCCCTGTGCAGTCTGCAAGATGCCAGTGGCACATCCATCTTCCACTGGCCACTGCAGTGCTTATTTAAGAGTTTCAAGAAAGAGTCAATTACTCATCAGATGTAGGGAGATTAATCATGGCTCCTTACTCACATGGCATATCCACACTTTGCCTTTATTGTCTCCCTAGGGCTGTGACCTCACATTTAGACTAACAGGATGAAATATAGGCAGGCTCACACTGAAGTACGTCCACATAGCAGCTGTTGCTGTTGTTAATGATTCACAAATGGAGCCTACAAACAGGCATGCCCTTTCTTGTACTATCCCCTGGAAGCTTTTAAGGAAGAAGCAAATAAAGCCACATTTAGAATAATGACAGACTGCTGCCATGATTTCTGCCTCCATTTTGTAGGGCAGAAGGAAAGCGTCTCCTCATCTGTCTTAGACCCTCCCTTCCCAAGGCTTCCCTTCCCAGAAGAGCCAGTGTGCCAGGCAGAACAAGCTTACTCTAAAGTGTAGTGGGATCAGCTGCTGATGCCACTGATCAGCTCATAAAGAGTCTCTGCTACAGGAGGGATTGCTGAACATGGGGCTGGAGAAAGCTGCAGGAGGAGTGGAAGTTATTTGCCTGGATTCTTCCATCGTGTAACTCTTTCAGATGTGCTTTTTGGGAACAGTGTAGTCTGTGCTGGCATGCACCAGCACTTGACAGTATTCACAGCATTGGTATTTTTCTGGCCTTTTTGCCTGGCACTGAACTGTGCTAGATCACCTTTTAGCTTCAAGGGACAGCTGTGCAGCAGGTTTCTGTAACAGGTTTCCTGCTCTCTCTCTCTGTGAGCTCTGCAGAATCACACTAGTAGGAGACAGCCAGAGCACTTCCATCTGTGGCTGATCAGTAACATGGGACAGAGCCCAAGGGCCAGGAAGCCTCTGTTGAGCTGTGCTGGGTGGTGCCTGCTGAGAACCAGCTCCAACATTTCTCTGTTTGAGTCTGGCCGTTCCTTACACTTTAAGGTTGCAGCTGTCACAGTCAAATTTACTTTTCAATAAAGCTGGAAGTTCCACTTGCTTGTAGGCAGATGGTAGAGGGGAGGAAGGGGCACATCTGTAAATAAACTCATGGGATATTGAAGCATCTACAAGATCTGTCTGCTTCTACTTCTCAGTGTTGGTGGTGAGTGGAGCTGAGGCGTTTCAGTGCTTGAGAGCACCAAGCAGCAGCAAGCAGTAAAGCTGGGGGCATGTTTGTAAACTGCAGCCTGCACGGTTCAGTGCCACAATTCTCCATTAAACACACTCATGTTTTGCATCCATATGAATGCAGTGACTGATCTCTTCTCCAGGGCTTCAGAGGGCAAGACTGTGGAGGTGCCATACAAAGGGGATGTGGAACACACCATCCTGGACATCCTCGGGGGGCTGCGCTCCACCTGCACCTACGTGGGAGCTGCCAAACTCAAGGAACTGAGCAAGAGGACGACGTTTATCCGGGTCACCCAGCAGCACAACGAGGTCTTCTCCTAGCCTAGGCCTGGGGGGCTGGAGAGGGGGCTGGGGAAGAAGAGCAGGAAGGGCTGCTCTCTTCCTTTGCTTTCTCCTCCATGTTGTGTTAGTGGCAAACTTCCCTCTCTCTCTCTCAGAACGGCAGTGTCATAGCTATTGGCTATGGCTGGGATTTGGAAGGGGAAGGTCATGCTATTAACACAATGCCATTGATTCAAAATGCAATTGCCTCATCTTTTATCATTGTGCCTATTTTATTTTTTAGTCATTTCTTCACCTGTTTTTTTCCCCCTCTGATAAATAGCTGCTGAAACCTCAGTTAACAAGGAATTGGCTTGTACAGACATGGCTGTTAACGCCTGCACACATTCACACATTCTCTTTTCTAAGACTGACCTGTCAGCTACCACCATTTTCTGGCAGTGCACCTTTCAGAAATTGCAGGCTGGGAGAGAAAAAGATGCAAGGAATTGCATGGAGAAAAAAAAACCCAAATTCTCTTCATCTTTTTTCTGGCTAAAGAACCAATGATATGGCACAGCTGCCAGAGGTGGATGGTAGATGAGGCCTGGTTGCTGGTGAGATGTGATGCTAAAAACACCAGATCTCTGTCACTTTCAGTTCACAGGGCTGATGTTGCTGTTCTTTCTTAAACCTCCCTGTTCAATGGACTTGCCCCTTCAGAGAAGCGGGCACTGAATGTAGCAAAACCATGCTGGCCCCCCTGCCCCGTCTGAGGAGATCATTCAGGTGACCACTTTTCAGAGCTTGCCTGCTTTATCATAAGTGCAGTTATTGAATTAGCTGGGTTCCTGCTTTTACCTTCTCTCTGGGAACAGGTTTTTAAGATATTGAAACTCAGCAACTGTAAGCCTGACATGGGGGGACGATTCTTTGTAGCCCTCCCTGTTCCCTTGCCTGCTCACATCCATTTAGCAAAGAGGTAAAAACACTGTGCAGTGCATTGTCTGTGGCCAGGTGGAGGAGGCCAGAGGGATCAAATTGCCTTCTGGTTATGTGGTACCACTCCTTTGCAGTCCTTGACATCATGTAAAGCAAGAGAGAGCTTTTGGCAGAGCAGCCTGGTTGATTGCAAGACACTGTCAGGCTTAGATGGAGTTAAAGCATTTGCTCTAAAGGCAGTAGTGAATATTTGAGACTCTGAGTGAAACACCTCAATAAAGTGTAATGGCCTGATAATTAATTGATAAATCACAATGAAAATTTCTTTGGAAATACACATTGCATCCACATGAATACCACAGTAGCTCGATATGATAAATGATGTAAAAGTGAGCACCAATGAATTAATAATGCTTGGCCACTTACTTTAAACTGCTGCTGAGATCATAATGCAGCTGGTGTTACTTCAGTACTTCAGAGTCTTACTTTCCCCTCCTGTAGACATCTGTGGAAAGAGGCAGGCTTCCTTTGAAAAGCAAAAAAGTGATCTGTAGGAAAAGGAATAGCAAAGAGAAACTCTAGAATTAAACTTATACGCTGGACCGCTCAAAAAGCCAATCACAAGGACTGGTACAGTTAACCATGCTGAGAAGCAAATCCAGGCCACAAGCTGATCCCTGGTGATTTTTCAGTGTGTTGTGCACATTAGAAAAAGCAGAGGGTATCTTCTAAATTTCCTGGTATTTAACATGTAGGATGTACTTCTTAATTGTGGGATGACCTCTTCCTCTGCTTTGGAAGAGAACGAGGGCCTTGATGTGAGCACAGGTTATGCTTGTGCTGGCTGCAAGGACCATTTGTCTTGCCCACATATCATAAAGGAATGTGAATGCAGAAGAGAAGCAGCCCCTGTGAATCCAGGCCCTGATCTCTCCAGTTCCCTCCAGCCTGGAAGCATCATGTTAAGAGAATGCCAGGCTTCTCCACCACAGCAAGGCACCATGGGCCCCCTGCTGCTCTCAGCTGCACTGGGCCCAGAGCAGGGCAGTGTGACCTCTCTCATCAGTGCAGCTGTGGGGCAGCACTGCTCTCTGTTTGTGTGATGTAGAGGGGGAGCAAATGGACACCTCTGTCAGGAGTGGGGTTGGACCACCACAGCCCAGGCCTGACCACAGGTGTGTCTCCACACTGGTGCCTTCACATGTGGGAAGTACAGCACTCTGCTGGTCTCATGCCCACTCTCACTAGCGCTTTTCTACTTTTTTTAGCTACATTTCTAAGTGGAATTTAAGAAATACATATGCATATAAGAAAATATATATATTTGTAAACATTTTTTTAAAAGATCATGCGCACACCAAACCAAGCAGCTTTATGATGGCCTCAGAACAGTTTCTTTTCCAAAGGGCAGGTGCTGGGGGCAAGGAGAGGCTGCCTCTCTACAAGTGTGGCAAATGGGGCCACTCTTCCACCTCCTTTCCTTCTCCTCCTGCACATAACTCTGATCAGTGACTAATAGGACAGGGACAAGCTATTCTTAAGCTGTCCCAGAATTCTTCAGTCTATGAATGACATTTGATGCCATGAATGGTGATTGATAAAATTTTGATGTTAGGTATTTGCTTTTCTGAATACCAGGTCTTACCACTGTTTTGATAAGCAACATGTTTTCTTTCATTTTCTCCTCTCCAAAAGTGAGCAGGAGAGAGAAATGAGATGCAGAAAGGCTGAACTGGTGGCATGTCTGCATCTCACCCAGTTGTATGTGAATTTTGTTCAGGAATAACCCTTAGCTATGTCAGTGCTTATCACTGACACTGTATATGTGCAGCTCTGAGACAGGCTGGAAAATACAAAAAAGCACTGGAGTCCCCTTTAACACCTATTCCTGTGCTGCAGCTCTTGCCCTGATCTTCACTTAGCTCCAGGTCCTGTACGCTGCTCAAGCCTGCTGCCACTCCCACAAGGAACGGAGGCAGAGGGAGCCAGGAACACGCTTTGTCTGGCAGGATGGTCCAAGTCAAGACCACAACCTCTGACAAATGCCATGTGCCATTTTTAGATCTACCTCACCTGCACATCTAACTGGGTTTTTTGTTACTTGGTGTCCTTTTGTGGGAAAAGAAATTTTTAAAGTGCTTAATAATGCTTAATGTTGTCATTCTGCATAACCAGGTCTTCTTTAATCCTACACTCCAACCCCATCCTATCCAGAGGAATGCTGTGAGTGTGACAGCCTGTACTGCAGGCCAGGGCCATGTCTGCTTCCCCAGCCAGGCAATTGTTGAGCTCCCAAGAGCAGTGTTGAGGTTCCCACTGGATCCACAGGGGTGCAGTTTAACATACCAAAGACCTACAAGTGGGGATGCTGAAAAGGGCAACATTTTGTCATTAAGCAATCCCTGCTGAGCATGTCTGCCTGTGGCTTCTTGGAACATAAGGACACCTCCAACAGCCCTGGCACTCCCAGTGCTGCTCTGGGGTTGCCTTGCTGCAGCACATTTTGCAGGGTGGGCTCCTGCCCACAGAGCCTGGTTACCAGAACTCTCCTTGGGAGGGGAGGGCTCGGCACAGGAGCGGCCTTGCGCACTCCCCAGTGACTCTGTGGTGGCTGCAAGGAGTGCACTGTGCAAGTGGACACCTCCTTGTAGGTGTGAATAATTGCTAAAGGGGTGGGCTTCATCCAGCATCCTGACAGATGCAAAACAAGCCACCAAGGTCTCCATTCTCTGGGAGAAACACATTCCCATCTGCTCATTGGAACAGCCAATGGGGCAGGGGCTTTGGCTGTGCTTTGGTGTCACTTTCTTCTCCCTCAGGGCATGGTGGGGTTGAATGTAGGATGGGGACACCCTGTAAATATGGAGAGTTAAAAGGCAGGATCAGAAGAAGCCTCTGTTTGCCTTTGGGGGAGCTTTTCCCATATAAAATGTGCCTGTCTCTTCTTTAAGCTAGTCAGTAGCAGGGGTAGAAAGGATGGGGATAAGGAAGAAATGTGGCAGCTGTTGGCCAAGCCCCACTGTGTTGGGACAGGTGCTTTCAGTCAAGGACATGATGAGAGTTTGAAGCTTTTCTGAACCAAGCACTCCCTACTTTATACCTGTTGAACTCCACTCTTGTGACAGACTTGTTGCTGCAGCTTTCTGCCGCTGTATGTACCGTGTCTATCCATCACCATCTCACATCCCCCACTGGGGGATGGTGCTGTTTAGTTGCTAATACCAGTTTTACACCAAAAATTCTCTTTTGGAGCCAGGAGAGCTTTTGAAGCCAGTGCCAGATTTGGCCTTGTGTAGAAGAGAAGTGGAGGGGGGAAAATGCCAGGGCTCAAGAACAGGGGTTTTCCCTCTGCAGCAGCCAAGGCCAGCAGGTGGGAGAGGGCCAGCCCTTCCCTGCGGGCTGGGAGCTGCCAGGGGCAGCGGGGTTGAAGCGTGTCTTGAGTAGATGCTGGCACAGCTCTACACTCAGGACAGGCCACCCCCTGCAGCCTTAGCTTCATTTGTGGTGATGCTTAATCGAGCCCTCCCCAACATTTATTTGACACAGTGTTTGCTGGCCAAAGTTTTCATACATAAATCAGTTTGGAGTCCAGGACTCCGTGGTGTTGCCTGTGATAACTGTGAAGCGCTTCTGTGTCATTGGCCAAAAAGCTGCTGGGCTTTCAGTGTTTTGCTGCCCTGCTCAGCCCTGCTGAGATGGTGATGAGATGCTGTCCCCCTTCCCTCTGCTGTGGCATCCCTGTGTGTGCTGCCCAATCATCCCAACTGCTCCCAGGTTTTTGTTATGCAATAAAAAGCTTCACCCTGACGGGCTGCAGAGCGTTGTATGGCCATGGGATGGGTGGGTACAGGCTGCCTTTGGGAATCGTCACAAATAAAAGCCAATGCTCTCAAATGCATTGCCAGGGCAGGGCTGGGGGAGGACTGGGCAGGGAATTAAACTGGGCAAATTATGTCCCTAGGAAAGCTCTCTCCCCTTCAGTCATAAAAGACAAAACACACATTTGCAATTGGCACTGTTATTTTATTAGTACGAGTATACTGAAACAATAAACTTGTACTGGTATACAGACAATTTCTTTAAAACAATTTTGTTCAAATTTTGAATCAAACATTGTTTTATTATAATAATGAAATAATTTCTACCTAGAAAACCTGCAAGCACCATCAAAGAAAGGGACCATAAAATTCAATAAACAGACGCGAGTGTATCCTACAAATAGACACACCACCATTAGAAAATAGAATATGAATTCTTCCATTTTTTTTAATATTTGTTTTAAAAAAGCTAGTGCAAGTACAATATTTTACACTGGAATTACAGAGAGTATGCACGCATATGGAAAAAAGTTCTCCTGTCACAATAAAAGCTCTTAACTATGTCTGTATGCACTTAAAATCTTCTCCTCTTTTCAATAAGGTGCAAAACGTTATTCCCTCCCTATTTTCTCCTTTGTACTGGCCATGTCAGCTCAATTTCTCCCCAACACAAAGCTGCGATATCCCTTTTACTGGGCCTACACTAGGAACTACACTGGAAGTGTGATTTGCAACAACCCTCATTAGTAATACTAGACAATTTAAAAAAAAATTACTTTAAAAACTACTGATGTCTAATGGCTGGACCTGACCCCGGCTCGGCCAAGCGCCGCTGCCAGCTGCTGCCGGGAGCGGTGACATAGCTAGTACAAAATGGATTTCAGTAGCTCACCCAAACTGAAAAAGGTTGGGAAATTCCCCCACCCCCACTTTTGTAACACTGCAAAAAGAACAGTGTTCAACAAGTTAATACATTATTAAAAAAAAAAAGGAGCAAATACATACATTAGTGAGTTTCAACATTAGCTGACTGTCGTGAAGAGTTGCATCTATGCCTTACCAGATTAGTAACTTCGCAAAGCGCCTGGCCATCCGAGCCACCTGCGGCCACCCCCGGCCCGTTTTTGCCCTCAGCTGCCCAGATCCAAACCCAGTGGACTGGAACAAGAATTCTGCAGAGCTTGTTCAACGGGAGAGTACCTGGGCCCTGGACTTTTAAAGCAAATGCCAGGGTGGAATCCCCTCGCCAGCAGGTGTGAAGGAGCAGACCCGCACTGCCGGCAGAGCCAGTGGTCCCACCCTGGCTCCACCCCGGCTGGGGATCTGGGCCCTGAAGTTTCTGCCCATCACCAGTCTCGTAGTACAGCAAGGACAGCTTCAACAAGTGACTCCGCTCGCTGCAAACAACACTTCCAATGCACACCTACTGCGTGGTCGAGGGAAAGGGCACAGGAGCTTTAACTGCTCAAAATAGAAACTAACAAAAAAGAAACAACCTTGGATGAAGCCTCCAAAAAATCCTCAGTGGAAGACTTGCGTCCTTTCAGCTAACAAGAAAAAACCTACGGAACCCTTAGAGACAGTTATTGTATAAATACTACCTGTTGGCTGAATGCACTTCACCGTGACACAACTGGGGCTGGTTTCTAAGTGCCCGGGGGTCACTTGCACAGGGCGAGTGTTCCCCTCCCCTGTGCCTGTGGGAGCCAAAGATTGGGTCACCTCCAGGGAGGGGGATGGGAGCAGCTGGAAACTTTGCCCTTTCCACCCTGCCACCAGCTCCCAACTGCCCAGCTCAATCTTTGGACAGGAAAAGGATCCTCTCTTCAGAAACTGCTTCAGGATCCTCTCCTTTTGGCTTCTGAAAAACATCAGTCTTGCCATTGGTCAAGACTGTCACTGGAACCGTGTGACCAGCTGCTCCTGGCAGCAGCGGTGGGAGAAAGGGGCAGTGACTGGGGCGGGAGGGCCGGGTCTCCTCAGGTACTATTCTGCTGCTAGTGCTGGGCAAGGATACCTTGTTACAAGCACTTCTAGCTCAGGGTTGTACTCTTTGGATTTCATCTGGACCAGGAAGTGCTGAAAAAAACTGGAACAGCATCCCCAGAGAGAGAAAAAAATGGGACCAGAAGGTCTCAGGTGGAAACTACGCAGGTTGTGCTCAGCTGGCAGCAGCTCTCAGCCCGAGGGCTGCCAGCACCAGCAGGGTCCCCACACCCGGGCCTGCCCAGGGCACGGCCAAGGCTCCCTCGGAACCAGCCTTGACCTCTGGGCTGCCAGGGGCTCCCTCAGCACAGGCGGAACAGACTTAAAGCCAAAATACAACTGGAGAGGGAGACTCTCGTTTTGCACAGTAGCCACCCTTCGAAGTGCCCGGTAGCTGCACTCAGGAATTGCTGCTCCAAGGTGTATTTTCAGCACAGGAGTTAACAGCATGACTCCATTCCCCAGAAACGGGACCCATGTAATACGAACAGAAAATTAAGCACAGTTGTTCTTTAAGAGCCTTTTAAGTAATAATTCTTCCTGGCCAGAGCCAATACAAATCAGATCATCTAGACATGACATTTTCTATATACAAAAAACATGTAACTTTCAACCTTTCTCTGCTTTTGTATTTAAAAACTTTTTTTTTTACAAACAAGGTATGAAACTCACTGTTCAAACAGAGCCATCTCTTTTTCAAACACTGAATGAATCATTCCAACATTCATTTTTCTTTTGTGCAATTTTTTAAAACATTACCTGTACTCCTCAATGTGAGTGCTTCAAAAAAAGTTTCTATTTTTTATAAGCTTCTCAAATTAGGTTTACATCAAAAAATATTCCCACAAGGTATAGTGCTACAAGAAAAGATCCTATCAGTAAAGGTAACACATCTGAAGCGAGGTCGTCTATGTAAAAGAAATTGAACTCTGGAGTAGAGGTGTGCAATGCGTTTGGAATTTCCCTATGGGCACAAAGCAAGGCTGTCCTCAGGACAGGGAATCAAGTGGACATGTAGGCATACACATAAAAAAAATGCACACATAACTTCTTTGTGTGCAAACAGACACTTCTGCCTGGGGGTGTGTGTGCACATATGCATATCTGCATCAACAAATTCTCATTTTGCTATGTATTACAGGATTTGGGAGAGTGGGAGGGTTGGAAAAACCAGAGAAAAGGAAATTACTGCCTTCACTCTGGTGGCATGTTCCCCTTGCTTTTCACATCAACACTGGCCAGAGCTCACAGTGGACTCTGCTGCTACCTGTGATGATGGGGAGGGAAGAAATGGAAACTGTACGAGTGCATATCTCATTCTGCCATTTGTCAAGTTTCAATGGGCCAAATCCCCTCTACCTGCCCAAGGCTTCTGCCCTGGTCAACCCCAACATTTTTCCAACTGCCCAGTTAAGGCCAGGATCTGGCCCTGATTGAACCACGCTTCAGTTCCACAAAGATTTATGCTTGTGCTTTACAGCAAGCCCCTGAGCAGCCTTTGCTGGCCAGCCCAGACCTCCCATGCACACACGTATAAGCTTTTGCAGAACTGTGTCCCATGACATGCAGAGCATTGCACCAAGAGCCACTCTGAAACAACACTATTAGTGTTTAAAAAGATTGAGAATTCGCTCTCCTTGACGTAGGCTTTTTTTTTTTTTTACGTAGTTGCAAGAATTAACAGAATTTCACCATTTCCTTTTTACTACTGGCAACACACTTTAAAGTAATATAAATCTCTGCAGAGAGTGTATTTTCATGGTAACCAACAGCTACAGTTCATGCTGACCCTGCTGCTTTTGTATTGCAATCTAAATGAGATCTACAAAGTTTAAACTATGAGATGCAGGAAATCCAAACTTGTCTGTAACATTGTACATCCCTACTCCGGAGCAGTAAAAGTGCTGCTTCTGGTCACATCAGTGTACCACACATACACCAGCCCCATCCCTGAGTAAAAGGTGTGAAAGGTTTCTAAATGTTCCTTGATTTAAGGGAAACAAGAGTAGTGATGTCACTTCCCCATGCTGAGAAAATGACGGGAACGACAGGTCGAACGAAGCGACAGTGGGACAAAGGAATTAAAGGAATGAAAAAAGGAACGTGTGTCCCTCCCCTCCTCCCGAGGTCTGCGTCTTTGAGGGAAAGAAGTCTAAGGGCAAGGTACAAAATGGTAGAATAGGTCAACAGCGACTCCGATTCGGGTCTCGACCAGAGGACTCGAGGTAAGTGACATCAAACTCAAATTCCCCACGATGTGGCCCAGACAAACTGAAACAATGCCTAAGTTAGACGCTATAAGGAACAGTCACTGTATATATAGAGATATATAAATAGATTGATAGATAGATAGATAGATAGATAGATAGATAGACAGATAGATAGATAGATAGATAGACAAATAGATTTTTTTTTAAGAAATCCCTATAAAGAGGTTCTTGTTTTATTTTTCTTTGCCCTGACTAATTTCTTGGTGATTGTATGCATTTTGTTGTAAACTAAAGAGGCCTGCTACAAAAGGAAAGGAACAAACAGACAAAAAGAAAACTGCTCTCAGTTACTATTGCAAAGCGGCCGCCACGCAGAGCAGGGGCAGAGCCTCCTCCTTCAGCTTCACCTCAGCATCCCCGTGCTTGCAAGTGGTGTTTGCACCTGCCCTGGGGATCGATGGCACTCCCGGGCCTGGGGCTGCACCACAAGGGATGCTCAGTGCCAGAGGCAAAGGCAAAGCCCTGCCTTGCAAAGGACTTGGCCCTGGTGGGAGCCAGCTCCTGTGTGCCCAGGCAGAAGGTGCCACTCGGCATATGGTGAGTGCCACCCTCTCCCTGGATGCCATGTAGACATGAATACATCTCTTTTTTTCCTTTTTGTTTTTTTTCTTCCTGGATCTCTTTAAACAACAAATACAAAATGGGTTCGTGTTTCCCGGGGCAAGGAATCTTATACCCTTAATATGGTGCGGGTTTTTGGAGGGAGGAGGACAGGGAGGGACTTATTAAGGGGGGAGGGGGGCAGGGAGAAAGGTAGAAAGAAAGAACTCAGAAGAGACAAAACCAGGGGAAATCAGAAGTGGGTATGAGATCTAGCTAACACCGCACAGGTGAGTCTAAGTTGGCACGTGAAGTATTGCACATCCTACAAAAGCTAAAGCATGGAAGGGGACAATTGTTTGGAAAGAACCAGTTATTTCAGAATTCCTCAGTCTGAAATACAAGCACAGAACTAATACATTCCTATTGCTCCAAATGTATTTTTTTATTTTTTTTTTTTTAGTGTTAGTTGAATAGATCCAGTCAGTTTAATAGCCCCTGCTTCCTTATTGACCACAAATGTGTATGTGTATGGTTTTACTTGAGATTTCTTTTTTTCTAAGTACACGTGAAGTACAGAAATAGTGGTAAGACTGTGAACTAAAATCTATAATTCTTTCTATTCCTTTACCATCAAAGCTTAAAAAAAAAACAGGAAACAAAAAGAAACAATAAATTGCAAGTGCCCTGAGCAGAGTATATGGAAGATTAAGCAACTTCTCTGAGCAGAAATATTAACAAATAAGCACTAACTAAGCTGTGTGATTGTGAGAAGAAACCCACTCAGCTATTTGGTAGCCCGCCGAGAGGTTAATAAAATTCAAGGAAATTCAAAAAAAGTTTCAAGCTATTTTAAACATATTTCAACTTTTTGGTGCACCCCAGAATATGGTATAAAAACAATTAGGTCTGGTGTGAGCTAAATTTCAAGTAACAAGTAACAAGAGTCAAAGATGGGGTTTGGGGTTAACATTTCTTCTCTCAAAGAAAAGCACTGTATTTCAGGGGAGAGGGAAAACAAGACTTTAAATAAATTTGTTCACTTTAGGTTACTGTGTTTCTAATGACGGACTTTGATTTCCTGTTCTCCCTATGAGTACAGCTTCTCCAAAACTACCTGGAGGATGTGAACTCGCCAACCAAAAACGACGACACGAACGCTTGCTCACAGAGGGCCCGAGTGCGATCCCACTGCAATCCCACTGGGATCTTCCAAGAAGCAGCGACAGGCTTCAGCACTCAGCCCCGACACACTTCATGCTGCACCTCCCCAAGGCTCGTGCAGGAGGTTGGGTGCACAGCACCTCAGAGGATCCGGCCCTACCTGGGGAAAGAAAAGTCTGAACGCGTGAATCCCCCCGCTCCCACTTGGTTTGTACCAAACTCCTGAAATGTCGCCTTTCCAATGGAAAATGATGCAATTAAAATAACAAATAATAATAATAATAAAAATAATAAAATAACAATAGGTTTGTTTTCAAAACAAACAAACACCTTGCTTACTTATAGAAATGGGTTTTTTTCTGGAAAACTCTCTCAGCAAGTCTGAAGAAAAATTCTCAGAGGTGTCCCGGTAGGACCTGGTTCTGTGTGGCTGATAAGGTAGAAAGACCAAAAATGAACTCTGAAAGGAACGTAACCCTATGAAATGGCCTAGAGCGTAGGCAGGTTAGTGAGTAATTGCTACATTTGTTTATGCTCTTTCAGACCCCCCCACCCCACAACATTATTAGGTAAAAACTGCAGGAATACCACACAAATGATAAACTCAAGATGTGCAAATTGCAAGATTCTTTAAAGTCCATCTTTTTCAAAAACACTGGACAATGATTTTTCCTCTTTCCTTTTTCCTTTCTCTTTTTTTTCTTTTTTATTATGTCAGCTCGCATATGCCTTTAACTCTTTCTCAAGCATTAAAGTTTAAAAAGTGCCTCCTATTAAGTAGTCCTTTGTGGACAATGACTGTCACATACTAGTTCAATAATTCACATTCATCCCTTTGAAACCACATTAAAACTTTCAGCATCTTGCCTGTGAGAAAACTTTACATAGTTGCATGTAGTTACAGTGTTGAAGAGATTTGTTTGTTTGTTGTTGTTGCTTTCCGAGCAGATTAAAGTGATATACAGTACGTACTGAGTGTTAGACCAGGATGCTCAGCAATAAAGTGTGAACAGCATTTTAAGTGCTTAAAGACATTCTAGGTTCATCTTCAACAGCGGATTTCTGTGTCACGCACCGCAATTTGAAAAAAGTGGCACCAGTTGTCCATAACCAAGAACTAAAACCAGTACTAGAGTTAAAGACAAAGATTTGCAACCTAACTGCAAACGATGGATGCCTGTGATCTCAAAGGGGCAGTCTGCATCTACCTTGTGGAAGCAAATGTCAATGGCATAACCCGGTCGATTTGTCTAACACTGCACAGAAACAGGAGTGAGCCTGAGCCAGGCGCATCTGCAGAGCCAGAGGCCTCCTCGCACACCCACGCACACCCAGCACACCCACACACACCCAGGCATACCCAGGCACATGCACACACCCACCCACCCACCCCCCTCCCTCAAGGGAAACCCTGCGGTCGAGGCTCTGGACAGCCCCGCCGTCGCTGACTCTGGGCAATGGAACTGCACTAGCAAGCAGAAAGGAAATGTGGTGTGGCAGTTTGCTTTAGGAATAAAAATCAGTGCAGTCAGACCCCATGGGGGAAAAATATATATATACATATACACACACACAAATATATATATATATATATACACACACATATATATATATATATATATATAGCAGAGCCTTGAGTAAGAGTTGGCTTGTTGTTGAAAACATCAGAGACTGTCTGATCCTTTTCAGTAACACACCCAAGGGTTGGCTGTGTCCTCAGCATCCACCTGGGGTGAGGAAACCTCATCACCGACCCGCCAGAGAGCGGCCGTCCCGCCCTGGGGGCTGGCACGCACCCACACCCACACGCACACGCACACGCACCCCCATGTTCGACACACACCTCTGCTACAGTTCCCTTCTCCTCACCTCCCCCCAAAAAAACTAGAACAGGAACCAGAACAACAAAACAAACACAAAGCGATGAAAAGAAAACAAAATCACAGCTGGACCCTGTCCTACACGAGGTGTTAGAAAACAGGAGCCATGACAACACATTCATTTCCACTAAGGGTGTGTGAAGCAGATACTGCCCCTTCTGTAGCTCTCGATAAACCTAGTCACTGACAAACACTTGTGGAAAAACATATGCACCAGTCTCCTGCATAATACCAGCTGCAACTATAACAACAAGGTTATAACATAAACCTAAAATAAGATGATAACATGTAAATACTGGGTTATTTAGTCTACAGTACAGTAATCTGGATAAAAATGACAAGGGATAGCCTAATTTCCTTTCCCCAAACAACTTTTACTTTCCTACGTTGGATCGACCTTCAATGCAAATCTTAACCTCCTGAGGAATAAAAGAAGGCTTGGGAAGAGTCAAAGGTGGCTCCTCTTCTGATTTCTCTAGTTTTCGTGTTTCGGGGGCTGACCACCTCCTCTTCCTTGTTGCTGGGGGCTTGCTGGGTTCTGTTTTGGTGAGCAAAGGTGCTGCAGGCAATCCTATTTTGTCCGGAAACTTCAGTTCACCGTTCTCAGCTAACATCTGTGCGCTTCCCTGATTAATCCCGTTTTCCTGCTCCGCATACCTGTGTCTACTTCCAGCTAGACTGTCATTCTTTGAATGCTTCAGCAAGATACTAGCTGAGTCCATGGGCTGGCCCTTTTTAATAGAGCCGTTCTTCAGGTTCTTGAGTGTGAGCGATATGCAGACGTCCCCCACTGAGAGTTTGGAGCATGGCAAATCAAAGAGCTGGTTGGTTCTTTCAGGGCAGCACGATGACCAGCCTTGTCCAAATACAAAAAAAGGGTATTCTACCAAGACTTCCACGCTGACCTGCAAAAAGAGACAGGACAACACAGGAAGACAGAGGGAGAGAGAGGGGAGAGCATGAGATCACTCCATGAGCCCTCACACACGTGCAGTGCTTGCCACAGGGGAGAGGGATAAAGCTGGAATTGCAAAGGCGATGTTCAGTTTCTGCAAAATCAGAATATTGGTCACCAGACTTCACGCCAGCTCTTGTCACCCAGCTCTTAATACTTTCTCTGAGCTCAGTACTTCACAAAACAAACTTCACCAGGAATCAAGCTTTACCTTTTTCCAGCCATTCAGACAGGCGTAAGAGTTCAAACAGCTTCAGTGTCTGGCCAACTGTTTCCTACCATCCCCTTGTGGTACCTAGAACTGTAATTTAAATCTAAAGACCCTTTCCAACCAGAGGATGGGCCAAGAGAAGCTCTCAGTTCTGACATAAGATTTCCTAAGTGATCACAGGAATGTCATCCTGACCTCTGTCTGAACACGCACTCACTGAGCAGCGTGAAAGGGTGAAGGTACTCTGATTGTCAGGGGAAGGCCACGAGCACACACAAAGTTGTAGCCATTAAGAGCAGCAAATGAGAGCCTGCCTTCCCCCAGCAGTCTGTTACCAGTCCAGTTTCTTCCCTTCTCACACATGGTCTTCCACTCTGCTGCAGAGTTTATCTCCTGCACTTCCTCAGGGAGGTGGTCATCTTTCCTCCTCCTGTGGTTCCCCTTTCCCTCTGCTTCACCCCACTTTAAAGACACATCTGGTTAGGAATCCTACCTAACCATCTTATGGGGAGCTGCCATGGCCAGAACAGACCAACAGCAGGTGCCTCCTGCTCCCTGACCTTGCAAATGCTGGGCCTTGAGGCCCCAACATGATAAAAAACACCTGATAAAACCATGATAAAATACCCACTTATCTTTGCACGTGGCAGCAGTCCAGCACTCACTGCAGGCTCAAACACTTGATGTGGACTCATGTGATTCTCAACCCATGGGGCTGACACCCCCCTCCCCAGCCCACTACAGAGAGAGCAGGAAATTCTGACTAATACTTCTTTAAAACTTGGCACATGCTTTTAACTGCTGCCTGTCACATCAGTGAGGTCTGTGACTGTAAGAGGCTGGCTTGTGCTGGAGACAGATACCCACTGCTCTGCTCCCACAGGCCTCGTGTCCTCTGGAGCTCTTCTCAGGCATGGGGGCACAATCCCACTCTGATGGTGTAACCCTAATTTGGTAGGGGCAAAAGGATCACCTGAATACATGTGCTCACCTCATTTCTGAGACATTCAGCAGCCACAGACTGCACCAGCTGCCTGGAGAGTCTTCCCTCTCCAGGACCACAGACTCACTTAAAAGGAAGATCACAGCAGGTTTGTGAAACCACCTCTCACCCCTGGAACGAGTAACTCTGTCACACCCAGCATGGCTTTGCACCATTAAAAATGCATTTTGACACAGAAGCAGTTTGAGATGCACACTGCACTCCAGAGTTCCAACACATCTGTTCATAATGTTACGTGTGAGCCTTGGGATGGAGTTGCACGGTCTGTCTGTCTGTCTGTCTGTCTCACAGAAGAGGCTGGGCTGTATGGAAGCACAGCCCCCAGCAGCCCTGCCCCTTCCCTGCTAGCAGTGCCACCCCCACAGCTGCTCTCCCTGCAAGCAGGGCCCCTGGTAGTGCCCCTCACACCCCACCAGCTCCACAGCCCTTTTGGGCAACAAGACTTGCTCAGGAATGTCTGACAGCTCAGAGATAGAAGCTCCAGAAGCAGGAAACCAATGATTCCCACCGGATGTTGACGGTGGCTCTGACTATGTGCATGCCATGCACTAACAGCCATAAACTGCTGTTTATGGAGGGTTGATTCTGTTGGAAAAACCTAATTGAGTCTATAAATATATGCTATGCACTTCTGCAACTAGGCCAGTGGATAACACTGCATCCATTATCCTGCCACTCCACCTGCCCAACACAGTAAGCCACTGTACACGGAATTTCAAAAGGAGCAGTTTAGAAGTGTAAGATACTACATCAATTTTTGTCATGCTAAACCTTTTCCAACCAGAACTATTTGCCAACAAACTACACACACTGCAGTAGTGGAAAGGGACCTGACCTGAGCCCTGGTTTAAGCTCTGAACTATGGAGAAACTGGAGTGAGGTACCCATGAAAGCCCCAGCCCTTCATGTCACTGGATAGAAACACTCCAGCATGAGGATTTGCAGAAATATTTGCCCAGAGCTTGGGATCCTATTCCACACATATGCATCTCAGTTTACCTGGAGTCTAATCAGGAGAAGTAATGAGTATCCAGAATCTCCCATGGACTTACATGGAAGCTGCTGTCTACACAAGAACTGTAGGCTGTCTCCAAGCATGGATCATCTGGTGGACAAAGCTTTCTCCTTTATATTGCTTTTTCTCACATCTTTCTTCCTTCTTGCCTGCTCATTTTTTTTTCTTTTCTTTTCCACTTTTCCATCCCTGTCAGAAGCTATTTGTATCTATGGGAATCATACTTGGTTGTGTGCATCATCCTCACCAACACACAAGTTCCTTTTGATGTCAACACATTTCCACCACACATTATGCTTTTTTTTAAAATGTAGTATCCAAAACAGTTGCCTGAAGGGTTGATCACTGAAACACATACCAGAATTGGTGGTGGTGATCATGAATAACACCAAAGATGGTGGAATGCTAGAATCCCCACGATCTGGTCACACTGTGCATGTACCACTTTTGATTTGAAATGGGGAAGTTCCCTCATGGATTATGAAGCCCTGTTTGAGCTGTCTGCTTCTGGGTTCAGCTAAGGAGGGATTTGAGGCAACCATTCTCTAAAAACAAGTTTAAGAACTTTGAAGTGTGAAAGTTCAGTAAAAACACCCCCACAAAATTTTTTCTGACCATTGCATTAAAAGACAAACCCCTTTATTTTAAAAGCTTCCCTCCAACCCCCCAGTATTTGCCGCAATTATTATAGGAGAGAAGGAAATTTGGAACTTTTCTAGCTACTAGTAAGAGGATAAAGTAAGAAACAAAGCATGTTGATTCCTCTCAAAGCATACTGAGGCTCCATTGCAAGCTAAGTAAGTTATTATTTCTATTTGTTAACACTGATTAGTGAAAGCAGCCAAAACTCTTCAGTGCAGCCACTGAAAACTGAAATTTTCTATAACTCTTTGTATTTTTTATTTCTCAGCCAAACTCAGTAGGCAAGACAGGCTTAAGACAGCTTAAGAAATCCCATGTGGAGCTGGAATACTTATACTAGGGGCTGGAAGATCTGATGCCCAGGAAACACCCTTCCCATCACTGAGAAACACAACTTTAGTTTTGGGCCTCGCTGCTGCAACCAAAATAACAAGCACGAAAGCAAAAGATGCCTAATGAAAGTGGTTCATGTGAACAATATTTTAATAAATGTAAACATGCATTTTCCAAAAAAGTGGTTTTTTCCATAATGCTATTAAAACGTGATGAAACTAGGAGTGGCAGGTTGGAAACAAAGAGAAGGAAGCAGTTCTGGAAACAATGTGCAATTAAGCAGCAGAGCTCTCCACTGAAGGCCTTGCTTTGGGTGCTGAAAGGCTTCTCGGGCCCAAAAAACAACTGGATGAATTCACAGAATAGAAGCCCTCCTCCTCACAGAGAGAAGCCTCTGCAGTGCCCTGATCCCACACAACCTCCCCTAGTCAGAAACTTCAGGACTTCTACTGTTCTCCCTACACTCCGATGCCTTCACAAGAGTGGATTTCTGGGGCTGCAGGCAGCACCTCGTGCCGTGGAACCACTCTCCAGAGCAGGCTCTGCCTGGGCCCCAGGGCTGCATGTACCCACTTCAGTCCCCTGTTCTATGGCAAAGGCAGGCAGGGCTGGAACGGCAGGGGCTGCCTGCTGCTCCCTGCAGTCACGCAATGCCGTCATTTCCCAAGAGAAGCCGCCTCTCCTCCAGCAGACCACAGGCTGCCGCCTTCATCACATGAGCTCTGTCATCTGCTGCACTCCCAGAGCTCAGGAACGTGAGGACAGACCACAGCCACCCATCACTTGCAGACAAAAGGACTTACTGTCCTGTGATCAGGGGACACAGAGATCACATGAGGGGAAGGCTGGCAGAGATCTCTATCTGCAGCAGTGAACTGAGTCAACATCTCTTTCTGTGTCTGTTACGGTGACAAGGATAATGAAAAGGGGAGCTCAAAGAAAAAATAACCATTTGTGTGTGCATTGAAAGATGTAAGGGGAAAACTTAACTAGATGATGGTCTAAAAACAGATGCACTAAACTAAACTAGTTAGGGCTAATAACTGCATACTCTAATGGGACTTTCCCATCTCTAGTGGTGTTGATTCCGGTTTGGTTTGGCTGTTTGTTTTTTTTTTTTTTTAAAGGGAAATTAAGAACTGCATGCTCATCTTTTCCATTTAATCTATACTTTAGAAATTATTAGGAACTGAAGTGTAGCATTTCAGAGAACTTATTTTGCATAGTCTGTGTGCTTTGACCTCAACATCAAGGGAGGTGAATTACTTGCTTCTGTGTTCTCCTGGCAGGAAAAGGATAGACAGGTGATGAAATTCTATAACACATAATTATAATTCTATAATTCTATAATACATAATCATGGTGAAATTCTTATTACAAAAATAATATATGGTATTCCAAAGAGATGTAGATCCATGGGTCTTATCTTCTAGGCACCTTGAATGCACAGGAGCAGCAGCTGGACTTTATGTTCTGGCCCAGATGATACTTACTTGACTTGTTAATCCAGAGCTGGGATGCTGTGAAATGGAAACCTAGCATCTCTCCAGGGGTAAAGACAGTTAGTTAATTTATTTCAGTTACTAAGACCTTCAGGTGTGTTGATTTTCCTCTAGGTTTCCATACCTTGAAGAAGGATGGATTTTCTAGGTGACTGGAGGACTGGAAAAGCAGGGAAGATGACACCTTTCTGCCTAGGGGCTGTGCTGGGCAGGGCCAGCTGTGGGCTGGCAGTGACACGACACAGGAGCAGCTGCCCTGTTTACATGACAGGGGTATATGCTCAGCTGAAAATAACCTCCTACCTCTGTCCCTCAACTGGTGAGAAAATTAGCTACTGTTTGCACAGAGCTTGGAAATACAGATTCATCAATATTATAATGACTTCCCAGCGATCCCTGAGAGGAGTAAGTAAGTGAGCCAAAGCTAATGATAACAACCCTATTTCTGTATGGCACTTACTCTTTACAAGTTACACTCCCTTGGTAATACCACTCGAAAAGCTCTCTCCCTGCAGAAGCACGTATGCAAGTGAAAGTCAATTGTAATGAAATACTTTGTGGAGCTGCACTACACACACAGCTCTATCCCCCTGCACTCCAGAGTCAAGAGCTCCATTTCAGCACGGCAGCACCACAGTGCTGGTGCTCAGAGCAGCTCCACAAAGTGCTGCTCTTTCAGAGAGAAGACTAAGCCTCTTCACACAGGCAATTTTCTAAGGAGTAATGACTGCTGCACACCTGCAAATAAGGCTGAATGCTTCCAGAGCACCACGGCAGGCTAAGGGTGAGGTCAGAGACTTCAAGAATGTAGAAATGCATCTGCTCTCTCTCTTTCTCTCCCCCCTCCCAAAGGCAAAGGAAAACCAGCAGTAGTCCCTGCTAGGCAGGGACACAGCTGATCTGGGAAGAGACCCAAGTCCTGGAATCTGCAGGAAACCTAAATTAAACCCTCGTTCTAATCATATCTCTACGTGACTCGCCCTCCATTCTGGAAGCATCCCCGGTGGGAAACACAGCTGGGGAGTATTTCGGCTGCGATGATGTCAGCCTGCTCCCGATAGGCTTCTCTGTAAGGTGACACTGCTGGGTGAGACCCGTGTGCCAGGCCCTGCATGTGCAGAGCCTCGGACTTGCTCCCTTTCTGCCAGAGGATGGCACTCCACCCCCTGCAAAAGAGCAGCTCTTCCCGGGACCGCAGTCCCTTGCCTGCCTTGACAGGGCTGTGACCGAGACATGACACAAACGCTATCTGCTCATTTGTACCCCTTCTTCTGTGCAGACACCGATGGCCTGGCTGCAGGCAGAGAAATGTGTGCAAGATGAAAATTGCAGAGTGGAGATTGCTAGTTTTGAAATCTCATTATTCAAGGCACCATGGCAAATTATAGTAACTGGTCCTTATCCAAGGACAGTTCCTCTAACCTGAGATGCACCAAAATACAGTTAAGCAGTGGGGAAAAAAATCGAGTCTCTATACTGGAAGCACGAGAGGCTCGACTTCAATCAGCTGTGCCGATGCAGGCACATGCAGGAACAATCCCACACAGGGAATATACCTGTTTGACTTGAGAAGGAGGATATGCCACATGTAGTGATTCACCGTGTGTGCAGTCTTGAGAAAGGACAGGCCACAGGCTGCTGAGACTGTAAGAAATTTTCTGTGTGATCTGCTCCTCAGTACCACCACTGTTTGCTTTCCTCCTCCAAACCATCAGCCTGAGGTGTGTTACTACCTGTGCCCCTCCCTACCTGTGCCCAGTTCCTCTCATTCTCCTTCTCTCTCATTCTGCTTCTCCAGTGCTGAGGCTGCAGCATCAGAGGTGCAGATGGTGGAGCTCACAGCACTCACACCAAAACAAAAAGATTTGCAGCAGGAATACCTAAACTGAGTACCTCCAGGAAGCCAAATGCTGCACAGTACATCTGAACTTTTCAGCATCAACCAACAGAATCTAAATTGCTCAGAAAATGGATCAAAAGCATCAGGATAACGCTTTCAAATCAATATCCACTTGTTCTCAACCTAAAAACACCTCTGGAAAGTTACAGGTTTTCTTCCTGCTTTGCAAACAGAGAAACAGAGGTCAGAAGCACAGCCTGCCCAGACACCTAGACAGTTTTTCCTCCCAAATTGCATTTGACCACAGAGTTTACATGAGCCATGCAATGTTAAAACCACCTTCAAGCAAACCTTCAGAAAAACTCTGAAGTGCATTTCAGTAACTTATGTGCATGAGAATTATTACCAGGCAACTCCAAGTTTTTAAGCCTTGGAAATTCACTGCCTTGTGCCCAACCTATCTCTTTAGGGTCAGTTTTGATCTGATTCTATCACAACCCTTCTGGTGTGAATTGTAAAAATCACCTATCAAAATGAAAAATGTAACCTTTCATACTCCTTACATTATCTGGTATTTTAATCAAAACCCATGAAAATCACATAAGTCTTCCTGTGAGTTCCCCAGCTATAAAAGAGACCCATTTGATATCCAAGAGTCTACATCTATCACCAGTGTGACCTGATGGCTCCTCCCTGCACAGTGAGTGGGACGATTTTTGGTCTACAGTTTGAACAACAGATGGATGAAGAACCAAGCCCAAGTGGATCCAAAGCAGGTGAGCTGTGGTGTGGCCTGGGGGGCCAGAGCATGCACCCCAGTCCAACCCCCCAGCCCCTCACGCGATGCCGTTACCTGTGCTCGATGCTCCCCCACGGCAAACTGTATGACGGCGATGCCCGGGCTATGGCTGTCTTCGATCCTCTCCACAGTGCTGGAGTCTATTTTCAGGTCGTTGCTGATTTCCGCGCTCTGAATGAAGTCTTCTGTTTTCAAGTCCTCCACTTTCTTCAGCTCCCCGTTGGCCAGCTGGATGATCGACCCCTTCATGAAGTAAGGGGGCAGCGTGGGGGGCGCAGCGGCAGGGGAGGCGATGGACTGCACCACGGGCAGGTGGATCTGCGCCTGCACCATGGTGGCCTGGTAGGCAGGCTGGGTGGTGAGGGGCTCCGCGCTGAAGTTCTCGCTCTTGGGGACGGCGGTGGTGACGAACGTGTGAGGCACTGCTGCAAACTGAGGAGACGACGTGACGATCGCGGGCGTGACTCCCGACGGCTCGACGTCCGCGCTGCCGACCGGAATCAGCAGGGACTGTGTGCCCGGGATCACCAGGTGCTGCGGCAGGCTGCCGGGGTAGCCGATGGCTTGCTGCTGGCCGCTCAGGTAGCCGATCACCGGCGGCTGGGTGCCGGTGTAGAAAGCTGTCGCCGGCAGCCCCACGGGGAGCTGCTCGGAGGCGCTGTGGGTGGTCTGAATGACGGTGTGAGGGGACAGCGTGGCCACCGCCTTCACGCCCTCGTGGCCCAGAGCCTGCTGCGGAGACAAGGCATAGGACCGGTGGGTTGGCTTTCCTAAGTGCAAACTTCCCTTGTCGTTGAGGGCTGAAGGAGAGGTCTCACGGTTGGCGACCTGCTGCACCTCCATGTCCGCCGTGGGCGTGCTGCTGTTGGGGACCACCATGACAGAGGCTCGGACACCTGAGGAATCCCGCACGCCGTACTCGGCGGGGCTCGAGTGGACCACCACGTGCCTGGTCTCATAGTGATGGGGAGCTGGTTTATTGCCTGCTTTGACTAGACCCATGTCGGCCGAAGGCGAAATGCCGTATCTCCGGCTCTTCTCTATCTCGCCGTTCAGTACCTCCTTGGCCTGCATCGCCTGCAGCCGGCTGCTCTCGGGTTTCTTGGGGGCATCCCTGGTGACAAAGTGGCCCCCCGAGTCAGTGTACTGCACCACCACTTGGGAGGAAGGGCCAAGGGTGAGGGTGTGCGGGATCACTGTCTGATGTGGGTGCAGGGGGACTGGGATGGTTGGAGGAGAGACGTTTCTGACAGTGCTCTGGGAAGAGCTGGAAATGTGGACGTACTGGTTCTGCTGGGTGGGCGGAGGAGACCCAGCAGCGATCAGTCCAGGCGTCCTGACCAGGTGCGGCTCAACTTTGTGCCCCTGCTGGCTTAAGCCGCTCATGCTGGCCAGCAAAGTGGAATAAGCCTCCAGCTGGGAGCGCTGGGATGGAGTGGTTGCAACGGCGGTGGCTGCCGCCACGGCGCCGGTCGCAGAATTGGCCGTTGGGGAGATCAGCTGCGAGGGGATGAATCCGGTGTACGATCCACTGTACTGGGGCCCGACGAACTGGAAGGTGTGCTGCAGGTGAGTGTACTGCACGGGGGAAACGGGGGTCCCTGACTGGGAGAGGGCGGGCGAGTACACCGTGGGAAGAGTGGTAGAGGCCGGAACGGACCTGGGCGCGCTCGGCGGGGAATAGTCCATCCCTGCAGACAGTGACTTGTGCAAACCCTGCTGCAAGCCTGCCTCCACCGAGGAGGTGCCCCCGGGCCGGTGCCGGCCCCCCAGGCAGCCCTGGCCACTGGGTGTGCTGGGGAGCCATGACAGGTTATCTGCACGGTGGTTTTCGTTTGGCAGGACCGGCTTCACCTCCGAAGGCAGGCTGGTGGCAGGGATTTCTCGCTTCTTAGGTGGCAGGCATTCATTGCTCCGCTCTTGGTTGGATTTCATCTTTCGCCGTCCCCCCTCCACTGTGCTTGCTTCACTGTCTGGCTGGCTCTGATTTCAGTCTGATAAACGGAAAGTCACATTTGATTTCTGCAGGGGATCCAGTGACTTCATGAGGAATCATTTCCCTGTGAGCACGATCCTCCGACAGCTCCTCTGGATTCTGCAACAAAAGGGTGGGCAAGGGAGACCAAAGTCATATCATCAGCAACGAGAAATGAAAACAAATAAGCAGATCTCCTAAATCAGCAAATAGGAAAAAGAGTTCTGGAAAAAAAAATAAAAATGGTCAGGCATTGCCACTCTCACATCAAGGAGCAGTTGACAGCTAGCTAAGCTGTAAATAGCAGAAAAATCCTGGGCACGTCTGCTAATGCATCAGGAAAACATTAAAAAAATTAGACATATCAGAAACAACCTGGCCAAAACTTGGCACATTTAGCAGCAGTTATTTATTTCCCAAGGCCCATTCTCCTTTCTCTGTGAAAACCCTCCATATCTCTATGGAGCCTGCTTTGTTCTTCCAGCTTCTTCTTCCCCTGCAATGACGACACTGCCTTCACCCTAACGTGCCCTAAACCAACATGGGCACACAGCAGGGATCCCTGAGGAACAAGCACACACAAAATATTGTTAGCAACAAGCCACGGTGAGTGGTGCAGAGGGAAGGTGGTGTGTCACTCCTAAACCCCTGAACACCAGCAGGGCGACTTCACGTGACACCTTGCAGGGCTGTGGAGGCAGCAGCTGCCTCCTGTCCCCACTCCACACCACAGCTCATTACAGGGACACGTGTGCTTCATCTCCCAGTCTGGCAATGAAGCTCAGCCACGCGAGCTATTTACAGCAGCAGCCCAGAGCCAGGGATGGATCTGAGCCAGGTTTTTGATGTCTGGTGGGGTTTTTTTGACCCAGTGCTTTGAACTCCCTCTGCTACTGACGCCTCACATTCAGGTGTCCAGGCAGGACTCTGCTGGGAGGAACTCCCTGCCACATGCAGGTAGGCCAAAGCCAGGTGCTGGCACCATATCCATCTCTGGCAGGATCCAACCCCACTGTTTCTTAGTCCCTGCTGCACCACAGAGGCTGCTGGTACCACACTCATGGCCACAGCCACAGGTCCATGAGTTTGACTCAGGTGTCCTCAGCCTTGGGGACACCTGCCCAGAACTGCTCAGAAAAGTGTGTTTGAGTTTCCTGATCCAAATCATGAGGCCCCACCACTGTAAAAACTCGCAGTTTCATATTGGGCTGATTTTGCTGTTGGAGAAAGTAAGTTACTTTCTCTACATTACCGATTTCATCCAAAGGCAACAGTCTTCCTAACTCTTCTATTACCTGCTAAAGAAAATATTGTAACTGTAACATGTTTCGCATTTTCTCTCTTCCTGAAAGCTTGCCTTGCCTCATCAACCTTCATGAAGAGTGAAACTTTTCCTCAGCCCCTGTCCAGCCACCACCTGTCATCTGCATTTCTGACTGTTTTGAAAGTTGTTCAAGAATGGGTGATGAGAAGCCATGCACCTCACATGAGTGGCATCTCAACAAGAAAAGCATGCATTACATGTAAGAAGAATAGAGAGAAAGAATTAAGAGTGGATGTGAAAGAAGATGGAAATAGGATATAGCCCACTTTAAAGGGAATGCTGAGCAGCAGTAATGATACTTATCTTATGGCAAGTAATATTCCTTTGGGGGATTTCTTTCCCTGCTGCCTCACTTCTAATGAACAATAAGCCTGATGTTTATATGTGTATGAAGTACTTTGAAGACACACTAGACTCAGATTAAACCTGTCTTTAAAAGCACTCTTTACGTTTATGGTCCTCCAAGCTGCTGTAAGCCTGCAGGAAAAGTCCAAATCTTCTAATGGTTTGATACAATCAGTCTTAAGTTAATTAGTCCATTCTTTAAATATTGATAAACAGTAATGAAACACCAACAGCTAGAGCTGGAGAAGGAGGGTATAGCACTGTTTCAGGGTAGATTCCCTGGCTTTGAGGAGATAGGGAGGATGAAAGAACTCAGGGAAGCTTCAGACGTGCAAGGGCCAGTGTCACCCAGGGCGCAGCAGCCCAGGCACTATCCTGACCTGCCCTGCTCTGTCAGCGCCATCACCCCGGCACCGCGGCTGTGGCGAGGGCAGCCAGGAGACAGGGCCCTGCTCGATCAGCACGGGCCTTCCCCCCTCCTAACAGTTGCTCAGCGTGTCTTGGCAACAGCTAAAATTATTATATTACACATGACTTACAGATTTTTCTTTTTAAGTTCGACTAAAAATAAAACTGCCGAGCTCACATTTGCGCAGTCATCCTTGGTTAACTTTAGCTCTCTGTAGCCTTGTGCCCCAGGCAGTCGGCTTGGGTAGGTAAGTCAGCAGATCCTGGCCCAGGCAGCTGCCCAGGGGGGACATTCTCAGAATGGGGTGCTCATCCTGCTCCCCCTGCCACGGGGAGCTTATGCTGGGCTTGGACCATCCTCCAATCTCTTCTGGAACATGAGCTGCCAATCCAGAATTTAAATACGCTCCCACAGGGAAAAGCTGGGAGCAGAGGCAGAGGGCTGGCTTCTCTGCCTGCAACAGAGCAGAGAGCTTGTACATGGGACTGAATAGGGACAGGCTCTTTTGCTGTGATGGGTAAGCCAGGCTTACCCATCAAAACCAGTGGTTCCAAAAGTTTGACGCATCTGGGTTCAGCTTCTCTGTATTGAAATAGTACTATGAAGCTCTGTGAAATGGGGTGAAGTTTCATTATGCAGGAGCTGAAGCAAAGATTTTATTCTGCTAAATAGCATTGAACCACTGAGGTTTGGGTGGCCTCCAATGTTAAAGCTAACATCCTTCAAAAATACCAAGTACTAACTCTTTTGGGTTGTGCATTTTGGTTTTTTTGGTGTAAATTCTTCAGATGGCCGACTACATCTTTACTGGTAACAAAAGGACTGCCCAAAATCTCCTGGAGAACACAGGAGGAATGAATAAATTTAATGGAGACAAGGGATGAGGCAGCCATAGAGCAGTGAATACTGCCCCACTTTTTCAAGCCCAGGCACTTCACAGTGAGACTTTGAGCTCTTAACAGACACAGGACTGCATCTGCAAAAAATGGAAATATGTAGCATAAAACAGCCTACCTCTACTTCAAGATCTAAAAGTAAAACAGTAACTTTTCAGCATCATTCAAGCTCCAGCAAGAGTAAAGATAAGACAGGACTGATTTTGCTTGGGAAGCAATGAAAGGGAGACAACCCAAACAAGAGTGTCTCAAAGGTAAGAGGTACAAGACCTGGTTAAGCAGTTTTTTGCTGGCTGTCCTAGAAAGATGAATGCTTGCCTTCTGTGGTGTGCCGCAGGGTTTGTTATTTGCATACTTTTTTTAATTTTTTTTTTTTATTCAAGACATTTTTCTGACTCTGGAGCTTTCCTTAACTTTAGAGCTGTCAATCATGATTTGTAAATATGCAAATGAGCAGGAAACACCAGGTGATTTTTTGCTGCTGTGTGTGTCACAAGTGCGTGCGTGCGTGCAGGCATGTGTAATTATGGCTGGGAAGGTAAAAGGGACAAAGAGATCAGGGAGAGCAGCTGGACTTTGGTATCTCTGGCAGTGAGTACACATGGAACATTGCTAAACTGTCTGGACAGCCAGTGTCCGCTGGCAGTCTGCCCACACTCAAATTCCTGGAAAGGCTTAAGGCAGAAAAATAATCACTTGGAGGAGTCACCATCTGGGCTTGCTCTGGTCCCAGAGGGATTGCTCACTGGAGCTCGAGATGTGCATTTTCATGCAAAACTCCGGGATCTCTTTGCAAGGCACTTTAAATCTCACTGTGTTTCCCAAAACAATGGTTTTCTACTTATTTAATCGAATAAATTTAAAACACAGGGGAGGATACTGGGTTATAGCTTCAGATGCTGACCTCCTTTATTAATCCGGAGTTCACTGCAGTGAAGGTAAAACCAGCAATGCAAGCATCCAAACACAGCGACACGCTGTGTCCCACCAGCCAGGACTGAGCCTTGGGGTGCAGAGAAATTGGGGCCAGAACCACAGAACACAGCAGCACCTGGCTATGCAAACGGTGGGACTTTCACTGCCTTGAGAAATCAAGCACTTTCTCTGTCCCATGGTGCAGCTAACATGCTTTTTTGGGTCTCTAAACCTCCTTCAAAAATCTGTTCCCTGAATCCTCCTCTGGTGCCCGACCTTTCTGCAGTTGCCAGCAAGCTCACACCATCATGTGCCAGCAGCAGGAAGGACTGGTGCAAGAGGCAAACACCCAAGGCGGGGGGGGCAGTCGTCAGCTTCCAACTTCAGGGGCATTCAATTAAGCCAGTCACTTATTGTCAAAAGGCTCCTTTGATCGCAAATCCTAAAAACACACAGAGTACTATGACCTTTCAACTTCCACTTTCCAGCTCCAGGTACGACCGGCAAACTCTCACATTTTTCCGTGAGATATATCTAGTGCACATTTACGCACTACAAAAACTGTGTCTCTCCTCCACCAGAGGCTGTTGCCCTGCCCGGCACGCAGCTGTTAACGCGACATTGGCGGAGCGGAGCCCCACACGCGGCTGTTTATGCCCGGGTGTTACCGGGCAGATGCAGCGGCGCAGCGCGATGCTCCCGCCCCAAACCACCCGCCCGTCCTATCACGAGTGAGTGATTTCGGCAGCGCTGGAAAGGAGTGACGAGGGGAGGCACTTCGTCCCACCTCTCCCCTCCCCTCCAAGGAGGCTGGCATCTTGCAGGATCGGATTGGGAGAGACGAAAAGCCAGACACGCTGCAGAGGGCTCCGCAGCTGCATTGTGCCTCTCAGATCCGCACGCCAGCTTTCTCCCCGCCCCGCTCTACAGCCTGCCCGCTGCCAGCTACATATTCATGGTTGTAGCTGCTACAGATTCCATCAGCCCTGCCATGTGCAGCTCAGCGCAGGCCAACAATAGCTATAGGAGTTTATTGTCCAACCCGACCAATTTCACAGCTCCCTGGCAGAATTCCCGGGAGAGCCAACTGCAGAGATCCATTAATAAGGAACATGAAAACCTCTAATAAAATTTGAAATTCTCCTCCCAAAATGAAAGGATTCTTGATCAACACTGCATCCACAAGACAGACTGTGCAGTGCAGTGTTACTTCTTATTATACTTCTGGGAATCTGCCACAGCAAATTGCTACAGGTTTCAGCACAGTGAGCAGCGGTTCTGCACGTCCTTCCTCTCCCCTGGCACATCAGACACACTCCACACAAAACAAAAAGCAAGTGATATCAGCAAACCTCAGGGAGCACATCACAAGATGTGAGATGCCCAAAGACTCAACATTCCCATGAATTTAATGGAGGTATGTAGGTACCAGAGTTGAGAGAGGAAGGTTTAGGAGGAAAAAACAATGTAAGACATATTCTCAAAAGGACGGACAGATGATGGAGTTCCTGGACAGCCATTCACAAGCACAGGTGATAAAACTGATTATTAGAAAGCTACTCCACTGGTTAACTGTCTTTTCCAACTGTTTTTCCTACTTGCCCTGAATTCTGAGGATGAGAGATGTGCATGTCCTAAGTAGGGCACTTGCCTCCTGAGCTACTATGGTTAGACTGTGCTTAGTTATAACACATTGTTATTATGCCTGATAGGTGCTGGTGAACTGCACAGGAACATGATGCTAAAATTATCTTTGGTTTTAGTTAAGCTAACTGCTGAATGAAGAGTTAGAATTAACTTTCAGAAGTTTGCAGGTTTCTGCCATCAGATCATCTGGGTGCCATCCCTTCATTTTGCAGCAGGAGAGATGCCCTTATTTTCAGCATCTGCAGAAGTCACTCCATGCTCTGGGTGTGCAGCAGACCTTCCTGTCCTTTCTGTGCACATACACAGCAGTGCAGCTACACATAAGCCTTGCAGGACTGTGAGTACTGTGGGTGATTTAAATGGATTCACAGCTGCCGACATCCTTAGTTTATACAGAAAAAAGCTTTCAGCAAAGGTGATCCCTCCTCTTCCAGCATGCTCTGCAGAGAGGTGGTACCAGAGCACGCAGTACAAGATGCCAGGGAGGCTGGAAGCAAGGAAGGATTTCCTCCAGGAGCCACAAGCTCTCCCCATGTCAGGGCTGACACTGGAGGGCTGTGTTGGCCACCCTGCCACCCTCCCAGCCCACCCCACAGCAGCACCCTCGCTCCCTGGCACAGAAACCCTCCCCCTTGCTATGCCAAACCTAGGCTCTCAGATGTCAGGAGTCAGGCCCAGCTTCTTGCTTCTGAAGCACACAATACTAGTTCACAAGTAAAATATTTATTAAAATTATAAAGGTGAAGGATATTATTATTATTATTATTATTATTATTATTATTATTATTATTATTACTTCTTTTAACTTGCCCCTCTGCTGTGTGAGACTTTCTTTCAGGCTTAAGGTCTCTAGCTTTTCCCTGCAGCCCACAAGATCAGAAACTTGTTAGTTTGGCTAAAAGTGAAATTTCCCTTCTCATCATTTGACACCAGGAAACAGAATTTTGTGAAATAGCACCAGATATCCACAGATAAAAATGTATGAGCCGACAGTGCTGATTACAGTGAAGTTTTTCTGGGGGTGAAATGCTGGATTCCCCAGTGTTCTGCCTCTGTGGGGGAAAGGAAAGGGTGTAACTGCTAAGTGAGGGTCTGAGCCTGGAGCAAAGCCATTTGAGTGTGCACAGCTTGATGCGCAGCTTTGTCTCTCAGCTGCACAACATAAAGTGCACCTCAGCTGACCCTACGAGAGGCAGCTCCATCTGCAGCCACAAAGGAAGGTTCTGGGGCTGCTCAGGCCTGGGGTCTCAGTTCAGGCTGACTGCCAGCTGCATAGTCCCACATGGCTGGAGCTCACTCCAGCAGCTTGATGATTTACCACCATGCCACCCTGAAGCCTTTGCAGCCTGACAGAGGCCTGCCAAAGCCCTCCAAAGCCCTGCTCCCCAAGTCAGCTGTGCCAGGACATGAGGACCACCAACCCAAGATGCTCAGGAAGTCAGCATTCCACAGCACACATACCCAGAGTCTGTGGTGGCAGCATGGAAGCCATGGAGCCAACTCACATAAATTAAAGTGCTCTTTCAACCCCACCAACATCAGGACGGAAAGGGGGATCCCACCTTTGCAACTCCACAAGTGGCCAGCGCAGCATCCAATCTTTTATCTCCTGCCTTGCAGTGACTGCTGCCAGAGCAGGGCATCTGACAGTGCTCAGTGACACCCTCTACTCTCACACCCATCCCCTAGAGGTGCTTCTGCAGCTTAAATGAGTGAATAGAGTTCATTTATAAACAAAGCTAATACAGAAATTACTTTGTTGATGTTTTTCATTTATCTAAAATGTGCCTACAATGTGGCTACAATGGGAGCTGCCTACACAATTTTCCATTGAAAATTTCACATGAGTGACTCTAAACGTAGCAACACCCACTCGCCACTCATTTTAACTTGTGACAGAAACTGTCATGCCTGTATGAACACATTTGTACTGCAGATATGTCACACAGGTCTCCTTCCATGTGTCTGAAAATGCTCACTAACATTCTTTCCATCTTCTGCAAAACAAATTAAGAGAGACGCCCGGCTTCGCTGCCAGGAGACTTGAATAAGACCCCCACGAAAAATTACAGAACCCGGGGGCGTTTCACCCCTTTGAAGATCCAGCCAGGAACACCAGCAAGCAGCAGCCAACTCAGAGCAGCCATTTTACAGATAAGCACAGGCACTCACGGGGAGGAGTGTGCCTTTAAGCCTGGCTGATAAGGGGACAGTGTGAGAGCATGGCTTTAGGGGAAGATTTGGAAAGGTCATCTGCATGCTCAGTGCTTTTCCTTGGAAGTCTTCCCTGCAGACTGCTTCTCTGGTAGATTCTACGTGCCAGCAAATTAGACTATAATTAGTCCTTCTGTAAAGTGTGAAACATGAACTGATGTTAAATTCCCCTTGAAATGGATTCCAACACCTTGCCTTCGCTCCGACTTCATTCAGCAAAGTTTGAACTTGAAGCCATTTTGCACCAGCCCTTGCTCACTGCCTTAGTGCACTCTTGGTGCCCTCCCAAATCAGGATGACTGACCATCACTACTGAACAAACAGAAAAGGCAGCAGCTCGTGCTGGTCTCAAGGCACACAGCACATATCCCAGTAGTGCAGAGAATGAGTTAAACATCCCCCTCAGACACTCTTTTTTCCTCTAACTCTTTGATTTTTTTCTTCTTCACTCCAGTCAGCTACATTTAGGTATGGCCTGCAGCACCTCCCACTCATCTTGCACAGACCCTCACACTGACCATCTCAGCACTGACATCTCAGGCAGTGTCATAGGGGTCAGTGCATGCAGGAATACACACGAGCAAGAAAGCCAGATCAACTCTCCTGCATCTTCTCCCTCTCTGAAACGCCTCCCCAGGCCTTGCAGCCCACAAAACCAAGTGACTAGTTACTCTCCCTGACTCAGTGAGTAGGGAGCCTCCCTCCTGCTTAATAGGGAGCAAGCAGATAAAATGGGCACAGAACCCAAATCCATCACCAGTGTCACTTGACTGAGGCCAGCATGGCAAGGCTGAGATCACCCCAACTGTTCTGATTAGGCAATACAGAAAACAATCAAAAGAAAATGAAATAATGCAGGATTATACAAACATAGCAGGTTCCACAGTCACAAGTTTCAGCTGTAATTAAAAAACCCACCCGTTCCAACTAAGAATGCAAATCATCATCGTTGCTCTCAAGCAGGGAACATTGACAAATGAAGGCGGTGTGCTAACAGGCAGTGCCAGTACTCTTAATTTAAGTATGTGAGAAACAAAGGTATATACCATCCAGGGCTGGCAGAAAGAACTTGCCTTAAACAACAATCAAAAGAACTCTGAGGACTTTAAAATTGGGGTTTTTTAAACAAAAAAATAGATACAAGAAAACCTTTTGCTCTATTTTTCCCAGACAGGTGAAGAAAGAACAAGAAAACAAAAAAATCATACAGCTCCCATCAAGGTTGTTTATATACAAGTTTTGAACTCAGGAACTAAAAATATTCCTGGGTTGAACCTGTGGGTCCAGTGAATCACAGCTGGGAAACCTGAATGGATCTTTTGTAAGAGTCACTGAGCCACGAGCATGCTTTCTCACCGCTGCGATCACTGCTGTGAAAGCGCCTTACCCATGTGCCCCTGGAAATCCACGGCGCAAGACAAGTGACTCCCGGCACCAGTGAAATGGACAAGAGGATGACTAGCTACCTGCAGCTGGGTTCAATCCCAGAGCCGAGTAATTATTGCAGCCCTCTCCTGTGGCTCATATGGAGCGCAGCATGGAGCTATAAAGCGTTATGCAAGTCTAATGTGCTGCCAGATCTCTTCGAGCAGGCAGCAGCCAAGTTGCTCCCTCCCACCATTGGCTCAGCTTCATTAACTTAATCAGGTATTCATTCATTCATTCACTCACTCATTCAAAAAAAAAATTACTCTAAAGCTGGCAAATAGCCAGTGCCAGGCATGCATGGAGCATGCTCACATCAGCCACTGGGGCTGGAAGAAGAAGGATAATCTAACATTCCTCAGGCTCTGAACAGGGCTTTAGCTTTGCACACAGCTCAGGCACAAACACATCTTTGCCACGGCCTCCCCAAGAGCACAGAGGGCTTGGGAGCTGTGCTGAGGTCAGACGCTGGCGCTGGAGACTGCAGAATCGAGAGCAGCCCTGTAAGTCAGTGCAGCCAGCAGGAAGCTGAGTAGAGAACTTCCCCAGAGCAATGACTAATTAAGCAATTTGGTTATTTAGGGGGGAAAAAAAGGAATTGTGGCAGGATCGACACAACTCATTTTGCTGCAAGGCTGCTCCCTCCCCACCCTTTCTTCTGCACTTACCACATACGTTGCACAGCTTAGTCCAGACAGAAGGGACTAAAGCAGAACAGAAATAGGGTTTAAAAAAAAAAAAACCAAAACAGAAAAAAGAAGGGAAGCGTCACTCAGCTAATGTTAAAAGCAATTGGTAATGGAAGTCTGTTTGATCCCCATATTTATAAATGTAAGACTTCCTACAGGCATGCAGCATTCAAGCATTGAATACAGCCCCCTTCCTTGCACTTATTTTTCTTACTCTTTGCATGTAAGTCTGCAAAGAATGTTGTTACTTCCCTCTAGCTGTCACCAGAATGACTTTCACTGCATTTTTTTTCCCAGCACACTACAAGAAAGCTGCTTCATAACTATTGCAAAAAGCAGGCTTTGAGAGTCAGCTCTGACTTTACTGTGAAGAGCTTCACGCAAGGAGCCAGGCTGGACACTAAGGAAAGGGGAAAGGTGTTACATTTCCCTCAGTGGAAGCTGAGCAACAGCATGGAAGCAGTGAGCATCTCTCCCCCCTTACCTCATTCTGCCCTGTGTGAAAAAAATATCAGATGGCAGATTACTCTGAGCAAGTCCATAAAAGTAACTTGGAAATATAAAGCACTTTGGACTTTTTCAAAATAGTGTTTATGGTTATATAATGAAAACAATATATCCTGGTGTAAATCTTCAGCCACAGACCTGGCTGACATGGCTCAAGAGTATCTACACTCCCCACCTGCCCCCAGTGATGCAAATCAGATATTATAACCCTCCATGCTCTCTTATCATGGAGAGCACAAATATTTTCTGTAGGAACTTCAAGTGCCTCTTCTGTAGATGGCCTAAAAGTCACTATTTCTCTTTAGATAAAAAAAAACCAAAACCAAATCTGAAACCTTCTGTGGCCACAAAACATGATACAAATGGCAAATTCGACAAAGACTTTCAAGAAGGGTTATTAATGTAAGGCCAACACTTAGCTAAAGGTCTGTAGTTCAGATGCACTTAGCAAAAGCATTTAAAAGACCCCAAACCAGAACCTGTTACTCTGATCCTGACTCCACTCCTGACCATAGCACAGGAGCCCATGGTTAACTCGAGGATCCTTTCCTGAAGCTCTCTGTAGGTGGGTGGTGCTGAAGAGCACCCAAGTAACTAGCAGACAAGCAAACACACAGCTTCTGAGGAGAAAGCTGTTGACACGTCCAAGGGCTACAAGTGAGATTTACACATTGCAGCTCATCAGCAAGTGAGCAGTGAGGTATGGCTGAACATCACTTCTCTGCTACATGATAGCACCATGGATTTGCTGACTGTAAGAGAAAAACTCCTCAGCATGCTTTTACTGCACTAATAGAATTAAAAAGGAGAAAGAGATGCAAAGGTGTCTGAAGGCAAGCTGCTTCTTAGTCCTTGGCCTCCTGCACTCCAGAGTGTGTAGGACACCAGTCAAGCAGTCTCGAAGTACTCCACACTGAAGTCAGCCTCCTTCACTGGAAGTTCAGTCTTGGCTAAGGGCCTGTCAATTATCTAAGCTCTTAAGCACTGTGGCTCTTTCATTACCTTTGCCCCCATCTCTCATCCTTCTCCAAATGGAGTCCAAAGCTTGGAGGCTCCTTCTTTTCACTTCACCTCCCTTCTCTAGCAGCCCTGACACAATTTAAGACACATTTAAGACACAGTACAAACTTCCTCCTCTGCCCAGGTATAACTTTCCCTGACCTGCTTGAACAGCTGCTCAAGCCTTCTTCACTGCAGTCACCTCCTTTCCTGGCATCAGGGCATCAAATCCCCGGAAATTCCTCCTCCTGAGCTTCTCTTCCATGCATCATGCTCCATACATGGGAGCACCCAGCAAGGTGTGATTTCTGACACCAGAAGTAGCTACCCAGTTTTAAAGCAGGCTATCAGAAGAAGGTCAGGAACATAAAGGAGCAGGAGAAGAAAACTAGCCTGGGAACGCTGAGAATTTTATCCCAAATGATCCAAACTTTGCAGAAGTTGTAGTTTGGTCTAGATAGATAAAAGGGATGTGGTTGGAGCAATTCAGGTTCTTTATATGAATAATTTCACTGCTCCCTCTGAAAGAATCATTAGAAGAGTGTAAGGTTTCATGATTCACGATAGGAGAATGAGAAGGCAATATTTCAGCACTGTGAAATGAGGCTTGCGTGTCTAACCACACTACCAGCTCAGAGTTCACTTCTCACAAGTGTCAAGTATATTTTCCATTCTGTACTTCTGCAAGCCCTAGTTCTGTCTGTTGTCATCACTCATGGGGATTTACCTAATCCCTGAAACGGCAGAAAAACATCATCTTTTTTGCTGGAGAAACAGAATCATGTCTCAAGCACACTGAAAAATTCAAATTGTCTGTATCATTTATTGTAGCTCGATTCATCCACCCTGTTGACAGTATAAATACAAATGATGCCCTTAACAAAATGCTGAACTGCAGTCCAATGTATTAGTGGTATTTCTTAGATATTTCCACTCACTTTTGCTGTTTCTCTGCTCACATTCTTCACACTTCAGCATACTCAAGCAGCTGCCTGTTTATACAAAGCCTGAAAGAGAAATGTTGATTCCCTTCTTCATCAAAGCTGGTGACTTTAGCTCTATCCACTGGTCTGAACTAGAAAGTGGGGCAAAGGCAATCAAAAGTTAGCGGTTCATTTGAAGTCTATTATCTTGCAACTCAGCTACAGAGAGAGACTCCACAGCTTTCTAAGCACAGAAATTCATCCTTCTAAAGTTTTATTTTAAACACTAGTGAGCTGCTATGTTGACCTTTAAAATTCATGATATCACATCATACATGGCTGGTACAACTTGCTGTGCAGCTCCGTTCATACACAAGTAAATGACAGTGCAGTTCCAGATTTTTTTTGGCACTCCTTGGACTCATGCCAGCAAATCCAGCTCAGAACTGTGTGTCCTCTGCTGACAGAGCTCTCCTACCAACTACAGCCTTTTGCACAGGGCCCAGCAAACATGTGTTAGCCCTTTTGTGGCAACAGACTTGTTCCCCCGAGGTTTGCCAAGGAGCTTCAATGGGTCTCACCCACAGGGCTCTGAAGTACCACTCCTGGCTGGGGCTAAGGCAAGACCTGGTACGAAAGCTTCTTCTCTATCCAAGGATACCTTGCTAATGACCAGATTTCAGTTTCCACATCAGTTAAGGACCTCTCAGAAGCACTCCAACTAAATTAGGGGAAGGATTCAACCTGGGATCTGAGTGCTCAAAACCTTTGTGAATTCTTCTTCAAGCCAGAATTTAAGTGCTGCTCTCCCAGAGAAGAAAATAGTTAAAACAGGCTCAGATCCTCCCATTGCAAAACAGAACCCAATGGGGAAACTTTCCTGGGAGAGGACAGCTCCTGGGGGAGTCCCTTGCCTCATCTCACCAAGACACCCACTCCAGCCAGGACAAACAAGGAATGCTGACATTACAGTCAGGCAGGTCTGATCATGGAGGCACCCTGTGTCTGCCTTGAGAGTTTCAGAAGCAATAGCTCTGTGTAGATGTGATGCATCCCACTGCTCCATAGCATCCCCTGCAGCCCCAAGAGTGCTACTCACCATCTCCATTCCTACAGCAAAAAGGAAGACTGAGGTTTTCCTGGTTTTATTTAAGCCTATTTAGTTATGGACCAAGTGATTCTCCAGCTTCTGAGCTGCTTACTTTCTCTCTCTGCCTACTGTTTCTTCTGAATGTGTAATGATTTTACATCTGTTAATCTGGTTTGGTTTCTTCTTCATACTGTTAGTGACTTGCAGACTCTTTATGATAAATATGAAATAAAATGCTGTTTCTTCTGCCTTTTGTTCTTGTGCTTATGGATGAATGACATATTTTCTTAGAAACATGAAATAACTATTGCAATGAGTGATAGATAACCACTTTGGTAGAATAGACAAGTTCTAAAAATATGGAATGATCATGAGATCATACAACCAGGATGACTAAAACAACAACATAATTGGTCAGAATTTATTCAGCTCCTAAGGAAAAAAAAACTTGACAACACTCTGCTGTAAGGTTAGTGAAACTAAAACTGAAATAAAGTACACAAGTCACTGTTGCCCTTTGGCTAAAATTAAGTAAGAACTAATGGTGTCTAATAAAAAAGGCAGGAATTTTTCAAGGAAAAATTACATTAGGAAATGTTTGTTTTCAAACCTGAATCTGTTGGAGGCAAAAATGTTTGAATACATTGACAGCTGGAAAAAACTGCTGGAACTTCTTTGTAAATATTTTCCCAGTAATATTTAAAAAAAATTAAAACCTATTTGCTGGTTTCAAAACTAAATGTTTTAAACACTTAATGAAGGTGTAATTAAAAAATGCAATAACTACAACAGAAATTTAGTTTAAAATGAAACTACCCTCTAGCTTGAATACAGGACTATAAGCTTTGCTGTACTGTTTTGTAAAACATTTTAACCTATTACCTCATTTTCACTTTATCTCAGCTTTTTAAGTTTTCCTCCCATTAGATCAAGAAATGTTTTTCTGAGATCGTGGAAATTCTCATGGGCTGAAATACCATTTCCTCTTATCTCTGATTTCTAATTAGATTTAAATCTTTCCAGCAAGGGCAAGACCTACCCAAGCATTTTGAAGCATATATATATATGTATATGAAAATTCACACTGTTGCTCTTGCCTGGCAAAACTTATGAGCTGCACTGGAAAAGGAGTCTTTCTTCTTCTGTGACAGCATCATTCAGCTCGCCTCCCAAAGGTTCAATTCTGCCTGCAAAATCTTTCCTTTCAGTTCAAATTGCTGCCAAAACAGCACAGTATTCTCTGTGATGTACAGCCAGGTTGAGCTGACAGCTACCACACTGGATTAATGAGAGGGAAAAGAAGAAAGAGAGGGAAGGGCTCTGCTAGCCTGTCTGGTAAATTGGGGTTGAAGGAGCTGCAGCATCTCAGAAGCTGCTCCATTCCATTCAGTGGGGAAGGAAGGAGAGGGGAGATGTTTCTTACCCATGTGCTGCTTCAGCTGCTGAGGAAAGCTGCCTGCATAACTAACACAAGGGGCACCACAGAACGAGTTTATGATAATCTCTAAATAATAATCTTATAATAGTGGGGGATAATAATCTCCCATGGGTTGCATTGCTATAACTCCATCAGTGAAACCTTGTGCAATTCCAGTTCACTAGTGGGCTGCTGGCAAGGATGGGAATATGCTTGTTACACCTATCCACTGAAAGTGTTGGAAGATGCTCAAAAATTAGATTTTAGCAGGTGATTTTGACAGCTGTGATTTGTGTTGCCACTCAGCACAGCTGAAATCACTTGAATGAGGAGCTGCAAAGGTGGGGGTAACACAACTGAGTCCTCTGCACCACTCAGGTCAAGGTCTTGCCCAGGACCCCTGCAGAGATCCATGGCAGCTGCTACTCCAAGTGTGAGAGCCCAAGAGGAGCAAAGCACTCTGAAAACACTGCAAGCCACAGCATGGCCACACTGTACCAGCACCTAATGGCTCTTCCATGCAGTTGCTGTACCTACATCCATCAAAACCCCATACATGTCAGAGATAAATTACCAGCTGCCAGAAAACCAGCAAAAAAACCACCTGCATACCACCTACTGCACAGACCTAATACTCCAATTAGACCAGGGGCCTCCTCACACAGCTTACTTCATTTAGGCAAATATTTCCAGTGGAACATGCAGACAAATCAGCCCTGGGAGCACTAGCAGCAGCTGCTGCTTTCTGCATGCAGTGTGTTGAGCAAATCAAGAGAGATGAGCTGCTGCTCCCATCAGAATCTCAAAGATGTGGATGACAACGCTGGTTAATTAAAAGACACAGGATCAGACTAGAGGAAAATCGTCGCTCAGCAGCTTAGACTGAAAATCAAGCTGGTCTGACAAGAAATAGGAGCTTTACCAATTTTCAGTCTGTGGTCAAGTAGTCTTTCTATGGCTCTGGTGTAAAATTATTTCCCCCCACACTGTTCTTTTCTGAACTACTGTTTTAGCATTTTTTTTCTTTATTCTCCTCATCTTAGAATTTCTGTCATTCTTGCTTCCTCTTAAATGTTAGTTTCTGTCCTTGCTTCAATATCACTTAAAATGCCACTATCACTAACAGCATGAGACTGAGTCAGAACTGAGACTGCGCACTCACTCACTTTTGATTCTAGGAAAGAATTACTAAAAGCCAGAAAATGTACTGTGAATTACATGCCCTCTCACTGATGCCCAGAAGAATTGCACTAGCACAGTATGTGTAACACAATCACTACGAAGTGTTTATTGTGTCACACTCTACATAAAGATTTTCCACTCTGTCCTGTCTTTTCCCACCCCCCAACTTTAAGGCTAAAGAAAAAAACACTGAGATGGTTGGCAGACTGATATGGGCATTAAATCATATTTCAACATGTTCTTAAGGATGAGTTTTTTCTCATCACTACCATTTTAACAACATAAACCAGTGGTGAAGAAGCCTTCCTGAGGGGCCTTTCTCGTACCCTTGCTGGGGGGGAGTGGTTTATTCTCTTCACATTCACTGGAGAGATAAGCCACACTTCACAGGCAGGTCAGTACAAAATTTCTGTAAAAACTCAAACTACTCTCAAACAAGTGTTAAACAACCTTAAATATGCATGTGGATTGCCATTTGTTTTGGATTTAATGGCACAGATTATAATCTTTAAAGAGAAAAGCTGATGCAGGACAGTCTCTCTGTTTTCTTCACTTCCTACTCGTAGAATGTGGCCTGGAGATGAGGGATGCAGAGAAGGATCGTTCTGGTCAGATAATAAAACCAACAGAACACTTTTTGATAATTATTAACTAATTATCAAAAGTCACTGCTAGAATTTGTTTATGGCTATGGGAACAAGATCAGTCCTTCCTTATATTAGAAACTGATTAAGAAGCCAAATGACAATCACATGAGGAGAAACAAACTTCCTCCAAAAGCATGGGTTATATTCATGCAGTGGCAGTATTTGCAAAACATTTAAGATGAAGTCTGTCCTGTGCCATCATAAAGAAAAAGCCAGTGAAGAGCAAGAGTCTTTAAAAATCAGTTATAGGAGATTATCTAATTACCATCATATTTAATAGTATATGGCTTTCATAATTTTCTGTTATCATCAAACTGCTGGAACTAAAAGAAAATGGGAAATTGGCTCTAATGCCAATTGATAATGGGAAGGATTCATTCTGCCCTCTGGGTCCTTGATTTGGAGCCAGCTCAGGTTGAAAGTGAAAGTCATTCCTGCTGGGTACCTCTCCGAAGTAAGCTGGTGTTCTTAGGCTTGGTCCAGTTCCACAAACACAGAACAAAACCCATCACCACAACAACTGGCTGCACTGGAGATGGAAATTCTTGAAAACATTCTATCTCTGGCTTTTTGTTAGCATGCAAATAGATCCTAGCCTGGAATGAGCATATTTATACAGGAATATTTATGCCAAAGTAAATCTCACCAACGGTGACTGTTCACTTTAAAACTAGAATGATTTGCCTTGCAGCAACAGAGGTGTTTTTACCCCTGTGCAACCCCATTACTTTGGTGAGGGGCAACAAACCCAGCCACCACGAGTCTGCCAAGACTTCAGTAACACTGACAACAAAATGTGCATCTCAGTATTGTTGCTGCTCATTTTTAAACTGCCTGAGCAAGGCTCAGCTTCAAGGTGCATCCTGGGTCAGGCTGAATCTAGAGGACCTACACTGTCTGAAGAGTTTACAGTAGGTTTGTGTTGTCCAGCAGGTCACCTTAAATCCAGCTAAACAAGCAGTCAAATCCAGTTAAACTAACGCAGGTGCAGGTCAATAAAGAGCTGAACAACTCTTCTTTTTTTGGAGGCTGGATACTGCAAAGTGTAAACCAACACCCTGTCCCTCAGGACTGCTCCTTTCCTGGCAGATACTGCAGCACATTAACAAGGCAGCACAGCTTGCATTGTAGCTGCTGTGCCGGCTCCATGGATTAATGGAGACTTTGTCCTCTGGGGCTGTCAGCCCCAAACCTTTCAGGAGAAATGAAACCTCTGAGAGGGAAAAAAAAAAGAAAACCAGTAGTGGAATTACAAATAAGTGTCTTTCTGACTTTCAAATGAGACGTGAAGCATCTTCATTTACAATTTAATAATTCAGTAAGCACTTTATTGGAAGAGACTATCTAATGGGTTAATTTCCAAATGTCATTTATCTTTACTCATTGGGGATGACTTTCTATAATTCACTCGAGGCTGCAACACTCATAGATTAATTCATCACCCTCCAACTTGAGAAGATAAAAGCCTAACAAGCTCTAACCTGCTACACAGACTATATTTAAGCAGTACAGGATAATGATAAATATCTCCCATAAAATGTGTTCTCTTCACACTTCCTGCAAAAACTGCTGAACGAGCCAGCTGGCGAGATGGAGCCGGCGGTCCTTGCTCACAGCCCCACCATGCACACGTGGTGAAACTGGAGCGCTCCCTTCCCCAGCATCACCCTCATCCCCGGCTGCCCATGGGCCTTCAGAGGTGAGCGCAACTTTGTCCCCTGCTGACAGTTTCTGTGGCCCTGTCCACACCCCAGCAGTGACTCTTCCTTGTGCCTGGCAGGCAGGCAGGCAGGAAAAGGCTGCTGGGGGCTGTGCGTGCAGGTCGGTTCCCATTAAACGTGCCCCATTTCCCAGGCCAGACCAAGCACTTTGCAGAACAAATGCAGACTGGGTGTCTCCCCAGCAGAGAGGAATGACTATTGTAGGCAGAGTGGGGAAGCAGGAACCGGGAAGAAGGCAGATCAGGCAGCAGCACAGGCCATTGCAGGGCCCAGATGCAAACTGAATCACTCCTCGCTTCCTTCTTTCATGTGCAAGTGGTGGATGCTGATAAGCATTCGGGACCTCACTCCTGCGTCCTGGAGCCAGAGGAGGTCCAGGCCAATCCCTGCATCGTCCCCTCCTGACCAGATGTTACTCCAATGCTTTCCAGGACTGCTTTTAACATCACAAAGATGTAACTGCAGCCAAGTACAATGACCTCCAGCTGAAGCTGGCCTTCCTGCCCAGGGCCTGAAGGCTAAGTGACCTAAGCACAGCATCAGGATGTTAACCTAGCTCATTACCCCATGTGGGAACAATCTTCGATCTCCAAGCAATGCTGAGACTCAGCATCCTTCCAGCACCACCTTCCCCAAGTCCTCTCCTCACTTGCATCACTGTGTTAAACACACACTGATCACTCTGGAGAACTGAGAGCACAGCAAAGAGCCAGCCTTTCCAATGTGCTGAAGAGGAGTCCTTGGCTACAACTGCGTTTCCCAGCCATCACACCCTGGATGTGTGCCACTGGGAACTGGAAGAGTAAACCACTATGATTAAAAATTATAGTTACCATCTACAGACACACTTCCTCATGTAATTAATGCCAGAAAAGAAGCCTTACTCCCAGCCACCTGGCCATTTTAATGGACTGAACACATCTACCATAAGATTTTCAAAGCAGCCCCTTAGGGTAAAGGTCATTTATTTTGTTGTGTTAAAAGCCCTCTAGATCTTCACAAAACATGACTGTGTGGGAGCTGCAGAAGTCTCACTATCCTCTTCCAGGGATGTGTCTTCTTCCAGGCCAGCCAAGATCAAAGTCTGATCTAGAAAAAAAAAGGCCTTGTTGTGGGCCTCCACACTTTAATGAAGTCCTGTCACCAAAGCTGGCTGTGCACAATGCCTTCACATTTATGCTTCCCTCTCTCCCATGAGTTAGGATAGCATCAGCTTAGAAACAATACAATCAGATTAAACAATTTAATCTTTTCCTGCCAATTCTACCTACTTTTTATTCAGACAATGTATTTGGATTCCCAGTGGTATTTCTTTTCAGATTATCATGAGCTCACTGTAGTTACTGTAGTTACATACCATTGACCAACCAGTTTTTCCCAAAATGTCTTTGCAGAGGTGAATTCAGTTCTTCAGCAATGGCAGAAACATGACTAAATACTTGCTGCACAGATGAGCTAGTAGCATGAATTTTTTGGTCTAAATTTTAAACCACAAAGAGATGCAATAGGAAATGAATGAAGGTATATGAATACATGCGGTGAAGAAGAAATTCTTAGTACCTCTCATGTATCTATTTCCATTTTCTGATTTCAAATTACAAACTACTGAGAAAAGGAACTTTTTTACCAATTCTACTAAGAGCTTTCTTTTAAGCTGGAAGGAGATGCAGGGTCACAAGTTTATGAACCTAGTGCATTTTCCCTGCAGCCTTAGTTTGCATTAGTTTTGGTTTCCTTTTCTTGTTCTATCCATTCAGACCATAAGCATTTGGTGGGATGATCTGGCAGTCATTCTGTACAACACCTCTAGCAAAACAAAGGGAACCCATTTCTTGGTCACTTCATGAAGTGTTCCCACAACAATACCTCACTGGTTTCCCAGGCTGCCGGCAGTGGACAACACCCAGTACCTCACAGAAAGGCAAAAACTATGAAAGCAATAATAATAATGCAGCTAGGCACCCATAAACAGTGTAGAGCAACAGAATAACAGGCTTCATGGACATCTACAGTTTCTACTCCTGACTGCTGAATTGCATTGCTCACATGAGAGGCAGCTGCTCCAGCACCATTTAAGATCCCAGCACGATGACTATGGGGCTGCAGTGTGTAATGTACACACAACTGCTGAGGGGAAGGCACTCATTCCTGCTTACTACCTTCTTTTTAGACCTGTCATTTTTTGTGGAATCATTTGCCTTATGCTATTGAACACATTGCACTTCTGAGCAGTGGGACAGAGACCCAATTTCAAACCCTTTTTTCAGTTCTCCCTGGTTTGCAGTTAAGAGCAGACATGGGACACCGACCAGAAGTTCAGTAGGTCACCTTCCATAACCAAGCTCCTATCCTCCCTGGGGCTGCACAGCTTCCTAGGATTTGGAAATACACATGAAATCCTGCCCCCAGAGGAAGGAAAGGTAAAACCTCTGTGAAATTTGTCAGGTTCAGGATTTTGACACATGCCATCTGGTTACTGCCACCAATATTTCTATGGAAGTCATCTGATGATAACCTGGGAGGTTTTACCCCCCCCCCCCCAAAAGAAAGCTTTTCTTACACAGCATCAAGACATTACCAGATGCCAGGCCACAAACATGGTCTTCCAGGAGAGGGTAACACTTCTACATATAAAGTACATCTCTGTATCTTATGATCAGGATGCCACTAATGTTGGTTCTAGGGATAATATAACAGATGGAAATCCACTCTCCAAAAGCAAACTGCATGGAATATGGTATCTTACAGAGAGCAACTTATGTGTGGGAAACAACTGGATGAGGAAGAAAGTCTCTGGGTTAATAGCACAAGCAGGGGACAGTAACTTCTGTGGTTCAAAACATGGTTATATCCCTGTTTCATAGCACTGGTTATGTTTGTTCCCTATTTATGGCATAATTTACCACTACTTAATCTTTGGTGGAAAAGTAAACAAAACCTTGCACAGCCATACCACCTCTTAAACTGCTCCACCCTGTCTTTTCTAAAAATTATTATTTCTTTTTTTAACAGCCCTAAGCAAAACTCTTAGGAATTTTTCTAGGGGAGTTTGTTAGGAATTGAGTAGATTCATATGATAAAAATGCAGTTGTCCTCAAAACTCATATAAACAAATCTATAAAAGTAAATAGTAGCCCTTAGAAGTATAAACACTCAACTTTAATTTTTACATAGTTTCCTTATCTAGCAATGATTTTTTTTCCTTAGTAGATACCTTTGCCAGCACCAAAACACAATGTTTCTAATACAGATGCAGTCACTGGGTATTTCTGTGCACAAAAGCGTTGACCAAGTGACTTTAGCTCATTTGAGTAGCAATCAAAGCCACTGTTTCTCTAGGTATGCACCTAAAATTCCAGTCTAGTGCCTATTAATGTGAAACCATGGGAAACCAGTCTGCTTAAAGTCCAATCACTGAGAACATTAAGTAACTTTGTTGGGAAGGCAGGCTTACATTCTCTGATGAACTGGACCACTGAGACTCCAGATGTGGTGGCTGCTGTGCCAAGCCACAGCTATCTGGTGGGAGGGTGGAGAGGGGCAAAACCAGCATTTTAATGGGCAGAGATTGTGAATCCAGTGCTCTGCAGTGAGTTCACTCCAATGAACTTGTTAACCAATCTCTGGGCAGCCAAGCAGCTTAATCCAAGCAGCAGCCCAACTAAGGCACACTGTGCATTACTACAGCAACAAAGTGACAGACCTATTTCCTGGGAAGCCAGAGAGGTTCTGACTGGTGCATGTTGTAAATTTGCTGGAAAGAGAACAATCTGGGTTTTGGTGGGGTTTTTTGTTTGTGGGTTTTTTTTGGGTTTTTTTTTTTTTTTTGGTTGGTTTTTTTGGCCATTCTTGTTGGGTTTTTTAAGTGAATAAACATACACAACAAATACTTACTTTCCTTAACTACATCATATGATGCAGTACTGCAGATTGGGTTTTCAGAGAAAACCAACCCTTCCAGAGAAAGGGCAGAACTGAACAAAAATGTTTACAGAACCTTGGTATCTCTAGGGGATAATTTTTGCTTTATTTTCTGGTATTTGCTATTGATTTTTATCTTGTCATACATGTGTCCGTTTCTCTTTCATTTAATCCCTGCACTTGAAATAATTTCTCCTGGGAAGGAATGACTCAGTGGTTAGTTAGACTGTGGACTCTCAAATCCTGTTTCCAACTCTTCATTTGCTCACAGGGCAACAACATGTATACATATCTTTAAATCACAAGAAATCTATTCCAAATTTTAATGGCTTAACCTCATTGTGCCCCAGCATAGTAAGAACTCTTTTTATAACTTTCACTTCACAGATGGGAACAAATACTTTGAGTTCTTCCGGGGATGCTGCAAACTGGCACTGGCAGCAGGCTGCATTAAAAGGTCACACTGAAAACTGTTGTGTTGAGGGAAAAGCATGTATCCTCTCTGAAACACCAGCAAAACAGGCTGAGGGGAGAGGAAGGAGTTGGGGTGTGGACAGCTGGAAGCTGCTTCCATTTCACTCATTACCCTCATCACTATTCTATTTAATGTTCTTGCAAGCTTTTCAGTGCTCTGGCATAACCCATCCAGGGGAAAAAAAAAAAAAGAACCACCAAACCACAAAAAACCCCAAAAACACACTTTGATGCAAAGTAACAGGGTTAATTTTCATCCATCATCTAAAGTCATTTTTTAAAGGAATTGTCCCCTTGCACATCATTCTGTGTCATTGTTCAACTGACTTGAACAGGAAAACGAGGTATTTTAAACCCCTAAAACTGAAAAATAATTTCTGATATTCTGTTTTCTCATACTAATGCTGGTGATGATGTCACTGAAAACTCACTCAGTAGAAAACTCTAGCATTTTCTGATTGACTCAATACTTTCAGGGCAGTGCTGTCTTTCAGATTCGGTAACAACAGATTTTACTCCTGAACCTTGTCCCCTGATGTTTGCGAAATTACCCCAATCGCATGGGTTATCTCTCCAGTCCTGGCAAATCATTCCAGCTTTAGTTTGTTTTAACACTGTTTTTCTTTCATCTCCCACTTCAGGTTCACTGTCCTTATGTCACCCCAAAGAGCAACCAAAGGATGAAGAGGGATTCTTGGGGAGAACAGAGATAAAACAGGAGGATAAAGGCAAGAAACTATTTGTCTGCAATCCTGTTAGTGGGGAGAATGCTTTACAAGGGTACCTGGTGGGGAACATGCCTTGCCCATAGCAAAAAAGCCACCATGTAGCTGCTTTGTAAAATTCCAAAGTATAAAACACGTCTTTGAAGCCAAATTAATGATCCACAGCACGTTGGAAATTCTTCTGACACTTCCGTAGACATAACGTTCTTTCACCCTTTTGACTTTCGGCAGAGCCTCAGGAACAGACCTGCTCAGATTGATAAAACTTGGAAATAGAAAACACCAGCAGGGATTGCCACAATGGAAAACACAATGAGGAATACAGGGCATACATTTGTGCCCACAGCTATCCTTTCAAAGTTACTCCAGGCTGAACATTTTGGGATATAAAGGATGTATTCTGTGCACATTCTAATGGGCACAGGAGTTAAGAATGGGAATGACAAAGACTGTAATTCTCTTAATCTGGTTTCTTAATTATTTCTCTTGGGTTATCTACTTAGTTTCCCTTTTGTTTAGCAGTAAAGTTTTCATTAGTATAATTCAGTCTGTGAAAAACTAAAAGATGATCTGCATTTATAGATTGCTAAACACTTTCATCAAAACTTTCTGCAAGGCCCAGATTGTTGCCTTAAAACAATGGAATTTCTGTAGGTCAAATCTTGTCCCTCCCACTAAAACAGAATTAAGGAAAAACAAACAAACAAACCAACCAAACAAAAAGTCTAAGAGAGTCTGTTTAGGGAGCTGAGAGTTCTCAGCCCTTCAGCAGAAGCCCCTAATTATAAGTGAAAGCTTGAGTCTCCCAGGAAATTTATAGATCCTGGAGAAAATTTCCACTCCTTCAGCCTGTTGCCTGCCCTCCACTGGCCATGTCTTTCCCTTTGTGCACCTCTGCAAGGACCAGGGTGTCATTGATAGCACTGTCTAAAGGATCACCATAAATTCCTTCACATCTTTCCTGGCCCAGTATCCTAAATAGACAGAGCTCCAAATATTGCTGTCTTGTAGGAAGAAGTTGGCTGCATATCCTGCTCTCCCCTTTTCTATCTAGCTCCTTACAAGTGCTCTGATCCCCTTAGGTGATGAATCAGATCCAGGAGGCGTGGATGAGGCTCCTTCCCAGCTGATGTGTTTCAGAGAGAAATGGCTTTCCAGATTACAACTAACTAAAACTAAGGTGCCCAGGTTAAACACATGGGACATTGCTTCTCTTCTTTGCTGCAAGGTCAGCCCACACTCGTTTCTCTAGGGGCTCCAGACTTCTCTTCTCTTCTCCAGACTTCTTCCTGCAAAAAGGGAATCTATGAAGGATCATGTATGTGAAACCTGCATCTAAGAGCATCTGAGACCCAAAGGATACTATGAGGCCCAAAGGCCACTGAAGGAGGTCATGAAACTGCTTAGATGTACTAAGGGTTGCTTTCAGCACCTCTTAATATCAGGCAAAGTTTGGTTCATGTTGTCTCACGTGATGCAGACAAGGGCAGCCTTTGTGCCCTTGAGTTACTTGGCTGGTGACTGAGGAGCTGATCATTTTTAAGCAACAGCAGTGGAACTTTAATTAAAATCCATTTCTAACCTGTAAAATGAGAGTGACTGCAACAGGGGCTTCAGACTTGCAGATCAGGCACCTTTGGGACAAAACATATTTATCATTGCAGCACCTTGCAGGGGAGTGCTGTACATACCACAGGACAAATGCTGACCTCAGTTGCTAGGAGACTTTTCATTTACCTTATCACAAATGCCAGATTTAGACAAAAACAGGTAACAACCTCAGCTCCTTGATCTGCCCTCTTTCTTGGGCTACACACATTAATCCAGTGAGAGGACTTGCCATGTCTGGATGTCTGCATAATTTCCCTTTGGTAGCCCCTTTTGGCCTAATAAAAATCATTCCCTCTCTCCTCAACACATGCTGGGGTCTGCAGAAAGCAGTAAAGCATCACTGCAGCGCTCTGTGACCCTGAACAACCTCAACAGGTGTCTTGCTCTTGTGGAAAACACATGTTGCTCTGCCACTATTAATACACCAGGAGTGTGAATGGCATATGCATGTTTGTTTGCGTGGGGAGCATAAATTACAGAGATCCCAGGTTTCAGTCATCACCTTCTGAAGCTACAGAGCTGTTTCTGGGGACAGCCGAGGTGCAGGGCCACAGGCACTTGGGATAAGGGAGGAGTGAAGCCCTGGGGGTCAGGTAGGCATGGGGAGTGTTCAAGGACAGACCCAGCACACTGTGCAGCTGAAGGTCTCAATGCTCTGATGACCAAGAGGGTTCACAGATCAAGGAAGAAAATGAATTAATTGTGGTGCCTCCAGACTGCCTGGCTGAAGTCGTCCCTCTGTCGATCGCCTTCCCCATCACCACACGGACAAGATGCTCACTCCCCTCACTATTCAGTACAAGGCAGGAACTGTTTATTGTTTCAGATTTAAGAATTTAAAATAGCAAGTCAAATTGATTTCCTGGGAACTGAGATGAACAGAAGAGAAGTACTGTCAAGCACTCCCTCTACTCATCATCGAGTGATGAGTAGCAAAGGCATATCTTGCAGAGCTAACAGCTGTGGGGTGACATGTCCCAACAACTGTATTTTTCCTCAGGATAGTTCTGCATCCACACACAGCAGAAAAATAAAGCCTACTTCTGTAGCAAGAAAAAAGCAACACAGATTATGAACCCGTAGACAGAAATCAGGTTATGCACAAGGCACAAAATCTTTCATCTTTTAATCTGACCATAGCTGCCACTTCCAAGCCATACCAAGTGGGAAAAGGGGAGAGATGATGGATGTAAAACACTCTATGCTCATTTATCTCAGGGCTTCCCAGTTTTATGTACAGATAGAAGAAACTATGTTCCTGGAACCTTTTTCTCATGACTGGAAAATCTCTAGAAGGTAAAAAAGTCTTGGCTAAGCAGTGCAGAATGCAAATGGAAAACACAAGGCAAGTAGCACTATTTTTTCCCCTTGAATTCAAATAGTTGTGCCACAAACCCATCCCTGCTCTAAATTACTGATGCAAGAGAGAGATAACCAGACAACATACATAGGCACCCCACACACTAAGTGCACGAGGACTAGAGAAATCCTGCATTCTCTAAATTCATGGAGAAAACAATGATAAAGCAAATGAAAAATTTTAAAAAATCAAACTGCTGACAGCTAAAAGGAGAGAAGACTGGCTTTTTATTGCCCCAGAGGGGTCATGCCTGTGCATGATGGAACTATGGCCATTAGCAACAGAGAATAGATGTAGGAAGTGTTACCACCCATGACATCCTTTGCAGCCGCTGGGGAGTCCAGACCTCACACACGGATAACATTTTTTTCCTGCAAAGTGCACTGGTGAAGAAAGCATTCCCACACCCCTGCTCATTGTTCCCCCTCCCTTTGCAAAGGGATAGTTCACAGTGCTTCAAGAAAACAAGGTAAGAATCAGCCTTGACCATAACCTCCCACCAGTGAGGCAGTGCAAATACTATTGGGCCTCAAGCAAGGAGTCAGTGAAATTAGGTCTTGGTGCAGCCAACTGGTCCTTGGCTGATGACACCACCTTCACACTCTCAGGGCAGTACTGTACATCCCATCTCACCTTTTGTGTCCCCTAGCCAGGTCCCTTCCCCTTGGGATCACACTGCTGATGATGGTTAGTGAGGAATCTGAAGCTCACTGCACCTGAAGTCTATGCAGAAGATCAGGGAAAACTTCTGCTGTCTTCTACTGCAGCAGACTTTTTCCAGATTTGCCTCCCTCTCACCTGTTTCCTATGCAAAACTCACCTCCCAAAGCCCAGCAGAGAGAAAATCTATGGATGTACCTACCCATCCTGCTGCATGGAGCTGCAATTGCTTAATGCTGTCCCTCTCACTCTGCCTGTACAGGCCAAGGAGGGCCTGGGAGGGCACAGCTCTAGCTGCTCCTCACCTGAGGGGGCATTAAAACAATTTTTTATTTTCTAAAGCACAGATAACGATCAAGCAAAACCAAAAGGGAATTAAACTTTTACAGGACTTTGGAAAAATAACTATTAGAGCAAACAGGGCAGGAACTTGATGTTGTTGGAGCAGGGCTCCCTGCTTCTCTACCAGCAGGCAGCTTGCCCTGCCTCCTCAGCCTGGTGCACAGAGGCAGTGTGGTCTACAAGCCCCAGAGTCACCATTTAACTCTGTGTGGCACCCAGCAGCATGCTGATTCACAACCATAGCTGTACCTGCTTCCCACAAGAAGATCCAGAGTGTAATTTGCAGGGACAGCACAGGTCTTGGGACAGCTGCACAGCATTGCTTCCCTGCTCCATTTTCCTGATGCCTTCTGCCTATTGACCTCTTTTCTGAGCCACCTTTCAGCAAGGGCAATGAAACAAAGCAAAGAATCTAGAAACACTTGGACTGGGATATGGTCTTTAAGTGCACATTAGTGGCATTGCAATGGAAAGAGGCAGCAGCTGTGTCTTTCTCACCATTCAGCTTGCTACAGCTTACTCCCTGCTTTCACACAATTGATTAGTTTGAAAGAAAAGTTTATCACAAAAGCATTCATTTAATTCAACTGTCCACGGAGGCCTCTGAAAACATGCATCACAGGTCCCATTCTCAGACTCATAATGATCAGCTCAGTCCCCTGCAGCCTCAATTCCCTTATTTAAAATGCACCTTCGGATCCCAGTACAGTATTACAGAGCCGACAAAGCAGCAATTAAAGAAAAATATTTTTTAAAGGTAGGAATGGTGAGGGAATAATCAGAGATACAATTGTCAGAGCCTTGTGTTAACTAAGGACACCAGAGAAGTATGGCTGATCCAGCCTCCTCACCACTTAATGTGAATAAACAGCTTACGAGTGGGAGAGGCTGAAAGGGGAGCAGCCTTCTTCCCTGTCACGGGAGAGGGAATGTGATGATCACCAAGTACCAAAAAAGCTCTTATTTGTGAAAGCCATGAAGGGAAGGAGCCTGCTGCTCCTCCCCACAGCTTCCAAGTGGCGATCATCAGCTCCCAGAACGCAGTGTCGCTCATCGCACCATCACATGGCAAGTCTCACGCCATCTTCTCAACACAGAAACACAACTGGGTTAAAAGACAAAAGCTTTGTGACATGCCTCTGTTTCTAATGTACTATCAAAGTTCTTGTACTCCTGTTTTCAGAAAAACAGCCTTGAACCTAAATCAGTGCCCGCAGCCTTTCCCAGAGCCACACGGACAGGCCTTCATACGCTCATAAAACACAACACAGAATCCCCACACCACCGCAGAGCAGCCCCTCTCCCACAACGAGCGTGGATGCACAGCAAAGTCTGAGTCTCTTGGCACAGAGCTCCCCTTTGGCCACTGGCCAGCTATGTGCTGTCTGCAAGCAAGGGGTCAATAGCCTGGGATGAACAGCAAACCCCTGGAAGGAAGGGCTGACCGACCATACCCTTTAGCCGCTCGCCTAACGGCTGGTGTCACTTAAATTAAAACACTGACCATTAAGTTTGGTCCCTGGCAGGCTGCAGAGAGGCAAGGCAGAATTTTTCAGTTAGCTGAGAAGCAAAATAAAAAGCACAGTCTTGACCTCATGCTTCTCTTGCCAATAAAGCCTAACCATGGAGCAGAAAGGACAAAACCCAAGCACAGAAGAAATATGATGGAGTGTAACATTTTCCCTCTAGCATTCGAGGGGCTGGGTCTTCCCTTGCAGAAGTGCCACTGTCACCAAGCTTTCCACAGCACAAACACATGCACAGCCATGCATCTGCAATATAAAGGCCTGTACCTAACAACTACAGGAAAGGACCACACTGCTGTCCCTAGAGGTTTCCCTAAAAAGACAGTTTTATAAAGACTAGACACCACAAAATAGCTTTGCCAGTTCAGCAGAACAATTTCTATTGCCTAGCTTTCACAATCAGCTTCCTTCTCAGAGAAGGGCTTGGAAAAGCCTCCAAATGACTCCTGAAGGATAGTTTTGAGGTAAAGTTGCAGTGCTTCTCATGAAAACAAAGTGAAATGAAACATATGACAATAGTACAAATACCATGGCTCCTAAACAGAAAAACCCAAGCTTTCCCAAGAAGGGTTCAAGACTGGACTGAGCCCTAGATCTGAAGACTTTAATAGCTTCCTTCTGCGTTAGTGTGAGCATAGAGCTTCACGGTCACTCAGCTGAGCCCTCCCACCGTGCTACTGGCCTGTGAGTACAGCCCTCCTTCAGGCTGGCATCAACTGCCCCAGCTTCTGTAAACAAACTTATCGCCTGTTTAGAAGTAAAACAGAAGGGAAATGGGCCAGGAAATTATCCAATATGGTTCTGAATGAGCATTTCAAGTGGCAGAGACCACAAGAGTCCTATAGTTACCACTGCTGGAAAACAATTCCCAGCTAACAAAGACATAAAAAGACCCACCCAAGTAGGAGAAGATCTGCAAAGCTAAGGAACTAGGAGAAGCCATGAAAGAAAATACATTATTAAGGAAGAAAAAATCAAAGTAAAAGCACCAAAGGGGGAAGAAATAAGTCTCCAGGATTAGCACAGAGAAGTACAGATTTAAGAAAGATCCATTATGTGAGTACAGCTTTATAAAAGCTTACAACACCGCGACCTTTAAAAATAGCTTTATTCCTATTGCCACAGTACCACCACAACCTGCATCAAATAAAGTTACAATTCGTCAAGGAGCTGAATGCACTGCCTTTAATGGGATTTCATGGTGCTCAGTAACTTGCAGGATTAGGTCCCTACCACAAAGCATTAAATTGTCTAAGAAAATACACAAGAGGAAATGACAGTAAAACAGCCCTGGAGAGTTACACTGTGCACAGGCTTTTACATATAACTTAACTCTATCAGCTGTTACAATAACAGATACATTCAATATCCCAAGCTGGAATTCTTATGCTGATGTAGGGAAGTGAATGCTTTTGAAAAATGCACTGTCTTCCTTAGCTGTTACATGCTAGATTAGAGTGAACAACCCAGCTTTTTATTATGTGCTTTGGGGTGGGGAGTTACCCTTTTTTTCAGTGACTCATTGCTTGTGAAAGTCATTGATGGCAGCAGTTGGGTTACCTCCTATCCCAAATCATCCCTTATCAATCACCACCTTGCAAAGCCTGCACGTCCAAAGCACTGGTTACTCCAAATTGCTGTGGGGCAATATTGGTAAGCTTGTAGTTACATCCCTTGTTCCTTGGGCCACACTCACATCTAAATGTGTTGTTAAACCTGGGACTATCAGCTTCTTGTGCTGACAGTGAGACAGGCTGTGGGATGACCACACCAGAGCTCCCAAGGTGCTGCCTCTTCCACTGGCAGGATGCAAGCAGGGGAATGGCATGGCCCATGCCCCTGCAGCATCTCTGCATGGAGGCTGCAGCCATGAAGGGGTGGCAGACACTGAGCTGTGCCAGGCAGCGCTGCTGAGCAAACCCAGGATGGATAGGCACAAGGGACTCCATCCCTGAGTGAACAACAGAGGGTCTGAAGATAAGCACCCACGGGCACTGACATTTGACATAACTAGAGGTTTCAGGAGCTTCTTTTGGTGACTAGGGCAACATTTTGCATAATTTTTTGTAAGAAAAGCCCACTGGCACTCCAGGAGCAGGGATATGCCATCAACAACATCTTTATGCTCCCCTTTCTTTCAAGGGTCAGGTTAGAGAGGCAATTTACACAAAAGTAGCATCATGCTTTTTTTTTACCATAGTTTTTCATTGTGTCTTCAGGGCACATGGTAACAATCACAGAGGATGGGACTTATACTCTAAATATTCACTGGAGAAAAAACTAAGTGTGCAATTTGCACAAACCAAGATGAAGAGATGCCAGCACGTAGGGAAATGCCTATAGAGCCATCACTCTGTGGTTGCTGCAAAAGGGTGTGAGGCTCTGGGTGTAGGTATTGCTGATGGCAGAGTGTAAGGGTGACAAGAATATCCCCCTACCCCGAAAAACAAAAATAAAAGAAAAAAGAAAAAAAAACCCAAACCAAAACCAACCAAACCAAAAAAATCTCAAAAAACAACAACAACTTAAAAAAAGAGAGTTGCTTGCAATAGAAAAGACAGTCAATGGCAATAGAAAAAAAGACCCTGCAGGTTACTTCCTGCTGCTGAGTAGCCTGCCCATATTCAAGCAAAGCCCACAGTCCCATTAGTGAGGACTGCGAAGCTGCGTTTGAACTCACCAGCAGTAGGTTGTGCAAACAAGCACAACAGCCTGGAAGCCTTCCCTCTGAGAGTGTTTGTCAGGGCTGACAATCCCTGCTCAAGAGACATGAGACCAGAACTGAAAAGGATGCTTGTAGGTCAGGTTTAAACCTCCAGAGCCTGTGGGTGGGTGAACAAAGAAGGGGTGGGCATGTATGTAAAAATAAGAGACCACAAGACACCTGGTTTCTCAATACTGCTACTAGCCTATTCCTTCCAACACCATTAATAGCATGCCAGACTTCACAGAAACAAAAGCAAGCAGCCAAGCTCTTCCTCCCTCAAACAATAAAATAGAATAGTAAATCAGAGGCAAAGAGTGATTCAATTAGCCCAAGATCTTTTTTGATAAAGATTACTCAAATAAGCCACATACGGAAGCTCTCCACATTTACAACATTTCTGCACCATTATTTGTAATAACATGACACCTCACTTTCCAGAAGGTGCCACACTGGATACTAATAGCACACTTATTATTAGATTTTCTGCATGGTTACATAAGCCTGCAAAAGAGGAAAATGTAAATGATTCAAGAAGATATTCTTCTTGTGGTTCTCATGAAGTCTTTAGTATCTGAAGATTGAAGACGATCCCTCCTGGCAAGAAACAATCAATTTTTATGCTTCATTAAAAGAGTTCTTTTAGTACTTTTAACAAAATGCTCAAAGGCAAGTCAAGCAAAGAGTATTTTTTTTTTAAATCTAAACATTCTGTGCTAAATTTTACTCTCAGATCTTCCGAACTATTTTTTTTAAATTAAAATGAAGCTGTGCATGCAACTTTGTGTTTATTTATTCCTTGCCATCTAACTATGATCTGAGGACATTCTACCCTGTCTAAACCCAAATGCACAAGTGGGCATGAATTTCAAAAAGGGACATAATAAGGACAAAAAGCAAGGGAGGTATGAACTCCCTCTGGAAACACAGAAGCAAGAAGACTTTCACCATAATACAAGGTAATAAGTCAATGTCAGCCCAACAGAATAACTTACTCATGTCACCACACTGGCAGTAGGTGCTCCAGAACCTGTCCACCTGCATGACCAAGAGCACTTCTGCTCTGTTTTTCAGGAATGCACAGGCAATAGCAGTGATCTCTTAGGTGCATGATGGCTTGTACAATCCCCAGGGGATCTTTTCCCCAAAATCAGCATCATCCCCAAAGTCCATCTCTGCACTCACTGGCTCTAAGCCTGCTGGTCTCCCTCTGGAAATACTGTCTTACACAACACACACCCAAAGGAATGGTGGGCTAAGCCATGCTATTAACCAAATTTATCTGTTATGACTTTACAGCTCCTTCAGTCATATCACAACACCACACACGGCATCCTACAATGCAGCAGATGCAGGAAGGGTTTACTACACACTATAGCATCTGTCCTTACCTATCCATGAGCAGAATGCTAACTGAAGTGTCATGTTGTCTCATACTTCACTGCTGTGCAAATGGCACATAAATGCTGCTGTCACTGGTGCATAGGGTTTGCTTGCAGATAAGTGCAATAAATCTAACACAAGTTCACAGGGCTGCCTGACAAGTAGCTGCAAGCAGGAGTCACTGTTCTTCTCTGTTTAAACATAAATGGTCTCTAGTAAACTTAATTTTGGAGGACTCAGCGCTGTTGCCTTAATGCATATGGAACAGTCCCAGCCTGAGGCAAGCCTCTGGCAGGAGCAGGGAATGAGGTGGACATCACCGAGACAGCAGAAGGTTTTGCCACTGCACTGCCAGATCCAACACCTCTCTAGATGGTGAAGACAGCCTGACAGCTAGCTCACCTTGTTTCTGGCAAACATGGTACTCCCACAGCTCATATGCAAAGACATACAGTGCCTTCTGAGACACTCATTGAATTGCCCATGAGAGGACATTGTAGGGTACTGTATTACCGTACCTTCATCTACTGAAAAAACCCAGGAATTAGGAGGAAAAAAAAATCAAGTACTGAGAAATTACTATGCCTTTACAGACAGAGTAAACTGCAACAAGGGTACTTTAGATTCTGCATCCAGGTCATGGTACAGGAGGCCAAATTCAACCTGGTTTCTTTACCTAAACTACAGCTGGTAGTAGCCATGTTCTGTCTGTACACCCCTGGTAAGATGACTCTGATAAGCAAGCCAGGATGCCAAAGGGTGCTTGTAAGAAGCAACCATTACATTCTGGAGAAGCAAAACCATGACCAGAACCTGGGGGCTCTACCCTGTGATCTCTGCTTGCAAGAAACAAAATGATTTTGTGTACTTACGGTCCTCAAATTCCCTGATGAATTTTCATAACTCTGTGAATTTAGCATTTTAACAAAGACCTTTTCTGTTTTGCAGTACCCCATGAAGGGCCTACAGGTAGCTTTAAACAAACATCAGAGTACATCTGCGTCCCTGCTCAGTTCATTGCCAAAGATGTACTTTGTGTGACCATCTATTACTTAAGTTAGGCTTCTAAATCCATTTTTAGGAACCTGAAAAAATACTTGATTTTCAGATGTGCCAGGCAGCTGCATCTCCTTGTTACTCATAGAGAGAATGAAGTGGTTCAGCACCTTTTGAGTACTGGACCAGCTTTATTTTGGTCCCTAACTTCAATCACCCCTAGAACAGCAGAGTCAAGTGAGATTCGAGTCCTTTTCAGCGTCACGCTTTTTATACAAGCAAGTGATAAAGCTGCCTGTATTAGCGAACACAAAACCCAGCAGCTACTTGGAGCCACTTGTACCAGCGACATCCCACATTTAAGTAATTCCATTCAAGTGTAAATGAGGTGCATTGCAATTTCAGGATTATTTACTACATTTGTTTAGTACAATCACTTTGCAGGATGCCTTAAAGCGCTTTATTTGCAGAGCTGCAAAAATTGCCCCTAGGAATACGGATACAAGGTGTCGCATTTTATTTTTTTGGAAACACTGAAAAATCTGAATAGAACAAAAAAAAAAAAATCCGCAGAAACACATGTTTGGAAACCTGGAAGAATGGTATAATATTCTTTTGAAAATGCAGCTCTCAAACCAGAAGGAAAAATGCTTGCTTGTCCCTCATGCAGGTGGAAGCTACCTGTACTTATGGAGGTATAGAAAGCAAAACAAGATAAAAAAAGAGGACTAATCTGTAATGTCTTTACTAACTTAATATACCAAGATTGAATTTGTAAGCAGATTATTATATTAATTATTTACAGTCTTGCCTTAAGAGGATGTAGATTTTTGTGTGTGTCTGCACATTCGGATTTTTTTTTATACATTTATAACTGCTGATGTGAAGAGTTTTGTTCTTTGCCTCAGAAGAAATGATCTGTTCTGCCTTCATTTACACTGATCTAACTCTAAAATCCAACAGTTACATTGCTGTAAAATTACTATTATCAAGGGGAAGAACATTCTAAAATTATCCCTTCAGCAGAGAGCACGAAGCCTGAAACTCTCAGTGCTTTCAACACCATTTTATCGGGACTGTGATCTCGGCACGGCTGGTAATGCAGGCAGCCGAAGCCATGAAAGGGAGCTTTGTGCCCAGCTACACACCAGGCCATGTAAGACTTCCAGCTTTTTGACTGGCCAACGGGGATGTTGCTCTTAGTAACACAGCAAGATTGATTAGGTTCAATAAAAAAAGGGCGTTTGGAAAGACGGCAGTGAAATAAAGTTCCTTCTCTATGAAAGCTGTTACAGTGCGTGCAAGCAAAAATTTGCCGAGTAGTCAAAAAAAGGCAAAACGCTCAAATAATTCAGATGCTCAGCTAGTAAGGAGATTCAGAGATTTGTTTATAATGGGAGAAATATCAGTCCTGTCTGATTCAGAAGAATGCAGCATGATATCTCTGGTGGAGCACGCACAAACCTACAAGTGTATCTCCAGCATATCATCCCCTGAAGGAACACCCAACTACTCTCACTGTAATTGTGACGTTTGCCTTCAAGACCTTATTCTGACTTCTGCCAGTACTTTGCTCCCATGCGTGTAGGCTGGCCAGCTGAAAGAGATCTTCCCTGGAGACTTGCCCTCCTTCAGAAGGCTCCAGCAGGCACATCCCAGACAGGATGCCAGGAAGCAGAAATGATTGAAATGAACCAGCCTCCTCTCTGATCATCCATGCCCCATTTCTTCCCCTTCGGGACTGTTTCAGGAGATCTAGGCTTAGAAAACAGCTTTTTCCTAGGAAGACAAGGGTAGAGGGGGCAGTCCTGTTGGCCAGCTGAAAACCACAAAGGCAGCTCCTTCACAGGGTGCTCCCAGGGCAGAAGGAACAGATTAGGACCAACATTTCTGTTGTATGCTGCATGAATCCTGCATACTCAACAACATTCTGTGGACTTTCCTATCACAGACCCCTGAACCAGGTGATATGTACCTGGATCCACAGACAACTGTAAAATTTACCCTGATGTATTGCACTGTAGTAAAAATTTCACCAACAAATGTACTAGTTGAAAAAGGGTCTAAACCTATCAGCTAATCTTTTCCCAAGATGATTAAGAATGAATAACTCAGCACTGAAGTTTTACTCATCTGTCAAAAAGTATGATTGCCTAAAGTATGGGCAGGTGATGAGCACTGCTCACCACAATTGCCACAACAGGGCTTCCTAACTCCAAACAAGTAGACATCCCCCTGCTACCTCCACTCTGCTTCTCCATGCAAAGGCCAAGCATGGCACAGTCCTTCTTTTCTCCTGGCTCTTGCCAGCCTTTCAAACCAGTCAGGCAGCTGTCTGCTATGGGTAGCAAGCAGAAAGATGTGAGATGGTGATGATTCAGTGCTCACAGTGCTCTCCTGGCCCACGGGATGGCTTTTAAATGACCTCCTTCCACATTTCATTGTTCCGTGACATCTTCATGGGGTTCAAGTTAGATTTTGGCCTGGGTAACCCTCTTTTTCCCTTGGACTTTTGCCCTTCCTCTATAGTCCTCACCCACATGCCTGTTTCTTAGCATTTATATAGCTACCCATGAAGAGATACTGAAATTGTATACACAAAGAAATGCAGATTGGACCAGCTTTGCTGCAAATCCCTGCAGAGACAAGCCCAGATAGTCTCTCCCTGTGCTACAAAGTTTGCAGAGCTGCTTGAAATATCTCTTCTCTTCAGAACACAGATTGGCTCGTCGAGGTGGTATATACACATTACTCTGTATACTCTGTATGTGTGAACATATGTTTGATAGCTAGATCACTCTATTCCAATACATAAAACCGCGTATACACTTGTTCTTTTAAAACCTCGCTGCTGCTGACTTTCGTAGAGGTTCCCTCCAGGAATCTCACTCCTCTCTGCCCTGCTCGCCCCCGGGAAGGTTTTCTTCCAGCCATCAGCAGGACTTTCAGGCTGGCTCCAGAGCAGAGCAACGATGCTGCGAGCATCAGCCAGAGGGGGCTGCGAGAGTGTGTTGTGAGATGCAACAGCCTTGAAGAGCTGAGGCTGCCGACTGTGCTAGAGGCTTTTCTCGCTTGCGTAAACCATTTCTTGAAATAATAATGCCTAAAATAGTGCAGCAAGTCTTCAGGTTCCTTGCTTTTTATGCATGCAGAATTAGGCAGCCAGGATTGGAGATGTACATCTGCATGCTGCCTGGCTATTAGGGCTGGATACCTGAGTGTAAAACTGTGTGCAAAAGCAGTCGGATCCTGCTGCCACCAAACTCATGGAGATGGTGCTGGGTGTTCCATCCCCAAGCAGTTTGTTAGCAGGGTCTCTGTGGTTTCTTACACAGATAGATGCTAATGGTAAAGAAAGGGGCCAGACTTCTTGGGATAATGCACTTGATGGTGATCAAAAATGTTTCCATGGAGCTTTACAGCAAAACAAAAATTGCTGCCCTTTATCTGATGTGCACACATTTCATACTTGCAATATGTCTAAAGTGATTTTATGACTAAATCCTGGGAAAAATGCAAAGAATGCTTGGCTAGAAGCATTCTTTTCCAGTAAAAACACAACATGGCTTATTAAATGCGGCACTTAGAGAAGGCTATTCAACATGAAGTGCATTTTTTTTAGCTCAAGACCGAAAACATGTGTTCAGATATACGTTTTCTTTGGCTTCAGGCACCAATTTGACTGACTACATTAGAGGGGTCTCCAAACCCTTTTAGTGTACACTAGCTTCAGTACAAACGAAGTGCTATTCTATTAAACATGCCACGGTAGTGCAGCTGAAGGCAAGGTTAAAACCTCCTGACTTTTTCAGAATATATTAAGCAGAAATAATGGAAACAAAAAGCTCCATTAGGTACCTCGTTAAGATTTTTGTAGTTGCTGATCAGCAACCTTGTTATGGCAACACTTTTCAAAGTCACTGCAAGAAATGTTAATTGTGGCAATGGCGGGTGGGGACAGTGCACAATGAACTGCGGGAGCAGTACTATTAGTGTTACCGTGAGAACAAATTATGCCATTTCCATTCTATCTTTGCATTCTGGTGGGTGTAGGGTGATGTGACTCTGAGTGATGTCAGATTACCCAGCCTACATTTTTCTTGGAAAGAAGCTCCTTCCTCCACTTCTCTAGCAGGAGGGCTTGTAAATACTGCGCTTAGGAAATCGCAGCTTCATCGGACTCTGAAACGATCCCCGGGCTATCTGGAATTTTTTTAGTTGGAACACAGGAAGGTGTACGCTGACTGAATACCTGGGAATACCAGAACATGCTCACCAGGCCTTGGGACATGGTGAGAACTGATAGCAAGGGGTAGTTTTCTGCACTAATCCCCAGGAAACAGGACTTCACTCTCCCCAGTGTGGGCTGAAATCCAGACGATCTCAACCACATTTGTAAGCAGGTCACAATGTCACTCCTCTTCTCTCCTATTAAAAAACTAATTGTAAAAGCTTTTGTCTCTAATCTGCAGCTAACAAACCGGCAACTCTGCACAAAGGGGAAGAGTGCAACTCAGTCCAACACGCCTGAAGGGTTCTCAATCTCTACAGCGTGCAACTACAACACATGCAACTGCCTGGAATACAGCCGGGCAGGAAATGCAATCAAACGCTGGCTTTTGCTTTGAAACAGATGTGGATTGGCACACCTGTGCTGCCCCTCCCTGGCCCAGCATCCCTGGAAGGCCGTGCAGCAGAAGATGCCCAGGGACACACAGGGCCTCTCACCCGGCCCAGGCTCAACCCGCGCTGGGGCAGCGCGCACACCGCTCCGGGCGGCTCCGCTAAACGCAGCAAGAGCGAGCAAATTTCCTCCCTCCCTGCTCCAACACATGCACAGAGGCTACAGGACAGGCGGCCAAACCATGAGGATTACTCAGTTTACATTCGAGCCAAAGATAAATGATTTTAAACTGCAGCCAGGGGTAAGACATGCTCCCTCCTTCTCAATCCTGAGGCACGTTTCCCAATCACGTGCGTAGGTCATGCTGGCGCTGCCTTTGTTCAGCCAGGTGATTTTTTTGATTTTTCCTATCAGGGGCTGTGGACTGTGCTCCTGTGAGAGAATAGATTGGGACAGATTGCTCTTTTTTGTCGTGCTGCCAGAGGTGCTGGTCTGGGTCAGTCTGTCACAATATACCTAAAGCCTGAGTTTTTACTCACTTTGGGAGCACATATGAGGGTGGGTATGCTCCTTGCCCTCCCCTTTCTATACTGGAAAGCAGCTCCAGTAACTCTCAAACCAGAAAAAACCCCCTGGAAACAGACCCAGAATCAAGCCCAGAATGAAACAGACATCAAACTCTGCTGATTCCTGCTGTTGCTGAACTCAGGCAGACTGAGCTGGGATGAACTACACACATCATCTCCTTTTCTGTGAAAATCACTTGCACAACACTACTCTCCCCTTCATACTGCACCAAACAAACTCCTAGTGATACTAAAAGGGGAGATTTGCTGATGCCACAGCTATGAGATTGTACCCACATTAATCATTTCACCTCCAGCTTTTTAAATGCTTGAAAAAGTCCCTTCTCATAATGGAAAAAAACCCTCTCATATGTTCAGAAGCATTTGTTTATTTTCTGAAGTAAACACAGGAATTGAATTATTATTTTTCCTACAGAAAAATATGATGCAAGGTTTTTTCACTTTTTTTACTGGGTTAAGACAAAAAGAAAAATGCAAGAAAAAACACAGCTGAAATCCACAAATTTGAAACTTTCTATTTTAACATCTTTTTGTGCACTGAAGCTTTACAAATTAACTCTGAAACTTGCTAAGAAAGAATAAAAACAAAAAGTAATTCTCAGGGTTGATGGTACTTAGCACACGCATACACTCTTACAGATGAACACATGCAGACTTTTCTATTAGAAAAGTCATTCATATGGGAAAGAAAGAAGTACCTGTCCCCAGGTGTGCACAGAAGTCCCAATTACACTACTGAAAGGTGGAAGGATGGAGAGCTGAAGGAGTCTTCAGTACACACCTGTGTCAGGAGACATCAAAGAACTCCTCAGCTCATCTCCCAAATGTGAGTACTCAAATGTGACGAAAGTAAAAGTAACATCACACTGAGCCGAATCTGCTGGTAATAACACATGTGTTAATATGTGCACATGTATCAGGCAAAGACTGTTTCTCATACACTGAGATGTATTTGTATTCATCTTGAGGCTGGTGTGCGGGGTTCTCCCTCTGCTGCACAATTCTACCCTTCATGATCATCCCTCGGCTCCTTCTGTTTCTGCCTCACTCTCCTGTAACCTTTCAGTGCCTGTCTTTACTGCTGAGATACACTTACCACTGAGCCATTTATATCTCATCCAAGATGCTAGTCTCACACTTGGCACACCTGATGAGCCCTAAAGGGAGCTGCTGCCATGTGAGGCTGATTTGCTCTACACTTAGTGCCACCTCATCCGTAGCAGTGTCCCATTTACCTTGACAATTACAAGCCAGACCCACTGATGCGCCGCCTGCAAATGTCAGGACGAGCTCTGAGCTGTGTGTTGCTCACTTCCTCTGCCTCTAAGATCTGCAAGGGAATCTCTGAATATTTTGCTGACCTGCCGAAATTTTTCTGGTGCTTCTTAATTTTTGTGTGCTTAAACTAGATCTATGAACAAATCCCTTGCACACTGTGTTTTGTTAGCAAAGCATAAGCAAATTTTCTCCAAGCATCTCTCTCGCTCCTTTATTGTTATCTATTTTAGGTAACTTTCAGCTGAGAAGAATGTCAGACTGACTGCTCTGGAGACCAAGGTATTTCAGACAAAGGAGACAAGCACAACTCCCTTTCTCTATGAGGAGTTAAAGGTGAGCTCTCTATCCTCTTCAAAACTGTATCTTCTTTCAGGCTGTTTTAATTGCTGAAAAATCCCTGTTCACCAAACTGATGTACTGCTGGGCAGGTACAAGACCCAACCTGTCCACACAAATCTCTTTGCAGGGCAGGACAAATCCCCCTAGATCAAGCAGGATGAGTTACACTGGTAAAGGTGTTGCTCTCTACTTCCACACAGTCTCATACCTCCTTAGACAATGAACAGAGGCAGTCCTAGACGATGTAGAAAGGCTTCACAGAGAGACACAGGGAGCCAGAAAATACAAACTCCTCTGCTGCTGCCCAGGGCCAGGTGGAGCCTTCCTAGCAGTCAGTCCAAGCAGACACACCAGCAAAACGTCCCTGGCTGAATTGTGCCCACGCAGCCAAGACAGCTGGTAAGAGTGAACATCTCACTTTTCACTCCCCCTCTGGGGGAGGACAAGACTCTCTGTTTAGCCCTTGAAGGGAAAAAATTCAGGATCTTAGCCTTCCAGTTCTGCTGTCAGCAATGCTGAAATCATCTAATTCCATAGGAAGAAGAAAGTGGCACTAGAGGAGCAAGAAGAGCAGCAGTAACAGGTAGGTACTACCCCACAACCATTCAAAACACTCTTTCCAGTTAAATATTTCTCCGCCAGAGAAATTAGTTTCACTGAGCAAACAAAAGTCTTGTCATACCCTAAAAAATTCGCTCATTCAGAGGCAAATGGGTTGGCTTCTGAAGACATGAGCCACAGAGACGGCTGCTGAGGAAGGCAGCAGTGCAGTTGAGTCATTGGGTCAAAATTAGTTCACCAAAGGATGGGCAAGGCAGGCATTTTATAGAATATTCTGTTGGGGTTTAACTTCAGCTGGCAACTAAGCGTCAGAGCTGCTTGCTCTCTTTCCTCCAGTAGGATAGGGGAGGAAACTGGAAGGATAAAAGTGAGAAATCTTGTGGGTTGAGATAAAGACAGCTTCACAGGTAAAGCAGAAGCCATACACACCAGCCAAATGAAACAAAGAATTCATTCACCACTTCCCATCAGCAAGCTATGTGTTCAGCCAGGAAAGCAGAGCTCCATCATATGTAACAGTGACTTGGAAAGACAAATGCCCTCACTCTGAACATCCCTCCTTTCCTGCTTTTTCCCCCAGCTTTATATGCTGAGTCTGATGCCATAAGGTCTGGAATATCCCCTGGGTCTGCTGGGGTCGGCTGTCCTGGCTGTGTCACCTCTCAGCTCCTTGTGCACCCCCACCCCACTCTCTGGTGGAGTGGTGTGAGGAGCAGAAAAGGCCCTGACAGTGCAAGCCCTGGTCAGGAGCAATGAAAACATCCCTGTGTTACCATCCCTGTGTGCAGCACAAATCCAAAACACAGCTCCCTGTGAGCCTCTGTGAAGAAATTTAACTCTATCCCAGCCAAAACCAGCACAATTCTTCTGAGATCTAACTGTAATGACAGACAGGACCATTTAGAAAATATCTCAGAATCTGAGTCCAGCAGGTCTGCTTACAGAAAAGCTCAAAGATAATACAGAGAGGACCATACTTTCTGTTAAATTCTACAGGACTTAGCAGAAACACAGCTCCTATTTCTATCATTCTTTACCACTGTTGAGATTCAGCTGGTTCTTGATTGTAAAATTAAATTTAAAAACAAATAAAAGGGAAAGAATGCCTCACAAATATGGCAAAAAAATCACTACTTTCCTTGCAGATCTCAAGCATGGCCTTTAATTCAAAAGGTTCACAACCATTTTGAACCATCTTTGTTTTCTACAAGCATACATTTAGGAAGATACAATGCTGTCTGAGAGATGACCCCAACTGCTCCTTTGAAACAGGCTTACAAACAATGAAAACAACAAAAGCACATTAGCAAGCAGAAGCATCGTTCATTATTTGTAGGCATTACTCAAGTGTTGACAAACGCTGATAAAAAAATGAGTAAATCATGCAACCAAAGCCCAGTGTATTACTAAGTGACAAAATAAACCTTGAAAACCTTGATCTGCAGGCAAACCCTATTTTTGGGTTGCTGAAAGCAGGCAGCCAGCCAGCAGCAGAAGATGATGTGCACAATGACCAACTGCTACAGTGCTTCGTCACCATCACACAAATTGATTAAATATAGTCTGAATCAGTCATTTAATATAAGAGAAATAATGCCATTAAAATAAAATATGGTTTTCAGGATCAATATTTCCTGCTAAGGAAATAAAGGTTTTGACAACACTTTGATATATATTTCTGCCTTGCACCCCATCTGTGTTCTGGTAGTTCACTGGCAACAGGAAATCATTAACCTTGCTTTTCTGAGACTTGGAAAAGTACAAAAGCCAGCTGTAGCATCTCAACCTGTCTGAAGCCACACAAATCCTCTTCCTCACTTGGGGAACTCTTGGAAAGAGGAAACACAGCACTGAAACACCAGGCAGCTGCAGATGCAGGATGCTGACAGCCTGGTCCTCAAACTGTAGCACAGCCCTGCATTGGGAGCACCATGCAGGAATGTGTGCCCGCTCTCTGACCTTCTCCTTAGGAAGCATCTGAGAATGCAGTTGGTGCAAGCTTCAGGTGAACAGCCATCTCAGCCACAGACCTTCCTCTCCCTAAAACTTCGTAGCACAGACTTGAGCTGAAGGAAATGAAAGGTTTTTCTCCTTAGATTCTCCATGGATTGGCAAAGAGAATAAAGAATCAGCAACCCAAAATCCCACAGCAGCCTGGATAGGGGGAGATAAACATTTTCATGTCATTCTTTTAAAGACAACCTAATGGCAAGTAAAAGCTGTGAAGGATATTGTGCTGCAAACATAAGTGACAGGAAAAAAAACCACTAGGCTTATTAATAAAAAAATAAAGTCCCTGGTTTTCATCATACATATTGCAGCTTTCTAGCCATGCACTGGAAAACTACCTTCATGGCCAAAAAAACAAGGGACATAACTATGGAGACCAAGTCCCTACTTGAAAAGTGGAATTTAAGAACTTATGACTTGCTTGGATACAGCAGAAAAGTGAATGAGTAAAACAGGCCTGTTCTGCTCAGTCATTCTCACTTGTAATGGCTGTGTGCAGCTTGCCAACAGCTCTTCCTCAGCCCAGAGAACAGCCTGATGAGCCCGTTCCAAGTGCAGTATAAAAAAGTTTATCACTAGGTAGTTTTACAGGAAGGCAACTTCTGCTCTCTTTCATTCGTTTTTTTGGGGGTTTTGTACAACAAGCAGAAACAGTTGCAGGGCAGGAAGCTGAACAGAGACGGATTTTTGTGTTTCCGCAAGGAAATCCCTATTCAAATATATGCTAAAATACAGTGCTCTTAGAAATCCCCGCGTGATTTCCAGAAGTTGTCAGTGTTGGCACCGCCCACAGACAGCACAGAGAGGAGGGAAAGATGCCTCAAAGGTCATGTTCAGACCCCTGCCCAATGCAGGACCTCTCCTGTGCCTCAGTGGAGATCAAATGATTTGAGTGACTTGGCTTCCACCCTTCCCACCAGGGACTATTTCACAGTCCAACTGATCTTACTGAATGGAAGTGTTTCTGGATTTCAGCCTACATTTTCTGCACTAAAATTTATCCCACTACTCCGTCATAGGACCACCCAAAACAGTTTTTCAAATTCAGATATTTATAACCCCTAAGGTGCAGCAGTGCTCCTGATCCTTCACCCTCTTTGTCTCTCACTCAGACAAACCGTATTTATTTAATTCTTAATCTTTCTTCTCTCTAGTCCATTAATCACTTTTGTTGAAGCTGTCTGAATTCCCTGTGACTTGCCAAAGTCTTTCTGGTAATGAAAGACACACACACATATGAATTTTGTATCTCCTAAAGTGCTTCCTGATAAAAGACATGGAACTAATATGCATGCACACAGAAAGACACCAGACATTTTCCAAATTCATTCTTTTCATAGAAAGAGCTTAACTTCTTACAGGCAGGAAGCAAAAGGCATTTGTCTTTTTAAGTCCCCTTACAGAAGTGGAAAAGTCACACACTGTACTTTTTCTTCAGATAAGAAACTGCCTGACTCCCAACTGCTTTCCACAATTGCTCATTCCACCTTGCAAAAGCCACATATTTATTGATGCCTACCTCTTCCAATTCTTTAAGGAATCTCACATTAAAACTTTATGTTCTGGTTCTCAGAAATCATTTGTCTCACCTTCAGGAACAGTTCAGTGACAGCTGCTGAACAGCAGCCTCCACCCATCCCTCTCTCTCTCCTTTGCCTACTTTTTGCTAAAAAAAAAAAAAATGGTCAGGGAGACAGGTCACAGACATGAATAGAGAAATCCAATTCAGCATTCCCTTTCCTTAGATTTTTAGAACTTCAAGGCACTGATGAACAACACAACAATGAAGAGAAGACATAATTTCCTTCTGCTGCCACCCTGATGAGGAAGCATACCTGTGCTCCACCAGATATCCTGGGCTGATTTTGGGCAAGTATATCACTGACCTCTGTGCATCTGCTACTTTCTCCCAAAATGGATTTTTATATAGAACATTTTAAAGCATTTAACCCTGAATACTTTACAGGCTATCCAGTAACTACCAACCATTGCAGAAGGTTAAGTTTTTAGCTATAGTTTTGGGGAAATATAAAATAAAGAACTTGATTTTTCTTCAGATGTGATTTCATGTGATATTAAGTTCTACTTAATTGCAGCAAGAAGAGGAGAAAATGGGTAAAAGAGTGCATATGACATTCAAATGCACTTTAAAATGATCATTCATTGACTACAAGGCAGAGAAGAGGGAGAGGAGTCTTTGCAGATTGATGCCACTTACCTGCAGGCAAGTTCTTTCCTCTAGTAAGACAATTAGAGTGAGTATCTAGCATTAGAAGTCATTTTATTTTGTGCATTTGCCTGGGGCATTTTTATAACAGAGAGTTGCAAAACAAAAGCCAAAAACCCAAACGTGCTCAAATAGCCACTGAAAACCTGTTTCCCTTTTTTAGTCTGTTTGTAGGCTTACACTATCCAATACACATTAAGACACACAAAACTCTGCTCTACTCACTTGTTTCATACCAACAAAACATGTACATGCAAATATCCTGCGCATAAAGAGAAACTTTTAAAGTCATTATGACATTATTTGTACCCTGAAGCAAGTCATAATTTGTATGCACCCTGCCAAGTACTTTCTGTCAAAGCTAAAGTAATTATTGAGAAGTATGAAAGCAGGTGTCACTTCTGGCAAGTTGTAAGATGGCTTCATATTCTCAGTTGCAATGGGATAAAATGATCCCTAAAAAGAGCATAGCAGGCTATTACTTTACATCCAGTATATATGTGAAACAACAGTTGCTGCCTGTACTATTTTTTTTTTCTTGTCTTTGGTATTTTAATTAAAGATTCGAGCTCCTAAAAGACAAAACCTAAAAATATGTGCAAAATCAATCCCATTTTGCATAATTTCTATTTAGTTTCATAACCAACTGTCAAGCCATCTGACCCTCATTTGCATGTGCTACAAGGCAGGCAGCCGAGCTCGCTTCCACGGCAGCGAGACACAGACTTTGTCCCCGCTCACTCCCACGTACCAACCTCCGGCTTCTCGCATCGCTCTCTGCTCCAGCACTTCAGGACACAGGGGACAGCGATTGTTAGGATTACAGGGCCAAAACCTTTCCTACTTGGGTGCCTAGATTTAACTGCCTGACTCCATCTTTAGGCATCTGAATGGGCTGCCAGCGTTTCAAACACAAGCCCAGCATCTCCTACTTGTTTCTGTCAAACTTGCCAGAAAGAACATCTGCCTTTAATTAATTTTGAGAGCTGCAGGTATGCAGGACCTTTGAAAGCCATCCCGCTTGCTTCAGTCCCTAAACATAAATCCAGGTGCCTACCTCTAGGCACTCCACTTTTAAAATGCTGAAAAAGAAAAAAACTAGTCTTATTAAATAAATAATATAAAAAACCCCACATGCAGATAATCTCAAGGCCTTTGGAGTCTTATTCCATACTTGACACATGATGTGATATAAAAGAAAGTACATTTGATTTTGTCAGAGTAGCACTTGATGCTGTAACTGGAGTATGTACATTGCTAGTAATTAACAAAATAATAGTAAGGAAAAACATTCTGGGAAATTTTCTTCAAAAGCTGCTCTTCTTCCTCAGATAAGCAACCAAGCAAACCAACCCCTCAAAGTAGTTGTATTTATGCTAACAGTTTAGGGAAATTGCAAATTTACTAGTGTAATTATTATGCAAGTTTATTTTATTTTTCTTTCATTCAGCCAGACACCCACATTCTTGACAGTGTAGAACTTGAAAAGATTTCTTTTTTATTTAAAAACTGCAAACAGAAGAAAAATACAGGCTACCACCTGCCTCTGCAAATCTTTCACATGTGCATTTGTGCGTCTGAGCACGAAGCAACTGACTATCCTGTTAAGAATAATATTTAAACATGGCAGCAATATTCCACCCTACAACAGGGCACTGACTCAAAAGGCAACATGACAACACACGTCTGCATGCACATAAAATGCTGTTCTCCATCAGGGACCAGGAATGCTTTGCTGTAAGAGATGTTCTCCCTGAGGCTGATCAGAGGAGTTCCTGGCTCCAGCACAGAGTGCTGTTGGACTCGGGGAAGAGACTCACTGCTCTGGGGCTGTCCTATTTCTATTCAGGACATGTCAGGTAAGGTGTACGCATGTGTGGGCCTTCCTTATGAGCATGCAGAATCACATCTTTGCTTTGGATTAGAAAAAAAATGGCACAAACCAGGTCTACAATACAAACACACCATGCAATTAGTCCGTACCTGTGAGGGGGAAAGGCGCGTACTGCCACACCTGAATCCACGCTTTCAGACACTGCACTATCCTGAACTGAGCCGCTAAAGGCACAAAATCCTCAGAACAAATTTTAAAAAATCATCATGATTACTCTTGTTAGTATTTTATTTTCTAAAAGAAAAAGCCTCAGATTCCAAGCAGGTTCAATCTCTAGGTGGGAAGGGAAAGGGGAAGGAAATATGCCTGGGGAAATACATTCATGGAAGTTCTACATGAGTCTCATGCAACTACAAGGGATAGGACAGTACTCCACAAAGGTTTTTTTTCTGCCAGGACCAGGATGACATTTGGCTCAGCCCGGCCTCCAGCATCCTGAAGAAGCTGCAATTTGCTGTTATCATTGCTGTCATTTCAAAACTTCTCCCACAGGGACCTCATGGGCAACCACCTCTGCCAGAGCACATTCCCAGAGCTGGTGCTGCCCCAGGTCTCAGTGTGCAAGCTCTCCACAGCTGGGATGGCACTGGAGGATTTATCCCATCGATGTGCAGTTTGCAAACACTCTTCCCAACTCATAGGCAAAAGCATGCAGGCAATCACCACATCCTCCTCACCCACAGGCTGCAGCCAAGCTCGCGTTGTGGCCACGCCATGGCAGGCTAATCCCCACACCTGCTCCAGGGGCTCGCTGAAAATGAGTTTTTAATCTTTGCAAACTGGCAGCTGTTCCCCCCAGCCATCAACAGCAGCCACATCTTGCTGCCACCCGCATCAAGGCAGGGGAGGGACGCCACAACTGCTGCCCGGGCACTGCCACTGGGCGCAGCCACAGAGAAGCCTGAGCTGGGGAAGCAGCCAAAGCCCTCGAGCTCCAGCAGCACACCAAGGAGAGGCTCCTTCTGTGCCTCCTCCTGCATGCAGGACTGGGAGCTGCGTACAAAGGGGATCTACCATGCTGCCTCTGCACTCTGCAATAGGATCTGCCTTGCACTCCCACCCTGCCCTTCCCAGACCTGCCAGAAGCATAAAGGGGCTACAAGGGTGGTGTAGGGGTAAGAGAGTCCGGTCTTCCTCTGATACAACGAGCAGCTGCTTGACATGATGCAAGGGGGAGATTTGTGCATGGGATGACGTCTGCCCAAGTGAGGAGGGGAGAATCCATCTCACCACCAGGGATGTCTCCTTCCATTGCTTCAGTCTGGACCTACAGCTATAGCTGTTCTGCTTTGTGGGGATAGCAGTACAGCACAACTAGATACTTTGCAAACTTATCACATAAGATCTCTATGGGCATGCACACGTGTCAGACAAAGGGCTGTAGGTGACCCACCTTGCTCAGGAAGAGGCAGCCGAGATGCTGGCCTCTGAGTGCTCTGCCCTGGCTCATCTCTACCACTGAGAGCCAGCTCACTACTCCTCACAGTGCTCGTTACAGCTCTGCAGCCTTCAGACCAGCTCTGTCCAGAGAGACCAGCCAAGGGGCTGGCAGTGCCAACATGGGTGAATTTCAAGAAGAAAGCTGCACTTTGGATTCACATAGGAAGGCAGGAGAGCAGCCACCCTGCTCCTCCCATGGCTCATCCAGGCTTCGGGAGCTGGCCTGAAATAACAACACTACTAATTTTTCTTTGACATCCCCAAATGGAGGAAACAGGAAGAGCAGTCAAGCAATAGGAAGAACAAGAGAAGGCCATCACATATTTATTTGTCATGAATTATGCTTAGGAGAGCAATAGGCCCAACAAGCTATCACTCATCAAAGCAGGTTTTTGCTGTGTGTCAGAGCACTGCACTACACGAAGCATTAACTGGAAGGAGAGAGTTCTCTGCTGCTCCTCTCTTTCAACCTCTCTCCAATGTCATAATTCTTCTCACTTTGTCTCTTAAGACTGTCTCTTGAAAAGAGAAATATTTTTTTTACTGCACAGGACACGATGATACTCTAGGACTTAACAGGAAAATCCCTACCCAACACAAATGTGCATCTGGTAAGAAATTTCTCTGCTAAACTTTGGATGAAGCACACATAATCAAACGTGTGCACACTTCCTCAGTTCCTTGTCAGAGAGAAAACACACTGGCAGTGGGATGTGCTAATGCAAACCATGTGCTCTGGGTCCTGGCAGCACAGGCTCAGAGCTGCAGCTCCTGGTGCCGGCCTCTGAAGACCTGTAATTCTGCTAGGAAGGCAGCAGGACTCTGAAAAAGTCTTGCACATTTTTCCTGAATGGTTTCCTTGATGAGAAACCTGCACACATAATGAGACCAACAAATGCTTCCAAAAGTGTCCCACCCATGGGCTGTGCCTGGGAAGATGTGTTGCTCCTGTGAGATCAGGCTGATGGTGACAGCCCAGATACACAGGGCTGGGCTCTGTCATTCAAAGTGAGGGGACAGCACTTACTCTAAGGTGAGTGTTCTCCAGCAAGGTTTGGGATGGAAACAGAGCTGCATTTTGTAGGTGGAAAGGCACTAACACTTTCAGAAGACGCGTTGATATCTGCAACTGAAATAAACCCAGCCAGTGAAGCTGATTTGAAAGCCTTGACACCTAAAGCACAGACACCTAACTGTGCTCTTCTGGGTGCTTCTGTTGCTGCCCTGGCTTCTCACACCACAGGCTTGTGTCACACAGCCCTGCAACCAAAACACGTGTGTTTTGTGCTGCAGTATCCTGTCACACAGGGACAGCCGTGAGAAACGCTCTGCTAGAGGGAGACTGAGCAGCATCACCTTTCTTCCTTCTAGTGTCAGTAACAAACAGCACAGAGCTGCTAATGGAACAAGGATATCACCCTTGCAGAGATGCAAAAAGAATCACAGGCATGACCTGGTTTTCCCTGCACCTTACCACCCCGGAAACACTCTTTGAAGGGGTTAGTCCACCCACTGCAGTATTTCTGCTAATGACTCACAAAATCCCACACAAGTCCGATACCATTTGCTTGATAAAACCAGCTGCCAAAATGAAACTATACATTTGGTGCTTGAAAAAACAAGGGAGAGAGAAAAAAAAACCCTCAAACATAAAACCAACAAGATAAACCCCTACTAGTTCTTGTTAGTAGTGAAGTGGTGGAACATGAAATTCAGAGTGCGTGGTGTGAGAACAAGGGTGATGGTTGCACACAGACCCTCTGCAGACAGGGTATGAAAGGGCTCTGCTACCAAGAATTTGTCTTCTTCTGTGTTGCAACTTACACAGATGTTCACATTATTTCTTGCATGTGGACAGCAAAAGCAGCATTGGTTTCAAGAATGATGTGACGGTCTGTATACTAAGGATAAGAAAAGAAAACTTTCAATGTGTATCCAATGTAGCCAAACTGTTCCCAAATGCACTCAAAGGACTCCGAATGAAGTCAATGACAAAATTCAGACAAGACTTCACAGTGCTCTTTCTTCCTCTCATTTAAAAATGTAAATTAAATTACACTCAAGAATCTTAGGAGATTCAGGTGCATTAAATATATTGGAGCATCACAGTGTTCACTCACCATTGCAAAACACTAACTAAACTTGCTCTGAAAAATGTTTTGACTACTTATAGAGAAGCCAAGGAAAAAAAGACAAAAAGAAGATGCTTGCTGGGCTGTTGGGTTTTTTGGTTGGTTTGTTGGTTTTTTTTTTAGCAGACTTTATTTGCAAGCAGCCAAACTCCCTTCTGCTTCTGAAAGGCAAACTAACAGAGCACTGAGGTCACAGGAAGAGAGTACTTAAGGTTGTGCTTGAATGAGGGACAGCCTTTTACCAGGTGTTTGACCAAAACACACCAAACTCCGGCTCAAACCCTACCCTACGAAGAAATGCTGCTTAAATAATGCCTTAAAGAGAGATATTTCTATCAGGCTTCTCCTGAGCAGCTCTGGTAGGACTCCAGCCCAAACCCTACTGCAGGTTAAAGGCTGATATTTCATTCACTTCAAGGGATGCAGGGTCATGGCACAGGAAATTAAAACACCCTGCACTTCTTTTGGATGCTCAGTACCCCTCAGGATGGAGCTGTCAGCCAGCCCCAAAGAACTAGGAAGGGATGCTGCAGCAAATTCACTCTTGTAACAAGTAAAGTCTGTACAGAATTTTTAATTTGGTCCATTTTCAAAGCAGAAAAGAGATAAAGTTTGTGTTCAAATAGGTGGCTGGAGAGAGCATGCAGCAGGTGAAGGCCAATGCCAAAAAATTCCAATTAATTTAATTTAGAGTTTTGGTTGTTTTCAATTTGATATATGAAAAGAATTCCTGAAGTGAACCAAAACTTACATAAGGAAAAAGGCAGGTAAGCTAATTTCAGAAGTACCTTATAGCAACACCTAAAAAGCATGCACGTCTCTCCCAACATAAAACAGCCTGCAAAGGGCACCAAGACTCTGTTTGCACATCATCCTCCCTAGAATAGCTTTAATATCACCACAAGCCTCAAGTATGCTCCCACCTTCCTTCTCAGCTGGGCAGAACAACAGGTCTTAAGAGCTACTACTGGTTCAGTGAACTCAAAGGCTGTGGAACTGCACCATCAGCTGCCTGCAGCATGCTGCCCTCCCCCGTATATTGCTCTAATGATCTGAGCACAGGAACTCCGTGTCACCTCCAAGTCCTGACACTTTCTCAAGCAAAGAGTAACAAAGAATGAAGGAAGACAGCAGAAGGGAGTTACTCTGGAAAGCTGAGCAGCACCAAACAAGACTGCTAATGTTCTTTTGGCAAAGCAAAAGATTTGTATAACACTTTTTCCTCCTACTGAATGCATTTGCTCTTAAAAATCGATTTCCTCTGACACTATTTATTGCTGCACATTACTCGGTGGTTCGAAGAAACTGCATGGAAAATCACAACGTTACGCTTGTTAAATTGACCCTACAGGGTCACACCACCAGTGCATGCATCATCCCAAGAGGCAAGCCTGCCAAAGTCATGCTGTGCATATCATCACTAAACCCAAGACAAGATGCAAATTTGGCTGTATCATAGCTGATTTGCATAGCTTTCCATTGGGCTTGTACAACCTTTTTTGCAAAATGCCAATTTACTTCACTTTCCTACAGCTTATTGCCAGTGTGAGGTACTCACAGCTTTTATGCACGGCAGACTTAGTGGTTAAAACATTAAAAGAGATAATTAAATGCCTTTTGGAAATAGAACATAGCCTTCAACTTAATGACATACAGCACAGAACTTTGACTGGGACACAGAAATGTTAACGCCCCTTTTCAGAGGTGCAGACTCTCCTCCTCTCTTACATATGAGAGCTGCACAGCTTTTTCTGCAGAACTATTTGCTTGCAAACTATGAAGGGCCTGAATCCAGTTACTGAGTACACATTTCACTCACACTGATATCAGAATGGATGGCTGCCAGTTTAGTGTCTTGGCTGGCATTCAAACATGCTGATTGCTGAGCCTCCTTGGATTCTGCGTTCATGATTAAAAAAAAAAAAAAAAAGAGAGAGAGGGAAGGAAAAAAATCCCCAAACACAAAACAAACCCTCCACAACATTTCTGACGTGCTATTGGGCTAATTTTCCCTCTCTCCTCTTTTGTAAGCTCAGTCTCTGGAAGCAAAAGCGTGTAAGTAGCACTCTCTGTCAAGAGAAGCAAATAGGGAGTTTGGACTTTATCTCCAAAGCTACAGTACAGCAATCATTAGATTCTTCCTAGCCAAGAAATTTTCACACATGTAGCAGGGGCCAGCCCTCATTAAAGTCAGCAGCAGAGAAAAAGATCTGTTTACACTTCTGTATCCTCACTTGAAAAAATGGAGAAAAAAGCAAGAGAATGAAAAGCTTGAAATGCTCTGAGACTGATGTCACAGCCGAGTGACAGGGAACAGAGAGGTTCCCTGCCTTACACAGACCTATTTTTTCCTTGTTTTTCCTTCAGTACTTACTACCAAAATCCATCACACCAAAAGGCAAGCCAAGAACTCCTTGAATCCCCTCTCTGAGCTCCCAAACACCCCATCTCTGGACACACTGCTTGGCATGGCTGATGCTGTGCAAGCCCTGCTTTCTCTGGCACGGCAGCAGACGCTGTAGATCAGACCACTCAGACATTTCAATTGAACTTGACAGGTGTTTGTTAATAGGCTCTACAATACGTCTGGGAAGGGCTGCCTGGAATTGTAAAATGCTTTATTACAAGAGTTTAACAAGCCCAGTGCATACAGTTCAGTGTATTATTTTGTAAGGCTGTAAATGTAAGTGACCAAAATCTGAACTGTATGGCAATACACATGTAGCCTATAACTAACCCAATTAATGGCAATGCAGCAATACAGTATCTGTACAACTGGAGCTGATCCTGACAGGTCAGTCTGGGAGCCCTTCTGCTCCTTGCAGAATCTGTCATCCATGTATTATCAGAATTCACAGAAACCAGGTATATCTATTTGGTGATAACTCCTTGGACTAATTATTAGAAAATTCAATTTATGCTAATTTGCCTGAGGGTGGGGGGGAGCATAAGATTAACTTGACACATTTATTTAACTTTTTACAGTATTATTATTACTTAAAAGTTATGACAGCATTGTGCCCAGAGGCCTCAGTCAGGACTGGAATCCCACTGTGCTCAGCATCCCACTGCGTGTGTGTGGATTTCCTCTCAACATAATTTCAAGGTAAAGGCCCGTCCCTGGGCAGTGGTTTGGCCAAACTGTTATGCAAGTGTTTGCCCTGAAGACAGGGAGCAAGGCTATGAAAATAAAAGGCACAAGTGATGTAGGTGCCTTAAGCTACCACATCCTACCATGCATGAGCAGTGCTCACCAAAAACATTCCTATTTTTGAAGAAGGCAACTGTTGAGTCACTTTGGTTTTTACTATTAAACACATCAACCCAAGCAAGCCCTTTCTCTACTGCTGTGTTTGCTTGCTTCTATTTTATAAACAGACCCTCATCCAACGAATGAAAAAAAATCCCACACGGGGTAAAAGGCCTCAGAAAAGACAAAAGATACATGTCAGTAACTGATGCAGGGAATTGCCAAAATCTCACCTCTTATTTTAGCTGCACAATGTGCAACAACATATTTTTTCCTTGCGGTGAACTTTGAAGTACCCTTTGAAGGATATCTGCCTGAGAGAAGCAGCTAGCTGTTCCACCTGTCTTCATTTCTGGATGTACAAATGCCAAGCCTGGAAGGTCACCATTTGGACAATCATAACAACTGATTGTCCTTGTCTAAGCTGGCCTTTTTATTTATATTCTATATGCTTAATCTCATTGAACAACTAAACAGGTCAGACTATATTATCATATTAATCAACATGCTATCATCATGTTAACTAAAACAAATTTAAATATTTTACAATATTTCATCAGAAGTAGGGAAAATGGGAGCTTTTCTGAGTTGGGCCTTAAAATTAAACTGCTCAGAGTACTGGCCAGTACTAAGTACACAAAGGAGTGAAAAAAGAATTGCTGAGAAAGGGAATGGTGCCTTCAGGAGTCATTAGAAGACTATCAGAATTAGGAGAATATTAGCATTAGAAGAGCATGTCCTCCTCTGGCTCTTCGGCAGTGTTTTAGAAACAAGGCTTCCATACTGTGTGCTCTTAGTGTTTGCTGGGGCTAAAGGGCACCACACAAAAGTCAGCATGGTCTAACTTTGAAGAAGCCTCAGAGGCCCCTCAGCTCAGGGGCAGGGGAGATGTCAGCCAGCATAATGTCCTCACACGCTCCCCAATCTTCCTCACACCCCAAAAAGAGCTGAGATTAGCCCACACAAGCAAAGAAAAATAGAAACATCAGAAAAACATTCACTTGAGTGGATTGTCCTAACAGCCTTATTTTAGGTCTGCATTTTAGCTGGGGTGAAAGCAAGCAGACTCACCTTTCAGGCTGCTGCTTCTCCACAGCTGACTTGTCTCTCTGTGCCCAAACACTACAAAGACCCTGGAGCAAATTTAAACCAAACTCACACACTGGTGTAGCAGATGGAGTTAAGTCTTCTCCAGAACTGCAGGACCCTATTTCAAAATGTGAGTTTGGTTAATGAGTCTTCTGCTAACCTTCTACTTTCCTCTGCTTCTCTTTCTGCTGAAGTTCATTGGAGTTGTTTCAGGGTTCAATTAAATATGTCAAACTTTTTACATGCAGCTGCAACCTTGCAGCACAAAGTGACACCGAGGCAGATGAAAGAAAAAGACTCTCTGGTTTAGCCACACACAAATTCAGTGTATTTTGCATATCACTCCTGAAACAAACTATCAGCCCACACCAAAAAGACTTCTGTCTGGGAAGAAAGTGACATTTGAGTCACCTTTGTTTTTCTCATTAGATATAAAGACATCAAACATTCCCCTCCTGCCTAATGGCTCCTATTTTTGCTTCTATCTTATGAACAGGGCACACATTTCTGTGGTCTTTTAGAGCACTGCCTGCTTGACTCAGCACTGAGACATCTTGCGGTGTGTGTAGATTGTCCCACCCTGATGAAGTGTGCAAGGTGCCCCCCGTGGCCGAGCTGCCATCCTGGCAGGTGCTGCACCACTCTGGCTGCTGATACCAGAAGGGTACATAAGGAACAGGTCTGTGAAAAGCTGCTCCTGCCACCAGCAGAAAGCACCAGCTTTGCTCGCTGCTACCCATCCCCCTTCACACTGCCACATTCTGCTGAAGAGCAGGCTTCTGAACTCTCTCGACTTCTGCCCTGCAGGCCACACAGTGCCTTTGCCAGAGCTGTGAGTGAGACACCTTTGGTTAGATTATGCAGCGAGACAAATGTCTTGGAAGGGGGAATTTAGTCCTTTTAGCCTTTTATTCCTATTACTGGCTGGTTCTGTTCTTTTTGATTCCCAAAATAACAACAACATCTATTGTTTGACAACAGGCCTTTATCAGGTTAAAAAAAAAATCAAATTAACCTGCTTACTTCAAAGCCACGCTCTCTTAATTTTAGCTGGCACATCATGAAAAAAATGGTCTAGAACTAACCTCAAACAGTCATCTGGAGAAAAACAACATATTTTCCCATGTCATCACCACTATAGCACATACTAACCACAGCTATTCAGCCTGTCAATTTTCAGTTTATATTATGATAACTTTACCTAAAAGCATTTCATGGTTCAAAAACAGTAAGTGCAATGCCAAGGAAACATTTGCTGAACTGACGAGTGTGGCAACAGTGGTGAGAGGAATATGCTTTCTGCAAAATGGGAAGCAGAGTAAAAAAGAGATTTCACTGGGAACAACGGACTTTTCAGAAATTCCCCAAAACAGTGCTTCAAATTGGCTTAATCCCATAATCTAGTTTTAGTTTGGTCCTCAGGGGTGAATTTCCTGTAAAAATCTCCAAGAACTGTGATGAATGGGAAAAGGAACACATGAATCTCTTTCATTTGCACTGGTATTTCCACGGCCACACAGAGGAAGGTTTTTCACATCTACTGAGCATTTAAGAGAGGTAAGAAAATACACGTTTATGTGATTCTGGACAGGGGACTATGTGAAAGGCACAAAATCAATGCATTTTAGAAGGACTTTTGGCTGTGCTATCCCCATAATTCACAAGGAACTAAGCACCACACAGTCTTCGGTTACTTTCCTCATTTTATGGAGGACAAAGCAAATCTCTCATAAATGAATCAGTGTGGTTCAAATTCTACATTAAACCCCTCAACTTTGACAATCATATGCCCACATTCAGGCTTCAAAAACATTCTCATGTTACAACACTGCCAGTGTCATCACTCCAAAAGCAAATGAGAAATTACTGCATAACTTCCCAGTGATCCAGAGCAAGGAGAGGATTGTTGAAACAGCAAGAAATGGAACTGTATGCTTAGGTAGGGACAGCAAACCAAGTGAAAAAACCCAACCCAAATGAAAACAAACAGAAACCCCTTGAGAAGCCTAGAAAAACACTCTGCAGGCTATGCTACTACTCTCTTCCTCTTAGTGATTTGCCCAAAGCTAGGCCATGGTGACACCATGCAGGTTTCCATAATAAATTAATTGGTAGCTTTGCTTTTGTGGGCTGCAAGAGCAGCCCAAGCCACTTTACTTTGTGACTTCCTAAGGTGCAACTTAGACACTCCAGGACAGCTTTACTCCTAGGGATGAGCAGGAATGCATTTCCCCTTCTTGGTTTTGGTGGGAGACCCACTGAAGGTGAGGCATTCCCCCCAAGGACAACCAATTTCAATGTTGGCTGGACTGTAATTCCTTCAAAGAGCTATTGTTAAGCCAGGCATTGTTCCCTCTTCCTCACTTTCTATGGATTAGGAAGCATGCTGTTCCTGTGTGTCCTCTCTGGACAGACCTTCTGCCTAGAAAGAAGTAAGAAATAGTGAGGAAGGGGGGAAATGGGTAGAACCCTGCAAGTGAGCTTTCATTTATTTCAGAAATGAGCAGTCATCTGTCTGCAGTGCCCCACACCCAAGCCTTACAGCCTGAAACAGAAGTTTGAGCACATCTTCCATGAACTCACGGTGAGTCTGAGACAGACCACTCCAGCACTCAAAAACACACAGCTGAGCCCCTCCACTGCTCCTACAGCAATTCCTTTCAGTGAATGTACTGCTGATAAAGCCAGGACTGTGTGGTGCCCAGGCACTGCTGCTATTCACTGTATCTGCCCCTCATCCCATGGAAGCTTTAAGGGAGCCACTAGGTGAAAAGCAGTAGCAATGCAATTTGTGTCCATGCAGTCAATAAACCAACAGCCATTTTTTATGCAAGTATTGCAGCTCAGTTGTACTACGGAATCCCACAAAGTATGAGACTTCCTTAATTTAGAAAAGCTGCATACTATATCAACTACTGAAAATCTTGGTGTGCAGCAGAAAATGTTTTGAGTCAACAGTCTGAAAAGTATATTTTTGTTTGATGTTTTCAAGATGGGACTTAAGGAAATATAGTATCAGATTTGAAATCTTCTCTGTTGAATCTTTTATTATTTTCAGACTGTGCAACATGCTTTAGTTGATTTTTTAAAAAATGAAAAAAAAAAAACCATGCTTCACCGCTGAGGCTTTATCATACCCACAGTACTTACACGTGTACCTAACTTTCAATCAGTCAAGCTGACTGCAATCAAAAAGACAAGAGGGTGTTAAAAAGGTAAGTGTGCCCTGAAGTGTTGTCCTGAACAAAAACTAGACACAGCTATGTATTAGGTGTCTCTAAAATAGGTCTTTCATGTCTAATAAGTACAGATCACAATATACGTTATGTATCAAAGGGTAGGTAAGAGCTACATGTCTTGAGGAAGGAAACTGAACAGAGAAGAACTGAAAGCCTCTGGGCATAAGATGTGATTGTTTTATTAGAAGGAAGATTATCACATAGAGGCCAAGGATAAAGTTGAAACTTGAAAGGAATATGAGTCAGGGAAGCTGTTCCAGATGGCAGAGCCATGTGGGATGTGACTACACCATCTACTGTGGAAATAAAAAGGAAGAAATGAAAACTAAGTGTTGCAAGAGCATATAGGACTGACAGTAAAGTAAGAACTGAGAGCAGTAGAAGGAAATTAAAGGCAGAGTGATGAAATGAGTCCTTCAGAAATTCTGAAGTGCAGCAACACCACTTCAATCAGCCAATACAAAAAAGGCCCAGTCACACTGCTTCAGATAAACCCAAACATCTCAGAGTTTCAGTGCCTGTCCAGAGCACATTTTCTCTGCTTTTGGGTTTGACATATCATGTGGGCAGCTTCTCAGGAGAATCTCCAAGCATGCACTGAAGGAACAGTCAATTACCAGTATATCCACTTACTGCTGATTCCATCCCTACTGTTATATCCAACATCACAAGTGAGTTAGACAGAATTATGTAAGATGGTGTCTTGGGCAATTTAAGGGAATTTTTTAAAAGTGAAAATTAGGCTGAATGTTATAAGACTTGTTAACAAGTCCTTGAGGGAAGTGGAGGAAGGCATGAGGTCTGGACACTGGGAACTTAGTAAGGCAAACACCTTCAAAATGCATTGCAGTGACCTGTGCCATCCTGTTAGGAACACAGACATAGCATGAAGCACAAAAATGCAATGCTTTTGCTTCAATGCAATCAGGAGGTACATGAAAATAAAGCAGAAATAATAACAGACAAGCTAACAGACAAAGATCTGAAACAGATTCAGACACTATTTGCAGGCTGTAAATTCCCTTTGATTCAAAGATGGGATTTTCAACCAGAAGTTAGAGGTGCCCTTCCTGGACTAATTAGTCTGTTCACTGTACAACAGCCCAGGCTACTATCCACTATCATCCAAAATGACTGCAAAGATAGGTTGGTTTGGAGGCCAAGGGGTACATTGTCTGAAACCTCCATTCTCCATGCAAACATACACGTGCACATCATGACTTCTTTTGTTTGGAGCATCCTTTTGTTACATTTGTGTATTCAAACGCCCAGCCAAAATGGGCTTTGACTACTAAAGCCACAGCAGTAATGGTAAGTTCAACTCAAGAGCTGGCAAAAAAGTATGTTATATTTAAATAACACCCAAAAATTATTTCAGAGACACGTCTGATCTTGACTTATTTTACTGAAAGCATACCCTTAAGTCCATCAAGTCAATAAAAAGACTTGGAGACTTGAAAGCTGACTCTAGGCTACAGTTATTTTTCCATGACTGATGCTTTTCCAATCATGTTCCTTCCTGATCATGGCTTCTCCATTTCAAAGCAACTGAACTCTTGACCTATCTAAACTAACATTGTTGAAAACAACTGATCTGAATGAAAGTAGCTTAAGAGTCTTGATCTTCCTATAATTGCCTTTGTAGAAGCCACAGAGCCTGTGGTCAGTTGGCTACTTGCTTACCTGTCCCCTCTTCTCAGTGAAAGGATGCTTCTGCAAACATTCCTTATTAAAAACAAAACAAAACAAAAACAAAAACAAAAACAAATTACCAACAGTCTGGAAATCTCTCTTGCAAAGGATAAACTTGTTCTTTCACAACACAACATTAATCTGATTGCTTTAAACTCCCCTGGCTTTATCTGGGTGCATAAATGAGACATCTAACTGCTACAGCCATGTACGTCAGCCTGCCAGACACAAAGCAGAGCTAAAAACCAGCCTGCAACTCTTGCATATCTTTCACACTTATTCTTTCAGCCTTGAGGATGTTTTCTTGGTTAGTCAACTTTAAATCTATCTATTGTATATACAGTATTATTTAAAAGCATCACTCAAGTGTACAAAATAAACATGTGCCCCACAGAGTTACTAAATGAGAGAATACATTTGCATCCCTGTGAATTTACTACTGCCATGTAGCTGCCTCCAATGTACAGAATAATACAAAACCAGAGTGCTGTGCCAAGTAAGTGAGAGGGCTTGTGCAGAAAAAGGCCAGTGCTCTAGAGGCACAAACAGCACTGTGTAAGGGAGAAAGTCACCAGTTACTGAAAACAGGGCCTGCCAGACATTAAATGTGTATATTGATGACAAAGAGAGAATTTTTTCATGAGAACAAAAAGGCTCTTGCACTTGGTATACATGGGGAGAAGCCGCACACTTACAAGGAAAGAGGGCGGCTCTCAATTTGCATTCACTGCAGAAGCTAAATGTGAGCAGCATGAAGGGGACAGAGCACAAGAGCTTTGCCAAAGGTTCCAAAAAATTCCGGAAAGATTCAGAGCTCCTTGTGGCAGAGGAACCCAGCATTGTACAGAAGAGTGAAAACATCCCAGCAACATGAGAAAGTCATGTTTCAAGCAGCCAGAAACAAAAACACCTCCAGGATTTTGAACGGCAAATTCAGCCAGAGCCCTTCTAACAACAAATGCCAATGAACAGAGAGTAGTATTTGTGCTTTGCCTTCCCTCTGAATTTATCCATCTCTGCACCATCTTTGCTCTGGTGTCCTTCTACAGCCCAGCCTTGCTCCCCATCCTGCCATGCTGGCCTGGCACCTGGGCAAGGTGCCTCAGGTGCTCTGGATGCAGAGGTGGGACTCACTGCTGGCCACCACCAAGGAGAGCTACCAAGGGCAGAGCTTGGCTGTCTCCTTCCTCTCAGTGTCTCACCTCCTCTGCCTGCTGAATTTAGCTACAACAACAAAAATATTTGTAGGAATTTAATTGTCTTTGAGACTTTTGCTTCCTGTAGGATTTGGTGAGAATTAGCCAAGACAGTGTTATGGGGAGGGAAGGGGGAAAATGGGGGTGGGCAATCAAACAGACAGGCATCATCACCACCATGCACAGCTCATGTCCTTGGAATCCAAACTAAAAACACCCAGGCTCTTGAGCAGAAATACTCATGAAAACATTTCATAATGCTTTACCAAAGAGTGATATCAGTATAAGTATCTGCATTTTATGGCTGCAGCACTGACTGGTCATGACATGCCTCAAGTCACCCATCAGATAACTATTCCTTCTGGTTCTGCCACTGTGTCTCCTGACTGCAAGTCAGTGCCTTACCAGTGGAGTCATCCAAAACCACAGGTTGCACAGGAGGAAAGGGCTTCTGGAGTTAATATATTAGTATCTAAACACCAGCTATTCCATTTGCAGACAGGACAGAGGAAAAAAAAATTATAAAGATATGATAAAAACCATTAAATACAATTCTCTGTCCAAAAGGCAAGACTAGCCTTTAACAGGTTCAGTGCACTTAAATTGTAAATGCATTTAATGAAAAGGTAACATAAGATAAAACTGTGTGCTTAAATTAAGAACAAAAGGAGCATCTCAAAGAAGACTGAACAAAAGAGAAGATAAGATTTGAAGCTCCAGCTTTCTGATCGGGTGTCTTCTCAAACTCCTGGAGCCCCCACTCTTAAAAAATCCATAATGTTTCCTCTGCTCTTCAAATCCAGCCACGCATAGCACTATTAAACCAAACTTTACCAAAGCTGAATTTCTACCATTTTCCTTTGTTCCCTTTGCATGTAAAAGAATAAAGTAACTGGCAGTTGCTCAAGAATAATTTAAGTCATTCCTTATTTATTAAAAAAAGTCTCCTACTTTATCCCTTAAGTTTCAAATTCTTCATATCAGAATTAATTCTTTCAAAGGGAGGAATGTTCTTAAAATAAGAAGACAGGAATTATTGAATTAACTTTTTACTGCAAGAAGTGATATGAAATTGCAGCATGAATAGTTGGTTTATTTCTCTAATTGCATATCTTTCTCTGTATCTCTTCCTTTCTTACTGTTTTCAGGTAAAGATCAAGGACACAATTTCTTCCCTATTCCACCATAAAACTGGAGTCAAGTAATGCCCAGCAAGTCTGGATCTCTGCCATCAGTCTCCTACCTGCTGTCACCCTGTCTGACATCTGTGGCCAGGAAATGCCTCAAACTGTATTCCATAAACTGTCCCACACTGCTGCTATGACTAGTCTTAAGACTGATGGTCCTCAAAGGCAATTGCATTTCTAGTGACAACCGCTGTGTGAGATGAAAAGCTTTGCAGTGTTTGTTTTGAGTTGCTACATTGCTGCCACTACAAGTTACTGCATATTAATGCAGTGTCAAAAGAAGTAGCATGTTGTGATGTCAGGACACAGCCTTGCCCTCATTTTGTAACCTCCTCTATTGAGGCATCAAATTATACTTCCTGGACCACCTTTGAACTGGATTAAAATAAATCAAGTGAAAGGACACTGTCAGAAAGGAAAGACTTAAGAACACATGGGAACAGTTCCCCAAAAGAATGTTCCTCTCACTCTGCTACAAACATGTCCATCCATATCCACTCTGATCAGGCAGGTAGGCTGGGTTAGAGCCACATGTAGCATCTTGGAGGGTCACACACTGTTTAGATAAAGCAGTGGTCTGACTAAGAGCCATGAGAAAGCCTCCTACAGTGTCTGTTCCATTAAGATGGTTTACAGACAATCATCAATCTGTAACTCCTCATCCCCCACACCATCTTCGCCAAAACAGAAATGGAAAGTACAAAAAAACCCCCATAGAACCAAGAAGAGGCACTTTAGTATGACAAATCTTTTCTAAACCAAATCACTCGGGTTTTCCAGTACAATACAGGCACTGAGACCTAACCCATCTGAGTGTAATTTCAGTTTCAGCTACACTGATATTGCCAGCTTTGCACAACGACAATCAAAGTTTATTGTGCTCTTTGCAACATTTTGAAGTCCTGGAGGAATGTGTAAATAGAAATGCCTTCATTGAGTTTAAGTACATTGTCATAAGACTTAAAATGCCAATCATAATTAAATTAAGGACCATTTATCCTACTTCCAATTGCTTTCCCAAAGAAGCAATCACCAGTGCTTTACATATTACCTTTAGCACTGGTCTCATCAGACAAGCGGGTTTGTGTTGGCATGGTGGTTTCCCTCTTTGACCAAGGATAAACACCATTCCTTACTGCTTCAAGGCTCCAGCCCTGACATGCCAGACAGCCTTAAAAGCATGCAGAAATTAACAAGCAGGCTCAGGGCTCAAGCTTGTAAGAGAAAAAACAGCTACTTCAGGTCTTCACAATGGGGGCCATGGGGTGCAAACACTGGCATTTGTCCCCTGCCACTGGTAGTGCAGTGCTCTTCCTCCTGCTGCCTCCCACTTCCAATTTCAGTGCAGTCATTTCAGTGAACAAAGCTCTTCCTGCTCCTTCAAACCATTTTTATGCATTTAATTGGTGCAGATCTGGGTGCAAAATGAAAACTGCCAGTGACAACATGACCAAGGAGCAGGATTAAATCTGGAATTCTGATTGAGCTGTCCTGTTACGATGCTCCTGGTAAGCTCTTACTAGGCAGCTCGACTGAAACCAGTAACTAAGTCATGATTTAAAACTGGTGAAATACCTGCACTGCAGTGAAAAATTATGTACACACTGATTTCATGTGTGGTTTATACAAAACAGACTTCCTCTAGAAAATGTGGAGTACAGCTCATTCTGAATCTACTCTGTCTTATACATGCGCCAGGGGGTGCAGAGCCAGCACACATCCGTTTGCAGGAACAAAACACATCCCTCTAGTACTAGACACACTGAGCCAGTGTTTACACACTGATCTGCTAATAAGGAGACCCGGGAATTCCAGAACACGAGATTTATATTTATTGCTATTCTACATTGCCACAGAATGTGCCAAGTTTGGGCACTTTAAATGATGAGGGCTGCTATTGCACATTCCCTTATCAGTCTTTCACACTACTGCGTTACTGAAGCATCCTGATAAGAATGTCTAAAATGTCTGCTATGTTTTAAAACAGCAAACTCTTCCTTTTCAGCTCTGACCCAGCCATTTCAGTCAACAAAGCTCTTTCTAGTTTTTCAAAACACTTTCTACTCACTTAATGATTGAGATCATACTGACTGTCTTAGAAACTGCAACTCCCCAAAATAATCCAGCACAGCTATTTATTTGTGGCTTGATGTGGTATTTTGAGGACTACTATTTCACAAGATGGAATGAAACATGAACATCCATCTTTTGACGAGATCCAAGCTCTGATCACACTTCAGAACGTCACACACAGAACATTAACGCACCTTTTAAATGAAGTAAATCAGGAAACTGTGCAACTAAAAGGACCAACTTGCCAAACCCAGCATATGTTTTTGCACTTGCTTTTCCATTCCCAGGCTCACTCAGATCAATGTATATATAGATAGGCATACGTGTATGTGTGTATACATACGCATTTGTTCTCAACCGCATCTCCCAGGAAAGTGCCAGTCAGAGGAAGAACAGTCAGGGAGTAAAAAGCCACTTCTACTATAATGAGTGAAAACAGTTTTATTTCTAGTCATTTTGGGATTGTCAAGATCTTCTTTGATTGTTTCTTCTAAAACCTGTCTTCTGTAAGTCTTTGAAAAAATATTTGATAGAAAACTTAGCTGGAATTGAATGTTAAAATACTACATTATGAAAGTCACCTATCCCTGCACTCATTTCATTCTGCAAGAACCCCACCTGGGAAGGAAGAAGGGAGAGGTGGAGTGGGAAAAGAACAGCTAATTAGCAAAGTTTCACGATCTAATTCAACATGCCAGCCCATTTGCCTGTCAGTCCTGCACAGACAAACAGGATGAAAAGTCTAAGTTTTTCACACTTTTATTCCTCAGTTTCACCATTTCTGGTTGTCTGCCTTGGTACTTCTGTCCCCTCACACAATGCCTTTAACTCCCTCAGGCTCCAGATCACCACCTCCAGAACCAGGAAAGTCATTCACATGCAACAGAATGAACAGGACTGAAGACACCCAGCAGGATGTGATTTTTCTGAGAGCAACAAGGCTACAGGCTATGAGCAGCTCAAGATATTCCCTACCACTTAGTACCTCCACTGCAGTCCCAGCAAGCCACCTGAGGCTGAGTGATGCCTGACAGGCTGCACAGTAAAACTGCAGGCAGTACCTGTGCTGGCTGCACAGCCGCTGGCACAGACTCGGGGGTTTGTGCCAAGCGGGCTCAGGCACTCGGAGGGTGCACTGCAGGGCCAGGCTGTACAGACACACTTGTTGGACTCTCACCAGCAGCACCCTGCTCAGTCTAATTAGCACAACCAGAGAATATGTAAGGAGAGAAGCAGGGCTAATTAGCCTGAGCAAAGCACCTTGTCAGCTTGGGAATCTCTGCACAGGGCTTGGATGCACAAAGAGATGTACCAATCGTGACTGAGCCTTCCTTACTCCCTGCAGTCAGCAGGTATTTCATTATGCCCAAGAACTACTTACTGCTGAAGCAACGTGTCTTGTCATGTGAGAGCAGAGTGGGGTGATTCCTCAGTTCTTAATGCTGCTTTTTTGAAGCATAGAACTGCAGGGATCTTATATATCAACATATGATGCTTTCTCCCATTGCGAGTGCTTAAACAGATACTCAATAGCCTTCCTTTGCATGATCTTTTTTGAGGGAAGAGGATTCTCTTATGGTTGCTGTGTATTTGTTTATTTCTATTTCCTTGTGTAGCATTCTAGGTAGTTGAAAAGGAGAGGAAGAACACAATGCTGAGAATAGTTTCACTACTTCACGGTACCTTCCCTATCTCAAAATACTCTCCAGATGGAAAGAGTTTATTTGGAAGTAGGCAAGCAGAAGGCTGACTGAAGAAAAGTGATAATTACATTAGAATAATAACAACAAGAAAACCCGGAGCTAATGAAGCCTGACAGCTTCATTTAATTTAAGAAGAGACTTCACCCTATAATGAAGACATATAAAGCTCTACAGCCCTTTCTACGGATGCCATGAGCAGCAGCAGGACTGCTTACTAAGCCAAATCCCTTCAGCTGAACTGGTTTGACTGGTCAATGATAACAAGAAGGAAGTGCTTGTACTTATATCTCCTTGACAGCTCTGCAGGCTATCCCTCAGATTGAATAGAAATAGTTATACAAATGTTTTAATGGTTCTGGTAAAAGTAAAAAGGATCCTGGTGATTTGCACTGTGGAATTAACGAACATGTCTTAACTCAGAAATATGGTACGAGGACCTTCCCACTTCAAAAGGCAGCAGTACATGACTGAGTGACTAAGAAACATCATTTTGTCTCTTTTCCCCGTAAGAATCTGACACTTTAACAGTCGCTTGCAGAGCACAGCTTTACAAAAAAAACAACAACAAAAACAAACAAACAGAAAATACAACAAAACAAAAAAAAACCACCAAAAATTACTCCCTTCAAACAACGTCAAGTAGGCCCAAAACATTTTAATTGTGAATATGAAAAGTGTCAGCTCCTCTAGCACTCTTCCTGTTGCTCCACCCTGAGTGTCAAACTCCTTTTTACTTCACCAGAGGTTCATGTTACCTAAAATTTCTTTTTGTCACCTATTTGCATCAGAAATTATGAATCAAGCTGTTGAGAAGACAAGTTTTATCTGCCAGAGACACAAACTCCTGGGAGCTGAGGGCTTAAAGCACAATTTTCCCACTGCCTCCATTAAGGACATTTCTGTTGCAAGGAATCTCCACAGCTCTATTTACAAAGGTACACCTGTCTGGGAAGCCACATTTTGCCCAGCTTCTTTCAACTGACACAGCTTTTGTAATGTTTTAGCAGGATTCATTGCAGTCCAAATGTTGGAAGTGAGACAAAGGGAATTTATAAATCACCACCCCAATTCTGACTGAAGGTTGCCTGGCACAGAAAACCACAAATAATGTTCCTCCTCTCATCTCATACAGCCCTCACTCCCCAAACAGATTTCTTCTATTACTAGTGCAATAACTTGGTAATAAGTTGCACTACCACAATAAACTTTATGTGCCATTGTAGGGAGGGTTTTTCTTTTATTTAAAGAGCTGCCAAGAAAACTCATTAGAAATAAATAAAAAACAGCACCTCTACTTTGCTTAATCTGTCTCTAGTTCTGACACCTCAACAGGAAAAGAAGCTAAAGGCAATCCTGTCAACTTGCTTATCTTCTTCCTCTTGACCTTTGTGCCATCAGGTGCCTCTGAAACATTCATCAGTGTCTGTAGCTGGAAGCAGCTAAGCTGATTAACAACAAGAAACATAAAACTCACTGAGAAGGAAACCTGATAACATCAATACACCCAGTTTGAATAAAAGTATCTGATACTCCTTCCCAAAATATGCATCCATGGTCAACATGCCTAGCAGGCTGCAAAGAAACCTGAAATAAATATGAATAAACAAGTTGTTCAGAATAATATTCTGCTGGAAAGGGCTCATGATTCCTCTTAACTAACCTACCACTATCAGCAGCCTTTCCTTTTGAATGCATGCTCCAAAGAGAAAATGGGAAAAAACCTCCTCTCTAGGAGAGCTTAATTTATATTCTCTTCTTGCTGCTGCTGCTGCCACAAACATTATCAGCTCTGAGAGAAGCATTGGCAGGTTATGAGATACTGTTAGGGTCACCATGGGCGCAGCAAACCAGCTCACAAGCAATGCTAACTATCACAGCAGCACGAGAAAGCAGCAGCGGAACACAAGAAGCGTAAGAAAAGCGGAAAGAAATTCTCACAAGCATGAGACACCTGTGTTTTGATCAGCTGCACCCCAGAAACAACCTGCAAACAGCAGGGCAGCTTTCATGCCATGCTATAAACCTGTGAAGGCTGGGCTTAGTTCCCAGTGCTTCTTCTTGGTTTCACTGGAAGTCTCTTGGACCAAGCAGAGTTGCCAACAAGGATCAGAAATTTCTCCAGCTGGCACCACCAAGTTAAAGATAAGAAACCAAAAGCTACAGTGCTGAAGTACAGGAGATGCTTTTTGTGGTGTCATGGACCACGCTGGTATTGTGATCATTAAAGGCATAATTCACCTTCCTGCCTTGCTGCATTTACTCACTCCAATGCACTGTGCACTAGGACTGCCTGGACTCCTCTAATGCCAAATCATGAAACAAAGCTCTGACAGCAAAAAGCTGGGGCAGCAGTTAAAGTGACTGCCAAAGAGAAATCTGTTTGCTCAGGCAAAAGCTGTTCTCAGTCCAAACATGGGAGTCATAATCTTACAGCCATTTGCTTGGAAGACAATGAAGGGAAGGCAAAACAGACTGGGAAACTACAGCTTGCCACAGTAGAGAAGAGAACAATCTTTGTGCCCAGATTTCTTTGCTCTGCAGGGTAAGTTTTACAAAGCTGACAACCAGTAGCAACATGTAGTGGCCTCAGGCGTCATGCCTGCCCATCAAAGACTTGGATTTTAGCCCTGGAGAAATTACAGCTTCTCACTTCACTGGAACCCATACTGGACATGAAGAAAGCAAGAGAGTAATGAATGACCTAACTAAAAATTATTGTAATATATGGATTGCATACTATAAGCCATAAACTTAGGATTGCAGGGAGAACTGGGAGGAGATGTGGAGAAAGAAAACATCATGTATTGACAGGAACACCATAGCCACAGAAGACAAAAGACAACCAGCTGGGGCTGCTACAACAGTGGTGGGGGCTAGCACACTGAATGGAAAGTATGGGTCCAGCAGATGCTTCCTGGAAGCTCAGCAGTTCAGGCTGGGAAAGACAGTGAGGAAAAGGCAGCTAAGGAAATCATTAGTTGAAGAGCCAGCCAGCAGGAATGTGGAGAAGAGAAAGGTAAATCCAAGGAAGCTACACAGAAGTGAATAAAAAAAGGTATTTGGTCCTCTGGAGCACTGGTGGCTTACAGCTTCATTGCTGCACCTCCTTCTGCAGGACTCGAAGCCACCCTGGCCACCTCTCTGCTGGGTGCAAGCAGGCACGGCCCAGCTCTCGCCTGCTGTCCCTAGGTGTCCATACACTGATCATACAGGGGATCCCCCAGCAAAAAAACAGCTCAGCTGCTGCCAGCTGCCAAAGCCACTTTGCCACCCATGCAGTCTGAGGATGGCTGTGGCTTCAAGGCCAACAGAGGGGGTGAGCTGACCTGATGCATAGAAACACTCACCACCACCACTCACTTCGCATCTGCATAGGCACACTTGCCCTGCAGGATTTCTGCAGCATCCATTTTAATCCAATGTTCGACAGCTAAAGTAAACTGCCAAACTGAAGGCCCAGAGTTATGGTCAGAGACTTTTTTCTGAAGCCCCACAAGAGACTCAAACTGTTTCAGCTTCCTCTCCCAAACGACAGCCTTGAGCTGTTCTCGCCTGGCTGCCGGAAGCCTGTGACGTGAAATAAAAGCCAGGAAATATGACTTTCTGAATAAACATTTATTTGGTGAGAAATACTTCTGATTTTTTGGCAGAGAAATGGCAGAAACCTGAAGCCCTATGTATAGCATGCCTGCAGAGAGCAATTTCTATTTAAAGGGAAGCTGCAGCTGTCTGTAGCTCTTAATGAAGAATAATGCCTAGGAATAAATTACTGCTGTTTCTGAGAGACATTTCTCAAATTAAAGCGATTCTTCCCTTTTTCCCTCTCACTATAAATACCAAGTGGCATGTACTGGGCTGTTGTTTGGAAGAACGGACACATGCAGCTCTGCTCTTTTCTCAGCAGCCTGGTAATTTCCATAGAAAACCATGGGGTGATTTAGCACATGGATACCAAAGTGACACAAAAGCAGAGACATCCAGAATCATTAAGCCTGCATGTGTCAAAGCTTCCCATAACTCTTCCAAGGTGCGTACAGCTCAGAAGAGAAACCAGGCATCACTTCCAACCATGCCACAAACCCGGTGTGGAGGCTCCAGGCGTGGGAGATGGCCACTCACAGAAAACCGCCATGAAAGGCTCGCTGACCTTCCATTTCCATCACTTGCACAAGCCTCCTCCTCCCTGAGGGGCTGCTGCAGCAGCAGGATGGGCAGGCAGAGAAGGTGATGCTCTGGGGAGAGGGTGTGCCTGGGCTGCAGCCAGCCTGGCCAGGCAGCTCAGGAAGCAGCACTGACATCAACTCCAGGAGCTGTCGCTCTCAGAGCCGTCGCAGCTCCACGTGCCAGGAAAAACAGCCGGCAGCCGGGGGGGGTACATGGGAGATAGGACCCAGGGTAAAGGAAGCAAGGAGGGCCAAGGAACAGAAAAAGAAGGCAGCAGCTCAAAAATGGGATGGAACTGGGGCTAAGCCATGCGCAACCACAGTCCCCCAGGACCCTCTTCAGAGTCAGCCCTCACAGCAGCAGGTTCCCCACTGAAGGCAGGGCATAGAGAGCCTGTCTGGGCTAGAAGTGGGGATGTTTACTATCCTGCCATCTGCAGTTTGCCCAAAATAACAGTTATAGATATGAGATCAACTGAACACGTTTCTGTTATTGACACATACTGGATTTAGAGATTTATTTTCCATTTCCCACAAACTGTGCCAGAGGTTTTCGCATAAGCACAGAAAAAAAAACTAATGTGAAGAAATGCCTGCGAGTGAGGAACATGAAGAGTTTATTCATTGCTCCTGTTAGAATGTGTTTGTGTGGCTAGCACTCCAAAAAAGCTGTGGCATATGTTTTCAGGATGGAAAAAAAACCCAAAAACTCAGGATACCTACACACTACCAGAAAATGACAAAACCATATGCTGGAATACACAAGGTACACCCTGGCAAGAGCAAAGGAGCCTTGTCTTGCTTCTTTTTACCCTTACTAAAATAAATGTTCCTCCTTAATGAACCCTCCTGACATCCCTTTCTCTCTCCCCAGAAGTGGAATATGGACTTGATTTGTACAAGCACTGCTATTCCAGAAATGCATTTCATCCAAATGAAGAGAGCAGGAAAAAGGAAGCAAGAAATTTGTACTGTTTAGTAAACAGGCTGTTTCTAGGTGGATACAAGACACTGGTCTCAATTTACTGCACCCCTCCCTCCTCACTCCCCCCCTTCCTCTGAAATTTGCCTGGGTGGCAGAAGGAGGCAGCAGAAGGGAAGAGAACAGCTACCATTTTCAGTGGGAAAGGTTTGATCATTTTCCTCACATCTTAACACGACGACACCCTGCAAACAGGGAAGAGGGAGCAATATTTTTCAGTAAATTCACTGCGTGCCAGTACTTCCTTTCAGGAGAAACACTGTACCTCCTCACCTCTGGTATTCTTGTCTCCCTAGGAGGTTAAAGGAAAGAGGAGAGGAGGAGCCTAGCTGACTGTCTCCTTCTTGCAGCAGTGTTCTCCAAGCAGAAGCCAGGTGACGAAATACACTCTCAAGGAACTGCTAAAAATCTCTCCATCACCTACAAATGATTCCTCAAAAGGAAACAGTCCTGGATGCCAGGGTAAGAACAATTCTCAAGAACATTTTTTCCCATCCATACCTGGTGAGAAGAGTGCTGCTTTTTCTGCACTACCCCAAGCCTCCTGAGTATAATCAGGATTTGGCACCACAATAGCGGAACATCACACCGTGCTTTAAAAGGGCTGATTTTAAACCATTTGGGACAGGCCAGAATGTAATGATCACACTGACAGTATCTTCAACAGATATTACATCCCCAGCAATGGCTGATGATTGCCGCTTTCAGTTTAACTTGCTGATCTGGCACACCACATACCTTACAGTACCGAGGGGATGCTCTCCATCGTGTGAGGTGGTGCTGCTGTTGTAATCAGTGGAGGTGATTGCAACATCTTAAACAAACATCTCCTGTTATCCCAACAGCTCTACATGCTAGGATGGTGGTATTATTATTATTATTATTATTATTATTATTATTATTATTATTATTGGCTGTCCTCTCCTATTCTAGGATGCCAGCATGCAAAGTAAGTTCTTGTGGTTATAAAGAAGCCTTTCAAAGAGTGGGAATAAGCTGATATGGCCATACCACAGGTACATGGACAGTGAGAAGCTCCACATCTTAGAGGCCCCTTATTCATCCTAATGAGCTACTAACTTGGCTTAGTAGCTTAGTGGTAACTAGTAAGTAAAAATTCCAAATGTTGGCTTTGTTAACTATTTCACTGTAGATCAAACCAGGTGGGAAGGGCAAGAGATGATAAAAAATTTTCAGTGTCTTCTCTAATATTTATTTTGCAACTGGATTTTGGGAAAGCAGCACCACTTGGACTCTGTCTCAATCTGCTTCCCAAAGCCTGAACCCAAAGGGAAAAGCAGAGCAAAGGAAGGTATCCAACTCTGAGGGAGCTAGAAGGCATGCCAGAAAATATATTTATATTTACTACATTAAGTGCACAAACTACTCTGCTGCAACTGAAAGAATCTGCAGCTTGTTTTATCACTGCTAACATCTTGAAGGACCACTGGGCATAAGAATTAAATACTAACATAAGAATTAAAAACTAACTTGCCTAACTTGGAAACCTCCATGGTTCTTTCTTAAGAAAAAAATAAGGATTATTCTAAAACCTGGCAGGCAGAGAACTGTTGTTTTCCTCTTTTTGTGAGAATGTTTACATTTGATCAGCATGTTTCCCCATTTCAACCCAGAAAAGCAGTGGGCTTCAAGAAATAACAATGAACATAAAAATATTCATGCTTTCTCTTTAGCCATCCCTCATGGGAACATTTTTTTTTTCATTAATACCATAGCTGAATCAAGGTCTCTGTTGAGTGACTGTATTTCCCTTAGAAAGGTGTGCTCCTCCAGTTCCCATGAACACAAACTTCTGAGAGGAGCCTTTGTACTGGAAATACTCAAACTAATATACAGAACTGACCATCAGGAGTTTGGAATACCAGAAATAACTACAGAAATAACTACCTTTGCATTCCTCTAATTTGAAAGTGGCCAAATAACTTCAACCATTGTGCAAGTATGCATAAAATTCCTGAATCCAACCTGTAGATCCATGGACTGCTACCCATTGTATTTTTCATTCTTGTTAGGCTACACAGTCACATGGCCTTTCAATGCAGGCTCACATATTTAACTAAAAAGCAATAGCAGTATGACGAATAACTGCAGCAGTCCAAGGAAAAGAAACCCACCATCCTTCCTTAGATAATACTAGTCTTCCCCTAAACCCATTAAAAGAAAAAAAAAATAGGAGGGAGAGAAATTTAAGTCTTTGATGCTCAGTGCATCACAGGGAAGAGACCAAACACTACAAGGCAGATACTACCTCCCAAAAAAGACAACTGGAAGTATTTGTTATCACTGCTAGGAACTCACAACATTCACTTTGTTCTTCTTCAGGGAATTCTGGATTATCCTTTACCATGAAGATTTTTCAGAAGCTGCTGGATTGTTCACAGGTCCTCACTGTCTTTCCTTTTTCAAATAAAGTAAGGTAGACCTGTAAAACAAAAACAATACCAAGTCAGAAAGGAAAGCAAGGAAAAAAAAGAGGAAAATCCATAGAGCTGTTTAACAAATGAACAATTGACTCCTACATCTCCTTGAAGCAAATGTATTTTTAATGAGCTCCCAAGATGGAAATTCTGCAACAGAGTGAGTGTCTAGGATAAGAAGAGTCATTTGCCCTGTACATATTATCACAAAAAATTAAAAGCCAGTTCAGAATTGCTGAAGCAAATACACAATTAAAATAATTCTTGGATACTTCTGTTGTTGTAAAGAGAAAAAGAAAAAACTACTTGGAGGTGCTGTTTAGAAAAGTGTCTGCAAACAAAGTTCACAATGTGCAGAGCAATCCACACAGGAAGATTTTTGTTCTCAATGAACTCCTCCAAGAAAATGCAAACATCTATCTATTTCCATGATTATCTGCAATATTAGAACAGAGGAGTACTGAATCCAAAAATACACACACACATGTTCTTTCTGTTCCTCAGTAGGAAGTATTTTTCATATTTGAGATTTTAATATTGTGTGGTTCTTTCATTAATTTTTTTGGACAAAATTTAATTGTGGACCAACTCTTAATTTTTTTTTTTTTATGTACTACACATGGTGTCAGACTATCCTCAGCCTTTTTATTGGGATCAGAAGAAACTGCTGGGTTTCATTTTTATGTGAACCCCACACAGAATACTTAAAATTGAGTGTATATTTCCACACGCCCCATATTGAACTTTTTTCCTTGAGCTAGGTTCCCATGGTCTCCTTGTGCTTCCCAAATTCTTAGTTTCACTTTGTCCACCAACATTTCCTACCTCCTTAATGCAAGGCTTCTCAAACATTTCACATGTCACTTCAGGGTTTGTGCGCATGGATCCCATCCTACCAGCCTTATGGAAGAATCCATGTCCTCAAATCAAAAACAAGTACAGGACCAAACTCTATACTTAGACAATGCAAACTCTCTTCTCTTGTTGGAGGAAACGAGGCAATCCAGAAAATTATTCATTTGACCTATCAAGCATCTGGTTTAGGACAGAATGATTCACTCTCTAGAAAGGTCTGGCTCTCTCCATAAAGTGAGTCTAGACACTGAGCTCAGATGAGATGGCTACATATGAATGCAGATGAATCTCACACTACGCGAAGGCAGGAAACAAGTCAGACAGATGGACAAGTGCAGTTCATGGGTGAAGAGCAGAGGGAAGACAGAGCAATGATAAAAAAGTTGCTATTCAAAAGACGTTTACACCTATGACTGTTTTAGTTGAACATGCAAAGAAACAACAACAAAACCTTCCAAAGCCCAAAGCAGTATCTGCCCAGCTGATCCAGTTTTGGTGGAAGACTGCTCCTGGATTTACTGGCTCAGGCTAAGCCTTCATGGAGCAGCATCTGTAAACAGCATGCAGCTGGTTGGGACTTGGGCAGGCACCTGGCAATGATGATGACAGTGACCACTAGTCTCAAGGCACAGGCGCCTTTGACCTCTACCTGATGGACTGTAGCAATGCAAGATACCTGTTACAAAAATGTTCCCAGTTTAAGACACAGCGGTTTCTTTGGAGCTACAACTCCTGTATGAGGCACAGCTACCTCAAGAGCCTTTAGACACCCAGGCCCTGGTTATACTTCCAAGACTTTGGTCAGCAACTTCTCTCCTCTACTGAAGTGGGACTCCACTGCTTATCTGACAGAGAAACCCACCATCAGACATGGTCTCACAAGATTTTTAACTTTAGAAAGCAGGCCAAAGAGAGAAAAATATCACAGACCTATTAAAAAAAACCAAAAAACAAAAAACCCTTGAAACTTTGCTTAAAACCAAACCAATTTATTTTCAAGCCATTTACTTTTTTCTTTAAATTACAAGAATCTCCCAATTAAGAAACCTCCATCTCAGCTCAAAATACTCAAACCATTTTGCTTCTAAGTGTTAAAATGAAAGATTTCAGCATTTGCAAATTATTTATGGGATTTTTCCCCCAATAATTTGGCAACCCTCAGAACTGCAATTTTTAATCCTTATCCCTTGTCACTTAGCATTCAGGGGAAAATCTTCAAATGCAGTCCAAATGACTATGAGAAAATATTTAGCTTTTCCAACAAAAATCAATGGCTTCCAATTACTTTTAGTAAGGGCAGAGAGTTTACTCCTTGCAAACTCCTGCTTGGATAGACTCCTGAGAGCCTCCCTGGAGAGTCAGCTGTGTGTAACCCTGGGCTGGCACCCACCACACTCAGTGACTAAGTCCTTCCACTAACTTCAACAAGTGGGATTAGGATTTTGATTCTGTTCAAGTTAGCAAGGCTCTGACTGCCCAAACCAGGGCTTTGATCACTGAATCAGGAGCAAGGCTGCTTGCTAGTTATGCAGTGACCTTGCTGTCAGCCCAGCACAGGGACACAGGAACAGGCCACAAGCAGCACCAACACAGGGCAGTGGTGGTACTCTGGGGCAGATGCCTTCTCCCTGTGCTGACATTTCACAGAAAAGATGACATGAAGCAAGGTAGCTTACACCTCAGGCAAAAAAAGGGGCAAGAGACCTTGTATTTACCACAGGGTGCCTTTGTGCCATGCACACAGCCAGTTATTATGGAGCAGATTATGCACTATAAATTCACAAGCTAGTTTAATTTGCTGCAACTTGCTCACTTGACCTTACCCATAGGCACTTCACTCTGTGAGAGCCAAGTCATGCCTGCTTGCAAATGTTCCCAGGCACTTTTATGCTTAAGATTTAAAGATAACATAGCACAAAATTCAGGATGCATGGAGACATGCTGCTTCTTGAAGCACAACCCTCACCTGAAGAGCAGAGCACTCAGTCCTAACTGGGACAATCTTTTTGCTATGCAGATCTGATGGGCTCTGATGACATGCTCTTTCTTCATGGAACATGGAAAACAGTCATAACTTGGAGGGACCAGCAGAGAAAGCTGGTTAACAGTACAATCAGGTCTTAACCAGACTTTGTGACTGAAGTTTCCACAGGATAACAAATCATTATCATGTACACGGTTACCAATCACATCTCTGCTATAAATGGGAAGCGTTACCAAGGAAGCTGTTTTTGCATGGTCCCACAGCATTACGGTTACTTAAATATCACAGCAGAGCCCTGTCTTTGAGAGCTAAAAAGGACACTGTGCTGACAGATTAGAAGTGTAATTGAGACATGAACAGATCTCAAATCAAAGAATATGGAAGTACTTCTCAGGAGTATTTTGAGACTAAAATTGGACCCCAGGGCAATCAACAAATAAGGACTGTAGTACAAGCGAGCAACTGCAAATTGGCAAAACCTGAAAACCAGAAGTTGGCTACGTGCAATATCCTGTATTTATTCCAAGAAAAGGTCATGCTCTCCCATTTTGCTTTGAAGATCAGGCAGTGAGAGATTACTGCTTTACTAGTCCTTTCCTGCAGGTTTTTAATTGTCATCCCTTGCTCTCTTGCATGACATAATTTGGTTTCCCTAATTCACAAATCAGCATAAGCTAATAAAACTGTTTAAGAGACGGGAGCCTTGTGCCCAAGTTGTTTCGTTGTTCACTATTATCCCTCAACTAATCCTTCAACTCAAATAAAACCATAATTCATTTCCTGCTTTATTCTCCCTCTACATGAAATAGTTTCAGACAGGTTCAATCCTGCCTCACCACAAATGGGAAAGGCAAGGTTTTATCTTCCTGGAGCGTGCATGATTTCAATTACCTAATGTGTGTATCATCTATCATGTCAGGAAAGAACTTTGAAATTATTTTCAACAGGTTTTGCTGACTTTACACAATGAGAAAAGATTCTAATGGAAATAAATTTGAAAAAAAATTTAAAAAGCATAAACCAACCAAGAATTTACTATATCTTAAATTTTAAGTTAATAAAAGCTTCTCTAAACCAGCCATTCCAAACTTTGCCCATCTAAGAATCTTCCGACATTTTGTCTAGTGTATAAAGGCTGCTGATGATGTTATGTTAGTGTAAAAATTACTGAAATCCCAATTATGTCTAAAATTAATGCTATGGTGAAGCAATATCACCTTAGGACAGAAGAGGTTTTGTTTGCATAAAACAGGCAGGCATCACTGATTTCTGTTTAGCATCCATTCCTCATCTGAAGCTTGATCCTCCAAGGCTTTGTCATGTAAACTAACATTTCCCATGGCTTTGCATGTGGTCCACAGTGAAACGCCCAGCTTCACAAGGTGTTACACCCACTTTGTGCAGGGTGAATAACTGTATCTCGGTGCACGGGAACAGTAAATCAAGTTGTTAGCACTTTGCATATCCTGCAGGTCCTAAACCAGAAAAACAGGATACAAGATCATGGGGCTCAGACAAGGAAGCAATCCATCCTGCCCCATAATTTCCAGCAGAGGGAAGAACTTCTATGTTGCCTTCCCCAGCTCTGTGAACATGGGACATCCCAGCCCAGCACATCTTTCCTGTGTGAAAAGCATCTCCAATGTGAGTACTTACTCAGAGGGAAAATGCAGGACAGGAACCTGTGAACAGCACAGAGATGGGGGCAGCACGTGGGGCTGAAAGGGCAAGGCTGCAGCTCCAGTGCAGGAGCCACTACTGAAGATGGCCACTGACTGTGCACAGCTAACGTTAGCTGTGAGTCATCAGTGTCCTGAGATTTAATCTAAAGACCATTGTTCATCATTGCTTCATCCACAGCAGGTATTTTTCAGGACTTAAGGCTCAGGTAAACCACCCCTCATTTTACCATCAGCCCATGCAAACAGACTGAGAGCTTTTAGCAGTACTCACTGGACTCATCTGCCCTTCCAAACCTCTTCATCTGGAAACCATGGAAGTAACTTTGCTCTCAGAGCCATCTGCACTGCTCTTGTTACCCATTCCCTACCTCAATACCTTTGAACAAGTGATGGGAAAACAGATGAAGGTTCATCACTGCAATTGTACTTGGGAAGAAAGGCAGAACAGCTCAAATTCACAGTCTCCATTTACATGATGTCTAATAACAATACAAACACAAATCTAACTGGGACCTCAGAGACATCACTTTTACACAAATAACAGCAATCACAACCATACTCCTTATTTATACTTCACTAATACCCAGTTTTCACAAAAAGGCATGAGGTTAGACTGTGCTTAGCCTTGTGCTTCACCTAGTGGGCTCAGTATCCAAGTTCCATGTGATTTTCCCCCAGAAAGAGAGTGCAGCATAAGGTATTGAAATAGGAAGCCAAGAGGTGGGCTGTGGTTGCAACATCCAATGCCACCAGGTGAAAACTAAGAGGAGATTGTTCAGGTTGTTTTGTCTAAGCAGGAACAGTGCAGAACCACCACAAGAAGCAAAATACCTCACAAATACCTCCTATCAGATGTCAATGTTGTACTTCTTAATAAAAATCCATCACCTTATTCACATCAGCATTCCCTATTTGCCACTTTTTATGGCTATCAAAGAAGAAATACTGGTGGGTGCAGGAGGGGTGGGGGGAAATTTCAACACAGATCTACATTTTTCTTAGGATGCCAACTTTCTTCATTCTCATACAGTGGTTTAAAGGAAAAACAACTCTGTTGTGTGTGTGCTCGTAACACAGACATTTCTACAGGTCTTCTGAGCAGAAGAGATTGAGAAAAGAATGCAAATGGTCCATAATAATTCCGGCTGAGAGCCAGTAATGTTGAGCAGATATAAGCAATAAAAATAACCACTCTGGATGCTTCTGTTACATGACATAAATATTTCTCTTTTTCTTTATGGAAGCTATTATGCAAAAAATGCAGCTCAGCCCTGAGTGGAGACAACGAGCCTCCTGCATATTTGAAGAACTGCAGCACCCTATTAACTTGCTACAGATGACAGCAAGCTCAAGGGCCTTCATATCATGTACAGACACCTCTCATATGATAGCCACAGCTCTCCTGCAAAGATGGTGTTGAATGGAGAATCCAATTGATGTGAGTTGCAAACAGTAGCAGCACCAAAAGCAATGGCCGAGATTCTGTTTAATGGCAGTTATTTTAAGCAGCCAGAGACAAAACCTCCTGAAGAAGATTGTTAATGCTACAACCCAGAAAACCAGAGAAGAGGCTTGATCTCTGGTGAGAGCATCATTCCAGGAGACGCCCACAGTACCAAGGCCCTGGTGCCGGTAAGATTGGAGTTTGGGCCATGGCCTTTGCCTCACTGGGCTCAGCCACAGGTGCCCAGAGCTACTCATCTGCTACTTACACAAAGTTTTCAGGGAGCAGCTTCCCCATCTCCTCTACCTGTGCAGCACGCAGGGCTGAGGAGGACCCAACTTACACCAGCTGCCAGGCTGGGGACACACACACACGCACAGGCACAAACACAAACAATGCCACCACGTGAGCTTGGCTTCCTTAGGAGCCAGCCCAGAACGCACCCTTAACCTTCTCCCCACTTCCAGTGCTGCCACGTCTCCTGCGCTCCTGATGCAACGTGATACGGAGCTGGAAAACAAAGGCACTATTGACCAACTTTTCTGCAGGATTAAGATGACTATGCTGGCTTACAACAAAGATTTCAATGATTTCGACACCAAGTGCTAAGTAACAGGAACACAGCTTGGCAGTAATTCCAGAGATTACCTGTTGAAACATTAATGACAAACATCTTTTGATGTGGGCTGCTTTATGTGGTGCAAAAGGCAGCGCTGTAATTATGCATTTCCTTTCTATGAATCTAGTATTTAAGAGTAAAGCATTACTGGGGGGCCTGCGCACGTGTATGTTTGTGCACGTGTGTGTTTGTGTGTGTCAGGAAATACTCCACAGCTGAGCCTGCAATTTACCAGGGTGGCTGCACGTAGTAAATCTGCAACAGGGGGGAGCTCAGCCGTTTCATTCATCCTGCACCAAGCAGAGGGCTAAAACAATTGCCACGCTTAAGACAAATGTCAGTGTGAGTCATACCAGCCGGAGCGCAAACATGTTTGCTGTCGGGTGAGTCAGAATATCACATCGTGAATTCACAAATCTTCCTATAAATAATAATTTCTGAAATTGTTGCATTTCTTTATTACAATGGAATTTTAAGTATGATGCCAAATCTATAAAGGCTTTCCTGACTACAAAGAAAATGGTTTTTCTCCCATTCCCTTTTGCTTCTTATTGCGTGTATCTGCCTACAGTAGTAGGCTGTCTACAGTACCTGAAGTGGTAATTGCATTGATTCACACAAGAAAATGCAAGCATGGCTCAAAATAGGTCCAAATGAGAGACAGCCCCCATCCTCCTGAAAAAAAAAATATAACTAAATATAAGCAGTAGGACCTCTCACTTACTGGGTATGCTTTCTACATCTTTTCTGATGCCGTAATTCTGACAAGCTTTAGCATGTTCAGCACTCAGAGGAAAATAACGTCATGCTGGCATGAGACACAGAGCAGCCGAGAAAAGGGGTGAGAAATGCTGGAGAAGTGGTGAGAAAGGCCAGGGCAGCATGGTGCATGTGAGCGAGGAGGGACTGTGCCTGCACTGTGCTCCACAGTGTGAGCCCCCACAGCTAAAGCACCATCCCTGCTTCAGAGACTGCTCAGCCTTAATGCAGCATGCAGAGACCATTGCTCCCCACAAATACCAACATACCTGGTAACAAAACTAATGCACTGTAATGATTGGCAATGATTATCCTTGACTGCCTCCAATTCAAGAAAGTATCTGAATCAGAAGTTATACAAGTGCCTTTTGAAACAGGGCTGAACTCCAGGATATGACCAAATTTATGCAGGAGAGTCCTGATAAAGATATGTGTCGTGTCTGCGAGTAAGGCGAGGAAAGTGTTTTGGGTAAGGTTTCTGGGGGGGGCGTTTCTAACTTGATTTTCAGTTGGGAATTTATTCTCATCTTACATGAAAGGGAATTCATACACATACAAATCTCCTTACATCAAATCAAGACAGTCTTGCTTTCGTCTAATTGTTTTGTGGAATAACCACTCAGAAGTTCATTTCTGTTATCTTTCTCAAACAAAATAAAAGGCCTTTTAGAAAAATTTTATTGCTAAAACAATGAAATCCTCCTGGGAATGACTTCGTTATGGAAATCAAGTGACAGTTTCTTTTATCTAGCCAAGTAGCAAGTCTGCATTTATAAAAGGCATTCTATGCACGAAGTACAGTGAGTAGGAGGACATGAAAATGCTATTTTTAAACCAGATTTCAGCGTTCCTCCCATACAGATTTCCTGGACTAATAACAGCAACAACAATAATGATAATTAATAATGCCAAAAAAGGAGTATCATCTTAAAGGTGAGTGGCATGTGAGAAAGCGAATTGTAGTTAAGGACTTGTAAAATTTAGGCACAAATGTAGGGTCCTTTCAAATAAACTGGTATTGTGCCATGAATTTCACAGGATTTTAGATTTTCTCCCTAAATTTCATACTGTTTTTTTTTTTTTTCAAAAAAAGGCAATAAATTAACATTATGTGCAGCATATGCTGCATGTCTACCATTTGTTTTCTTGCAGCAATTGTTATTTTCAGAAACACCACTAAATGAGAAGTTAACTGTGGAGCTGTTGCTATCACTGTGTCTGTGTAAGTGATCATGGCAGCTTTTGGAGCTGGGGAAGAAAGGGGAAAAAGCCCTGAGAAAATCCAGGGCCAAACAATGTTTTCAAATGCAACAAGTATAAGGGTATGATGCAGACTTTGACCCAAAGCTTAAAAGAAGACACTGTAAAGATCCTTTTCTGCTTTGCTGACCTCTGGACCTGTCTCTCAGGACACTCACAGAGCAAAGTTGAATTAACAAATACAGAGAAAGTGTGGGTCAAATCTTTCCTCTCTGCCAGGAATACCTGTCTCCACCACATTTGGAGTGCAATTTTCCAAGCACAGAAGTTAGCCACAATTACTAGAAGATTGTTACTCAACTGTGCTATTGTCTACCAGTGATAATTAGAATAACTAGGAGCACAAACAAGGATAATAAATATGAACGAAAGTGAGCAGCAGTAACAAAATGCCTGGGACACCGAGACGCAATGTGAAACCCGCTGGAGCACTGGCAATTGAGAGTAACCCAGCATTTGGAAGCCCCCATTTCCCATGAGATGAGAGCAAGGCAGAGAAATCTCACATGCTGCCTGTCCCTCTCTTACACTCAGCAGCTCTAACACAGATACTGTAGTCTGGCGCTGACTCATGTTTCAAACTCGGGAGCACCCCCAAGGCCCGTGCCTGCACACAACCCCTGCCTCATGCTGGTGCCATGAGGTACCAACCTTGTCCAAGTATTTTCATCCATGGTTTTAATCCAGTGCAAACCCCTCAACAGCAGTAGCATGAAATGTGGAGGAGCAGTCTTGGCATGCTACCAACCCAGTGAAAAATCCGCCACCTAGCTAAATCAGGTATGGTCTGTTTCTGAAAGATATTATTTAAGGAGCATTCAGGGTATGTTTGGAAGCCCTTCCACTCTCTCACTCTCCTCCAAGACAAATCTTCATGTCATTAACCTTTATTTGCCTTTTAAACAGTAAAATGTAAGTCTGTTAAACCAGAGAGTTCCATTTTGATATTTTGATCATCTCCATCTGCTTAATGGGAAATGTGTAGTAGTAAGAGAGGAAAAAAAATAGATATGACTGGAATAAGTTAGGGCTGTTTTCCTTTTTTGTCCAGTGCTTGCTGCCAAACATGCTTGCTGCTGGTCACTTGCCTCGCTCACTGCCAGCAAGTGCTCAGCTGGGCACGTCACCAATATTTAACCCTCAACAAAATTAAATCACAGTAATGCTTTGCACTCATTTAGGGTTTTACATACCACAAACACTGTGAAAAAATTAACTGCACGCTCTGTAACACACCTGCAAGGTAAATTGAGTATTGTTATTCATACCTTATGCAAAAGAGAATTTCACTGGAGATGGGATAATTGACCTGCCCAAAGCTATGCAACACAGGTGCTCCTGTTTCCTGGTTCTCTCTCTATGCCAACAGACCAGTTTCAGCCTTTTCTGAAATTCAGAGTGAGTTCTGTCTTCATTTCTGCATCTTTCTGCTGATGAGGGAAAGCAGGGAGCAGGTTTCTGTACCCAGAGGTATGAGTGGTACATGAGTGCTGTGAGAGTGGTTCCTAGCTGCATTGCCTATGGTGCACCAAAATCAACAGGACTGGAGCACTGATGTTTCTACTTCCCTATGGTAAGTGAAGATTAGCTGCAGAAAATTATTTGACCAATATTTGGTCTACAATAATTTACTAATAATTTGGTAAAAGAAACTTTAGAAGCCTTTTTTACAAAAGACTATCAAGTTTTTGCTTATCTGGATGTCTTCTAGTACTGCAAGGAGCACAGTAGAGGGCTCAGCAATGTACCACACACTGCTCCTCATACTCCCTCTCTCTTTCCCTCAACAGTAAAAAAGGGTAGGACTAAACAAATAAAGGCTTCATCCCAGACAAACGATGGCAGGGCAGGAGCAGTGCCCACTGCCAGCTCCTGTGAGTTGCAGCCACTCCTGCTCACTGTCACATGGCAGAAAACACCACACTGAGCTTGCCTTCAGCCAGTACTGGTGTACTGAATGGACCTGAACTGAGGTGAAAACCCTCACATGTCACAGGCTGGACAACAGATTAATGTAGGCAGAGATCCTGTTACAACACCAGCTGTTCCTCCTGCACCACGACCAACAGCCACAGGGTAGGTGAGACCCAACCATGCTCAGTGCATTAGAAATTAAAGGATTTTTCCTGTAAAAGATCTGTAAGCTTATGTGCAGTGACATGATTAAAGCAGAAATGTTAACTACCAGTCCTACCAGTGGATGCAATCATCCCAGTTCGAAAGAGGGAAAAGCTCATCCCTGTTCACAGACCAAGTAAGCCCTACCTTTGATCAAAGCAGTTAGGACTGGAAAAGCACTTGAACACACTGATCAGCTCCTAAGCTAGGACAAGGCTTGAGTAGAGGGGTTTATCTCTCACAACCTCTCACTTTTAACCACGTTTGGTTGGGTCAGGGCCAACTTGGCATAACCAGATCCTCAGCCCGAGCTGCAGGTTTTGATTGCCCACAAACTGTAGCTCGAGCCAAAGCCTCTTTAGATATCACACCTAAGAGCACTGCCACCCCTGCAGATCAGCAGATGAGCTCCATAGTTTAAGTGGATTAGCTGTGCTGAACAACCCTGCTACATTCAGTTCCCCTGCTCAGTGCTCCAGCTTCGGTCAGCAGGGATCTTTTCTACAGCTGCTCCAGGAGGTTTTGCTGCAGAGGACAGAGCCGGGCTAAGGAGAAGATTACGCTGCCCCCAGGCTATAGGAGAAAGACAAGCTTGGAGGCTGGGCTCTGTGGGCTCCTCAAGGAGCTCAGCGAGCCAGTTGTGCTCTTGGAAGATCAACCCCTCCCACACCCTCTCTGGCACCAGAGTTTGGGGTTGGCTTCCCACTACATTGTGTGACTAGGATGAAAAATATAAGCCTAACACACCACATACCACCTTGTCAGGACTTCTTATGAAAAATCCTCAGCAGTGGCACACAGCAGAGCAGTGCATAAACCACCACAGCAGCAGGATGCCCTCCTTATGCCACCTATCTTAGTCTGGGAGGAACAGCCTCTGCCGTGTCTCAGTAGCTACAAACCTCTGTTCCTGTAAACCTCCCAATTTCCCATGTACACCATTATCCTTCTCTCAGCCACTCCTCCCAAAGGCAGCAGGCAGAAGTGCTGCTAACAGAGCATAATCAGTGTGAAGTTGTAACTGTGTGGGGGAATGTGGCAATTCATGGAAAATGTCTTCGACCAAAAGGCAATTAGCAGTGAGTCTAAATGCAGCAGCAGAAGGGAGTGGTTTCCTAACAAAACAAGCCCTGTTAAAAAAAACACAAAAAACCCTCACTCTAATACTTGCTTTCCTCAAACAAGTAGCAGTCTCAGGACATTGAAAGCATGAGGAAAAAAATACCTCTGTGAAGCTTTCTGTAAAGATTATTCTTTACAGACACATTTGGCAGCCCTTTCTGCTCTGTCTTCTAATGCTATTGAGTATAACTATGTTAAGTTAATAAGCAAATCCACTCAAAGGGTTTTTTTTTGAGGTTTTCTAGGCCAAGAGAGGAAGCAGTGCAATAGGAAAGTTTTCAGAAGTGGGAGTTGTGCCTGCCTTGCTTCTAATTGTAGTGAAACTGTCAACCTCTGTGTTGTGTTTCAAGACTTTACACTTCAAAATCATTCCCTCTGTGCTTTGAATTGCTATACTTTTAAGCTAACTACTTCTGAAAGTGCTGTTTAAGAAATGACATCTTCAACCACATTTAACATTGAGAATAAATCTAAATTTGCAAAGTCTCATTGGGTCCCTGCAAAAGTGTAGTTTTTTTATTGCTCTTGACAGCCAATCTCTTGGAAAGTATCTGTGCAGAAATTTAGTTTAAATTACTTCATATCAATACATTTAAGAGAAAATGAGGGGTTGCTACAAGTTAAAAATAATTATGCTTTTCTAACCTTAGATTAAAAAATCACCAACATTCAAGCAGCAAACAGCACCAAAACCAATTAGTAACCTTACAGCCTACCTCTGTGCAGGCATGTATTAATTGTATTTCAGAATCATCTCCAAACACACATGGCTAAAACAACTGAACACGGCTGACTTGCTTTCTCCCTCGTAAATCACCAAAAGTGGAAGCAGGTTCAGGGACTATGGTGAGAATTACAGGCCCTAACTGCCTCTGGAAGGGTGTTCTCTGACAAACTGAGGGAACCTTGAGCTTTCCAAGTGCTCCTGCACACATTTGAATATCAGGGTAATTAGAAGGCCATGCTCCTTTCATGCTGTCATGAAACACAGAATATTTATGTTGCTTCAGCTTTAATGACTTTAAAATATGGAAGATCATTTCAGTAGAGTCAAAGCAGAATCAGTAATGCTCAGATATATTTACACTCTGTTGCTCAGTGTGGTAAAACTAATTCACGGTAAAGGTTTACTGCTAAATTCCTCAGGAGACAGAATAGGCAAGTAAGCAGCTCAGAACGTGCAGGCTCAGTCAGCTCAGTCAGGAGGAGCTATTTTCTACCTAGTGTGACAGTACCCAGCACAAGGAGGCCCCAAGAATGACTCCACTTCCCAAGTAATACTTTCAGCAAGCAGAAAATTATACTGTACCTTGTGGGGCTGAACAACTTAGAAGTATTATCTTGAGGTCTGCCAAAGCTGTTCCAGATGCCAGGCTTCAATTTAAGCCTATCTATTTTTCATATCCTTCTCCCAGACTGCCGTCTCCCCGGTTTAAAGGAGGACAGCACACTACTTAACCTGCAGAAAAAAGCTCCTATCATTGCTTGGCAATGACTCCCCTCCATAGCATTTGGAAATCACACTGGTCACCTTGCAAGGAAGTCCCATCCCACTCCTTGCTCACCACATGATGGTGCTTGGCTAGGCCAAGCTGAGGGGCTACAAACAAGCTCCTGCATTGGCACTGGTTATTTCTGCACTTGAGAAGGAGGGGTATGTGGCCTTCCCACTGCATTCTGCTCATCATCATTTCTCCATGCATGGATATGATTCCTCCGCACCTCTTCCCAAACTAAAAATAAAACAAAACAAAACAAAACAAAACAAAACAAAACAAAACAAATCAAAAAACCACCACCCCCAAAAACCAATCAAACAAACAAAAAACACAAACAAAAAACCACAACCCAAAAGGAGCAATGATGGCAGAGAGTTTTTTACTCCCAAACTCCAGCACCGGCTCAGGCAAGAAGTGAGGAAACACAGCCCTATCACAAGGGAAACAGCTGAGCTATTGCAAACAACAGCAACCCTTTTGACTTCACTAGAAAGTGCCCAACCCAGTACTAGTTTCCAGGTGGAAAGTCTGCCCTCCACTTACCATGTAGACTCCAGAAGAGCTGGATCAGCTTCTCAAATATCCCTTGTCTGCCACAGCAGCCCAGCAAACATTGCCATCTAATCATTCCCATAGTACACTAATCCCTTCCTGGCTTGGCAGAAGGTGAGTACAAAGATTTTGCTAATCTTGCATTTATAGTAATTTCCCCCTCCCTGTCACATCATGTGAATCATCCCTGTTTCCAAGCATCAAAGAGTTAATGGAAGAAGGAACCACCCTACCATGTGCTTCACTCAAGGGTAAGTGGACTGGCCAGCTACCAAAGCAGATTGTTAAAGACCGCACCGGGCTCCTGATTTTTTTTTTTCTCTAATCAGCAATAACGTAAGGATTGAATGTGGACATAAATGTAAACCTAGACCACATCTGCTGATAAAGCAAAGTCTTTGTACTTGCGCAACTGCCATTAACTGTACACAAAATACTTAAATTTCATTAATTCTTCTACATTCAAAAGCTGACCTGCAGTCTGCCCGAGGCAGCCAATGAGAACTGCAGGCTCAGCAGAATTGCACATTAAAGACAGAAGGGAAACAGATTATAATACAAAATCAGACTGCTAGGAAAGTGAATCATTTGTGCAACTGTTCAACACTCGGAGCACTTTGGGCACACTTTACCACACCAGATTACAACACAGCTCTGGTGGTTCTCTTCTGAAAGACAGCTTAACAGGTTTGTTAGGTTTGTGTTATTTGCCCCTTTCATCACAGGCATGAACAAAACTGGTGCCTTCAGGACTCTGTCATATTCCACTATTAAATTTTCTTTTGAATTAATTGAAGGTACTCTGATATTTGAAGATTTCTACCTTCCCATAATTGCATTAATAGCTTGGAGCAGAGTGTACGTGCATATGCAAAATGTTTCTTACCAAATATCTCTCAGGGAACTTCAGATGCACATCTTTGCCCTAAGCGTTCACGCTTCTTCTAATAAGATAGCCTTGAAGCAGTATTCTAATTCTAACTTATTTTTTGTAAGGTACTTCCACCTTGCATTCATACCTGTCAGACATGGAATATGGAGTTCTCTTGGTTAACTATTACCAGACCATTTGAAGGTTTCTCCATTGCCCATCCGGTATAAGCAGCTAGGACCTGCCTAATAGGACTCCATCTCTAGACAGCTTCATTTTGAATAACTTGCATTACCTTGGACCAGCTTATTTCCATGTTGGTTCATGTTCTGCTCTGCTGTGACCTCTGAGGAGAACAACTCAGGTACTCATCTGAGTCCCAAAGCCATTTGTGTCCTATTTTAGATTCCTTCCTATTTCAAGTCTACCATAACTGACCTATAGGCATGAAATCCACTCAGGGATGTGACTGGTGACCCTTTCTACAGTTTGTATTAACATGATTATTTACATGATCATTATTAACAAGAGAAAAATATTTTAATTTGCTAGCAAATTCAATTTTCACATCTATGATCAACACAATCATGTCTACAAATAGATGTTTACTCTTACATGCTGAGCTTGGAGACACAAAACCTGATGTATTCCTTAGCTGTCCCCATGGCATCTATACCTAATACTGCAATCTCAAATTATGCAGAAGTCTGCGGTAACCCAGTCTGTTTTCAGTTATCCAGTACCTTTCTAGTTCATGAATAGTTTAATTAAAAAAAAAGGCAGGGGAGCTTATTAGAAAAATTAATACTCAGATTTCAAAGACCTAACAGCGTTGGAAGATGCACAGTAGATCATGCTCAGAGTACTTCATGCAAAAATATAAATCAAGAATTTTTAGTGCTTCCACTCAGGGTTGCTTAAATTTGTGTGATTCATGTGGGAAGACATTGCTAACAACAACAACAACAGTCTCTGCAACTAAAATGTAGAAACTAGAGTTGAATCTTTGGGTTGAGAAGTACAGTGACTTTGCACAGGAACTGCACACACCCCATCTACTGGCTTTTCAGAAGACTGAGAATTTTAACAGCAGCAAGGCAAGATTATCTTGCACTGGCATTATTTACTAAGCCATGCCTGTGAGATTAGTGCTTGATGAAAGTACAGGAGATCATCACCTATCCCAGAAGAACCACAAAGCAATCCAGAACTGACAAAACTGTTCAGAGCCTACCACGGTAGAAATACAGGTCACAGGCTAAAAAAAGTAATCCGAATCATCACAGCACCTTGTACATTGTGACAGAAACCTAATAAAGAATCAGAGAAAATGTTCCAGCTGACAAAGGTATTGGTTTTGCTGAGTGCCTGCTGTGAGGCCTGCCTTGCTGCCTTTAAGAGCAGGGGCAGGGGTAACATCCAGCAGAACAGATAAAGGCAGCAAACGTTCACCCACCCACAGCAGAGACTTCAGTCAGTGGCTGTTGTGCCACCTCTGCAGCACCCAGGGAGAACAGCCATTGAAATTTTTAATTCAAGAAAGTTGCATGTCACGTCATTAGAAGAATTCACAACAAACTTCAGTCATTGAGTCAGAAATGGAACTCAAGCTATGCTCTGTCAATCAGGATGTTTGATCGTGGCAAATCAAATTATCTGCTCGCCTCTGCTGAAAGCTTCCCAAAGCCAGTGCAATCTCCCGCTCCTCTAGAGGAGTCTGCAGTGCCTTGGTAGCAGATGGTGAAAGTTATGAGAGTAAATCCAGCTGCTGGGAACATGGATAGTTTTGCCATTGGAGTGTCAAACTGTGACACTTCTTTTCCCAATGAATTAGTAATGTTAATCTATCCATGCTGCCTCACCAATGTTACCAGCCAGTGTCTGCCTGTTCATTTCTAACTCCATAGTTGCAGGCAAGGGCTCATAGAAGCGGCCAACAGCCACCACAATGTCAATCTATGGTCTTAGGAGACTAAATACATTTAAATCTGTCAATACACTCTTTATATGAAACTTGCATAACAGGTTGGCTTTTACTGACAGTTGTGTGAAATATAAGGCGGTGCATGATATATATTAGGGGGGATTTTCAATGCCTCTTGACTTTTCACCCTGGATTTCAAATTTGTTTCTTTACCAGGGAAGAAACTCATTCTTTACCACTGGTTTCTTTTACCAGTGCCCTGTCACACAGATGCATAATGGCCAAAATTTCTAGTCAAAGCCAAATCACAGAAATTTTATTGTGTATAGAGTCAGAGATATTTTGAAAATAAACTTTTCAATTACCTATGAAGTTTGGAGGAACTCAATGTTACAGAAAGAAAATTATGTTTTTCCTTCACTTGCTACTGTCCTTTTCACAGACCAAAGCCTGCTCTTGCAGGCTTCAGCAGAGTGGACTGGGTTCAGAGCGATGTAATGCATTAAATGTTCAGTTTTCAAACAAAAGACCAAGTTTTGTTTTAAAGTGCTGTCTTTACTCAAAGCATTTTAAACCAACTGTTTGATAAGGGGCTACTGCTGCTGCTCACCCTTTCTTTACATTTTCTGTGCAAAAGTTGTGAAGGTACAGTACTGTTTTAAGATGTACACCAGCCAAGGAGAGTACAGTGATGTGAAACTGGTATTTGTGCTTGGTCACTACCAGCAAAGGTGTGTCTGCTCAAAGCTGTGGTAACTGTCAGCAGCTTCAAGTAATTCAGATCTTTGCTTGTTTGTGTGCCAGGCAATCTTAGAGAGCTGCAGAACTCTCTTCTAAGCATTAAGATCTCAGTAACTTCAACTATATAAATGCCCCAAATTAAAAAGGCATATTCATCAATTTCTAGGAATACACCGCAGTTTGGATGACACGTTATTCCAGTGCTCAGTTTCTTCTGGACCTGAAGGCATCCTAGAGGTCTTAAAACTCAGCCTTCCTTCAGCTAGCTCCAACTGGAGCCAGACCAAGCATTCAGTGCTGGCACCAGACCCGCTGCAGTGCCAGACCACGTTAAGCCAAAAGCTGGGAGGTGTTTTTAGGAACCCTTGCAGAAGGCACCTCTGCCAACAAGGTTCAACGAAGTTTCTGCTGGTGACTTGAGAAGACATATTGAATGTCAATTGGCATGTTTATCTTCTTTAAACACTGAGCTTCCTTTCTAACATCTAATAGGGCAGATTACTGGTTTAATACTAATGGAAACTGATCAAAAGACCCTAGATTATTTGGCTGGCTTAACTTAAAAACTTTTCCTGCTCCAGTTTCCATGCAAAATATATCAAAGTATTCCTATGAATGGAGCACCTATCAACTAATCATTTAAGGAGATGAGGAAAACTACCTTTAATACTGAGTTATGGATAAAAATGCCAAAAACCTCTCAGATCAACTGAAGGACACGCTCCACAAATTTTCACAAGGACTACTTTGGAAAATAAAACCTAGAGAAACATACTATATAAGGCCATTTGAAAATTCTATTTCTTATCTACAAAAGTTCTCAGTTGCCATCATGGTTCATTTGTTTAGGGACAAAAGTAGCTGGCAAACTACAGTAAAAAAGAAAGAACAAGTAAACACTGGCATTTTAAGTGTTCTCTGTAACTGAAGATAAGCAGCAGTGGTCAAATGAAAACTGACCAGCTCTCTTTCCATACTGCCAGCTGGGAGCAACTTGGATCAAGGCTATCAACCCATTTAAATGCAGAAATGCTTTCATGATTTCAAGGCAGAACAAATATTTCTTTTTGTCTGCACACTTTTTAGAAGACATGAACAGTAACTTCAGAACAGAACATAGATGCCTGTTAACAAAGCCAATAACAATTATTGCTATGTTTAAGAATCAACAAAAAAAAAACAGCAGTGTATTCCAAAGGCATTCGCTCACAAAGCAAACTCACTCTACACAAGCCCCAGCACAGAAACGTGATAGTATCTCATGATTTATGTTCTCTCAGCAGGTTGTACCGGGTCCTCCAGATTCCATGCTTGCCTTTGAAAGCAATTAAGTTTCTTGCAGTTCTGGGAGCGACAAAAGCTCTCACTATGAAAACCTGCATGCTGCACTCGTGCTGAGTCTGCAGCTTGGCAGACTGAAACAAAAGCACCACAAGAGGTGAGAACTTCCCCCACTTAACTCATCTGAGAGCATTAGTATGTGAAGGGCCATCTCTAAACTTTGAAGCTATTTCCAAATCATGTCTTTGTCCAGTGCCTAAAGAGCCAGCTGCCGCTGTGATTTGGAGAACATTTGCAAAGCCCCTCTCAGCCTGGAAAGAAAAATCCCTTTTCTCATCAGCCTGCACACAGGAAGCTCTACAAGTTCAGCTACTGTGAACTATTCTAATTGCTCACAAGACAGAGTACCCTTACTTACATAAGAGCATGTCCAGACAGCTCGATGAAACCTGGGTCCTGCTGTGCTATGCACTGTACAAACACCTGCTCCATGGAGTTTACAACTTGCACAGAGTAAACTGTACCTAAGGGAAGACAAGGGCAAGAAGCACATGTAGAGAAGTAATCAACAGGCATTTCACACAACTAGTGTGTGAATTCTGCTTGTGAATTATTATAGTACAGGAATGCTGCCTGATCAAAAAATAGATCTGTGATATATCCCTGGCTGAATAAAACAAACAGAATAGCAGCAAAGTCAAACTATTAAACATCCTGGCCCCAGCAACAAAAGCCCCAATGCTGTTCAAAAAACAGACTGCCTGGACAAGACACATCTTTTACCTTCTGAGGTAGAAAAAAGCCAAAGTCATTTCCCATCCCTGCTCTAATTCTACCCAAACTGCAGGAGAGTGACCTTGTGAAGCCAGAGTGCTGAGCCGGTGTGACAAACACGGCAGTGGGGGGCACGGAAGGGCGTGTGCCAACCAGCAGCCCCAGCACACAGGGAGGGCAGCTCCTTTCAGGCAGGGTGGTGACAGTGACCCACCTCTTGCTTACAGCAAGGCATGCTGGCCTGAGACCTCAGCCAAGGGCAGTTACTCAGGGATTGCCCTCACACATGGAGTTCACATGTCATTTACTCAGCGGCAAACAAACTTGCCAAGACCAACATTTTTCCACATCGACTTATTTTTGCACCTTAGACTCAGCATGTTTGGTTTTCAGGGTTTATTCTCATAACTCCAAATGAAATCAGCTGGAGTGATGCATACTCAGCATCAGTATTCTGTTATTTTATTTTTTACTTATCAGTGTACCTGTTTTCTCTGTTATACAGTAAGACATCCAATTCTGTGTAAGTACATTAATTTCAGATAGTATCATTTTCAAAATTATTTAAGCCTAGTTATGAGAGTTAACCTGGCTCTGTTTCCTTCTGACAACATCTGTGGTTTCATAACTTTAGGGTTTTTGTACCTCTCGCTCACCTTAGCATGACTTACAAATTCAGAGAAATTATTTATCAGGGAGATCAGCAAAAAATGACCAACGGTAATTTTCTACCAGATTTAGAAGAACATTTCCCGCTCTCATCTCCTTCACTTAAAGTTGCAATCATCTCTGAGAACCAGAGGCAAGTGCTTTCGAAGGCAGAAATGTGCTTAAAGACACATAATGGCAAGAGTGTAAGATGCTTCCATGTCCTCTAAGCCCTCTTTAAAGTGCTTAACGTCTTAGGATAAAAAGTATGAGCAACTGTGAGCTTGGTCACAGATAGTTCATTAAACATACAAACATATACAGACATGTCAGAAATGTTAAGCCAGGAGCTAAAAGGCAAGGAAATACCAGAAATGTGCCCAATGTGAAACATTTAATCTTTATTCTTAATTTTGTTATCACACAGGTCTTGTTTTCCACAGGAAATGGTGCCATTCACGGTATAGTAAAGCTATTACTCTAGCTTTCAGTATTACTGAATAAGAGATCCTCAGTTTGCTTCATTCTCAGTATTAAAAATGGCCCTGAATGCTCTGCTTTAAAGACAGAACAACTATTTCCTTCTAGGTTATTTTCTGGCTGTCACCATATTACCTAACTGCCTGATTCACTAAAATTAGCACATGTTCACAACACCCCGGTGAGGAGAGTTTTTTCCCCCCATCACAGAGACAGAGAGACTGAAACTGTGGACAAAGGTCTCTTCCAAACCCAGCTATGCTGCTTGATGAGATTTTCCTCCCACACATGTGCTCAGCACCAGCTGCCCCTCTTCCTGTGCTGACTGTCTCCCTTCAGAAGTGCTAGCAGTCTGGTGTAAAAGCGTTTTGTAATCCATTATGGTGAAAATAAACTGGAGCAGCTACAAACTACTCTTTGGGCTCTTTTATGCTAACCCAGTTTTGCCTCCAACCAGCTGGGGAGCACTCACCAAAGAGGGTCCTATCCAAGGGGAGGTGCAGTGAGCATGTGGGAAGCTTTTGATGACAGAGGCAGACCCAAAAGAGGGCACCTACGCTGGTCAAAATCATTAGCAGGGCTGAAACGTTTACATGAGAACAGACCTCTTCTATTGGAGGAACAGAGATAACTGCAAGCTATCAAGGATCTCACGTGAACCAAAGCTGTAGCACCCAGTTTGCAGTCACAGACATCCAGTTTGCAGTCACAGATTCATGCTGACAGCACAGGAACAGCAAGATTAAGGTGTGGGAGCAGGTGGAAAGAGATGCATTCACACGAGGTGCTACTGCCAGCACACACTTCTTGCATCCACTTGATGGAGATTGCTTCTCCACCACTGAGCTGCTCAAACAAACTCTATGAATGCTCTTCATCCACTTCAAGTGTGAAGTTAGACACTTTGAACAGACTTAGGTTTAACCTAAACTGTATTTTCACACCAAAGTTTATGTACTGATGCAAAGAGACAGGATTGCATGAGTCGGTCTGCTGTCTCAGTAGGGCTACAAGGCTGAATCAAGCACTTGGGCTACAACAAACAACCACAGGTGAAATAATCCTGTATCTTCACACCAGACAGGGCAAGCAGCATCCAAATGCAGCCTCAGGAATCACAAACTCCATACCAATGTACAGAACAGAGATTTCCCTTTTCTGTGGCTTAAGTTCTGCTGCTTTCCTTCTCAGATTCTACACCAGCTTCCTCTTGGTTTCTCAGCAAAATCCCAATCACATCACACAATCCACCCCTGACAGTGACACCAGCTCCAAAATACTGTCCCCACACTTGGTGCTTTTGGCCTTAACTGCCCCTCCATCTCCTGGTTCAGATAATGCCATGTTCCTCACTACTGCTCCTGAGAACATCCTCCACAGCTTGTGCTCTCTCTCCATCCTTTCCTTCTGCTGCACCCTGTCTGGGCAAACAACAGCTTTGCTGAAAACATGGGACAATAATCTCCTTTCTTTTGTATGCCTAAGACCACAGCACTCAGGAGACCAATGTGGAAATATCAAAGCAAGTTCTTCAGCTCTAAAATACAGCATACTCAATGCTACCTAACGAGCTCCTGCTGTGTGGGTACAAAAGGAGAGGCATTAGACTTTATATACTGACTGACTATGGACAAGTTTTGCTGCAAATGAGAAGGCAAATCCCTCATATTGGGGCAACTCTACAGCCAAATTTCAAATATTCACTCCCAAATGTGAAGGTGATACACAGGTACTCAAATGAAACAGCTGACCTATTTTTTAAAAAGGTATAAAACATGCAGAGTTTTCTATTTTGTTCTCAAGAAAACTGGAATCATTCATGCTGAAACATAAAAAGAAAGAAAAATCAACACTAAACTGCCACTGCTTTTGGAAAAAAAAGTCAGTTTAAAAGGTTATCCTGGAAAAATCCTGAAAGTTGTACAATGCTGATTGTAGGCAGTTCAACCTACTTTTCCTACATTACTTGCAATTTCCTACAGCTATTACTGAGAAAGTCCCTCAAACAAATCCATGATGTAGAATAAAAATGAAAGATTATAGTCTCCAGTAATGTCTGGACATATCTCAACAGGAGAACTACAGACTAGAATAAAGATGCCTATTAGTGAGGCAATAGATAGCTAACACAGAAAACAACACTGTGTGCAGTGAATTTTTGACTCAGATATGCAAGAGACCGGAAATCTAAGTGTCACAGTAACAGCCTATTTACAAAAATTGAGAGGAAATGTTGTTTGGTTTCTATAGACACAAACACTGATAGTGGCACTTGAATCAGGCAACTGGTCTTATGTCTGAAAGCAAGGTCAATCTATGATCACTGTGGTTCAGCAGACAAAGAAAGATGGCAAGAAAATCTTGTTGATACATTACTTTCACCATCTGAGGGTCAGGTGATTTGGCTACAAGAAAGCAAATAATATTTCTTTAAACCAAACATTTAGTTCTTTCATGTAGCTTTTCAGCAGCAGATTCTAATGCGAAAGTTTGTGGGTTTTGCTCTAGCAGCCGGGTGGGCAGGATTCTGATCCACTATGCAAATGACTCAAGTGTTTTTCATTTCCTAGGGTGCCAGCTACACTCCTGAACCCTCTGCTAAGGGAACCACCACAGCTGCTGAGCCTCACAAGAAAAGAGCAACTGGGTATGAAACGTTTTTTCCTTAAAGATGACTACCACCCAATTTTATGGCATGACAGAGAGGAGTTGTAAAGTCACTGTTACTCCTTGAGTAACTCTTTTGAAATAAAGGCAAAAGGTCTAACTTCCTAATTTTATTGAAAGAGAAGCAAGCAGGAAGATTCTACCATGCAGCATTCCAGATCTGGGCTTTGCAGAGCCTCTTTTCAACACTGATGCTAAACATCTCAGATTTTAAGGAAGAATTATGTTCAGAGAAAGAAAAAAACCTGAAAAATAGGTCCCATCTAGATGGGATCCCTCCCTTTGTTGGATGGGACCTTCCTATAAGGACAAACTTGACTTGCACCCTTGATGCTTCCTACTTAGTGTCCTCCCCAAAATAAGAGGTTAAGCATGGATTTGCAGGGGTGATTTAAAAAGCAGAAGTCTCAAGGAGCAGCAGGCAGGCAGCCTCCAAATGCAGGGGTGGAGAGAAGCCACAGATGGGCTGATCTCTCAGGCACTCTACTGGAAACCAGGGAGCCAGGAACAGGTCTGCAAAGGGACTTAAAACACTGCTGAGACTTTCTGAAAGCCTCCTAAGATAAAAGCCAGGGATTCAACCCCATCACACTGTATGACACAAACTCTCTCCTGTCTCCAAAACATCACAAAACCCAAATATTTGTAGCACTACATATAGAAACACCTGACTTTTAACGCCTATAATAAACTACTTCTACACTGGGAGAGACTGAAGTATTACTGCCATATCTTCATAACCTTGATGAGAGCTGTAGCACAAAGAAAGCCTGTGTGTTTTTTTAATCCCGTATAGACAGAGCTCTAAGTTGCTGACTTCTGTATTAAGCTGAACTTCCAGGCTCTCAATCATCTGAAACAAAAAAAACCCAAGCTCTGCAAACATCATCTTGTCTTCTGCATTCATCTATTCTATAGGTCTCCTATGTGGGCCAAGTTGAACTTTTTTTTTTCCCACTGAACAGCTAAATATGTACGGGGAAAAAATACCAAAATGCATGTACCAGTACGAGGCTTTCATGGCAATCCTAAAGAGTCAGGAAATACCAAAGAAGGATCAAGGAAAATTGAAACCTTCCTCCAAGTGGAGATGAAATAAAACTAAGCCAAAGCAAGAGTGTTCCACTATTCCTCATGGTGAATGGTCTGGCTGGAGAGCTCCTTTCCTCCATCTGGTCAATGTATCTTGACTAGAGAAAGAGTAACACAGTACAAGAGAATGTAGCTGCAACCTGGTGTGAGTGCCAGGCTGAGCAAAGGGTTCAGCCAAATGCTCTCACTTTCAAGAGGAACTGCTGCAAGAAGAAGCATACCATGTCCAAATATATACTTATTTTCTGAAAATGTGTAACTGCTCAGATCACAAGACAAGACAGAGTTGTGTAGTGCCTGCTATTTATTTCATGGGGCACACGGGACTTAATTTTGATTCACGTGAATTTTGGATACATGATCTAACAACATCCACATCCCTTAGTGTCAGGAACTGAAGTCAGAGGTTGAGGCAGGTAAGAAGTAACAACTCAGTCTCCATGTTTTAAAAATCATCCTGATTTTCCCTTGAGTCTTCCAGGAAAACCAAATATACAGATCTCTCATCGTCACAATTCATCACTCTCTAGACTACGCAACAAGTCCCCATAATGTTCCACTTTGGCTAGCAGAGCAGTGAACAGATGTGGAAAAAAATTCACTCACTAGTGAAGAAATTCAGGGCAAGAAAATAAACCAGAATTAACTGGACTGTGTCCAGATCTCTTCACAGTTTTATGAAGAAGAATGTGATGAAGCAGAGGATACACACTTTGATTTCAGAGACCCAGTTCCCCAACTGCAACATGAAAAACATGGTCTAGCAAGGGGTTTGAGGAAGATTTCCATCACCATAATTCACCAGATAGTGCTTTGGTGCAGACCTGCATGACTTTTTCTAGGTTGAAGAGCTATAGCAACTTACATCAGATATGAAAGTGCCTCCCTGTATCTAAAGAAACACAATTATTTAAGATTCAGATGGTTATGGACTTGCCACAACAGACACCCTAAAATATCAGTAAGTTTGCAACAGGACATCATAAGGGACAACCTACCCAGCATGTCTGGAACACTCACAGGGCAGGGGAGCAAAGGGCTCTGAAGAAAAGGGAGGTTTTCTGGAGCAAGAGCGAGTGAGCATCTGGAAAAAGCATCCTTAAGCTTGAGATCACACTGGATGCAATACAGTGGAGGTTTGGGGTCTTCCCTTCTCCCAGATAACCTAGAGCAACCTTGAACAAGAAGTCTTGTCTCTGCTCATACATAGATCACAGATGAGAAGAGCCATGTACAAACTCTCTGCAGGAAAAACAGCCCAGGGTTTAACCTCCACTTCCATGCTGTGAAACAGCTTTTAAAAGCTGCAGAGAGGAGAGAGATTTGAGACAAATGGCTTGATTTATTACTCATGACTTTGCTAGAGGTTTGGGGTTTTTTCAACACCCTAGTCAGCAAAGAGAGAGAGAAAAGAGAGAAAGATAGTTAATGTGAAGAGTCATCTGAAGGTCTAAATCTCCTGACAAGTGCTATCTAAACTTGGAGGACAAGGCAGTAGCTGACAGAGAAATGAGAAAATAAAAATGGAATTTGCATCAAGTGAAAGCTTCATGGACAAGCACTGTCACTTCATTTTGTTTTTAAACAACAAAACAATTTGACTAAGTGCAGAAGCAAAATGCAGGGGGTGTGCTGCAGGTTAAACTGTTGGACTTTGGGAGTTGATACACAGACTGAGGTCTGCTCCAGAGCCCCAGGGCAAATTTCACTCTCTGAAGTGGTTCTATAGAGGGAGAAAGTGTTCAGTGGTGTGCCACTGTCTCTGAATGTATAAAGGCTCCAAATCAAGGATATGAGTTGGCTGAGGTAACTGAGCTGTGACCACGCTGAACAAATGGGAGCAGGGAGAGCAAATGAATGACTGAAGAATGAAAGAGCAAAATGTTAAAAATGGGGAAAAGGACTCAAGTAGAAGTGTGATCTACAGGATAGAACAGTTGCAAATGATTTATGAAGTCAACCCTCAGCATCAATGACCTCTTATGAGCCTGTCCTTCAGCCTTACTGTACCTCAGCTGCAGTATGATGCCAGGAGCAGCCAGTAGCAGTGAGAACAGCTGGAGGAGTTGTGCCCAGGTAGAGGAGCTCCTCCACTTAGTGAGAGCTCAAGGAGGAGCATGTTGAGGAGCATCAGTGAGAGAGAGAGAGAGAGATAGAATACTGAAACGGCACCCTATCTCCCTTCCCTGGGCCAGGCCCAGCAGGCAGACAGGACACATGATACAGAAGATTCCCTGGTGTCTCTCTGCCTGGCTGAACACAGTCACACTAGGGACAGGGGGCAATGGTGCCAAGTTCCTGCCCAGCGCAGCACACAAGTTCCCTATGTGACTGCCACACCTTCCCAGGTGCCCTGGTATAACTGGCATGGGGCTATCCAAGTGGAACCCACAACAACAAGGATGATAATGGTTCGTCTGTTGGGGCCAATTCTGTTTAATGTCTTTATCCATGATGCAGACAAGGGGATTGAATGCACCCTCAGTCAGTTTGTGGATGACACCAAGCTGGATGAGAGTATTAATCTGCTGGAAGGTAGGAAGGCTCTGCAGAGGGACCTGGACAGGCTGAACCAAAGGGCTGAGGCCTGTTTTATAAAGTTGAACAAGCAAACTCCCAGATCCTGCACTTGAGTCACAACAATCCCGTGCAATGTAACAGGCCTGGGACAGAGTGGCTGGAAAGCTGCCCAGTAGAAAAGGACCTGCGGCTGCTGGCCAGCAGCTGGCTGAACATGGGCCAGTGTGTGCCCAGCTGTGCCCTGGCGGCCAGTAAATCCAATGGCATCCTGGCCTGTATCAGCAATAGTGTAGCCAGCAGGACCAGGGCAGTGGTTTTCCCCCTGGACTCAGCCCTGGTGAGGCCACACCTCAAACCCTGTGCTCAGTTTTGGGGCCCTCACCACAAGAAAGACATTGAGGAGCTGGAGTGTGTCCAGAGAATGGAAACTGAGCTGGGGAAGGGTCTGGAGCACAGATCTGATGATACTGAGGAAGCTGGAGTTGTTTAGCCCCTAAGGAGGCTTAGAGGGGACTTTATCACTCTCTACAACTGCCTGAAAGGAGGATGTAGGCAGGTGGGGGCTGACCTCTTCTTCCAGGTAACAAGTGATAGGACAAGGAAAAGGAATCAAGCTGTGCCAGGGGAGGTTTAGATTGGATATTAGGAAAAATTTGTTCATGGAAAGAGTTACAAAGCATGGGAGCAGTCTGTCTAAGGACTGCTAGTGGTAGAGTCACCATCCCCAGAAGTATTTATAAACCACACAGATGTGGCACTTAAGAGCATGGTTTGGTGGTGGACTAGGTTAGGTTAACACTCGGACTCAATGATTTTAAAGGCCCTTTCCAACAGTAACAATTCTGTTACTCTAAACATGAGTGAGGGCAGTTGCCCAGCTCATGCAAAGCTGTGCTAATGAAACCATAGAGGAGAGCAGATCTCACGGGTCAGTGAAGAAGGGTTCCCCACACAACTGGAACCTTTGCCTGCCAAAGAAACCTAATTTTTGAAGTGGCTGCACCCCTCTACAGAAGCTTGCTAAAAAATGAAGACCCATGCTTAATCCCTGAGGCAGAGTGTGTATGAGAGGTTTTCTAGTTCCTTTGGTATTACAGAATTAAAGTAATTTCCTCCTTTTCATTACTTTCTCACAATTTCAACTATCCACATCTAGATTTATTGCCCATTTAGAAAAGAAATACTACTGAAGGGGACACATCCATCAGAGCTCTTATTTCTTTCCTCTGAAACTTGAAATTCTCACTAAGACAGAGGACGAAAGATTTTCAAGCACAAGGTCCTTTCAACATAAAGAACCAGACATCTTAAACTGCTTTTAGCAGACCATAAGATCTTACACATTAGAAGTCCCCTGGACATTCAACAATATTATATTAAGCAAATACTGTGGGAAAACAGAAGACCTGAAAAGTCCATAAAAGAGGGAAGTGTATCTCAGCAATAGAAAGTACACACTCATAGAACTCAGAAAAATAAATTCTTGCCTGCATTAGTCATTAGTTTCAAACACAAGCTACTAGAGAAAAGTCTGGCTCAGAGAAAAGGAGAAAACACAGATTCTGACTGAGTTATGCCTCTATGATTTCCTAAGATCAATTCATTGCAGTAATTAATTAGACAGATCACTCTTCTGTAGTCTTCTTTATTAGGTCACAAATTCATGCAAATTATTAATTTCTTCTACTACTTTTAGTAATGATCTGCTTGAGAAGTTGTCTTTGTTAAGTTCTTCAGTTTAATACTTATCTTGCAAATGTGCCAAAGAAGAGAGGAACAAAAGAATAAAAAAATTCTGACACAAACCAGCAAATTTTAAGCCAGAAGAACATTAGTTGTTAAGAAGAAAATACCAACAGGAGAACCACAAATAGCTCTTCAACTATTTGTCTTTTCAAACCTGTCTTTTCTTCTTAGGCTCCATGCTTCTTATACTGACTATTTCTTAGGCTTGTACTGGGGTCTTTCCACTCAAAGAAAAATATGTATTTTTTCCCTATCACATTATTGACAACCAAAATAAGTGGTTTTATTTCTTTTATCTCCATGACTTTCTTGAGTTTTGCCTACTGTTTATCTAGGTGCAAAAGCTGGTGGTCAGTGCTTGTCACTTTTTTATTAAGTATTCAAATAAAAAGTGATGCTACCTCTCACTCAAATGTAAGTTTAAGCTATCTCTACTTGGAACTAGGGAGGAACTAGGCCTTCCCATTGGCAAAACTTTGCTGTATATTCTCCTCTCACCTACCAGAATTTCTCCTATCACATACACCTTTACTTTTTCTTTTTCTTTAGATGCATGACAGGCTATCAAACCAAGTATTTTCCTTAGGCTCACGGAAGTCAGGTTTTATGCTATCCTGAAGTAAATCAAAATGATGGCCAAAGAGAAAAAGCAACAAAGCCATCAAAAGTCACCTGTCAATACAGGAATATGTAACTGCTGGTAAAAGTCAAGATATGCTGTATCTTTTGTGACATGCTGGAATTTTGTTGTAGTTGTTCCTCCCCAGTAATTAACACATGACAGTTTAGTTTTAAAACAAGGGCATTTTTTAATCAGCGAACCATCTATGCTACTCAACCATCTGCTCTGTCTCAAGGTCACTGTCTTCCGTAACTGGGTAAGAATTACATCATCTGTCCTACTATAGGATGGCAATTACATCATTGATCAATACCTTAGATCTTAGTGTGACCAACAAATTCATCTTAGGGATGAGTTACAACTGGGCAGATACCACAAAATGAAAGTCCTGTTTGCTTCAATCCACATCCCCATTAAGACCAAATTATAAAACTTTCAAGTCTCTTAATTTGTAGTACAGCACAAGCTGAGAGCAAAGCAAGGATGGGGTTGGGAAGGTGCCACAGTGGCATGCCTTTTGCAAAAGCAGAGAAGACCATCTTTGCTCTGAAGAGCTTACAGCAGTCTAAAGTGACAAGAGCAAGGGAGGGTGGAGGAAAGATGTGTAAGCAGATGGCAGCAGACCACGTTATTTTTAAGCCTTTAGTGGTGATACAGTTTGAGGTAGTCACATGTTCATCCTCAACAGCAATAAGCTATTTTAGTTCCCTCTTGCCTTGAAACAGACCTGGAGCAAGAAAGCAGGAAGCTCCTGTGTCTTAGTGGAAGATGTGTGCACTTCTGTCTTGTGCTCCCCTGCAGCTGGTTTGGCAGTAAAACCTAGGGTTCTGCATTCCATGGGAAAAGATCAGCTGAATGAAAGGAGCATGAAGGAAGGTCTGCAGGAAGTGGATAAAGATGATCCAGTTAAGAGTGAAGTTGAGTAGAAGGGAAGAGAGAAAAGCTGGACCAAACAGCAAATCAGCTTAGGGTAGAGATTTATATGCAGTTTGGATTCACAGTTTGTCTTCTAGCTGCTTTTGCCACTGTGCCTTTTCTGGCTCAAGTCTCCAAGCAGGGCAAACTCCCTCGATCCCCCTTACAGGAACCTGTTGAAGAGGAGGAGCTTGCTTTGCTCACCTTTGCTCATGCAGGGCTCAAGCAGCCCTCAGGAGCAGGGTAACCTGAGCAGAGCCCCACTAAAATGTTTCAGCAAATACCTACAGTAAGGTTCATCCGTGGGGTGGATGTACAATATACAGCAGTGCCTGGAGGCACTGACCTACTTGGCTTCTGCACTGTCATACAGTGAATGACAGCCCCCATCTCAAATACAAGAACAGGAGTAGGAACAGGAGTCCCAGGGAGAGAGAATACTAAGCCAACATTTTCACCCCTGGATACACTAAATTAGGTACCAATCCATATTTTGGGACCTAAATAGCTGGCCTCCTTCACAGCAGTGCTGTGTGCACCCAGAGGCCCATTAAAATGAAGTAGAGGGTTGTAGGAGACTTGCCTGCTCTGAAAATCAGGCTGGGACTAACCAGATTTGATAGCTCTGACCTTAACAGATGCAGCTGTGAAGCACAGACAAGACTAGCACCAGCAGGGAAATAATATGAGATTTCTAAAACACAAATTAAATGCTGAATCTTGCAAATACATACACTGTAGCTACACGTCCTGCAGCACCTCTAAGGGCAAAAACTGACTTGGCCATTTAAAATGTGGGCTTTTAAAACACTTGATTTTGCTGGCTGTGGGTTGCCTGAAGGACAGGCAACCTCCTCTCTCTTCTACTGTCAGATACACACAGTGGATATTTAGTGCCTCCGACTTCTCACAGTGTGGATGTCTTTAACACAAGAAGTCAATAAAAGCATGACATCAGAGAAGACAGCACAATGAACTCATCTTAAAGAAGAAGTTTTTATTTCAGGTTAGGGCAAGGTAGTTAATAACTGTGTTTTTCTGATAGGGTCTACTCTTATATATCTCACACCACAAGGCAAACTCCCTGGCTTTGGAGTAAATAGCAAGGTAAGATTTGCCTCTGAGGGGCTCATTACAGGCCCCTCAGAAGAAGGGCATTAGACCCTTTCTCCTACATCTCCTACATCAAATCCTTGGTGTATTTGCAGTAAAAGGAAAAAAAAATTCAAAATTTTGTTCAAAGTACTTAAAGTTCAGTGTTCAAAGCCTCAGATCACATTTGCAGCACATTTAATAGGGCAGTACTGCTGGCCTCCAGAAGATACTTCTTAACCCGTGCATACGAAAGAATAATTACACACAGAAAGGCTAATTCTGCCATCCCTTGTACCAGGTTGATGCTGAAATAAGTCCACTGATGAATGAAATTAAGATGGCATGAGACTGCAATGATCTAATACTGAATCAGGCCATAAAAAATATAATCTGCCTTAACAAAAATGTAGTTGACTCAAGAGATTTCTTTTTCTTGTTTCCTACACAGAGACACTCTTTTTTTCACACAAGGAATTTTTGAAGAAGCAATGCCTGTAGGGTTCCGAGTTCATCACAAAGTTAAGAGCAAATTCCTCACAGGTAACAGGAAATTAAAAGACAACAGGAAAATAACGTATCCATAGAGCTTTCCATACAGATTTTCAAGCAGATAAATATGATGTTAAATAAAAACTTAAATGCTGCTTCAGTTTCATGACTGCTAGCTCTTCATCCCTGTCCCAGAACCCAAGTGTGTTCTATGGAGGAAGAAACATATCAGTGCAGCTCATTTCACCTGCAACGAAAAGTAATTTATTGTGTCTAGCTGTGAAAAGCAAATTGGTATCATCATCTAGGAGTATGTATCTCATAAGAGTTGTTTCTGTAATTTTGCCCTTCTTTTGAAAAGAACTCAGATTAGCATAACTATGTAAAAGCCTGCAACTAATATTAAATTAAGCTTGAATACATAAAAAATTGCTAGATAATTAAAGTTGGAAAGAGATGTATGTGTGGCACAAAAGGAAGTACAGTATAGTTATGAAAAATCTATTTCTTAATTACTAGAGTAATTTCTTAATTACTCTATTACCTTAGATATTACAAAAAAATTCACGAAAAATAATCTTTTTCTCTCAAAATGTGTTTCTAGATAGCCAATTTGTTAATTTAGGAAATAATGCAGGAAAGAGTGAAAGAACTGGTCATTATTTCTTCTGTGTTACTGAAAGGCAATCTGCATGAGCACAAGTGAGGAGGAATAAACTGAGAATTAAACCTTTATCCTGAAGCACCTCACCACTGGATATCCTTAAACACACCTAAAAATACCATCATTTTTCCTAGCAACATGGATGATAGCAATTGTATTTTGCCACTGGAGCATTAGCTAGTTAGCTTAAGAAAACTCAAAAGAATAGCACAGGACAAGGGTTAGAACAGGAGTTGCATTCAACACCGAATGCTCACACTGCTTTACAAGTCCCTTGACTGCACAGGAGGCACAGAAGGTGAGACCTTTCCAACAACCAACAACTGGTTTATGTCTGCTGTGGCAGATCTCTTCACTATGCAGCTACTCAGTTTCCAGACAGGTAAGATAAAAATCCCTGAGCTCTAATTAGCACATCAGCAAGAATAAACTCCACTCTTTTACACGGCTGAAGTATTATAAACAACAACAGAGACTCCTGCTTCTCAAATCCAGCGCCAGCATCTTCCAATACACTTGCTTTCTACTCTCTCCCCTCTCGCTCTTTCCTATCTGACGTTTTCAGGTACCTTGTACACACTTCACTGATGCTCCAGCTCCCACCTACACAGTCTTCCCAACCCAAGCCTCAACGTGTAGCTCCTTCCCATGTTACTCAGCTTTCCTATTTATCTTCCCATCACTGGTAACCATCCCACTGCTCCTTCCCTAGGCTGATAATCTGTTTTTTAAAACAGGCTCTAAGATTTTTTTCCCTAATACCAAAAACTCGCAAAACCTTTATAGGAATCTATGGAACTATAACAGATCAAAGCATTGCCTTTGCCTTTACTTCCTTTAGAAGGAAGGACATGAAAAATATTATCAAAGGCACAGTCAAATTTATAAAAACTAATTGGAATCAGAAAAAAAAACCCAAGAAAACCTCCAAACAGATGGTTTGACACCCTATCTCATCCAGCCAAGTACTGGACTCACAGAACCTCACTATATTACATGATTTCAGGAAGAAGGCACCTTTATCAATATAAAACTAGGAGGTCTTCAGGCTGTGCTGCTCAGAATGGAGCACAGTAAACTAAACCCAGCTGACGCCTACAAGAAGCTTTCCACGCAAAAGAGGAAGGGATTTAAAGCCCACAGCGTAAGGAAAAGAAGCACAGACTGATTAAACATAATGCCCCCAAATGAGTCTGCAAGTTGGCAGCAACAGCACAACTACAGAGAATTTGGGGCTTCTTGGATCTTGACTACATCAAGCTGTTAAGAGGAAAACTTTTCTCCATCCTTAGCTGCGAAGTACGACAAAACAGTAGAAGGCAGATGTGCTTTCTGACTTAACCTTGGTTAAAGAAAAACCCTACAAATCAGAGCCAGGGGAACTGTTCTCTGTGGATGCATTTTCTGTTGAGGCTGGGGAGTTGAGCTCCTCTGGCCACCACTTCCATGAATGCATCTCCACAAATTGCAATCTCCTTTCTCTGGATAACCTTCATCACCAAATGCTGAACACACCGATGAAGCTGATGAACAATAAAGTGGTGTAGCAGCTTAACCAACGGCTGATACAGCAAGTGTGTTGCATCACTTCAGTGATAGCAGCTTAAAGCATGAAAATTAGCCTTTTGACCCTTTATCCTCTCCCTCCCCATCAAATGGGCATCTTCCACCTGCCAACATGGCAAGAGTGACTTTTGAAAGGAAAGACCTCAGGCAAACCAGAACTGCATACTTGCAGCAGTGAGCAGGAAAGAAATTTGCCTTGCAAAATAGCTGGGCCTCCCAAGTCCCAAGTGTGGCAGGGCACAAACAGAAATACTACAACCAGCTTCAACAGCACAGAAAGATGTATCATGCAGGCTGCTCTAATGGCAATGAGAAGCCCACATATGGCCAAATAATGTTGCAAGAACCTTTGTGCAACAGGTAGGGGATTGGAAAAGGCAATTTTTAAAAGAGAAAGCAGGGAAAATGGCACTCAGCAGGGAATCGCAGGTGAACAAAGCAGAATCCTCTGTCAAAAAAACTGATGCTCACTGATTCTGGAAAGGAAGATCTGCATCCATGTTGTACACAGAGGATGCCCAGTTTCGGGATCCAGTCTGCTCTCACCAACAGCTCTTTAAAGCTGCCAACAACAGACTGCAGCAGAACCAGGGCTTGTGCTTTCTAGCAGTGAAAGCAGGACCAGGGGTACATTCAAACAGATACTGATGCTACATACTCTCAGTTTTATTCTTGAACAGCAGAAGCTGTAGTAGTAAAGGCTTGTTAAGCATACACAAATAAGTCAGAGTATTTCTGCATGCAATCAGTCATGATTTATTTGAAGATACTCTGATAGCATTCCCATTTTCTGCTTCCTGAAACTCCAATTAATGAGGGCTAACCCTCAATCTAAAAATGTTTTATGTGTTGAACAAAAGCAACCAAAAAAAAAGTTATTATCTAAACCAACAAAATGTTCTCACAAAAAATTTCTTTGCAATTTTTGAGCAGAACAAATGATGTAAAAATAGAGGTTGAGCAAACCAGATTAAATAAGTATAGCACTTAAGAACTTGGAAGCAAAACAGCTTTTATTTAATAAGCATATAAGTGCTGTTTCTGCTATCACTGCTATTAGTGTTCTGCTTTCTTCTCTCCAATGTCTGCAACTTATGATCTCAGAAAACAAGCAAAAGTTTAAAGTGTCTCTGAAACAAATGAGTGAGGAAATAAACATGTCTTGTTTGTGATGAATTTACTACACATATTTTTGAATCTATAGTTTTCCTGTCTAAAAACATTTCCAATGGCTCTTTTGCACTTAGGAGGAATAAAATCCTCTTTCATTTTCCCTAATATTTCAAGTGCTTAGGTATGAGAAAACCCAGGTTACTTATTGAAATGGTTTTGTCCCAATTAGGAGAAGATGAGGTTGGTGACATTGCATGGGTTTCACACTACATATCTGCTAAAACACTTAATCTGTCTTCCATAAAACACTTCATGCCATTACTAAGGGTAGACACTCTGCACCAGATCATGGTGAACATACCATACCTGTGGACTCTTCTTTATAGTTCAGCAACAACAGAGTGTGAAAGCAACTGATCATAATGGCCTTCAAGTCCCAAGTATCCCCAGAAACTGGGGGGGAAGCTGTTTTTAATCAATATGGGCTTTCATGGTGAGAATTCTAAGCACTGCATTTTGACACAGTAGAAAAATCTGTAGCTATTTCAAATACTTTTAGAATACCTTTCCCTCACATCAGTCAGAAGGGCCAGCTATAAATATTCCTGCTGTATAAGCATGTTCCTTTCATGATACACTAAGTGCTTTGATACGATGCTGGTTGTTATTTCAGACCCTAAGCCAAGCTTGTTAAAATCTGCCCAAATATCACATACAGGAACATGCAAAAGATGAAGGAGCCGTGCTACAAATAGAGCAACTGCAGAGGCTACTGTGGGCCCTGCCCACATACGCTCCAGTGTATTTTTACACAAAGCCTAGCATTGCATCATGCGGGTGCCAGCTATAGCTTGTACCAAGCTGCCAACAAAACAGGATCCAAAAGCAGATAACAAGGAAAATTCTAGGGCAGTTTCTGTGTACTAAGAGGAACAGAATCTGTTGGGCTTTTAAAAATCACCATTGAAATGCTTTACATTGACACTGAAAGCATGGATACAGGCAGCACTACAAGCATCAGTAAGAAATTATTTCAAACTCATCAGTCTGACTTACTTCTTCCCTCCTTTCAGGCTTTCTGAACCTTGAGAAACACTACCTGGCTGTTCTTTTTGTGCCAGAACAAACCACGCCACTTCTCTGCCGCTTGGACTTACCACAGTAAACTTTTGGATATTCACACAAGAAGATAGAGGACAAAACAAAAAATGCTACACAATCTTGTGGAAGACAAACATCTGAATTGCTTGCAATTTAAAGCCTTGACTTTCTATTTCATTAAACAATAACCAGAGTTTATCTCAGAATAGAAAATTACAGCTTGAGCTGCACATCCACAGCTGAACCCAAGCTGCAGCCTTGTTCAATCATTTACTTTTGTAGGGGTTTGAAAGAGTCAACAGTTCTGTGATCCTGCAAACATTTTTCACCCTTTATTTCCCTTTATTCTAGCTGAATGGTGATGCTCTGTAGTGATGTTCTGCTTGGCAGAGATACAGAAGAACTAGAAGTCTCTTCACGTTGCCCAATGAGTATGCGGTGGAATCACCTCAAGAGCAAGGTGACAAACAGCTCCCAGTTTCCCTGTGGGTGCTGGTGCCACCCCTGCAGCAGCCAGTGCCCAGCTGGGCTCACAGTGACCCCGGGCTCCTCTGAGTGCAACCAGCGCAGCTGCAGTGCCAGCTGGCACCTGACAAAACGTAGGAACATGAAAACTGAAACGAGGCTTGGAGAGGAGCAGCAGTGCTCACAAGGCAGCTGGTCTGAGGCTGGCTCTGGGCAAACTAAGGATCAGGGCATGGGGTCACGCTAGAGAGGACCATCTCAGCAGGAAGAAGTGCTTCAGATGCAAAGCTTTGAATTATAAATTATACAAAAGAGAACATCCAGGCAAACTGCAGATTTTTAACATTCTATGTGCAGATCTTTACTACATTATTTACGTGCATGTTCATTAAGAGAAAGCAAATTACAATGTATGCCAGAGATTATTAATTCCCTCCATAATGTAATTCCATTGCCCTTCAGATCCTGAAGTACCATGTGCAGTACTACTCCTTAGGCTTCCCTGTTGCAGTACAAAATGGAGGGTGGTGAAGGGAAAGGAACATATAGCATTTTCACAGCAGCTTTTAATGCTGTGGGTTACAGGCCAAAGAAACAGCTTTGGGGAAACAGGGAGGGGAATCCATCTCCTCTCCCCAGCCTGCATCCCAAGTAGTCTCTGAGGAAACTTGCCCTCACTCTTTCAGTGTTCCACTTTGATCACATACATGGAACAGGCTGAAACCTTCCTGACTGCAGCCCAGCAAACAAGACTGTCTTTCAGGCCAGCCAAAAATAATGACCCCTCAAGTGAGTCATAGAGCATATTGCCATTTATTATCTAAGACAGTTGCTTTAATAGTGCTGCTACACTGGGAATTCAGTTAACTCACCCCACAGACTGGATTTCAACAATATTTAAGCTTCTGGATTTCCATCAAAGGCTTAAAAGACTTGGTGATTTTTCATTTATTTTTAGTTTTTAAAACCATACAAGAAATGTCAGTTGACAAAATTTATAGCTCAATGGCAAGTCTGGTGGTGGTTTGTAGGATTCCTGACAAAACCTACTTCTTTAAGAAAGTAAATTTAAAGAAAAAATAAGACATTATAGAGTAAGAACATTCCTAGCAAAAACGACAGGTAACTTTCTCTTCTCCAGAGATCAGGCTTATAACGTTTTTATGTGTACTGAACAATCTAAGTTTTTTAATTGGAAAGATATCAGACAAACGTTCTTGGTCCTTGTTTTTTCTGCTTTCCACCAATTTTTTCCTTCTGCTTCTCACTTATTTTTGAAGACTGTGGCTGATAAATACTGTCATTTTCAGCTAGTAGCATAGTAGCATAGTCCTAATCAGGTCATATCCCAGTTCCCTGCCTGGGGTTCTACCCAACAAGCAACACTGATCCAGCAGAGCCGTCCTCCTCTCTTGGTTGCCATAGATACTCTTTGGTGACCTTCTGACACATTTACTTGGCTGGCAAACAGAAACTGTCATCACATCAAGTGCTGGTCCCTCTTATTCTCATTGTTATTAATATCACTCTTTTTACTAGTGGCACCAAGATCATTGCATAGATATTCACTCACTGAGATCGCTGTACAGCTTCACTGCGAGGTCTGAATTGCCCCTAATGTGCCTCCTGCAACTGCTTCAGCAACTGAAACCACTCATACTAACCCAAAACACACACCAAATCTTCTTAGAAGACATTGTGCCAGTGGAAGGCTCCAAACTAGAAATACAATTTCAAGACCAAATCCAATCACAAAGAGCTTTATTAAGCTTGGGATTTATAACGGAAGTGCTTCAAATTTCTTTCTAAAATTGTTCTTCCCAGCAGGCTAACTTTCTTTTACACTGCCTTCCTTTCATTCTAAGGCATTTTAAGATGTTTATTTTAAGATTTTTATTTTTGCTATAATCTGAGGAACAAAAGAGGTCACTAATACCTTTTTTTGGTTTGTATTGTTGATAACATCTAGATCCGAAAATGACAGCAAAAGAAGAAAAATTTTAAAAAATCCCACAAAATTTACATGAAGAAATCAAGGGTTTACTCTTCCTAAGAATATTCAAGTTGGAACAAAGTCAACTATAGAATATCAGAGTTTTCCATAAATAAGTGATTCAATTTTCAATCATGGAAAAAGAACTACATTTAGAAAGGCATAATACATTACTTTTTCTTCTGGTAAATTTAAATTCTTCTGGTAATTGGAAGAACCAGATGGCCTCATATCTATGGAGTATTCATCTCTATCATCCTGATGTAGAAACATTAGAAAGGAAAAAATCCTACATGTCTGGAGAGTAGCCTGTGCAGACCACATAATAACAAATGAGATCATTATTTACAGCCTCCAAGCAAATGGTCTTTTGACTTTCATCAATTTATGTATACTGTGGAATGTCAAGTTATTATAATTTTTTTGTGTTAAAAAAGGCTTGAAGCACTATCCTTCCAATTTAGCCCAAAGATAACAGAATGATAAACTTCTACTCCCAATAAATAATCATTAGGACACTTCAGTTATCAGAATTTGAAAGCACTGGTGTTATGAAACATTGGTTTACTATTTAAGTGCAAGTGAAGAATGAAAAGCACAACTCCAAATCTCAATCTGAAAAAGGAACACACCCACCCAAGCATCACTGATGCACACAGCAAAAAAAAACATCCCAGCAAAAAGAAAACTTAAATGCCACTTTAACATTCCTCAGGAAAGAAAACTTCCTGGACAAGTTGTGTTGGCAGCTCCACAGCACCCTTTCCCAGAGGTTCACTCATGCAAGTCAATGGCATTAAAAAGCACACTTACAACCATTGCTCAGTATTAAACAGATCTTTAAACTGCAGAAGAGAGGAAGGATGATGCAGTGCCAAGACTCCTTAGGTGGGACTTGGGAGATCCAGCCTCAGCTCTCTGCCATGCTGCCCTTTGGGCCATGAGCCTACCCTGGGACTCGACTGCAATCTGAGCGGCGGAGGCACCACACTGTCATGGACATACTTTATGAAAAATCCTTTTGCTAGGATTTTTTCTCCTGAGAAGATGAGAGGCCTCTGAAATGAAATGTAAACAATAATTATCTGTGGAATGCAACAGGTGCATCTTTGATTGGTCTCATGTGGTGGTTTTTAATTAATGGCCAATCACAGTCCACCTGTCTCAGACTCTCTGGTCAGCTACAAGATTTTGTTATCATTCCATTCCTTTCCTTGCTAGCCTTCTCATAAAATCCTTTCTTCTATTCTTTTAGTATAGTTTTAATATATCATTTTCTTTTAACATAATATATCACAAAATAATAAATCAGCCAGGACAGATACAGGGAAGCCTGAGAGAATTCAGGCTGGTTTTGATGTGCTGCATGCAGGCTCTCTGCATGGTGGGCTCTGGAAGTGTATCCTGCATTTCTGTGTTCTGCTTTTACCAAACAGATCAGTAAAACTGGATGAATTGGAAGGAAGCTAGTAACTTTGACTTTGACAAGCACAATGAAATTCTGCCAACCTTTCCACTTGAAAAATTACTGATTTAGACACACTCCAAAAATAATAGCAGTTCTGTTCTAACTTCATGGCTATAGCTATGGTAACATTTTCAGTACTGCCATGTTTCTGAAATAAAATCAATGATTATTAAAAAGTTTTCTTAGAATAGCTTTGAGGTGAAATCTAATGTTCTGTTTTTATAGACTGCAAACAAATCTGATCAGTGCTGACATGAAAGGCATTTGAACTGTGCAAACACTGTTTTCTTCTATAAGCAGGAACAGAAAAGCACCATCCAGGACTTCAGGACTTGGTCTAGCTGATTACAAACTATTTCAAGAACTGTCTTTACGCATTGTGTTAAAAATAATTTAATGATGGAGCTTTTTTGCAACACAGTTTTGAAAAACATGATGACAACTCAAGAACCATTCAGAACACAGGCTCTGGTTTTAAACTATGTTCATGTCAGGGAGGATCAAATGCAGATATTCTAACAGTACTTTTCTTTCCCCACCCCCTCCAAAAAAAACTTTAGTATAGAATGTCCTACAATGACACATCCCTCAAAGGATTTCCCTCCTGCTTGCCCACAAACTGTCCAGCCCCCACAAAGCTGAACGGATTGCATGTCAGCCCAACTAATTAATTCAAGCTTACAAATAGCTACCCAATCACTGAAGGCTATATACCTACACAGTGTTTTCCCACACATATTTTACTTGTGTATTTTATGCTTAGACAGCCTAACGTATTAATCAGTATGAAAAGAGGAAGAAGGCAAAATGAACTGTATGATTTCAGCCTGGTTCAAGATCATATTACTTGTCTCAAGAGTGTAAAGTGGCCTTTTTGTGCATGAAGATCAAACCCTGTGGGTTGGTCTAACCCAAAATATTGGTAGGTTTAACTTCAGCAGTTACAGTCCCCAAGAAGGAAAATATATTTATAGATACGGTCTCAAAGACCAAATAGTTCTTCAATCAGTAGAGGTCTCATCCTAGAGGACATTGAATATGCATTGAACTCTTTAAGCTCTGATTAATTCTCCCAAGAACACTACTTGACCAGACCTTAAACACAGAAACAGTCTGATGATGATTTCAAACATGGTGGTTTTACTCTGCCCTCCTCCTTTTTTTCCCCTTTCTTTTTTCTTCACAGTTCACATACATTTCCTCATTTCACTGACTTGAGGCATACAGCAAGAAAATACAGTCATGAAACCCAGTTGTCATTAATTGCTTGTAACATCACAATTCCAGCCAGGAAGAAAAAACACTACTGAAAACGCAATATATTTTTATCTACACATATGTGACTACAAGCAACTTCTTTGACACCAGATATGCCATGCATTCTATACCCACCACTGCAGCTTCAACCATGAACTTATTTCTGCTTAACCCTTTCAAACACAAGTAAGTTATACTAACAAATAAAACAAAACCAAAACCCAGAAATCAACCTCCTCGTGGTTTTCCTAACCAAAATACAGCATATTTTGTCTCAAGGGGAAACTCAGTATTTGTGTACCTGTGAATTGGTTTCGGTGCTTCTGTAGCTGATGCAAACATCTCCCCACGCACATCTCCCAAGCTGTGGCAGACCAGGTGTGCCCATGGCCAGGGACAGTGTAGGGAGCATTTCCCAACAAGCCCAGACACCTCTACACAAACCACGAGCAGCTCAGTTAACTAAGAGAGGCCTTTGGCACACATTTGGAGAAACCTCTGAACTCCTGTCTTTGTGACACAGCATGTGAAGTGCTGTACCACATGCACTGTGTAAACTTGATACCAAAGCTGGCTGGAAAATATCCACCAGCACTACCCTTAGCTCCACGTTCCCACGGTCAGCAATCTCTCCTAGCTGAAGCCACGTGCCCCTTCTCAGCAACATGTGACACCTCACCCAAAATATCAGCCTGTAAGGGCAAGGATCAGCATCAGCCAGCCAGGAATGAGTTTTCTGGGTAGGTGTTGGGGGCTTTTTTGCTTGTTTTGCCTGGTTTTGGGGGTGTTGAGCCAGTTCTATATCATGATGATAAAGCAACAGCACCAATGTTGGTGAGGCCAGTGCAAAATGGCATCGTCAGCTTTGGTGCTTCCCTTCTAGGAGGATGAGGGTATCTTAACTGAACGTCCAAAACATTAAATCTACATTCAGTAATGGGCATAAAATGATACTTAACCAGAAGGGCGTAGTAAAAGCTCTGTATCTCAATCACAGGCCCAGCACAAGCAGCCACAACTCACAGTGCCTGTACCATGTACTATCAATACCCTGCAGATCTGGAGAGTTGAGGTGTCACTCCTACCCTCTCCCTCAGCAAATGGTCAGTTTGTCAACAGAGAAAAATTCTGCTAGGAAGTGAAGAGATTAGCAACTCATTTCCATCGAGTCACTGGGTAATATTAATAAAAAGGGGTTCACTTTAAAGCAGCTTACTTATACAAGCAAAAACTGGGGTAACACACATAATTTCAGAGGTGTAACAGGAAAAGATTTGTCCTTTAGCTGTAATCAATGAAGACCAAACACAGTCTTGCAGTTCTGCATGGAAAGGTCTCAAGCACTGGGGAGGAGGTCTTCAGTCAGTGCTACCCACTTCAGTGACAGATGAATCAGGCTGACAGAGTGCCCATGTTTTGAACTTTCTCGTATAAAGGATAAATATAAACAGTCACATAGAGCAGATGGACAGTCAGACAGCTATTAAAAGCTCCACAGATAACCCTCTGGCATTATCACCCACATAAAACAGATACTGAAGAAATTTCATACACAATAGTTCTCAAGCTCAGATATTCTAAGGCAGTTAAGATCCAAAGAATATGCTTTTTAAATTACACAGATGATTGTCCATTTATTTGGTAAGAGAAAGCCAGGCACATTCAACAACACACTTATTGAACCATTAACAAAGCAGAATTCACTTTTTTGCTTCTCATTTTTAGTACACACACAGAGAAGGAATTAAAAACTATTACTAACCAGAGCAATACTGGAGCTTGTCAAATAAAGATGCACTTATTTTCAAAGTATTGCTCCTGCTAAAATTTACCAAAAATATTGTACTTCTGATTGCTTCTCACAACAGTCACTGTAGCAGCACAAAGCCGGGCAGAGGTAGCTGAATTGACACAAGTTGCAATCTCTGGCACTGTGTGCTTTTTAGCATGGCATTTTGAACTGGCAATGGCAAAGAAAGCATTTTTAAGCAGATTTCACCGAGCAGCTCCCAAGAAAAAGGTTGTAATTGCAGACTTTTACAGATGTTCCAACCTGCAATGCTTCACTCCCACTATTGTTCTAAATACTGAGTACACACCCTCCACTCCACACACACTCACACGCAGACACACGTGCATGCTCACATGCACTCGGTGTCACACCATGTACTTCACTTCTAATAGTAAACCTGACAGAAAGGAGTTTTATTTTTACACTTTCACACCTCCCACTCCTAATTAACGTCAGTCAGCATCTTCTGCATACTACAGAAGTACACACTGCAAATATACATGGCCTTATCTGTGCTCTGTGCAGGGCAGGGGCAAAAATTTCCACTCTTGCTAGAAATTGAGTAGGCTCTATGTGATGGATTCACAGAGGAAGGATCTGGAGATGCACAACCCTTCTTCAATGATCCTCCTGAGGGGTCAATTAAAATGCTCTGACTTTTGGGAAGGATGTTTCTGTTGGTTGGTTTGTGCTTTTCACCCTGCAGCTATGAATCGGAAGCAATTCTCCAGTTCAGAAGAGTTGTTGCAGACTTCCCGAGGTGCAAGAGGGCTCAGGGACTTGCCTGTACATCCTGACAGCTGCCAGGAACAGTGGCAGCAGTGGGAGGGACAGCAAAGGAATTTTGCCAGTGACTTCAGCAGAGCCAGTCTACACTGTTTGGATACCCATGGACCAGAGCCAGCCCATTAAAAGCACTGGTACTCACAGGGTAAACACCTCTACCTGCACTCCCCAGCTGTCCCAATAACCACCCCAGCAGCAGAGCTGAGGGTGGGAAAATCTTGCTCCCCGAACCCAAAGCAGACAAACTTGGTTTCCCAGCACACACACCACTCACTTCTTTTTATAGACTGCTTTTTTCTCGAATGCAAAAGTAAATCCAGCTCAGATGATTTCCCTGTCTTAACTTTTGTACAAGAGGAAGACAGAAAGCTAAAAAAAGAAAATTAGACACTTCATGAAATCCGTGATTAAGACACAGAAAACTATCAAGACAGATGGGCTGAAACATTCAGGGAGCTTCAGTTCAACAACCCATGTATTTCTGAGATCTTCAGTATGCTATTGTCTTCTCCGTTTAGAGATTTTAAATCCCATTTTTCATTGCAGTAATTTAACACCATTTCTAAACTTGGAGTACACTAATTGGGCAGTCCGAAATAAACCCCAATATTTACTCCACTAGCACATGGCCCTAGCACCTAACTACACGTTTTTCCCTCCCTCTTTGCTTCTTTTTTTTTTGGGTGCAGGCAATGGTCACAGCTGCTGGCTTGTGAGCTTGCTGGGGAGGCAGAGCAGGGTGAATGCAGATGGGGGGAAAGTAAGAAGCTGAAGATGAAGGGAAAGTAAGAAGCCCCCAGCTGCAGCTCCCTCTGCTCTGCTGCAGGCTTTGCTGCTGTGTGTGCCCCATGGAAGGAGCTGCTCTCACTGTCCGTAGCTGGGTATTGCCACGCACACAGAAATACGAGGCCAGCCATGCATGGAACTCCCTCCTACAAACGTTTGTCTCCCAAGGGCGAGAAGCAGAAGCCAATACTCCACACTCTGAAATGAGGAGCCAAATGCTTCTAGCAATGGTGATCTGCCCTCCACAAGTTCCTTGCTCACAGCAAGGACTCGGGCTGGTTCATCCTGCCACAGGATCCCTTCTTCCCTCAGAAATTGAGTCCTCTTTTCTGTGCAGCACACAAAGCAGTCACTCACACAGAAAAAAAAAATAGAGGGGGCAGGGAGAAGAAGAAGGGAAAAAATAAAAAAGGAAACCTGTGACTCTGTGCTTGGCAAAAGCCAGTGATCAGCAACAACTGCTGAAAGCTGAGTCACTTTTTTCCCTTCCACCTGGCGAGTGGCTGCCCCGATCCATTCAGCAGAAAGCCTCTTTTCACCGAAACTGGCATAAATCTGGAGTAATTCCCTCCATTTCAATGGAGCTGCTCAGGATTTATGGCAGCGTGACACAACAAGCAGAATCCTGTGTGCTGAGAGCTACAAGCCCAGGTTTTCCTGCAGGAGACGGCGCTGCTTTGCTCTTCAGGCTGCGATGCCAACCATGCAACCGCACTGATGCCACGGCTTGTTCTATTTTTCCTGATGCTGTCATCTCCAGCAGATGCTCTGCAAGCAGGACCTTTGGAGAAATCACCCTCTTTCACACACTGCAGAAGAATTTTTATGACCAGAACATTTATTAGCTTGAATTAATTATTTTTTCAGATTTCATTTTTTCCCTCAGATTTCATTTAATGTTTTAATTTGGTATAGCAAAGATTTATAAAATTATTATTTTTTAACATCTCTGGGCTGTGTGAAACAGAGTTCAGAAGACAGCAGAAATATCTTCTGTGCAGATGATGTGTGAATAAGTAAGGGATGAGATCAAGATTTAAGGAATACCAATCAGCTTTACCAGACAATAATCTACTCTATTTATGTTCTCAGCTCAAGAAAAAGCATTGCTAGTGGATTTATGCATGCACTATAAGCAGGGAAAAACCCTGAAAAAAAACTACCAAATACTCCCCCCAGTATGCAATGCAGTGGGCAAGCAGAATAAAAAATGGCAAATGAACACAATCCCCAACCTTGGAAACAGGGCTATTCCAACAGAGAAGAGCTTCAGCTTTACAGTAAACACATCACCTATGTAAAAAAAAATGCATTCACACATATACCAAGGCACTGACAGGGTTTTTCTAAACAAATGCAATGAGTCTTGTCTGTCCTGGCTAAGTACATTTACAACATTCAAGCACGGGATGTAGCTGCCTAGAAACAGCAGTGCTCATGTCGTCCTTTCAATATGGGGAACACAGTGTGCTATACAAATATTAATTTAGCCTGAACAACCAGTGAGGTATGCAAATATTACTCCCTGCTTCAACTGGGATTGATTTGAGTACAGAGGAACAGCGAGGGGGATTTTTAGCAGTGCTTCAGGAAGCCAGCTCCCAGCCAGGGAGAGCTGGAATCCTGCATGTCTGCAAGTTCCTTCAGTAGCCCTGACCAACCTCCTAGACCTGCCTGTTCTCTTCAGGCGACCCAGATAAGCAAACATTTTCTGTGTCCCGACTGGTTATGCTGCCAAATTCAACAAGGCACTTGTGCAGACATGGGTACACTGTGCAGCACCTCCCAGGTCCTGGTTTTTACATGGTTCAAGAAAAGCCACCACAGCCACTTAACCAGACAAGAGGAACTGCAAGAGACCCCTGCTGGGCACCACTACTGTCCAAAATGCACTGATGGTGTAAAAGCAGAGAAAAGCAGCAGGAGCTTCAGCAGCTGACACTGGCTTCTTGTTTACTGGGTAAGTTGCAGAACCCCTGGGGCTCAGCTGATGAGGACAGGGCCAGAGCAGAAGACCAGCAGGTCTTGCTGTGCATTTTGCCTTTTTAAAGTTCCACCTCTAATCCAAAGGGAGGAAAGAAACATTTGTGAAGTCAAGCAGACAAGAAAAGGAGAGCTGAAACAATGCAGATCTAAGTGACCTGGAAAGAATGATCTCCTGCACCATTTTTTTCTACTATTCCACAGAATAGCAGTGACAGGCAGAGAATTGGGTACCTCAAGGACAGGGTGTATAGAATTGCAGCTGCACACAACACCTTTAGACCAGTAGCGCAAAGAAAACAATTCTCACAGCAACCGTGACACTGAAGACTATTCAACCCTCTTCCTCAAGAGCCTTGGTTTTAGCTTTTTACAACTCTGGCAAGTAAGTGAATGTAAGTAAGTGAATATTTTAATAGAAAATGCTGAACATAAACATAAAGTATATTTTAAAATATTTTGTTTAAAGTCCTGTGATATCTGCCTCAGACTGATATTTTGAGGACAAGTTTCAGGGAAAAAAATCAGCCATTTTGGAGAGAGCAGACAAATATGTATCACTGACTTTTAAATTTACTTCTGCTGCTGTTGTTGCTAATTTACTGAGATTTAAAATGGCTTCAGGCTCTGGACAAAGTTGGAAAATTTGAAAGAAGTATTATGCTGATCAGAGATGTGTTCTTAGCTATCCCTGTGAAAAAAATCACCTATACTTGGTTAATTTTTAATCTTGGCGGTGGGAGGCTAGCAGCTGAATCTTCAGACCTTTCAGCAATGTAAACTTCACACCCTAGGCTTTGACACAGCTCCACATGGGCCACAGCATCTATGGAAGGGTCTGTCTGCACAGGGTTCACTGCAGAAGACTGAGCTCTAAGTAGTTTTGGGATTTCTGAAGTCAAGAAACCACAGTTAGTAAAGAAAGACACTGTACTTCAATGTACTATTCTTTACCTGGATATGTACAGAAACAAGGCAGAGGTCCAGAAAAGCAAAGAAATAGTTGGACCTTCTAGTTTGATTTTTTTTTTTTAAGAAAGTAAATCCATACAAGCAGCAAAGTGCAAGCACTTAAAATATCCCCACCACAGAACTTACTAGGGTAAATATTTTCTGGTAACCCAGTGTGCCAGCATAGAAGATTCATGGTCTGCTGTTCTCTAAAGCATCCTTCTCTTTCAGGAGCAGCACTCAGAGAGGGTGACACAATGCCAAGTTACTCTCTCTGTATTCCAAGGCACCTCCACTCAAATGCCCCCAAATCCCTTTTCTTCCTTGTCAGAAATCTTTGTGAACAAATTTCCCTTTTCGTTTATTTTGTGAACTGTGCTTGTCTTTTTTTGTTTGTAAACAAAGAAACAAACAAAAAGCCAGAATGTAGCAAGGCTCTGCCAGAACTCAATTAATAAATAACGAGCATCGAGTGGTTTTGATCATTTCCTTCTGTCTGAGCCTCACAAACTGACAGTAAAACAGCGTATGACCCTTTACAGAACAATTTTGCTATCACATTACATCCTCACTGGAAATTAGGAACACAAATTTGACATTTTGAATGGGAACAGCCCATCCAATTGGTTCAGTGTTATGCACTGGGAAGTCCAGAGCCAGCACAGCAGGATTTGCAAAGCATCCATGTAGCCACTCAGCAAATCCCAGCACAGCCTGCACTAACTCTGTCAATCATTCTGCATTATACAGGTGTGACTAACACTATTTTGTTGGGCTTTTTGCAAGACATAACTTGAGCTTAATTCAAGAAATTCCTCAGGATGTATGAATCCACACGGATGGGAAAAGCAGGAAAGGAAAGGAGTAAAGACATCCTATCCTGTTGCTACATTTGGAAGAATAGGGATGCAAGAAGTAACTTTCATATTCAAAACAGGAAAATGGAAAAAACAGGAATAAGAGGTGTTTAAAGATGGACGAGGCTGAGATGTGCTGAAAAGCTGTGTTCTGTCATCAGGAAAAAAATAAAAAAAAGATGGCTACAGAACACATTTTGCCACAGAGACAGTGTAAGGGAATACAGAAACACACAAACAGAGACAACTACATGAGCAGTTTCCAGCATTGTGTTTAAAAATAGTGGCCAGGAAGACAGATTCTCATTCCATCTTTGTTGGCATAACTTTGCTTGAGAGGAATATGCTAAATTTGTACCAGCCATAGATCTGCATCCTTCATTTATAAAGAGACAAACCCAGTACTAATAACACCTTTCTGTGTCCTGGTGTTTATGAGCACACCATCTGTTTGCATTTGGAAACTGCCCACCATATATGCTAAATTGTCAAAGATACATGAAGTGGGCGAAAAGTTAAGATTTCCATGACTTCAGCCCTAATTTGACTAACACCAGCACCAACTGATCTCCATCCAAAGCATAAACATAGTCCTTATAAACTGTTTAAATGCCAGTGCTCTAAAGGCACAACTGTTCATGTGTTGTAATCTCTCTAATGAATAAAATTCAGCTGCATACACAAAGAAAAGTAATGTTTGTTGACACATCACTGAAAGGAAGCAAATAATGGCTCACAATACTAAAGAAACCTGATGAAAATGGAAGGGAAATTACCCTTTGAATAATTTTGCATGACCCATAAGTTTTAGTGGGCTACAGGGAATACAAACTCAATAGTTCCATTTTACTCGCTTGCAGATACTTTCATTTTTTTATGTATACATATATAGACTTTTTAAATGCACATTTACTGTCTTTTTCTAACTGTTTAAATTGCTTTGGGTGCAAAGGAAAGACTGGATTTGAACTCTTGTATGAATCACATGCACAAACTTTCTGAAAAAAACATGAAGATAATAAAATAAACAAAACAAAAAAGAGGATAATTTCTCTTCTCTGTCTCTTTAAGATCCTGCTGCTTTTCAGCCACACGGTGAATGCTTCATTCAAATAACAGAACACGGATTTCTCTTAGTAACTGCAGCTATAATTGTAGCAACTGCTTATACTGCTTCCATCCCATTAGTGTTACAATTGTCCAAAGCAGAACACTCGACTAAATTGCCCTCATTTCTTATAAACATCTCTTTTTTTTTGTAACAGAAAAAAGCCCCAAATGCCTTCAGAATGTTACCCCTTTCTTCTGTTACCTTCTTTTGCTTCTTTGGCACCAAGAACATGAAAAAACAATACTGCTTTCCTGCCTTCAATGTTTGGCAGCCTTTTCTTAAACAAAAACACTGATTCAGTGGATGCTCTGCCCACTATTACAGATAACATGCCTTTTCCAAAAGTGAGTCTCTTAAGGACAGTGTGGGGTAGCTTCATTTTCAGTCATTCACCAACTAGTATCCCATTTAGGATCTAGTAAGAACTGGCTCTTAGCATCTTCCTCTGCTGTATATGGCATTTGCATGCTTATTATGCAAAACAGTGATGAAAATAAATGGCCTGGGTTGTTCTGTTTACTCATACAGAGTACATATCTCTCATGTATTCTCACTATGATGAAAAGGCACAGGCATGAAGAGTCCATCTCTGCATGGGAATAGCATGTTGGGCAGAGGGGAGGCAGTAAGAAACTCAACTTTACTGACTCTTACACTGACAAGAAGAAAAAACTCCTGCATTGTCAAAACGCTAGACAAATTGTATCACTTAAAGCAGTTACTACTCCTAGGTTTCACTATGCTTCACTGGAAAGCAATTTTTTAATAGCATTATTAAGGTATCACACCATGATTTATTCTTACTTGGTTTTCAATTTAAAGTGGTTTTGCCTGCTGCATTTCCTTTTTTGGCTTTAAGGAAGGGTGGCCCAATAATAATTAAATTTAAAAAACCAAACCCAATACAAAATATAACTGCTTTGATTTACAGCATCAGAGGAAGAGCTTTGAAATATCCAATAAATCCAAACACCATTTCCAGTCTTCCTTCTTGTTCACTCACTATTCTGTGTACTTTTCTTTTTACCCTTGAATAACATATGGATAAGCCAAGCATATTCCATTTATTTGCTCATTACATAACCCATTCCTGCTGTATTATCATTCCATACTTCAATAACTGTGCACATTCTTGTTACTCCATCACAATAAACCATCAGAACGAGGAAATAGACTTCAGTGTGTGGGTCCTCTCATTTTGGCAGGTTTAAGAAAGATCTTAATGGGAAGAGGGAAAAAGAGTGGAGAAGAACAGGAGGGAAAGACAAGAGGAGGGCTTAGCCTTTCACAGGGGAAGGTATGTCAGAGGACAACCACAGTGCTTCTTAGCAAAGCTCCAGAGATCCAGGTCTGCAACAAGCTGTGTGCTGAGCACTGGCATGGGGTGCTGAGCACTGGCACGGGATGCTGAGATCTGGTCTGGGGTGCTGAGCACTGGCACGGGGTGCCGAGCACAGCTGTTCCCACTGCAGCAAAGCAGGTCACTGCCTCACTCATGACTGAGCTTCTGTGTCACAGACCATCGCTGCTGCCCCCAGCACCAGACCTGCACCAGTTGTCTTCCACAGGGGCTTCCAAGCCCCTTGGTCACACCATTGCATGCAGACCCTCGCCTACAGCACGTGACAAGGAGGTGACCACAGAGACACTGTGGCAAATGTCATGATGTCAGCTCTTTGACCCTGACACAACAGTCAAACACAGCAGTGATACAGAAGCCATTGTTTTAGTGATACAATGCTAAGAAAGTCTACAAAAAGTATGAACTTAATCACCTAATTAATGAAACTAAAGTAATCTTCCCTCTTAAAAACCTCTGAAGGAGCATCAATTACCTTCAGTCACTTAAATGAACAAAGTTCTCTATGGTGTTACTTCTCAATTTTCACAAAATACTCCTGGAAGTTTTTTGAGCATTATTGGAACACCTGAGTGCACGTGTTAAAATACACATTTAACAAGCCCGGTTCTTCTCTCACTAAAATCAGCTGCCCTTAATTTAAACAGCAGGAGACCTGGGCCTTTTCCACTGCCATGTTCCTTATCAGAGCTCTATAAATGTCATATCTTTATTTTATTAGTGAAAGACATATTTTATAGATTAACAATAAAAGCGTTCTTGTATGTGAGTTTTCTAGCCCCTGTTGAGACTCTGAATTCTTGAAGGTCAAATAAAACAGTCCATAGGAAGGGGGAGAAGAAAATGCTCTGCAATATCCTTTTAAAGAGCCTCCACAGCAAAGAGAGAATAAATAGCTGATTTGTTACACAGCTTTGAGGGCAGCCACAAATGCTAAGACCACAGGTAAATGAACCTGGTCATGAAAGGAGCAGCAGCTCGTCCAGTACTGTATCTACATTAGTTAACTTTCTTTGTGATTCAAGTCCAAGACTTTGCATTGTTCTATTTCCGCCTATTCCTCTGCTCTGGATTCCCTTTGTGACACTTTTATCAATGGAAAATCGAGGGAGGCATTTCCAGCTGGGAGCCCAACAAAAAAACAGGAGGTTCAGTCTGGTTTTCTCACTTGCGCTGCAAGAACCATTTCAGCACTAGTAATAAAAGCAAAACTACACAAAGGGAAAAAAAAAAAAAAAAAAAAAGATATGACCTGAAATTATTTTAGCATCATAAATACTTCACTGCTCTTTATTCTGCAGCATGGTTAGTGTCACACATTGGCACAATAATTTGCTAGATTAAACAGGGCTCCTTGCAAATAACGAATTTGTATTAAGGGCCGCTGTCAGCTAGAATTCCAGGGAAATACAAAGGAAAAGATAACAGTGCCATTGGTCAGATCTACTCTTTGTTATGCCCTTGCAATTTTGATAGATTTATAGCTGCAGTGTCACATTATTAAAAAGTCTGACTGTGTCCTCTGTGAGTGGTGACGAAAATACACACAAACAACAAGGGAAGGCAGGCAGCTCAGTAGAAGCCACACGAAATGGATTGTGCACAGGGACATCCCCATGGCCACACCTGCAGGTGTCATTACAGCAGCTGTGGCGCTGCCAGTCAGGTGCTCGGTTTAGTTGTAACCTGAGGAGGTGGCTTTGAAAATGAGAACATTTGTACTAAAAGGATTTTCAAGGTAATTTTCAGGGGATAGATTTGGTATCATTTAAGACCAGAAAAGACTAACAATCATACTTTTAAACATTATGGCAGTACAGACCATTCATCTTGGGAGGCACTTGGTATAGTAAAAACAGAGTAACAACTCCCATGCATTTATGTGAGCACCATTTAACACAAACAACAAGCTCCTTGAAGTCCAGGGCTATTTTCATACACCACCAAGGAGCTCCAGCCACCATCACCTCCTCAAACAAAAGAAATATCTCAAGGCTTCCAATAGTCAATTATCCAACCACTGCAGGCTCTGCTAGTGTCCTAAAGACAAGTAAAATTTTTTTCTCTTGTTTACATGTGTAGCCTGTAAGGGCTCTGCTGAGAGAAATACCTTTTTCTTTCGGTAAGAAATCGAGGAAGTTATCATCATCTCAGTAGCACAAGCTTGTCAAAGCTGCAATAGGACAAGAAGAGAAAAGCTGAAAGTAAAATACAAGGGTGGAGAATCAGATGCAAAGGCTGTCTTCTTAAAGATAGAAAATACTTAAATATGTGCCTTAAATTAAAAAAAAAAAAAAAAAAGGCAGTCACCATCATCAAATAGCCTGAAAGTTCAGAAGGCACCTGAGAGAACATTGTATGGTACCCAAATTCTCTCCTATTTTTTTGGTCAGTTGGAAGAATACTTTCAAAATTTCACATGGATTTCAGGTACCTAAACTATAACGAATTGTAAACTAGGAAACCTTGAGAACTTACTGCTAGCATTCTCTGAATCTGTACCACAGACCTGTTACAGGGAACAAGAGTTTGGGGAGAATCACAGGCCAAATACCTGCCCTGTAGATACCCCCAACAGGAGAACATGCCAAGCAATAAGGGATAAAATACTTGCAACATTTTTATGAGACTGGTGAAGAAGTGTCTTCATTCCTAGTTCCACAAAACCTGAAGTTTTTTAAACAGGCTACTATTAAAACCCAGTTTTACACTGAGCTTTTTATGTCCTCCCTAAGTCAATAGATAAACTTCATAAATGCCCAGGCAAATCCATAAATCTGGGTTATACATCCAGCTCAAACCATATACTTTATTGTCTTCCACAGCATACAGAGCAATTCTCGTTAGGTAGCTGAATGTGTAAAGGCTCAGTAGAGAGCTAAGGAAGCTCCTAAACAAAAAATAATCTATGGGGCAAACTGTGTGTAGAAAAAATTAATATAACTTGTGTGAAGTCAAATGAAGTAGCTGAAGGAAGTCTATGTAATCCCAGCAGACACAATCTATATCACATCACAGGCAAATCAAACAGGAGGAAACATCCTTGAAAATATTCAGCAATTTGGAGTTTTGTCAGCTCCAAATCCAGACAGCAGCACATGAGTAGGTTATATTAACTAAACCCATCAAGGAAATCTCCATATAATTTCTGATCACTGTCTAGGGTCTGGTTTTTTGCTGTGGCCAATCTCTGAGAAAGACATCAGAACAGCAAAAAAACCCACACAACACTAAAACAAACAAACAAAAACACAAACCACAAACAAACAAACAAAAAAGCCCCCACAAAACAAGGGAAAATTACCACACCCACAACTCAGACCTAATAATTACAAGCCAAAAAATGAAGTGAGGGAAGAAATCACTTCCCATCCCTGCAGGTAAGGTCAAAGTTCTCTAGCAATAGATTTGAAAATAATTAATATGAGACCAACAAGTTAAACGGCCTTACAGGGTCTTTTTAATTTATTAAATAAATTTTGCTTTAATCACATTAATTTTTCAGAAATGTACAATAATCTTTGTGGTTTAAAATGACTTTGTATTCATTTTTTAATGGAGAGTATTTTTATTCATCTAATACATTATCCTTTCAAGAAAATGATCATACTTGACTACAAGTACTTAACGGGGCACTAATTAATACTCCTATTTCTCCTCATTTAAAACTCCTTTGAGAAATGAGGTCAGAAACCTGGTTTAACACAGAAGACACTTCTCAGACGCTAAAGGGGGAAGGGACTCAAAAGGCACTCGTCACCCTTCTCCACGGAGGACATCCCCTTTGAACGCTGTGAAAAATGCGTATCATATAATTGGCTTTTCGCAGATATTAAAATGAATATTATATGTGTTGTGTTAAAACTATATTTAACACACTCTTAAGTAGTGTGTTAAATATAGTTTTAGGTTATAAAAAGTGTTAAAATAGAAACTATGCTATGTAGGATACTTTTTTTTACAGAAAGGACTTGCAGCGAGATAGCAGCCCCAGGACACCTAAATCTTTCAGAGAAAGAGAATTTATTGCCCTCTTATCAGAAGAAACGAACTTCTTCCCGCCTCGAAGGTGCTGTTAGGATTCAGAGGAAGAAGCTGATGATGACCAGACAGAATCCTGTATTTGAATGGAAGTTATGCATCGTGTATGAAGTGTATGAATATGCAACAGAATATTGTTTCTAAGGGTTAATCCTTTGTTAACGGGGGTCCTTTTTCGGGCTCGTGATGCCCAGAAAAACGTACCCAGACGTCCGTAACTCTTGGGTTCTATTGTCTCATATTGTCCTAATTCAAATTATCCAAATTATTATTACTCTAATTGTATTACTATTTTTATAACCATTTTATTACTATTAAACTTTTAAAATTAAAAGAACCCACGTGATTGGCGTTTTTCACAAACGCCGAAGCCCAGTCTGTCAGCGACCGCTCAGGCCGAGCCAGCAGCTGATGGTAAGGTCCGGAGCAGCAGCACGTCCCTCTGCCCCGCACCTTATGGAAGACAAGAAGGAATTCTCCCATTTCTTCTTGTTTAACGGGGTGAGTTTTACTTTCCCCACTCTGCCCAGCTCTCCCCGGGAGAAGGGTTTGTCCCCCTCCCTCCCAGAGCCCGGGCTGCCGCAGCCACTTGTTCCCCGCTCCGTGACGCAAGGACGGGCGGGCGGCTCCACCTCCCTCAGAGCCGCGGCGCCGTGCCAAGGCTCCAGCAGCGGCTGTGCCCCGCCAGGAACGCCGCAGGAAAACGCGGGTTGCAAACACCTCCCAGAGCTGTTGGGGACTCGGGGAGCTGCTGCGGGGTTAAAGGGCTAAAGCAGAGACCGAGCGCAAGCGTTTCTGAAGCTCTCAGGAAATGTGCAGGCACTCACCCATGGACTTCACATTTGGGTTCGCTCCGCATTGTCTACTAATTGCAATTATCTAAGAGCGGCTCCGCGATGGGAGGAGGGGAGGAGAAGAAGGCTTCCTTTTGGCACAGCTTCTTCAGAGTTCAAAGGACACATATGGCCTGCAAACACAGTGCAGGGAATAATGTAAAATTAAAGGAGGGATGAGAGGAAAATGAGAACGCAGCAGGGACAAGCGCTGTTCTGGATCTGCTTGAGTGGAATTTTAAATAAAGAAACAGGAGGGAAAAAAATCAACAAAACCCCCAGACTTATTTTAATTCCACATCTGAACAGAAGGAGGGATCACGGGAGGGGGCCCACATATGAAGGGAAGACCTCTGGGGAGCAGAACCTGAGCATTTCTGCAAGGGGCAGAGAGCCCGAGCCCTACAGCCTCAGCTCAGGACTCAGAGGACTGGCCAGAGAGCAGGGCTGGAAACTGCCAGAGATACAGGGCTTTGGGAAATGTACAGCCAACACCTCCAAAGAGACAGGATGGGTTCATTTCAGAATAAACACGTGTACAGTACCAAACCTGCAGGGAAGGACAGCCTGTCTACCCACAGAGTAAAGCAAGGAAAAATAAAAGAGAGTCCAAATAGCGCAGGTCCCAATTTCCCTTGCTCATCTCGCCACACAAAGAGAGCCACACAAAAGTCAGCAGCCTGCTAGACGGTGCCTGTGTCCATGCCAAAGGCTGACACCTGCTTGTGGCCTTGTCTTTGTTAGGGCAGAAACTAAAGGCTGTTCTTCTCACTGCAGGGCATATCAAGCACAAAAAGAAATAAATAAACAAAACAAAAAAAAAAATCCACAACAATTCTCGGTTGTAATTTCTACATAATTATTGCACAACAACCACCCATAATGAGAGAATGAATTTATAACCACACACAAGCTATATTTACCAGTGGACTGGTTACAAAGCAAAACAGCAGGAAACCACAATGTGTCTTCATCTTAGCTCCTCAGCAGTGGTGCAGAGCAAGGCTGCCCGTGCAGCAAGGCAGGCTGGGCAGGTGAAACCCAGGCACAACCACAGAAGAAGAGCACAGCCTTATGGGGACAGAACCTGGACCGAGCAGGGCACAAAGATGCTGCCTGGTAGTCAAGGGAAGCTATGCAGAGGTGCAGCTAGAAAGACTTGTTTGTCCTCAGGGTTAAACAGTCAGCCACACTGAGAAAACTGAAGGGAGTCTTGCCTCCCAACTATCCCAGCTTCCAGGAATTTTGATACCTAGGCAGAATAAAAAACAAAAAAAAACCACCAAAAAAACAAAACAAAACAAAAAAAACTAACAAAAAACAAATTTAAAAACCACCCCACAACTGGACATGTGCACCCCTGTGCAGTCAGGATCCCTGAGATGAACCATCCCTGCCCCTTGAAATGAAGAGCCACTGGCAGACAGCACTTTGTTCTACTCCCATCAGCTATTCAAGTCAGCCCCATGGCAAAACGGGCACAATTCAACCCAAACTGGGACAGTGGGACTGCCACAGGAGGAGGCCTGACGAGGTCGGCAGCTGAGCCCCAGATGACAACTTTTCATCAAATGGGGAGAGTCGATCTGGGTCTGCCTACCAAACACCATAAATCGCTGAGCTCAGGGGACCTTCACCCCTTCAACACTGCTTTTCAGGCAAATTTGGCCAAAACTGCCTCACAACTTTGGAAGTTACTGGGCCAATGCACTTAAGGAAAGACAGGCAGCACATTCACAAGAGCCCCATTTCCTCAGGCTGACACCATACAAGCAGGCAGCATCCCTGCTGCCAGCAGTACACCCCTGACCACCTTGCCCCAGCTGCTCCTCCTCACCTCCCTCTGTGCCAGTACAAACCCTCACACTTTCCAGGCCAGCATGAGAATGATGGCGAGCTAGATCCAGGAACAGATCCTGCTGAAACTTTCTTTTTTTTTTTTCAGGGATTATTTTTAACTTGGATCCTTTCCCAGACCCAGCTCAGAGCATGACTACACAACGCTTATGTCAGCACAAGGAAGCCATCTAATGAGCACCCATGAGGGGGGCAGGATCGCTGCCATCGCTATCCTCACCACCTTAATGAGCTTGTAAAACAACAGCCCATAGACAGCAGGTTAAAAAGTCACAGAGCTTCAGTAAATTGAGGATGGCACATACAAAACAACGAAAAAATAAAAACCCAAACTCATACACACAGGTTACCTAGCCACTTCCATGTCAAGCTGCCAAAACACAGCAAAAGCACAGGGCCTTCCACAGAGGAAAAGCAACCCTGCACTCAGCTCCACCAAAACCCCAATGCAGAAGGGCTCCTGACACACACCCACGGAAAGTCTTGGTCATTACTACTTCCTAAATAGGACACGCAAAGAAAACCCCCAGCATGTAAACCACTGGTATCTCAAAATGACCTTCCTCTTATCTCTTTGGCTAGGCATGCACTCTCTGCCCTGCTCTGTCCCCGGAGAGACCAAACACCCCAGCCCCAACTCGAGGAAGCATAAGAGCAAAAGAGAAGGGAAGGTGAACAGATCAAACAATTCTCCTTCCTCATGACCTGTGGGTGCAAACCCATCACAACACATTGTGTAACCTTAAACACATGTTAAGATGGAGACAAAAATCCATGATTACAGCTTCTGGTGTTTATGCTGACCAGTGCATTATTACTGCTCTGGTGGCAATCAGCGAATCTGTCATGAAAAGAAAGGATGCATTGGGCTTGCTATCGATCCTTATAATTCCTGTCTGAGAATAATCATCTTGAAATATAGCCCAAGAGAGCACTGTTATTCCGGAACTGAGCTGCTTTTGGAAGATGAGTAAAAAGCAGTTACATGCTCTTAGATATCTTCTTGAGGTTGCAGACAATTGTTCCTGGCTTTACAGACACATTTTCTGATCATTAAGTATTCTCTTTCCCCTGTAGCTGAAAGAGCCACACACATATAAAGAAAAATCTGGCTATCCCAAGAAATCATGTAACTGACTATACACAGAGGGCTGTCTGGTAGGCACAAAATAAACTAACTGAAATAGTATGATTTTTTCTCCCTCTAATATCCTTAATTTATAGTCACTGTCAGTATGACAACCAAGTAAGTGGAATGATTTCATGCATGATTTCATATCTCAATATTTCATTAATATTGAGATATTCTATATCCCCTTGTGCAGCAGACAGTTTCTATCACTTACTTTGTATTAGGGCAACAGAGTAAGGCATCTCAAATGAGGCCTGGAGCAGTAACCATTCCCTCAAACCAGAGCTAAAACCTGGACTAACAGACTGTGACTATTGCCAGATCACCTCTTTCTCCTTACTGAAGTCTGGACATCACCAGTCGATGGGGAGGCAGAAGCACAAGCCTCTGATGGCATCCAAAACTGCCCCCAAAAATGCATATGAAAACACATATTGGAAGCTTGGCTAGAACAACAGTACCAAACAAAACATATGATGCTAATCCAAGTGTTACAACAAATTGTCCATTGTAGCAGGAAAACAGAGAAACACAGCCCTGAAAAGGGATGAGAACAATACTGACTTAAAAATTGCTAAGGGTTCTTGTTAAGTGCACATTCTAGCATATTCATAAAGTAGGTTTTTTTGAAGGTAGGAAAAAATACGACAAAACAGGTTAACAAACTAAATGCAAATAGTAAGGAAAAATCAAAGATATAACCCAGAAGAAAGCTGAGCTAAGAAATGCACAAATATTTTGTGTGCATATGTGTGTGAAATTTAATATAATTCCTAATTCTTGGTATCTTGGATAACACCTGTCTGTTTTCCAGACCTGAGTTTCAGAAGTTTACTACTTTTTCACAAATGGATTCAGAAGGACTGTGGTCTCTTTTTCAGTGAAGTTCTGTCCTCCATCCCACACATGTTCCCACTGACTCCAACCAGCCTAAAGTTAACTATAAATACAATAGAAAGTCAAATACAAAGGTAGCTTGTTGCCTAATTTTTCCCTTTTTTTTCTGATGTGCTATTAGGCTATTCATAATGAATATAAAATACTTTTTTCTTTTTAATTAACAGGTAGTACAAACAAAGCCTCTAATATTTTACAAATCTAATTGATGCAAAATACTAGATGTGTTCCAGGTCTCTGGTTTCAGATCTTTATTACCAAATTCTGACTTCTTTTCATTCCATTAATGCTTTCAACAGGTTATTAAAAAGCACAGTCTTGCTAATTTACTGTAATGTTTAGGATACCTACTCTAAAGTTATGGAGGAAATCAATAAATTGATCAATCAACAAAAAGAAAGAGAAAAGTGACAAAACACATTTTGTTCTATTACTGTGGCAATTCTAAATGGTGTTTTAATTATTCATATAAATATCTCTAATGCATTAGTAAATGTGATGTATTGCACACCTACATTTTTTTTTCTTTTTAATTCTTGGAACCCAATTCAGGAATGTGGTTCCTTGCAGAAATACAAAGAAGGCCTCTGAATACTTTTTTTTAGTATTTGATTCTAAGTAGTCAAATGCTGTCCTGCTTTGGATCCACAATACCACAAGATTACTTACTCCACAGCACTCTCTGCTGAGAGCAGATCCATAGAGAAAGTCACATAATGTCACACAGCCCTGTAACACGCCACACAACACAGCCAGGGGGAAGAGGCACCTCTCCATCGCTCCTGCCATAGCCAACAGGCAAATTCCCAGCACTGCAGCTTGGAAGGGGAGGCAATCGTGTATATTAACATTCCACTGAGAAAACTAGGATGAAGCAATGAGCTAGTGAATATCCTTGGGAAGACATGTCAGGGTCTAAATTCTGGGCCTGCCTTGCCAAGCCCCTCCTCCTTTTTCAATGACATGTAAAATTCTGTGCACCTTCTGTATCCAGCACTCCAGGCAATGCCAGTCTCACTTATTCACAGCCACGTTCACTCTGCCTACCCAGTAGCTGCACTGAAGTAGTAAGTACCATCCTTGTCCCAGGAGAGACACCAACAGCACAAAGAAAGCTGCAAAGCCCATGAGTGATTCTGCGTAGAGGTGGAATTTTTCAAATTATGATAATGAGCTTCAAAAGAGAGTGCACAGAGCTGCACAGATACACTCCCTTTTTACGTCAGAAGGCACATAAAGGGTTGACTAACCTCTGCTGCTTATTTTATGTTATAATCTCACCCCTCCCTTATTTAGCAACTTCCTCCTTAAGCCCTGGCATCTCTTCTCCATTTCCCTCACAATCTTGGGGCCTTTTCCTCCCGAGATTATAATCTACTGGAAGTTCCCCCTCCCTGACCACTACCCACATCCCCGTCTTTGTTCTGGCTCCCTGCAGCGCTCAGTGTCTGGACAGGCTTCACATTCACTCCAGATTTTTTGCTCTCCTGCTCTTCAAAGCTTGTGAAGCAGGTCTTCATTCAGCTACCCTTGCCTGCCAGGATGGGGAGCAGTGCATGGAAACTGAAAAGAGCTCACAAGCACCAGGCGAGCAGACCTTTGCAACCAAAACCCAAAGTAGAAATGCTCACCGTGTGTCTTATTTAGTTCAAAGCCGAAATGTTTCTGTCTAGGATGTCTGTTTGTATCTCAAGTCACAGAGAAGCCATTAGTACCAATAATGTGTCATTACGGGGGCGTCAGCAGAGACTCTACAGCTAAGGTTAATTTGAGATGCATAATTTAAAGCAGAAATAAAATCCCTCCATTTCACACTTTAATGACTCAATTCAAATCATTCTTCAAATTTGACACAGCAGCTCTTAAGGGGACACTTGCATTTTTTTCATGTCCCTTTTTGGTTTTTTCTGGCCAATTTTAAGTAAAATACTTATCTAGTGCAGAAGTAAAATACACAGATCTTCCATTTACAACCACTTTAACCTGTCTTCCCCCTCACATTTCTTTTCAGCAGTTTCATACTTCGCACATTCACTCTGACACATTAGAATATGCATGATACAGGCCACTTCCGCAAGTTAAAAAAAACCAAACCCGTTCAGAGTTAAAATTTCACTCATTGTAACCCCAGGGATTTTGCCAAGAACAGCTGACAACACTGTTTATCTTAAACATACCACATCACTTAGGTAACAGTAGTACCCCCACAATTCTTTGTCCTTAGTATTTCCACTCTTGGCATCCTGCTAAAGTACATTAAATACATAATCCTTGGTTTTCAAACTGAGGCAAAGACAGAAGGATGCTGTGGTTTCAACAAGTGCTTCAAGCTGGTCCAAGTCTCCCAAATCACCAATAATTTGTTCTGTCAGGCTACTTCTCTCAGAACAGCTGATAAAACACAGAAATAATTAAGCAAAAACTCATCACAACATAATGAAGCAGCATGATAGTGAAATCTTCATGCTGCTGAGGATGCAACACCTCTCTATCAGACATCTCCTGTCAGTTGCTGTGGATTCTTCAATAAAGCTCACGTAATACTACAAAAATGTGTAGAAACATAGAATGACTTTTGTCATCTGACACAACTCTATTTTGTTCTGGACTTTCAAGAAATCACAGTTCAAGCACACAGACATTCTTTGGAGAGCTGCCCTCAATGCTAAAAATGGCCATGGAATTGCACAAGGCAGGGGGGAGGGGAGGGAAGAAAATTCCAAGAAAACTTTGACTCATCCATTGTAATTCCTCAGGTTTTTGGAGCAGAGAATGGAATGCCGTCAAGCTAAAATTGACAGAGCTATTTTCTGATCTCTAAGTGATGTCAATACTTCACAAATCCACAAGTGCTGGGAAAATTTTTCTCTGCAAAATTCTAAGAATGACTCTTAAAATTTGTTGGGTTGGGGGGGAACCCAGAGCTAAAAGAGGTACTTGAAATTAAACTCCTACGTAGGTATGTTTTTGAATACTGAGAGTATTAGGCTTCACAGCTTTTTGCTATCTGTGACTCAGACTTGCTGCCACAGGTGTCAAGTCATCAGGGACTTAACTGGAGCTCTGCAGAAACCTACTGCTTTGTGAATATTTTTTTTAACTATATGTTAAAAAATCATCCTCAAAGACAGACAAAAAGCAAGCTTTTCCACTCAGTAAAGACCTGAATCTTTCCAGTCACTAGATTTTACTGTCCTGTCACCTTTCACCTAGAAAAGCAGATTTTTCTGGTTTTCTGTTGTTTAATTCTTAAGGTTTTCAGAACAACATCATGTCCACCAGGGTTTTCAGAACAACACAATGTCAACCAAATCTAACAGGCAAAACAGCTTCAATAAAGTTCTGAGAATAACATATCTACTCTGGCACGCCAACACACTATTTTTAATTGAAGCTCATTAAAGATGTAATAGAAGAAAAATTATATTCACTTCCAGCACTGTTCCATCAATGCAGTGAGATAATCATGCTGCTGTACCATACATAAAGCAATATTTATGAGTAGTGGTTTAGGTAATTTAATGGAAAGGCAGAAAGCAATGATTCATTCCTTGTTCTATCTGTTGCTGAAAAATTACTTTTGCCAATTGCAGGGCCCAAGCAGGCACACAGAGAGATTGCTTTCAAATGTTAGTAAAACAGAGACCTGGAAAATGAAAAGAGACAAGTCAGTTGAAATGCCGAACAAAAGGAAAAAAAATCTGGATTACAGATGAGAATTACTTTACAGAGCAGCATACAAATGCAGGCCTCTAAAGTAATTTAAACCAAATGCAGATTGAGACTGAAGTCATTTAGTGAGTCAGCACAGTAATAGGACACTAAAATTACAAGTGAGAAAAGTGCAATCCTTTTCATATAGCACACTCTATTTTATTCCAAATTTTCCCGAAAACAAATTAATTGTATCCTTTGTGTTGTACCTTCTCGTTTCCTTTGGACTCAACCTCTACCTTCCAGAAAGAAATTAATTTCATGCAGGCTGACTAGTTGTGAGCTCTGATGTCTAGGACTTGAATTTCCCTTTCACAAAAGTTTCATCTCCAGACCATGACCACATTAATAAACAATCATTGGCATGAACACTACTGACCCTCTTCCAAGTTATGATTACTTTCCTCTGAAAATTCTTTCTTTTTTTTTTTAAATTAACAGTTAAAACCAAAGCTGCAGAGAATCATTAAAACTTCTGCCTCCCAGATTCTGCCATCCCAGAGGTTTCAATCACCTAGAGCCGGGTACAGATGGGGACTTCAGTGCTAAATATACCCCCTATCAGTCAAAGAAAGGCTTTGCTTTCTATCTGCTTCAAATATTTTTTAAAACCATAACAGTTTTTAAACTTAAAAAGCAATCTTCATCTCGTTCTTGCCTCATACTTTCAAAAAAATGTAATTCTGTGAAAGCCACAACAATTGCTTGTTCAATAGAGACTGCTACTCTCTGAAATGCTTTCTCAGATAGATTTGTATGGACATACGTGGGAGAAATGAATACTCCAAAAATATCCACAACAGATAACAAGTAGCATCTAGAAACAACAAAAAGAAACAAAAAAAAAGAAAAGAAAAAGAAAGTCCTCCAAATGCAGCCCAAATTGGAACAAATGCCTACAGTAGCAACAGCACAGGAAGAGCAAAATGTTATTGTACATTACTGGCCTGCAGCCCACAATTACAAAAAATACTGCAGTATTCCACAGTAACAGCATAAAATATTATCATTTCAAACAAGCAGCTGCAGCACCCTGCCCACAGCAGCCACGTCGCAGAGAGCCAGGGGAGGAGAGGGCTGCCAAAGGACTCCCCACTGCAGAGGGAGAGTGGGCTATGGGGTTGGTGAACCCTTGGGATGCCTTCTCCTGACACCCACGGCTCCATCAGGGCACAAAAACCACTGCTCAGCAGCAAAATGCTCCCACATGGGCTCCAGCTGCTGAGCCCTCCAGCAGAAGGGAATCATGATGCTCACTCTGCACTATCCCTCTTGCTGTAGATTGCCTTCTGCCAAATCTTTGCAATTTTCACATTGTCTTGGATTCAATAAAATCTCCCCCATCCCAGCTCCCCTGCACTAATGCCTGTGGTACCCAGCCCCCTGTAACAGCCAGCCAGCAGGTCTGAACAGTGGCCTAGCCAGGGGCTCCCAGAGCAGAGGTTGGCATACAGTGCCATTGTGATGGCTACCATTCCCCTCCCCAGACAGTGAGCAGCAGCTCCACTACAGGGCAGCAAAAGGGGAGAAAACACGCACACAAGTTTATCAGCTATCTTATGTTGACTGCTGTACCCAAGGATGGCCAGCACAGAGGGCAGTCCCACTACAGCAAACAAAAAACCACAAAAATTAACAAGTTAGTCCATCTGCTCACTGGCATGCATTGCACACTAATGAACAACCCTAAGCAGGAATAACATCTACCAAATTTGGGTTCTGCATGGATCATAAAAAAAGACCATCTAAGAAGTTACATGTTTTCTGCAAACTTAATGTACTTGCAGAACAAGCAATCAGAGGGAAAAGCAAAGCAGAAACCCTAACTAATGCAGGTTCAGCTAACCAGTTTCAGCTGAGACGGAGTTAATTTTCTTCCTAGTAGCTTGTAAGTTTTGTGGGTCTTGGATTTAGCATGAGAATAATGTTAATAACATACTCATGTTTTAGTTGCTCAGTAGTCAACGACTTTGCATTTTCCCAGTTCTGCTGGCAAGGAGGTACACAAGAAGCTGGGAGGGAGCATGACCCAAACTGGCCAAAGGGATATTCCATACAATAGAGCATCCTGCTCAATCTGTCAGCTGGGGGAGTTGTCCAGGAGGGGCTGATGGCTGCTTGGGGACAGGCTGGGTATCAGTCACTGGCTGGTGAGCAGCTATGCTGTGTATCACTTGTCTTTCTCACATTTTATTTCTCTTTATCTTCTGGTTGCCTCCCTTTTCATTACATCATCATAATCATCATTACCACTACTGTTGTACCTCCACTTACCCATCCCACTGTGGGGGTACAGGGAGTGAGTAGCTACATAGTACTTGATTGTCATCTGGGGTCAAGCCATGACACTCGTGCTTCCTGTACAGCCTGCAAATAGTACAGATTCTCCAGACAAAACTGCAAAGCCTGAGCTGTGCCTCAGCTACCAATTCCACCTCAGGTATTTGGCCCACTGTCCAACAAGCCTGAAATTAAGTTTGAAATACACAAACACTGTTGGGGCACCTTTTAGAGATATTCAAACCATGATGAAAACTGTTTCTCATGCAGCCAACCAGAGATATGTTTCCAGGAGGGAGCAAATTAACTGCCATACCTAAATACTTCCCAGTTCACCTGCACTTCTCATCTTTCCCACACCAGATTTCTCTGCCAAATACAAAGGAGACTGTACTGTATATATGTGCAATATATATGCAATAAACTGCAGTAATATATGCACTAGATTGAAATACTGTATCCTCATAAGCAATTCATTGGATGAAGGATTCAAAGTCCCACAGGGAGTACTGCAAATACACATTAAGTCTCTGGGTGCTGGATTTGACTCTCTGACGTACGTAACAGATGTGTAAAGTAACACATAACCAGATGCCTCTCTAGTGCATGCACAGCTAGAGACTAAAAAGCCCTAAAATGTTGTGTCCAAGGGCAAAAGAAAAGGGAGAGCATAAAAACAGAACCACATATCTAGCAAGAAATGAAAAATTTGGGCCTTATGGACTTCTTGTCTACAATGCTGAAATTTTTCATGTCTGTAATTCAGCTATGGTATCTCAAGAGAGGACTTTTCAGGAGGTAGCAGTCCAGTCACTGGGGCCTGATTTGTTCCATGCCAGGGTGATAAATAATTTCTTGATGTCTTTGGAATTTCAGGATCCTACTTCCAAAGCCTCCAGTGTGATTTCAAAGACCTCCATCCAGAAGAGTGGTCTAACTCCATAGAAGAAAAAAAAATACTCAGAAAAAAAAGCATTTGGCTGTATAACAGTCACCACCACAGAGGCCTTTCTTCTTTCCCTAAGTTGGTGTGTCCTGGCCACAGTGGCTAGGAGAAAATAGCTGCTCTGCTTTTGCAATAACCTTCTAAGGCAGAGGAGAATGGTGGGTGAGAAAAAGTCAAAAACTTGTTTAAAAGCCTCAGTTTAAAATTTCTGGCTACTCCCATTTCATGAAGTAACTTAAAACCACTCTCCGCTAGAAACTGTGTGAACCACTGACTTCAGCTCTGGATCCTGCCTTTTGCAAAGCTGCTGGTGGGCTTGGATCTAAGGCTTTGGTTCAAGCTCTTATGTACTCCATACTGAAATTAACTATACTATACATCCTTTACAATAAATAGCCTCACAGTGAGGACGGACAGGATCGGCACAGTTCATTTTTCCATCACTCTTTTGAAAGTTTAGGGAAAGCACTGGAAACATTACAGCTTTTGAATATTTTGCCTTATGTGGTTTACAGGCAGCATAGTCAATGGCTGTGCAAGTTTCACCCATTTTCCTGGGACATGCAGTGTGACAGTGTGAGTCCCAGGCAGTGCCCACCAGAGCAGAGCAGAAGGGGCACGGTGGCACTGGCACGGCCACATCTCGCCACAGTGCTGCCCTGCACTGTGCCACTGCACTCTCCTGCCTCCATGCACTGAAGGTCTCCCTTCTCTGTCCTCACCACCTCCTCTTTACAAAGGCTCACACACACATACTGAAACAAAAGAATAATTTTATTATGTGCTTGGCAGCCTATGCACTTTCCTTCTGATTCACAATAGCGGCACCCCATTGAAAAGATCCATATACAGGAGGTGGGGAAAAAAAAATCTTAAGTCTCTAGCAAGCACACATATTATCAAAGCCTCACTTCCACTTAACACAAGTTGCTTTGGGATCTAATGCAGTTGATTAGAGGGGAAAATACAAACAAACAAACAAAGTCTTCTTCCATTAGCCAGGGGAGGGGGTGGGGAAATCGAACCAGTGCCATCTTTGTTGAAGAGCTCCACAAAACTAATGGTTCAGGAGAGCTGAGGAGCATGGTCAGGGGACAATTTGTGACTGATCACTGCCATCTGAACATGGCATGCTGACAGCTGAACGAAGAGCAAAACAAAAAAGGCATGTGTTTAATCTGGGCAGGCTCGGTCCCCTGTGTTCACTCCCAGTGCAAAATACAAAGCAGGAGAGAGTCAGTCTCTCTGCCTGCTCAGCTCAGCGCCCACATAGCTCCCTGGCATATACCACAGGACCTTCTCCATGCACACAAATGGGGACATTATTTCTCCACATGCTGAAAAAAATAAGAAAGGAGAAGGATAGTGGTACAATTTAATATATCCTAATATGGATCTTTTGGCACCAAAGAGGTTCCCTCAAATACTCTGACAATGAGCTCCTGCACTCTGTGATACAAAAAAAGCTAAAAACAACCTCAACGATTTTCTGAGCGTAACACAGAGCTGATAAAATTACTATAAAGGCCACACAGATGCTACAAAATACCTCTTCCTGAACTTCAACATGCGCTTCCTCAGAGAGCAACAAGAAGGCAATTGTGAAAGGAAAATCATGCGCCTTATCCTGGCCTGACATCAATGAAAAGAAGGCAGCAATAAAAACATTTTGATTTATGCTCCACAGAACCAAGAAGGAATGCTTGCCTCCAAGAGAGTGGGATGGACAGAAAGCAAAGGTAGGCTGAGGGTGATCACACAACGGAGCATTTCTCTCTCACTGGTTTGGCCAAGACTGTCACCTGAACCTGAAACAGGGCTTGTCCCAGAGAGAAAGGCATTACCTGACCTCAGCCTTCAAACAGGTTTGCACTAATACCTCATTTCACAACTACAAAAAGTGCCTGCTGAAAGGGTTCTGTATTCCTGTTTGGGATCACAGTCCCTAGTGCAAGACCTGCACATGAAAAGGAGTTGGCTACACTGATTTGAAAAACTTTTGACCTGTTCAGAAAAATCAGTACAAATACCTACAGGACCACTACAATCTCCCAAGCAATGGCCCCTGTTCACTGACCAGAAAGGAAATATTTAGCTCCCTGCAGTGGGCCTGTTGATTTCAAAAGAAACTTAATAGCTCTGTTCCTACAAAGCAAAATACAGAGCAATCACCAGGGTTCGGCTACGCTCTCCTCTCCTCTGAAATCTGGTAAGCAACATATGCCTGCAAATGCCACTTGCCAAAAGGTTTTAATTCTCTGCACATTTGTGGGAATGTATACTCTGCTTCTTTCAAATTACATGTGTCTTTTTGATTCTGCAGATTCCTTACAGCAGTTTTGTCTCTTTCAGCACAATTGTGGGGCAGAAGAGAATAAATAATTTAAAATTTTTATTTAAGGAAGATGCTGGTGTTTTTTAGCGTTCATTTATGCAACATTTTCATTGGTTAAAAGTTTTACAACTGTAGTATTTTCTCCTTACTAGATTCAAGTTTGATTCTTTTCTAATGAGAAATGAAAAGAAAACAAACAAACAAAAAATAAGACTACAGGGAAAAGGTGAGCTTCTCCTTGTGCCTTGTCATTGTCTTTATTAAAAAAAATTAACTCTGACAACACAATTCAGCCTCAGCCAGGGAACTTTTAGTTCAGTTGCTATTCAAATATCCATGTGCAATATGCAACTCTAGTTATGAAAGGGGACATTATTTTCTTTATATGTTAAACTCCATTTGTTCAAAGGCACACTGATGAAGCAATTAAGGCAGATGTATTGTTAAAGCTGGAATAGAATTCACAGGCTCTGCTAAGAAGTTTGGTATTTCAATGAGGTGTTTAAACATAAAAAATGAGAACTATGTATTTAATATAAAAATATCACTTAAGAATGCTGCAAAATCAGATTACTCATGACATATCACCAACAGTAAGAGATTAGTATATGCATTTTTCTGACTGGGTGTTGTATGTTCTTCAATAGTTCCCATATGATATAGATTCCAAACTAGGAAATATTTAGGCTCATGCCTAACTTTCAGAAAGAATAGCCTCATTGATTTAAATAGGGTCTAACCCTTATAAATGTCAGAATGATTGCCAGTTTGTGGGACTGGAACTCATGGGACTCATTTTCAAAAAGATAAGTGCATTACGTATTTTTACTGCTGTTTCTGGGTTTGCCGTTACCGTTCTCTCCCTCCCTCTCCTGCCTGTTTTTATTGCCTTCAACAACAATATCATGACACTCCAAGGTAAATAATGATTAATTTAATTACAAACTAACTGTAACTTATGACAAGACCCTTCAATCACTTACCTCAAATCATGAGTGTTTCAAGATGCAATTGTTAATCTCCTTTTCTCTCCCCTCTCACAGGAGATGTTGCAGACTTTTTTTTCTGGTATTTTGCATTAAAACTCTTTCCCTGTGCTCCAGGATCTTAAACAAAAACAAAAAAAGAAACACTCAGAATGAAAACGTCATTTCAAGCAATTGGTGGGCGGCTCAGGGGAAATCCCTGACCTTTTTTGAATGTATGTTTCATTATCTAAAGCAAGTGTGGTAACTTCCTCCAGCAACAGCTCTTCTGTGAGCTGTACTTAAAAAATAAAATTAAAAAAGACCCAAGTGAACAAAAAAAAAAAAAAAAAAAAAAACCAAAAAAAACCCCACTGGTTTAGATCACTCAAAACCATGACATTTTAAAAATCCATAAGATAAGCACACTACAAAGTATTCATTTAAAGCACAATCCAGGATATACCAGACTCCACAAATTTATGACAGTGAAAATTGAAGAAAACCCAGAACACAAACCAGAAGAAAAATCATTATGTAAAGCATTAAACTGCTACCCAGTTTTATTCCTGCAATCACTGTTACTATCACTAATAGAACATATACAGCCCTCTCCCTCAGTCTTCACTGAGTTCCTGTAGTATTTCTGTAGTAGCAGCGTGGGGGAAGTAGTAGCCGTGCTGGAGAAGCAATGCAGCATTAGCACTACAAAACCCAGCCCAGCTGTCGAGGGAGGAAGGAAGGGAGGAGGAGCGACAAAGTAGATGAGTTCAGTGTAACTGGCAGGTCTCTAATACAATCAATTTTGACATTTTCTACCATCACCAAAAAAGGTCTGAAGGCTTTTGACTTTTCAGCGAGTGCTGCTACCGAGAACAGTTTCTCACCGCCCCCTGTTTCACCCTCCTCCCTCTCCCGTACCTGCAGCAAGGCTTGGCCAAGGGCCAGCTGAGTACGTAAGACTCCAAACCAGGCTCTGTCAGCAGGAAAACACTGCCAGCCAGTGCAGAGTTCACGTTCCCTCTGAGAGCGTGGTCTTGCATTTGCATGGCCTCTCTGGATTACAAACATCCCAGCTATTTCTCTATGAACAATTTTTAGGACCAACAACCACATTCATTTTTGCTCTGTAAAAAGGCTGAAAGAAACTGTTCCCAGGGTTACACCTGTGGCTACCCCCACTGAAGCCAACAAATTTACACAACATGACAAAGAGAGGATTTGACCTTGTGTGCACGTAAGCCAGAACACTTTGATTTTCTGCCTTGGCTAGAACAGACAGGTCTGAATAATTTTCCCCTTGCTTTTAATTAAGAAATTAAGACAATATTCACAGCCTTCTGTGGCTTTATATACCTCAAAAAAGACAACTTTTCCAAAACTGGTCAAAAATTCAAAAAGTACAGCTTTCTTCACCACAGTGCATTCCCCCACACACCCTGGAGGAGAACAACCCAAAACTTGAAGCAGACCACAACACACAAATAAGGGGGACCTTGACACCTGTACAAAGGCTGTGCCTATGTCACCACTCCCCAAAGCTGCTTATTGTACAAAATACTCAAGCTGGGCCCCTACTCCACCATGCTACTTCCCTTGACAGGGTGCTGCCTCTTCCTTCAAGGAGCCTGCTCTCACTCTACACCAGTCAAGGCTGCAGGAGCCAAGCCTACCACTTGCAGGAAGCAGACAAAGTCCTCTAAATCTGTGACACACGTCCAGAGAAGGCTGCAAGTTCAAAGTGAAATGAGGACAGTCTGTCCATGACTCATGCTACCTAGAAACCCTTCTTAATTTAAGAAAAAGTGTTAAAGGGATTTTCTTACAGAGCATCACCCTGCCGAATCAACTAGGTTCTGCCTCTCATTTTTTTCCTGAACTCAAATACAAGGTGGCCAAAGATCAAAATCAGCATTAAATCCTCCCTTTCTCACTTTACATACTTACATTTTAATGCTCTGTTTAAAGAGTCAAATAAAACTGTTTGATGGACAGATTCCCAGCTATCCTCCACGCTTTTTTGCATGACCTATGGGCAAATGCTATGTGACACTTCCTGAAAGGCTGAAATAGCTCTGAATGACACTTGAGCTTCTATAGTACAACTACAGCATGAGTGTTTGGCTCCTAATGCACACTGTCACTTAACCCAAAATTTCCCCTGCCCCTGTCTCTACAACAAAAATAAGAGCACTCCCCCATCTCAGAGGACTGATGTAAGGAACAGAACACCCATGCTGATTTAGTGGACAACCTGGAAAGAAGGAGAAAATTATAGAAAGTTACTGATCTCTTAACTCAGACTAAAACTTCACATACCCAGAAAAAGACCCTGCAAACCAAAATAAGGAGTGAGTCATCAGCCTGCCCCTCTGAAACCATTTTGCTGGATAGTCATTTCACTAGTACAACTCTCTTCTCCAGGGTGCTCCCAGCAAGCGTGGGGGACACTGAATGGATTCACTGTATTCACACAACAGCTTTACAGCTGCTGAAAAAAGGCCTATTGTAGGCTTGCATTTTACTATCTCAAGTAGCATACATAAAGTTGCTGTACAGCTTCCATTACCCATCTGATCCTTACAGAAACAGGAGCAACAAATCAGGGTTTGTCAAAAGAAAACAAATGTAACTGCGATGGAGGAAATAGTCTGGTTTTCAAAAAAAAAACAGAAGTAACAATTTATATATCAGAGGATAAAACACTAAAAATTCAGTGTCGCAAAAATACTTGAAACTCATTCTGCCATCCTTTTTTTGTTACAAAATAATATCTGTGAGCCAAATTCAAATTTCCCCATCAGAAAGGAGCATTATGCCTGCCATACATCTATGCACTTCCTGCAAGTCATGAGATGCACATGGCTTGCACCTCCATGCATTTATAATATTTTCTCAGTAACCAAAATAGTATCAAAACCAACAGTGAACTCTTAGAATTGTTGGGTCACACTTTACAAAGACTGACTCAATAGCCAGATAATCCTGGACTTTGCAAAACATGTGAGTAGATCTGACAGCCCCTTCATAGTGTCTGTGGAGTCAGGGAAAAAGGACAGTCCTGAATCAGGCTGGGAATTCCTCCCAGCATTTGACTACTCCACTCTCCCCCTTCTGGAGAAATGAATGCAGCTTCAAACAAATTACAGGAATATCTTGTCAGCTCCTTCACTCTTGCCGGTGCAATAAATGAGGCGGTGCTTGGCTTCTCTAGCTCCCAGCAGAGGCAGGTCTGAAGTACAAATCCTCCTTCCTCCTCCCATACACACAGCATTAACCCTGCCAGCTGCAAAGATGCCAAATTGAGCCAGGGCTATCCAGCAGCCTATCCCAGCTGCAGCACACACTACTAGCAACCCGCAAGAATTAAATGATGGTTGTTCAGCACACATCTCCTCAAAACACAGCACTTCCCTCAAAAGCAACGAGATTGGACAAAAGTTACAAGATCAATTTCTCTGCCTTCTGGCTTCAGAACCATAGGAACACAACAGGTGCTGTGCTGCTCTGCGCTCAAAGGCAGAAATATTTTGCTTTTTAGTGAGAGCTGAGAAAGGCACTACCCCTTGCTTGCCAGCTTGGGACTATAAGAAACTACCAAGAGAATAGCAGTCTGATAAAACACCAGCAGTAGAACGCCTCTTTTCCCCCAGTCTTCCTTCATTTCACAGTGGGGCCTCTTTCAAAAGGCCGATGGAGCTGAATGGACTGAGATGATTTTCCATTCTAGGTAAACTGCACGTACGCTATGTCAGCATGACTTGACTGTGATCAAAACTGATGAAAAACCACAGCAATGGAAACAAAGACTCAAGTAAAGAGAGAAATTAAACCTCAAGACAAGCTACACAGAAAGACTCCTCTCTTATTTCTGGATTTGTATAGGCTTACCTACCTCCAAGCCTGGGGGGCAGACAAGACTGCCAGCCTCCCTTGCCATCCCCAGGGCAAGCAGTTCTGGGGTGGGCCTGGGCAAAAGTAGTACTAGTGCACGTGACAGGACTGAGCCAAGGCCAGTTGAGAACAGTGGATTGCTAAAATGTGATCTCATTTTGGAATGAGCTGTGAGGGATGAAGAAATCACAGCACCAGGCTCTCTGCACACCTCTCACCATGGGGACAGGAACTCTTCCTCCCAGATCTCACAGGAATGGACCTGCTACTCTCCCTTGCCTCTGCCAAGGGTCTGGCAGGCTCAGACACACGTTCCTACGTGCCATTTACTCCTTTTCTTGCCTTCTGCTCATAAGCACACACACACCATGAACTCCTCTCTTTTCTTAACAGCCAAAGTGACTTTATTGCATGATTTTTGGACTAGAACTACCAGCCCACGCTCACTGCCCCCATGCCTTGATGCCACCTGTTTATCATTACAAGGTGACACAGAGCCATGCTCTCCCCCACTTACCCTGAGGCGTGTCATGTCTTTCCAAGTCATAAAGCCCCAGTCTCATCAGGTGCTGACCTCAGGCTCTCCCTGGCACCCTAAGTGCCGCCTTTATCCCAGCATGAAGGTCTGAGAGAGACAGACTGCATCACAAGTCAGTGGCTTCATCCCTTGGCAGCAACCCTGCCAGATGACTGCCTGTGCTCAGAGGCACAGCCCTCCTTGGCTCAAGACCTCTGAAAACAAGGAATGCCAGTGGATGCAGAGCTGAATACCCTCCACCCACTCTTCCACTGGCCAAGCTGCTCTGAACAGTAACCCTGTAAAAGTTCAGCGTGTTGCCCACAAAAAGCAGCAGGCAGGCATGCCTCTGCTGAAGAGCACATACATTCTAAAAAGAGATGTTAAGAAAATAAAATATGGTGTGATATTCAATGTGCAGATACATTCTAGTTTCTTCAAATAAGGGCTCTAGAAAAACAATAGAAATCCCATGTTGTTTGGAACAGATGGGCCTCGTATTTTTTTCCTATTGCCGTCTGCTTTACTTACTCATCTCACCTACCTTCTAGCTATATGAGGTTGTTTTTTGGGATCTAGTTCCTTTCTGCCATATAGAAAGATCTGAACAATCAATATTCCTTATACAAGCATGTATCTCCAGTGACAGAGAGTACAGGAGACATTCAGGACATTTCAAAAGAAACCTGTGATGACCTTTATTGCAGGAAACTTTGGAGGCCTTACCATAAGCTGTTTTTAGAATAGAAATTTGACTAAGCCACAACCAGCTCAGCACTACTGTGGTTTGGTCTTACTTTTTGAGAGTAGCAGGACTATGCCAGCAGCTAAGATCTTCCACGCAGAGGAAGAAATGTTGTCACCTGCCTGGATTCAGTGAGTTGGTTGGCCACAAAGATTGGTTGGTTTTTTTGTAGTCAAGCCTACTCTTTTAATCAACAAGAGACAGGAAACTGAGAAAAACAATGCTTTTCTGTAAGTCTACATTCAAACTTGTCTTCTGTAAAAAAAAAAAAAAAACCTGAAACACTGTACTCCTACTTCTGTCACCTCTACTTCTTCCTTTCCCTCAGCACAAGCCATAACATGAGCATTTCAGCAAATACCAGGTCTGGCTGTATGCTCCCTGGGCTGCCAGCTGTCAGATCCAGAAAGCAGGACTGTCACATCTGCCAGACCGGCTCTCACACCTACTGTCTCAGATAACATCATGTATTTTTCCACGTCATACTAGCAATAATATGACATTACACATCCCCTTCCCTGCCTCAGGACACACACCAAAAAGAGGCTGTACACCTTTAAATTAAGCATGCCCAGCCAGTCTTTGGATGGCTAAGAGCCTCAGCTGAGTGCAGTGTCTGTCTGAGCAGCCTCTGTGACTGAAGGTTACAAGCACTGTCCCCACATGCTCACATCAGCAGGTCAAACACCAGCCACTAGACACAAGTCATTACTGGTTAAGCATCTAACGTGCACTTGGCATTGTATAAGCTCCTTAAAGAAGATACGATCCTTTCAGTAGAAGATTTCTTCTTTCTAACTTCTCAAAACAGTCTTCCTTCTCAGAAGCCTACTCACATCAACCTTCCCCTTTCAGTAATAATTACAAAGAAAAGGGAAGAGAGAAAAAAATGAAAGAAAATTATTAAACCTGTTTCACTAACTGGCACAACTGTACACAATCACATCACTGAAATATGCCTCTCTTTCCATGCCTCCATCCCACTACATCCCTATAGGGCAAAGCTACCATCTGCTTTTGCTAGATCAGGAATGCAGTGTTTAAAGCAAGTCTCCAGGTAATCCATCCTGCCTGGACTTTCACTTCTATTGTGGGGTAGTCCTGCAGCACATGAACAAATCCCTCTTGCCAGGAATTAACTAGAAGCATCATGTTCCCCAGAGTGAGCAGCCAGCAGCACCAGACAGCTCAAAAGCAACCAGAAAACATGCCTGGTGCAAATCTCAGCATCCCACCACAGTTTTCACAGATACTCTCTCCAGTCGGTCCACACAACTTTTTAATGTAGGCATAATCATAAAAATCAAATATTCTGCTGTCATTCTTCATGCCACCAAATTAGAAGATATTATTATATTCCATTATAATATTGCAACAGTGGAATACTGACAAGCAGCAAGAGCATCTTGAAGTGAACAATGTAAAGAATAGATCAAAGTAGTTTCAGCTACAATAACTAACCTAATTTCTGTAGTTTTACAATGAGCTCTTCTACTCTTTCAATTATCTTCTCTTTGTCCTACACCAAAGTAGCAAGAAAACAGTTACAGAAGGGGAAAAGTAAAACAAACTGAACATGTTCTCTTCATCTTGCAGCAAAATAGTAAAGAATTATTAGATAAGGGAAAAAGTAAACCAAAGTGGATAAAAAGACCAAAAAAAGCACTACCTTTAAACCCCATGAAAGATAATACTACTACCATTAAACCCCTTGAAAGATAATAAATATTAGGCATAATAATAATAAAAATTCAGGCATTAGTTGTAAAAATTGCCAGCAGAAAATTTTAGGCAGCAGTGTTTTTTAATATATTGTCATCTGAGCTTATGTCAAATGTCCTCTGTTTTTTGTCCTCACAGTAGATCTTTTGTTCTCTTTGAAAATGTCATTAAATAGACGCTCAAAATCTTGACACTTATCATAACTAATTCAATTAATAGGACAGTCATCACATCGTTTTTCTGAGCATGAAAAGCCAAGAATTCTATGGTATGATATCTAGCATTACTTTTTGCCACCCATTAAAAAGTACCTGCTGAGTCTGTGGAGGTTTACAGGCCAGTGGCTAAAAGCCACCTGTACACAATCCCCCAGACTTGTTTCTCTTCCTCATGAGCTGTTTGCCCCTAGCAGTAGCAACAGCATAACACACTAGAGTTTCACTGGAAGCTGCTAAGAAATACCTTGTGATAGAAACTTCCTTGAGTTTCAGGTGCAGGAAACCAACTAAACCTCATTGATTAATCTGTTCAACTTTTGTTAAACTGTTCTGGACCTGGCAGCAAATTTGTGAGCAAAAGTGACATTGACCACCATGCTGAGGACCTGGCTGAGACCAAGTGAAATGCTCTCCTAGTATTCAAATTCTTCTTGAAAGTTTCTCTCTTCCTTCACACGCCTTCCACGCAGGAGACGACTCTGAGGTCACTGCAAGCAGGAAGCCCAAACACAGAGGAAGTGTGTGTAAAATCCATAGTCTCAACTCCACCACCACTGTCCATTTTAATGAATGAAAAAGGCAGAGTCAGTATGGGAAGCTGGGCCCTGTCACAATTGCTACCATGCTGTTTGTCCTTTCCCTCCAAAGCAATGTGGAGCTGTGTTAGTTTCCTGCAAAGGTAATTGTTTCTATGTATTAAACCAGCCAGGGGCATGGTTTCTAATATGGTTAATTTTTAACAGCACAGCTTTGGGCCTAACTCCTTGTCCTGCGTTTTCAAGAGCTGTTTGAGAAAGTTTGGGACTTGTAATAAGTGATTCTCTGTGTTTAAACTGCATTCCCTGGTGGCTCTATGCACAGGACAGAGAGAGTGGGCTGCGCTCTAACCTCCCAGCTCAGCTGCACAGATCAGCACATGTTCCATCTGTCACAAAGCCCTGGTCACATCACCTTGTCCATCTGTCCCAGGCTCCATTTGACTCATACAGAATATGTGAAATGAGTGAAGGTGCTGTTAGTTTAGAGTAAGCTGAACATTTACAATCCAACATTTACCAATAAAGCACGGGTAAAGTAAAAGGATGTGGGATATTCTCCGTAATTAAAAGACCAAGCAGTCCCACACACAGTGGAGTCCATGAAGGCTGGTTCCTGTGGCTTTGCCTCCACACGACCCCATGCAAAGAAAGATGCATGCTCTGAGCAAAGCTAACTCTGAGCAATGGCTCATCCCATCACACTCTCACATTTCTGATAGCACACACCAGCCTTTCCTCCAGAAAGGTCACCCTTTTCTGTCATTGTTCTATACCCAAATCCTTGTTCCACAAAACTGTTCAGTGCTCAAGCTGCCTCTTAAATTTAGCTGGAATTGGCCAGTGGACTCCAACCTTACTGCAGAGACTCAGGGAGATACAAAGACAGTGTAACTCCAGAAGGAAAACAAACTAAAATATTCATCTTGGCCTGAGAAAAATTATGTTGAACTGGCAAGAAAGGTAAACCAATGGATCTGATGTTAAAACTCAGAACTGCAGTGCAAGTTCTGTAACATTCATCAGTAACAAAATAAAGCATCATCTTGCCCAGGGAGGTTTATTTTACTTGGGCTGGTTTGAAACATAGCTTTACTTGTACTTACTGTGAACTGCATTCTGTTTATGAATAATATTAGGTCTATCTTCCGGGAAATTAAATTGTAATCTGTTCTCTGTTCCATTTCTTTAACACATTCAGTTTACTACTGTAACTTATTTGTGATTTACCAAATTCCAATTACAGAAAATAGGACAACATTTTGTTCCTATGCAAGACAGGAAAAGTACAGATAACAGAGTCAAATCTGCTTCAAATGACAGAGGACAAGTAGATGTATGGGGTTTTTGATGAGAGGTGAGATAATGAAAGGGTTTTTCCCCTGGAGGATCAAAACAAACTATTTTCCTTTACATTATTCATAATATAAGACAGATATCGTTAGAAACAAAGCTAAGTTTATGGAACATTCACAGTGTTGCATATGGCTACATGTGTCTAATTAATTTTGGTGAACAGAATTTGGAACCAGAAAAATTATTTACAGCCTTATTTGTTTTGGATATATTTACCTCTTTATGTATATGCACATGTACTGATGTGGGCTGCAGTGCAGTCCAATCTCTCCAGCATTTATTCATACCTAGGACAAAACTGCTTTCAGCCTGCATATATTTGTCATGACAAAGACAGCACTGAACAGTTTCATTTTCTGGCACCAGCCTGTGTCAATTTTAACATTATACTGTCTTTTCCAACAATTCCTTGACTTTAGACCTAGAGTTTCTCTTTGGTGTCTACAGCTAGTAACAATACCATCACATAACTTTTCCTGTCACTGCTGTCCTGGAGAAAATGAAAGTAACCCTTCAGCCGGTCTCTGCAGGATGATCGACATTTGCAAGGAAACCAACTGTGCAATTTTCTTTCAAATAGGCTGAAATAGACAACAACCCACTTTCAGTAGCTGGTATATTACTAAAAAAAAAAGACAATGATAATTACATAATTGCTTTAAAATAAGTTTAAAAACCACAAACACGCCTCCTTGTACTAGTCCCCTGACTCTTATTTTGTGCTAAAATACATATGCCTTAACATATAGGTATATATTTAAATGCAATCTACACTAGATTAATCAGTTCAAGGCTCAAAAAAATTTAAAGATATTTTGAAAGTCAGCAAGGACAATTATGCTCCTTTAGGCTTATGATAATCATATATAAGAGGAATAAAATTTGAAGTTAGATTCTTCCCCAGAGTGGGAACCCTTCATTTCATGCAAGTGAGTTGCATCAAGATCAGAAATTTGCTGTGTAGTATTTTCAGAAAGACATCTGAACTCTACAGAAATGTTTCATCCACCTGTAAATGCACTACTTTCCTAGGCCTTTTCATAGTTATTACTGGGATCTTCTCTTTATTTTTAAAAACAAACTGTTCTTCATTGGGAAAGAATGAAATGCTGCCCCTGCTCTCCCAAGTTCCAGTGAGTGTAATTGTCACCAAGCACTGACACATTTGTACTAGAGAAAAATGTTTCATTAAAAAAAATCCTTCACTCTTACTGCAGTATTTTTTCAGGAGTGCTTTCCACATATGTTAAAATGTTACTTAAATTAGCATCTGCTATTTAAAATTTGTGCCTTTGAAAAATAACAGCAGCTGATCAACACACAAAACCATGATATTCTCATTTTTTGCATCTTTTTGGAGCACTGGAGATTGGTATGCATAAACAAACAGAAATGGAATCCCTCCACATCCCATCGACATTATGAGCCACTCATTGGAAGTGGGAAAAGACATGATTGGGGGTTTTCCTACATCATAAGATTTTGCAGCACACTCTCCAGAATAAGCCAAGGAAGGTCTTTCAGGTCCCAAAGCATTTATATGCTTAACTTTAGGGGCTCTGGAAGTGAGCAGAACTACTCAGATTTACAAGTTAAACACCCACCCAGCCAGAACTGTAATCCAAGCCAGTCAGCAATACCACTGTTAACTGTCTGGAGGAGCTGAATTTCTTCCCTCTGTTCCACAGCTTTCCCTTTCTTTTTATTTCCAGAAGCAAGATGAAAGATAAAAGGGCCTTCTGCTATTTGTACTAATCACCTATTAGTCACAGGAGTCTGAAAGGCAAACTGACACATCCACTCATTTTTACTGTTTCCAGTATTTACAGTATTATTTCTCCAGGACTGTGAAGCAGCTGCCAGTGATTACTAGAATTTGGCATGTAGAAGCTCATGTATATGAAAAAAACACGATCAAACAATATGCAGCTCATTAAAGAAAGTTTGTAACTCTGTTCCCTGCCCTAATACTTTGTTTTTATCTCCTGGAAATATTTACCATACCACCTGATTAGGATGAACTGCTTATGTATTTTGAAAATACAAATTATGCCATCAGTCATTCATGGTATGACAGCAAACGTGCAATTATACAACTCGGCAAGCTCCCGCAGTGCACCAAAGCAGGCACAGCCCCACTCAGCACCACCAACCCAACCTTTACTGATCTCAAACCAAAACTTGGGCAATCAAACAGCCCACAGTCTGAAGAACAAAGCTTGGACTGGCACAAACACATTCACCAGAGTGATCAGAGCCATGTCTTTCCAGTCTGCATCTGCAGGCAAGGTGAGAGGGAAGCACTTGCACACTTTCCTAGATGTGTAACAAATCAACTTTAAGATTCATTTCCCAGAGTTGGACTTCTGTGCCAAGAAGTTAATGGACCTCAATCCTACATCAAAACCCACGGTCATTCTTTCTTCTCTCTCCTCTCAAATTTTCTTTTGTGCTTTTATGGTCCTCTATGTGAGGATTCAGTCCTTCACATACATGCAGAACTGTACATCCAGAGTGTCACCTTTGGCTTGCAGGAGTAGGATCCAACTCTCTTCGACTGTGACTGCTCAACAGAATGTGCCCTATGACCACCAGGACTGACAGGGTTGGGGTTAGGAAGGGTTAGGTTAAGAACCTAGGGAAATCTACCCTTCAGCTTTTACTTTGGTCCTCTTTTCTACCTCTCCTATCAGACTTAAAAGTCCCTCCCTACACAAAACTGGCAACAATATTTACAGTGAGCTAGAAGGCAGAAAAGTAAGAAATTACAGTGAAAGTATAAAATTCATGCTGTTGTATTTATTTCCAGTTTCGTGCCTCTATCACAGCACAATTAAAACTCTCCAACAATAAACAGCTGGTTTCCTCTCTGTTGATGTGATACACTATCTTGACTCACACGATACTGGATTCACCCAAGGCTGCAACTCATTCAGAAAGCTAGCACAAATGCCATGTCCCATTTAAAATCCAAATGAGGTTTTAAAAGATCAGCCTACATCTACATAAACCTCATTCCTTACTCCTTCAGAGCGGAGAACATCATCTGAGCAAGACTTTCCACCCTCAGAAGTTCCAGCCAGTGGTCAGTTTGACTGGCATGACACAGGTAGCTGCAGAGGGCTGCTCTCTGCAGCTCCTCGTGATGCAGAAAGGAAGAAGCGATTGGTCCCGCACAGATCTGCACGGCACCAGGGATCTATTTATACAGCTCTAGCAGGCTGAAACTCTGCACAGAAACTGCAGCCATCTCTTCAGCTTTCAAGCTGAAGAGGGGTGGATGTCTCTAATTCTGATTCCCATGGTGTTCCCTGCAAAAATGACAATCATTTTAATTTTGCGTGGGGTAGAGCTGCTGGCATGTTTCACACGTCTTTCCCTACACCAGCTTCAAGATTCTTACACTCAAGGATTATCAGCTTTGTCACTGGGTATTAGATTCCATATCTGGGATTTGTAATATGGCCACCCTAATCAAATTGAGGGTAACACTTCCCCACTAAGTTCAGTAGGCACTGTAGGTTTTTTTTTTTTTTTTTTTTTAGCATATGACAATAATAAAACAATTTTAAAAAGATATTTTAGAGTCATACTATACCCAACTGTCATTTGTAAGATTTTACTGTATCATTAGTCAGAGCTTCTGGTGACAATATAACCCACAAGGCTGAAACTTGAGTGGTTTATACATGTCATCAAAGCCTTAAAAGATAAAAATCCACCTTAGAAAGTGGGAGTATTTAATTTTTTATAATATTTTTGTACTAGTATAAAGCATTCACTTAATTTAAATCAGTGACTTCTTTTCTTAAGGTATTTGTATCTGTTTGATCTTTTACAAATATCTAATTCTTTTTTTCAGATCTAATAGTGCTAAGTACTTTGAAGACAATTTGCCAGGGTTTGATTAATTAGAATTCCTACAAACCTTTGGAGGTTGGGTTTGGTGAGGGTTTTGGGGGGAGGACAGTGTGTTAGATTTTGTTGTTTGTTTCTTTGTTTGTTTGTTTTGCTGGGGTTTTTTTCCTCCCCTCCAAACCAGGGCAGAGCACTGCAAATGCAAAATTCCAGTCACCTCCCCCAGATACCAAATTGTTTCCATGAAGTGGCAGATTAGTTATGTTACTTGGTAACAGCTGTATGGTGTAGTGGCTTCTACTAGGTCTGTACAAACACATGTCCACAGGCTAGAAAACAAAACCAGACAAATTCTCAGCTAATGTAGAAAGGCTCCAATGAAAACTAGCTGTGAAGGAATGCTGTGACTCAAACTCATCACAGCCATAGTTATGGACATTACAACAAGTTACACAGTACTGATTATTACATATCAGAACTTCATTACTGACTTTCCTAGTACTGAAAATGCTCATAAAAATGAAATGTTATAAGAACATTAAAACATTTTTTTAAAAGTCATTGAAATTAAATATGGTCAAATCAGTTAATTTTATCACAGTTTTCCATTAGTTCATGTTGTTCCACTGCAGTTTCAATGTATTCATGGACACAGGCATATGCATGCACACATACACACACACAGTTTGGGGAAGTGAAGGAAAAGGAAGAAAATCAGTTTTATGAACAACCAAAGAAGTAGAAATTAAAGAACAGACTCAGCAGATCAATGAAGCACATGATTAATTTCCATTATCTTCAGGAGAGCTTGACTACAGTTAAAGTGCTTTGATGAACGAGGGTCCCCAAAACACAGTGCTCCTCAACCCAGTTATCTGAGCATGGTTTTATGTGAAACAAAACACCAGAAAGCAACTAAAGGTGTGGAAATGCTCAGGTTTAGCAAATTAAAGCCTTGTAGGAAATTCTCCTAGTTAGGAAAAAACCCATAGTGGCTTCCTAAATTTTCATCACCTCTAGCAGCTTTTGAATAATGCAATGGTCTTTCTGGCAGCTCTATAAAACCATATGTAATCTGCACAAGAAGTTCTACAATGTCTCAGCACTTCCTGGGGACTCAGAGCAGTAGGGTAGCCTTGCTACACAAGCAGAGATTAATCATTTTCTAATGCATAGTAATAAATAATATATCCCCCATAGTACATAAATTAAAGCTGTAATTTCATCCCAGTTCTGTGATGACACCAGAAGCCCAAGATGGAATTTCAGCCTCGTTATGACCAGTCAGGATACACATTATTCCTAAAATTATGATCTGAGAGTTTATAATGAACTGAGGAGTTCTGAAGGCATTACCAAAAAAAGAAGGATATGTAATTACAAGTAGAAAATAAAATTATTAAGGCAGATATTGTTTGCAGAACTTGCTAAAATAAGCAGTAAATCTCATCCCTCAAAAGCCCACTCAGCATATTTGCAGCAAGGCAAGCAAAGATCACTACTACTATCAAAAAACTGAAAGTTGTTCTAGTACCACAGGGCAATGCCTCCACCACAGCAAACAGTAAGAACTACATGCTGAAGTTCAGGTTTTATGTTACAGAGTCTTTAAAATGTTGAAAATATGTCCTGCTACAACCATACACAGCATTTCACTCACAAGTCAAACAGATATTGTACAGGTGCACAAGAGGCAAAAATATCAGGATAAAGTAACAGTATATCTCAAATTCACATTCCTATCTGACAAGGAAGCTGCTGAGCAAAACAAAATACTCATGATGAGAAGTTTTATCCTTCTGATGCAAATATATATATATGTACACATACACACACAGTTTATGCAGTGTAAAGAATCTCAAAAATTTTCATGAATAACATGGTTCTAATATTTCTCCTGCAGATAATTTCAAGAAATCTTATGAAGACTCAAAAGACATTTTACAAGTCTAACAACAGGCATTTTAATGCAAATAAGGTTTGAAGTATGAAGACCAAGAGCCAAAATAATCATCTATATAGAGTTAACTGTTATATTCACCCTGACTTTTGCTACCAATTCCCATGATTTTTAGCAAATCCCACAAGATTTCAAGGATGTCTGGAGCCAGCTTTCTTTCAGAGACAAGAAGAAAATAACTTTCTGACCGTCTTACACAAACAAGGCATGAAATTTCACAGGATCATTCACGGCCTGGAGTGGTTCCACATTCTGAACTTCTTTGCATGGTATTATTCACAGATTTATCTTATCCCCCCCTCCCTCCCACCACATTCTTGATAATGTGAGACTCATAAATCATGCTCACTGTCTCTTCTTGCTCTCTCTCCCCACCCGACTTCACTTAGGTTTGTAGCTTAGAGAGCTGTAAAAAAAAAAAAAAGTAAGGAGGGGAAATGTGAAGATTATGAAAAAAATGTCAAATGAATTGGTGCAGAAAAATTATTTTTAAAAGCTGAAAATATATAAGCTTAGAGTAACAGTTTTTGAATATCTGATACTTCCCCACAAGTTACTGCATTATTTGTTCCTTCCAACTCTTCCTCTTCCCGGTTCCCATTTCTATAATGGTAAAGTGTTGAAACCAGAATACCTGAACTTATATTTTCTGTATTCATATTTGAGTACCTAACAGCAGTGTTCTCATATTCAAGGAGCCACTCACCCAGAGAGGCCTACTAATTTTTCTGTTCTCTTTTAATCTCTCTGATAACCAGCAAAATTTTAAATCTGCATGCAAGTATTTACATGCCTACATCAGCATTTAAGGACACATTTTCCACAGACCTATTTTCTCCCTTTTTGCCTTCCCTGACTGTTCACACAAACAAAAAAAAAAGTACCAAAAATCATGAGAAAAGGACAAGGAAAGCAAGACAATTGTCTCAAGCTCCTTGCCTCCATGCTTTCTCCACAAGCAGCATATCATCACCTCTAAATAGCAACCTGAAACCTACTCAAGAGACTTACGTAAGTCATGAGTCAAGAACTAAAGCAGTGAGTGTCAAAACATTCAAAGACACAGTACCCTCTGCTCCTAGTAGTAAAGGAGTAACTGCTGAGAATATGCAAAGATGATCATTGCAGGGGAGAAAAATAGCAGTAAAGACTTGTCAGAGACCGACAGAATCACAGAATGGTTTGGGTTGGAAGGGACATTTAAGGAGCTATTCCAAACCCTCTGTTGCCACGTGCAGAGACATCTTCCCTGGATTATGCTGCTGAAAGTCGACCATTCAAAAATCAGCCACACAAACTGAGGTACAGGCTTCAGCAACAGTAGTACACTGCTAGAAACCCTCCGACCTGGTGTGATCTTGGAGGCTTGTTATGTCTCAAAGAACAATATAAGCTCCCACAAAAGTGTTAACATGTGCCCAAAGCGTGCCTCCACCTGCCTTTTACCGGGCACTCAGAGAGAGAGAGAGTTTTCTGTGGAATCTCTTAGACAGTAGGTTATGTTGCTCGTGAGATATTGCTCACAGGGAATGGCAATCCAACACAGGGACTAAAAGGTGACCCTGTAAATAAATGTCAGCTGCAAAATCAAATACCTCTCCTGAACAAACACTGCTATATTGACAGTGTAAACAAAATACAGAGAAGAGAAATAATTCCCCAATGAAAAAGAAAGAAGGAAAAAAACCTAGAGGGAATGTGGGAGGGAAGGGCATATGGCAAACCGAGGCCACTTATAACTCCAACCGATGCAGGCTCTTCCCATTCTCATCACCATACCCCATCTGTGCCTAAGTATAAATGGAAGGGTTACCTATCAAGTTCTCTTTCTTCATGCAAATAGCATTTTCACTTCATGTATTCTGAGGACTATATAACTTATCAATTCAGAAATTATTCTGAAATTGTGCTTATATAATACATACCATATTAATTTACATTCTTACCACACTAGTCATACAAACACATACAATAACTGTTGCTCAGAATGCTTTTCTCCTATCTGGGAATTATCTTACACTTGCACTCTAAATTTAAAGGCATTTGTAAAAAAAAAAAAAAAATCTGTAAAATCTGAGCACTAGCCTATTAATTGGTCTTCTTTCCCTTATTGTTAGATCAACACACAACACAAGACACATGGCCGAGGACTCAGAAGCAGTGAAAACTTCAATGCTTGCAACCCAGGGAGAGAAGCAGGACTGCAGAACTGTGTAATTACAAGAAGAAAGAAGAAGTACAATTGAGAGAGTCCCTCTGTCTGACACAGCACATCTCAGAAGAAAGACCAGCACCTGTCACAATTAACTGTGTGGTGGGGACTTCCCTACTGACACCATACCCAGAGATGTGGATTTTTCATCACACAGAATTTCAAGCTGCCTCCTGGAAAAAGAAAGGAGAAGGAGCATTGAAGGGTTTTTTCACAATGTTTTAAAATTATGTAACTTCACTAACTGAAGAAGACTCATTACCATTAACTTACTGCATTGTTGCAATACAGACATTAAGAATCCAAAAGCAGAAGCTCTTGCTGCTTATCCAAGTACTGGTGCTGATTTGTTCCTGACAAAATATAGGACAAATGAACATACTGCTAATGCATACTGTGTTAATTATTCTGCAGTGCCATATAGTAACCCTGATGGAAGTTCAAAGGAGTTGTGACAGATCCGGATGGAAACAGTAGTATATATATAGTTTAAATTTGCATTCAGTCATTTGCAGCTATAACATGGGAGAAATGAGTTGCAAGGCCGCACTGCTGCCTAAATGATCTCACATTATGCTACCAGATTAAATACTCCTGTGAGATAAAACACTGTAGAGGGCTGAAGTTCAGAAAATCTATTTCAATCCTGTTTTGTAAACCTCAGTACAGCTCCAACTCTCTGTTATTGATACCAATTCAATGGACCACATTTACATTGCAAATCCACACCAGGCTTAAAAAGTCAACCAGCTAGTGCGCAACACTGAGAGCAATGGAGGGCCTGCAGACACTTACAGACAACATGTTGCCACAACAAAGCTTAAATTTAGAGGAAAAAATACTGGCCTCTGGATTTGTAAGAACCACCCAGAGATAGGAACTGGGAGTACACAAATAAGCAGAAGCAATTCTATGAGCCTACACAAAGCAATTTCCAAAACTCATCCTCCCACATCTTTACCAAAAAGCAGCCGAGTGAGCTGAGCAGCAGCAAGTTGCTGGCTGGGACCCCTACAGGGCCCTGAAACTGGGCAAAACCCTGCTCTCTGCTCAGCCCAGCTACCCAGGACATCAATGCCCAGCCTACAGCCCATGGGACACAACACTGACCCACTTAATGCCCAGTCCAGCTCATCACTCACTCACCCATGGACCTTCTGGCATCTTTTGCCCCTGGAAAAACACAGTAGATGCTGCCTCACCCCAGGGCACTTTTGGCTCCCACAAGCCCACAGCAAGTTGTGGGTTGCAGTACAAGAGGGGTTTGAGGCTAAGCCTCTCTGAACACAGCAGATCTCACAGCAAACTCCACCTGTCAGGGAAAACTCAGGGCCAAACCACTGCAGCCCACACTCGCTGAGCTGGCCCAATGCACTCCTGAACACAAACACAACTAAACATATGAATGGTACATATAAAGCTTCCTCAGTAAAAGCAGATCTGCATGCATTTACAACGTACAGCCTTATGTTTTGATGCGGAAGTTTTGTTACCTCCCCCACGCTCCCTGAAATAAATATATTTTAAAAATTTCCATTGGTTTCTTTCAATCATTAATCACATTATACTAATAAATATTCTGACAGTGACATTGTTTAAACAACCTCTTCTCCACCCAAAATCCACTGGCAAAATCCACATGTAAGCTGACCATCACATAACCCTGCTTTTGAATGCTAATTGAAATCCACTTCCCCCAGCCAGCACAGTAAAGAGCTACTCCTTAAGAGAGGGAGTGCAGAAAAGAAATGAGAGAGGGGCCTTTGAGAGGAAATAAAAATAGGATCCCTTGATCCCACCATGATATGGCCCAGACATTCTCCCTGTGGGGGAAGACAATGTTTCTTACAGCAGTAAGAGTTTTTATAACATTTTCTTCTCTTTTTTTTCCCCTGTGCAACTTTGCTTCCTGAAGAATGCTTTATATAAAAGACATGACATTTGGCAACCCAGCTCTGCTGCTTTGAGAAATTCTTTGGCAAGCACCCTACGTGCTGACTGTATTAAGCACATCAATTTATTTATTTATTTATTTAGGCAGAAGTCAGAAGGAGCAAGCCATACAATTAATGCACAGCACAGTATCACTTCATCCAGAAAAAAAGGGAGAGGAGTTGGTAAAGGAGGAGCTGGAGTTTCTCCTTTTGAGAAACCTCATTCCAAAAATGGTTCTCCAAACTACAAGTGTTGTTGCTGTTCTGGAGCATACCAGTGATTCTCAGATCTCAAGGCATTTAGGGAACATCAATTAATTAATTAATTAAGACTGGATTCCACATCAAAGGCAGGTATCATTACACATCTATTTTGCACATGGGTAAAATGAGCCGCAAAGTGAACCTAAGCCTGTCCCGAGGCAGGAAGCACTGCCTTGCTCCTGCTGAGGGAAAGCTGCCTGCTGTATCCAGCAGGAGGGCTCAGCACTGGCCACCTGCAGACCCATGCTTCCGTCCTCACACCATGAGGGAAAACAGAAAATAGAGATATTTCTACGTGCCACCATCTTCCTAAGGGTGCAGACTGTGTCTGTGAGGCACAAGAAGTCCTGTCCATAAGCACTGATTTCCTTTGCTCCACATTGTGTGCCCATGATGTACCTCCGCACAGTTAGCAGCACGGCAGGGACAGCACCATGTGTACATATAACCATGGTCATGGGCTGGGAAAAGCAAAGTCTCTGAGGGTCAAGGACTCCAATGAGCAATGCCTATCTCCTAGTCAGATGCCACATGCTGAGCAGGAGGGCCCTACATTCGTTGCTTGGAGGTATGGACTGTATTAGTTAGGCTTACAAGAGAACAAGATTCTTCTCAGAAACAATAGAATATTTTTGCTTGTGATCACCTTTAGCTCTATTTATTTACACCAGAAAGCAACAAAGCTCGGCAGCACACTGCCAGGGACACCCAGCAACAGCAAATTCACAAAATCATGACGTTTGCAAGCTAAACAGGAAGGAGAGATGGGAACTGGAGATGACATAACACACCTGCGCAGAGACAAGCTGGCCATTCCACAAGCTTGGAAAGGTAAATCTCCTGCACTTACCACAGTATGTATTTTCAAGCTAAACTGTTAGCAGCAAATGCCCCAGCCTATCCAAGGCATTGTTTAGCCCACACACCAGAAGAAATGTTGGAACATAGTTCTGGTGCCTTCCACAGGAAGGAGCTACCAAGTCTAACCCTGCAGATTGGGTACCAAAAGGACTTTTCTCCATCTCAGAGGGCTGAAATGGGCCTAGAGAGTCTGCTTGATCAGGTGGTGCTGCTTCAAAGGCTATGTCCATGGGCACAGGTAAATCACTTAGCCTTTCCAATAGTTTTAGGCAGCTCAGTCTAAAACAAGTGTTAGCTATTTAACACTGAAGTGTTTTCTACACACTAGTCTAAAAGAGACAGATGTGTGTTCTCATCTGTTGCATGCACCCTGATGTAAAAAAGAAGTCTACCTTTGTTCCTAGAAAAGAAAATCTGGCACAGCAATCTAAACCTGCCTGGTGTTTGCTAGAAGAATATGAGGACAACTGTTTTTCTTTTAAATAAAAAGTCTCGTATTACCCTCCCTTCCTGTTCTAAAACTTCTTCCAAGAATTTCTCTCCTTCATTTCTAGGCCAATTTTTATGATATCCAAGTAGTTATCACAACAGCACTATAAAAGCACAACTTTTCAAGGTTTATTCAGGGCAAACAGACCTCAACCAGACTGCCAGTTTTGGCAGAAGTTTGGCATGACCAAGGACTCAGTACAGTAAGATACAGAACTCAGCATCAGTTAAACTGTACAGCAACCTCTGCCAATCATCTGTCCTCAGTGAAAGATGCACCAGGCTCTCCTTTGAAAAAGATTCAGGGATTTCAGCACTGAAAAGGGCCAAATGCACACAAATCTGTCCACAAAGAAATCACTTGCGAAATTCCCATCAACTGAAGCAAGGAAATACCAAGCCTTCAGTAGCACTCCTCAGTCACTCTCTTTAGCCTGGAAACAATGCACTTTAAGTGGGGATTTCAAGCTTGGTGAAACAAGTTGCTGATGCCCACACAGGATACACACCTTGGTCTTCAAGCTGGCTCTGAAAGCATAGGCCAAAAGCAAGTGAGGGAAACCTCAGCACAAGTGGTTTCAAGCTATGATCTCATTAGCTCAACACACAGGCTTGAAAGTGCACGCAAAATTTGAAGTCAAGTTTTAGATCTGTGTGCCTATACTACATGTCAAATCACAAAGATGCCCACATTGTCCCGATGCAAAATTTCACACCAAAACATTAATAATGTGTTTAAACAGAGGAAACAAAAATATTCTCCACCAAACATATCTGTGACGGCAACTTAGAGGAGCTACCATACCAGCACAGACTGGCAATCTCGCTAGCTTGAGGTGCACAGTACAGAGATGCTATCAAAGACAAAATGACATAGCTTAAATCTTATGTACAATTATTTTGCTTGAGGAGAAGGAAAAGGTTATGACAGAGAGAAAAGACTTGGAGGTACAGGGGGGGAAAAGGACACAACACACGAGAGAGGGACAAGACTTGGTTGTTTTTAGCTTAACACTTGCCAAGTGAAAAAGCAAACATGAGTCATAGTAAAGGTAATTCAAAGTGTGATGTGACTGCGATGGAGAGCTTGCAGACCACACTGCATGAGTCAGCAGCACAGATAAAAAGGGTGATAAGAAGCAGCAGATGGGACATGTCTTTACTAAAACAACCCTGCAGGACACAGGCCTTCTTTGCTCTAATGAAACAGTCGTGCCAAGCTGCCACACGCTGGCTCGTACGCTTGCGATCCTGTGAATCAAAGAATGCCACGCATGGTTAGGAAAGCAGCAGGCAAACAGCTGCCGACGGATCCACACGCAAAAAACAGCCCAGAAAGCAAAGCAACAGCACCGCCCCAACACTCCCACGCCCTGACGAGCGCCTGGGACACCACCCTCCAAAGCACTCAGGCACTGGGGTGGGGAGGAAGAGAGCAGGGGAAGGAAGCTGTCGCTGGGATCATGGCATTCAACCTGGCCGTCAGCCAGCTTTTCCCTTCCTGCTAGTCAGACTTGGCTTTCCTGGTGAGTGCCGAGGGCAGGCGGCTGCAGGATCCCCCCGGCCCCCCTCTGGCTCCCCTGCAAGCACCTGCAGAGCCCGGAGGCAGCTGCAGCTGGACACTCCTACGTGTCTAAAGAAGCGCAAAGGGCAGCTGGGGCTACTTGCAGAGCTACACTCCAGTGGACCTGCAGCTGAGGTGGCCTTGCTAAACTCAGGTTTAAAGCTCCATCTTTTTTTTTTCAGGGCTGTGTGGCCTGTTTTGCTGCAAGAGCAGAACATTCAGCCCCACGTTCTTGGGCAGCAGAAGCCATACAGTCATATGCAAGGCCACGTTACCTGCAAAATGCAAATGCTGCCCTGGCCACATAAACAACATGCAGTGGTGGTTCCTCACTGTCAGGATCCCTCCACTTCTGAACCTGGACAGGAAAGATGAAGGTCCTCTGTCACAAGCTCAAATGAAGATAGAGATGTAAGGTAAAGCTCAATTCCCCTTTCATCTCACTTCTTGGATAAGGTAAAATTATACCCTGCCTGTAAGGGGCAAGATAGAAAGTAAAATGCTCTATTTTTAGACACAAGATCCTGCTTCATCAGGTTCATCTAATTTCTAAGAAACAAACTTTGACAAAGGTCTGCAGCTGAAGGAGATGAAAAATGACTTGTTTAATTTTCTTTTAGTGCAGCTCATAGCATGACTAGCATAAATCTAAGGAAATCTGCTTTAGCCACATAGACACACCAGCTGTTTTATTTGGGATAGTCCCTATATTTTAGCAATATATATAGAAAGAGAGATAGAGTTTGTTTTCCCCAATCTGTCCTGCCAAAATAAGCATGTTACGCCCAAGCATTTCAGTGGAGCTAGAAGGTGTGTCTATTCCCCCTGCTCCAAACATCTTTATTTATAGATTTCAAAATTTGACAGGTATGCTGAGGAAGAGCAGTTGCTGAGCCTAACACACTCTGCACAGCAACAGATCTGTTGTAACAGATTAAAGGCAGAGAGAGAGAGAGGAAAGTGTTGTACTTTCCTTCTTTGCACAAGTCCTTGCTTTCAAATGCATCTTTTTTGGAGATAACGACAGCAAAGGCTTGTCTAAAATAAAGCTGGACTCAGAGCCAAGGCTCATTGCAGCCCCATAGACAGCAGAGCTTGGCTCTGCACTTTGGTCATGCACTTTTCTAACCCAAGTGTGTATATTCCAAGAAGTAGGTAGAGGAACTGCTCCCCTGCAGTCATCAGGAACATTAGTGAAGGGGGAGGGTGGTCAGCCTGTGTGAAAAACAGTAAAGTTAGTTTTCATTTCCTGTCAGTTTAAATCTTATCTTAGAGGCTTCATTAGCTGATATTTTCTTGCCTGCATGCAGTGGAACTCCTTTTGTTACTCACTCACAGAAGGTCCCCATCAGCTGCCTGCAGTTAAGTGTCAGTACTCTGGAATCCACCCTGCCCTGTCCACCATTCGCAGGCTGTAGCAGCCAGTGAATCAGTCTGCAACCACAAATTGCCATGTGGCCTTCCCCTTGTAAGTCTACAAACAAACATACTCCTGATTATAGCATCCACTAGCAAGCTGCTAAAAAAAACAAAACAAAACAAAAACCAAAAAAACAAAAGAAACCCTAAAACCAAAACAACAACTAAACAAACACAAAGAACCCCAAAAGATAAATGCACAGGATTCATGGAAGCTGATACACAATTTTTCCCCCAGACTAATCTTTCCATTATCCTTGAAGGGTTTGGGCCATGCAGAAACACCCTCATGCTCATTTTACTACTGGGTTTCACACTTACTGATTCTCCTTGAACTCATGATGCAAGTGCCTCTATTTCTTCTGCAGATGATTCCTGAAATTGCTGTGCAATTTGCATGTGGACATACAGTGTCAACTGACCTGAACACAGTTAGTGACAAACTGTGATCAGAGCTCAGATGCAGACTCACTGAGGACTCCCTTGACCTCAGCCTGGAGACAGTGCTGCACTTACATAAATCCCACACAGGGCTCTCAGGCCACCAGCACAGAAACTGCTTAACAGTGACAAAGGGACGACAAACCATGACTGATAGTTCTGCAAAAAGGTTCCTCATCTCCCAGCCACAGCCCCTGTCAATACAGACACTTCTGAGCATCACCTTTCAAAAGGACCAATCAGATGCACTCATCCCTCTAAGCTGAGCTCCAAGACACAGTTAGGCAAGGGTGGCACCCTGCATCAGAGGCAGCTGAGGATGGGCATCAAGCTAGGAGAGGAGAAAGGAGAGGTACAAGTGAGGGAGCACAAAGCTTATGATGCTAAGAGTTAACCAGCACTGTACATGGAAGGAGCAGCAACTTCTTCCCATGCCTGAACTCTGACAAGGAGCAATGCTGGGAAGACTGTGCAGCCAAAGTCATGGCCAAGTGAGATGGAAGAGGGGCAATCACCCAATACTCCACTCATGCCCATCTCTGAAGATTTATCTCAGCACCACATCATTGATTCCTTCCCCAGTTTCCAAGAACTGGCTTTTCTATATACATTAGAAAAAGAAAATTAGTTTTTCCAGTATCTTTCTTTCCAGCTCATGTTTGCAAAGCTCTCCAAGAAAAAAACTGCAAGACTCCACAAGTGATCGGTGTTATCACATTTGATCCTTGAGCTTGCTGCCACCCATGGGACCAACAGCCATCACTGCCTTTTCCTGGAAGAGATTATGTAGTGTATCAGAAAACAAAATTACTAGCTTTATTCCTAAAATCTCTCAACAGTCTTCAGTCTCAGTTCCTCATTTACAGCTGGATGAATCCGAAAGAGAGAGTCACTTTTGCAAGATCCAAGAATGTGACTGGGAACACAACAGCAAAACCTCAAGCTCTGTTCCTCTCCTAAGTCTGCTACACAACCCTCTTCTCCCCCTCTGGGCACAGTGGAGACGGGTCACCACCTTCTGCATACAGGTTAATTAATGTATATAAGTGATTTCTTTCTCATGCACTTATGTATGTAAATTAAGACATATTCTAAACTAGTTTATGACAATGTATATTACATTCAAATGTGGCATCTGTTGAAACTGTTCAAATTCAGAGTTGTTGTTTGATCAACATTTAGAAAAGGTTGTTTCCTGCTGAAGTCACAAAGAAAATCAAACCTCAAGACTGCTATCAGTTAATGACTGCACTTCTTAAACCAGGCCTGCCAGACAGCTTGCTGCAGGAGAGTCTTCTGCCAGCCCAAAGAGGCTTTCTGTCATGTCAGTGCATTTAGCAAGCTGAGTTATATAGCTGGTTCAAACAAAAGAAAGAAACTAAAAAGTTGTGGATGGAAGGAAATAGGAGTTAAAATAATTTCTTAACAGAAGTGATATGCAAGAGTTCAAGATGATTCCCAAAATTCTTATCTAAGATACTGTGACCAAAAAAAAAATAATAACTAGAAATAACAGTTCCTTTTAAAAATGACTTAATTTTAACACAAAACAAGCTGATTTTTTTTCCTCTTCTCCCCTCCTATTTTTCAGCTCCTATTTTAGGGAAGCATTTAGTTGCATGACAGAAATGTTTCAGAATCTCCTTTTTGGGCATTTTTGCTGAACGTTTATTTTAATGTGAATATAGCCTGATACAAGTCACATGAAAAAATCTAATCTAGTCAACAGTGAACAGAAAGAACACCACTGATTTAAAAAAAAATAGAAAAATTAAAGGCTCACAGAAATATATGTTGGAGCAGATTAGTGGTAGAACATCTGTAGAAATACAATGTAGTACAAGTTTAAAAAAAGATATATGAAATTATTTCAAGTACTGAATGCATTCTCTTCTTTAAGGACTATAACTAAAAAGAGTAAATGCAAAGCAAGATTTAGAAGCTGGTGATTTCTGTAAAGTTCTCCTGATTGCTGATTTTAGTCACAATTTAAATCAGCAGTTTACATCCCCTGAAGAAACTCCACAGGAAGAGCAGTGCTGATTTATTTCTTATGCGATGGGACGCTCAGGATCATGAGGAACATTAGTTTTCTGATGCAAAGCAGATACACTGGGACAGAGAAATGTGCACACTGCTATTCCATATTTAAAAAGGCAAGAGACTAAAATATATGCACATATGTGCACGTGTGAATATGTGTCCTCATTTTGTTATCACACTCGATCAGGACGCAGACCTGCATAGCAGCAGACTAGGAAGAGGAAGCTCTTGCAAAGAGGTAATGAGCAGCAATTCTTGGGTGCTCAGGGCAACTTTCCCAGGTGCAGGAGCACCAGGAGTGGCTCAGCAGCAGGTGCCTTGGTGTAGGCACAGCACTGTGAGGCCAGAGCTGCAGGGCCAGGGACAGGAACACACGGTGATGTCTGACTGCCCAGGGTCAGTGTGGATACTGCCAGGATTACGATAAACCTTGCTAAATCTATGCCAGGCACATGGTGACTCTGCACCGTCCTCTGCCACTGCTCCTAGGCCCAGGATGAGGGTGACAGAACATCCTTCAGGATTGTCACACCAGAGGCTGCACTGAGCAGGACACAAGGAGCCTGGCTGCCCTCGCATGGAGGCAAACTGGCCCTCCCAACTCAGGAAACTCTCCTAAGGGTGTCCTGTAGCAACTCCATCGCCCAGCTCGTTCTCATGCATCATAGCAACACATGCGACCTCCTCTTCCCTGTCATGCATTCCCTGTGTTTCAAAAAGAAAAGTACATTTTGGTCCTATAGCAGAAATGGAGTTGAAAGACTGCAGGGGACCTGCAGGAACTTTCAAAGTCATAGAAGGGATCCTCCAGTGAAGAAAAAAGGGAGGAAAGTATTCATAGGGACACCACAAGGCATTTCTCAAGGCACTTAATGTAACAAGACAATGGAGAGTAACTCATGTATAGATAGCAATGAGGTAACTAAAGCTTAGTTCTTCTCAGCCTGCTCCCTACTCCACATAAAAGAAGCATAAAAGTGCACAGACATCAAGATTGAAAACACAACATCTTGCTCCAGTTCAGCTCCTGTGCCTCATAAAGTACTGCTGGTTTTACCATGGCCATGCTATGTACAATCAATAACAGGTACTGATAGTGTTTGCACAATACTTCAATAAGCAAAGTCAACTAACATTGCTTCCTCTATTTCTGTGTAGAGTAAGATATTTACAGGAACAGCCTTTTGAAATGCTCCAGTAAAATTAGCTTGCTCAGATTTTTTTTTAAACTAGAACAGAGAGCAGAAGGGTATCATCATCATCACTGAGTTTTGTGCATAAATCAGCTGTCTATTTGCCACTGGTATGTTGCAATAATGAATTGTCACTATCTCTTCAGTTACTTGCTGGGTTATTAGATTACCTAATTACCTAAGTTCACAGAATAAAATAAATAAATAAGATTTCTTCATTATTTCCTGGGAAACGACCTTCAGAAGCATGTATTCCACCTCCTTTCCCAAAGCAATACCCAAAATATTCCTGTAGGAGGTTTGTCTGTTTTATAAAAACCTCCAGTGATGATGCTTCCACTGCCTCCTCAAAGGCAAATAACTGCAGGACCAAAATATCCTTATAATTTCAAAGCTTTCTTAAATGTTTACCTAAGTCTTGTCACCTTCATATTGAGCCCCTTTCTTTTAGCCCTAGCCCCAAGCAGTCAGGCCGTACAGTTTATTCCCCTCCTCCCTGCAGGAACCTTGCACATACTTGAACACTACTATCATGTCTGTTACTGGCCTTGTCCCCTGTAGACTAAACAATCCCTATTCTTTCATCTTCTTTCCCAGGTCATGTTTTCCAAATCTTTCATCATTTTTCCTGCCTTCTTCCTGGACACCACCCAGCTGGCTCTTGACTGCATTGTACCCCAAACTAGATGTTAAGCCATTTCAAACACTGAAAGGAGTGGAGGAGTTATTTCATGCCTTTTCTTTACACACCCTAAAACAGTGCTTTCCTTTCCTGAGGAACATGGATGGGGAACCATTGTTCTTTGTATGACTGTATGACACCTACAGTCTCAGGTCTGCAACCCTCCTCAGATGCGCTGTCCTGTGCACATGGACCAGGCCTGGGAGGATGTGAGCTGGGACATTTCTCTACAGGCTTGGTCACCAGCTCCAGGGTCAGAACCAAAGCAGGCAGGGGATCAAAAGAAAAGCTGCCCACTCAGCAGAGCACTGGCAGCCCAGGTGCCAGGGAGAGAAGGACATGACACAGGTTTTCTCTGCTGGTCTGGGAACCAGCTGTGATTTTTTTACCACCCTACTCAACCAAACCAGGCCAAACAATTACTCCAACACAGCCCAACACCAGCTCACAGACCACCTTCCGAAGAACCACTACTGAGTCAGCCCCATCCTGTCTCATGCAACAGGATATTTCTATCTCTCTACAGCACTTCTATGTTTGTATCCTGGCTATTTTTCAGGGTTTTTTCCCAGACTATTTCTCCTATTAGCTAGGGCAGCTCAAAACTCTAATCCTGCCTTCCAAGGAGCCTGCAGCCCCCTTCACACTTTTTATCCTATGTAAAATTACCAACTGCTCTCTTTGCTCCATCAATCATTTCAATAATGAAAACAGTGAATATTTTATTACCAAAGCCAGGACAGACCCCTGGGGAATCTCACTCACTCCACTCTTACAGTTTAACAGCAAACCATGAATAACTACTTTGACTAATGCCTGGTGAAATGCTGTGCACCCACATTACAGACCAGCTAACTAGACTTCCAGCCTGCCTCAAAGAAAGCTGTGTTAGAAAGCAGCCAGAGCCCCCCATTAAAGAGGGAGTAATTTCAGTCAGACAGAGGGGTCCAATTACACTGTCATAGGCACTGTTGGAAAGTCTTTGCTAAATACTGCCATAAAAATGTAATGCATGCTGATAGGAGAAAAACGAGGGTTGATAACCAAGCTTAGGATGACAGGAAGAACTTCAGCAGAACTGAGACAGCAGGAGCTTCACTTTGCAAGAGAGAGACTTGGAAGAAGCAAACTGAAACATAATATAAAAGTTACAGGAATTTTGTGCCTTCCATCAACTGCTGCCGACTTAGCAGTTAAAGAAGATACTATCACACAGGTGTGGTTTTCTTTGGCTTATTTTAGTAAAACCAAAATGTTTTCTTAGCTCTTCCAGATGGTTTTCTAAAGTGCATTCTTTACTTCTCCCTAACAGCCTATTCTGCTCAAGGATCACAAACAGACCTGACAGATAGCAAAGACCATGGTTCCCAAAACCCTGATAAATGCTTTTAATCATCCACTGAAAACATCCCCATCTCCATGCCACCACTAAGAGAAGCAAGTGGCAGTGGTTGGTGCCTGTAACAGGGAGAAAGGGTAAGTTCCATGGAAAGTGAAAGGTGAGGCAGCTTTCCAACACTGGCTCCCTCTGCTTGCCAAAATAGCAATGCCCTGCCCACGCCTCACTCCTACTTGTGTGGAAGATGCACTCGCTTCCCAGGAGAGTTTACTCTCGCAATGCAGATGTGCTTCACTGAGGCAATCGCGCTCTGTTGCGTAACAGAAGGCAGAATTAAACAGTGTGTGCTGCTCGGTGCCGTTTTCAAATGTACACCACGAGTTACTGTGGAGTTCAGTGGTGGTGCCAAGAGTGTTAACACAATGATTTTAGCAGGGAAGAATACATCATATCCTCCCAACTCCCACAGCTTACTCGCGTCGTAATTTTGCAAAATCCTTTTGAACTTGTCCGTAAAATACAAAGTCACACATCTGTGTGACACATCTGTGTGACTTTTGTTTGCTCTTTGGTGACTGGGGGTATCGTCACCTTGAGACCTAACACACCTGCACCAGTGGCAGGCACAGGGCAGCTCTGGGAAGAACCTGGCAGGTGACTGCACCAAGGTGCTGAAAGCTGAACCCTTCACCCCATGTCCTACAAAAGAGGGATTAAAAAAAATTATTTATCTGTCACAAGCAGAATCCAGAAGCAATAATTTCCAGTCCCCCCTGTGAACAAGGAAGAACAACACTGCAGATGCTTCCATACTTTGAATAAGACTATGCAAACATTTTGATTCTTCTCTGTTTCTAGGAGTTGCACAATGCCATTCCTCTTCAGAGGAATACAGGTCTTTTCTAAAATATATTATGCATAACCTAGTTTTCCACAGTAGAAAACTCACCAAGGGAATACTATTTGCTCATACCAGAAATGTATCCCAAAATTACAGTAATTTATAGCCTCATTTTCATTGACAAAAGAAATAATACCATTCTCTTCTGACAAATATCAGTACACTGAAAAAGTAATGAATAAACGTCTATAAACAGGTATCAAATAAAACAACTGTCAATCACTGCAACAAAACTTTAATTAAATCATATGGTAAGCAAAAAAAAGAAGTAAAAACAAGTCATATAATCTGAAATCAAAATAAAAATCTGTCTGTCATGCCAAAGCAAAATTCAGAGCAGTAAAATACCATAACCTGTTAAGTAATCAGTCATCTAACTGTTAATTGTAAAGTTCCGAGTTTACAAAGCAAAGACAAACATCCAGATTCAGCAAAGTACTTTGGCATGTGCCAAAGTACATCTGTATTTTAGAAACATATTTTATGTGACTGAGTTTAAAACTCTGACACTCTTCATATACACCTCTACTGTGATTTTTTTTTTAAGCGACAGAAAGTGATCTGCACTGTTCACATTTTAGTATTACAAATCAACCCAGCATTCAGCCTCAGCTGAATACATATTTCTGGAGACACATCAGAAAGAAACCTGAGGATTAGCCCTAACACAAAAGGATGAGGGAGTTGCATGCTGTCATCCTGCCAATTTTCCAGAACAGAAGAGTTAGTAAATGAGGCATAAAGCGATGTGAGCAAAGAAACTCATACCTGCAAAAAAATGCAGAAGTATCAGGTATGCAAGAAAATGATAGTAAGTAGTATCAGGCCAAATCACAGGAACTGCTGACCAGCTGAAATTCCTTCTGACCTCCGCTGGAAATACTTAGCACCCTTAAGGCTAGCTAAACTTATAAGCCATCCTAAACTGATGCTACAAATTAAATTTGAATATTCAGCACTACACTTTTTTACATCTCTGGCCTTCTATTGGAATCAATGTAAGGCAGCAGCACTAACTGAACCTCTAGTTACATTAAAGAACATCTCCCTATCTGTTACTGTAAAATTAATACAGTCTTCTCTCTTTTATTTCTTACAGTGTTAGTGGTAGCAACATCAAATATACCTATGCTATTGCTGTAGGGGAAAACCCAAAAAGTTCCCATTTTGGTCTCTGAAAAACCTCCCATTACTACAGTTGGATGCACAAAGAAAAGGTGGGGCACTGTGGGGCAAGTGCCAAAGAAAAAGACGCACACTCGATAGGGCACATCGAGTGTGAGCAGGAATGCAGCAACCAGCCCCAGCTGGGGCAGAGGGACTGTCACCTTGTGGCAGGGACTGAGTCAGCTGCACACTTCTATATCTGCCAAAGTGGGCTGACAGGTTTCATTTGGCAAAGACTACTTCTGGGGGAGGGGGAAAGCCAAGGTGGGGATGAGGAGTTTCACTGCCTGGGGACAGCTTCTAAGTGACTACAATTATTCTGATAGATAGGATTTAAAAAATTAAAAGAAGATAAATTAATTAATTAACTGAAGAATAAAAGGTTTAACTTACGGAATAAGACACCACTTTAAGAGGTTTCCCCACTTTCCCTGCTGTAAAGCACTTCAGAAAAATTCAGCTACTGCTTCTCGTGACCTTTTCACTGAAAGAGATCAGAGTAAAAACAGGAAAGAGCTAAAATGATATGCATTAAAGATGCTTCATGTTAGGAAAGTCTTTTGAGTCAATGTTGCAAATTCACTCTGTGTCAGATTTGCCAATATACTGCTTGCCAAAGGCTATCTATTGAGAGCAGCAGCAGTCAAAGCAGGAGTGCTGCTCTCAGTTGTTGCAGCAACACCGTACACACCGTACGATGTAGCTATGTAGCATTTGCATCTGCTGCTGGTTTTCCACACCCAAAAGTTCACTTCATGTCTTTTGATTAATTTATAACATCCTGAGCCTCCAGGCAGATTTGCTCTGCTGATTTCCCTTTTCTTAACAATAATACAAATAAACATGGAAATAAATCTATTGTCTGAGGAACCCTTCCATTAATTCTGTTCTTTGATGGTTTGGTTGATTTACTATGGTGAGGAATCAAGAGTGAAGTGGATCGTAGCTTAATACTGAGTGTGGGTAATCTTCCCTTTGCATAATGCTGGTACACTATGGCCCAAATACCAGAGATTTATTTGATGTGTACATGCTTTCAAGCATTAGTAAACAAGTTGCAGCCCATTATAAAAGAAGAGCAGATCCAAACAGTTGTGAAGCTCTTTATGTACTAGATTGGCATTGGCAGTGCAATATACTTACATCTGCATGTGTACTAGCTTTAAACTTCTGGGCACTATTTCATGACAAAACATAATTTTTCAAACTGTAACTAAAAATATGGCTGAGATCACTTCCCATGACCTGATGCACTGTTGTTGGAATCACAACAAAAGTAAGCAAAAGGCACAGTTTTCTTTTTCTCTTTTTCCTTATAATTGATTTTATTCCTTGTAACATAACCAAAATGAGGAAGAACTTCTACTAGAGCCTCAAAAATGTACAGACAAATTCATTCCCATGAAAAAACACAAAGCATCTCTCACTTCTCATTTCTTATTCTTCCATTACTTTGAAGAAGATGTTATAGAACACACAGAAGTGCTCTATGAAACATCACTGAATTTCTTACTTTACTAGACCTATCAAATAAATTACAATCCTACATTCTATAACTAAAACATTCTTCTTGTTGTTCATGTACAAATAAAAACAAATTTCTTTCTTTAGAGGCTGGTCTTAAGAGCAAAGCATTAACTTAAAAATTAATTTCAATAATGAAGTTTCAAGCAATGGTACAGTGGAAGAACTTGGAGTGCAAAGAAGTTATTTGCAGGTGGCAATGCCTCCTGGATAAAAGACCCACTCTAGGTCTACATTATTTTAACATACACAGGCAAAACTCACCCAAGCTGTAATGTTAGGTATCAATAAGTCATTCTCACAATATGGTGCATTTTTCCTACCTAGGAGAAGAATCATGATCCCATTCTCAGGCACCAGCTTTACAGTATGGTACCTAATTCCTTGCACTCTCACACACATAACGTGATTTTCAGCAAATCTCCCAGTTTATACTGACCCCCCACACAGGCTACAACTGTACACCAGCTGTCACTGGCCTAGATTTTATCCTGTCCTGAGCTGAACACTGACTTGGGATGACTCAGAAACAGTTGCCTCTGTTTTTTCCCCTGCTTAATAAATAAAGAAGCCACAACAGAGACAGAGAGAAATTCAGAGCTGGAGGCAGGAAGGACTGTTCAGACAGCAGTTGCAAAATCTCATTTGCAGAGGTGTAGAAAAGGTACACTCGTGGAGCAAGGTCTTCAGATAAAGCCTCAAATCTTGGTAGCAACTATCAAATGGACACAAAAGCATATGCCTACAAAGGAGGTGCTGTGAGAACAAACACATCAGTGACTGAGAGACGCCAGGATACCACAAAAAAGTAACACAGTAAGAAGAGAGGATGCCAATGTCTCAGATAAGCAGTTATGGCCATGTTTACTTAAACTGTTCTGCTGAGCTGTTCCCATTTCAGGCAGAAAACTTTGATTTAAGGAAGAGACTTGCAGTTCTGTCTTCATATTTTTTTCCCTTCAAAGCATGAAAGAACTTCCTTTTTCAAAACCAATTTAACAAAGTTTACATCCAAACCCTCTCAGTCCCAAAAATGTCAGATCTGAGCTCTATTAAAAGCAGCAGTTAGTGCAGCCAAACGCTCCACAGTACATTTAATAGACTATAATATTTCTAATGCCTTACTGCCTGAAGTCTATGATCTGGAAAACCAGCCAAGCACACCCACCCAAGAGCAATGACTGCTACAAGGAGAACTCTTATCTCCCTGTGGTCCTCTATCACCACTGGCATGAGCAGAGCAGGGACTCTCCAGCTGCAGACAGTGAGCGTACAGACCACCTCTCTGGCAAGAGGAAGCCTGAAGGAAGCAGACAAATTAGAAATGAAAATTGTGCCAAGCATGTAAGCATAGAGCTACTGTTTCAAACTTCAGGTCCTGCAGTCTTATGGATGTATTTTATTACTAGATTTTATTGGACCCTTCTTCTCCTAGCCTACTGCTTCCCTCATATCACTTACAGTTCCTCCCATCCGTTTTTGCCTCACATCCTTCAGGCTGGAAGATTGCCCAGATCAGCTTCCCTAGTTCAGCCACTAACTCCCTTGACACCAGTGGGGACCAGAGTAGGCATCTGCCCCCAGCTCAGGTATGAGCACCCTGCACACCCAGCAGTACTTTCCCCTCGCTGGCCTAAAGGATGATTGGTACAAGCATTTTGATGCAGATTTCACAGTTGCCAGTTGTGACACTGGAAAATGCAGTTCATGCAGTCTCCTGACAATTCACCACGTCGCCTGTTCTTCCATAAAAGGCATACATGTAGGAAAGTAAAATAGCTTTTCTAATAGGTTATGCAAAGAGAAGCGCCTTCCTGGTACCTATTACAGCTGACTGGGAGCTAGAATGATACTAATTACACTGTTCAGCTGAACTCCAGCAAGGTGCCATGAGTCCCAGCAGGAAGAGCTCTACCCCCCATCAAGCCCCTCCCTGCAACCACGTGTGGGCAGGGCCCATGCCAGGGGTTCCCAACCTGGCATGGCCTGCTGCTCCTCCTCTGTCACCAATGGCACACGCAGGAGCAAGGCTGTCGCTGTCGGAGCAAGAATTTACTCCTGAATCAGTTTTCCTAAGCGTCAAACCTGCTGCTGAGGAGCATTTTCCACTCCTGCCAGTCTGACTGCTCAAGATGAAGCAAAGGTTTGGGTGACTGCAGCTCATTCCATGTTATCACACCAGTGGGTTGATGTGGATTCGCAGTGAAGCATGAGAGGCAGCACATTCAGATATGAGCCAGGCTGAAATTTTAGGAATGGTGTCTCTTGTTTCAGGCCCACACCATTTCACCTACCAGGGGTGCAGTGGAATTTTTAAAGAGCAGTCAGAAATAGTGCAAGAAAAGGGGAAAACATTATTATTTGCCTATATCTAAATAATTAAATGAGGCATTTTTCACTTCCATGTTTCAGTATCTCAAAAACAGGAAGGGGAGTGTTATCATTGACTACAAGGCATGAGAAATGAATGGATTCTGACAACAGTAACACTTTATTCCCTTTCATAAGAGAAACAAGCAGAAAACATTTTACTCCAGAGGATGAGTACTCCAGAAAGCTTTCAAATTGTCTGAAAACAGCCATAACTATAACACTGCTCACAGAATGTTTGCTAACTTTATCAAATATGCTCTCTGTTAAATATGAATTTCTATATAGATTCACTTAGCTATCCTATTATATTTTCAAAGTCACCTCATTTAACTACTTTATTAGATCAATAAAGAATTTTGGATAGCGACAACTGCACATGTAGTTAAACAGAAAGACAGAAGTGCTACTTGACTGAATATGGACAGGGGAAAAACCAGGGAAAGTTACATTAAAATGAAACAGTATAATTAGAATTCTAAAAAACAATTGGCATACCAAAAAAAAAAAACTTTTATGACCTCTCTTCACCTGCAGAAAGGCCAACAAGCTTTCAATCTTCTCCCACTTGCAAGGTTTTCCCGATAAAAGCAAAGCCTACCATAGAACAACTGCACCAGCTGACAGCCGGCTTTGCTTTCCTGAGTCCCTGCTCTTCAGAGGCAGGCTCCAAGCCAACAGGTTCACAGACCACAGTCACTGGTCACTGCTGCCACCACAGAGTACAAACTAAAACCCACCATTACGCTGCAAACAAACACTGCCACTCACAACCTCCAGCGAGGGCTGCAGCAGCCCGTAGGAATATTCCCGCCTTTATGCACACGCAGTGCAACACTTGTATCCAGTTATCCCTGAGGGGCAACATTCCAAAAGGATAGAAAAATTTAGGTAATAGACATTATGCAACAATTGAGTTGTATTTAAACAAACTCCAGACTTAGCAATTAGTTGCCTTATCTTATAGGTCTCCTGAAAGTGTGCAGAAGGTGAGCAGGTTCACAGGCAGCCACCACATTCCTCAATTCTTCTTCTGATCCCATACCTCAGCTGCAGCACTGGCATGGAGCACCCACAAGCAGATGTTCTCAGGGTAAACCTGACCCTGCAGCAGCACAGAGCAGCAGGAAAAAAAACCCATGAGGAGCAGCTGCTGCAGGGGCAAGCTCAAAAATTAAAATCTGGTTACCTGCATGCAGGCAGCTCCCCATCTCTGAACAGCACACAGTCAGCTGAGGCCCCAGCTTTCACAGTTTGAGCTGAAAGAGCCCCAGCATTCCCATGATCCACTCCTGGAGGCTCCAAAATGTCCCCCCAGGAAGGACATCTCCCAGGTTTGAACACCCTACTCCCAAGGGTTCACATGTTACTACACAGTTCTGACCAGAGGCATGAGCAATTATCTCTCCTCAGCCAAGTGACACCAGGAGAAATGATCTCTGGATTGAACTGCATAAGGCTCTCTGGTCCTGCCCGTGTCTCTTCCTAGCTCTTCCTCAATTTTTCCAAAAGGCAGGGTAATGAACAGCATTGAGGTACACAGGCTTTGGTACTTCACACATATTAATCAAAAGGACAGCAAAAATGGTAAAAAAAAATTCTGGGTCACAGTCCTGACTATGAGATTTTAAAATCACTAGCTATGAAATTCATACTCCAAATGGCTAAAGATTCGGCTTTGAAAACAAGTATTTAATAATAATTTAGATGAGGAAGGTTGTGGACAGTTACACTTCAGGGTATTTCCAGAAATGACAAGTATTTTCACATGCAAATTCACAAATTCTGCAGCATACTGAGTTTGAATATCTACTGTACATCCTGGCCATATACCATATTGCTAGCAAATGCTACAGCACAAAATGTTTTTTTTAAGACTACCTATATCCTCAGTTACACATTAGAATGCAGTTTACACAACAGTACAAAAAGCATGTTATACATGGCATGTTTTGGAGTAGTTACCATATGCTCTGTCAATACCCTGTGCATTAATAGGGCCCCCATGCACTATAACACGTTGGTCACTCACAGCTCCTTGGAAGATTATTCATTCACCATAACAATTAGTTGATGCTTAGGCTTATGTCACAATTTTTCAGTCACATTTTTATGTTGGTGAGCTCAAATATACAATTGTTGGGGTTCTGTTTTGGTTTTTTTTTATTGTTCCTATTTCTTTAAAGGTATGATCCTAATTTCATTAATTTGCACTAATATCAAGGAAGCAGGTTCAGACACTAAATCAGAAGATAAATGTTGTCTTAATGATTTGCTTCTATGTTCCTTTGAGCAACTATACTATAATTATTTTTTTTAAAGTTAGTTTAACCTATTATCATACCACTGGCAGTAGTTGGGAAACAGTGGAAGAAACAGAGCAAATACAGGATGTAAAAAAAGTAATTTGTTTCAGTATGATTACTCCCATTTTGGGCTGTGTTTCTGGGCAGTTTAAATTAAGACACTTTTCTAAATTTTGGCATAGGGAACTGGCAGTAAAATCGATCCATATAATCATCTGCAGCAGCAACCCATATTGTAACAGGCCAAAGTCTCAGAAGTATTTTATTTTCTTGGTTTCTATTTGGAACAGAGGTCTGAATAGTCAGGTGAATAGCTGGCCACAGAATAAAATGTCATTTACTAGTTACAGCCTAACCTAAGGTATAGGAGGTTCACCTTCCACTCTGTAGCTCTAGAGGCTGCCATACAATCACCAGCGTTTGTGCCTGAGCAAAATGACTTCAAAATAACACACTGGAATGCTTCCAAGATAACATTTTCCATTCCCTCTGTACATGCTGTGAATCACCTTACAACTGCACAGCCCTGGAGAGTAAGATCTCCAATGCATTACTGTCTTAGTCCAGGTCTCCTTTGTGAAAATGAGATTGTGCCTAACGAGTTTAATAACTCACAGGGCATGCTGAAATGCCATTGGCATCACCAAGGGGTCAGGAGTCTGCCTGCTTTGTACATGGCAGCAGGGGATTTGCATTTCTTAATACAAGTGCTGCTGTTACACCCTTTTTACAGGAACACCAGCAACTGCCAGGGATCTGTGATTCCCCAACAGGCAACAGCCCCCTGCAGAAGGTACCTCAGAGGGGTTGTTCCCATGTGGGTTACCCACACTGAGACACAAAGGCTTTGCCATCATTCCAGTGAAATGCCCAACATTTCCTTCTGCCTACAGTGGCAATACACAGCTAAAGGGACCTGCTTACGCTTGGCAAAGCAGAGTGATGCCACTTCCACATAAATATGTTGCAGCACCTACAACTACAATTATATAAATATTTCAGAAGGTAAAATGTACTTTGCTTTGGGTTGGTTGGGTTTTAAATACATACCTGTCTTTTTAATTTGTCTGGTAAGCAGTTTGTGCAGAAAGAAGCACTATACAGTGCAAAAGTATGCTAAAAATTCCTTTTGCATTCTAAAGATAAAAATTACCATTAATCACATCTGAAAATGAGAGAGTCTGAAAGCGCAAGATATATTTTTGAAGGGAAAAAGTGGTCACAGCTACCAAAACATTTTCAGAAGGGAAGCTGACAAACTTTTCCTTCCTGACCCAAAAATTAAAACGCCTTTAACTAGTTTGCATATAGCTAAACAGCTAAAATCAAACTGGTGCAACCTATACTACCCATACAAAGTGAAAAAGGTACCCTACATACTCCACTTACAAGGAATTTTGGAAAGCAATGTACCTATCAGTACTACAACCAGCTAAGTGACTTACCAAATCATCTCTATGACAACAACTGCCAAAAGCCACTAAGAGATTTATCAAGTGGGGCACATCCACACCAGCACTGCACTGCAGAGAGCAACAGAACAGAAACATTCCTGCTCCTTCCATGGGCTTGGCTTGCGCGGGCCTCCTCTGCTTGCAATCATCAACTTTTCACCAGTCTACATCTTTATTTTGTACCTCTTTGAGAGACATTGTAAACAGAAAGAGGACACAGTCCTTGGGCACAATCATGTAGGTGGGCTGAAACTTATACCTGAAGGGCTATGTTCTCCTGGTCTCACCACACATAGCTACATAAATCAAACAAGCCATAACAAATTTATACTAAGGGATTGTGCACACACTCATGTGCACACAGATGTGGGAAAGCAATCTTGCCTGTTTAGGAAAAAGGGACTGTCAGCACTATTTTATGTTTAGAAAAGAAAAGCCTCTCTTTAATAAAGTAACCTGTTGCCAAATCTCAACTCTACAGAGGATAACTTACAGTGCATCTCAAGCAAGTTTGAGACTGGTCACCAAAGAGTATACATGCCCATGTGTCTTTTCTTGAGCCCACATCCACTCATGTATTTGTACAAGTGAACCTAAAACACTTCATAGCCCTGGACTCTTAACCTTATTTCAAATAGCCTTCATCAAACTGCAAGTGGGGGAGGAAGGGGGAAGACAGAAATGGCAAAGACATCTCTTTGCTTCCAACTTTCCCTGCAGAGATATTACCAAACAGGATATAAAATGTCTAATCTTGAAAAGTAATTTTGTCACAGTTTTCACAAGGCCTTTTTTTCAATGTATATGAAGGGCTTTATAATTTTTGTGTCTTTATCTGATCAAAATGCTATCCTTCCTCCTGCAGCCCTGGCATTCTTTGTGGTGAACTGTTTCAGTATCAATATTAATATTCAAATGTCAAGTTTGTCACACTACATTTCCTGTATTATTTAAAGCATTCAGAACAACTATTATCTATGAAATATGAAACAGTAAATTTTTGCTATCTGCTTAAAATTTCAGCAGCCCTATCTGGGACAGAAGAGCACTTATATTAGTCACATGGCATTTTACTTAGAAATGTAGCATTCAGCTTTTCTAGCAGTACTTCTGCATTTCCCCAAATTGTCTTTTATTGTTTCTAGCAAAGCTACACATCTGTTCTTTTTCTGGAGTACAACTGAGCCCTGAATGTCAATCAAATGTATAGTATTTAGCATACATTCAATATTCAGATATATATTCCCTAACTGATAGTGACTTTTACATATAGTGAATCCTTGAGCTTTGTGGGGTTTGGGGGGCTTTTTTTTAATATTCATAGAATAGTAATTATGTCTTTCATAATTTCTACTGCTCTTAAAAAAATTTACTCTTTTTTTTTTCCTGTTTCAGTACTTAGTTGAATCTCTTTCTTTTGTGATTACCTAGATTGTGGTCACGCACCTTTGGCTGTAAGGGGTATTTTTACTGTAACATGTAGGTGTCTTCAAAAGCAACATATTTTAGAGCTGCACAGCTGAGAATGCACTGAACTGTCACTCCTTTCTGCCAAGTTGGCAAAGTTCTGAAGAAACTTTCATATAAAAGCACCAACTTAAAATAATGAATGCATAATAATCCACATACAGAAAGGTGCATGCTAATTAGATACATTTTTCTCCTTGTCAAAGAACAGCTTCACAAGGAAAGCATAAAAACCACATTGAGTCTTCCATTAACAGGGAACACTTTAGGCTATAGATCAAAATGAAATATCTCAAATAGCTTAAGGAAAGCTTTATTTTCAGTGTATGGCTTGATGATGCCATAAAGAACTTTGGTACCATTGCACAAGTCAGTTATTTCCTCCATTCTCCCCTCCAAAAGTGAAGGGTAATTGCAGAACATGCATGCTTCTTTCAGTCTTAATTCACTCCAAATTTGAGCCAAAGGGGTCTGATCCTAACACTCCAAAAGTCAACAGGAGGAATGCCAGTGGGAACAGGGCCTAAGACAACATTTCTACAGTAGTCAACAACGCTGAGTTATATAAATACTTCCTAATATATCAATACTGACTGGTCATCAACATTTCCATTATAATCTTTGTACTTGGAGATGGCTGTCTGTTGGATGCTGTCCATACTTCTCTCCAGCCAGCCGAAATGAATTGGTTTTGAGTGATACAAGGCCCTCTCTCTCCTCAGGAGACCTGCAAACAACTAACAGAACCATCATTTTTCACACAAATCAACAGCATCCTACTATCCTAGGCTGAATTCCAGTTTACCTGCTTAGATACAATGTACTTTTGCAGGGCTAGAAAAGGAAGCTTTGGTTTTGTTTCAGGAAATCAAGGGCTACCAGATTTTTCATGTAGTATGTCATGATGTCAAATAATCAGGGCTAGAAATACAACAATTAGGTGTGAACAACAGCTTCTGAATATGTGTCCTGCAATTCTTCTTCAGTTTGTTTACAGTGCATTGAGAATTATAAATTTAGTAATAAACAGCAAAATCTGGTCTACCAAAACAAGAAGCCTGTCACAAATGCTCTGAAAAAGTACCAGGGGTATTACTAGCATCACAAGCAGTATTCTTCCCACTCCTATCAAAAAAGCAATCCTTTAATTTGATCTCCTTGCACTCGGAAGAATGGCTATTTGTCTACAGAGTCCCAGCACTATTATAACTGAACTCATTATTTTGAAGTGCTTGGAGCACCTTGGGCATGACAGAAGACACAAAAAACCCCAAGTTCTGTTGGACAGTATGAAACTCATACTAATATTAATTAATTCAAATTCACAAGATACGCTGAAGCTGTTCCAAAAAAGCATTATGGTATATTTTGAGAACAAATACTAGGAGCAAAACACAAAACTTGGCTTAGTTTAACCAACCTACCAACACAACTTCATGAATCTTTTTAAAATGAACCTGAGTCTTTTCTCTCCTTCTTGCTCCTGGAAAAAAGTTAATATTAGACCCACCAAACTGCACTAATCAAGAATCAGCTCTACAAGTAATTCTTATTTCTGAAGAAATCAATTATTAAGGGAACTGATTTTTAAGAGCAGTGTGGGTAAAATGTGAGTGCAACTGCTTCATGCATTAGTTGAGAGGTTTAGCTGAAGGAATGGGCATACGTGTTACCCTCAGTTTTTACAGTGAAGCATGTTTGTTCGTTCTCGTGCCCTTTCAGTACTTCCCTGTATATACTCATTCATCTTCAAGCCTTCCCTGGACCAGTGGCTGAATGATGACAATGGACAGGTATTTGCGAAGTGATCCTATCACTGTTCCCCCTGAAACTCAACAACGTCACCATGTAAGATATAAACCTGCTGACGAGAACTTGCTGTGAGACTGCAGAGCACTGGGCCAGAAACAGCATGATGGGCACCAGTAACACAGTGCTAACCAGGTGAAGTGGGGTGAACTGTGTGTGGAGGCTTATAGCACATGCTTTCTTCGCAGCCGAGGTGTTTCAGTGGTTTTTTTCTAAGGTGCAAACACACAGAGTTTATACATTTATGTTGACAGGTTAGCAGCTTTGCTCTCAGTAGTAACCACAATTTCTTTTGAAGTTTTTAGCTAAAGTTAAGAGACGACCCAGGTCAGTACTCACACATCACCACAGCTTTCCTCAAACACAAGAAGAAAAACCCAGCAACGAAAAGCCCAGCTACAGAGTAAACACCACTTACACACACCACAAAAGCTCTTATTTTCCATGCCCATCCAAGACCACAGATTGTCCTAAGACTGAATACTGGCTCTCCATAAAAGACCCCTGAGCCTATCTGAGCGTCTCAGCTCCCTGCCAACCTGCCGGCACCCAACAACAGGGCATTGCACATAACAGAACTGCCCTCAGCCAGCTACAGCAATGCACTCAGCATCCAGACAGCAGCTTCTTTTCATTCCATACCTTCTTGTACAGGCCTTTGTAAAATACACACACAGAATCTTTACTAGTACAGAGGGAAATCAGTGGCTACAACTGCAAAGCGCCGCGTTGCTAGCCAGAGACGAAGGGCACACAATCCGATGCTGAATGACTGCCAGCAAAGAGGAGTCCCAGCTTAAGGCCTCAAAAGCACTTGGAAAGCTGTTGCCTGGCTGATTACGTCCCCATGAAAGGGTAAGGCTCCAGAGCAGCGTGCACAGCAGATTAGAGGCAGGAGCTGCAGAGCTGAGCCGCCACACGTACTCTGCCAGTGCACCCTGGTGCGTACTCGCACGGCAACGCGCCTCCCAGGGAGGGCAACACCCGTGAGCCGCCAGGCTGCAGTCCCTGGGCAGAAATACCTGCTCAGCTCCCTCTGAAATCAACTGGTCCTTAAGAACATTTAAACATCAAGTGAGGGATGTGGTAAAACTCCAATCAAAAAAAAAAAAAAAATTCTAAAAAAATAGTAAGGGCAGTGTCTCTGAAAAAAGGGACAATTTGGCATTTGCAATGTGTACAAGATGTCTTCATACACTTTCCTGATTCCTTGCCAGTAACTATTCAAAAAAGACCACTTAACAAGCAAACAGGTCTTCAGTACAACAAATAATAAAAAAGAGAGCAAAGCTTGTGCTATTTAAATATCATGAAACATTCTGCTAATCATGCACAGATGGAAGTACAGACGCTTCTGCCAGACGCCTTGTTCAGAAACTTTGCTCTATTTTTAATTATTTGATGCACAGAGGACCTGTTTGCTGATTAAAAGGGCACTGCCTTTAAAAGCACTCCATCAATATGGAGTCTAGCGTTGTTTTTAAAGGAGGACTTTAAAAGTAGTAACTCATACCTCCAAGCTCCCTGCACCAGCTTTTATGATCTCATAACCATGAGGTTGAGGGTTTTTTCAGATGTTTTTCTCACCTCAAGAAACTGCCTACATACAGGAAAAGTGAAACTATACTCACGCTATTGTTAAATTCACTGAGTAAATCGATTTGTAAAATGGGTACTTTCCTCTAATATCCCTTAGTCTGTATCTTTTTGTTGATAATTTATAACAAGAAGGGTTATCAATTTCCAGATAGAAGTTATTTTTGATGGTTTCCTGTTTAGTCAAAAGCCTCCTTTTTGAGAAAACATACCAACTCCAGCATTATCAATTAAAATAATTATTATATTGTTTGGGTTTTTTTTAATCTACTATAACCACAGTATCATTCCAATAGTAAGTTCATTGCAAAAGCATGCTGATACACAAAAAAAAAAAGAAAAATTTTTAAAAACCCCTCTTACATATTTCCACTTCACACCTTAAGTGAACTTCACTCATTCAGTGCGTGCTTCATTCTGGTACTTCTCCATAGCAGTCCAGGAATTTTTCCCTCTCTGAAGAACCTCACTCAAAATGCATACTATGTCACTTTTATTTTCTTTTTCTGAATGAAGTGCTTTTCAAAAATTCTTTTTTGATTTAACTTATATTTCACAATCTATTACTAGAGAACTTTATCGCGGTATGAGAAGAAGTGATGATAAAGAAGCCCAAAGAAAAGTGCTCAAGCTGCTACTTTTGAGCCATCAGTATGACACATGAAAATGGTACTACATTTTTTTAAATTTACATTAACAATTTGAATTATTGCTATTAATACAGTAAAAGAATCCTTTGATTAGAAGATCACATATATGATAATAAAGTAATAGTTCTCCATTATTTTATAAGCAAATTACCCAGGCTTATGCTCAGGTACAGAGAAAATAACTGAATGAGTTTTGGTTTTGTGGTTTTCATTGTTTGTGTTTTTTAACAGTGCCATGTAACATTTTACAAACAAATATATGCTACTGATTTGTTAGAGATCAGCTGACAAGCCTAAAAAGCAAGATGTCTGCTGAAGAGACACTGCAGCTGGAAACCAGAGAAGACTAGCAGGGGCACATAAACTGAAAATCCAATGTTCAGCCAGAGAAACAGGCACCCACAGAGAAGCTTCAGAGAAGAAATAATGGTCTTTTCCCATGAGGAGGAGCTGAAGGCTGCATGGAGTGAAAGGCTTGTCCAGGCAGATCTCTGAGGTTGCAAAGCTCAGAATCCAGCTATGACTAAACTAGGAAGGAAGAGAGGTAGATGAAACAACATTCAAATTTGCATTTCTGCAGAAAACTATTGAGGTATCGAAACACCCTAAGGAGAAGGGCATTTTAGACACATAGAAACACACACAGAATTAAAAGGGAAGAAATGGTCGACACAAAATCTAAGTATTGTGCCAGTAACAAAGCCAGTGAGGGAGACGTGTACAAGTAGGTCAGATATGCAGCAGTAAGAACTGCTAAGCACAGGAGAATCTTGGTAGAGAAGGCAGTGAAGAGAAAAACTAATTGGCTAGCAACAAGAGAAAGAAGTCTGGAAATGGTTAAAACAGGACAGAAGGATAAAAAGGCAAAACACTGTTTGGGCTATGGTAAAGAAAGATTAGTCTAATTCACCAACACATCCACCTGAAGCACAGGAAGAAAAGAAGACTGATGACATTTGTCTGAGCAACAACTTTCAGTCCTTCTCCACTTGAAGGAAAAGCCAAGTGACTTCTCTACTCCCACCAAACAAACAGTGTGCGATCAGCAGTGCTGACCTGTCTGTGTCAGCTTTGAGCCCAGAGGCTCAGACACACGCCAAAGGCCCCAGACTCTATCACACCACATTTACACCCACATGGCTCCATTGAAACCACCCAAGTAAGTAACAGAGGTGGGAACCTGACCCCTTATTTCACCACAGCCTTTGGCTGAGCACCTCGGTGCGTTGCACAACACGCACCCTTCGTGTTAAATAAGAGCAGCAAAAAACCACCGGTTGCTGCAGCCTAGGTTGCACAGCACTGCTGGTTTCATAAAGACACCCTGGCTGAGCTGTGTAAACAGCAGCAAACACTGCAGCCAGCCAGCTGACAGCTCAGATGAACGCACCTCATAGCAGAGCTGCACACATAGCAGAAGTGTGTCTTAGTTTGCATTTCTCCCATTCCATACAGCCAACATGACATTCACCAAGTTTGACTCCTTAGGTAACAGGGTTGTACTCGACTGCTGATGTTTAATGTATTTCAGATGCTTACCTTCTGCCCACCTCAATTTTCCTTAGGGCTCTTTCTCACTGTACACTAACAGATAACATCTGGATAGTAACCTCATGTAACAAATGTCATACTTTCACTGAGGAATTACTTTAATTTGCTCAGTCACTACACATCGTATTCCCTCTGAGCCTGCTACTGAGGTGCAATCGAAATAAACCAGTGGTGACAAACAAATGGCAGGAGGCATCCATGCTGATTCTATCACTCTCACACCTGAAGACCACACAACAAGAATGAGTTACTTTGTCATCTTGTGCAAATATGGAGCAAAATGTAGACTTTTACTTCTCCAGCTCTTCCAGGACTGCAGTATCACATCTGTTTTATGAACTTTTCCAGTGCATTTGTGAGCTATCCAAACACCATATAGTATAATTTTAAACTATAGACTATTGTACTGTAAGCTCCACCATCATCCTCTTTCCATGTAAAACAGGACACGTGTTACACATACTCGTATGTAACATATATCACTTACCTCGCCCCAGTTCAATTAATCAACTGTCAAGTTCACAAAGGAAGTCACATGTGATTTCCAAGACTGTCACTAACAACAAAAATATCAGGCCAGATCACAGCAGAGATCCAAGAAAGCTTAGCAAGAGTGGCAAGAAGGAAACGTGAAACTCAACCTGATTCAAAGGGGAAGCAGACAAGACCTAAACAGAGAGGTGCAGCAGCTGCTCAGTTCTGCAAACAAGGACATGCAAACACAAATTGTATGACCAGACCAAGCAGGTCATCCTCAGCTAGTCCATCAGCAGGTGTCACTTACAGAAGAGAGATGTTAACAGGGTGGGTGGTGAGAAAAAGGAAAAAGAGAATCCAGAAGAAAGAAACACAGTATCTAGGAAGTATCAGGTTCTCCTTGTAATAGAGTAGAGAGAACCTACCATTTTATTTGGTGCCAGGGAGAGAACAGAAGTGGTCAACAGGGAAACCTCCACCATATGTTAGTGAGTTGGGTTTTCTTTGTTTTCAACCTGAGGCCAAATTTCAATGCATTAGCATGTAATTAAAATCTTGGGTTAACTGAAGATCATGGTCACAATATTCATATGTTAATGTTTCACTGGCATAACTATTGATAGAAATAGTATTGGCATGTATCCATGTGTCTGGGGCCAAACACTTTGAAGTCCAATCTTAGACACCTCTGAAGCAGGCAGACGAAAATCTGTCTAAATCAACATCTAATAACTCTTTGGCTGCCTCTGGAAAATAAATATGATACCACAGCTCAGGATGAAGGTCCATCCACAAAAGCTGTAATGGTTTGTAGAAGGATTTGTCAAGGGGCAAGTCCTGTCAGTGTAAGCAAACCTTTCATATCACAGGTGAGGCATCCTAAGAAAGTCATATTTCTTTTCTGATTGTTAGAGAGGATTTCTGTTTTCAGCAATGCCTATATAACACTACCTGAGACACCATGAGTTATTAAAGTATTAAATAGAATGAAAAACAGGTTTCAAAAAATTGAAAAATGGTTCAATGACCTTCTGTGAGGTTTTGACTCCTTGTGTTATTATGCTATTTAAAATGCCTATTCACTGCATTTTATAAAATCTCAAATTGTATTTGTTTGTTCTTCTTGTATCTTTGCTTCTAAAACATGACATATTCTTTTAAAAAAATCCAAAAAGGAAAATGGGACTTATTTTTGTAGTAATTTTTTAAAAATAATCTCCCAAGCTACTTTCTATCTGTCTGTATATTTGCTGTAATTGTGTTCATATTTGAATTCCATACTTCAAGCCATCTTTGATCAACTTGATTAATATTCCTTTCAAAAGATTTTATAGCTGGTGTACTTCATGAACACAATTAAAGTAGATTAATCTGCTCTGAATTATATGTTTCATAAAACTACTGTTCCTCTGATTAATTTCACAAAAACACATGTAACTATGTACAAATGAGTTTCTTCTCATTGATAAAACAATCCTGTTACACAGCTTCCAGTTGTGGGCAAGAGATATCATTGTGAGTATCTAATAAATCAGCAAGCCTGATGATGCAATGTCATGTGAGCTAATACAAAAAATGCTGTATTTTTATTTAATAAAGGAAAAATAGCCCAATTCTCAGCTTATAGCAATGGCTCAGCCTCAGTGGAAATCTTCAGGTATCAGTATCAGTAGAATAATACCACCATCTAGTCAAAGTGACTGTAGATGATCCACAAACCTTTCTCCACAGAAACCAGTAAAAAAATGGATTCAAATTCAATAGCATAGTTGAATTTCAGAGACACTGGGACTGAACAGGACCCATCTGACTCCTGATCTGCAAGAGAGAGACTCACTTTGACCTTACCATGCCTGTCATGAGCAGGCTGATGTCATTTCACCCCATAAATCCCCTCGCCTGGTGCTGTAGCTAAGCACTGCTGAACTTAGGTACCCTCTAGAAACACAGTGATGCTGTAATTAGCAGTGAGATTTTTAATGCATTCTCCAGCCAGGAACAAGGGTTGCTGTGGCCGCTGGAGTAAAAGAATGTGAAAAGGAAGTGGAGAAGAATGAATAAGACAGGTAACAGCAGAGAAAACACAGTAAAAACTTACTGAAGTATCTCATGTTAAAAGAACACAAAAACCACCAGGAGTCGGCTAAGCTGTCAGATGGGTATTACAATAAACAGTGTTTTTTTAAAAAAAATTCCATTAAATTCATTGTTTCAGTGGAGAAGATCAATGATACATAGAAGGTATATCTCTGACATAAGCTTCTGCTTCTGAGCATCTAAATTACATTAGGATTGGTGCTTGGGGTTCTTTTGAGAAATTCCATATTTAAACTTCCTGCTTCAGTGCAACAGCAATGTAAACCCTTCCTTTATTTTTTGGCAGTTGCTGTGCATCACTCACGTTCAACTGATCATTAACTGTGAACTGTTCACGTATCTTAGTGTGGTTTCAATGGTCCTATGGCAAGGCTAAACAGCATTTCAGAAACAATGATATCCCCAGGCCCACACTGTAGTTTCTGAAGCACAGATTAAACACGGCATTCTGCTCAACAAGCTCATCACTGTTAAGTAACTCATCAGAAAATAAAGAGGGAATTATCAAATGGGAATTGCCAAGTAATTAGTTCTCTGAAGCAGATGACATACAACTGTTAAAGGGAGGGGCTTCCTTGCTAGTCATATGTCAAAGTAGAGCCTCCTAATCTGTAAATAAAAATTCAGTACATACGATTAGTGTGATGGGTTTTTAACTGCTAGTGGTACATGGAGAATAAAGTTACAACTTCTTCTACCGTAATAACCTATTTTCCCTTGAATATATTGAATTTTCAAACCATTCTGGATCTACTTGCCGTCCGACTACCTTGGGAAAGCTATGAATACAGCACAGTACCAAGCAGAAAATGTGCTCAGGGGCTATGGAAGAGGAGAAATGCATTTATTATTATATACATTTGAAAATATCACTTTCTAGTCAGCTACTACACGTGCCACTGAAAAGGAGCCACACCAATGAGAAAATATTCAGTATCACAAAACACAGTAAAGGAGGATTAAGCCTGCTTTTGTAATTATCCTTCTCCATTAAAGCCTGACTTTCTTTCAAGCAGCTGGCCTGACAGAAATATTAGCTGTACAAAACTACAAAGGCGTTCACACATGGGTACCTGACAGGCAAAATGTGGTGATGGTCGCAGCCACACTCCAATACAAGTGAGGAACACTTTGGCATTTGTACTTTTCATAGAACAAGGAGTGACTCAATAAATCTTGAAGTCAGGTTTACAGCTACTTCCAAAAAAAAGTAACTGATGAGAAAATAAAGAGGTGATTATCAAATTCAGGGTTTGCCTCTATCACAGTGTCTCAACATAAGAAACCCCTCAGCCAACACATTTAAATCCAGATGCTGCCACCTGGGCTAATTTCATACCAAAATTATACCCCTAGTAACAAGGCCTAACTTTCTTTCAAAAGCACAGCCCTGGTTTCAAGGCAAGGCAAACCCCAGCAGCACACCCCTGCCCAACACACAGAGCCAAGGGAGAGGCAGCAGGAGGGCACACACAGATGCTCAGGCTTGCACACAACTGCACAGCACATCCAGACACCTCACCCCCAGCACATGGAGGTTCTCCATCTACTCACACTAACATGCAAAAGCCCACACTTTTAAAGGAATGCTAGCAAGTTGCAGAGTGTGGGACAGCAAATCTCATTCCATTTGCAAATACACCTTTTAAAACACCAAGTTGGAAGGCGAATCAAACCTCAGATAGTGCCTTATATCACATTATGAATGTCAGCCTTGTGTTTTTATGCAGGCATACCACTGCACTCCATGCCATTTACACTTCAGACCATGTTATGAAACTTTCTATCAGTCAGACAGCAGGCCTTCAGTATCTGCAGTAGGAACAACAGGGGAAAACCATGAAAGGTTATGGCTGAGGTGAGGGCACCACAAAGCCTCATTTTTAAGACACCCATCAGCATTCACATCACTTCGTTTAATTTACTTTTTAGTTGCTCGCATATAAACAATTTAAAAAAAAATATTCCTAATTACTATCCAGTTATAGCTAGTTCACAACTCCATTTCATTTGTGCTGTTCACTTACAACATTAGAAATCTCCATTGCCCACCTTCTTTTAGCCCTACAGATATTGTAGGCCCTCACAAAGAGCATAAGGGAAGAAATAAAACCAGCTATGATAAAAGGACCTTGATATGAAAACTAAAAAGCTACCACTGCACACAGTAATACAGAGACAGATTCATTCTTTTACTGTTCAATATTAAGTATTTTAAAAGGGCAGACTGTTGCCTGTTTACAGAGAGAGGTAGTCAGAAGTCTGCATAGAACAGAAATTATGTCTTATGTAAAAATTAGCTATATTAGGTAGCATACAGGCATACTTACTGAAAATTCAGCCAAAAAAAATTTCTTACAAATGGGCTGCAGCTGTAAATTCATCTCAGTACTATGATTAATAAATATCAAGTGACTCGACAGCAGAAAAGATTTAAAAGACCTCTTTAATTGTTAAAATATCCAGTACCTCATGCAAAATCCTCTCAAGAAAACTGTATAAAAGAAAGCATTGACTCATTTGCCTACGTGGAAGGAGGCAGTGCATGCTCTGAACAAATAACAATAACTCTATGTTTTTGAGAGCAGGCTAAAATTAACTAAAAATGAAAAAGAAGAAAGCTGTATCTTTTTATTTATTTTTGCTTTACTTTTACTAATACCCATGTCCTTATCCAGGCAAGATGCTTAGCTGGCTCTGCAGAAAACGTTGCTTGAATTACAAGGTAAGCACACCTGGACAGCTGACACACAACAAAGATGTTACCCACTGAAGCCACGCAACTCCTCACACGAGTGAAGCCATGAATGCACATGCAGGGACGTCAGGCCTCAAGTATGGCTTCTGAGATGCATTTTGGATGCCTTCAAACGTGTCCCATGTTCTCCCTCTGTCACACTCCAGGGTCATAACCCAGGTCTGCCTAAAATGGAGCAGGACAGTTGCCACCTTCACCCCAAAACAAATGCAAAAGCCAGAAAGATGATGAGTGTGAGTATGAAATGCTCTGTCTGTGGTTGCTCCCTGCACAGTGCCACGTCATGTTTCTTTTACACGTTACTACTGTGAGCTCCTGCCTGTTTCCTCCAGTAACAGAGAAAAGTTTGTAAGCACACAGTGCCTATCCCAATAACTTTTATTTCACTTATTTAGTTATACAGTGGGCCTGATTTTGATTGCTCCATAGAAAAAATAAGAACTAATGAGGTCAACAGAGGTACCTCCAACTCAGTAACTAAAATGTCCAACAATAAGAAGTTAAAACAAATCTAACTTCATCTAAGGTCCACAAATACAATACTAAACTTCAAGTTGAGTTGGTATAGGAAAACAAGCACTTTAGTACTATACTCCTATCAGACTTAGCTAGGTTACATTTTTAATCTAAAATATTTGTTTAACATTGAATATATTGTCTCTCATGCAATTGCAGAAAACATCAGATGCTAAAATATCCAAGGTGACTTAGCAATACATCGTGGGTAACACAATCTGATTATTCATAGGACTTGACTAATGCCCTATAAACAACTACTTCTTCTAATTGAGATATACACATTTTTCCAGCAGTAATCGCTTCTTAAAATAAACACATTTTTCTACAACCCAAGTTAATCTTAAAAAATAAAAAATTAAATGTTTTGTATAACTGATAACATCATAATAAAAAACTTTTTCTATTTGATGTTCCAAGTCAATAGCTGCTACCAATTCAGTTCTCTTCCAAAATGGAAAGACAAAGTGTGCCAGTGCATGGGCACTTTGTGTAGTTTTTTACTCTTATTGCTCTGAAGTTACAGTGGTTACCACTCACTCCCATCATTCAAGCTCTTTTGGAAATTGTAACAGGCCTGTCCTTGCATGTAACTACTTGCCTAGGCAACTTCCCTCTAAAACACAGCACCCTTCCCCACAGCCACAGTAAAATGTAAATGATGCACTGTGTACTTTTCTATGACATGCTGTATACATTAAGAAGTTATTCTGCAACAGAGACTTTCTGATCAGCCCTACATAAATAAGAGTGCTATTGTAATTAAGCTTTCAGATTGTAAATTTAAAAAAGAAACCCTTTGGTTTTCTGCAAGCAATAACTATATTTCATTTTCTTTTATTTAAAGACACAGGCAATTTTATTATGACCCTTTATCTTTTTTTTCTTAAAGCATTAGCAGCATTGCCAATCCCAAGCACTTAAAAATCATAGAATAGGTCCAAAAAACCAGGCTGGCTTAATGACAATCAGATTAAAGAAATAAAATAAAAATTTATGTTCTTTTTATTGGCAGTATGATTGTTGAGTCTTGGGACTTGGTCTTTTCAAGTTATTTTCCACAACCATATGGTAAGGAGAGAGAGAGGAAAGGGACAGCAGCAGACTGATACATGTGCACTTTTACATCTTGTCTGGAAACAGCATTTCAGGGAGGAAAATCAGAAGAACTGAAAGCATTCCTCAAAACAAGAGCAAAAGACACACAGATACAATTATTCTGGAAACTATTCTAATGCTGGACAAAGTTTAATGCACAGAAGAAACTCAAGACAGTGGAAAAGCCAAGCAGGCGACAAGTAACAGGAATCCTGAAAATGATCATAAAAGTGAAGGAAGGATTTATTCAATTTTACACATGGCATTTTATAACAAGAATCAAAGTCTGCCAACTTTTCCATTCATACTAACATCTTCCAGTAACTGAATACACTCTGACCTCAGGTGAGCATAAAACCACCCATCTGGAACCCACCTGTTCTGTAAGTCACAGAACTGAGTCATCAGAGTTAAAAGAATTTTTCTGAGCAGAGTTTCTCAAGGACCTCTGCTGCCAGGCAAGGGAAGTACAAACCTATCACAGGCAGGTAATCACACAGACACCAGGAAGATGTGCACTTTGCCTAAAGCCCAGAGCAGACAGTGTACACTTGCTGAAGGAAAAAAAAAAAGGCATTGCATTCTCACCTTATTGGCAGTGCATAACTGTAGGGTGAAGAAAAATCTGATGGTGGTCACTGTCCTACGGGGTCAAGAATAAATTCACAGCTTGTATTGCTTGCCCATCTGGCTTGGCCTGCAATGTGACTGTTGATCCAGGAGTTGAGGAGATGGAAACCAAAATAAAGAGAAACAAAAACACAGTTAAGAGTCAACATTTACAGTCATTTACAACACACTAAGATATCCCAATGAAGACTGAGAGAGGCTGCTTTTACTATTACTCAAGCACAAATAAACCATAGATTTAATTCTGCAGACAGAGCTCATCCAGTAGAGAGCAGAGCCCATTTATTCAGAGTGCTCTTTTCCTAAATGTGATCTTAATGAGGTGAAGAATCATAAGCAAGTGGAGATGACTGTCTTCACTGCCAACAGAATATATTTTATTTCAGAAGCAGTAGCATCCTGAAAACGTAGTGCTGCAATTACTACTACTAGGTGAAAAATAATCACCCATTGAAATGTGACTTTACCTTGTACACTATTTTGTCATTAAAGGTGGCATGCTACAGTTGATGCCTATTACTGTAAATTCCAAAAAAATATAAACAAAAAAAAACTTTAACAATGTAGTTTTTTCATTTTTTTCTGTGATTTTGCTCAGCAAAATCATGAAGAACCAGCACTGAACTTCTGCTGACATCACCTACTAAAATACATTTGGGGTTTTCATTTGGAATCTCACCAAATATTTTTATCACCCTTGGTACAATAAAAGGATTTAGTGGGACCATTTCTCCCTCACTGAGAATCATTTCTGTTGTTTCAGTTTATGAGCACACTTACTTGTTCCTATTTAGGAAAGGATTTACACGCATACTTAACTCTAGATAGGTTCTTTAATCAATCCTCATTCAGCAAAACCCTCACTGGGACATCTACTAAAGTAACTTTGCAGACTGGGACCAATGCACACATAAAGATTTGCATGTGTTGTACAACCACTTCAGACTACAGCTTTGAAAGAAAAAAAAAGCCATGAAGCATTACATTCTCAACACACGCACTGAGATCAAAAAGGAGTTACGGTCATGGATCTAGTTTTTGTCTTTTTGCAAAAATCAGGAATCTGCAAAGTTTCTTACATTTTAAAATGTTAGTCATGCATCACCTCAGCCAAAACCATGTAAAAATCTTCAATTTTCTCATATAAAGAATGTGAACCACTGAATAAGACTTCAAAATACAGTGCCTTTGACCGAATACCTGTTTATTTATTTATCACATTTGGACGGGATTTTCACTTTGCAAAGCTTAGGCTATTGAAGTCACTGGAATATAGCAAGTCAGTCATTTGCAATGAAATATTTACCTGTGCCAAGCCTGTCATACTTCTCTTTCTTGTTCTAATTATATCGTTATCTGTTAACACAGAGTTGGTTACAGCAGTCGCAGAAGAGACCTACAACTAAATCTGTTATCTGCACTCTCTGAATTGTACACACCATACCTGCACAGTTCTCCAGAACAAGCAGATCACTCACAACCTGTGTGGTTATAGCTGAGGCTGTCACACAGCCTGACTTCTCTCAAGCATCACCACCAGCAGCTGCCTCGCACGCTGGAGTAGGTTTGCAGCCAGCCAGTGCTTCAAGACCAACTATGCAACCCTGACAAGCACTTCCTTTACAGCCTGCCACACTTTTTTCATTGCATTTCCCCCTCAATTAGTACACCACAACAAAAGCAGTGTACATATGAACAATGACAATCCTGACTGTCATCTGCTAAGATGCGCTGCTAAACCTCAGCAAGGGGAAAAATTAGGCCTTGATTTTGTTTTACTAGACATGTTACCAAGACAATTACTTTAAAATTCTAATGTTTAAATCTTTAGTTGTTTTTCAGGTGACTGCATTCAAGTGTCTATTTTCTTAATTAATGGGAAACTAGGCCACTGGATCTATTACATAAAAAAAAATTGTAAAGTGAAATTCCATGTCTCTTGCAAATGTCTTTTAAAACAAAACTAGTTTTTTCAACCTTTCTAAATAGATCCAATCAGGCTAGAAAAGCAAAGTTGCACTGTTTATTTTTCAGAAAAGTTTTTTCAACTATGTATATATTGAATTTTTGAAAATAATTACTTTCTAACACTCTTAGTCACACAGGTAATTTGTCTTACAATAAAATATGTATAAGCAGCATGCAGCACACAAAGGCTCACACTACAGGAGTTATTTTGCTCATGACTATTCCACTCTCTCCAGCCAGTCCTCCTAACAAGCTTTTCTGTTTCAAGACACCTCCTCAGAATGGAGGCGGCCGCACCGAGCAGAGGCTATTCCTTCCTAACCAAAAGGGCAAGTTAGTTGAGGCACTGAGAAGTTGCACTTCAGTGCAGGAAATTGCCTGCAAATACTCTGTCCCCTCACCCTTCCAAGAAGAAACACTCCTGCTCAGCAGGCAGGCTGAGACCTGCAAACTCATCACACCAAACCCAAGACTGCCACTGCCTGTTGCCACAACAGCTGAACCACCAACAGGCATTTCTCATTGCCTCCTCCTCCAGCTCCAGTGCTTTACCATCAGAATTATTAAAATATCTGTTTTACTGAGATATTTCTGGATTGCTTTATGTTCCAGCCTGGTACTACAAACACTCAGGAGCTGTGGGTGCTGATGATTTCTCATCACTGAGACACAAAATCCTCCGGGCCAAGTTCAATATTAGTGTCAGTGCACCCAAGATTAGTGACAGGAGTAGGGGTGTTACCCACTTCTATAGACAGTTAATGCTGCTCCTTAATCAGGCAAAAATCCTATTTAAACCCACAGCGCTTTTTGCCATGAAAAGCAATATAGAGAAAATAACAGTGATATGCAGCAGATCACTTTCTGAGCTTGGTTACTCTACTACATGCCTGGATTAAATCCAATAAATGGAGTTGAGATATACACCCATGTAAGTGGCTCACAATCCCATCCCCTGGAGTTACTCCAGATTTATGACATTAGAACACAGTGCCAAATTTAGTGCTTTTAAAAAATTATACCTACATTTATGGAAAAATGGCTTAAAAAAGTCATGTTCAAACAATGAGAATGAAGACAAATATACACTGCTTGGTGAAACATGTTTTTAAGAGCAACACGCAGTTCAAAGCTTATTATATTACATATTCTTTGACGCTATTATAAACTGTGTCAGAAAGTCTCCTGCTCTATGGCTATAATATTTTGATGAGATAAATGCAAAATATACACCTATATTAGAAACAAAGTCTTTGCTGAGGCAAGAATTATTTTTATCATGAGAAACTGAACACACAGAAGGGCCTAGACCTTGCTAAGAACTATGAGGAGTCTTCAACAAACCCAGAGTGACAATACTGACATCAAGTATCACCAGTTTTCATCTCAGCAGCCACAGGGTGTAAAGTACAGTAGAGGAGTGGAGAATAACAACCCTGTGGCCTATGATGAGAATGTTGGAATGGGAACTGTTAGCAAACACTGCTACAGCCACCAAACAGTTAAACCAGACAGACGGGGATGGGGGGGGAAGTGGGGAGAGGGTGGGGGGGAAGAGAAGGAAGAAAAAAAAAAAAAGGAAAACTCAGAAGAAACTTTCATGCAAGCTTGTATAAGCCAAAAGCATTTTTACGAAGTACCACACCTTCATTAATTTGCTAGTAACACACGCAAGTGGAACTGACGATTTGGCTGACCTGCTGAGCGTGCCACGTACGGTCCCATCTGCCTGACACTCCAGTGGGCAAAGAACACCCTTCCCTGGAAGTTCGGCCATTAGGAACCCACCGCCGGCATCTTTCAATTTTCGGAAAGCCCGAGGCGGTGGCCGCGCCGGCCGCACGCCACCAAGGCGGCACATGCAGGGCTGGCCCGCTGGGTCGCCCGGCAGCCACACACGCACCTGGCTGGCCGGTGAATACGGAGAATCCCGTCTGTTACCATGGCAGCCTGATCTAATTACATGACTGATCAGGGCTGGAGTAAGCGCGCTGAAAGCCTGCACCGCTGACATGTCGCTACATGATGAGAGAGACAGACAGACAGCCGAGCACGGAGGAAAACCTATCGACCTCTGCCTTATGTAAAAAGTGAGGAGATTACAGCCACCCTTTCAAAACAGCTGCTACCCGTAAAATGCCGGGCCGGTTTTACGAACAAATTAGGTGCAGTAACGTACAATTACTACTATTATCCTGCAGCATCACAAAAATAACTACGGCGCAATATTTTCCCTGGCCATTCTCAATTTCCCTCTCCCCCATTCATAACCCTTGCTCCGTATGATAAAACTGCACCGTCTCTATCACTCGAACAGAAATAGATTAACATGAAGCCGGGATTTTCCTTCAGGGGACGGTTTCATTCGAAACTGAAATTAAAAGTCCTTGACTTATCAATGTGTCAGCAGAGTAACTCACTATGCCCGACCGTATCTGAAGCGTGAAGTAACCATTACTGCATAAAATACATAACCATGAGCGTTAAAGGTTAAAGTGTAAGCTGCTTTACAAAATATGAATTTCTTTACCATATGAAAGGGAAAAGGTATTCGGCAAAGGTCATTTACCTGCACACCCTTCCCGTTCTGTACACAGAAATCATTTGTAAAGAGGAAGGTTTTACAAATCTAGATTTCTTCGTCTGGTTGTAGAAGAAATGCCTAAAATTTTTCCCCAATTCTATCTGGAGTTCGGGCTTATAGGGGAGAGATGCTGCTCAGAGGAGTCCCTATTACACAGCATACGGTAAACAAAATAAAAATAGCCTGTCGTTCTCGTTGTCTACACAGTGCATTATATAACGGGCTTCCGACTTGTTTTCTTTTCTATTATTACTCTTCAGTAATTCCTCCTCTTCAATAACATGTAAATCGCTCCCAATTCTGTCATTTTATTATTATCGCTATTACTATTACAGTAGGAGCTAACGCTTTTCCAGCACGCTTTAATTTAGACTTTAATATATTCTCAGGAATCACACTGACGGATTCAGCACCCACAACCGTACACGGGGTCATTTATTTGGTTTTTTGCCGGTAAATTACGATGCCTTAGGGTTAAAAAAACAAAACAAAAAAAATACACGAACAAAAAAAAACCCCTAACAAATAACCAAAACCCAAACGACAACCAACCAACCCCAAAGCCCCGCAAATCCAAACACCCCCACCCGACCCAAGCAAACCCAGAGGCAGCGGGGGATCGGTGAGCGGCAGGAGGGCAGCGGTCGCCACTGGAGGCGAGCGGAGCCCCGGGGCGGCGGCGGGGAACCCCTGCCCCGCTTCCCCTCGGGAAGCCGCCGGCCGGACCCCACAGCTGCGGGCGGGCAGCGGGGCGGCGGCGCCCCGCTGCCCCCCTTTCCCCCATCCCTCCCGCCCCGTCCCTCCCGGCAGTACCGGGTGGCGTCTGCAGCCGGCCTGGGCCCTGAGTGAAGCGAAGCGGGGCTGCTGCCGGGCACATCCCAGCGCCAGCGCCGCCTCCCCCGCCGCCGCCGCCGCCGCCTCCTCCTCGCTTCATTCACCCTCCGGCAGCCGCCCAGCCCCGTACTACATACGCCGTGCGGTGGCGGCGACCGGCCCTGCCGGCGACCGGCCCCGCGCTGCGCCCCGCCGGGTCCGCCCGGCGTACGAGCCCCGCACGGCCCCCCCGCACCGCGCCGTGCCGGCCGCGCACGCACACACACACACACACGGCACCGCACCGGCACCGCATCCCCCGCCCGCACACATACACACACATCACACACGGCAAGGCACGGCAACCCACACACACAGCCGGCACCGCACCCCCCGCACACACACACGCACCGGCACCGCACACACACAGACATACCAGAGCCCCCACGCTCGCACACACACACCGCACGCACACACATATACACACACTGCACACACATACACACACCGGCACCGCACGCCGCCCCCCCGCACACACGAGCACACGCGCAGTCTCACACACCCCGAGGCCGCCGCCGCTGCCGCACCGGGGGCAGCCGCGACTCGCAAAATGTCCACCGTCCCCGCGGCCACCCACACCCCGCCCGGGCCGGGGGGAAGCGGGAGGGAGAGAAAGGGGGGGGTGAAGAAGGAGGAAGGAGCGGAGCGGAGCCGGGCGGGGGGGCAGGGCTGTACGAGCGGCTCTCGCCGCGGGGCCGCCCCGGCCCCCCGCTTCCTCCCGTGTCCCGCATCCCCACTCCGTTTTCTGCGCGGTGTCCTCGGCCATTTCGCGGCCGCCCCCCTCTCCCTCCCTCTCCCCTCAGGGCCAGGCCCGCGGCGGCAGCGCCTGCGGGCCGGGCCGGGCCGGGCCGTGGCGGGCCGGGGGCGGCCGCAGCGAGGCGGGCTGCAGCCCCGCGGCGGGGTGGGCAGCGCGCTCCCCTGCCCCCTCAGCCCCGTGTTTTTCCAGCTGGAAATCGCCGGCGGTTTGCAGTCTAAACAAGGGAAGAAGCCGCGGGCGGGTGGGGGGGAGGCAGAAAGCAGAGGAGGAAAAAAAAGCCACTTACTGTAAAGTGTCAGTGGAGGTGGGGTTGGCGGGGGTGGGGGGGTCAGAGAGAGACTCGCACACAAATGTCTTCCTAGCTGATCACGGGGCTTGGGTCTGCTTTTTGTTTGTTTGGCTTTTTTCCTTCCCCCTGCAGTGACACAGGTCCGGGATGTCTCCACCACTGTAGTAGAAATGATGTCTGCGGTACAGCGCTCGCTCCCTCTCCGCTCTCCAGCATGTAAATGGGTAATAGAAGCCAAATATGGAGCAGTTGGCTGCCTCTGCAACAGCTCAAGGATCCTACTTCATGCAAAAGGCGGGGGGGGCGGGGGGGGAGGGAAGGGGGGGGAGAGAAGGGAGGAGGAGGAGGCAAGGCAACACTCTGGCAGTCGGCCAAGAGAGCCACACAGATTATTGCATACGCACGGCACCGCCGGGCCAAGGCGGCCTTTAACCCTTTGCGGGCCGCCGCACGCTGCCCGGGGGCGAGCAGCGGGGCTGGGGGCTCGCCTCGACACTTACCTCCTCCCTCCCCTTGTAACACTTCGAAGGCCAGGCTGGCTCTCTACGGTGGGCTTAATCCCTGCGCACGCCAGTGTTCCAGACAAGACCCCGCTCCTGTAGCAGGCTGCGTCGCGGGGCTCTCAAATCACTTTGCAGACGGAAAGAAATGAGATGGGGAGGGGAAAAAGAAAAAAAAACCAACCCAACCCCGAACCTATATTGTTTAAGGGGGAAGAAACAGACAGCTAGCGACGTGTGCTGTCCTTCAGAAAAGGCAGGGAATGCTGGTTTAAAGGATGCATGAAAATCGGTTGCTCAGTCAAGGCTCGTCTGTCTCTCTAAGGGAGGAAATAAAACTGCTGGAAACCAGGGAATGCTCTGAAGCAGCCTCTGCGAGAGTCAGAAGAGGGTGATTTTATTTAAGATGCCATATTGCATTTTGTTGTGGCGAACTGTGAAGTGATTTAGAGCAAGAGCCTGCATCCCACTCCCTTTTTCTGAATTAGTTTTATTTATCCGGATCCTTGGCATATGCTTGAGTTGCTTTGTAGAAAGTACCTTCCACTTCATTCAGACCAAAGAGACTCTGACTCATACCATCACTGAACTACAAGACAGGCAGGGCTGAACCACGCATGTTTGGGTACTAACTCCCTCTGGATTCCTCAGCACTGGTTTCATCAAAGATCCCTTTGCATCTCTCCCAGCTCTCTGCAGACCACCGGGAGCCACTCCTGAACTTCCCCACATCCCCCCCGCCACAAACTATAGCAACTTACACTCCACTGGCACTCCAACATCACAGTGTTACTCTCTTACTTCCCTCAGCACAGGTGTCTGCAAACTACAGTGATGGGCAAGCAACAGGCAGAGATGCAAAACAGAGAAAATATCTTCCTTCCGGACTGTCTCAGTCTGATCTTCATATTAAAAAAATTTTAAACAACCCCCCACACCCCCAAAAATCAACTTACTAAGCTAGGTACAACTTAAAGAAATAAAACAAATTTTGAAAGCAATTAATAGGATGAATGCAGGCAAAGGGTGGGATGCTATGCTTGCATGCAACCCAACAGTGGCCCGTAAGAAGCCGTTCACTCTCTGCTTTGGCATCAGGAAGAGAAGTAGAGTACAGAGGCCCCTCCCCACACCAAGGACGTTGCAAGAGAATGTTGCATAAATACCAAAGGCTGTTACATGCCAGCTCCAAGGAGCAGGACGCTGTGGGGTCCCAGGCCTCAGAAAGGCCTGAGACGTGCACTCTGTAACATGGCCATCCAGATCAAGCTGTTTATTGCAGCTTGTACCAATTTGCTGTGACAATAACCTCCAAGGTACCAGATTCCTAGCAAGTATACCTCCTATGTGTCCCTTTTATATTAGCATTAGGTTTTAGCTGCAAATTAAATCTAGCATTAAGAGTCTAGATGCAAAATACCCTAGGACTCAGCTTGCCATTATGCAGATCAGCAAAGAAGTCCCTTCTATAAAGGACTGTACTGGCTTACTGTAATTGCTAAAGAACGTACTAATAACATTGTAAGCCGCAGCATTCTGGATTTAAGAGTTGATACTGTAATACAGGCTAGCTTTAGGAAACATAAGGATCTTTTACCACAGCATCTCCTGTATCTTTAGTTCGGGTTCACTATGAAAATCAACACAATTTTCTGTTCTAGCAGTGATCTGAGACAGAAGCAGCAACAGGCCAAGATATCTTGACAAATATGCCACTCAGTACCTACAAGAGAGTGAATCTAAAGCAGCAAAGCAGACAGCAAAATTGTATTCACCCAGCTAATGTAAGGTTCATTGATTTAATAAAAGGAACCAAGGGAAAGAGACAAAGACTGGAGATTACTGAAAATCAAGTGAAAGCCCTGGAGAAACTGAAAACCCATCATCAAGGTTCAATTCAGAGTACAAGGCATTCTGTCTGCCACCTTTTTTATTCCAGTAGTACAGAGTGTTACCTCAGGAGAAAGGAATCTTTCCTTCTCAAACATTCACCTTGCCAAGAGGTGTGGCACACACAGAGAAAGAGAACCCACATTCATGCTGAAGCAAGCTTTGGGCAACTTTCCCTTCTGCAGCAGGCTCATGTAAGAGGCTTATGTGTTCCTCTGCTCTGTGGCTATAGTGTTTGCCTCAGGACCCTCATTTTTTGCCACACTGTATACTCTAGGCTTTTACATCTTTGTCCATGTTTCTGCTTCAAAGTAGAAAAGAGACCCCCACAATGTAAGTGCACTGTAAGTTAAAGCAATAGTGCTTTCCTTAGCCAGCAGGCACTTAACCCATGGCTCTGGGAAGTGCCACAACTTCCACCAGCCACGTCAGGTTCATAAGCCACTCTCACCTCTGTTCTGACTTGATACATGTTGATTGCACTAACAGACGAGGGATGAGGGGACTATGCCTCTATGAACATGGCCTAAAACACAGGATATGCAACCATGTCACAAGATGTCCTTGTGCCTCAGCAGCCCCCCTGCCCTATGCTCAGCCTCAATATATTCCCTGCACAAAGAATTCCACAAAACATCAAGGTGCTGATGAAGGCAAATGAGTGGGACACAAGAACCCACATAGAACCAAGCATTTTCATTTACTGCTGGTGATGTGCAGAAACTGATAGGACTCCCAGGAGAATATAATCTGACTGAAAGATACTAAACAATTTGGCATGCAAGATGCATACTGTCTAGAAGAAACTGTTTTTCAATTCACTAGTTGTAATGTGCCATCTACACAGCATGTTTGATACAATTAATAGTACTTATAAAAAATGGAAGAATAGAAGGCATAATAAGTTGGAATTTTTTTAAACACTAGCATTCAGGGAAATGCAGTGATTGACGTTGTATTGAGTGTGAAAATAATCTCACAATTATTGATCGTTACAGTTCAGATCTTCAATCTGTCATAAAATGACATTGTTGGTCTCATTACAGCCTCTAGTGGACAGTAGTAATCCACCTCACAGACCTGTCATACCATTTGCTCAAATGGCAAGCATTATCAAGGCAGAGGTTACTCTGAGAGAACATGAACATACAGGTCATTCTTATCCACCAGAATAAAGGATTTTTGAATACAATCAAAGGTTTGCTGTCACTGCTCGTAAGGTGCCTCGCTTTACTCTTCAGGTATAGCATTGGCTTGTAAATAAATACAGAACTTCTGCTATTAATTTCAGCTTTTGACAGCTTTCATAAAACTAAATTAATCTCAAATATTTTTATAACAGAAAATATTGGTTGCCACGTTTTTGGCTTAAGTAAGATGTTTTTATTCCAACTCACAATCCGCTGACTGTCCAATTCACCTTCTATCTATTTACAGCTCTCTCACATTAGATAATTTTTGCTAATGCTGTTATTTTTGTTATTATTTCAGACATATGCAGCTGATTTAAGGTATTTTTACAGTTTTAATAAATGAGAAACTATAATTTGGATTACAGCTGGCTAATTAAGGTATGCTTTCCTCAGGAAAGTTAAAAATGTACACAATCTGAACAATAATGTGTTTGGACTATATCTTTAAGTGTCACTTGTGTGAACATAACAAAATATGACTAATGTCTCTAATTTTTGTGTATTCGCTTAGAAATGAATGTATTCCCTGTCAAAACATCCCTGTTGATGATGTTCTCCAGAACTCTGTGATTACCTTCAGATGCAAGGAAATTAGATTGGTAGACACAGAGAGCCAGTGCTGTCTCTTTAAAGCCACAAGTCTCTTATGCAAATTAACATTTAGTGAAAGGAGAGTAAAGCAGTCATGAAAACTAAGCAAGTATGTAGTACTACATCGTGACTCAAAAGAGAAAAATCTTATAGTCTAAAATGGTGGTCCTTTGCAAGTGAATTCAAAGGAAAGGCTGCCATTAACTTTTTTTGTTTTATTACACTGTGGCTAGGTAAGGATTGTAGGGTGATGAAGAAATCATTATTTGTCATGCCTTACAGTTTAGGTAATGGGATATTTAGGTTAAAAATGTTTACCTTATCATTATCTTGATTTTTTAAAAGAAGCAATCAAGTTGTCTTTAAATAACAATAGCTTCAATGGCTTTAAAGAAACAATAGATCCTTAGATGAAGATCTGAAATGAGATACTGTATTTTTGTTGTTGCTTATTTAAAACTGGGCAAAGCAATTCATGTGGGAATTAAGAAAACTTAGGACTCTTCTAAAGTCTCAAAATTGAGCCCGATTTAGTCTTTTGAATAGGAGGTCAGTCAGTTACAGGTCCCTGCTCTGAAGGGAAGACCTGTTAACCTACCAGTGACCACATCAGGATGAACCATAGCCATAGTTAGCCCTATAAGCTGTGGCAAGCAGTGGAAAATAAAAGTGCTCAGCCCTTCTCTAGGGGTTCTTCACTGGTCTAGGCACTTATCAAGTAATAAATACTGTGTTTTATGGCCGGTGCTCTTCAGCCATCTGAGGTCTCAATCTGTGTCCTGGCCTCTATGTATCTCCCCTGACACTGCAGCTACCCAGATGGCTAGTGTGAGCAGAAGGGCCAAGCACAAATGGAAACTAAACTCTCTTATTCCTGGAAGTGATCATTTCATCTTGGGGTCAAAGTACACCAGCAGAAAACAGAGGGGAAGCACAACTCTTCAGAAATGCTTTGTTTCCAGGGATGTCAAGGCAGTACTGTTAACAAGGATTAACATTCAAGCAACATTCAGGAGAATTTGCCAGCCACTGTCTGGGAGAGGGCTCTCAGATGCTGGCAGGGAGCAGCCAGAGACCACATGCCCTTGTAAGAGACACATGTTGTCCCATCCCTTTAAATCATACCTGGTACAGAGACTTATCTGGGAGTTCACTTCCCAGGATTTTTTCTGTCTCTTAAGGGCGTTATGGTCTAGACAGATTAGATTAGCAACTACTCTGTAAACACCTAGAGCTGGGAAATATCTCTGGACCTTTCTTAAAATGTCTTACCCACATATAAGGCACTGTGGTTTCCAAAACCTGTTAGTCTCTCTGATCAATGCTATACAGGTTTTGATAAGTGCCATGAGTTTTTATGAGAGGAAGGGAATGGGCTAGAATGGACTGGTTACCTTTTTGAACAGACACAGAAATTGAAAAAAAGGATTTTTGACTCCTAAATCCATTAATGGCCCCAGCTGAGCTGTTCTGGTCTACTGAACAAATCCTTCCTACCTCATGGATAATCGACCTACCAGACTTCCAGATCCACCGTGCTCAATGCTGCTGCCAAGTCTCCTCTTTTGGTTCACATGCTAAAAATCTTTATGTTTTGTTGAGAAAATGCACAACTTATAATGACAGCTATTTTCTACTCTTACTGTCTCTGCCTCTTCACAAAATATGATACACCCAGGCCTTGCCCCCAAAGCTGTCATGCAAATTCAGAAGTCTGGTTTACCAAACTCATCCAATATAGGTAAGTTTGGGCTCATGCCTTGGTTTCAAGACAGCGAGAAGTGCAAGCTGTGTAATGTTCAAGACCAAAGTTATTTTGTATCTATATCTTCTTCAAAAAAAAAAAAAACTAGTAACTAAGACAGCATTAACCGGAAAGACAGTAATGGTTCTCAAATACAGGCATCATCTACATAGGAAAGAGCTGTATTTCTTTATTTTCAAAAGGTATCATATAGCAGAAAACTGCAATCACCTGATGCACAGGAATGAAGATTGGAATAGTTCCTAAACATCAAACCAAAATTGAAATGGGATAATTTTGGTATGAAATAATTGCTATATCCCCTCATATTTGACTCATAATTGGAAAATCACCAGACAGAGATGAACAACAGTCATGACAGTGTATTGCCTGGAGGGTAGGAATTCCTCTGCCTTGCAAGGCTTTGACCAACCTAAGTGAGCATGGTAAACATTTGCCTTCCATTTATCCAATTACAAGCTGACAGGGTATTTTTCATGTTTCTTCTGCAAGGTGACAGGTACATGCCCCCAGAACCCTAAAACTCCGGAGTTTTAAAAAAAAACCAGTGTCCTGGGAAAAGTGTCAGGAGGCCCGAGGTGGGATATGACATTAAAGTAAGCTATTTCAGCTTGTGCAGACCCTTTTATAACTAGACTGGCATCACTTTGAATTCTTACCGCACAAAGGCAGCATCTTTCCCTCAGAGATCTGCCTGATCCTCATGTTCTCTCTTTAACTCTTCAGCAGAGGCCTTTCTACTAATGACAAAAAGGGTTCTCAGATTGACTGAGATGTCATATCATGTGTCTCTCTTTCCTCCTACCCAGTTTTTCCTCAGAAGAACTCCCATTTATGCCTGTCTTACTCTGCTTAACCCATCCTTGGTCTGCTATCATATCATCCTCATATGATATTATCAATTTATTTATATTTAAGGTAATGAAAGATACCCATTCAAGGCTCTAGAAGCCCTGAGACATAGCAATTACAAGCAAAGCACAATAGTGTGAAAGAAGCTTTATCAAAAGGAACTTACCTGGGCAACCAGGTAGACCAGAAACACCTGCCTGCTGAAAGCTCATCTCCAGTCTTCTTCTAATGTGGGTGGGGTTTTGCCTCAGGGCCTCTTCAAAGACCATAAAATTCAAACTCTTGTGAAGTGTAGGTTCTATCACATGGACAGGTTTGCTCATTCATTGACTGTTTTGTCATGGGGTCAAATATAACCAAGAGAATGGAGTGGACACCTTGGAGGCAGGATCATCTCACGACCAGCTTTCCTACTCAAGAGACCCTAGTGCTGGAACGTTTCCCACTACAGAGTTTTCACAGCTTATACTGTCACAGAATCACAGAATCATTAAATAGAATCATAGAATGGAAAAGACTTTTAAGATCATCAAGTCCAAATCATCAGCCCAGCACCACCCCCATGTTCACCATGAAACCATGTCCTCAATGCCTTAGCCATACATTTTTTGAACACTTTCCAGGAATAGTGACTGTACCACTTCCCTTGGAAGTGTGTTCCAATTCTTTACAACCCTTTCTGTAAAAAAAAATCTTTCCTAATATCCAATTCCAACCTCCCCTGGTGCAACTTGAGGCCATTTCCTCTTGTCTTGGGAATTCTCTCATCTTCTTTGTGCAAGAGGACACAAGAATGGCCACACAGTGGCCATAGGACACCAGTGATCATTGGCAGATGCTTAGGGAGACATGGGCATTATATACTACTTATCCACGTACTATCCAGCATCCCACTACTTTCAGCTTAAGGAACTTCCTGAGGAGAATGTGGTTTCTGCCCGTTTAGTTGACCCTCAGTGGATTTATCTCCGAAGATCTGTCTTCTCCATCACGATCTGTGAACTGTAGGTATGTGCTATGTCACATTGCACAGGTCAAGTCCTTGACGCAAGAAGAATCCCCTCACCCTGCCTGCTTCATTCAGTGCTCCTAGCTCTTGCACTAAGACAGGGAATGGCCAGTCCCTACCCATACTCTCAATGCTACACAGATCTTTGCAGCCCTCTCTCATATTCCTCCATCTTCCAAGCTGGAAAGCTTGTTGCCAAAAGCAGTCAAAGTCTTCACTGTTTCTGCTGCAATTCTTACCTGGTTTTGAGTCCCTGTCTTGGTCTTAGTCCTGAGACATCTGCACTCTCTCTGTTCTTCTGCCTGTAGAAAAGTGATAGTAAAAATTGTCCTTTTATTCCACAGAACAGTGGTGACACAGAGAAGTACAAGTATTATTACTATAAAAGCAATACAGAATGCTCTCTTTCCCCAAGGCTTAGCCAAGGACTTGGAAAAGCAACAATTCCACATATCAAGGACAAGAGAAAACAGTAGTAATATAAACAAAAATAAACCCATGGTTCTATCTACATTTTTTTCATACTTGTTTAGCAACACATGCCGACTAAAACCCTTACCATTTCATAAACTACCTTTGTCAACCAGTCCATTCCTGTGTAAAAAATCAGAACTGATGGGACATCTCCCACCAAACTCAGATTATTTCACACAATTATATGCATAATATGTCTGAAAAATATGCCATGCTAAAAAAGTGGGACTGCCAGATGGTTTTCCTGCCATTTAATGTCTCTCCCCTTTCCATAATATATCTCATTTCTTAGGACACAGGTATTAAGTAATTTCTCTCTCTCAATTGGCCCATCTTCAGCTAGGTGTGTAAACTTGTGTCTAATTTAAGGTGTACAAGTTGTCCCGTTGTCTTAATGGTTCTGAATCATACATTTAAAGTGAGCTTTGTGCTTGAGGGTATGGCCTCATGAGCATGTTTTAGTGAAGCATTCAAGGGTGTGGATTTACAGGACACCAGCTACCCTGCAATAACTGCACAGATGAACACCCTTTGCCTGCTGGTAAATGCAAAGCAAGTTAGCCCAGGAGAGAGTCTCAGCCAAGATCACCTCTGCTCTCAGTACAATTGCTTTTCCTGCTGTTCCCTGAATGCTGCTGCTTTTGCAGTAAGCATGACAGTTGCATATGGAGGCACCACCACCTCCCTCCTCTCCATAGTGATCCATCTCCCCAAACAGCTCAAAACATACTTTTTCTTAATACACCCCAAAATCTCGCAAACTGAAGTAATATTTAAGGGACCTTGCCAGCCTTGCTGCGCTACAACTTCAGCCTTTTTTCTCTTTCATGTTTATATGATAGGATATATTATTTGCAGAGTCTTCATCACGTATTCTATATACATAAGTCCTCTAATTCTTGTGCCCTCCCGTTTCCCCCTGCTGGTTAAAAACGCATAGCTGGGAGGAGCAGAGGGGGTGGGAAAGGGAAAGCAATTCCTCAAACAACTCTGAGTCAAAGCAGGTACTCACTTTGGGAGGAGGCAGCAGAGGGGACAGACCTTGTGACTACTGAATACCAGTGGCTGCTGCCCCCAAGGGTACTTCTGAGAGCCTACATGTATTGTTACACAATGTATATACTTCACAGGGTCCTGAGCAGAGTTTATCAGCTGTACAGAAATTCCTGCATAGTTTATCATCTGGGCAAGCATCCCAGCACCACTGTTGTCTCTCGTTAGAGTCTCTTCAGAGTATCAGAGGTTCCCAGGAACATTCCCAGAAGCTTTCAGCTCAGCATGAATCACTGCCAAGTTGAAGAGTTTCTTCGAGTCCCTTGTAGCAATCATCCTGAAAATTGCAGAAGAGTAGCTTGCAGGCTCTACAACTGTCCCTAAAAGGCTCAACTTGTACAAGAGTCATTGTCTGGCCTCCAAAAACATTTATCTGAACTAAGACACATTTATCTCAACCTTGCACACATTTAAGGTCTTGCCAATGAGATCACAAAATCTCCTTGTAGCTGGAAATAAATTTTTTTCCTTTGGTGATTTTCTAAAATCTTTTTTATTTTAGATTCTAATAATCCCTCAGATCCCTAAATGTGGATCAGCATCCCTTTCCTGTTCAAACTAGATGCTCTAGTCAGTTATATAAGGTCAAGTTTCCTCCCTAGGCAGTTTACAGCATAGGCACACAGGTTATGCTGTCTGCAGTAAATGATGCAGTGAAATACTCCATTGTGTGACTTATATCTCAGAACAGTTACCTCCTGAGAAAAGGCTGCAGTTTTGAGGCCAGCTGACTTTTCAGAAATGGCAAACAATTGATGGGACAAAAAGGTAGATTTCTCCAAAGGTAAAATAACAGTGTTTTCTTCTTTTAACCTATAAAAATTATAATTTTCTGAAAACAAAATGAAAGAAAAATTTCCAGCAACCACCAAGCCCCTTTTACTCTTGAAGAACCTGCTTCTCCCTATTTATTTTGCTTTCTGAGGATTTGCCTTTGACAGGTTCACATTTTTAATGCTTCTTACTAGCCAAAATGTTAAATGGATGACTTAAGTTCCAGTATATTGCTTCCCCTGAATCTGTTACTCTTGAAGTGGCACTTTCCCTTAGTAGCACATTGAACTAGTGTAGTTTATAGTCACCAGTTCCTAGATTCCCTCTAGTGCTCAAATCTTCAATGAACAGAAAGATAAGGTTGAAGAATTTGCCAGCTTGAAATGCTTGCTATCTGCACAACAGACCAAAAATTGGTTTTTAATTATTTCAAGACTTCAAACTCTGAATATTTGGCTGTATAATTAAAATCTAGATTTTAAAATATACTGAAAATACATTTACCCTTCAAATGTTTCACCTGTTAGTTATTCTACTTCAAACTCTTCAACTCCACAGTGTTACTATTTGGTTTTCTTTGATGTTTGTTCGTTTTAAGCTAACCCCAAAGAATTTCACTCTCGCCCACCATGGTTATCAAGCTGTGCTTTGTTAGCACTGTAAGTATTTATGATATACAACTCTTTTCTGTCCTTCCCAATATTTAGGAATTAATACCTTATATGCATTGATTAATAGCCATTTTTCTTCATATTTCTTTTAGGAGAGTTAAGAATGACCACTAGATAAGCACCTCCATCACTTGGTAACACTGCTCATGGTCTGGTGTATAACTCTTGTGTAAGAGTGGTTGGTATGTAAATACCCTCCTTAATCGTCATCGTTTGTTTCAAGGATAAAACAAACAAAACAATAACAAAACCTCCTTTCTTTTGCGTGCTGGAAGCACATGCCATTAATATTAATTAATTTATTTATTTAAACTTGGTTAAAGCATTTGCTCTTAGGCTGGGAATGTGACTGCCAAGTTTCCTGCCTGCAATTTTTTACGGCTCAGTAGTAAACTCCTGAAAATAGGAATTTGAAATGGAAATAGTGACAGGCTTTTTAACTACACTATAATAAGCAGGGTGTTTTATCCTGCATACTGTATGTCGTTACACAATGGCAGCCTATCATAATGTGCACGGAAAACAAACAGGGTCTCTTTAGATCACTCTTCTGGCTAAAACTGGGCAGACAGAGGAAGCAAAACAGGCTGGAAAGACAAAAGACTAGAAGGTCAAGAACACCACACCCAGACCTAAGCCCTTCTGTTACACAGTGGAGCACAGGGATCTTAAAGAACTTGCACTTGAATAAATTGACTTTGATCAGCTTGCCATAAAAAAAGAGGTGTAGCCTGCTATATTGCTAAAGGAGGTAAAGAAGGAAACTTGCCCATGGTCTTAAGCTACAAAGTAATGTACCCAGACCCACCCTGTTACACAAAGATCCAAAAAGTATGCTTCTTGCAAATGTTTCTTATTTGCTTGTAATAGTATGTTTCATGTAATTCTGCATATATAAAACACAAGAACATTAAAGCTGGTTTGCACAGTAGCTTTCCAGCGACAACTGCAAAGTGCAATTTTTCAGAGCTGCTGAACATCCAGAATCCTAAAAAGTTGCCTGAGTTTCTTCAGATCCACACCTGTGTAAATGACAGCAGTACTGCATCTTTGTGAAAACAGAACAGTGCTACTGCTTTTTATGAGGTATTTAGCAACCAGGAAAATAACTGAATCACATGTGCAGAACAGGACAGCAGAGTACCTGGGACTTGAACAGAGCACTTCTGCTTTGCAGAACACATGCTTAAACGCTGTATATTGAAGTGCCACATCACGTCTATTTTTACTAATTGAGTTTACTTGTGTTTGGGCACTGTACCAGCTACTCAGCAAGTCCAGGAGATTAATGCAAAAGCCTCTCTGCATTTAGAAAGTATAGTCACTCTAGATTTACAGCTGCTTACTTTGAGGGTGGCTGACTGCTGATCCTGGTGTCTTTGAGCAACAGATGGTTTTCTGAGCTGCATTGATAATGAAAATGATACAATTTACCTCCTAACATTGAAATAAAGAGGCAGAAAAAAAGAAAAAGCAATGTATTAATCTTCTACAAATAGCATACCTTAGTACACAGCGGGATAAGAGGAGGGGGAGGCCCAGTCAAAACTCAAGGAATAGTATTAGAAATTCACATGAGGACAAACTTACATAAAATAACCCATCCTGATCTGGACTGTGAAAGTATTGGCCCTTGTAATGTTAGAATTTATAGCTTTAATCTTCTTAAGAGCTGCATGGCTCTTCTCACATGCAGGGAAAACAGATTTGATGTTTGTGAGATTAAAACTACTGAGCTGAACTTTGCTTGTTATTGGCCAGAAGCACTTGGAAACCTAATAAAGCATTCCATTAAAATCTTGGCATTTTAGTAACACAAAAGAAGTAGGTTTCTCAAAATATGAGAAGGCAAAAGGACACTTTGGGGGGTGGGGGGAAAGATTGTGGAATTTGGATTTTAACAAAGTTTGCAATGACTTTAAAATAGATCAAAGAAAACATGAGGTAGAGTGGAACAATAAGTGCTTGATGTAACTAGCAATGTCCAATTCCTTGTTGTTTAAACTTTATTACATTTGAAGACATTTTTTCATGTTCTTTTAAACCTCATACTTTCGTAAGTCTATGAGTAGCTGGAAAAAGTACAACACGTCACTGACTGGCTGTGTGGTCTCTAAACAGGTAGTGTGAGGCCTGATTTCATAAACTTTGAGGATCCACAACCACAGCTGAGATCCAGCTGGGCTACTCATATCCTTGACTTTAGATGATCAGCTTTATTCTGAAATAAAGAGCTCCATTAAAGCTGGCTAGGCTACAATTTTAGGTGCACAGGAAGCCCACAGTGAACACATATGCATTTGTAATCAGTATACAGTTTGGTTTGATCTATGAAGTCACAACTAACATTTCTGTAGAGAGAGGGATAATACTTGGGGTGATGGTATGAAGTGAGTTCAAAGCATGACTGATCAAGGGTTAGGATCTTATCAGCAGTGGTACAACCTTGTACAGTACCATTCGCCTAGTGCCAGCTGCACTGTTGAGATCCCTTGCTTGCCTTTGCCAAGGTACAATGAAGAGAAGCCTCATACATTACAGCTTTTACTGTTCTGCTCTGCAGGCAAACAAACAGGTAGAAATAGGAAATATAATCAAGTTTAAAAGAAGTAAAGCTTCACAACCAGCCCTAAATATAAGTCTTTTGCTAGTGTTCATTGATGAGGTTTGGGGTTTTGTCACAAGGCAAACAGCATTAATTCCAACTCGCTATGAAATTACTTTGTCCAATCTGTACTGACAAAGCCAACCATGAAAACTATGCTAAAATTTGCCTGTGTATGATTACAGCTAAATCAGATCATCTACATTCATTCTACTTACAGAATCAGGAAGTATGTAGGCTATCTTCTGGAAAACTTGTGGTTAAAACACTGGAAGCCTGTAAGGATGATCAAATGCCTACAAACAAATTTTAGCCCAGATTTCACTCTACACTGAGAACAAGTGTTGAACATGGATTACACAGCTGGTGTGAGTGAATCCTACACCAGCTTATCCCATTGCAGATGACCACACAGAATTCACTTATGCAATTCTATTTTCTGTCCTTTCAAAAGAAACTCCCCTTTACACAGCTGAACATTACTGGGTGCTCATAAACTGGCTGCTAACATGGCTGGTATGCTTCATTTTTTGTGGCACTAACATATGAAGAGCTATGTACTGTAACAGATGCTCTTTGACAGTGCGAAATAACAGCACTCAGACTTAAACTGTAAATTATAAACAATCCCTAACTACAAAATGAATACACAGAATGGGGAGCCTTGTCAACTAAGATATTAGTAAATCAGGTTGAGGAAGACAAATTATTCATTAAAGCTAAAGTAACTAAAATTTTATTCAGTTGACATTACTGTCATTAGAGTTCTCCTGTTCTTTGCCATAATTGGTAGATATGAAAAAGAGTAATTATAAGCAACACTAGTAAAATCAGCTACATGTTTTCTTGCTATGGAAAAACTGCATAAAATGTTTCTGTTCTTCCTTTTTATTAATTCCTATCAGCAGAAAAGATGCTATATAAATGCTTACCAGTAGTATGTGCCTGGCCACATCAAGACAGGCCTTTCCCAAGGGATTTCATAATTATTTTTTCTCCACCAAACCACAGACAGGACTGTGAATTAAAAGTGACCTTGATGGCCTGGTGGTGTGGCTGCCATGTATTTGATTATAAATTTACTGGTACTAATGCCAAGGAGTGGTACTACAACATAAGCTGAAAATGAATTCAAGCATAGCTTTCTTCACAGAATGTCCCTGGTAACCTGGCTGCAAAAAGCATTCAATGCACAAAGATTTTTTTTTTTAAACCTTTAAAAAAGAAAGCATTCCTTTTTTCCTCCCCATGTCTTCCAGTGCCAAGTTCTCCAGAAGGATGTGCTCAGGGATAATACCCTAGATTGCAAGATCTATAGCTACATCTGGAGTACTTGTGATATCTCAGATATAAAACTTCTTCAGAAAGGAAATGGAGAACTTGGAGGAAGCATGGGTAAAGGAATGGGCACCCCGTAACACAGCACAGTGGTTCCTGCCCTTAGTGGCAGCCTCTCAGGAATTCCCAAACACCATGGCAGGGACGGTGAGCACAAAGCTGGCCTTCCCAAATGCATGCAACTTCCCACCACCTAATGAGGGGTAAAATGAGCTGGCAGTTCATAATTTCCTTTAGCATGTGACAGAAGAAATTTTTATGTCACTCAGTTCAGGATAAGGCTTGCAAGGCCCAATTCTTACGGCTTTAGAAGAAACAGGTATGGCCAAGAAAAGACCCTGGCAGCTATCTGTAGGCAGACAGCATACAGACTTGCATTTCCTCGGATACCTGGATGGGAATCTCAAATTCTCCAGAATGACAAATGCAGCCTGGTTTCATCTCACGCACTTGCATTGCCTGCATCTCCTATGATACCTGGAGCTAGGGTACCTTATCTATGTCTCGACAGCATATGATAAAGAAGCAGGACTAGGTGAACATCTCCCTCTCCTCTGAGAGCCAAATTTGCCTTCTTTCTCCCTCACAGACTACGTAGGGAAGGAGGCAGCAACCCCACCAATTTTGCAGATGCTGGCTCAAAGAACACACAGAGGTATATTTTGGGTGCTTAAAGAGCTTCATAGCATTGAAAGACTTAGCTCAGAAAATGCAAAAGGTGGAGCCTGCCTTCCAGAACCTAACAAAAGGGTGTATGCACATACTGAGGAAGGAGGCTCCCTCTGTTGCAGAGCTGGCTCCATAGCTCTTTCCCATCTCCCTAGAGATCCAGGGTATTTGTATACAAGTTAGGAGGAAACCAGCAGGCTAGTCAGCATGCAGGGGGACTTGGTGGTCTCATGGAAGATTGCTTTAGGTAACATAGCAAAATAACCTCCCAATGTGGGCTCTAACTCAGCCACAGTTTGGATGGTGAGAAAGCCTTTCAGTCCCCACTTGTCATAGCTGCCCAGTCTCATTTTAATGCACAAAACAAACTCACTGTACAAATATGCCACGATGGGCAGTTTGTGCCCATGATGCAAGCTACACCCAAACAAGCAGAAGGGTCATAAAATAAGGATTAAAGTTCAACAAGGAAGCTGATAACGAAGAAGCCTACCCAGACTATGCCCTATTCTAGCCAACATTACGTTATCTTCTAATTTTAGAACAGCTGACAGTTTTTCCCAGACCAGAAGTTGACAAGAGGCTGAGCAATGCCAGTGTCGTTAAATCTTTGTTTTCAGGCACAGTGTTGTCTCCACACTGCAAGAAGTTGTTTCAGCATGTGAAATTTTGCAGGAAGGCACACACTGACGCTGGATGCCCATACAGGGAGCTGTGTAATATGTTGAAACCATCTGGCATTTTGTGGTTTTGCTGTATCAGTCAGACGCACTGTCTGGAAACACAGGGCTCAAACCCAGAGTCCTTAATTCAGGTCAGATACCTACAGATGCCTGTGGTCGTTTGGCCAGACTGGAAGCTGCAGAATAAAGCACTTAATTAGGTGGCTGAAGTTTATTGCAGATTCTAAGGGCAGCCAAGCTAGAAGCCTATTATTGCTTAGGAAGTTTTAGCAAATGTAATTATTATGGCATGTTTGATATAATACACAGTCTTCACAAAATGCTCCAAAATAGCATTTTAAAGATGGGTCTTGTTGCTGTAATGCTTTGCACCTTCTGACTAAGGAATAGGCCTGATGATGTGGATCCCAGTGTGAAGCTTACTGAAAACTACCACTAAAATTAATAGAGCATAGTTATGGAAGAGTATTTTGTATAGAATTGCCTTCTCTGGAGTGTGAATAACGCTGCTGAAAGCAGGCTCTGGGTTACATTATTCCTGTGATCCAAATTTTTTTAACCAGCTGATGTCACTAGGGAGATTTAAAGTCTTTATAATTACCGCTCAAGGCCTAGAGGAAGGGGGGAGGAAAGACAATGCAATTACGTTTCATATGTTGATTTAGAGAGTAACCTGTAGTGGTCTGTTAACTTGTTTCATCTATCAGGAAAAGCAAATTAATTCTGTATCCAGTCGGTTTTATGAGTGGCAGCTCATTTTGCTTTCCCAGTTAAGCAGGGAAGAAAGTGGCCTTTTGTCACAAACAATTGCTTCCTGCAATGCTGCAGAATAAGATGTAAAATAGGCAAAGAGCTTTGGATACAGCTTCCAACGTCCTACTAAGAAGTAAAATTTCTTTCTTTCATCTTCCCTCAGAGAAGGAATTCAGGTTATGCTCTGCACTAAATTAAAGTGTTCTGCTCAGTTATGTACATGTACAGCTTTGAAAACTGTTCCTGCTTCTAGGTCAAGGGCTCTCCCTGTGGCCGGGTGCCAGTTTTATCCCTGGACTCCCATAATCCCTTGAAATAAATCAACTTTCCATTGAAATCCTCTGCCAGTTCCACTTCAGACTAAAATGTGCTGTCTGTAGCATGATGCTCTTTTATACTTTTGTGGAAACAAAAAAAAAAAAGAGAGAAACAATGTGGCCATTGTGTACTGGAAACAGTTCCACGTAACTCGCTTTGTGTGTATTAAAGTCTATCTTTGTATGTTGCACTAGCCCAAGATTTCAGTGTTTATTATTAGAACTAAGAAAAATACCTTTGACCAAAAGAATAATTCCACCGACTGAAAAGGATCCCAGCTTGTGTGCGTGTGTGCGTGTGTATCCCATTACTACTCTGCTCACGTGGACTGAAGTATGAGGATGCATTATACTACCTCCCTGGGCAGATAAAGCCCTCAGATATTTTTTCTCTTTCCTCTTTTTTTTTTTTCTTTCCCCCCTAATATCAATTTTCTTCTCTGTGTGTTATAAATGAACCCGAATACATTCACACGTTCCTGTCGAAGACTAAAAGCTGTCACTTCATTTCAGGGAACCAGGCAGCTTTAAACTCAGCTGCAAGAAAGCCCAGCTGCTACTACATCTCCAGGGGAAACTTATCTACTCAGAAATGGCAAAACTTCTGAACAATAATAACAAAATACAGCTTAAAGATGCTGATGTCGTTCTCCTGTTGGTGCCGAGGTCAGTACTTTGGAGAGTGGGTGCCAGTCAGAAATTGCAGCACTCAGAAGACTGACATTTCTGAAAAGCTCTGCTTCTCCCCAGATCTCAGTAACTTTAAATGGTCTGCCAGTTAAATCAGAACAGCTTGGTATAAAGCCTCCAATTTTCTGACAACCTTTATATTCTCTTGGCTCCTACAAGGCCCTAAAGCTGATCGTGTATAATCCTGAACTGAATGTGAAATAAATATGAAAACCTGTCATGATTTTAAAGTTTTCCAAAGGATATTTCACTAAATAAAAAGAGCTGCATTTTTGGCACACAAATGCTCCATATAAAAATCACAGTTCTTTAAAATAAAGTTACACAATGCAACTCCAGACTCTGCCCTCTAACGTTCCCTGAGTGTTGGGGAGCAGCTACGTCCCCATGAGGTGGCTGGTCTGGAAGGTCCCGTGCTCCTTTTCCCCATCACAGTGGCTGTGCAAATCAGGGCTGCCACCAGCCTGAGCCAGCCCAGCCTCTGAGGGTCCCTCCAGCACAGGAGCCTAGGGGGAGGTACCTGGGTTTCCTCCAAGCTGGGACACAGCCCGTGGTGTGGCCAGCTAAATCTAGCAGTGGCAATTGCTTCCATGCTTGTGGTGCAAATACAGCCTGAGCAAATCGTGACCCAGAGCTCACCCAGCCTTCATGTCCTTGAAATATGTTGCCTAAGAAAATAACAATTGTTTGCGGAAAGCTCTTCCTGTGTTCTTTAGCTAGCTACATTAACTGTGTGCCAAGGTGTGGGCTATAAGCTGGAGTGTCCACAGCACTACAGCACGGAAATGAGTTTAAATCACTGACAAAACAGAACTGATGTCAGGCTCCACTGGCTTCACAGACCTCACAGACATCTGCAGGTCCAGAAGCAGCCATAAGGCCAGACAGAGATGCATAGGTCCAGCAAAGTAACCAAACACAGCAACCTTGACCATGGACATGAGATGCATTTTCAGTGAAGCTGTGACTTGACTAGCAAAGATCTGAATGCCACCTTGCAGGAAATTTGGAAGACATATCCTGCAAGTCCTGGGGTGGTAGCTCATTGTTAAAATCACACATTAGTTTGCTCAGTATTTTTGGATGGTTGGGAGGGAAGAAATGGAGGCAAGACAAGGCATTTCAAAAGGGGAAAATCTGTGTTGTCACTCTCAGGGCTTCCAGGTTTGTCTGCAGAGTTCTTTCAATGTGCAGGTTTCAAATGTTATGCACCTGTGTCTCATAATATCCTCCTGGGACAGGGTACAGGCAATTGCACTGGATATAAAACCACAGTTAACTAGACACATAGAGCTTTAATTTTAGGTCAGACTTGTTGAAACTATTTGGTTTTCTCCTAGAAGCCCTCAGTGGACAGTTTCTTCACTTAGCTCTGCCACCTTCGGGCCTTCTTTTTAAGTGAGGAGTGCAGCTGAATGCAAGAATTCAAAGCAAAACTCAGCTAAAACCATTATGTTTCATCTGGTTGCATGTCAAAACCTCAAACCTTGTGTACACAGGGCTCAAATTATAAACCCATCAGGCCCAACCCCAGAGTTGGACCCAGGTTTGCCTGGAGAGCCCACAAATCTTTTAGAGAAGCTGATACAAGTTTTGAGTTCATAATGACTTGAAAACCCAAAGTGGCCAGGAGACTTTTCCAAGGTCAAACAGTGAGCTAGAGGGGGAGCTAAGAAGAGAACCACAGCCCTGGCCACTTCACACACTGCTACCAACAGAGGTAGACACACACTCTGCTTGAACTTCATACTGCATAGTCTTTGCCAAACCACTCAAAAGAACCACTTTTTTTGCCTGTTAATTGTTTTAATAAGTCACATGGCAATGAATGACTAAAAACTACATCATCCCTCTAAGGATTCAGCTGTGGAAAAAGCATCCATGTAGCTGCAGGGTAGTTATTACTGCATAGCTTTGATTTTGCTTCATGATGCACACCCTGTTTATGGAAATGCTTACACGCTGCTCTGGGTGAAATCGTCATCACTTACAGGTATACTCTGAAGCTAAAGGAATGACCTCAGATCCACTCATCTAGACCCCAAATGAGCCCTGTCCACTTATCTGAGTCTCCACAATGCTCTCAGATGTTGGTTCATGTCCCTTTGGACATTTTTGAATGCCTCCCAAATCTCTGCATCTATAACATGAAAATAGAACTTCAAGGTGAGAAAAAACAATTGCAGTTAGAATACCTGTCCCTCCTGCTGGCTCCACCATGGCATGTGTCTTACTGGGGAGCACTGGGATAATTTCAAGCTCACAGCACAGCATAATGTAATAATCACTTTCTAATCTACACCATCATGCAGTGGTCACTTATTTGCTGCTCCACATGCATTCTAACAAAACTTTAAGACTCCGGGCAGTACAGCAAGCAACTGCTTCAGGATCGAGGCTTAATGCTAGAATATCATCAGGGCTGAGGGTGGCTACATATTGCTTTCTAATAGCCCCTGCTGTTTGACACCTGGAGTGGCAGTAAGGAGCTCTAGAACTGTATCCAGAGTTCTCCACCAATAATTGAAAGTACTTCTACAACATGGGGAAAAAAGAGAAGGGGGATCAGGGTTCAAGGTTCAGGTGTGTTTAAGGTCTTGGAAACATTTTTGTGGGGTGAAGGGTCAGCATTTTTAAAGTAAGGTATGACTTACATACACAAGTGAAAACATGAGATTGCAATACATACCTTTTCCAATTCAGGTTAATTAAGAGTTTACTGTACTCCCAGCTAGTTTTGCTTGCAGGCAAATTTTTTTTGAGCTCAGCAGCCAGGACTGTATCTAGGGCTAAGCTTTCCCACCATATCATTCCAATAATAAAAGAATTTTTCTGGCTTCCTGTTAAACCATGCACTGATTACAAAATTCTTTTGCTTATTTAAGGCCAGATTCAATAAAAATCCTGTCCAGCTTCTGCATCATGGAAGGCCACAAAAGCCCTGAAATATTTTGGTTTTGAAGCCTGTGTGGGCTTCCATGGTTTGGATGCTGGGTAACTGTTCCAGTGAATGTGGTCCTCATAAAGCTTTTCAAGGTCCTGCTCCATATGGACCTAGTGATTTCTCTTTATTCTCTCCAGTGTGGATTACAATCTACTTCAGAGAATTTCTGATTTATGCCTCTAGCTACAAGCTAAATCCTAGAGGAATAGGTCCTTTTCATATCAGGTCACATCCTCTGCAGAACACTGACAGAGAAATTCGAGTTTCTGAAAAGCAAGTACCACTTACAAAAATCTGGTATGTTTTGCATGCTTTATATGAATATAAGTGAATGGTAAAATCTAAAAGGAAATTCAATAAACTACTTATTATCTATCTATATTCGTATGACTAAGCTACACGTGGAACGTAGCTTTTATCCTCCAGAAAAAATGTACAGATGTTCTATAGAAAACTGTATGAACAAACTTTAACCTCACGACTGCTATTATTTTGTAATAAAGGCTTACAGCATAATGTGAGCTTTTTTTAGATTGTAAGTTCCATGTGAGTAGCGTGTTGTTAATTTAATATTAATGCAATGCACCAGGAAGAAGTCTGCACAGAATCTCAAAGACAGAGAATCACAGTGCTGCAGACAGGAGATTTGTGTAGTGGATTTTATTTGTTTCAGCACTGGGAACAGAATTCATTGACCAGGATTCCCATTGCCACAGGGCAGTGGATTCGTCTACCGATGTTTTCACATGCCTTGGCATGAGGGTTTTGCTGCAGCATTCCTGCTACTCTTCCTGAGAATCATGTGGTTAAGTCACCTTGTGCTGCACAGAAAACTTACCTCTCGCTGTCAAGTGCATATGAATGAGCTTCTTTTTTGGGAACAGCAAAAGGAAAAAAGAATCCACTGAATAAACTTTCGAATCTCTTTTTCTGAACCATCCTTCAGGTAGCAGGTGCAAAGACTTTCACTAAACTTGCAGATTGCAAATGCAGTGCCTGCTTTGCTTGCAACACAAACGAATCAGAGCAGGGGAACAGAACAGAAATCCAGTTTCACCCACAGTGCTCCTTGCTCAGTGCCTGAGCCCTCTCCTTTGCAGCATCTGCCATTCAGATTACATATCTTGTATTCCTCTGAGGAGTCAGTTCACTGTCTCATCTCCAAATGCATTGGTGAAGTAATTTATGACTCCCATTATTATAATCGCTTAGCAGCTCCCAAGCATGTAAAAATAGCAACAATAATTTCTCCCACTTTTCCTTCCTTAGCACCCCATAGGAGAAAGAGCTTGATTAAATCTGTAGGGGTTATACTTGCACTTGTGTGTTTCTATAACTTACAGAGGAAGTTTGACATTTTCAGAAAGTGATGATGTCTACAGACATCTTATTCATTGCAGGAATTCCTCAGTCTAGATAAAACTTCTGGAAGGTCCTGTGTCCAGAAGCTTCCTTCTTTTGCTTGACACTTTCATTGCTTCTGTGAAATGCACTCATGTGCTATCATGATCATGAAGGGCGGCCCAGTCTCAGAAACAAAGAATGCCATTTCCTTCCAAGCCTTCCAGGATCAAGTTTGAAAATCTAACCAGGACTCCATGCAATAAAGCAGAACCTCCATGCATAGCAGGGAGGGAAAAAAATGCAGAGATGTTTATGAAGAGACCCATGGCAATGTATGCATGGTAAACTAACAGTCTGCTCCCATTTGTTCCAGTTTTCCAAGCATTTGATTGCAAATGCAGTTATCATTTTGTGTGGACATGGCAGCTGCACTGCACTCATGAGAGCAAAGACAACAGTCTGATCCTTGTGAAATGGAGATGGAGTTTTCCTATTTCTGTGCATATTCTGTAGGCAAACACTAAAGCCCAAAAGTTCACAGAGGTGCAACAAATGTCTACCACAGGCCCTCAACACCTGGAATAGTTATGAAAGGAAGAATTCCAAAGCACTCCTCTGCTTCTACAGTCATCATCTAGGTCTAAACTGCTAGGAAAAAGTATCCTGGTTTTTCTAAAGGCATAATTTTAAATCCATTTTGGTTAAACCAGTGTAGAAGACATGGGCATTCTCATATTTCAGTGCAAAAACATGTCTGGCTTGGTTTAAGCTTAAATCTTTTAGGAATTGATTTTGTATTTGCAAATAAGATGGTCTTTAGCTAGCACAATCAATTTGATTGACATGTCATTTTCAAACAACACTGATACAGCTAGTTAACACAACTGATATCTTTGACTTGTCTGGTTGACTTCTGGCCACTTGCTCTGCAGTGCAATGTCAGCTTCAGGTAGCCCATAGATAATTAGGGGAAGGCAATAATTATGCTTGCAATAATGAATATGAAAACATAGATAACATCTACAGAAAAGCAGGCACTGCAATTCACCATGTGATCTCCTCAGCTCTCCAATGGTTTCACGTGTGTATAGAAGAAGCCTTGTCAGCTTCCAGAGATGAGGAGTTTGGAAACAGGAAAACAACTGCTCCTTGTGACTCCTCTAGCTCCACCTTAGGAGAAGGAAGAGAATGCTTTCAAGGAGCTTCCTCTGATATGCATAGTTCCTCCCTACAGGTTAGCAGCATTTGATGATCCACAGTATCAAATATCAAGAGTGATCCAATAAAAAATTATGCACTACCATTTTTCACTGGCAAAAGTTACAAGGGCAGTAACAGTATGCTGTGCTACCCTGAAACTTCAGTAATGGGGATCAAGTTCCTGGCTGCCTTACAGCTGATGCTAGAGATTAATTTTTGTCAACTTGATTAGCAGAGCTCAGCTAAAGTTTGGGATGTAGCTGTAAGATCTCACTCTTTGAAAGACTGATTCATGAATGAAGCTTACCAGACCACACATTAGCTGGACGATTAGATGGAAGATTCAAGTCAAAGGAGGGTATCACAACCTTCATTTACTGAAGCCCCAAAAAACCCATTTCCATGTCCATTTGCTCAAACCTGGAAAGGCCATGTTACATTTCTTCTCCTAATTTGAGTACCTGGGATGTTTCAGCACAGGCTGTGAAACAAAATACCTCAAACAAAAGATGTGACAAGGTGAGTAGTGCCAGCTGAGGTATATAAAGCAATATTAAGTTCCTTCTGCAATGTCAGATGAATAGACATCTGGCAGTGGCAAGGTGCATTGCGGTACTTTGCATCCATGTCTGTCTCAGGCAATATTTCTAACAATGGTACTCACTGACTGTCTTGCAGGTCTTCTGCTCAAGCCTTCTTTCATTTCTGGGAGGAACTGGGAGGACACAGAAGAGCAGGAGCTGAAGGTTGAGCATGCCTGTCAGCAGATGTATTTCTGTCTCCCTGATCTGTTCTGTTACTCCAAAAACTTTTCTAAAACAATAGCAACACAAAAGAAATGTTGGGTTGGCCTGCTTTGTACCACTCCAACCACATGCTTTTTACAATCTGCTCCTTCAACAGAATGGCTGATTGCTTAAACAGCAAAGCATGACAAGCTGATGCATTAGATATTTCCATCAGACTAACAAGCCTTATCAGGTGGGAAGGATTTTCCTCCTCCTTGCATCAGTGACCATTTCTTCCTCTGAAAATAATCAGAAAAACATTCTGAGAAGAAGTATTTCCCATGCAGTTGATGCTCCTATCTGCTACCACCTGTGTCCCCTTTGGGCTAGGCTGAAAATGCTAATCCTTCTCCTATTGCAGGCACCAGGACTGAACCCCTGTTTTGGCTGCAGTTTCCTCTGCTTGCCATCACACCTAGCACAGTCACACCAAATGATGAAAGCACATTTCTCAGAGTCCCATCCCTGCTTTTTTAGGTGAGGAACACTGCCACATCCCTCAGAAAGCTCCACACATGCTATTAAAAGAAAACAACCTTTACTAAAAACAACCCAGTGCCTTCTATGCTAAAAACTCATGGGCAAGCTATTAATCTATTAAAAATTTTCATTAAATAATTGCTCCCAGCTGAGGGTTACAAAAGGCCCTGCCAGGCCAAAATGTCAGTTCCTTTATGGGATTTATTATTACAACTGTCAGGCCAGAAGGGTTTGCTGCAACAGATCCATCAGGCATGCTCAGACAGGAGCTCCTGCCTTTGGGCCTTCAAAAACAGGACCCACAAATACAAGATGTCAAGTTCTCATTTCAGGTCCTGCCTCTTCCCTTTCAATCACCTGTGATCAACGGATCAGTTGAGCTGTTTAACAACTGGCAAAGACCACCTCATGTAGGGTAAGCATCAGTGGTTGTTCAGCTTTTAGAGCTGATAGAGGTCTTTGTCTCAGCTTTCTCTATTTTGAAAGTACTAAAGCGTGGCTTCAAGGGCTTGTGACTCAATCGGCAGGGGAGGGGCAAGCTGGAGGATGAGGTGTACTTTCCTCAAGGTGGTGGCTGCTCACCATAGCCTTGTGCTTCAGGAGGAATGGCTGAGGGCATTTGTAAGCTGCAGGTCTGTTCAGGAGTCACAGGCTGATCCTGGTGCAAAGAGAGGATTGCACTTGGGTTTCATAATGGAGCTCATGGAAGTCAGTGAAAATTGAACTGCAGCCAAGATGGAGAGCCATGTAGAACAGATGTCTTTACAGAGGATAAAACAAACAAACAAAAAATACTCAGAGTCTGAGTTAGAACTCTTGGCCCATGTTAAATCTGTAAAAAAGCCCCAAAGTGCTCTATTGTGGCTGTCCCAAACGCTTAAATTCCACATGTATAAAGTAAAACACATTTGCATTGCTAATTTATTAAAGGACTTCTTGACCCAAAGTCAAATACTAGCACAAGTCTTCTGCCTGGAAAAGCTCTGATAAGTGTGCTCTTTAACTCACTCTGTGAACGTTCAGTAATGCTCCTTTTAAAAGTACATATGCTTCTTCTCGTGTCTGACGCTAATTATCTTATCAGATAACAGGCAGCCCTGTGCTGAGTAGGTATGTAATATATTAGCCTTGGGGAGGGGATTAAAAAAAAAAAAAAAAAAAAGCCTTATCTTTCAAGTAGATTTGAAACTGTGTATGATCTTTCTGAGTCTGTGGAAACTTTCCTCTGCAGCACAGATCTTATATAAGGGAGACAATGAAGAAGAAAAAAAAAATCCCAGACCCGTACAGCTTTCAGACTGCAATTCTCCAGGCTGTTCCTTTCTGTGGAATTTTCTCCTCTATCAGTATTTTGGAATGGCATTCAGGTTAAACTGTTCAGCTGGCAGGGAAAGCAGCTTTGGTAATTGTAAGTTTACATTACACTATAAACAATCGGATTAGAGTAAACAGATGAACCGTATAAATAAAATGTCACTGCTTAGCTCTCCTTTGTGACTTGTATTCTGATACTACTGCTTTTACTACAACTACTACTAATACAACTACTACTACTACTGCTAGGCTTCAGCTGACAGCTCAGCCTGAAACCCTTTATTCATCTTTATTACTACTTCAGCTGTTTTGAGAGCAAAAAGGCATGGAGAACTTATTGGCCAGAGGCTCTCTAACCTAGCAGGCCTGCCCGGGAAATCAATATGCCGCACTCGAGAGCACAAAGATGGATTGTGAAGCCGGGGCTGGCAGAGGAACGCGGGCTGCATCTGGAAGGACACGGAGACAGCCAGTTCTGCTCCGCCAGAAGCCTCCCAGACCGCGCATGTTTGCACACCAACCTCGTGGCACCCTTCCAAGACAATTTGTGAACCTTGGTTCACACCATTTTCAAAGTAGGTCATAGGCAGTAATCTCAGCCGAGGAGAGATACCCTGTCAGCAGCAGCGGCTGCGAGGACGGCGATAGCTGCGGCCAATGAGCGAGCGGTGCAAGCGGGGAGCCGGCAGCTCGCCGGGCGCGGGGCTGGGCCGGCTGCAGCCAAGGTGCTCGCCGGGCTCACACGCACCCAGCCTCTCGTTTATAGTGTACAAGCACCCTCTGTTCTCCTGGACACAGCCACCGGCACGGCTTAAACATTAACCCGAATGAAAATACAGTAGGACAAGAGATCTAACCTTTACTGAGCTCTGTTTTCCTGACAGCAAGAATCACAGCTGATTCTGAAGCAGGGGATTTAAATTTACTACGAGCTTTGGATTATTGCTTCCTAACGTGCTTCCGTCACCTGCCCCTGCTCTGACAGTCAAAACACAGCATCGAAGGTAGCTGTGTTGACAGAGAGGATTCCTAAAGCACTTACAGTTTCCTGCGTTTTCCTGTATCCCTGTATTCCTGTATCAACGTGCTTGAGCTGTTTTAGGGGCATGGGATTAAGAACGGGCACATTTAAAGGTGCATTTTTGAAAAATGGTGTCCAGGAAAATAAATGCAGAAATGAGAGTGCATATTCATTTCCACACTACAACAATATCAGAGAATTACCAGTTTCAAGCAACAGCACAGAACTTCCCAGGCATAGAAAGTGCTGGGAACGCTTTTCCTTTAAAAGCAGCCTGCACGGCATCAGAGACGACTTGATGCTAGAAAGCTTAAGGATTGCCCGAAGAGTGCCACAGCGTTATGTAATTCATTTTTTTTAAAACGGGTTAATTTTTAAACAGGCTCAATTTAACCTTGTTCCTGGTCAATAGTTACATGAATCTGAATGAAAATATGCTCTCTGGAGAAATCCAATATAACAGGCATGCATCATTTTTAGCACTGAAATCAACACTGAAACAGCAGAGCTGGACAAGCATTGCTTTTTTTTAATTTGGCAAGTAAGAGGAATGACTTTCTTCCATTTAAAAAGCTGTGCTTTTTCCTTCTTCTCTTTCTTTCCCTGTGATGTCTCAGACTAGAAATCTTAAACAAAAAGAAGAGAGAGATTTCTGAAGGTACCATACTCTATGCAAAGAGAGAGAGGGGAGAGAGGACCTTGAAGACTAGCAAAAAGACTTATCTTCCATCCAAGAACAAGTGCACAAAATGACTGTCTGCTCCACTGGAAGTGACCTACCTGGTCAATAGCTTGTCCAGGGAGTTGTAAGACATGCAGAAACATGCCACGATGTGCTGCTGTTATCAGCTAAAAGGGTGCTGTAATGACTTTCTATGCAAATATACAGAAAAATCCATAAATCCAAGAAGAGTTATCACTCAGTACACCATCAAGGGAACAATTTATTCTCTAACATGGGATGCGATACTTTCCTGCCAAAATTGAATTGCTTGTTTGTTATCACTAAGCTCGAAAAAAAAGTAACCAACAGTAATCCCTCCTGCTGCTGCCTCTGGAAAAGAAAATCCCTTTTAAGAAAAACTGAACAAAGAAAACCCTCAGACACTTCACTATTTTTTCCAGAATGACAAATAACTCTAGCTGTAGTTACAAACGGTCTCAGTATTGTACAATTTTGGGTCATGTGAGTTTTATTACTTTTCAGACTAGCCCAGCCAGCTTCTGGCAGTTGTCATTTTAGGACTGAGAGCAAACTACTTTGAAAACAAATTTGTTCAAAAATCTTTTTAAAGCGATAGAGAAAAAAAATCCTTTGTGTTTTTCATTTCAGCTTGGATGTTACATCTTTTTTTTCTCCAGTCTTTTAAAGGAATGAGTCTCCGATGCTAAACAGGTCACAGAGTAATTAGGCATCCACCTGAAAATTAAACACACATTCAAAAGCTTAACTAACAGCATTTACTAATTCATAACAAGTATATGTCACTCAGTTTTTTCATGGTTGATCATTAGGGTGTTAGCAAAACCAGATCACATCAAACCCAGAGAACAAACACTGTAACCTTTCAGCAGGGTTAGAAGGAAAGATACAACAGCAAGGTGATACTGTGTTGATGCAGCTGATTCAATACTGTAGGGCAGCCACAGCAAGTCCTATGTGTTTGAAATCTTTGTCTGAAGAGGAGATGGCCTCTGGGATTACTCAGAGAAAAATCAATCCTGAGGCCTGGCCAAGGTCCTCTGCTTGGAGCAGTCTGCAGAGTCATTCCATGTTTGGGCCAACCTGAGATCAAACCTGGACGGCTGTCATTGTAAACCCCTGTCTGAATTGAAAAGACAGGCAAAAACTTTGGCAAACCCTTTTATGTTCAGTGCAGAGCTGAATTTATTATCTGTGACATGCACATCTTCTTGTTCTGGTGTCACCAATTATTTTTTATTGGCTTTCTATGTTTTCCCTCACCTTTCATAGCACAGCTTTGGCAGCAGCATTTCAGATGCACAAAAGGAATTGAATCTACCTTTCCTTTACAGAGTGAAGGTGTTTGAGTTAGTAACATCTCTTTTACAGATTTCCTTTGTGGTAAAAACCATTTCTCTTTGAGAGAGGAATGCACAAAGCTGGCAGAGATCAAAGGCCAGTGAAGAAGCTGAAAGGACCTCAGCATGGTCCTTACAGGGGGGCACAGTGGCACACAAGAACTGTGAGCTAACATAGCTGGCTTATACATGACCTGCCTGCCTCCAGCTGAGCACTTGCTGTGACTGACTTTGGGATTTTTTTGGAGCAAGTGCTGCAGAACTCCAGTAAAGTGGCACTGGTTGAAGGAGATCTTTGGCCAGTGCTAAGATTGAAGATGGATTAAAGGAGACATCGGTCAAACTTTGCCTCCTTCTGCCAAGTTCTCTAAGATCAGCACAGGTAAGACTGAGTGCTAAGCTCTTATTTATTACCTCTTGGATCTGCTGCTGCAGTAAGTCTGAAGACTAGCATGACCTGGCTCTTCCCAATTACCTTTGCACTTGGCAAAAGCTCTGGCCTCACAGCGTTCCAGATACTCACTGTCAGGCACAGGAACCCCACACACCACCTCCCAGACAATTTTTAAACTGAGCTAAAGCTTTTCTTCCATTAAATAATTTTTAATATAGTTTCTGGACTGCTTAAGTTAGGCTTGGAGGATTTCACACGGTCTCTTCTGGCAATGATCAGCAGATGGCTAGACTGGAGTAGGGTGGAGCTAAAAAATGGGATTGTTACTAGATAACGTTCAGTGGCACACACATCCTGACATGCCAGAGAAGGGTTTCCATGTTAGTACTAACTGATGCACCTGCAGAAGTGCTACTGAGGGTTCACTGGGACCTCACAGCTCTTGGTGTCCAGAAAGAACATTCTCTACCAAGCCAAATGGTTGCAAGTGTGCATAGTGAAATTGCAGAGTAGATTTTTTATTCTGTTCACCTCTCTCTCTCCTCCCTTGAGTCGCCTCAACTCTGCGATTGGGAGCACTGGAATAAAGTTGGTGTAGGAATGCTAGGGAAGTCAATGGATTTATACTGCTGTAACTGGAAGCAGAAGGTAGCTTAGAGGCTCAAAGACCTAAGCTTGTGTGTTACCCTGACCATTTCTGGCCAAAGTGCTTAGCTGACTGGATTAGCGAGTGTTTCACGCTTCCTGCACTCACAATGTCAGCTCTCTTGGAGCCAGAGCTGAAAGAGCTGCTCCTGCACCCCATTCATTCATGACAGGTAGCACAATTGCTGGCTCAGCCTGAAGATCTCCATGACCCAAGGCCATGAAGCATACCAGGACTTTTAACTCAGTGACTTGCATCACCTCAGCTTTGCACCACCCAAGTAAATGTAACCCTTTAGTTCAAAGCACATGACGTTTTTCTTGTGTTGGCATCAAACAAAATAGCATGCTAATCCTTCTGGTATTAGTCAAATGGGGCTTAAAAATCCACTCATATGCTTTGCAGTTGCAAGATTTCCCTGGCAAGTGTGTACACTGGTCTCAGTCATGGATCCTCACATAATCTAAGCTTCTGTTAAGAAAAAGAGAAAACAAACATCAAGGCAGCAAAAACTGCCTTTCCAAGCTTAAACTGAGTGCAAACTGTAGCAACATTGGCTTCCTGAATGCAGGAAGTTTTTCCAAAGAAATAACTGCAGTGGTTGTTCTGCTCCTCCATCCCGATGCTACCAGCCAGCACCTACTGATGGAGATTACCGAGATCCCAGCCGGTTCTCCAGCAGGGAAAACCCAACAATCCCCTAAGGTGAAGCTTAAAAAAGCTGGTAATGGGGACAGAAATGGGCGCTGGAATGATTCACAAGAGAGAAAGATCCTGAAGGAAGGATGCTTAAGGAAAAGATTAGTAACAGAAATAGCTTGCTTGCTTCATCTTCCAGAGAAGCAAGGAGGAGGATGAGGGATGCTGAAATGAGAACACTACATCTTTTTTCCTCCCGTGACTACCAGGAAGTTGACAGGGAAAAAAAAAGCAGCTGCTCTGGTTCAACAGCTAAAAATGAGAGTTTCCCACTGAACAAATACTCACTAGCTATAAAGCAGGAGCTGCATCTCCAAGCAGGCTCCTGCAGTAACTTCCTTGCAGCAATACCCCAGATCCCAAGTGCTGGTTCACTTATCTTCACCTAGTGTATTTACCCTTGTTGGTATGTTTCTCAAGCACAATTTTTTAATATAAAATCATGCCAGTTCTCTTTTGTTTTCTTCAGTGAAATGGTGAACGTCAGCCTGCTGATTACTTTTAATTTTACCATGTTAGTTTTTTAAGAGAGTAAATATTGTAGTAATAAAATACTTGTTGGGATTTGTTATTATATTTTTTTTATAACCTGAATACACATATTTTACTAATTCAGGGTACTCTTCTCTTGACCACTATCTCATCCATGTGGTAAAGTCAACAGGAAAGGCATATCCCTGCTAATATCTCATCAGTGGTCAGAGGGACTCACACAATCACTAAAACTGAGACTTTTCTCAATGTAAATAGCACTTTTTTTTTTTTTTTTGGTAAGCCATTTGATTTGGCTTAAGCCACATAATGCAGAGTTCTGTCCATCTGTCCTACTTAATTATAATGACTGCAGAACCTAAATTTGCTTCCAAATGTCTTTAATTACTATTATACTACAAACTGGGTGGGTAAGGGGAGGAACTCCTCTGATTCCTAAAAACTCCCAATCAAACCAAAATAAGGTCTGGAAGATTTTACATTATTTTTTCAGTGTTGCTGCTAGAGACTTAATAACCACAGAATGTGCCCCGTGGTCTTTGATAATTTCATATAATAAGCAAACGTTTGTTGGCAAACAATTTGGTAAAACATCTTAACTTGCATTTTTGTCTGTGCCAACATACAGAAGATTTGTTCCACCTATGAAAGATTTACATCACAGGATATATATGCCCTGCATGCTCTATGTAAATAGAAAATGTTGACCAAAATGCAAATATCTGATTTCAGCTGCAAGTAATATAATTTTAGATAGACTACATTTGGTTAATTCCAATTACTCTATCAACTCGCAGACAGGGGGAGAAAAGCCATCTAGTGGACAAAAATGTAATTATATCCCAGAAAATATTTTTCAGGCACAAAGCTTTTACTGGGGAACTGTTTTTTAATTTTGTTATTCATCTGCAGTACTGCTTATCTATGAATACTCTAGAAGACTCTGGGAAATCAAGGTTCGCTGGAGGGCAACAGCAAAGATCTCTAAGCCCAGGTTTTTGGCAGATTTTTTGACTAGCAATTGTCATAAAGCATAGAAGAAGCTTTGTCCCTCCTATCCCTTGCAGAGAATTAATCAGCATAATTCTTACAACGCTGTGAGGGTCATTAGTGGGTTGAATATCTTATCACTAGATTCAACACTATGTGCCAAGCAGACTGGCATTGCCACAGGGTTTAAATAACTGAGCTAATGTTTAAACTTTTGTCCCCTCTGATCCCTGAAAAATAATGAGAAGAGACTTTGTGACTTTGTAAACAGATGAGCCAAAGGGCACCCAGAACAGCCTTTTACTAAAATTATCTTTGAGATTCTCTGGGACACAAGATCAGGGAGGGCTGGGGAGTGTGAGGCAGAGCAGCTGAACCACCCCCCTCATAAACCTGCACGTGCAACTCATTCAACATCTGACGTAAAAAGGGGGGAGAAGGGAACAAGAACTTGCATCCCAGTATTACTTACAACACCCTCTGGCCTCTGCTGACATGCAGACTACCACGGTTGTAGTGGCCTGTGCCAGGAGTTAAGTAGCTGAATGTATCCCAAGCAGACAGGCTGAGCTGTGCACTGCTCTCATTTTTCCATTTATGCCGGGGAGAATAAGGGAATAAACGCAGCAGCCTTTTTTAGTGCACCATTTTCACAGACCTGGCCCCCAAATTCATCCTCTTCTGCTACAAAGTTCAAGCATTTAGCTAGGAACTCTCAGCTAATCTTGAAGAGCAGATAACCATCAGTCATGCTCAGGCAGGCCAAAGCACTGAAGCCAAAGTATAATTTCTGTGGGATTACAACAACCCAAACCACCATCATCAGAGACTATACTGTGATGATGCAATCAAACATCTGTAACTCCTGCTGCTCCCAGCAATAACCTGAAGTGGGATTTATGACCTGCCACTTAGTAACTGCTCTGCTGCTGGAACAACAGGTTTTGTTCCCTCTCCTCTATCCCTTTTGTTTGAAGTAACAGGTAACAGGTATTTTGTGCTCCCAATAACAGGAACAACAAAAATTACAAAAATCTATGAATTAATCTTTTGAAATAGTTTGTTTCAGGAGCATCCCATGCAATGATTTCCACCTGAGACATCTTTGCAGGGGCATGAATTTACCCAGCTTTTCCAATTGACCCTGCATACACATGCCTAGACATATCACATAAGCAGCAGGCATCTCCTTACATCACTCCTGTTTGCCTCAGCATGAGAACAATTTAAAGCATTACTTCTGATAGAGCCCCCATTTGCTGTGCTTAGACAACCCTTTTGTTACTGGGTTGTAACACAAGAGAAATTAAACTTCTGAGTTACCTTGCACAGACCTTCTCTGCAGTCTCTTAATTCATCTCTCTGCTAATGAATCACAGCTTTTTCTCTCCCTTTTCATAATAACCAAATAAGGATTTCAGGGTTTGGCCCATTCACTACATTCTGAGTTTTAACACAGACAAGAATGGAATACAAAATACTGCCAAAAGTTTAGCAGCAGGGGCAATCTCTTTGCTATTTTCATGTCTACAGTTCCCGATTCAACAATGCCGACTTGCTGCTCCGCACGACCCCAAGGCCAGGAATTCATAAACAATAATCATAATCACTGTCCAACAAGGCCTCATCCTAGCCATGCATAAGTGCAGGACTGGCACAGAGCAGAAAAATGCTTCTTTGTGCCTTTACAAAGCTTGCAATATAAACTTTGCACTGTCAGTTTAAAACTTTGGCATCTGTGTCTGCAAATGGGGAGGAACCCATTTTCAGATACTTGTGAAATATAAACTTCAGCTGTTGCCAAGCTCCGAGATAGATTTGCTCCTTTTTATTTTTAAAAGTTTCCTGAATATGTGAAGAAACCCACAAAGACATTTTAGAGACGTGTAGCTATGAAAAATGTACATGCTTCTGGGTTTTTTTTAAGGAGCATTCTCAATCATTGTAATTATTCCTTGAGAATGCTTTTTAAAAAAAAACAGAACCACGGCTATTTTTCACAGCAACAAGCCCCTAAAACAGCTCTAGAGCTTTCTGTGGAATTTAACAAAAAATTGCCTTTCAGCTAAGAACAGTAAAAATAGATCAAAAACCAATTAGCTGGCCCACATGGCAGAAGACAGGTGTGCTTTGGATGTGGTATTTATACAGAATCAGGATAAGCATTTTTTTACTTTTACACAGATTTCTGAAGACTGTAAATATCACAAACCTCTTCTTGCCAATGCCCATCCCAACCATTTAAAACACCGGCCACTCAAAGAATAACCTTAGGATGCAGCCTGAAACATTTCATCTCGCCTCCTACCAGGTTATAAAAGTAAAGTAACATGAAAAGCAGCAGACTGATGAGTGAATTATGGTAATAACAAACCTTCAAAAGCAAAAACAAGTAAACTCCTTTGGAAACTGCAGCCAGAGAGAAGGCTGGGAACACCGAAACCAATTACGACTGCTTTAGTGTTACACCTGTTTAAATGAATGCCAAATCCAGCACAGAATTATTTACATTATGTTATTAACAAAGGCACATATGAGTAATGGGAAAATAGAAATGGTTTATGCAAAACAGGCTCTACTGAAACCATCTAAGAACTTCAGGTATTTGTGTCAGAAAGCACTGACTGCCCTTCAGAAGGTTGGGCAAGGAGGCTCCTGCTCCCTCTCTAGTTGCTGGTCACTGTCCCTGAGCTGCCTGATTGATGCCAGAATAAATACTCACATAATTGCCCCTTATACAATTCAGTCAATGATCTTCCCACTTTTCAATACTTTGAGGTTATTTTCCAAAACTATATTGCTCCAGCAGAAGCAGATTTAGGGACAAGAAACTGCCAGGAATCAAAGAGGGACAGTCTTCTGCAAACATCTGGCAGGTGACAAGCAAATGGGAAGAGACTGAGAGCATTGACTTCTTCCCCAGACTACAGTCTAACTACAAAAGGAGATGAGGTGCATACAGCTCCTCCCCCTCCTTCCAATTTCTGAGCATTCACGTAGCTACGTACAAGATGGCTCCCCACTGTGTAAGGCACTTCATGTATTAAAGCATGTGACAGACAAGAAAAAACATATTTCTAAAGCAACCAAATGAAAGGTTGGGAGCTGGACTGAGGAAGCCTGGCAAACCTGCCCAGGGGCGGGCATACCCACGAAGTTCCAGCTTCCTCTCCATGGCCTTTCGTCTTCCATATCCTGCCTTCCTCCTACCTTTGAGATCTTGCTCAGTACCTGATGGTTTGGGCAGGTGACCATTGACTGAAAATGATTGACCACTTGCAGGAGCACCCAAGCTGCCCTCCTCACAAATCTCATCCTCTCATTGGAAAGTGCCAAGCCATCTCAGGCAGATGGCTGTGGTCAAGCTTCCCCAACACTGGCTTGAAGCTAAAATCCCTTTTCTCTCAATTCATCTTCTTATGATGCATCTACTTAAACTAGCTCAAAAATGGTTTCTCAAGTCAGCAGAAAAATCAACTTGTCTCTTCTACTTCCAGCAAGCACATTTGATGGTTTTGACATGGTGGTAACTATTGTCCATTCTTGTCACAGCCAGGACATACTTAACTCACTTTGATTGTTTAACTCAGCAATATGACAGAAAAAGACATCTCTCTCTTTTATACCGAAGAAACCTTACAAAAGGGCTTATTCTATACAAAGAAGATGGTACATTAAGATCAGCAACACAATTTTTCACAATTCAAGTTTCACTAGAGAAGTAAAATAAAGTGGCTCTCTTCCATTCCTGTATCTAACACAAGCACCACACAGACAAGAAAACAGGGCTTTTACAACGAACTGAACAGCCTCCTGCACCCCAGAAAAGCTTTGGGGAAATTAAGAATGGAAATAAACATTGTATAACAAGCTGCACACAACATAACAAAAAAAAAAAAAAAAAAGGCAGAACTCAATGTTATATTCAGTGCACATCTCAGAGCACTGTGCCAGATCCTTGCTGTCTCCTGAAGAAATGCTCATTCCAAGAATGGTTGAACATCACAGAGTGACCATGGGCTCTGACAGAAGTCTGTGAATCTGTTCCCAAGAAGCTCCCAACTGTTCAAAAGCCAAGATGACTACCATTTAAGGTTCTCCAGGGCTGAAAGAGCTTACACATAAGATTTTCCTCTCACAACCAGAACACCAGGACCCAGAAAGAGCTCCAGCTGATTTTCCAAGCAGTGAGTGACTGACTTTCTCAAATACAGCTGCTTTCTTCATTAGGAGACTAAAAATAGTTCTGCTCCTAGCAGGCTGACTTCCTTTTAAGCCTTCTGCCATATCCATGTGTGTATTTCATTCAGTTTCTGCATGTCTGTGCCACTGTAATTCTATTTCAGCCTTTAAGTACATTCAAGAAATTTTTCATTTCCCTCTCCCATATTCACTCCAGATGTCCTGAACTGTCCAAAACTGTTTCATGTTAGTAGAATTTGTAGGGTTATTCTGGCATTCACACCGCTCCCATCTGCTTCAATATTTTCAGGAAAGATCAACTTTCTTCTGCAACTGTTAAAGAATATGGACAATGAGTTTATGGTTTTAAAACATCTATTATTAATGGTAGATGTTTTGCTTGTACCTTGTACAGTAAGAATAATTGAATATTGCCATATTGGGCTTTCACTTTTTCCTCTTGGAGAGATGCTGGAGTGAGAAACCAGAGGAACTGGATGATATCCCATGTCTTAGAGAACGTATTGCAACAGCAGTAAGCACCCCATGATGCTGCATCAGCATGCAAGAACCTCACTGTGAAAAGCCCCACTGAACATGAGGTGGTGGAGACTGTGGGAGAGACTCTGCAGTGCTCCTTTCAGTCCCAATCACCTTGTTTCCAGACCAAGGGGAACTGAGCACATCCACTCTCTTGCAGCTCACATGGTGGACATGAAAATCAAAGTGCAAGAGGGATTGTAGGAATGGAGGAACCAGGGCAGGGATATACGCCCGACTCCTCTTAATGTGATATTAGCATAAGCCTGGATCCATATAGCTCCAGAGGGTCCAAGATGACCTGGCCAGTAAAATCTGTGATGTATTCAGTCTTGAGTGAAAATTCTCAGCGTTGGACAAATGGTGTATCAAAAATGTTACTGACACACCCGCCAGAGCTAGACAGCATCAGATACATTTGCTTCTACCCCAGGAGGACTTCAACCTTGAACCTTTCAGCTCAGTCCTCTGCATTGCTTGACAACAAACAGTAAACTTTCTAATCATGGCAATACTGTTTCAATCAAACTAAACAAGTTGAGTTTAACTCCTAAAATTCTAAGCTGAGGTTTATTTGCATTTCCAAAGGTTTGGTAATAAATGCAATGTGTTTCACTGAATCCGTCCAGGATGAAGCTGGAAAGCAAAAGGGATCCTAGCACTCAGGATATTTCTAGATGAAAAGTATTTGCATAAGCATTATGAAACTTTGGTAACATTTCTGCCCATCCTTAATCTTCTTGCAAGTGTAGGTGTGTTATCTAATAAACTTAAAGATGTACAATCTTTCTAATACAAGTAAGCTGCTTGCAAAACTTTTATTCCAGGAAAGATAAATTAAAAGAGAAATTCCAGGTCCTTTTTTTTTTAATCTGAAGTTTCAGTGATGTGAATTGCTAACTATGTCTGAGAATACAAAGGTATCCACAAACCTTTCTTACCCTTCTTACTTCTACAAGAGTTGAGGTGGTTCGTAACCTCACGCTCTTGAGTCAAAAGTCGTCCTATGAATGGTATTGCTTTGGAGTTTTTGAAGAGGAAAAAGAGAAGGGAAATGTACTGATACTCAGACAGCATTATTTAAAATAAAATATGATAAATGGTGCATCTCCTTCCTCAAATATATACTAAATAGGTCCCTTCAGAGTAAATCGTCTTAGCCATTTTCCATTATGCTAAAAATGGAGGTTTCAGCTCTTCTTTCTGCCTAAGTAGGAAATAATAACTGGCAAGAATGCCAATGCAAGTTGAAAACAAGTTAATCCAGCCATGTTTTGCTATGAACAATGTTGCTGCACTCCTGTGATAAACCCAACCAGGAGCAAAATTTGGCTTGCTTTATCTTCCCCCTCCAAATGTCTCACTCTGACCATACAACTGTTCTATTTTCTGGTTAAACATTACATGGAGTGTGTTCATTTCTGCTTCAGCTAATTTAGCTATGCTAAATGCAAATGCTTCCTGTACTTATGAATACAATCTGTTCATAGTGAATAGTTTTGAAGATTTGGATGAGTTAAAACAGCAACAGTATCCATGTGGGACCAATCTTCCCTGGACAACTCTTGTGCTTTGATTCATAAATTCTTTCCATAGGAAATATCTGTGGAAAATCTCCAACACATCCAGAAATGTACAACTCAGTTGCGTGACTTATTATGGATTCTTAATATTTACTGCTTCTCCTTTTATTTCTCGCTCTTGTAACGCATTGGCTCTTGGGTTCACATGAGACCCCTTTAATGTTTATTTTCCGTTATTCTAGAATGCGTATTTAATAACTGCAACAACATCCGTTGTTAGTACCACCACACAAATCTATTAAAAAGCAACTTCCAGCTCTAAAATCTGAAATCTGCATCTGATGGGTGTCTTAAGGCACCTCCTCACCTGCTGTTACCATTCTGCATGTTTGACTTACAGTGTGGAATTAACACCTAGTTTCTGGGTTATGAAAAAAGGCATACCATTCTCTGGTGTACAATACAGAATTTATGGAAATCTTGAAAAAACATTTAAGTTTGTGAGATGTAGCGGTGACAGTGGTGGAAGCACAATGGAAAATCTGCAAGTGAACTTCTAAGGCCTGTGGCACTCACAATACACAAAAAAATGAAGCAGAAAAGCTATGAGGGGGATTATGGCTGCTAGGATGTCAGAATGTGCCCAGTTTGCCACAGATATCAGAAGCTGAAAGACTTTTTTCCTCTTCAACAGTTCATTTTGGAAGCAAGAGCCCTGTACTCAATTGCCTGGAATGCAGAGCTTGAACATACCTGAGTGATTCTCTTCTCATCTCTGGCAATTTGTCATGGATCTCTGCCAGAGGAGTTTAGCTCTTTACACCAGATTTTGCAGACTCCTCAGGAAGTCCCTGTTCATCCAGCAGTACCAGGTGTTACCTAAACATGAGAAGGAGTTCTCTTGCAGTTGAGTCTATTTTTATCAATCCTCCCTGTGATATGGTCCCATCAATGGAGTCTAATGTTTTCCTAAATTGAAATTTATATTAATGATAAGAACTTTAGGCAAAACTTGGCAAATTGCAGCTAGCCAAGAAGTTAGAAGAAACTAGTACTTCTGGTCCACATGGGTCCAGGAATAAAGTTTCTAGTTCCTCGTGACACTGCTTGTCAGTCAAAGAAAAGAGGAAAAATTATGACCCTTTCACAAAGCATTTGACTTCTCACATTTGCATTTGACTTCTCACATTTGCATTTGACAGACTCCAGTTGACACAGCATTTCCTCGCTCTTTTTTACTTTCTGTCTTCTTCAAATGGTGTCTCTTCCTCATGATTTCAATGCTCAAGACTCAGGCAGGTTCAGGGGTATAAGTAACTGTTGAAGGTCTCATTTCTGAGCAGCATTTTTCTCATTCCTTGTATAATTCTTGGCTGGCCATTCCACTCCAGGTTAGACCAATAACTGCAAACACCATCAGATTTCTCACCTCCCAGACCAAGACAAGACCATAGCTCAATCTTCTTCTCAGTAGGAATGCTGGGGCAGCAGAATTCTTTGGGTAAGCGTTCTGTGGCTTTCTTTTAAAAAACAAATTAGTCATATGCAGAGTATGTCTAGAGTGGAGAAAAGCCAAAGATAGAAGTCCTTTCACAGACCCAGTTATGCCAGCTGAAGATGATGATCTTCCCAGCTGCCTCTCACCCTTGCCAGAGGTTACAGCAAGCTGACCTGCTAGGGAGTGAGTGTGCTTCAGGCAAAATGAGTGAAGTTGGCTGAAAATGTTTAAATATTTAGTCTTTGTTCACTCAGGTTCTCTTCTGACATGAACAGGTTTAAGTGGTCCCCATGAAGCTGAGCCACACATCTGAGGGGACAGTAACTCTAATGTGGGTAGTAAGTCTCCAGTATAAAGAGGGATATTTGTAGTAACCTTTTCAGCAGGCAGTGTGCAAGACAGAATGTATTTCCATAGTTCTGCACTAACATAAATATTCCCTATCATCAGTATTGTTCTTTCCATTCCCTCACTGGATTATCCTAACAGCTTAAGCAACTTCATGACATTTGCAGGCCTGGGCCTCCTGAAGACTTATACCACCCCAGTATCTGCTGGAGGGACAACACATCAGGACAATAAGCAATCCAGGAGATTTCTAGAGAGCATGAATGACAAGAGCCAATGACAAAAAAATTTCTGCTGCTCATGCCCACCAACAAGGAGAGACTGATTGGAAATGCGAAGATCAAGTTCAAGGTCAGCCTTGGCTGAAAAGACTATGAGATGGGAGAGTTCCGGATCCTGAGGGTAGAGAGGAGGGCAAAAATCATGCTCAAAACACAGGAGAGCAGACTTTGGCCTCTTTGAAAATCTGCTTGGAAGAGTCCCATGAGATAAGGCATTGGAGGGAAGAGAGGCCCAAGAAAGCTGAATAATATCAAAGGATCATCTATCTCCTTTAAGATCAAAAGAGGTCCATCCCAGCAATTTCAAAAGTGTCAGGATGAAAGAATAGCTTGTAGACCAACTTAAGCACAAAAATTAAGCATACAAAGGGTGGAGGATAAACTGGGAGGAATACATAGACAATTTCTGAGCACCCAGAAACAAAGTTAGTTACACTGAAGCCCAAATGTTACTGAATCTGGTGAAGGATACCAAAGACAACAAGAAGGGCTCCTATAAGTGCATGTGTGACAAAAGGAAGGCTAGGGAAAATGTGAGCCTATAATTCAGCAAGACTGGGGACCTGGTGACACAGGATATGGAAAAGGCCAAAGTACTGAACACTGCCTTTTTTTGGTAGCAGGACTGGCCTTCAGGGACCCCAGGTCCTAGAGACTGTGGAGAAAGGCTGGAACAAGTAAAACACACCCTTAGCAAAGGAGAATCAGGTCAGAGAATACTTAAGGAAACTAGACATATGAACTGTTCCACTGACTGATCCTAAATAGTTAGCACAGTATTAGTAGCTTGGATTTCAAGGGCCAAGGAAACTGTTAAGAAATGTCAAAGTTTACCTTCCATTAAGCTTGCCAGTTTGTAAACATGAAAGAAAACACACGTGGCATTTGACTGTGCCCTGATACTTGATGATCAGTCCAAGCAAAAAGCAGGTATGACAAGTGTTCTCATTTAAGTTGTAGTCATTACCTCATGCTTCATCCCTTCTGTTGATAGCAACCTTGTCTCACAGCCAAACAACAACAACCAGCATGAGCATAAACAAAATCGATCATTCTCCTTCTTATAGTACAAAAACATACATAATAAAACCCATCAATTCCCACAGAGATACACTTTAAAACAGTTAAGTTGCCACTACAAAAGAGACATAAAACAAAAATAGGCTAATAGCATATAAAGGTATTTTGTTGAGATGTTGGAAGCTGTAAATGGGTTAGTTTGGCTTTTTGAGTTACAGTTTGCAGACACATCTCCACAAGATTATCGTTGTGAGTTACTGTTGTGTATGTTTAATGGATTTTTCTCCTCTCTGCTACTGCAGGTTCCTAGTCTGTAGTTTTGTTTCTTGCCAGATCTAATCAGCTAATACTATGTTTTACAATATTTACTTGTTAGCTACTAAATTTTGGATTCTCAGGCCAAGGAATGAAGGGAGTGAATGCTATACATTTGATTATGTTAAAACTGTCTCTATTTTCATCTGTTTGTGCTAGAGATATATTTACATTGTGAAAGTCAAGAGGCTTACACTTCTCCTGCATCTCAGATAAATATTTTATATCCTTATTTAGATGCAATTTAAAGTAGAGCTGACTGTGTTGTCTTAACTTTATGTACTAATGCTTTCTTAGTAACTCTTACACAGCTTCTATTAGCCTTTAGCCACTCCAGGGTCCTATCTTAAAACACTCTTTCAGGTAAATAAACATTATTGAATGCTAATGCATGTGAATTCTTCCTCACCCACTGACTATCTTAATTGATAGGGACATTATAAAAAAATCTGAAACACCACCTTTGAACAGCTCCTGTTTTTATTATTATTTTTTAATTTTCTGCCACTCCTGTGGAATATATGGCTACAGCCTTATAGGATCTATGAACAGTTTAGTGATAAGCATCTTTCCTTTTCAACAAACTGGATGTTCAGTGACATCAATAAAATTAATTACTAAGGTATCTTTACTATGGCTCAGCTTAAACACTCCTGAAAGGAAGCTCTCAAAATGCAATCACTGACCTGAACTAAGATTTGGGATAGCACAGTGATGAACATCAGACACAGTAATCTTCTGTGTAAGTTCCTGCAGAGAGGTCACAAGATCATGCTTAATTTGAGTGTACCAATTTGTATTGCACCATAAATTTAAATAAATAAAACCTACATAACCAAAAGCAGTTCAGTGACATCATCTCTGTTTAACAATGTCACTACCAAAGAAAACAGGGAAAGTCTGATTTGTAGTTTTATGAGAAGTATGAAAATCTATAAAGTCAACAAACAGAGCTTTTGTGTGGTACAAAGGACCGCTGGAAAAATTAATGTGCAGGTAAACGATGAAATTTCTGCCAGGAATCAAGCAGCTTTTAGCCTAGCCTGCAGATGAGCAGCACAGCGATAGTTTGATGTGGTTTTACTGGAGTAACCAAAGACAGCACTGTGAAAATTATATCCATCTCAGAGCCTGGGTTCCTCTTTGTACTGCTTGTCTCTCAGAAGCACGTATTAAAGTACCGCAAAATGCAACACATGACACCGATCAGCTTCAAACATCTGTTGTGTAGCACATGGAAAAGCGCGCTACAGAATTTCTAAGGAAAGCTGCCTTGTAAATTCGCAGGAAAGCTTTACTGCTTCTCTTCTGTAGGGAATTCAATGAAAAACAAAATCTTTAAAATTACGAAAAGTCTGTGTGGAAAGCAGGGAATGGCAGAACTTTGCACACACACATACATACAGACAGAGACACACAATTCCCTGCCCCATGCCCCCTATAACACAGGACTATTTACATTCCATGGCAAACAGCAACAGCAACCAGCTGCCTTTCCCGCTGCCCCATCAATCACCCGACAGAGCCTGACGAGGGTATTTCAATGACTGCTTTGCGAACACAGAAGCCAGGAGCGCTTCCCAGCTCTTTGCTGTCCTCACTGTCGGTAGCTGTCAGTGCATACAGACAAAGCGTGGCCCTGCACCAGCTCGTCCCAGCGAGCCTCGCTGCCCAGACCCCACGGGAGGCGATTCGGGCAGAGCTGGGAGCGGCGCTGCTGGAGCTGGCTGAGCTGCGGCCGTGGGCGCTGGCAGCGAGCTGCAGCTCTACTACGGCCTTTCACCAGTCAGGGGATCGAGTTACAGCGTGATTCGGATGTGTGGGGCAGAGCAGACCCAGGGGATGGTGTAAACCGGCTAAAGCGGGAAAGGTGATCGGCCTTGTCACCGCTACAAATTGAAACCATGATGTAAGGGGAGCAGGGACGGCTGCATTATTAATCAATGACAGGGCAGCATCTGCCTAGCAGACAAGCCCCACCAGTCAAAGTCACGCTCTCTGCCGGCCTTATCGCTCGAGGTAAGCCAGCCAGAGGGTATAATCCCTTCTGACATTGCATCCCTGCTCAGATTCCAGGGCAGGCCCTAAACACAAGCAGAACAGATCACAGTTCTGGGCAGCCGGTGTTTCTCAAAGGCGCTTGATAGAACATCTGCAAATCCCCTGCTCCCGGAGGCCGGCCGGGCCGAGGGCAGCGCAGCTGGGCCAGGGCTGACCTCGGCCGGAGCCAGCGCTCCCCACTGGCCGTGCCGCTCCTCGCCTGCCACCCTCTGAATCCACACCAGTTCCTCTGATGTCTGAACTAAACTTTTATACCTGTACCATGTGTAATGCAGCAATTTATTTCCTGATAAGCATTTGATATTTATATAACTGCAGACGAGAGAGGAGGAGAAAAAAACCCTCATCCGAAATAGCTTTATAGATGAGTCGTCTCATTGTCTAACAAGCTTTTCATTGTTTTTAATTTTCATTTCTCTCCATGGTTCAGGGCACTTTGAAAAAAAAATAAAATCTATTCAGTAGTTTCCCACTCATAATTCAAGGAAGAGAGTCATGTATTATAATAGAGATAATTAGCTTTGACTGAAAATAATAAGCTTGGCACCAAATATCCCCCACCACTGCACAGAATAACCATTTATTGTCTTATATACTCTCCATCATGCCTAATTACTGCAACAGTAATTACTAACCTGTTGAAAGAACAAAAGAAAATGCAACTAGCTCTGCACTGAAATAAGGAGAACATTGCTGATTCTAATACGAAGCTCTTGATTGCCCTCTCTTAGAACACACTCACCATTTAGACCCTTTATCAACACATTTGCCTGTAAACTCCAGAAAAGGGAACACATCCACAAATAGTCAGATTACAGTTGTTAGGTCCCACCCATTTAGGCCAAATGTCTTTTCCTTTGGGCTGCAGGAATGGCACTGATGTTTGGATTTCTGGGAAGTTAAGAAGGCAGTGCCTGTCTCAAGCTGTGTGCTGCAACATTCAGACTTCCATATGCTGGACAGATTTGCTTGCCTACTCTTCTGACCCACCAAACCTCTCCCTGGCTGTTATTCTGTCTTGTCTCAACAGAAAGGCTGCCAATCATGCCAAAGAAAGAAAATTAACAAATGCAGCCCTTTTTGTTCAATGAATAACATGTCCTTACAGGGCTTGAAGTATAATTTTTATCTGCAGAAATCTGTGTTCATTACAGCCTTTCTCTCTAGTTCCACTACATCCCACTGTTGCTTCTAGTTAAATTCAGTCTTGGAGCTTCACCTGTGACAGCTGAGTGAGCCTTGGAAAAAAGGCTTGCAGCAAGCAGCAGCACCAACCCCTTTTGGTGCTCAAGGTCATAAAAGAATCAGTATTTGGGAGAGTGTGTACAGCTACCTAAGAAAGTAAAGGGAAGTGTCATTAGTGTCCTTATGTCCTGTTCCATTCAGGTCCCTGAGTGGGACTTATCCCTCTCACTGTATTTGTCAAAGAGACTTGAAGAAAATTGGTGTCTTCCAGATACCATCAATACTTTTCAAAATCCAGACTGCCACATTTGTTATGTTCATTGAATTCAGGAACTGGAACAAAGCCACACAACATATGTGAGCATTCACAGCTAATCAACCCAGCTGAAATTTTAGATATTGAATATTCTCTGGGAAACTGTTCGCAATCAATCCACAAATGTAAACAACACAACCTCCCACCTCCAAAACCCCCAACAGGCTATAAAGTAATTCACAGCATAAATACAACCAAGAAATACAACCTAGAAAACCTCTAAAACAGGAATCTGAAGCACTCAACATGCATGATTTACACACAGACTCAAATAATGAGACTGGTTTAACTCAGAAGAAGTTGGGGGCTTTTTTTGAGTTCTTGATGGTTTTGTCCCCTGCACTTTGAAGCATCAGAATTTCAGAGCTTTTCAGCAGAATCAAGGGGACTAAAAACTGCCTTTCCCCCCCCCCCCCCAAATTTGAATTAATTGGTTTTTTTCCTTGGTCCCACAATCCCAGATGGTAGAAGCTTCAAGGAAATTGCAACAAAGACTCCAAGAATCACATCTAATAATTGTGTTTTCTTCTTCCACTGGCTATGCACTGCTAGAAGGCATTCAAATAACTGGAAGAACACTCCCAAAATTATAGGAATACCAACAAATGCAGAATCCATAACACCTGATTATCCCACTGAGAGAGAGAGGGGGATGGTGTATTTTTAAAATAAAGGGAAGATTTAATAGTCTAATGGCTGTCATTGTTGGGTTTGCTATAGTAGAACAGGATAAAGTTACCAATGTTTTTTACAACCTTTACTTGGCTACAAACACCACATCAATATACTTTTAATAAAAATACAGACATTTTTTCTCCCTCAAACCCCAATACCTTAATGTAATTTGACACCAAGTTTTAAGATGTCATCAGTGAATTTAAGAGATACTTATAGCAGGACTAGAGCATTGCAGCTACTTAAGTTGTAAATGAGAATTTAAAATACCATTAATATTTTCTTGATGAAACATCTCATCATTACCTAACAGTTAAAAGATACCAAAAAAAATTATGGCATTTACCATTTAGAATAATACAAATTCAAGACAAGGCATCAAAAGCCAACTAAGTTCCATTTTGTCCAGCATCAAAATTTTCTGTCATGGACCCATTTTGCATGCCACCATAAATTTCCCCTAGTAGCTGAAAAAAAAGAAAAAAACATAATAGCTTCAAGGGGGTTATTCAAAAATTTTCAGTTTTCCCACCTTCCTGATTAATTTTGTGTTTAACCACTTGACTGTATTTCTCAGTTATTTTTCAAGCCACCCTTCTCAGCAATGCCCAATACATTATCTAATGGGATCCAAATAGAAAAAAAGAAAAAAGAAAAAAAAACTAAAAACCCCCACCAAACAATTGTAAGTTATAGGCATTGCTCCAGCCAGAGAACGTTTCTATGGGCTTGCAAAGACAACAGGTTTTTCATATGTGTAGGATTTATATAGTGTGACTCGATACTCTTCCGGAAGCTTGCTTTCACACACTCCAACCTTGTTTGCTTTATCCTGCATGAGTCACAGTGAAAAAGCACACTTGGGAAAAATATCCAAAGAAAACATGAGCAAACTAGTTAGCTGCAAGTAGGACAGGCCTATGCCAAAACCAGAGACTCAAACATATCCGAATTTTGAGAATACAAACTTTAACTTCATATGTATTCCCCGTGTCTACAGTAGGTCTCAGAAGATTAATTTGTGTAATTAGTTCTACTTGTAATTATGCTGTTTGGTCACTAGTGCCTTTTGGCTGTTTGGATGCTTTCAGGAAAGGAAGTGGTTTCTGGAGACAAAGAAAAATGGAGCATAATTCATTCTGTTTGGAATTGCTGCTTTCCTTACTAACAAATACTTCTTTAAGCACTTTGAAAAATCTCACCACCCTGATTCCCAGACATACTCAAAAGACATCAGAAAAATGATTCTGACCTACCTCTATGCACATATAAATCTGACTTTTTATTGAACAGACTCTGCATGACCCAAGATGATAAACTTATAAAAAACCTTTAGTTTTGCATGCATCCAAACTTTTGGTCAAATCTAAAAGAAAGAGATACAAAATACAGATTTTGCTTTCAATGCAAGTGCTCTCTGCATCTGATGATCTTTTGCCTGAATTTTCTCTTCAAGACTCATACCAGTATCTCTGTTAAAAATCTTACAGTGGCTCTTTTTAGAATAGGTGGGTTATCTGATGCAAAGACATTTTTTACAGTCATTCGATTTTATAGCATGAGCCACACACAGAGTATGTTATAAACCTGTTCTTATACAGAAAGGACAGATATCTTTTCAGTCTGAGCAGATTTTTTGACTTCATCACAAATTGTCCTTTCCCCTTTAGATGCCTTCATTAAGGATATAGGCTTGGCTGCCAAGAGAAACATGTTACAAAGAACTTCTCCAAGTCATAAATGCCTATACATTCAACAGGACATACAGACCTGGGTATCAAGAATAATGCAGACATCCTTATAAGTAGAAATGGATTTCTCACATTCTATGTCAATACAGATCCTTTTTCAGAAATTTTTTCTATCTAGGCTCTTCATTTATTTTGGAATGTCTTTAAAATTTCACCCTCTTCTGGCTTTACAACATACCCCACATGAATAATGTAATGACTGGACACGTCTCCAGCATTTTATGTGCATTCTTTTACAAAAACTTCAAATGTGGTCAGAGGTATTCTAAAACTCTCTGAACAAAGCTATCAGCTGGTCTGGAACTTAGTAATAATAAAATAAATAAAATAAAATTAAATTAAACAAAACAAAACAAAAAAAACCAAAGTGAATTAATAATGCCTCTGTGAAATTCTCTGGCATGTACAAGTAGTTCTCTACAGTCTTTCTCTACCAGGTAGATCCTCTCACTATGTGTAATTTGGCTTTGACAAAGCTTGGGTGTTTTTTGGCCACCCGATCTATACTAACTCACTCTCTTACTCTGCTGTAGGAAAGGTCAAACATCAGTGTCCTTGGTCACGAATTCAGACTGGTGCATCTTTCTTTACTTAATGCTGCAGCCTGACCGATGCCTTTTGCTCTACGTGCTGGTGTTTTTAAGCCAAAACCTGAACAGGAACTGATCAGTATGCAATGAAACAATGCCATCCCATCAGTTTCTCCAAAGAGCAGCATACTGGTTTCTTCCATTCTGCTTTGCTGTTTTAACCACAAAGTATTGAAATTTTTGCTGGAAGCACCAAAGGAAAACAATTGTTGCTAGAAATACTCAGCCCACATATTTACTGGATTATGAAAACGCTACCTCTGCTGTAATCCACACAGGATTCACAGGCTCCTTCTTCCTCTTAGCACTGCAATCATCTCATCCTACATTCTGTTGCAGTCTCTTTTTGCCAGATAGGTCTACTTAGCCAAAATCTTGAAATCATTGCTTGCTCCTTGGCACCAAAAGCAACTCCCACACAGAATGCCCCAGAGCTTAATATCAAGATTATATAGATATAACAAGGTCTTTACATTTCCCTGCTCTAAACAATACCACTGTAGTCTGACACAAGGACAAGGGTTTCCATTGTCCTCTATGAAGAACATTTAATGCTATCCCTTCCTCCTCCAAATGAGAAATCATGTGTTGCTTGATGTCTGACTGGTCATGCCCTAAAGCAAACACATCTTCCTCGATTAATGCCTCTGTATCAGCCAAGAAAGCCTGGCTCCTGTCACTGGCACTCCTTGACTTCCAAGTGTCCTGAATGAATCATCCTTCTTATTTCACATCATATGGTTCTGCAGTTCCTTCAGCTTTAGCTGTTAGTTCAGACATAAGGTCATCTCTGCACAAAATGACCTGTGTCCATCAAGCTCACTGACAAACTTTAAAAACTCACATATCTGGTCCTTTTCTCAGTTACCAACTAATTTTCGCATTTATGGGTTTGCCTCATCAAAACCAGATAACAAACCACCCTCCACCAAAAATCACTGTGCAGAGTGTAACATCTGATTACAAGGCTGTAAGTTTCCACAGTTCAGTGTACACAGTGTCTTTGTTTGAAGCCTGGGCTGCTGTGGCACAGAAAGGGAATTAATACCTCTTTTCCCATGACAGAGTGGTTGCTTCAGGCTACACTAAACACAGCTGAGTAGTGTAGCTTGCAATGAATAAATAACTTCAGTGCTGCCAGTCCTATAACTTTCCCATATAGAAACATTCCAGGAAAACTGTTGTTTATCTCCTACATACCTCCAAGATGGTATTTGTATATCTCAGTTATACACCAATGGGCCCTGTTGCTCCACAGACATTTTTACAGTTACATGAAGGATAGTTGTATTTAGAGTCTTAATAGATACTAAGAACTAACTGCATAAAGGAAGCATGAAGCAGAGAGAAGGAATCTGTGACCCAAAGGTGAAGGAGCTGTAGATGGTTTGCTGCACAAGATATATCACTTTTACATAGGGATCCTTAAAACTGAAGTTTCTGGAGCTAGATATTATGTGTGCAGCGTTCTTGAAAACTCAGATCTGTTATAACAACAGGGATAAAAATTTAGTCTACAACTCTCTGTCAGTGGGTCTTAAGCTCCAGCATGCCTAAAGCTTCCCTGAAAATAAAAATTCTGAGTCCAAGACACGTAAACACGTTGGAAAACTTTTCAACGAGATCAGCAGACTCAGATGAAATCAGCTAAAATTCCCATGCACAGCTTCTGGCCAGAATGATGCCCACCTTGCCTTGGCTATATTTACTTTCCTGTACTTTCATGATGCAGGTGAAAGGGAACAAAGCATGTGCTGTGGCCTCCTTTCCTGCCATCTCACCAGCTTTTCCAAGTTTCATTCAGAGAGGGAATACCACTGTACCCAGCAGAAACAGGACCATGTGCCTGGAAAGACAGCAGCCTGAAGCACAGCCCACCTTCTGTCTGCGTCCATACCTGTAGTGTGCTAATCCAGAGCCCACCCAGAAGTCTCCTGATGAAACCACTTTAACCCCAAACCCTGCCTGTCCCTTTCTGAGCCAAGCATAAATACTGGCTTCAAAAAGAGTACTTGCTCCTCCTGTGAATGCAAGAGAACAGCTTCAGCAAACAGGTCCATCTGGAACTGAGAAAGCTGAAACATTGTTTTTGTACTTTCTTGATCTCCAGAGTATCTAGGTCTTCTGATGCACCAAGAAATAAACTTGGCATTTTAAGCAGCCTTTTAACCCACTGGCTAGATGGGGTGGGGTGGGGAAAGGGGGTCAAAATGGAAGCTGCCTAATGACAAAATCTGTGAGCTCTGACCTTCTGTCTGAAGATGAAAGCTGAGTTGGATGATTTTTCTATAGATGGCATTAAGGCAGCTTTTAAGGCTACTCTGCTTGAACTCTTGGTTGCACTTTGGTATTGTAAACAACTGCCAGAGGGGGAGTTAAATGAGTAGAAGTCCAAAAAAGTAAGAAGCGTTTTCAACAGTGGAGAATATTGATCGTAGTGAGAAACCATTTATGCCCTGAAGGGCCATCAGCTGTCACTATTCCCCTGGCTCCAGAGCCATATTTAGGTGTCTAATATGAGTTAATTAACATATTCATTAATAGGTGGGTGGAGCGGTGTCAGTCTCAACAGATAGGGAACACTGACATCAAAATAGACTAATTAACATAATTTGAACCTGTCTAAACTCACAATTGATAGCAAACACAGAAACTGCAGCATCATGGCAGACAACTGGCACAAAATCTATTCTATTTGTTGTGCTTCCAATGCGTGGCCAGAAACAAGCAAGTAATATTACCTGACGTGGTCAGTTAATGAATAATTGGCACATAGGAACAGCAGATAATCGATGAAAGGCTTATTCCATTTAGAACTCACAGTCCCCTGAAACAGTTTAAATCTTATCTAAGGCAGTTCTGGATGATCTTTATATCCTTAGAAGCATCTATGGATAGTTCATGGCAAAGCTTTCCACAGGCTTAATACATATTATGTAACACTGCGTCACTTGAATCAACTTCAGGTTTCCTGCATTCAATCTTTTCCTCATGTGATTAGAAAAAACTGAATAGTTCCAATTCACAGTTTCATACCATTCGTTAATTCAGAGGCAAAAAGCTGAAATCCAGTTGTAGACATGGCCTAAATTCAGAGAGATTCCAAGTACTCAGCTCAAGAGACAGATCCACCTCTTTCATGCTGCTGAGCTCCCAATTGACTGATAATGCCCAAGGAACCGCAGGTCTTACTAGATCATTTTATTACAGCAGATACTGCATGATTTGATCTTGGAAGTCCAGTGTAAGGATGAGCACTTAAAAAGAATTTTAAAAAAATTTAACAAATAAAGAATTTTGTCCAAAACTAGCAATTAAAAAAGCTGCTAGCATTGGATATTGTGAGGGAGCAATGCAAGAGAAAAGAGAGAGAAAATGGGTCTAAAGAGAGATCCTAGCAAACGGGAATGAAATCTCACTTGCTGGCATGCACTTCAGTAAACAGGTTGCATACTATACTCTGCTTCCCCACCACACTCCAATTCAAACGCAGCTCACATACGGAGTGTGAATGTTCTTGTTCAAATCCCATAAGGTTTTTATTTCTTTTGCTTATTGACAAAACAGTAAAAACACTGTGTTGAACAATTTTGCTACAAGAAAACAGCATTTTGTCAGAACGACCGAATAAAGCATCCCTCAACTGAAAAAAACACAATGTTATTAGGCAGTAGAATCTAACAGACAAGTTCATTATATGGATACTGAGAGATTTCATTATTTTCTCTTAAAAGGTAGCATTTATACAAGTTATATGATATTACAGGCATAAGAAAATTACTTTAAAAGGAAGCAGCGAATAATGTTGAGAGGTTAAGTGGGGTATTCCCCTTTATCTACTCAGACAATATAAAGCATGCTGATACTCAAGGAAACTGAAAGGCAGTGAATTTACCAACAACAAAAGGAATTTTTTTATTCAGTGCACGATAAATAAGCTAGGAAACCTGCAGTCTTGAGACATTATTAAAGCCAAGAGCTTATCAAGATTGAAAATGAGATTTCTGTATATGCACACAATAGGAAACTGGCAGTAGCTCAGAGAGGAAGGTTCTTTTGAAAATTTCTGACAAGACCTAGAAGCTAAAGTTCCACCTTCAAAACTCATTTAAGCACACAGCAATTAAACCCACTTGGATGAACCCTGCTTTTGTAACTGTCTTCATCATTCAAGGCTGCACTGGTGCTAAGAGCCTCTTAACTCAAACTCACCCTACTCTTGTCTGGCCTCTCCAAGTGGCAAACCAGCTTTGCATTCGTCTGCTCCTGGTTTCCTGTGAAGCCATAACTTGTGGTGACTACACCTGTTGCAGCCTCGGGGGCATGACCGAGGTGGTTGTTCACTGGTAAATTCTTCTCCAAGATACAAGTTCTAGACTCCTAGAGAAGCCAGAAAAAAACCTGTGGTTGAAGACAGAACTTGGCCTCCCACATGCACTGGCAGTTGGCTCTGCATGTATGAAAGGCTTTAAAGGCCATTCTGGATTCCTGCTTTCATTTTTAAATTACTTTGACAGAGAAGGACAAAATATTACCTTGCACAAAATTACCATAAAGTGAGATGAAACATGAATTAGGTACGAAATTCAGCAAGTAACAAATTCAGCCAATGAGTGTAGCATGGATTGTTGCAAAGTATATGCAAATGTATGCTGAGCTCATCAGTGAGTTTCATCTAGTGACGGGTATCTATTTCAGTAAAGTATTCACAAAACTGTTACTTATGCTTATCCCATTTATAAAATACCCAAGCACTTAAGACAATTCATTTCTCTGCCCAAGGACAGGAGACTCCTTATTTAGAAGCATCCCTTTGCCACTAACCTACTGTCTGTTGCCACTGTGCTGGGTACCCTCAAACCCTCCTCTTTACTTTGTGTGAATAGACTTTCACTAGCAGAGGAGAGCTTGCTTTAGTCTGTCACCATTTCAATTTTCTCCCTCTGCGCTAAGTAGCAGAATCCAAAGCTCTAGTGAAGCCTCTTGTTTTAGCTACTTGTAAACATTTAACTGCTTCTTGGGCTAAAGGGCACACACAGAATGACAGCTAGTGGCCAGAGGATGTGTGTTTAAGGTTCTGTTCTTGCTCCACTAAAGTTGTTTATGTAAATTTGAAAAAGATAACAAATGTACCAATTCATCTAAGCAATGCCTAAATAGCATGGTAGAATTGGTAAAAAGCTAAGAATTCAAAGCCTTTTACAGAATGGAGGAGAATCTGAAATTCAGTCTGTGATGAGATCCTGACTTGGATGAAGCTTTGAGGTTGATGTATGTTTTCTCCTGCAGCAAGATCCCTAACAAAGCCAAACCAAATTTCAACTGGAAAAAAAAAGGGGGGGGGCATATTTTTTGAAATTACAAACTATAAAAGTTTTTTTAAACAGAGAAAACTCACAGCAACTTATTTATCTCCCCATAGCCAGTCCATTGTGCACATACAGGCAGGTCCTTGTTTACACTTAATGCTGGGACTTGCACTTTTCCAGACCTAGGATTTCATAATGGGAGCTCAGAGTGCAGTATCCCTAGAGAATACCGTTGAGTTCACTACTTGCCTGAATCAGTATCACAAACAAAACATGCCCATGTCCTGCTGCTGCAGGAATGGATGTGTATTCCCTTGCAATTGGTCATAAAAGAACTTGCTTTCCTATTACAGAGCCTCCTATCTAGAAATAGGAAGTGGTTTCTTGCTGTAACCACTGATTCCCTCTGAAACATCAGCTGGGTCAAAAGGGAAGTGTTTAAGGATAGTAATAAAAAAGCCTCTCTCCCTCATCTTTTTTTGAATAACTGCACCATAATTTTCATCTAAGGAGAGGAAATTACCTTTATTCCTCCATACTCATTACAGTAAGTTCATGACCATATGTGAAGTGTATCTTTGGTTCTTCCCTCATAGAGTTTACAGAGATAAAAAGAAAACTCATCTTCACAAAAAGGCAGAAATAGCAGTAAGATGACAGAGATGCTCGTCTAAGAGAATTAGTTTGGGGTCACCTTCTCACCACTAAAAAGGGAATTATCACTGAACTTACAGAAAGAATTAGTCCACACAGCTAATGTATCGTCAGTGTCCATTGGAGCACCAGGAACAGTAACTTTTTTATGTAGACAACTCCAATGCAAGGAAAATTCTCTGATCATCTCTTGAACAATTAGAAAAATTGAGTTTATTTATCCAGTTAAGAAGCCACTGGCTCTGCTAAAGTCAAAGCTGAGATGTATCTCTTTGTGCTGAGAGGGCTGGGGGCCTTTTCTCTGTGTGACTCTAGAAAATGGATTAATGCTACTTATTGGTATCCCAATGCTTTTAATGGGTTTGATCAACTGATGCTTATGCATTGCTTTGAGGATGTAAATATTCTTATGAAAGTTTATATCCATCTCTTTTGGCAGACTATTTTCAGCACTGAGATCACTTCAAAACAGCTATATGACATTCAATGCAACAAGGCTAAAGAAAAGTCAATGCGATTATCTGCTGAGTGTACATGTAAGGACAGTAAGTGGTTTAGATGTAGGTATTTATGAGACAGATCCCTGTTTTCTGCTAAGAATTACAATGTTTTGGCAAAATATGGAGATTTACCAGAAGGGATAGCAGCAATATATATTGTTTGGCATTTTTATAATTTGCCTCCCACCCCCAAAACATGCTTGTCTTGACTGACTAACCTCTAATCTGCATTTATATTGTTGTATCTTTATCTATTATGCATTACATGCACACAAAGCCAAGTCTCTGATCACACAGAGATGCTATTTAGAGTACACAAAACTTCCCTGGAGGGTTTCCATTTAGAGAAAGAAGCAGATTATCATAAGTCTCATGCAATGGTAAAAATACAAAAGGCTCAGCTATTTCCACTGCAGAGTATCAATGTCGTTCATGTGTCCCTATTTTAATATATTCAAGTACAGCAGCAGTCCTCCATGAAGAACTGGGAACAGGTTTCCAAGAACATCAGGTAGGAAATAGCTTTTTTGCTCTCTCCTGCTGTTGTCCAATTTATACTTTAGGAAAGAACTTCAGACCAAAATTTACCATAGTCTGTTATTCAACTCACCTGCAGTTACTACAATTAGTGACTTCAGAAGGTTACATGCTGCCTTTCATTTTCAGCATGCTTGGTCTGCACAGAGGGATAAAAAGCAGGCAATGTAATCAAACAATACCATAATAATTGTACAGAGCAAAACAAAGGGGAGAAACACTATTAAAGCAAAAAAAAAGTAAAAACTCTTTTTTTTTCATGTAAACTCATGCTGCTTACCAATGTCCCTCACAACAGAACAGCAAATCATAACTAAACACAGGTAACAGAGTCATGCTGAAGCACTTGGGTTTTGGCAAGGCATGGGCAGCAGCAGAAGGGAAATGTGTGTGGGTGAGAGTTTCTGAACGCTGCTGGGTCTTATCCTTTGACACTTAATGGTGGGTCATTTGTGGGAACACACTTGGACGTTGGGTTCTCCCTGCAGACTAGATGGGAGCCACTCCAAGGGGAGCTTGCTCCAGTAAGGGCAACACTTAGATTAAGGACATCTGTATATAGCCAGCTGGAGGCCCAACTCTTGAGACTGCAGCGTTGAAATTCATTCCCCTGGGACTCCATTAGTACCCCTGGCATAACATCAAAGATATTTCTTATGGAAGGAAAAAAAAAAAAAAACAAACCAAACAAAAAAAACCAAAAAACCCTCAAACCAAAAGGAAAAAAAAAAAGAGTTAACTAGTTTGCCTTGATAGCCTTAAAAGATATAACACACTAGCCTTTCTCCTTTGCATTTTCATTGGGTGCTGCTTGCTCTTCTTCAAGGAGGTTGCATTCACTTAGACATGAGGTGTCAAACTGGTCCTCTCTTATAACAGATTTATAAGATGATGAGTAAATAAGCATATTCATTGATCTCTGTTGGTCAGACTCTTACCAAAAGAGGTTACCAGGCATGCCTCATTCAGGTGCTGCCCTTAAAGCAAGTTTGTTAGTCCAACTGGCTAGAATAGAATCTCTGCCTCACAATAATTTGCAAGTTGAGACCATCTTTGCTAGCAGTTCCACCGGAGGTTCAAAGGCTGATGGCACCAGTCTAGGAGTGTTCAGATAGCACAAAACTGGCCCAATACAAATTTGCAGATAGGATGGGCTAAAGTAAACAAACGACTGAATGTCCTTCTCACCCCTCTAGCTGATTCCTTCCCAGTTAAAGCAAAGAACTTATGTCCATATAAAAAGCCAGGAGAACCAAAGTGTTCAGTTACAGGTCCTGTGCCCACATATTTATGAAGGAGCAAGTGGTTTATGTGTTTTTCTCAACACTGGCAATGGGAGGGATCAACTAGAAGCCTTATTTCCCCCAGGCCTGTTGAAACATCTTGTACTTTACTGAGCTAATGGGAATAACGAAGCAAGTAAGAGAAGAGAGGTCTGTGCAAAAGGAGTTTTTCACTTCTGCTGCATCACCAGCCTTGTCCCAATAAGGTCCAAGTCCCCTAAGTCAGAAGAGTACATTTTGTCATCTCAGTTTGTGCGGGCAGTACAGCCATAATAATTGATCTGTACACGAACATGTGCCAAAGGGTATGTTCTTACATATAGACAAATAGGAAAGGAAAAAAAAGGTATTTTGGGAGGTTAAAGGGCAGTGCTGAGTGTTGCAATCATACATCCTATGACTGGCCATCAGCAACACAGAAAATTAGATTTGTTGTAACGTAGAGTGACACTGGTTCCTAGAGCTTTGCAAACAAAAAAGGCTTGTGGCTCTCTTCAGCATAATGGTTGACCTTCTGTAATAAAACAGGGACTACTTTCCCTCAAATGTTACAAAATTTAATTGATGCTTAACTTCTGGCTGCCAGGTACTCCTTACAATATCATCCACATCAAAGCGCACGTGCCTTGGCTTCTCTCTAGTCACCCTACCTTCCATCAGGAAGAAAGGACACCTTAGGACACCTGCTAGGGCTACACTCCTGTGATATGCTGGAAAGGCAGCCTGTTGCCTCACACTTTCCATGGCTTCTCCATGGCTTGGAAGGATGCTCTGACCTATGAAGAGTAACTCCCATTTGGTCTTTGCCTCTATTCCAGCTGACTAGAAGGATATCTGGATCATGGATCCTTATCCCTGACTGCAGAGAGTTGCAGGTGATGAGAAGCTTGCTGTTTGCAGCCCTGCCAAAGGAGGTATACAGTTGCACGAAAATGCCTTTTGAAATGGCCCAGTGCAGGTAAGGTTCTGAGACTTTCTTTAATGTACATAGCTTTTGATATTTTTAGATGTTTAAATTAGCATCATACAGCAGCTGGCATGAACCCAGCCGATTCTAGTTTTGCTGGTATCTGCTCATATTTCTGCTAAGAAATTCTCCCAGTAACAGAGCCACAAAGCAGGACACAGTCATCACACATACATGAAGACCTTACTCCCCACCAGGCCCTGGCTGCACCCCTTTGTACCAATACCTTGCACACCGTCATGTCTTTCTGGAACGTCACCTTGGTGGTGTGGCTTGGAGATGCTGGGCCTCATCAGACACTTTTGGAGGTATTTTTTTGATGGGGAAGTAGAACCTTTATGTAAGGTGGGGAGCAGCATGAGAAAAGTGTACTTTGGAGGGGCTCCCTTCCATCTCCAGAGACTTTCTAGACTATCATAGACACTGGTATGAGGAGGCAGCCAAAATGAGAGGCTGCCAATAACCTGTATTTGTGTTAAAGAACAAGTGACAGGACAGTTTATCATAAAACCTACAAACAATTTCTCCATTTCCTTCTCCCCACTTTCTTTCATTCTCATCCTCTTTGCACCCCTGTGAAAAGGAGGGTTTCCCAACATTTCAGACATACAAATCACAAAAGATTACTCATGAATCACATAATTCCTCTTAGTTCCTGGAAACTAGGTATAGTTGGGAAGAAAACCCTAACATTTGGATTTCAGATGTTGTATCTTGAACATACCAGAATTTTCTCTCCTCTTATTTAAAAAACCAAGAGACAGAACAAATGTTAGAGATCCAATTCTCTGCTGCGCAGCTGTATAAAAAGGGGCTAATACCTTACTGGCTTAGAATAGTATGAAATGATGGAAAAGGAAACACCTGGTACCTAATGAGATGTTACAAGCTTCTATTTGCAATGAAAGTACACAAATGTAAGAGGAAAATGGACTCATGCAGCCTAAAGCCAGGAAAATCCAACGAGCAAGGATTGATCTTTGGGCCTTCAACATCAATAGGACTATTCATGCACTTAAATACACATGTGTATTTTAGCACCTGGCTGAATTAAAGCCTCAGATAGCAAATCAGGAGATGGCTGCTTGTTTTCAGCCTGCAGAAAAGCCAACCCTTTTTGAGAACTGCACCGATTACCCTAGTTTATAATCTCCTTAATATCACAAGTTCCACAAAGATACATTTTGTTCCCTAGAGCTCCTCGGAAATCAGCTAAACATATGGACTGCTTGCTTACACCTACTACAGAAGGCTGAGTATTGAGGATTTATATATTTTAGTCTATGTGGTGTAAATATGTATAAATTTATATTGTGTTAATTTATGGCATACACTACAGAAGGTTTTGCGTGAGCTACATTGCATTCCTTCCCACGTTTCTGCTGAAATATTCATCTTCGGGTCTTTTTCTCCATGTTTTCCTTAGTCTCGCCACAGATGTTTGGGCAGCTTGTGTTAGAAGGGAGTGTGCCTTAGAAGTACATTTAGGAATTTAGGTGATGAGAATACCAAACTCAAGTGTGTGGCTACAGCCTGATGGGGTTAAGAGGCCTGATGAACACTCACCAGTGTCTCGGACCTGCCTTCTGATACCCAGGCAGGCTTCGGGACACAGCCTGTGAATTAGCAGCGCCGAGGCAGACACCCAGCGCACAGAGAACTTCTGTCTCCAGGACTGCCAAACAAGTGCCTGACAAACATTGCGTTCACACACAAAACACGGATACATAAAGCTGCCGTGCCAAAGGAAGGACTGATTCGCGCAAGAACAGGCACCTGTGTATCAACAAACTGCACTCAGCATCAGCACCAGCAGTTCCTCCCATCTGCCTGCACACAGCTCTCCAGAATGAAAATGTATTCATGTGTCCCAATCACTCTGAAATTGATAGGACTCTTGCTGTTGGATCAACAAGAGCAAGGTCAAGCCATTGGGTTGAAACACAGCCCTTATCTCGCCCTGAGCCCTTATCGCAATTCTATCAACACAGTCTTTGTGTACAAGGACTGGCAGTAACCCAGAAGTCCCGGTGCCAAAATGCGGCACCATTAAGAGCCTGCTGCCTGTCCTAATATCCAGCAAGAGATATGAATTCATACAGAAAACTTAATTAAAGCATGACCTAATCAACAAAAGTGGGGCCCAACACACTGTTTATTTGCTTAGCATTCCAGTTGTGCATCAACACATTGCGTTTCACTAACTTACTGGAATATGAAAATGCACAACTACATAAATAGTACCAGAGGGAGTTACCTGAATAAATACATCATACACAGCCAAATAAATCTTTCAGCTCTGTCCCAAATGCAACACTTACTACTAACTCACAGAGAGGAATGAGTAAGAGGATGTGTCTGCAAATATTTTCTCAGACGCAGTTGTGAACTACTTTGAATTTTGACCCTTCTCCCCAAATTCACTGTCCAAAAGCATTTCCATGTTCTGTGTTTATGGCAGCGTACTGACAGATCTGAGTCCAAAGTCCAATGCTGCTTCAGATCTCTGGCTAATTCTGGGGAAGTTAATTTCTCCTTTGAGGTCCTCTGGGAAAAATGGAGTTACAGACATTTTTCACCAGTCCTCTTTGCTTTTCTTGTCCATCTAAGATCAGGACAGGTTTAAGAATGTATTCTGATTGCTAAACCAGTGCTCTTGCCAATCCCATCAGTCACCTCATTTTGCCCTTGAGAACAACAGCAAGCATATCCTATCCCCAAGGGTCTGCAGATCCTCCCCAGATCTGGCCCTGTGCTCTGGCATGGTGAGTGCCCATCAACATGTACATTACTTAATACAGGGCTGCTGGTATTTCACAGGGTGATGGTAGAAGAATAAAAGATACAGTAATAAAGATTTCAGTAGAGTTTAATTTAATTTTTCAGGGTAGCTTTTCCATTACTACTACAGCTTCACTGCGCAATAGCAGAAGAACCAAAAATGCTGAAAAGGCATTTTTGCACAGAGTGGGTGAATAATTCTAATTTAGCAGGCAAAATTAACAGCAATTCAATGAGGGTACAGATTACATTACCCTGTTATGTTGTTGTATAAAGGTTTAAAGAGACCATCCATTTTGCTGGTTTTATTTTATAAACAGGCCAACTAAAACTTCACATGTAAAATAATCCACAATGAAAACCACAACCCTCAAACTACTGCCACACTTCTACCTCACCCTTGTTTGCCCAACTCTTTCCCAACCTATTACCCTGCCCTTCTTGTCTCTCATGCTGGAAGGATCTCACAGTGGAGTCGAAAGTTGCTGAATTCACGGAAAAGTCATCAGGGCTGAGTATGGAAATAAGTGCTCCCTGGTCCCACTACATGCTCTTGCCTAACTCTCTCCAGCACCAAAGAGCTACACAGCACTGGCAAGATGCTGTTTGGCCCTCTTTTCCTATAGCAATAGAGCCACATTCTAAGCTAGGGTCCTGAAACAGTCCTCAGAGATGAAACAGACAGTAATACAGTTTGGAGTTCTCATATGGCTGATATTCCAATTCTTCTACTTTCCTCCCCCTTTCTTCATTCTCCTAGGATTTAAATACTGACTGAGAGATTAAAAACAACAGAAGTTAATAATCATCCTATCATGCAGTAGAAAAAACAGAACACACTCAATGAGTGTTGATGGCTTCAATACTTCAGTAGGCTGAAATATATTCAGAGAGCATTTCAGTGAATTTAGGTAAATGGGAAAAATTGTTCAGAAAAAACCCCAAAACAATAAAATTCAAAAAAGCAAAGTCTGATCTTGGATAATTAACAGTAGAAACAGGGCTAAATTGAAATAAATTATTCAGTGCAAGTACTTCAGACAGCTCTTAAGAATAACACATGGATTCATGGCACTCTTTAGGGGACTTTGTGCCTATAAACTAATTAATAGATCTGACTTCTCCATATGTAGTTTTTCCATCTGTAACAGATAAAGTATGGATAGGTTTCTCCATGTAACAGGAAAAATTAAACTGAAGTTATTTTTGTAAGTTGTAGAATATTCTCTAACTTATTCAGAACGCAAATGTGTGAAATACCATGACAGAATGGAAATTGATTTTGTAAAATGTGAGAGTGAACGACCGCGCTCTGAAACATGTGGTGCAAAGTCACAGACAGGGCGCTCGGCTCCCTTCCCCTCCAACCACCGCCCAGGCGTGTCGCAACCCAAATGGCGGAGCAAAGGCGGAAGGGCACCTAATAACCCGCTCCTTGCTACAGCCACAGCCAGCCAGCCACGGCAGAAGCATTTCCATCCCAAAGCTGAATGACCCCAAGTTTTTGCCATCCCAGTGCATTGTACAGCTTTGCTTAAGCCTTTGCAAGCTCTTGGACCCTTTGGTTTAATCAACACAGGGGCTGCTTCAGTTACTCCTTGGAACAGCTACCATGCTGTGCATGTAGGAAAATGCTGTACAGCTTCCTAGGGCAAGCAGAGCTGGCATGCAGGATCTTGTCCAGACTTTTCAACTGGTTAGAAATCTGTCTGCAGCCATTCCATCCAGCCCAGGATGTGAGCATTGCTAGAACTTGGCTGAGAAATAGCTCACTTCTGTTTTTGCAGATACCTCACATTTCACAGGATTAACCTTGAAACTTGGGTTTCAGAGGCAGCTTCCAAGGTTTTAGCCAAACTAATGTACATCTGTCAGGGTCACCCATGTCCATGTACATTAACTGAATCCCATCTGTGAGGACAGACAGTCACTCCCATGCTTTCTTCTCCCTGCCTGGAGGGCTGGCCAGTGTGGGAAGTTGCCATTCCCACACATATTATCATACCTATTTATTTGCAAATGTTACTTAAAATTGAGTGTATTAGCAGAAAGTGTAACAGTCTTACATTTCAAGATTTCAAAAGCAAGAATTGTTGTACAGCCAAGTCAACATCAACATTCATAAAACCCCCAAACCTATTCAGAGGTTCATAAACATGGGCAGTTGTTTTATCTGACATCTTTTCTCCCAACATGTCTTATGATTCCCATCAACAAGCTGTCCGACAGCGGTGCCATGCCCAGCCACTATCTGTGCCAAGAATGAACACCTCTTAGTCACCTCCCCTATTCTTATCCCACATCCATCTCCAGCCCATACCTCATCAACCAGCAGCCCAAACATCTGTCCACCTTCACAAGAAACAGCCTCTTATCCAGCCTAATTCCCACAGCTCGATGCACAGCCATGTTCCTGCCCTAGTCTCTAAATGAAACATTTGCTTGAGTGTGTTGACATCAGATCTCATTATTGACTTTAAGGAGAGCAGCAAGAAGAGTTTCCTCCACTTCATCTTCTCTTGCTGAATATGGACAACAAGCCCTGACATCTGGCTTTAATTATCATGAATAATTGCAAACTTTTGGAGAAAACCTGGAGTTTCATCCAATATGAAGTTAAGCCTAAACCCAAACTAGATACTCCTTAACATTTTTGGAGGCTGTACTCAGATGCGGGGGTTTGGTTTCACTTCTCCTGTAAACTGATTCTGCACCCAAGAGTGCTAAGATATGTTTTCCTTTTTATTCTAGCTTTTTTCCTCAGATTTCACTCCTTAAGGAGCACTCTCTGCCGACTTGCCTTCCTGTCTTATTTGGGTCAGTCAGAAGTACAAAAAACAATACACATCTACTTTTTTTTCTTTTTTGTGCTGGGATTTGACTGTAGTCTGCTGTTTAGGTTTTGGGGTTTTTTTGCAAACCAATGTGTCTTTTTTACAGCTGGCATTCATATGTTCCTGTCCTTTCTTTGTAGTTATGTGCATCTTCCCTTTGTCATTTTTAACGTGCTTTTCCCTTTAGCAGGCTAAGAAAAGAGTCTTATATGCAAGAGATCCAAATTTGTGATAGAAAAAGAAGACTGAGAACATTTCAAAACAAAAAGCAGACAAAGTAGCAAAAGAGCCTATTGTCTCTACCATCAGTCCCCAACCATTTTACAGGGTGCTCCATATGCAGAATTGTCAGTCTTTCACACTAATGGTATATCACAAGAATAAATTCATTTGGCAATTAATAAATCCTTCCATTGTTTCATTTACCTTTCTGCTTAAGGAAACTAAAGTTTCCTTGGCAGTCTCTCTGATCTGTACTTAGTACACCAGTTACAGAAGAAGACTGAACAAAGCTGGTAGTGTGTGACTGCTTCTCCAGGTGCCGGCTCTCCCATGGCTGAGGTGAGGGCACATGGGAGCAAATAGGAATCCTGTCTTCTCAGCACTCGTCTTGTGTAGGCTGCTCTTATCATGGAGTCACTGTGCATCAGAGTGAAAGCTGCTCAACAAAACCACCAGCTTCTCCTAACACCACAGGGATATCTCCGCTCACAGCTGTGCAGTTAGTAAACACCTGCTTTGATATCACACACTTTGTTGTATGTAAATGCACAGCCAGCTTGGTTGGATTGCAAACAAACCCAAGCCCAAGATCCCGTTTCTAGCCTCAGCCTTGACTCAGTGGCCATGCCAGGGGGTAAAAAAAAATGAAAAATAAAAGAAAACCTGTTCTACCAGAGGACTGGGCTTGTTTCCTATACAGTAGTTTCATAGAGGTGAATCTTTCACTAACCTGGTTGGCTGACACAAATTGTACTAGGAACAACAGGAGGCTTGTCAGACTGTTCCAGCATACAAATGAACATAACAGACGGGTAGCAATAAACTCACCTAAAGATAAAATAATGATCTTCAGTCATTGAGAAAGATGATAACTTAACCACAGGATGTATAGCAATTAGCTTCCTCAGCAGCCTACAGAAGCAATACATACAAATTACAATATAATCTTCCGCAATTTGAAACCATTTAGGATCTTTAGCATCGTATACTTGGATCAATTTAAATCTTTAAGTTGCTATCATCTTTCCTTCTTACTCAGAGATAAATATCTCCTTATTTTCTAGTGAAACACAGTAGATGTTGTTTTTATGTGGCCTAACTGTACTCGTTTCTTTCTTCAAGTTAGCTGGTTAGCTGATCTCCCCAGGACTGTGGTTGCAAAGCACAAGGAGCTGGCCACGGCAATACCTGTGTTGGATTGCCCCCAGTGGCAAGGAACTGTAAAAGACTTTGGCAAGGACAGAAATGAAAATTTCTGATTGAGAAATAGGTCTGCTAATGGGAGGGAAATAAATAAATAAATAAATAAATAAATAAATAAATAAATAACTCTCTGCATGTGGAAGTCTTTAAGCTTTCATCCATTTCTAGGAAACTGGAATGGCAGGAGCATGCCTCCTACTCCTCAAGACATCTGCACTGTGGGGATACAGGGAAACTACTGCAGCACAAGCAAGGTTTTGGCAAATTGAAGCTTGTCAGAATCACACTGAGCTTCCCGTTGGTCTGGATCTACTTATACTTTCATTACAATTCTGTGTTTCTTTCTGCTATTCCCCTCTGGACATATAATACTTAAAAACTAGCACAAGAACTTGATTCTCTGAAGTGCATAAAGTAGCCAAAGTATTTCTTTCTATGGTCTTCTTCTTCCTCCTGCCTTGTTTTTGACTTAGCATCTGGCAAAACTGGAAAAACCCTGGGACATAAAAATTCCCTTAACTGTGAGTAAGCCCTCATTATTATGTCTTTCTTTACAAAATGGCCTGATTAATGCCTGTTTGCGTGGAAAATTCTCTCCTGTCCTTTGCTCTCTCCTGCAACTGCTTTGCATTTCAGTGTCTTCTTTGGCAAGGGAGAAAAGGGAGTTACTGGGTTAAATCATGGCCCCTTTCTGAGATCTGTGGGACTTTTGTTGTTCATTTCCATGGCACCAGGATTTCACCCTTATTCTGAACAAGTACAGCCTCCAACAGTGGCCTACCACACCACTTAAAGTCTCTGGAGCAAAACATCTGGCCTAAAGTTACCATTTTAAATACCAGCAATTTTGCAAAAGCCTGTTTAATTCGTTAGACTTTCTCCAGTCTATCCAGCCTTGTCCAGATGAATTCAGTAAGCTGTGTTCTTTCATTCGCTCTTGACTTTTAAGTGACAGAAACTTTGCAGACTGAGAACTTACCCCAAACAAGTCTAAAAATTAAAAATCCTTCACAACTGAAATCTGAAGCTGATACTTGCATATATGATGATTTTAGAGGGACTGAATCTTTGCCATCAAAAAACGTCTATTTAAAATCTAGGCCAGGAGAACATCACTTTTTTACAAATCAGTCTTACTTAAGTTTATGGCAACCAGCAACAGACCTGCAAACATTTATGTATTTGGCAATTACAGGCAGCTGTCAGGACACTCAGCCAATGGAATTAAACATTTGAGAAATTGTGATTCTATGATATAATCTGGTTATGAAGCTAATTACACCTCTTGTCATTGTTGACAATGTATTATTATAGAGACAAAAATCTTGGTTCTGCTAGTCAAATTCCACCAAGAGGTACAGACAGATAGAAGGAAAGAAAACAAAAGAAATCAAAACAACTTTATGCTCATTTATGAAATGACTACCCGAGTCCAGAAGAAAAAGAAAGAAAACAAAGTCACACCCAACAAGAACACTGAAGTTCCCCTAAAATGCTAAAGGAGATGATACATGGATAAAAAGGTATACAAGGCTATTTTCAATTAATCTGTGAATAATCATGTAAAGTTGAAACTTCCAGAAAACTAGCATGGAAAAAAAAATTATGAAATAAAATCTTGAACATAACACAGAGTTCCAGCTTTGCAAGTAAGGCGATACATTCCAGTACACCATGCAGATGCCAAGGGTTCTCTCAGGCAAAAGCTCATCTCTTTTGAGAATCAGAAGTCCTTTTTAGAAGCAACAACTGAATTCACTACCCCTTGTGATCTGCAGTCTCCTAGTTCCACATGTGCAGCAGATAATACAAAGGAAATTATAAGTCTTCCATATTTTCCATGGTGTTGCTTAGTTTGTATGCTCAACCCTTCATTGCTGATTTTAAACTTCTTTGGAATGAAGATTAATTTCTCAAATTATTACACCATAAAATCGTGCATGCCCTGAAAGCTAAGGCTTATTTTAATAATGAAATTTTTAAAAAATCAAAACCCAACCACTATCAAACATATTTCTAAAGCAGTAATTGAATTTTTGATTTTTTTCTGACAACAATAAACCCCAAAGTCTAAGGAGCCTGTTTCTTGCAAAACTGAAATTTTAAACAAGTCTAAATTTTTCAAGATGATTAAGTTACTGCACTCATAGAAAAATTTCAGTGACCTTACTAAAAAGAAAAACTTGATTATTTCTATTTGTAGAGAAAATTGAGAGCCAGAAGTAATGAACAGCAAAACAAGTAACTTTTTAACATATACACAGACGCAAGTCTGAAAAATTTATTAGAACAACGAGAAGCTCATTATTTTAGAGCTTTTGTTCAGTGAACTACTACAAAATGAAGGACAAAGAAGTAGCTACAGAAAGATTCTTTCATGGTTTCAGAATTAATATTCTATGCTGCTGGCTCCAAAGACTGTGCAGGTCATGCAACAAAGTTTACCTGGCTGCCCTGACTCACACATCCTTATGGCAAAGGGTAAGGACAGTGACATCGTTTGCTCCTACTGTTACTTTGGTATAGCATGTTTTATTTGTTCTTGATTTATCTAAAAGTGGCCTGGGCATTCAGCTTGACTTCTATATGCCCTATAAATGAGAAAGGCATTTAACTTCCTTTTGGTATAATTATCCTTATCACAAATAATTTCTTCTAGCCCATGGCAGATGGACAGTAGAGATAGGAAGGAGACCAGATTACTCTGTTCCAAATAATGCTACTTCCTCAGTTTTTTATATTGATACTACTGCTAATGTTTTCTTTCCAAAGCCACAGGAGAAGCTAGTAACTGCAAGAATAAAATGAAAACTGCATTTAGAAATGGTATCCTCTTCTGATCAGAAACCAGTCAGCCCATATAAATTGTACTTGTGTCTTTGAATTTAAAATGTGACTGTACTCATTCTCCAGAAAGCATAATTGAATTTGTAATTCACAAAGCAAAAGGGGGGGAAAATGGTATGTTAATGTTCCAACCCCTAACAACCCCTGTGAGTGTTTTAAATCTGGAAACTGCTATTCTTTTAAGCAGGACTACTGGTTTTGGAAGCAATACAGGTAGACTGTGCTTAATCTAATTTGTGTATGATTCGTATTCTGTTCACTCAGAAATTCAATGTAAATGTAAGAAACTTTAGGGAAATCAGGGCAGAAATGTGCCCAAGTATGCTTATGATGATCAGGTTTTAGAAAATATAAGTTGCATGTGCACCTCAGTCACTTTCACACCCACAAGACAACAAAGCCTGACTGGTAGTGCTGGCAGCTAACTTCTAATGAGCATTAAAAGTGTGCTAGAAGATAAATCAATATTTTTTTCTGTGAATAATAATCTTATTCTCTCACCATAGAAATGTGAGCTGCCAACAGCTGGGCACACATACAACCTTGAAAATGCCATTCCCTTTAATGGTTGTAAACCAAACCAATAAATCATTTCAGTAAGATCATTTTCTGTCTTCTGCTTGTTCCTACAAATAAAGAAAGGCATGGGCCTATCCCCATTTTCAAACAAAAACAAAACAAAATTATTTGGGGATTTAGCAACAATAATTTAATTTGTATTGACCATGCCACAACATAAACATTTTCCTCAAAGATGAAGCAAAACCAGCTTACACATATTTTCCATGTGTGGGGTTTTTTTTGTGTCTGCGAGCTGCTGAGACTGTTTTCATTAAAGCAAATTCAAAAAACCCACTTCCCATTTGAACCAGAGTTTCATATTTAAACTGCAGGATTCTTCATGTAATGGTTTACTTGTTGGTTGAATTAATATGGATGTTTAGCAAAGGTGGGCCAACCAGGAAAACAGAGTAAGAGGACAGGGAACACATTGGAAACAGGGAAAAGTGAGACTGAATCGGTATAGTGCCAGAGCAAAGAGATACAACGTGAGATCGTGTACTTTTTTGTCCCCTTTTTTCCATCAAAATCAATTTGTGACATGCTTCCATGCCCTATGAAGTAAACACAAGCTTTGAGGCAGGACTGTGAGAACAACCTTGCTTAGAGACACTGTCAGAAAGTGATAAAAGACAAAGTACACTAGTTTCAGCTGTGGTAGCTGGTCTTGGCACTATCAGTGTACACCGTTCAAAAATCTGCATTAGTGAAGCCAAGTGTTTGCTTAAAATGTCTTTGCAGTTGATACTGCAGCTTTTTTGTCTGTGAGCTACATGGTGGGCATCCTCTTGGAAAGATGGTAGGGTAGGTGAGAAACTGGGTGGTAATGTTGGTGCTGCAAAACACGCCACTTACCGTAGCTGGGTCACCAGGACCAAGAGAGCTCCTCATGAGGTGAAACTGACAGACCTGTGAGATCCTCAAAAAACACAGCAGGAGGGTACAGAGAGTACATACGGCACCCAGACCATGGGCTCAGCATCCCTGCATACAGAGCTGAAGGGCTGCTCTAGACTCCATTCTATGCCACCCTAAAGCTCTGTTGTAGATGCCCAATGTTTGCTGGACACCCAGGAGATTAAGGCACTTTTGAAAATGTGTCAGTCGGGATCTTTTAGTAGCCAGTCTTTTTCTTTGCCTTAGGCGTGAGCTTGGTACAATTGTTACCTCTGAATGCTCCTCCCATTGCAATAGAAATCACTCTACTGACTCAACTTAATAGGACCTGAACTTGCTGCGGTTTTCTGCCAAGAAAGCAGAATCTTTCAGCTCTCTGTGCACAGGAACAGAGATGTTAAAATTAGCCACAAGCAGTATATTGCTCCCTGAATACAAGAGAGAGGTACTGCAATTTGCTGCACAAAGGCAATCAGTTAAAACATGAATCCAGAAGTAACAGATTTAAAGCAAGTGTTCTCTGGTTTGCTAAGACAACTATTGTGCACGCAGACATCACACAAATAGCAAAATGTGTACGTTCAGGTTTTGTTTGAGAACCCCTGTGAGGTCACAGCAGATAGCACTGTTACTTATTTCAGCATCTTAGAAACAAGCACTGAGATGCTTTCTAAGCTGTGAGGCACAGAGCACATAGAAAAGTCACTTTCTGTGTCTCTTATTTCTATTTCTCTCTGCTGGTGGAGTACCCATTTCAGCTGTTACTGTTTCAGTTAATCCCTGTCCCATTTCCAAGGCCACTGGAAGAGCTGAGTAATTTCCACCAGTGCAGCAGGTTCTAGCAATCGTTGTTAAAGAATGAGGAGGTAGAGAAGAAGACACCCTCAGAGTTCCTGCTCAGTTGGATTCTGTTCAAACTAACTGTGAGACATAGCTGCAGAAACAGACCTTACAATATCCCAAATAGGCTGTTTCTGCTTCCCATTCCTAGGCCAGCAGAGGCGCCTGAGTTATGACATTCACGTGTTTTACCATACTGGGGACAGACTGTGAAATCGTAAGTGTGTAGTGAGGACACTGACTCCCATCTCCATGCACTTGTTCAACTTGCTAATCTGCAGAAAAATGAGCCCAGCTAAAAAGAAGAGGCTGGAAAGGTGCTGAGGGCCAGAGCTCACATGAAGACAGCCTGGTGCAGCCAGGATGGGTGTGGTGGAAAGTAGCAGAGGGAAGGCTGGGAGTGCAGACTTCCCATTGTGGATAGGCATGCTGGTAAGGTTGGTGTGGACATTAACAAAACTGTAGCACTGGTGTGTGCAAAGTCCTAAGGGCTCTTTCCCTCTCCAACTAAAAGCAGGTGATATTTTTAAAATGTAGAAGATACAGAACCAGGAGCAGAAGCAGAATTTGTGAGGGTTGGTAAGAGCCTTTTGTCTTACAGACAAACAGTTCTGTGAGCAGCAGATCCCATGAGTGCCCGCATCTCAGGGCTTCCTTCTGCCACGAGCACTCAAAGGTCTGATGGGCTCTGGGTCCTGCAGCCTGGAAACCTTCTTGCTGCCTTCTCCCTCCTCCCTGCCCACCTGCTTTCAAGAACTTAAGACACTTAATAAACCCTATGCCACTGTCAAATTTGGTCAAAACATTCTCTAAGATCATAAAAGATTTGTTTCACCATATGGAAGGAGAGATTAACAATTAATAGTCTGTCCTACTGCATAATGACTTTTTCGTTAGGAAGCAGATACAACAAAATTATATAAACACATTCCTACTCTATTAACAACCACTTACAGGCCAACTTATGCTTCTGGTTATATAGCTGTAAGTACAGAAACACTCTGATTCACCACTTAATTTCAGTGACAGTGAAGAATAACCTGAAGCACCAAACCAGACTGGCATATACACACCACCTAAGTACTGCAGTTCTCTGACTAGCAGGCAAGAGTGTATGTTTATCAGAAACAATGGGGGCAGCACATATTAAATCTTTGAATGACTCCTCACTTGTGTCTGGCAAATTAAAACATCTGAAATAGCAGGTTAGAATTAGGAGTACAGTATGGCATGCCTTAATTTTCCCTTTTTAGTAGCACACCAGAAGTATTTATATATATCCTAGAAAAAGCTGTACTCTGCTGTCTGAGGTACAGCATTCTCACAGGACATTCCTAATCTAACAAACATCACAAAGTGAACAAAGCAGAATGAATTTCCTTTGTTACTGACTACTGCTACGTTATAATAAAAGAATTTTAAATCTGAATTCATTTTGTTCAGCCATTGTTTTATGCCTACTTTTGTATTCTATTGGATTAGAACAGATTAATTTGTTTGAATTTTCTTCCTAGACACTTTTCATGTCCTGGCTCAGTAACAAGGCTTCATTTTAAAAAAAAGAACAAAGTCTCAACATCTTCTGTAATTCTCTCCTTCATGCTACAGTTGCTTTAAAAAAAATAAAAATCTTAACAAGTTTAATATTTGGACTTATACTAGCTGGCAAAGTAAATTTCTCAGTAAATGACAACACTTCTTCAGATAGTTGTCTTCAGCCCATTTTTTAACACTTTATACCACTGCATTGCCACAGGCCCCAGATCATTTATTCTAGCTAGTTAGCTGAATTCTTGCTTCTACCTCTGTATTGACGGTTCTGACAGGAAAACCTCTGTTACTGCCAATGGAAAACCAAGATGTGACAAAGTTGAAAAAAAAACTTTATGAGCCCTCTCTGAGACAACAGACTGCACCTCCACTTGCCCTGAAAGCCACCTTGCTTGTCAGGCAGAGCTAATGTCCCCTATGAAAGCAGGGAAGCCAGTCCCAGACATGCAGCTTTTCCTAACTGTAAACTGGGGGAACTCGTGCTGTCGCACCCTAGCAGGTGCTCAGCTGCTGGGCCAAACCAGCAGCCTCTCCTTGTCTGACCTGAGGGCTCTTAAGAACACAAAACTCCTCCCAGGCAGCCTGTGTATCTTCTGTCCTTAATCAAGTGGGTTGCTGCCCTTTCATTTCACCAGCTGGAAGCCAGTAGCAAGTAATGGGAAGCTTCCTCCACAGCAGGTCCCAGCTTGTGTTGTTCCAGTCCTAGGCTGGGCTGTAGCAGGAAGAAGGAAATGGCTGAAACTCTGTACTTAAGGAGAACAGGGATGGGTTCCCCTCTATACCATCTCAGGCAAACCACTTATCCTACTTTCCAGCTGCAAACTAAAGATGACTGCTTTCATCTGCTGTTTCCATCACAACACTGTTCCAATGGTCACCAAGACCTGGTGCAATGGGGCCATGGTATTGTTTGGAGTCTCCCAGTCCTACTCTCATACAGGCAAAAATAACAACTGGAAGCAAAGGCATTCTTATGCCAGGTCACTTTAAAACCTGTGCACTGAATATGAGCATTCTCCAGTAGATTCAGTGGGATTTCCTGCAGCACATACAGCAGTGCACTTTTACCCAGGGTAGGTGGCATTTGCACTAGCCTGTTTTTCATGAAGATCTAGCTGATTCCTCCCTAATAACAAAAGAGTGATCTTGAATGACAGGTATTAGCCAATAAATCAATTAGCCATACTGATAGAAATTTTGGGAAATAATATTCTAGGATAGCAACACAAATAAAGCTGGACAAACAGACCCAGAGAAAAGTGAGTGACTTGCCCAGAAATGTGTTTTCACAGTATTTAATGGTAGCAAGTGTTATTCTGGTACAGGGCAAAGAAAGAAAATGATAAGATTTACACACTAAGCCTAGAAAACTCAACAACCATGTCCTGTGACAATTTTAAAAAGTCATTAGTTCCTTTCCCTGTGAAAAGTAACACTGAAAACTCCCCACGCTCTAGCACAGTAATGGCAGCAATTCCTTGGCATCCTGTTCATGGATCACTGTCAACTTTCTGAATGCACTCTGGGCTACCACACTGCCTTGTAACACCAACCTTTTAAGGCAGCACGGCTTTGCAATCCGGTAGTGATCTGTGAAGCATAGCGGAGAATCACTGCTCTTGATAATGAGACTTCAGCAAATCTCGAGTGGACTAATGACAGAGCTGCCTACACTCAAGGTCAAATTGTTTTGCTGGCAACAATTTTGGTATTTGATTTCTAAAGCTGAGGCAAGTGGAATGATGACGAATCCAGTACTTCTTCACTTAGAGGTTATTAACTTAAATATCAAACCACTAACTTCAGCTGTAACTCCTGGGATTTGACTCGGTCGTTCAGTCTAGAGTGTCTTGCTGTAGCAGTGGCAGCCTTGAGGAAAGCAACGAGACTTATCCTAAGCCTTCTTCTGGAATCAGATTGCACAGTAACATGGAATTCCTGGCACTGTGGTACAGTAAACAGTTCTCCTATGTCCAGGATATAACACCAGAACAGATGATAATAAATAAGCCGCTTCAACAGGGCTGTGAAAAATGATCCATGACATATCTGTAACATAACAAATGTCATCTCAGAACGGGCTTGTCTGGATGCCTACAGGAGAGCACCAACTGTCTGGCTCAAATTTGCAGGCTCCTCCTGGAAGGGCGCTGTGAGCAGACTGGTGACTGACTAATTCCGCACAGCGGCTCCCTACCTACGGAGTGCTCGCTCCAGCTATTAGTGTCACAGCGTATCAAACGGGCTGTCACAAACCTGTTTATCACCCTTTCCCAAACTGCAGCAGGTATCCAGCAGCAGCTATTCTGTATGGATCTATGCACACATTAAGTGTAAGCTCTCTGGTAAGCTGGACCAGTGCATCTCATTCAGGAAAGAATTACAACCCTCAGGTATCCTGAGATCACCACAGATACATGGGATTAGAAGTGCAGCTTGCTACATTAAAAGTCTCTCTTCATGATCCCTTTAAGAGCAGTTCACAAAAGCCATCTCCAGCCTGGTGAGACCATGTTTCTTTCTACAGGCAGTGGAGAAGTGACCCGGATGGAGAACAAGGTCATCCAGAACAGAAGCCCAACCTAACCATCCCAGAGGCCTTCTCTCTATTCACTGCTATGGAGCCTTTGCAAATACACCCTCATTTCATGCTGTCAACTCCTAAGACTTGATCTCAGAGTATTTGATTTGTTTCTCTTGAAGGACCTTTTCTTTGAGTCATTTAGTTTTCCAATAATATCATATATTTGGTAAAATACAAACATACATACATATATAATTATTATAAAATACATAGGCCTTGCTGTTGTGGAGAAAATCTGGACTTCACACTTTCAAGTTAAAAAAAAAAAAAAAGTGGAGAAATCAAAAGGTAAAATAAAACAAACAAGATATTACCTCAGCTTTTTTTAAAGCCAAGCTCATGACATGTCATGCTGTGACAGTAGCAATACTAACTTTGTTTTACTGAAACAGTCTAAGAAATAATTTGAAATTTGCAAATGGAATACTTACATTTGCCTTGGGTCTTTTTCCAAAATTTTTCCAAATTTTTTTATTTTTTAAAGGTAAAATTTATAAATAAAAATTTGTCTTTCTCAAATTCTCACATTTATTAGAACTTTGTCATTTTAAGACAAAATCAGCTTTTGACAGCAGATTAGGGAAAACTCTGCCTCCTTTTAATATCTGCACACATAAGAATTGTAATCAGTTTTCCCAAAACATTATGAGCATTGCTAGTGACTGACAGTCACAGTTGCTTTAAGTAAAAGGGACTTCCAAAAGGTGTAAAACTTTGTTCATTCTCAACAAGCTTCCAGTGAAATGACCATTTCAGAAGGCATTTACGTATCTTTAAAGTCATGTCTAAAATTCTGAATGTTGCTCAGAGAAAGAAGCAGTCTTAAGTACATGCTGCCTTGTTAGCTGATGATTTACACAACATGATACTAATATTCTAGGTCAGTTCCTATTTTCCTTCACCTGGATAATATTTGTGGAATTCCTCTTGTATTCTTCTATAACCACTAGAGGAAAAGAGGGAAGTGCTGCAGCAATTTAGAATCATTCACTTTTCCAAAGGAACGGATGATTCAATACCTGAAGTTTACCCTACAACCCCTACATTTGAGGTGAAGAGGATTTTATTTTTATTTCACTGTTGGAGCTCTTTGAACTACCTCAGACTAGATTTTTAAAAGTTAATGCACATGACTATTTAACACCCATGTTCTCTAGTAAGAGTGAATTAATGGCATTCATATTTAGTTCTTGGAAGAAATTTCACAAGGAGATCCCCCATACTACAGGCTGGCATTCAGCCAGTAGCAGTAACTTGCACAGATCATGAACAAGTCTCCAGCTCATGATCTGCAGACAAGGAACTGGCACTTCTGGGAATGCCATATCTTGCCTGGGCAGGCAAGTCCTAGACTCTGCCTGTTACAATGTTCTCTTTGTCTGGTGGAGCTTCAGGTTACAACATCAAGAGTTTTCTAACTTTCTGTAGCATCACAGGAGGGGAACAAAGGAATAACCAGTACCAACAGGAATTTGTGATCTGTTTTCCTGACTCCATGTGCTCTGTATCTTAAATGTCATAAAACAAAGACCCCTAGCACATGGGACCACAGGACATAGAGGAGATGAGGATGTAACACAAGGTCTCTCTTCTGCCCTGTATTTTTCACATATAACTTCTGTAGTATTTTGAGAAATATTAAAAATACCCATTTTATTTGACATCCTCTGTGGACAACAGAAGTCTGTTTTGCATACCAGTGGTTACTTCTATTAGGAAATCACTCCACACACATTCAGTCTACATTTCCTTACATTAAGCTATTGATCTTTCTCTTAGTTCCAACCTCTGGTTCGTACAATCCACAGCCTTCTGGTTTTTGGCATTAAAATCTGAAGATGATTAGCAAAGCATTGATGTAATCAACTTTTAGCTATTTAAAATGTATACAGGGACATTTTGTTTCTGTCACTTTTTCTAGACTTATTGTTATGGTGAATAGCATTCTTTATTTACTCTCGAAGGGAAGATGAAGAGTCTCCCAAGAGGAAGAAACAACTTCCTAATACAAAAATAAAGCACTGAAGAATACAGTCCTGGCCCATGTATAAACAGATAGACAAGACATCCAAGAAACAATGGGAAAATGCTTTTTCCCTTGGTAACTAAAGGTCATAAGCAGTGGTGTTTACTACTCCAGTTTTTCCCAATTTCCAGGGTGGAAAACAGAGGAAACTTTTATCTCCAGTCCAGTCCCCAAACACGTAATTTGATCTTATTGCACTGCCTGAACCCTACAGTAATCTGTGACCCATAATAGAGTTTCTGTGCACCCATACACACTCCTAGCAGCAAGACCTTGTGAATTGTCACTTAATAATTTACCCATATTCCATAACCTAAATTGGTATTCTTCATACCAGTGGTTAATACATAAACCTGACACACAAATACATAATACTTGGTCTGCTTAGCCACAGTGGGCTTGGGGCTGCCACAGCTGTATGACTGTCTGTATGCAAATAAAAAGATGCCTGAAAGGTTAAAGTGTGTATATACCATGTCAAACAGCCCTGCTATGAAAGAAAATATGTGGGAATATGAGTATCAAGACAAGGCTATAATCCCAGTAGGGAAGTCCTCCAAATGGGCAGAGTCACTCAAGCAGCTGGCTGCAAGGGCGGGATTTGGTTCAGGATTAAGGCACTTAATATGCAGTCAGTCTGTGAATCCCTACTACAGTCAAAGGAGACCTACTGAATACAGTCAATGAAGCTTATAGAACTGTTCTGCTGACAGCTGAGAAGTGTCTGCTCCAAGGTAAGCTAAATCACATGATTCCATAAACTCCACTGATTTACCTCTCATTGACTACAATGGGAACTGAACAGGAACATGACTTTGGTTGTAGAAATTTATACATAAGTATCTACAGTTACAGTTGTTCTCTAAAAACTTCATCTAGAGTTTTGATCTGGGACAAAATTCTGCTCCAAATGGCAGGAGGAACTCCACATGGAAGATGACCTGCAGAACCAAAGGCTGAGTCAGGATTGTGAGACTTAACATTTGGATGCACATGGTGAACAAAACCTCTGGGATCATCAGCAACTTGCTGCAGATGTTGGCTGCACCACTCCAAAAGACATAAACATAGAAAGCTGCTTGCTTCCTGAAGAGACTGGTAAAGAGGCACTCACATGAGTGACTGTAGTTAAAGCAGCATTCTGAACATTTCCACAGTTGCTGGGTTTGGCCATGCTGACTTAGACTGACAGTCTGGTCAAAGATGGACCAAGAGTCCCATGGATGCCTTCAGATGCATGCAGCAGTGGGAACACAATACTGGGTACTCAAGTCTAGTGAACTGCTGCAGGCAGCCTCAAGGACAACATTCCTTTTACCTCCAGTACAGCAGGACATGAATAGGCCTGCAATGTGTGAACACCATTTCTGCACCTTGCTCACAGCTGCACCTACACCTTCTGCTCTGTGACAACAGCAACAACAGTGGTTCTGACCAGAGTTCCCAGATGCTGAATTCACAGTGCTACCCACAGCTGCAGTCCCACTGAAGCACGAGGATCAGTATCTAAAGCATCAGGGTAATCTAGGGATAACTAGATCTAGAAACATACAGAAAAAGATCAGAAGATGTATTTGAATTAACTGGTTCCTCCTCTTCCTTTCCTTGCCAATCCCCTTCTTGCATGAGAATATGTCATCAGCCTCATAATTACAACACCCACATCCCTATTACCATAAGAAAAAAAGCAAAGTAGATGCCCTTTATGTGCCCTTTTCAAGTCCTCTGCACATTTCCTTCTACTCCCCTAGACATGATGGGCCAGAGTTAACCTGTTTCCTCACCTGATGACTTTGTGACAACTCTCAGCAGACACCGTCTGCAAAAGCCTTTCCCCTGCAACACGGCAGAGCCAGCCTGCAACAGATCTATTCATAGAGCAAGAGAGAAAAACCTTCTCAGGATTGGAGGCTCCTAGGTGAGCAGCGACAGTAACTGATCCAAATGTTTCCCTTGTATTGTATGATCAGCAAGAATGTGTGTTTTCATTTGAATTTTCACCCTTTGGTTTTCTGCATCTGGTAAATACTGGCAACGTAAATGTTAAGATGTCAGCTCTCTCTTCTAAGAAGTGATTGACAGTCCCTGAGTGCTCTGGGCTTTTTATAACCAATGTGACTGACAGCTTTTAAGTGGAAGCACTTCGTGCAAGTTTCAAATGTTAGTTGTCTGCACGAATAACATGGAATATTGGCTTTTCTTGTATCTATCTAATGGCATTTCCTCCTGCGCCAGCAGCCACTCTAAACCCTCAGTTGTTAAAAGATGGGAAAAAAAGTCAGTGTTCTCTGCTCTGCACATTTCCAAAGCTCTCAGTGTAACAAAAGGCAGAATAAACCAATGCCTGTACTTTAGGTTCTTGCATTTCAAAGCAGTGCAGCTAATAATTTATTTCTCTTTGCATCAGGCTTAGCTAAAAATGATGGTGTCTTGTACAGTAATATTTCTATTTTATTACTTTTAAGTACTCTGCACCAAAAAGTTTCAAGAAATCCAACAGTATTATTACTTTGTCAATGCACTCAATCAAAGTGCTAGCAACCATGCTACTGAGTTCAGGATATCTCTTGCCTTGCCCCTCTAACAACTAAGGAAAACAGATGCACTAAATATTAGACACAAAATTTAATACACATACCAGAAATGGACATGCTACTTCTCAAACAAATGTGCCAAAATTAGCACCTTGTACAATTCTGCACTTGAAGTCCAAGCATAGATAAAAGTCAAATTTAGGGAATTTAGTGCATGAGAAATTGTTTGATTAAAGGTACCTATTTTTAGTTGGCAACAGGCAAGCAATTTAAGAGTCGTTAATAAGCACATTTCAACTGTGAGAGTAACTTGTAAAAATATTGCTAGCCCTTCTACACAGAAAAGAGACTAAAGGTTTGAACAGTGTTCATTTACTGAAAAAGTTTCCCGGAATGGATTCGAAGTAGAAGGAGTTGAAGGACAACCTATTTTTCAAAGCTACAGAAATATCCATCATTTCATGTATACTTCTACACTGAAGGACTTTAATTTTGTATTTCTTCTACACTGTGTAACTCTGGAAATGTTTTCAATGTGAGCACTTCAGTGTGAATCAATCAAAAACATCTTGTGCTTTCTGAATAAAGTAAGGATAGAGGCTTTATATAAAGGTAGGCCACTTGAGATTAAAAAGCCCATTACCACAGAAAAATCAAAGAGTGAGATCCCTTTGTCCTTAGCCATCATGATGAAGATCAGGCGAAGGCGCACTCCCTTGATTCTTCCACTTTACAACACTCAGTGCACAGCCTCCCTATCACCCCTATCCAAAAGTCTGCATGCTGCCTGACAGCAGGGAAGGCACAGGCTGAGCCACCAGCCAGCAGGACAGAGTCACACCGTCCCTAGTGCTCCTCTCCCCAGACTGGCACAGCCCTGCAGCTCACGTGGATGATGCAGGGCACATACAAGAGAAACCTGCTCTTCAGTCCTCTCAATTTCTCTTTGCTGAAATGCACCCCTCTGCCTAGAAATACCTTGGGGGCTCAGGAAAGTGAAGCTGCAGAGTTAGAGAAAACAGTATGATACTATTTAGATTTTGCCATGCCATCCTAAGAATATTGTTGGAATGTGGAACAAACCTTTCCAAACCTGTAAACAACACATTCCTCTTAGTGGAGAGCCTCTGGCCTCCTACAAATCAGTTGTATACTATATGATATTCACCTCACTTTCATGGCTAAGGTGTGAGATTTTTGTAGTTACCTTTTCTTGTTTAGTTACATTACTTCAGTGCTTTTTCTAAAAAGAAATCTATGTAGCCATCATTCGTTAACTGTACAACATAACCTACTCAGAGAATAATACAATTTCCTCTTCAGCTTCTCATTTTTCTCAGCTTTAATGCAGCTGTGTAAGATTCTCCCCTCTCCAGAGGGCAGACAATAATCAGGTTAGGTTGGTATCTTTATGAGACTGACCTTAAAGTTCACTTAATTTTTTCTCCCATCCTCTCCCAACAGCCTTTCTTAAGTCCTTTCCAATACATTTTTTACTGTTGAATACACCTAAAAATAGAAAATGGAAACAGATTAATAATTTTACCTCAAAATTTATCAGTGTGCAAAATAAACAAATTACTGCTCAGCAAATGTAGAAATATACTTTAATCTTTAGTACCAACTGTGTTCATTCATTTGCTTTCTTTTTGTACAGAAAAAATTTTATCCTGGTAAAAATTAGAAAAGAGACAGAATACTAGTTTTATTGTCTTTAAAGAAAATAAGTGAAGTCACTTAATCCTTCTATGAAAAAACAAAAAAAACTTCTTGAAGTTTTGAAGAGCAATGCTTCATTTATACTGGTTTTAGGTACTATAAACAGTTAAGAATTTTTGTGTTCCCTCTGAGTAATTGACTTAAACATGCACAGCAACATCGATTAATCTAAGCCACATAATTTCCTGGAAGTGTTTTCTTTATATCAATGTCTTTCAGGCTGCAAATTACAGCCCAAACAGAGCTAGTGAAAGTTCTACAGAACTACAAGTTATTTTCTCAAATTTCCAAAACCTCCTGCTCCCCACAAACAAGTGGTAGTAAAAGAGAAAAAAGTATGTCTGCACTTGAGTGGTTTAAAAAAAAAGGAAAAGGAAAATTTTCCCATGGATATAAGTGTTTCAAGTTTCTACATCAAGTAATTTGAATTTAGAATACTTTCAAGTTCCTTCCTCCTCAAACTGTTCATTTCATCACTAATATGCACCACCTGCATTTTTAGAGGCTGGAAACCCAGGATTAGATCTGACAGCATGCATTTGCTAAAATAACACATTGATATATTTTACTTGTTATATTAGCTAAGATTTAACTAGCAATGATTTATTCCCGAACATTGCACTTGGCATTTGCTAGACACACTGAATACCACCAAGGTTAGCTACAGGGGAGTAGCTGTAACTCCAACCTTCCTTGCAGGAGAATACTATTAGGATGAAGAATCCATACTTTGGATGATTACAACACAATCAGCAAATAAAATGCTCTTCTGAGATTACTTCATTATCCCTCCAGTAAAATAAAGAAGCCCTAGAAAATACATAGTGTTCAAAAGAAAAGATAATTCTAGATTTTCACAGAATTCTTCAGCTTACCGTAACAAAATTTCAGTTATGGGAAAGTCAGTGAGCTGGTCAGTATCAGAGCATAAATTCCTGAGCCATGAAATGGGAGAAGATAGAGGCTTCTCAAGCCCAGCCATGCCAGTTTCTAAAGCTGAGACTTTCACCTTTATATAATGAAGCTGGAAGAACAGGTTCCAGCTACTGCACTCAGTAAGAAGAGAACGTCCAAAGAGATCTGGTATAAATAAACATGGAGTGAAGAAATTTGTCCTTGTTTTGTGGTGTAGCCATGTACTGCTGCACAGGATGGTTCCATACACCCCCAAGTACGTGACTTTGGAGGAAGGTAGGTTTATGTATCTGTCAGGTACTCTGAATAGAGCATGTTATCATTTAGTTTTGTTCTGGTTTTTAATAATGAAATTCCCTTCATTCTTCAGAGTGGGTTTTGTCTGGTGTAATCTGGTACTGTTCACAGTGACATTTCTGCAGGACAGCAGGGTTACGCAAAGGCTCTGTGGCCTTCCTGACTCAGTGGTAGGGCTGCAATGAGTCGGCCTCTTTGGAACTGCTCAGGGACCAGGGAATTACATAAAGAATGTCTGCAGTGACTCAGATGTTGTGCTTGCAGAGGTAGTTGGAACTAACCTTTCTTTGGTGAATGCCTCGTGATGTGTTTAAGGTGAAGCAGGGATTAGGGAAAATAATCTTAAATCGACAAGGGATGATCTGGAAAGTTCAATAACAAACACTGGCAGTTTGCAACCTTAACAACAAAGATTTATGTTATGTAAAAGAGAGATAACATATATATAATTCAAAAAGGTATCAGAAAGCTAGGATTTCAAACCATTGAGTTTTTTTAAAAAATGTTCCTGCTTCCCTATTCTCTTCTCTTCTACATATCCCAGATCTGTCATATCTGTAAAAAAGGAAATAAGAGTAAAGAATTCCTATCCTTTGGGAAAAAGTTGAGTTAGTGTAATGCAATATTCTCTAGCTAGCCGTCAACAGCCATAACAACTGCTCAGCTGTAACAGCTTCCTGATCCACTTTTCGAGGAACTCATTCTTGAGCTGGCATATTCTAGTGCCGATACCTATGCTCAGGGCCTCTAGAACACAGTTTTAAAATGGTAGATAACTTTAGCTCAGTTACATTTTGACAGGCCTATGAATAACATACAACTCAACCCCATGAACTGGATGCAGGGATTATTACAAAGCCAAGCTGTCTCTGTAGAGTTACATTTTCTTTATGCAGCTCCATTGAAGATCAAGGGTTTTTTTAAAAAAGAATATTCCTGAGGAGCTCTCAATCCCATGGTGACATGAACAAGACTAGGTACATCTCCAAGTTACAGCTCTAAGAGGCCTGCAAGTCACATTAAGTCATAACTGCACTCAGCTCATATCTTCAAATTTGCATTTAAAACTGTACATGCTAGGAACAATCTTTATTCCTTTATTTTTCTTGTTGCTGGTGCCATGGCAGAGGATCCAAGACCATGGAAAATACATCTGTTGGGTTATCAGTACCTCTCTTACCAGAGGCTAACTTACATTTCCTGGGTACCCAAGCTGGTCTAGTAGAAGACATCAGAACCAAAAAGCTTCCACCAGAAAATGAATGATAGGTGTAAAGAAGGTGGTCTATTTTAGCACAATACCAAAGCAGAGGGATAAGAACAGAGCCAGTAGGGAAGGACAAAGTTAACCAAACCCATCTAGGACTGTCAGAAGAGAATCATGTGCTGCTCTGGATTAACAGAAAGACCCACAGTGTCACTAGGTAATAGGCAAAGGAAAGTTGGGTCAGAACAAATGTGGTCAATTAGGTAACAGAAAATTACTTCTTGGCCCGAGTGTGGACAGGAAGAAACTTTAACTGAAAATGCCTTCTTTGGTTAGACAGACTAACTGGTGTTTAGAAACCAAGCTAAGGAAGCAGCTTGGTCTCAGCTTAACACTGTCCCTGTGGGTAGCCCCATTTGTTTATTTTGCCTTGAACCTTCCAACATCCCCTTTGCACAAATCATCTGGTCTACAAACTCTTGGGCACTGTCCTCTCTTCAACCACAGCTTTCCGGCTCCTTCACAAAGCTCCAGGCCTATTATATTTCAACCTGCTTGTCATAAAGCCTAACAAGCTCTTTCAATAGCTTCCTAACACTTGAGAGTTACTGAGCTTTTAGTGCTTCCTCAGCCTTACTTAAAAGAGGCTGGTATTGGAAAATCTAATATATTCAATGTGACAGGGCTGGGTTTGCAAATATACTTGTCTGGTTTCTATTGACATTTAAAAACAATGTTAGTGACAAAAATGTAATTATTCCTAAATTATGGAAACAAGAAGCCAGGCATACTGAATGAACTTTTTTTGAACCTCTATTCATTTCACTTCAGATTTTGGCAGAGAGTTCTGCTGGTTTCTATTTTATCCTAACCAGTTTATCCATGTTCCAGACTTTATATGTTCTCTGGCTGTAAAGCTTTCCTGTGGAATTTGCCCATTGCCACAGAATTGTGCTGGAGAAATCCAGCTCAACTCTGAAAAATAAGAGAATTTTCTTGCGCTCATATGTACAGATAAAATCGAGAACATGCTCTGAAGCATATGCTGACATACGCTGACATAGCTCACTCTCCATCATGTTTCAGGCTGCCTCAAACTGCAGTTCTGAGAGGTGTGAACTACCTCATCAAATTCAGCTGGGGCTGGAAGGATTTCCCTCTTCCAATCTTGAGAGTCTACTGATTTGCACTGTGTCATGGAAATTCATCATTTTTGCTACAGAATTCTGTTTTACTGCAGTCTAATGCTTCCTTTCCTTTCTCCTGACTTTTCTAAAATCCACCTACACAACTGCCTCTTCCTTTCCAATGGCAGTGGGCACAAATTGAAATACAGGGAACTCCATTTAATGCCCTTTTAAGATAAAACTTTTACTGCAGGTATGACTGGACACTGGCACAGGTTGCCCAGAGAGGATGTGGAGTCTCCATGTGTGAAGATACAGAGAACACGACTGGATAACGTACCTGGGCAGCGTTGAGCACTGGGTGTGGACTATTTCCAGTGGTCTCTTCTCACCCAGCCGTTTTGCAATGGGGTGAATTTCCCTGTGGAGGAAGATGTTTGCTGTATTTTAGCATTTGTTCCTCCTGCAGTGTTCCACAGTCCCAGCAAAAACACAGGGACCTAATGAGCCTATAGAGGTCAAGTCCACAGGGTCAGCTTACCAATCCATACACTGTCCTACTGCAGCTAGAAAATGATAATACATCAGCAAGGCCCTATAAAGAAGTTTTCCTGACCAAATGGAAGGGTGCTAAGCATCAGAACTGCCTGGGTAGGAAGTGAAGAGCTGCCTTGATGAATATCTGCCATCTCTCCAGCAAAATGAATTCACAGAGAGGAGAAAAATACTGAAGGAACAAAGATGAGTTTTGGTGCAGAAAGATTAGAGAATACTCACAGATGTACAAGAGGTGATGTTTTGGCAAGGAATCTGAGTCAATGAGCTGTGTACATACCATGACCTCCACAAGCAGCTGTGTTGACTGGATTAATTTCTCGTTCTTCCTACCTCCCACTACAGCAAAGCAATGCTGAGACTTGTGTAAAATAACAGAAGGCATTTCATTGACCACTTTCAGCTGCACAATGCCCATTCTCAAGCCATGTATTCCACTACTGTTATGTTTTACCCTAAACTGTGCTGGGCTTTTGCTTGAACAGATTTAGCCATATCAAATTTAAGTACTTGGTATCAGCTACTCATCCAGGCTCCCCTTAGAACAAATCAAAACAGGCAGATGTCTCGGAAAACCAAAATTTCACTCCCCAGAGTATTGGAGACAAGTGAAAGAAACAGAGGTTCAGAGAAGGTTGCTGAGCATCTAGGTTTCAGCAGAGAACAATTTTTAGGGATCAAAAATTGGTTCATGAGCTTCCTATGATGAGCACTCGCCTTCTCATTGACACAACACTATAAACAAACAAACAAAGCATTCCAAATTTAGTTAACTACCAAATAAATATTTTTAATCTACCCCACAACACTGGTCATCTGATGTGGAGCAATGCAAACTGAAGTCTTCTAGCAACTAAATATTTAAGCCCACCTACAAGGAGCCCAATCAAATGGTCTGATATCTCCTGTTGGCTGCAGCTGGTAAAATGAGAGAAAAGGCTGGTCACCACATTTTCTGTCATTGTCTAAGAAGCAGTAGGTAGGGATCAGAAAGTACTTGAGAGTCACCACCAGGAGCTTCACAATGGACCAAAGAAAATTCAATATATACTTCATTAACAACTGGAAATGAACCAGGGGTGGGAGTGGTGAAAATCAATCTTCAAAACCATTAAGAAATGAAAGCTACCGGTGAGATACCATGACAGCAAAAGTTCCAAAATTGAATGAAGCATGAAAATTGCTTTGGAAGAGTAGGACACAGGTGGGAGTCAGAAATCTTTTTGCCTAATTTTGTCTCTGATGCACTGAAATGACTTTGGCAGATCTTTTATACCCTTTGTGCCTCTGTTTCCACATCTGTAATTCAGATCACAGCTAACCTGGTAACGTTTACCTCACAAGGACATAGAAAGGCTTGAAAGTTGAGATCCACGATGTGGCTTAGGAAACACAATTATTTTTAAAATGAGCACTTGGGAGATGGTCAATAACAGCGCTGAACAGCATCATAAAATCAGGAAGGGCAGACTCAGGCAGGGGCTCAAACAGCTGAAGAAGTGTGTCACCAGCTTAATTCTTCATGGAGACTGGGACTTCTGTTCACTTCCAGAAGCACACACCCGGCTGCCTGCCACATTGTGCTATTAATCAATGCCTAAGCACAAACCAAACAACAAAACCAAACTGCCCAGACCCCACACAGCTGTGACTTCTTGCACCTACACCACAAAGGTCCAATAATATCTTTCTTTGGTGGGAACAAGTGTCCTGAAAGTAACTAATCCATAGTGTCATGAACTGCAAGAGTAGCAAACTGCAAACCGTCCACAGACACTCAGATGACAGCACAGGCAGGAATTCAGCCCTACAGGATGTGGCCTCATTGAAAGATGATGCGCCCTGAGCAGGCCACTTGCTAAAGGTGATACAAGGAAATGCTGCAGGATTAGTTTACATTCCCACCCTTCTTCAAACATCATCTGTATACAAAAAAAAAAAAAAAAAAAGGCAACATGAAAATTAAGGTAATTGAGTTACCATAATGAAACACTGCAATGTGAGCTGATAGGTAACAGTGTCCTTAAACTAGACAAGAAGACTTATTTCCTCGGTTCAAATGCATTAGTGTTAACTAATGACAGCAGGAATTTCATCCCATTTACAACAGGCTGTTTTCGCTATCTGTGAAAAACTGATGTAGTTAAGCCATGGGAAACTGAAGAAAGTTACTGGAATTAGTGAGGGTGCATATGTTTCTGGGTTTCTAGGAAGGCTGAAGTATGAGAAATTCACAAATGTGTGGAAACTTTTGATAGCATTCCAGTTGAAACAAACTTGCAACAAACCCTGCTGAGAGGTTCATTCAACAGGATGAGCTAAGCAAGGAAACAGTCAGTTCTGGCTAGTTGCACGGATATTAGCAGCAGCTGTGAACTCAGTAAACAGCCCTGTTTTCTGGTTGTCAAAGAGCTGCTAAAGCAGATGTGAAATGCATCAAAAATAGGTCACAAACAGAAAACATGCAAGGGAAAGCATCAATTTGAGAGTGACCTGAAAATAAGTAATGCTGGAACATCTCGGTAGTGTTTATAGCCCTGAAGTGTACGCAGCTCAGAGCAGCACGCAACAATAGGCTGCTTCATGGGGTTCTTACGATAGGACCTTCCAGAGGCAGCACTGTCTGTGTAAGGGTGGGGCACTCTCAGCAGCTGAAGCATCAGACACAAGAAAAGGTACTGAACTGTACTCTGCTTTCCTTTGAATTCAGTTTTCTGAGAGAGGCTTTCATTCCTGTCCTTCTCCTCACCCCCAATCCCAAACTCTATAATTAACTCAGACTGAGGTATCATAATGAGCCAAGCGTGGAATTTGCCACTACAAACAGATTACAAACTCACTTTGTCTGATAGGCAGCCCTCACGCAATAGTCATTCCTCCAGGGACTGGAATCGTTGCCAGCATGGTAATTACATTCCCCCTTTTTTCCCTTTCCCTTTTTAAAAGCCCATAGAATCCGTTCCTTGTAATTCCCTCATATGGAGATCCACTCAGATCTACTTCTAGCACTCTTGCAGTACTTAAAACGCTAAAAGGAACAAGATTAAACTCTAAAGGGCAGGTTAAGAAAGATAACGTACTTGGGCTATAACAGGACTAAACAGGGCACTGACGTGTCCCATCATTCCCCCAGGGAGCCTCTGTGGCCTTCACAGCGCAGGTGTGGGATCATCTCTGGCCAAGTGCCTTCAACAAGCTGAGTCCAAGCACCGTAGCCTGGAGCAGGCTCAAACACTTCCCACAGTCTGCAGGCAAGGACAGACACTCTCCTTTATCTGACTGCTTTTACTTCATTACCGTGGCAGGTTCTACCCCTCCACAACCTAAAGACATTGTATCATAAGCATTAATACAGTAAGGCTAATCAGACAGAAAAACAAAATAAACAAAACAAGGCTGTTGATATATTCCATATATGGTAAGGTCAATTCTTATGTTTAACTGGGAACACAGGTCATTTAGTTGCTTAGTCTTAGCAACTAAATCCCTTAAGTAGCAATGGCTCTGAAACAGTGTTTAACACAGAAACACTGAAGAGACTTCATGCTATTAATGTTTTAGACCAGCAACCAAGCTTCCAGAACTTGTCTTCTCTCCTTCAGAGGAAGGGAGGAGAAAAAAAAAAAAACCTACTCTGATCCAACTTAAAAGAAACCCTTTGTGGCTTGCATTCAGTTGGAAGCCTTTGCTGAAACAAATGTTCATTTTAGCATGGATTTCTTAGACACCAGAATCTAGGGTGAAATGTGGTAATTGACAACAAGGTTAAAAATGGCAAGATAAACATAACGATCATTGCTATCAGCAGTTACGTGACAGTGCTCCAAGGTCCTTTTTTTTTAAGCTAGTCAGCTTTTATTATTATCATTCATCTAAGCAATAACTCAAAAGCAGTCATACTTCCTGAAGCTAGTGGTGTGAATCCTGGAGGCTGAAGCATGCTGCTGCACTCCGCTCTTTTGAAGAACAGTTTTCTAGAAAAGGAGCCTACAGAGGGAGAACAGAAAGCTGTTACTTTCCTACGAGGACATAAAAGGATTGTTTCATTCTTTCAGAAGAAATTGGGCTACATACTTGTACTCAGTTCTTGGCCAGCTTGCTCCCTCCCCTCCTCATGGGGCAGCGCGTTACACACATTTGGCTGCTGCTCTCCGAGCGCCACAAGTGCTTTCATTCCAGTGAGGAGTTTGTGAAGCAGCTTGGGTGGGAAGGGACAGCAGCAGATTTAAACTTTGCTGACAAACCATTTAAGAACATACTTTCTGTCTCTACAGGTTGCAGATCATGGGTAAGCTCTCACTTCCAAAACCAGAGCAATATGCATTTTTACCAAGTAAATATCATGCAGACAAATCAGATGGTAACTATTTCAGAAAACCTGGCGTAAGTTCCGTTTACACAATGCTTTCCAAATGTTCCATATTTGCAGAATAAAGATAAAAACTCTGATCTTTGTAGTCTGAACTTGTCTGCTTAGTTTACTTTTCCTTTCTGGCCTAAATAGAACTTTTATGTATATGACTTCTGATTTAACACAGCAAACCTAAATAAATCCCAATGAAAAAACTGTCAGCTGACGAGGTTTGGCTCAGAATTTGGGGCTTCTAACACTTGAACTCTCTTTTCTCAAGTTGTTTTGAGATGCACTTGGGCTGGACTGAAAACAAATCCCATAAACTTCTTCCTTAAATTTTTACTGACTTAGTGAGAGAGAAATCCTTTCTCAAAGACACCTCATAAACTGTTTGTCATCAAATGCTGTTACAGTCAAGCACTGAGTTACCTTTTGTGCTGTGATCTGTTGATAGAATGTTTGAAGCAGTGCTTTCCCCAAGACTTCCACTAGCCACAGCATGTTTTGAAAATCTGAAATGGCTTACTTCAACTTGCCTGCAATGATCTGTGTTTGTCTAGTAGGAAACATAAGGAAGTGAATGATTAATTACACTCTTCCCAGTAATTTAGAAGTGCTGATGAATGCCAGGAAAGATTGTAATGAGTACTGAAAAAACCCCAAAGGCAATACATTGGAAGCCTTATTGTTGCTTTCAACAGACACAAAATAATTAAGTTTGTTAATTAGACATCACCTTTCAAAAATAAGTAACAACAGGTACGTTTCATGCTGTCCATATTTTTGTGCAAAAATCACAAGCTGAGCACAGGCAACCGTAGCCAACAACTGCTCATCATCACAACCCAGCAGCTTAATCTCAAAATTAGCACTGTACACAGACATACACACAGATAATTTCTCTTCAGTAGTCATCTTTCAGTCTGTCATTCACTAAGCAGCTCTGTGCTTCAAGTGCATTCTGTGGTGAAACAAGCAGAAAACACTCTTGTGTTTCACTGTCATGCCAAACTAGGAGATCATGTAAGGTACTTGATTCTGTTACTGGGTTCATGTAATCTTTTGCACAGATCAGAAGGGAAAGTTGCCCATTTGGGAAAATAAAACACACTACATAGTTCCTTCAACTATTTGGAAAGCATTCTAAGCTGTTAATTATGTACACCAGGAATTTGTACAGGATTGGTAAAGTTGAGGATTTTCTCTGAAATAACTCAAAGACATTTTGTTGCTCTACTCACGCTGTATTATTTTCAACATCATACTTTATATAATTAGTTAGCTTAGTAACTGTACAAGGTTTCATAGTTTTACTTAATCATGTGATTCTTTACTGTGAGGGTGGTGAGGCAGTGAACAGGTTGCCCAGAGAATCTGTGGGTGCCCCATCCCTGGCAGTGTTCAAGGCCAAGCTGGATGAGGCTTTGAGTAGCCTGGTCTAGTGAGAGGTGTCCCTGTCCACGGCAGCAGGCCTGGAATGAGAGAATCTTTAGGGTCCCCTTCCAACACAAACCTTTCTACGACCCAACGTGGTTTGCAGATTTCCATGAATTTGAATGAACTGAGTTTTAGAGTTTATGCTTCAGAGAGCTAACAGGAAACCACCACCCTAGCTCCCTCCCTCCCCCCATATATACACATTTTTATCTTTCTTATCCCTCTTGATTACTTACTACAGTGTTGTGGTTGAGGAACACATTCAGGTAAAAAGGGAGCCTGACATTATCAGGAAACAATTCTCTTTAGGAATTATCCAGTATCCATTCCTTTTTATTCTTTCATCCCGACTCTTCCCCTGCACAGGATTGTCACTTTGAAGCAGCACCTTTAAGGGTAAGTTCCAGCATTTTCCTTAAGTAAAAAAAATAATGAAACCAACCAGCTGCAGTGTCAGAATAAAATCCAAGCATAGTAACAAGCCATTTTCCCATTGCAGCATCTATGCTTGCTAAAAGAGGATACTGAAACCCAAAGCAAAGCACAAGGTATAAGTAGTGACAGAATATAGCAGGCAGATGTGTCGCTGCTCTCAATGTCTGCAAAGACGAGAGATTTTTTTAGGCTGCAGAGAAAGGAGATGAAGTGTTGTGCCTGCTGGTTTACACAGCAACATGCCACAGGGAAAAAAAACCCATCCAAACATCTGGGAGGCTACAAACACCAAGGCAGGGCTTGGCACGTATCAAAAGGACACACTAAACAAAACTCCCAGAAAGATGTATGGAGACACTTCCAAGGCACTTTAGGGCAAGTGCCTTAGCCCTGTACAGGAGTCAGCAGCCATCCAAAGAGATCCTGGACAGAGCACAGAGTGAGCAGGGATGCTGCCAGCCCAGGCCCCGTGGCAGAGGGATGGCAGAGGTGACCAAAGCAGCACAAAACACCAGCAGGGCACCCAGAGTGGAAGCACGGTTACGGGCTGTGTGCGCGTTCCTGTGCGAGCCCTTTCACGCACGCGGAGGCCACACGTGGCCAAATGTGGCAGTGCCTTGTGCTGCACCTGCTGCAGAGCTCTCCCAGCCACAGAAGTGGGGCAAATTCCCATTATGCGCTCAGGGCACAGACCATGAAGCACATCTTTAACTGCCCCCCGAAACGCTTAACCCAGCCCGGGAGGTTGAAGAGGCAGATGCAAATTGTCTTCCCAGCCCCTCCAGCTTCAGCAGCAGTCTGGTACCAGTGTCCTTCCCTAGGGCACATCCCTACGAGTTCCCCAGGGAACAAGGGGCTCTGCCTGAGCTGCAGCCCAGCAGGCAAACAAGGGCCACCCTCCCAGAGAGAACGAGCAGGGCAGCCAAGAGCAGGAGGAGCCAACAAGTGAGGGATCATTTGTAGCTGTCCCCTCCCCTTCTCAGCACTTAGATTTACACAGAGTGCTTGTTCTGCCCCAAAAGAGCACAAGTCACTTGTCAGAGCACCCTAAAGTCCCAATTAACAACCTTACCATACCCCTGTACAAGACAAGGTGGACCTTCAAGGCAGACACACCAACTTCATATCCACTGATCCTGATGAGGGAATTTAGCTGCCCTCACAACACATGGATGCTTCTGCTTTGTGAGAGACATGATCGATGGAATTGACTGAAGGATCCCCAAGAGGCATTCTGAATCCTCAGCCTGGACACTGGGGGAACAAGCAGGAGCAACCCACTGGGACCTGAGGCTCACACTGCTTACCTGCAAAGTGAATTCCAAAGGAGCATATCAAAGTTACGTGATGTTATAACCTTTGCTATGAGAAATCCTGCTGAAACTTTTATTAATGCAGAAAAAAAAAATCCTGAATTTCCTTTCTAACATGCTAGAGACAACTGTGTCCAAGCCCTAAGCAATGCTTCATGGCACATGAAGGACAGATTCACTTAAACTAATAGATAAGTAGTAGAATACTATTAAGTAGTAGTATTACTATTAAGTCACTTGATAATTATTCGAAATCAGATGATTGAGGAAGAGGCTTTATCTAGGAATAAAAGCTCAGCTGTTTTTTCCTCCAACACAAAACACTGCTGTAAGGATTCCAGCCTGGAAAAAAAACCCCTACGCAACAATAAATGTAGAAATGCGCCCAAAGATTTCCTAAGTCCATGCTGCAGGCACTCAGGAGTAAATGTGATCACTACATATTATGTTGGCAACTATGTGATATTTACATTCACTTCAGTATGGCAAACTGTGGAACGTGATTAAATGGGAGACAATACAGAGAGGGCCAGAAAGGCTGAAAGGGTTGGGAAAACAATAATGAAGAGAAAGCGTTAAAGTACTTTTTTGTTTAGTCAAAGAAAGAAGAAATGAGAGACAGTAATAGGTTTCCAAAGTGTAAAAAGTTGGGCTTTTAGACACTAAAAGATTGCATATGACCCTTTTTACACGTATTATCGCGAACACAATTTTCAATAGAGAGGATTGAGTTAAGTATTATGAGGAGAGCCTTTCCAGCTCTAGGTGTAATTACACAATAGAACCCAGGGGATCGTGGTAAACTCCTCGCTGGAGGGGCTTTAGTTAGAAACTCATCTGTCAAGAGAGCTTAAGTGCTGCCTAAAGGCTGGCGACGTACAGGCTGACCTCCTGAAGGGCACTGCAGGCTTGCCTTCGGCCGCGCTCCGCATCTCGCAGGGGTCAGGCCGGCGGTGACCGCCCGGCCCCTCACGGCCCCCACGCAGCACGGGCAGCGCGCACCCGCCGGAGCCCGCCCGTTCCGCTCGCGCCGGTGCTTGTCCCTGTGCCCCCGGCCCGAGCGGCCGCGCACCGCCGGATCCCAGCGACAGCCTCGGGGCCACCGACGAACAGGGGACGGCACACGGGGCGCTGCTCCCCGCTACCGTGCCGAGAGCGTAGGGAAAGGGTTAAAATAGCTAAAAATACCTACAAAAATGGGGGGGGGCGGGATTATACTTCATCTAGGATTACCAGCAGGACATTGCACTGCAAGTGCCCGCTGCTGTACCGACAGCCCTCACAGCCGCGGCCTGCGGGGCAGCTCTGGGTGGGCGGCGGGAGCTGCGCGCCCCCTGGCGGCCGCGCCCGGCACCGGCAGGATCGCGGCCGAGACCCGCTGTGTGGAATGGCACGCGACCGGCCGCGAGACCCGGCGCGCGACAAGGCACGAGACCGGGCACGCGACAAGGCACGCGCACCTGAGCGCGACAAGGCACGAGACCAGCCACGAGATCCGGCCGCGCGACAGGCCGCGAGCTTCGCCCACGCGACAGGGCATGCGCACTTGCGCGAGAAGTACCACGCGACAGCGCACGTGCATTTGCACGTGTACCTGCGCGAGACATAGCACGCGAAACGTCACGCGCACCTGCGCGAGACAGGGCGCGCGATCCGGGCTCGCGACAAGGCGCGCGAGCCGCTGGCACGCGGCGAGGCGCGTGCACCTGCGCGAGACATAGCACGCGAAAGTCGGCCGCGCGACAGGGCACGCGCACTTGCGCGAGACGCCGGCACGCGACAGGGCGCGAGATCCGAGCTCGCGACGAGGCTCGAGACCTTGGCACGCGACAAGGCATGTGCACCTGCACGAGGGATACCACGCGACAGGGCACGCGCAGCTGCGCGAGATGCCGGCACGCGACAAGGCACGTGCACTGGCGCGAGGTATAGCGCGCGACAGGACGCGAGTCACGCGCACCGGCGCGAGACCCAAGCACGCAAGAGAGCGCGGGACAGGCCGCGCGCTGTTGGCACAAGCGCAGTGGCCGCGGTGGCACGGGACAGCGCCCAACGGCCGCGGGCGGGGCCGGAGCGGCTGAGGCGGGGAGGCCGCAGTGACGCCCAGCACTGACCAGCCCGCCCCGCCCGCAGCCGCACTCAGCCGGCGTGGCCCGAGGGCGAGCCTTGCCGAGGAGGAGGAGGTGGTGAAGGAGTAAGCGAGCCCGTGACTTGCCACCTCCCAGAAGCAGGGCGGAGGGGAAGGGGAAAACACAGCTGACCTTAGAACCGGCTCTCTGCTGAGTCCAAACCCCGACGAAGGCGAGCAGGGGTGGTCAGAAGGGAAGCGAAGCATAACGGGCTGTGAGGTCAGAGGAGCAGACAAGGGGAAGATGCTGTGTAGGAACACGTAGAGGCAAACCTGGGATGGCTTCAACTCCCACCCAGAAAGGGGGAATTAATTTGTTTTTGGAGCTGCGGCTGCAGCCTCAGCGGGATTTGCGCTATCCTGAGCTGCTGCTGCTTCTCCCAGGCACAGGCTGGCACAGACCTTGACAAGACACACCACAAACCCCCCATGCCCATTCTTTTCCATTGGGAACCAACAGCCCAGTTCCTCCTCCCTGCTCCCAGACCCATGAAAGCATGATTTTCAAACCATAGCCTGCTGCTGTAAACCTTTAATTTAACAAACTAAAATACTACAAGGTGTTACTATAATCTGTTGGGACCTGTTGCTGTAAAGTGATTTTGACAATATCAAAACACAAGGAAAGCTCATGTAGCAAAGTCAAAACTATGTAGTAGAAAATGAACTTAATCTGAAGCTTCAACTCTGTTTTTAATTTATATCTCATGATAATTGAAATTCAGTTTGGGCTCGTTTCTCATTTTCATTTAAAAGTTACACACATTTGAAAGCCGTCAGGTGCTTGTTTCTGCTCTAGAAGCATACCCACACTTGCCTGTGCTTTCTCCTCAGCAAAAATCAGCCCCATTGACCTTCTTCAGTGGTTTCAGCAGGTTGGTGCTTCCCCCACACACGCCAAGGTCACATCGTACAGGGTCAGTGATGTTACAGCTCCTTGTTTTCCATTAAGGAGTCCCATGGGGCCGGAGGCCTGGGCCTACCAGTACTATTTTAGCATCATAATCATCATATCCGTGAGTGAGCACAGCTTCCCTGCAATTTAATTTACTGTTTAAACAAGCACAAACCTCACAGAATGTCTGCCCTCCAATTACTCTGGTGTCTCTGAACTACCTCTAATCTCTTCCTAAAAGAGATTCAAGGACAGCAGAATAAAGCAATACAAAAAGTTCTACTGATTTCCAAATCCCAACCACAGGAAGTCACTTAACTGAAAAAATAGCGACCTGTTACTAGCGCTACATGGAGAGAAAGGAACACATACACCCCCCAAGAAAAACCCAAACACCAAACCTAAGTCTAACTGGTAGTGGGATCTTGCAGATTTACTGACTGAAGTCCCACTAATGTCAGTGTGACAGAGAAATGGCAGAGCTGTCTTGGCATCAACTGCCCTACAGCATTCCTGAAGTTTTCCATAATCGAGCAAATAGCTGTCAACTTCTTACTGCTTAGAGACCTCAGCATTTTATAACAGAGATCCTGATTCCTGCAGAGTAGATTGAAGTCCCATTACAAGAGTCTTTCTTCTCTTATTTACATTTAGCATCACCTTCAGAAATCATCTCAGATCTCCAGAAGTCCATGGATCATGGTTAAATACTTTCTCAGACACAAGTATACGCTTCAGAGCCTTGAAAACCTAGCGCAACTGGGCAGGCAGCCAGAGTCTGTCTTCAGACTTTTTTTGACTGGCATGACTTAACAGCATCCCTTTTATTTATTTATATGAGGTACTCTTGTGACAGAATGGGGAAGATATACACAGAGATGTTAAGTATCTGTTCAGCTCTTCCCCATCATCTGTATCATGCTGGCACAGTGCCTTGCAGAAAGCACTGGAGCCTATCCATTTGCATCCTTGGCTAGGAGTGGATTGCCAGGCAGGGTAGAACACACCGACAGTGCATTCCTGTATCCCTGCAAGCAAATCCTTGGCATGTCATGCATGCCACTCAGATATATTCAATTAGTGCATCAGTATTTATGCCTGTGTACCTGAATCTGAACTGCAGACAGATGTGTGTAGTACTTACTGGAGCACCTCCCCCTGAGGAGGGGTGTAAACAGGGAGGTGACTGAAATTATTTAAAAGTTCATACATGTCTCTGAGGCTGCTCACTCAAGTGTCACAGACATCTTTTCATGAAAAATCCTTTCCTTAGGATTTTTCCTCCTGAGAAGCTGGGAAGCCTCAAGAACAAAATGTAAACAATGATTATCTGCTGCTGTGGAATGCAACAGGTGGATCTTTGATTGGCCCATCTTAGATGTTTATAATTAATGGCCAATCACAGCTCAGCTGGCTCAGACAGAGAGTCCGAGACAGAGCCTTTGTTATCATTCTTTCTTTTCTATTCTTAGCCTAGCCTTCTGATGAAATCTTTTATTCTTTTAGCATAGTTTTAATGTGATATATATAATAAAATAATAAATCAACCCTTCTGAAACATGGAGTCAGATCCTTCGTCTCTTCCCTCATCCAGGAACCCCTGAGAACACGGTGACACTCAAGGACCGTGCTCTGAGAAGCAAGTGAGCAGACTGGAGTGCACACTCATCACTAACTGCAGTCCAGCCTGTGCTTATTCCAGTGCCCTGCAGAATTCTTCATTCTCCTGCTTTACACGCACCTATTGAAACTATTTCCAAACTCTTGTGACAAGGGACTGGGAGAGAAGGAAGGCACAGACAGACCAGGTTGTTTTGTGTTCTCCAGAATACAGAACTGTGCTGTGATGGAATTAAAATACTACTTCCTACATACAAAGCAAGCAAGTATAGTTTGGAAGAGAGCACTGCAGAGAGACAAAAGCAGTAGAGATGTGCAAGATGTGCAAGATAATGGGAAATCCTTGTTGAACAAATGGAGAGGAAAGCAGCTCAGACATCTGTGAACTCTGAAAGAAGCAAGTGTGTGGCAGGGACAAACCCAGTTCGTCATAACACCTCATAGTAGGGTGACTAAAGCAACCAAGGAAAAAAAAAGCTGTTTAGCATGATGTGAAATTATGCTGTGCACATTTTTCCCTTTAACTTTGTTTTCAGTTTTGTAATTAGCAGTTCATTGTGTGCTCTGCTAGAATCACAGTGTTTCATTTGCAGCACAAAGAGTGACTCAGGCAAGCAGCACCTCTGAACAGCAAGCAGAGTGCCACAGACAAACTCCTGGGTGCTCAGGGGCACCAGGCCACACTCCCCATCTCACTGATGGTGGCAGGGTGCAGACACAGATAGGTTTTCCTCTGCTGGGTGTTAGCCAAGCCCTCTCCTCCAGCCCTTGAGAAGGAATGACACAGCTCCCACCACAGATAGCCTGCCATTTAATTTTCTGGAAGCAAACAGAAGTTACCTTTGCCTTCCTCTGGGTAAAGAATGGGGTGTGATACACACACATATTAAATTCCTTGATTAAAATTAAATCCTTTGCCACAAGGATATTTTAATGACATTTTGTGTCAGACACCACCACCATATATTGCTTCCTATGTATCCTGGGAAACACTTGCCCCCAGTTTTCAGGCAAGCAGCCTGCCCCTGTGCTATGGTCTGCTCCAAAGCCTCAAGATAGTGATAGAAAGAGGAAAAAACCCAACAAAACCTAACACCTCTAACTCTCCCACACTGACTTTAGTACACATTATGCTTAGCTGGTAGACTAGGCTTTTGTACCAGAGGAGATTACCCAGATCTGCAGTAGCACAGACAAGGATGTGCATGTGTTCTGCTGCCTATAAATAGGCTCTCCACTTAACAAAAACACAACCCAAACAGCCAGCTGTTAACAACTAGACCACAGAGTCTAGGCAGCAATTGCTGCTTGCTGAATAAATCTGTGCAACCTACTCATGCTTCAATTGGCAAATGATGTACAGATTAATGTTTGATGAGAGCTGATAATATTAACATGATCTCTGAAGAGGCAAGAGTGAAACATGCTAAGCACGAAAACAATCTTTGAACTGCTGCTCAGCAGGGCTGAGAGTGGGGCTTTCCAAAAGTGAGCATTTTTAACTCACAGCCTGCCACTGGCAGCTTTGGCAAGAACAGTGGGGACTGTGAAAGAGAGGAAGGCCATCCCCACGCCTAGGGGACTGTCTTTGGCTTGAGACTTTGACTTGAGACCTCTCTCACAGGTTTCTTTGGTGATCAGCTGCCCAGCACCATACTAGAGATTCAGCAGTACCCTGGAATGGCTACAGGAGTATTCCAAGAATGAATGCACTAAAGGACAAGCCCAGCTCTTCTCCTAGCCCTAGATACAGTCATTGCAGGGCAGACTCGGGTCAGGGAACAGGAATGCAGACAAAAGTTTGCATTATGCTAAGCTCAGCTGAGTCTGACAGTTTTACAGGAACTAGCCCTCAAAGCTATACTGTGGCTACTCTGCAAGAAAAGCAGAGTTTGATTGGGTCATGGGAGAGCCAGTGCTTCTGGAAAACATCTTCTCCTTGATGCAGACTACTTGCAAGCAGTCCAGAACCTTAGTGCCATTCCAAGTCTAACGTGTTGACCTGACTAAAGCAGGACAGAGATTCACAAGGCTAACCTAGTTTGATTTCTAATTTAAAAAACCAGCCAAACAAAACATCACACCACCAAAACTCAAAGCAGCAATATCAAAACCAACTCCTTCGGTAAAACATCCAAAGCCTGTCTTAAGGCTGATGTTGATGATCATTTGGTCCCAAAGGCTGAGCAAGATGACCCCTACAACTGGGCTGGGGCCCCCTTACAGAGAACACAGTCCTTGCACAAAGGCTGTGCCATGACAAACGTGGCTACACACATGGACTTCATTTGAGTTCTGTGGCTGAGCTGGAGTTGAAGCTGCAGATTCATCTGGCTTGTATCACCTGTGCCAGAAGGTCTGCAACCCCTGGCAGCCACATCTGCAGCCACACAACAGACGTCCCTTCATCACGTGAAACAGCAGCTTGGACACCAGAATATCCATGTAAATAAAATACAGCATAACTGTACCAATGTCTTGCTTTCCCCCTTTTTTTTTTTTTTTTAATTAGGGTTAGGAAAGAAAGAAGGAAAATCTTTACAGCTTAGTTATTTGGGCCCTGAGATATTTTCCATTAAGTATGTCAATACAGATTCCAGATTCAGGCCAGGCTTAGATTGCAACAACTCCACAGACTTCAGAAGCAAGACTCCGCTTCAGGTAAGCAAAGCGGAATTATGCCCAGCATTTGGAGACAGCGACTACTACAGAAACAATCCAAAAAATTCATACCCATCCAAAATGACCCAATAAAAAACTTAGAAATCCCTTAAACAGGCACTGCTGAATTTAGCCATGGTATATGCCAATTGCATGCTCTTCCTTCTCCACCTTGCTTTCAACCAGAGGTTACTGCTCCTGTAATAGGAGTGGAAAAATACTGCTCTTTTATGTAGTCTTCACAGGCAGCTTATGACAGAAATATAAGGCTGTATGCAAGAATATAAGGCTATAAAAGATTACAGCAAACCCTGCCAGTTCTTACCTGTCAGAGCTCTTGAAGAAAACTACGAAGGCCACACTTTGAAATTTATTTTAGCACTATTTTACAGGCTGTCATAAAGTTTATGAAGGACTCAGTGCTTAGTGTCTCACCACCCAGCATGGACACCTGCTAAATAAGGGCAAACTGTGTTGTAAAGGTTTGCATAAAATGACAAACTGCATTAAAAGCTTGAAATTCTCTTCAGAGGAAGCTAAATATAAGTCAATATATCTTAGAAGAAAAGCATGGAGATAGGGGAGGCAATTGATGGTGGAAGGCGAGAGGGCACTTTTTACTTCTTTTTGGCTGTGAGGCTCTCACCTGAGAACTGGTTTTGACATCTAAAGATATTTTTTCCAGAGTGCACATCAGCTAACAGTCACTTCTAGAACAGGCCAGCGTGTGAAACACCTTGAGAAGCTAACATGGTATCAATAAGCCATATGCTCTCCTTAAATGGCCACAATGGGAGTCCCTTTTACACAACAGGAGAAATTATCATGGATATTGAAAGGCTGAACAATTATTTCATTTACTCTGAAGAGAAACATTAGTAGTACCATTTTTGGCCCTGTGTTAAACTAAGTACAGCATTGAAGATCTATGGCGACAGGTAATACAAACCAAATCACAGTCCCAAATGGTCTGAAATCCATTTGCAATATTCCTCTGCAAGAATGCAAGTTTCAGAGTTCAAAACATGACTGCATGACTTTATTGATATTCTTCATCTTCATAATGTAAATAAAACTGAAAATTCTTGCTCTCAAATGCACAACAAAATATAATTTCTATTCCCACTATGCATTGTTATAAATGCACCTGTATAAATTGCTAAAACATTCCCAGCAAAGCTTTTATAAAATTCTTAAAGACTGGTTCTTCACAGGTCTTCAAACTGCATTGAAATCCTTAATTTCCAAATGTTTTTCTGTATATATTTCAGTTTTGAAAAAAAAAAACCAAAAACCCAGGTAAACAGTAAGCTGCAATTATGCTTTGCTTTTACAATATCTCTAGCAGTTCTAATCAGGAAAATGCAGATATTGGATGCTCTTGCCAAGTTTAAACAGTTTTACACTTTACATATCTATTCTCTGATAACTGCTGAAATAATATTCTTTAGTAACTAACTCACCAAATTCCACATGTTATCACCCTCAACAACAGCATTTTCTTAGGCACACTAACTTCTTTTTTGCAATAATGAAGTGAGTCTGGAGAGAAGAAATACACAAATGCACACTATGAAAAGGCATAAAAATTCCAACAAACATTAGCCACACAATTTTCGTAAAAAAATGAGCAATTGAAATACAGGAGGCAAGATTTCTACTGTGTGTTTGCATTTTGCTTTTTCCACTTACTACAGAAACAAACTGTTCTGTGGCTCTTCACCCATTACACTTGCAAAACCCAAAGCCATTTGTAGAGGAAAATCAGCAGAGCAGCTGTCAACAGAAGAGTAAATGTGATGGTCCTGGTGCCAGCACCCAAGCAAAATACTGACTTTGGAACTCCAGCAACCTGACAAGCCTGTGAAAGCTCACTGCAACCTTTAGTTGTAAGGTTTCACGTTAGGATTTAATCTCCAATTGATCACACATGTCAGAAAAGCGTGGGATTGCTGTTAGTGCTTAGGAATACAGCATCTTGTGCACAGAGAGAGGGCAGTACCTGGTCAGAGTCTGTTACTTCTTCAGGAAAGAGGTCTGAGCAGGAGTAAAGATGCAAGTCTTTTGCTGTCTCTACACAGGGGACATCTTCCATTCTGACTACCAGCTACTACATCTCAGTGCCCACTCTTCTGGGCACCTGACAGAAACAGCCCAGGCTTTGCATTGTAATGTTTCTTTCTAAAGCTGGAATTTCAAGCATTTACAGTTTCAGGGCATAGCTTTATGAGCTCTTCGCCAATAAAAGAATTTTTTTTGTTTGGTTTTAGACTGCTCCCCAGTACAACCCTTGCTGACTTCTTTTAAAAAAGCACAAAACTGTGTCTGTGCTCCTCTGGTGGCACTAGTTTGTCATCAGTCCTCAATAAACTAGCAAGTGTCATCCATGAAGTGAGCTGGGGAAGCAGCATCATCCTGTGCTCTCCTGTGCAATGCTGCAGCACACTACTAAAAATAGCTGCTGCCTTTCACTCCAGAGATGGAAGCTTCCTGAGAACAAGGCATTTCTGTGCTCGGGGTGCACTCACAATATGCGGCACACTGATATATCACCACTTGTCCATATGTAAAGGGAATAGAATTGCAATATTTCCCCAAACAGAAAGCTGTCCCAGCCACACAGCAAGTGTGTTTCTAGTAAACACTCTTCGGCCTCCGCCCCACAGGCTTGAGCAGTTGCATTTAAACTCATGTTTTTTTAATTTTATTTCCACAACTGCCAAAGCAGTTCCATGTTTCTGCTAATCTTTTTTGAAATAGAAGAAAGTGAAAAATGTTTCAGGAGAAATTTTGGAACATCTTCAGATTATTTTTTTTAAAAAACATATTTTGTTTAAGTAGAAGCAAACAACAAGTTTTTGATCTCAGCTCTCACATACAAATCTGGACCATTCCACATTTAGATGGAAAAATGGAATCAATCTATTTCTGAACAGAACTGGCTCTGGGCAAGGATAGGCAAAGCATGAAAGTTGCTCACTCAGAAGAGGGCAGAAGCTGGAGAGACGTTCCCTGGGCAAAGGGAAAGGATGCACTGAATCAAGGGATGGAAGAAGTGATCACAAAGGGTTCAAATATGGAAACGGGACTATGAACCAGCCTGGGAGTCTGAAGAAATTTGCTGTTGAGCAGAGAAGCAAAACTGTGGCAAGCTTCCCTAGAAGCTCTGACAATTTTGCATTAAACATCTGCTAAAACGGTATTTGACCACCGTGCCAAAAGGACATCTCTGATGTGTGGCTCCCAGGAAGGACAGACTGCATTTGGCAAAGCAAAGCCACTCTCTGCCCCATGCTTCTGCCAGACACAGGAGATGAGGAGTGCTGGCTCCACCTCACTGCACAGCCAGTCTCCCAGCAGCACAGAAATGCCACCAGGAACTAGTAGCTCCTTACCTCACCATTTCTGCCTGCCAAGAAAGCATGAGAGCCCGGTGCTTTGCCTGTTCAAATTCAGGAAAAAGGTGTTTGAAGAGCTTTGCTCAGCACAGCCAGCATTCTGTGAACAGTGGCAGAGCTCTAATTAACTGCACAGACTTCATCTCAGCAAAATGTTTTAAAAGAAATTTTAAAAGTACATGAATACTCCCAGTTAATCCATAAGGCAAAGAGCTGAATCACAGACTCTGACAAGGCAGTCCCTGGAAAGCAGATAGATATGTCATACACTCCATTTCTCATTCCAGGAGCATCCCAAGTCCAATGTGAGCAGGCAGCTTTATATGCATATAAGTCGAAAGGAGAATGCCAGTTTCCAGCACCCAGGAGGAATGTTCAAATCTGGAGTCTAATTAACTTCACAAATCTCCTTCACCCCTGGTGTAGTAAAGTTACAAAAGAAGATTGGCTTGACTGCATGCCAGACATGTAGATTCCAAACAACGGCATTTCCCCTGAGTCCTTCCATGAAGCCCAAACTGCAGTCAGGACAAGCAAGGACACCAGCTCATCCAGGCTTCAGGGCTGTCCATCAGCCTGGGTCACTTCAGAGCCTGGTGGTGCTCTCTTGGAACTGCACTTTTCCAGGAGCAGAGCTGACCTGTCCCACCAAAGGAGCTCTAGCATCACTTCACAACAGAGCAAGGTGATGTCTAGAACATTCCCAGTCCGTTCCAGCAACTACAAGTGCTTGAGATCACAGGCCAATTTCATTCCCTTCAAAATAACTTGCCCCTAACCACAGTCTTATCCTAGGGATGAGGTGAAGCTATCTGTACATCCACACTTCCTTCTCCATTAGCATAGCATCTCATGTAGCTTGTACCCAGGACTGGAGAAATATTGCCAAGAGATCCTCTTGTTACTTATCCTTCCAACCACACATGTGGGCACATCTGCAGGTTGGTGATTGAGAGCAGCCCTGCAGAGAAAGACTTGGGGGTAATGGTTGAGGAAAAACTCACATGAGTGCAGTGTGTGCTCACAGCCCAGGAACCCAATGGAATCCTGGGCTGCATCCAAAGGAGAATGGCCAGCAGGGTGAGGGAGGGGATTCTGCCCCTCTGCTCTGCTGAGGACCTCACCAAGAGTGCTGCATCCAGCTATGGGGTCCCTGAAATAAGAAGGACATGGAACTGCTGGAGCAAGTCCACAAAGTTGATAAGAGGACTGCCCTTTGAAGGCTGAGAACGTTGAGGCTGTTCAGCCTGGGTAAGAGAAGGTTGTGTGGATACCTTCCAGTATTTGAAGTGGATCTACAGGGAAGCCAAAGAAGGAACTGTAGTGATAGAACAAGGACTAATGGGTACAAATTGAAAGAGAGAGAATTTAGATTAGAGATTAGGAAGAAATTCTTCACTGTGAGAATGGCAAGGCCCTGGAACAAGTTACCCAGAGAAACTGTGGATGCCCCAACCCTGACTGTGTTTGAGGCCAGGTTAGATAAGGCCTTGGGAAACCTGATCTAGTGGGAGGCATCCCTGTCCATGGCAGGGGTACTTGGACTAAATAATCCTTAAGGTCCCCTCCAAACCTTAACATTCTATGATTCTAAGAGCATTCCCTATTCTGATAGGAGTTTGGTTTGCCCCTGTGTAGGGGTCTGCACTTCCAGCTTCCTGTATTCCCTTAGGAAAGTGTATTTCAGCTTAGTTCAACAGTTAAAGAGGAAAAACTTGGCAATTTCTACTGTACCTTTGAGAACTTACTCATTGGCTTAAAATCTGATGTCAAACCTGGCATCGAGTGATCCAGGTAAAATGGTATGGTTCTGAAAAGGCCTGGGGAAAAGGCCAACTCAGCCCAAACTGATGCCAACTATTCCCAACCCACCCAATTAATGTGCACTGAATATTTTTGGAGAACAGATGCCACTACGAGTTATTTCATACCTGCATGGTGTGAAGTCTGCAAGGACTCTTCAGTGGCAGAAACACAAGCTTTCACAGAAAACACTGACATCCACCAATTCAGATAGGATCTCATTGTGACCAGTAGACATACTCAAAAGACTCATAGGCAGTTTCAGCAAGATGGAAAAGGCCTGGTGTATCCAGACTGAAAGCAAATTGATCTAAAATAGCCATGAGGAGCTTTCATCGAGATCAGCTTGAGAGAGGAGCAGGAATTTTTTGCTGTTGCTTGGGAGGGGGAAAAGAATACAGAGAGAAGCAAATCTAGTTCAGATAAGCACCACCCTTAAGATTTGTGAAGTTTTTTCCCTAGTTGGATGGGAGAGAAAAAGCTCTTGTACCCCTCAGGCAAGCTGTGTTCTTCAGAGAATTGGATGCAAGGTTGGACACAACATAGAGGTTCTGAACACCATGAAAATCAGTCCTTCAAAATTTACAGTAAAATACCCCCACCTACACACACACCATTAGTACTTCACCATATTATAACTAAAATCACAAGAAGCCAGTCTGAATCCTTGTTCAAGAGAGCAACTGGGTAAAAGTTGCCTTGAACATTACATCCCTTGCTCTCAACTAAGTAGCACAGTTCCTGACTCTACTAGTAACTAATAAGGAGAATTAACTTTTATTTTGCTGGACAGGAAGATAAGCAGCAAGTTTTAACAGAAATTCCCATTTTCTATTTGTCAGCCTTTTCTTAAACTGTTCCATGTTCATGAGAAACTTACAACTCCAAAGAGAACACTTAAATCACCCCGACTCCTAGTAGCAATTCAAGCAGGGTTTCAGTGCTATTCACTTGAATAGCATTCAGTCAGTCAGGGAAGCTGAAACAATAACATATGTGAAACAGCTTGAATCTTGAGGATATGATCTATACAGAATTAGTTAACAGAATTTTTTTCTTTAAACCCACACACTCACCATAACATTCATTTAGTAAATCTGAATAAGAACTGCATTCAAGAGAACACAATCTGCATGTGAACATTCTGTGAAGAGAAAGAATGAATTCCATGAATCAATAATTTGCTTCAATTGTCTTGGTTCTGTTTACTATCTACGCTATGTTTGATGAGTCTTAACTTATTAATGTTGGACATCCTCTGTTTGAAATCTCTGTATAAGACTCCAAGTGAACACAGTCTGTGTTTACTTTGACTTCACAGATAATTCAGCATCTGCTGAAGAGTTTTCAGACTGCAATGGACTTTATTAACTCTGTTGTCTTAAGTTCAGAAAAAAAATCTCTGCATCATGTCAATTTGAGGCTAGAGGCCCTTAATTCAGTATCTCTTATTTTGCAAAAAAATATTTTTTATATTATGTTGATATCATATATAGTATTGGAGTTAACATTAACATACTAATGATGACATACGTGCTATTACCATTACAATGTTGGCATGTTGATTTTTAATATTGACAGAGCTGCCCAAAATATCTACTGTTTACAACATTTGTTCTAGCTAAAGAGATTTGGTAGCATTTGCTAATCAACTGCAACCACTTCCCACCCATAAAACTGATGCAAATAAGGGGAAAAAAACAGCTAGAGGGATCCAAAGACATAAACACTTTTACTTATAACTCTGTAAAGAGAAATCCCTCTCTCTCTCTCTCCATATGGCTTTCTCTTGGCTCTTAATCATCTTTTCATTGGCTTCCAGCTGGCTGTCTCACTATCAAGACCAACTTGCTATGCCAAAGTCAGGCTCAGAAAGATGAGAGCTGCAGAGTGGCATGACTGGATGCAGCAGTTTTTACTAGGGGCAAGTCTAGCATAAAGGGTGCATAGCAGGGTCACTTCACTTGCCTGAGCCAAGCAGGCACTGCTGTGTTCCCAAAACACAGCAGCAGGTCTATGTTCACACTTTTTAGTAGCAGGAGCAAAGAACAGCTACTACAATTGAAGCTACAGGGAAATTCTGCAGGCAGAAGTGTAATTACCTGAGTGGGAATTCTGGCAGAAAACCCAGACCTCTTTCTCTCCTTAAATAGAAACAAATACTGTGCAGTCACCATGGAGAGATTACGTACAGCATTTGGATCACATACAGCACTGAAATACAACACACACACAAGAGAGCCAGCCATGGAGCTGGTTTAGCAAGGCACAACCAAGTCAGGTCTCCACTGACTACAGCCACCATTTTAGCCATCATCCCAGTCTTACAAATATTAAGCTATCTGTCAAAATTCATGCTCTGCGGTAAAGGTCAGCTCTGCAAGCTCTTTGGTCCGTCTGGGAGGACCTAGAGCCTGACATGACATGCATGAGACAGAGATGGAAGCACTCATATTGATCTACCACTACCCAGGTAAGATTTTAAATTAAGAATAGAAGAAAACCACAGGGAAAGAAGCATCCTATAGTGCCTGCGTGTGAAGGCCTGTTTGGATTTAGCTAAGCAGCCAGTCACTCAAGTGCAGCAGTTCTTGTACAGTCTGCAGAGGCTTTGACTTGCAAAAATTCTTTGTTTTGGTCCATGTTTGCTGGACTTTGGTTTCCAGTCATCCCATGCATTCAGGCCTACCTCCTCATCTCTCTCTCTAGCCATTCCTTCTGATCATTCCACAAGCCAGCTCATTTTTTTTGCCTACATCCCCCAACAGCCCCTGACTCAATCCCAGCTTCAGCCCCCCTCTCCTGGGGTGGACTTTTCCCCCTCTACTCCATCACCCATGTCCCCAGGCTTCCTCCTTGGGGTTGTGATAGCAGCCCAGGGGGAGTCACCAGAGCACAGGGAAAATGAGCACCCTTTTCCTTCTTCAGGCACAGTATGGGCTGCAGTTTTGCAGTCTTTTTGGCTTCAAACTCCCCTGCAAATGACTACTTGTGCTCACCAGTTGTCAGGACACTTCCTCTTTAGCCACCTATTTATTCACTCCTGTTTTCAAAGAGAAATATGGCTACTCAGAGTCCCTGAAAAATCCACCATCACTTTCTATTCTTCAAAGTCAGCAGGACTGTTACCAGACTTAGAATCTCAGAAATTTGCCCCTCCCTTTCAAACGAGCCAACCTTTGCTTCGTTAATAACTGCAGTCAGCTTCCAAACCTTAGAAGAATGTTTTTTATCTGCATATATGTCAGGGTGGTGATACTAAATGGGAAATCGTTCACTTAGCAGGACTGGCAAAGCCTTGCTATGTATCAGAAATGCCATTCCATGGAGAGTACTTTTCTCCCCTCTCTGCAGCAGCTCACTAATTTAGGTGCATAAATCAGAGACAGCTGATAAAGTCACAGATACCAGGATGTCCTGCCTCCCATTTAGTTTTCCCAAGCATCCTGCAGCCATCAAACAGCTTCAGATTTGGAAGTTTTGAAAACAACTCTCCTCATTTTAAAATAATCATACATTTCAATTTCCTCCACATACCACTAGCAATTATAGAAACAGCTATCTGATTTTGTAGTGATTATTCCCCAGCATGCACATCCCTATGACTGGCTTTTGTTTTTTTTCCTCACAAGACAAAGCATGGAGAGACCTGCACTTTTTTCCCCTTTTCCACCATTACTGGTCTTCTCACAGCTCCACTTTTTCTCCAGTTTCCATATTGTGCTTCACATAGGTTCCATTCCATGGGTTTTCTTAAAGGGAAATATCTTAATTTGTATTTATGAAAATCTGCTATTTTTTCACATAGCACACATCCTGCTGCCTTGACTGTAGTGAGACTTGCTTATTTTTAATGTTACATATTAATGAAAAGCTGCTAGAATGAGAGAAAGGATTTTCTATCATCAGTCAGCATCAGCATGAGAGCAGTCTGCTCTTGAAAGCCTCTAGCTCTGATTGTTCAAAAACACACTGTTCACCATGTCAGTTGAATCTTGTGCGTCAGATATTAAAAGTTCAGGCTCCAAGTGCACAAATCCTGTTGAGATCTGAGAAAGTTCTTTGCCATAAATATTAATGAGGGCCAATTTCATGCCACTTGTTACATCCCATGTACACTTACTTCTTCAAACTATCCCTTGTCTTGTCTTTTATGTGCCAATAATCAATTTGTAAAGCATAAATCATAAAGCTTACCTAGTTTTTGATTATGCTACAGCCTATGATTTAGCATTTAATCAATTTTCTTACTTTGATAAGTGACGTTATTTCCATTTTATCATCTTATCTGTGTTTGAAGGAACAAATAAAAGTCACCTCTTTGAAAGATTAAAATTCCATCTATTATTTACTTAAAACCAAGTTTTAGAACTGCACCATCACAGTAAGCATTTAATCAGAAATGCAAACAAGAAGCTCAACCTGTACATCCTGTTCTGCCCTACATCAAGCATCAATCACATTTCAGCATAACCTCGTGCAATCGGCAAACATCTGCTAAAGAGAAAACAGAACAAAATACCCACACACCAAAAGGTTACTTGACTTGCATTCTGTGTGAATGCAGACTGAGCACGAGAGTCAAGTCCCTGTTGATCAGGGATGGGGAAAGAACAGGATGTTTTGGCAGACAGCTGTTTCTCGAGAGCCGGCAGGTGCGCGTTTGAGCTCGCCCTGCAGCGCCAGGAGCCCGGCACAGAAGGCACAGCCCCACACACGCTCCGGGCTCGGCAGAGGCGCTGCCCTGAGAGAACCTGGAGCCCTGAGGAACCTTAGGGCAGTGCTTTGCACAGTCAGGCAGGGCGCACTGGGGCAGGGAAGATCACTTCGGGCTCCCTGCCATGCAAATGAGTTTATTCAGCTTTCCAGGCAGAGCAGCTGAGAGCTTGGACTGGAGACAAGAGCAATGCAGAAGGCTGCCTGCAGCCAGCCGGCCAGAGCCATAGCTTAGGCTGGAGTCACACTGTCTCAGCACTGGGGTTCATTGGATTCTGAAAGTCCACTGGCCGTACTATTTAAAAGAGACATCAGTCATGTAAACATCTCAGTTTCTCATAAATACACAGAAAATATGACAAGTTTTAAAGAAATGTTGCCACAAGTCGGAGTAAGGTCATAAAGTGACATTCATTTGTTACCAGGGTCCCAGGAAGTGAAAGAAAAAAAAATCTCCATTGTTACTAACAATTACTTGAGCTTTTGCTCCCCTTCAAAAGGTTTTGAATCCTTAGTTCATACAAAGAGTCTGTTTCATGTAAATATTTGGGGGAAAAATATTCTCTTTCTTCTAACTATAACTAGCTGATGATGTCAGCACAAGTGACCCAAGACATGATCTTCAACTGACAGCACTGACTTAACATTTCTCTGCTGTCTTTTAGAACAACCTCTTGAAAGCATAAACTATGGCTGCTTTTTTCTTTTTTTAAATCTCCTACAGACATCTACTTCTAAGGATGTGAACAGGCTCAAACAGTAATCAAGAAATTGTACAATGATCTCAAAGGATGCTTAAAACATTCTCCCTAGCCTGTCCCTGTCTCCCAATGACATTTTCTTCCATTTAGAAGCTTGCCTTACTACCTGAAATTCCAGATTTAGAACTGATCTTTTTCCATGGCTAATGGTGTTGAAGTATACTTAACAAATTTGACCAGCCATTGAAATGTGTGTTTTTACAGGACAGTATCTTCATCCAGCAGCTTGAGTTCCCACAGGAGGTTCACTAACACCCTGAATGCCCTATAGAGACTTGGGACTCCAAGACCAGCATCCCAGCTCCACAGATGAAACATACTCCCTCTCATCTTCTGAGAGGAGTGTCTGGACAAGGACAATGATGTCTGTATGCCAGGACATAAGTAGAAAGCTTTCTGTGGAATTATTTATTGTAGAAACAGGCCCTGGCAACGGTTAGACTCCATGGTGATAACAAATAACCAGGCTCTCAAGGAAGAGAATTGGACCTTCCTACTCCCTGGACTTGCAGCAAGGAGCAGATGGTCACAATTTCACCATGGGCCACAATATTCCTACCCAGGCTGCAGTGGCAGAGCTGCCTTCTGAGGGCCTACAGAACCACCAGGGAGCCAAAAGCCAAGTGGTGACCTCTTCCCCGTGGACTCTGTCTGAAATACATTAGGATTGCCTTAGCACAAGAGTGTACCAGGAGGACATGGGCACACAGAGACATCATCTTGCTGATGTTGGGGGTGGCTCTGGTTCTGTCAGGGAGCTCTTAAGGAAAAAGGCTATCACTCACTCAACTCAATGCAATCTTTCTGCTACAGGGAAAGCAGATTCACCATTTGGCCACAGGCATGATCTGATTTCATTGCACCTGAAAAGTTGATTTTCACAGTCTGTCCCACTTGCCTCATTAAAGATACAATTATAGACACTTATCTCCCACACCAGTGATGAATTACAACACTGCAGCAAGGTGGATTTTGCCTCAAAAAGTTATTTTGAGGTAGGGGGCTTGTATAGATGCAAATATTATGTATGCAAGATATATATGTGAAGCTTTCAAAGTTGAGTTGGCTTAAGCCCAAACATACAGAGAAGAGAGAAATTACACTGAGGCTCTAATCCTCCATTATTAAGAGGTTCAAAGCTATTGCTTAGAAGGTGCACAGGCTAACACCTTACCAAGTGCTAATTTAAAACTCAGTTTTAAATTTCTAACCAACGTTCTGCACACAGAAGGCCCTTAAAGTACTGAAACAATACTCTCAATAGAGTAAAATGGATTGTGGCCACATTTAAGCTTAAAGTTATGCTTTGTTTTGAAATTTGAAAATAGAAAATTTATTTTGAAACGGTCCAAGAGACCTTCACTGACCATCCACCTGTGACAGAACATGGATAAGTTATCAGGAATGCCTCTGTCTTCCACTGTACTCTGAACCTCACAATTCTATAGGACTACTCTGGAGAGCCCTTACATGTTTAGAAGCCCAAGGAGCTTTTCACATTTGTCTCTTCATCTTGCTGTAGACTAGCAATGACAGCATTGATGGAATAGAGACAGACGCTCACAGGTAAGGGTAAAGGGACTTCAAAGGATGGAGCCAAACTTGAATATGAGAAAGAGAGGAAATCTTCCCCAAGGAACCACCATGAAGATTTACTTCTTTTCAGATAACCCAAGCACAGGTGAACAATAACAGAAGTTCATAACAGCTTCAGAAACACAGACCTAGGAGGAAATAATCTTGAAGGTCGATTGCTACAGCCAACTTCCACACTAGGAATCGTTCCTGCTGCGACACCATGCAGACTGAGCTCTTTGCCTGGTTAAAGCCGTGCCACAGTAACAGAGTAGCTGATGATGATGATGATGTTGTTCTTCTGCATGATTCAACCCTCACTACCAGAAGAGGAAGCAGGGTCAATGCTTTTCTTGGAAGATGCCCAGAACAGACCAAGGGAACAAACCCAGCCTTGTCCCCAGGGAGGGGCACAAGGGGACCCTCTCTAGCTGGGATTACAGTACATTGGGAAGGGAGGTTGCCCACAGGAGGGCTCTCAGTCTGGTGTTACAATGAGCCAGTTTGTACCACAGCCAATACAATACCCTGACAGGCAGCAGTAGAGAGAGTATTTCTCTCTTTATGAAGAAATATGTTTATTTCTTCACATATGCAACCAGAGATTGCAAGGCCGGGTATAATATGAAAAAAATAAAAACTCCAAAAATCATCATGGCATCGAGCAAATGTGTGCAAAGAACTTTTTCTTTCAAATGCAAGTGAGCACTTAAACCCAAACTTTTCTATAATCTTAGGATACCATTTCAGTAAGAGGTGCTAATGGAGAAGCAGGACTATTTTTTGGTTTATCTGAGCCCCCGTATTTCAAAGTTTAACTCTTGTATTTTTCAAGTGCTGTGAACATCTTATGGTTCACAAACATGCTAAATGGAATATCTACAGTGATTATTTACTCTCTACAATACACAAATGCTGTAATAAAGTATTTCAAATAGAACACAAAAAGAGTAATTAGTGGTGTTTGCTAATCATTAAAAAAGACTTAACTCCCAATACCACAGAAGGATGTAATGAAAGGATTTCATTTTATATTGAACAAAATTATTTGCTTGTTCTGAAACAGTTTCATTTAATTTTAACCTTGCTTTCCTCCCACTTTCTAAAGGATAACTTCACAGGAAATTTCTAAACAGAAAGTTTTGAGATCATGCTTCAATCTTCTTTTTCCAACACCAAAAAAAGACATACCATACCAAGACACTTCAACCACATTTTTCTCCTGAATGGATTAGTAAAAGCAATACAAATTCACATCACTTGTCAGCGTTGCCCACTCATCCTGCTTTTATTTTTTACCAGGGTGCATTTTGCTGTATACTGGTTTCTGACATTTGCATGTTCTGACTGACAGCTGAACCCCAGTGCTTTTTGGGTAACTGGCTTGGTTATTTTAGGAGCAGAGTCAGCTACAGGGTGGTAGATGTTCTGTATTTTTGTTTCACAACTGAAAAATAAGACAACGTTGTCATACTCACTCTGCTTATGAAGACTGGCAGATGTCAAATATCTGCAATTTTGATTTGGTCCAAGCATTTTTCATACAAGACCTCTCACTTCTGCCAGTAGAGACTGGGCAGATGGTAGAACTGTCAGCTGAGGGCTTCAAAACACGATGGGTCTTGGCCCTAAAGTTGCTCATTGTTTATTCATGTCTAATATATGGAAACTAAACAGATCCTCGGAAGAGTTATCAAATAACTTGGGTTTTAGTCCTAATGCTGTCTATAAACATATAATTGTTGAAATGCTTATGATCAGACTCAAATGTAGCAATGCTGTTACAACAAAAATCACATACCACAAAAATGCATGAGCATTTGGGTTTATTTAACAGACAAACTTTACAACATGGCTCATTAGTACACTTGTACTACACCATCCTAGCCTGGCTTTCTCCAACCAGATCACAGAACCCTTAAGAATTCAAACTATCAAGAGCCCCTATGGACCCTTTTGGGAACATGCTCAAAAATTGGCTTCATGGGTCTTCTGCATAAGCTTCCATGCTTTCCAGAACATACCCCTCCCTCTGGGTGTAACTGGGCTTGGCACCTGCACCATTCCTTCAAGCCACTAAAATGTTTACTGCAAACTTTAAGCAGTGAACAGAGGCCCCAGCTGGCCTTCTCCACTGGACAGTCTCAGTCTATGCAACCTCTTAAACAAAAACTCTGGCATTGGAAATACATCCTGAAGCTTTGCTTGAATGCCAAGTGCTGTACAAGTATTGTGCTTTAATGTTTACATCTCTTGACGACACACCGCTCACCAATGAGTTCATCAGTAAATCATCACCCTTGGAGGAAACAGAGAGGCAAAATTCATCTTTCTTGAGGAGCTGAGGATGCAGACAATAATCAAGAGCCAGAGTACCACTGCCAGAACTGTAGAAGCATATGAGAACAAGGTAGGTGTCACATGAAACTGGACTCCTGCTACAGCTCTGGCTCTGCTGTGAGCACCCTGAGACGCAGCTTTTGCACTCTAAACGCATCCACACGTTTGTCCTCTAAGACTTTTAGAAGCAAGTTGTTTAACAGAGAACTGTGCTGTAGGAGTGTTAATACAACAGAAGTTGGCAATAGCTTCCATTGTTTACAGTTTCAGGGCTTGTTTCAAATGTGGACAAAGGTAATAACAGTACTAATAACGTACTCTTTGTAAAACTCACTGGAAGTACATGCCAGTAAGGGATACAAGCTTATTTCTCAGGCTCATGAAACTAGAAGAAATGCTGCTATCAGGACTTAAAATGAAACTTAAATTAAGACATAGAAAACTTTAATAGCAACACTTCTGAGAAACCTACAATTCATATTTGATCTCGACCTAAGCAACCATTACAAAATTGATTTTAAAAAAATATAGAACTGATATTTGACTAAGAAGCTAGTGTCCATCTTCTTTGCATCTGAATGATAATCTGTGGCTTATTTTGGCTTCTGAACTCAAGTTTTTTATTTTGTTGTCAAGCATTGTGTTGAGGATCAGATGCCTCTCCTAGATAGGCTTTTGAGCACAGATGTTAAGAAAGAGAGGGTCTGCAGGACATCTGTAAGGAGTTTAACACCTTTATGGATATGCATTGTTCAAAGCATGATCCCACCACTGCTTGAAGGAGCAATTCAAGCTTGAACCCAGGATGATTTTGAGTAGCTTTATCATTTGAGGGAAGCCATTCACACATCTCTAACCTCAGCCACTTACATTATTGAAAAGAAAATTTCACAGAAACTTTGATATTCTGTGATTCTGCGATAAAAAGGACTAAATAAGCACGGGCTGTGTTACAGTCCTGCCTAACACATCTCCTATTACCAGCACTTTGGAAAATGGGGATAGAGGGTCTCCAAGTACAGCTTCTCTATAGCTTTTACTTCACACAGATTTTTGAGTATCCAAGAGGATTGGTCCCTCTGTGGCTAAATTTAGGTAACATACTGCAGGCAGGTTTTTGTATTTTTCCCCTTCACAGCAGAGGCAATTGTCTGCTCTTTTTCTCCTATTGTATTAAAAAGCTGCCTGGTATTAAATTACACACACTCTTTTATTGACAGAAACTCAGTCTTTGCTATTTCTCCTTAGAGAATTTCAATTCTCCCAACAGGAAGAAGGCACTTCTTTCAGTCTTAAAATGAGTACAGCTTTTAAAATGAACTTCATATTTTTTGCTAACAAAGCCAACTTTTCCAAGCAATACTTTATATTTGAGCTGGGCCCACTGCTGGGTAGCCTACAAGTGAAAACATAAATCTGTCACTAGCTGTTAACTATTAGCTCTCCCTTAGCAGCAATAGAAAACTCAGCTTGTGCTGCCTTCCTTGAGAATAACTTACTCCATTAAAGCTCAAATCCAGCAGATTTCCTACGAATAGGCAGATCAAACAGAGACACAGTAGAAAAGGTGCAGCACGCAGACATATTGCAAATTACAACATGCAGCTCTGAATTTTGCTCATTAACACACAGGTAAATTCACATCTGAAACTTTGGAACTGACCAGGAATAAGCATGAATTTATGCCAAGTTTCAGTCCTAGCACTACCTTCAACGAAGAAATGAACCCATGGCCCTCACAACACTATAAAAGATGAGTACAACCAGGTTTGAGATTATTTTTACAGTAATACTGGGGAGAGAACCTTGCTAGAGCTTTCCCTTTGTGTGCATAGTTCTGCTTCACGTAAGTATCTGCATCCCTTAGGCCTTGGCAGCGTCACCCATCTTCTCCAGATTTCCTGCCACAGCCAGCACTGTGAAACAGCCACATTAGAAGATTTGGTCTTCCAACCATCCCTTACTTTATCCTCAGCAAAGGAACTCAAAGCAGTACAGGTTAGGATGCCTTGTTACACCTTTTTCTAAGCATTACTGCTCTAAAGGAGCAGCATTTTTGAGAGTCGCATTTTATGGATCTAGCATCACAAAGCCAAGCTGTACACACCATGTATGGAAGATAAATCAACCTCTGCAATTTTCACAGTGGTTCTTATTAAAAATGCTAGCAGAGACAGAGCTTTCACCTAAGACACAGATATCTAGTCTTCCTTCCATTATTACATTTTAGCACCTGCTGGAAGTTGGGGGCAGGGGGAACCTCTTTAACCCTTTGTTGCTTCAAAGAGATTGTTTATCATGGGATATCTCAAGTTGGAAGAGATCCATAAAAATAATTGAGTCAAACTTCCTGCTTTTGGCAGGACTACCAAAAACTGGACCACATGACTAAGTGCCATTCAGATCCTTCTTGAACCCTGACTTGCCTAGTGCCATGACCACTCTCCTGGGCAGCCTGTTCCAAAGCCTGACCATCCCCTCAACAAGGAGCCCTTTTCTAATGACTAAAGTACCATTGTGATGTCAATGTGAACATTTTAATTCTCACCTCTGAGGAGTTACATTGAAGTCTTGTAGACACCCCTTCTCCCAAGAAGTGGCAGGAGTTGAATTATAGTCAGAACAGGATGCTTTAGTGCATTAACAGCTGTAGGATGTCATCTATCAGGTACCTTTTTTCCCAAGTCTGCTTTTAAAGGCACTCCTGCATGTGCAAACTTTTGGAGGGTAAGCAAAAGCACCAAAAGCTGTCATTTCAAATGGAACAGTCTGTGGGAATTTAATCTCCTTCTCATGAGTTATCATTTACAAGGAATGGGCTCAGGTTATTTTAGTGCTTCTTTTGCTGTTAGCTTTCAGGGTGGGTTCATTGAAGCCATGAGGACTCTTGATCTCCAAAACGGTTTAGCTCAAAGACAAGTTCTTTTCTTAGCTTGTATAGACACAGAACAATCTGGAAAGCAACCTGCTTGCTGAATACTCTGCTTTGTTTGGACATATTGAGAAGAATTTTCCACCCATCTCTTTATATGCAGTTTATAGTTTGTCTTGGGTAAGGAATAACATGGTCAGTGTACAACATCTTTGTGCTTTCACTGGAATGATCTCTCTCATTAAATAGAAGAGTTTCTATTTTTTTTTACAAAAACCCCTTTTGATTCATTTTTATGATGATTGAACATTGCTTTGTTCAGACTTTTTGTGTCATCTACATTCAGAATGTCTCCTTTGTATATCAGTTTTCTTCCTACTGATTCATGCTCCACCTTCATCTCACTTCATGAGTCATCTTCTCTACTATTTGCAGCACTTAACACTTCTGGCAGTGAGGCCTGACTTCTAGAGTTATTTATGGCAATAAAAGGCTGAGGAGCAGATAACTCAGGAAACTTGTAACAGGATAGTGATTACCTCAACCCTAGGTCCTCGGTGTGGGTTTAACACTGCTAAACTCACATAGAAAATGGCAGAATTCAGCCTCCTGGCTGATCACATAATCACCACATCTTCCAGGACTAAGTGCTGCCCTCAGCAGCAGGGCTGTAGGATTGGGTTGCTCATTTGCATGCAGCAGAGACCAGTGTTATGATTACTAAGCTTTAACAAAACCATTCTTAAATCTCTTCAGCAGTGATAAAGTAACTTCTCTAAATCCTCAGGACCTCATTACCAAATCCCCATGTCTACTGGGTGTACAGCAACACTGCAAGCGCCACAGACACATCACTCACCAGCAAAGGGGAATTCTCACTGCAGGCAACACTCCCTCATGAGTGAGCCTGAGGTTATTAACACATCATTATTTTAGGCTTTCACTGGTATTGGAGTCCATCACCTCTATGCATGAAACAAAAAGGCAGAAGGCAAGCAGCAAAGTGTCACCCCAACAACAAAATATACCCTGCTGAAAGCTTTTAATGTCCCTACAGAGGGATGCTCTGGGAAAGACACAGAAGAAACCCCCAGCTAGGCTGGAAAAAAAATTGGAAATGAGAAAGTGGGTGATTTTACAGTGAAGGACATGAAGCCTTCTGCTAAAGCAAAGAAACAGGTCATCTAATTCTGCTGTGTATTTTTCCAGTGTTTGTTTTATCACCTGAAACCCTCTACTTTTTAATAAATCAAGCTAATGTAGACAGTTTATGTACAACCTACTACCAACATATGATTAACTGCAGTACAGTGGGTCTTATATTCATCTCAGAGACATTACAACTCCAGGTTTTTTTTGCTGAAAGCCTGGAAGATTATTCTAAAAATATTCACAAGAGAGGAAACTTCTGGAGCAGTCTTTTTTTGTTCCTACAGCAAAAGATTCACAGTCCATGGACACCAGAACAAATTGACTAAATTCAGTGATAACTGGAGTAATCTTCTGATCACATTTGGGGTAGAAAGACAGAAAGAACTGCTGCATGTTTTTGACAAATACCTACTACCATCCCTCAGCACAGAGCATTGCACATTTTGGATTTTGTTCTAGATTAGGGAAGAGGAACTGAATAAAACGCCACAACACATCACATCATTTTTTCCCCCAGAAACTGCTCACCAAACCACAAAGAAACAGACTGAAAAGGACTGCCTGAGTTTTGAAAGCCAGAGAGGTACAGACACTCAGCCCTCACCTTTAGATGCTGAGCCAGGGCTGCTGCTGAAGAAAATAACTGCAGTAGACAGAACAAACAATTGTACTGAGGAGAACGCTGTCACTGAGTCTTGGTAACTTACAGCTGCATCAGTGAATCAATCTGCCTGTGGCTTGCAAATGTGAAGAGCTCCACTGTTCCCGGCAAATATCTTTTTTGAGGGCAGAAGTAAATGATTTATAATGGGGCACAGCTGACTCTTGCTACTACCTGTCTCACCTGGGAAAAGGTATCTCATCTGTGTGTAACAACACACTAATTAGAAGAAACAAGTGAGAAGAAGCAGGAAGAGGCAAGTTAGTAATAAGTCAGTCACCAAATTCAAGCACATTCACATTATCATGAGTCTATAAAATTTAACTTGCTACTATTATATGATTAAATTTATCCAACTTCTTTATTGGCTCCATGACAAGATTCCCTTTTCCTAGGGATCAGGAGGTTGGAAACACATTGTATACAAACAAGAATACATAAAAGCAGGAGCATACAAGGATAAAGCTGTGACCAGCAGGGATTTGGGGCAGTAGAAAAACATAGTGGGACCCTAAGAATTTTAACAATGCAGAGAGACTGGCAGAGAGGTGAGACCTTCAGACAATATGGTGACAACAGGCCCCAAGAACATCTATTTGACAAGCATTGAGCATATGAGGGAAAGACAGAACAAATACCAAAATTATCATGCAGAAAACAACTGATGGGCTGAGATATACAGAGCACAGGTGAGTTGCAAGGAGATGACTCTTTCTATCCCAGAGATGTATGTCTGGTCAGTCTCTTGGCTTTGGAATCCTCTATGCCCTACCTTGAATGAGCATAAAACATTTATTACAGCCAGCTCTTCCAAAAAAACAGTAAAGCTCTTCCAAAAAACCAGTAAAGCAATTATGCCATTTGCAGTCTCCCTGCTATCAGCCCTGCCATCACCTCCTGGTCCATGCCCACTTCCATTTGGGCCACTGGCTTTGCCCACCTCCTTTCCTCACCAATCTCACACCATGCTCCCCTTTGCTTCTAGCCTGGCTTTTTACTTTCTTACCTTCAGCTACAGGTGACACATTCTTCCTTTCCACTTTCCCAGCCAAGGAAATCCAGCAGCAGCACAGGACCACTCTTCTCTCAAATCACAGGCCAAGCACTGCAGAACAGATTAAATGATAGCCCCGATTTTTACAGCTTTGTGGCAGTTCTCCTAGCACTCTCAGGAATAAAAAAAGCTTTCCTGCTTTCTCCTCTCTTGACAGACTTGTACTAAATCACTAAGGGGAGGAGCAAGAGATCATCTCGTTTCCTAAGCAGCTGGGATCCCACCTGAGAAGCTGAGAAAGACAGCCCATTAGATAGAGCTCACTCTTTCAGCCCACCTCCAGGCCTGGTCCAGTTGGGATGTTTTGCAAAAAAATTGTATTAGCAATACAGAAGAAAACCTGAAAATCACCCTGTGTTGCCTGGAAAGAACAATGGAGAAACAGGAATATGAGGGAAAAAAAAACACCTTAGAAAATAGAGAAGCTTTATTCAGCTGATTCAAAATTTTCCAGCAATCTGACAAATAGGAGAAATAAGAGACCTGAGGCTACATTCTCTCTACACAGTTAACCCAAGCTGTTCCTTGAATTTTGTTTCTTAGGTACATTTAGCTAAGGTTATCTGGCCAGGTATGGAATAAAAGCTGTTGTATGCATATACACACATCCATACAGACTGTTCCACTCAAGTGCTAATAGTCTCCCAGTGCCTTGTCATGTTTTCAGAAGAGCAAATGATCATCTCTTTGCAGCCAATGCCATTTCTTCCATTATTTCCTGGGCAAGAATTTTAACTCCCTGCAGCACAAAGCCCCATAAACCCCTGATGATACAGAGAGAAAAGCATAGCATCAGTAAAAGTGCCTTTTTGTAGCAGGACCACTCATGTGGTTCTGTCTGGCTCATCTGTGTGTCACATGTGATTGTTAATCTCTCAAATCAACTCTGCAGCAAAGATACCTTGGAAAAAGCAACAAGAAGTGCAGTACTAATAGCAGGCTACCTCAGATAAACTTCCTAGAATCAAAAACTTAAGATGAAGCTGGGGCATGGTGTAGTTCAACTGGTGGGCTGAGAAGTGATGCTGTCTAGCTTGTCAGCTTTACCTGGGGAGGGCACAAATCTGTTTCAGAAGTGAAACACTCAATTCTTCATCCTGTGCACATCCAAGGACTTAACCCAGAGCAAGTAACTTTTCCACCTGCATCTGTTGGGGCAGGGGGCATGTTAAAGGTAAGTAGCCTGGTACACGCTTTGTGAAGGGGGTGTTGTGTTGTCTGACCCCATTAGACCAGGGGAAGAACCATTCTGAGTCTTTCTAGGATGCCTTTTGGGAGAGGCTGACCACTGTGTGGAGGGCAACTTCAGGGAAAAACCCCACATGGATTTCTCCTTTTACAAACTTCACAACAACTTTAATAATTGCCTTTATTAGGAGGATCTGCTGAAATCCACAATTTCATGCTTTTTAACACAATAAGCTTCTGAGCCTCTTCCTGCAATACAAGATACAAACTCTTGGCTGGGCACACAGTTTAAATATTTTATGGATTTAGAAATAATTTCAAAATAAAGACCAAATGTCTCTGTTGAGTAAACTAATTTCTGTGTTATTAATAAGAGAAGCAGTTAAAGCCTGCCTTATTGAATTGTGTATTTAACTGAACACTGATCTAACTCCCACTGAAAACCATCCATGTCTTTCCATTACTTTCAGTGGATGTTGGACTTGTCTCTTGATGCTTAAGAGAATAGCTAAGCAGGGAGAACTCAGTTACATTTCTGAGCAAAGAAACAGCTTGCTGTTTTGACTTAGTTCAAGTGAACAGTACATTGTGAATATTCCTGTGTATAAAATTACACTGAGATGTAGCTGACAACTGCAGGGCTCCTCACCATGGCTAACTGCACAAAAAAAAAAAAAAAAAAACAGGACAGCAAATAGGTGCCAGGTGTCTGCTTTTAAAATGCCTTCAAGTATTAGATCTCCTGTTTGACTGCTGGGTCTCTTACCAAAACCCTCGGGGCACAGTTCAACAGCTCTCATGGCTAAGCTCCACAGACTTGTGTCACAGTCACATTTGCACTGCTCCCTGTCCCTTGACAGGTTGAAAAGGCACCAGCAAAGCAACAGAAGTCCACAACTCCATGGCAACTGTGGAGGAGAGCACTGGTCTCCCTGTCAGTGGCAATCTCTCTCTGCTAGCCATGCATGGAGGGAGACACACAAGTCTAGGCAAGGGTGACTTGAGGAGAAGCATCTCTGGAGGTCAGCCCAGCCAGGGCTTGCTCTCCTCAGACATAACCATCACAGATCTGTTTCCATTGGAGTTATTTGCCTGAATTTATTCCCTTGATCTTTACCAGAGGGCAGCCAGCTTTCTGAGGCTGAACTCGAACTGGCAGAGCAACCAGGTGAACAGAGTCGGAGCTGCAGATGTTTGAGTGCATCAGCATCACTGGTGCGGGCCAGAGGATTCCTACCCCGGCTGTTTGGGGACAAGGCCGCAGTCCCTGAGCCTCCTGCTTGCACGACGAAGAAATGGTCGGTGCACGATTAGCCTGACTAACGCGTAGTCAGGCTCCTCTGAGCTCACAGGCTTGAGCGCAGCTCGCTGCTCCTGCCCTGGGATTTTCCCTGGAGTTCCAGCACAAAGCGCCCCCGGCAGGGGTCACCCTGTCCCGCGGAACTCCGTCCCGGCGCCGCTCCCGCCCCGGCGCTGCCACCGGGGGGGTCAGGTGTTTATTCCTGCGGCTTTTTTGTTTTCCCCCCACCCGAGCTTCTGAACAGGAAGGGAGAATATTCCGTGCCTGCTGTATTTATGCCGCCGTCCCTTTTAAGTCAGTTTCCTAAGATACCCAGCTACAAGCAAGATGTGAATAACTTCGTTCACGCTGTCACCAGGAAGAAAAACGGGAGAAAAAATAGAGTTCCAAGAATACAGAAAGACAAGTTCAAGGGAAGTAAAATTATGTATGTACTATCAGTTTGCTTTTTCTCTTACTCCAGAGGCAACTCTGCCACAGGGAGGAATGCCAGCCATACTCAGAGATTTTTCCTACAAGAGTCACCTCTGTTGAAGGGAAATGTTCTGTGTGATGCTGAAATTAAGAGTTCAAAGGAAGGTAAAGAAATGCTCAAAATAATCAGTGGATCAGGGACCAGGTTTGATTTTTTGTGGGGTTGCATCTGCCTGAAGGAAAGGCAGTAGGCAGGATCCTGTGCTGGTGGGAGCTCGTAGTGCCAGGCTGCTTTGCCTGAGGCTGGCACCCCTGTTTGTCCATGGAGCTCATTCCAGGGCAGGTGTGAGTGCTGCTGGAGGTCCCTGTGGGGCATGGTCAGAGCTCCTCCCTTCACGAGTCTGTGTTTCTTCTCCCCCCCTCGTACTGATTTAGTCTCTTTCTTTTCCCTTCCTCATTTTGTTCCTCTATTCCTCTGATACTGTTCCTTATGACCCAGTTTGCCTTCTCTCCAGCATGCAGAGGAGTCACTCGGCTTTTTCCTGTCCTTGCTGCACTGCAGTTCTTTATACGCTGAACAAGAATGTTCCATTTAAAATACCAGCCATTGCTGCTGAACCACCAAACCCCTCCGATTTCAAAACAATGTCTGAACAGCTGGGACAAATGTTTTTCTCACAAAAAGCAAGACACGACCACTATGCCCTACATCCTCGGGGAGACACAAAATACACACCTAGACCACATTCTCAAATAAGCCCCTAATAATCGATAGACAGGAGTAGCTGGCAGGAACTGAGATGCCTCCAGTTTTGAAGCATTTGAACTCAACATCCAAATGGTTTTATGTTGCATAAGTCCCTGTTTTATAAACAGCCTGTAGTGCTGAGACAGTGTGCTGCAGCAGCTCTTGGGAGCTCTCTCTTGTGAAGCCACACTGTTTCCTAAATTACTCTGTTCTCACTTTTAATATTATCCAGAATGATGAAACTAAATTTGTTCCTTAGAGCTTTGCGTTAACTGCCTGTCTCTGTCAGTGCACTTCAGACCAAGCCAAAATACTGAATGGTGGGAGCACAATTGTGCTGCACAATGCAATGCTTTGGCATGAGTTCAAGAAGCTTAATGCCAGAAAGGGTCAGTAAACAATGTCATTATTCCCTATATAAACAGAACTTTAAATTTAATTACAGACTGTAGTACCAAGGGTACAGAAGGATTGTAAATGAAAAAAAAGAGAGAACCAGGAGCCTTCAACCTCCCTTTGTTTTTCAATGTTACCTTTACATTTCAAAACAACTCGTCCTCTTTTCAACTTCTGTCAGAAGTGCTGGTTTCCTTTGAGGAGCCAGAAGTTCTTATTTCAGGCAGCATATCAAGAGAAACCATGTTTTCCCAGCACATAGTCAACAAGCACTGAAAAGAGACTTCAGTGACTGTAGAAGCAACTACTGAAAATATCCCAATTGGTGTAAGATTCCTACGTTGAAATGTGCAGGGAAGGTTTGGGAGCAGTGGGCATAGGGAAAGGGCAGGATTAATGAGGAGAGAGGGCTGGACCAGGGTGCTTTAGGATAGAAAAGTCCCTCCCAGAATGGCAGTAACAAAATTATTTCCCTCCTCCTTTTGAAAAACAAAGCAAAGCAAAAGAAAACACGAAGTTTTGATAAAACAAAGAGGTAACTTTACTTTTTCAAAGTAAAGCCAGTATCAATCACACACAGCAGGAACTCAATTTAGCACAGTGAATTCATTTTCTTTTCCTGTTGACTTGCAGATTAGGAAGGCACAGGATAAAGAGATCCTGTCAGGGATATTAAGGGAGCTCTCCTGCAAAGATACCATACATAAGCTCTGGTCACAGTCTCTCCTTACCACGGAGCAGCCATGTTTCCAGCTGATTGACACTATCTCACAGAGGGTGAGGACGGAGACAAGCTAGAATGTCCTACCCAAGTGTGTGACCCCTGTGTGCCCTCGCTCACAGCTACTCCATTGCCTGGGATTTAATTCTCTGGAGTGATTTGTTCTGAAATAGGGACCTGACTGATGTATACATAGCAGAATAAACTTGCCCACTATCATCACTTTTCCATTCCCATTAAATTCAGTTTTCTCTTGTTCCTTCTGTGTTTTGTGTTTAACAGGCCATCTTTTATTTTTAACATTTGAACATCTCTGGCAGGTGCTAGATCTGTTCTTCCTCCCTGGCAGTTTTAGCATAAGAATTGTTTGGTTTTGGAGGAAAGTGGGGAAAGAAAATGGATAAGGTAAACATAAACAAATTCAGAAAAATATTTGCAAAGACAGCACTGGGAAAATTCTCACTCCTCCACATGAGAGCCTTTAGTGTGCTGTGGCAATATGTAGTGACTGGCCACTACAGTGTGCTGGTATGTCTGCTTCCATTATTTTCATTCTCTTTATATTCTGGAAGATATTAAAGCCGGCTAGTGATATGGAAGGTAATGGTTACTGGTGATGGTATCTCTGAGAGCTGCTTAGACATGAGTCCCACTTCAAAATCAAGAGTAAGATCCTGCTGCAGAAAGTCCTGCTGGCACTAAAAACTTCCTTCTGAAGTGGTACTCTCATTTAGTTGTGAGAGCCCTTACGTTTCCTGTAACACTCCCTGGATGCCTAGAGCTAAAAACATGAGCTATTAGAGTTGGAATTACTGAGCCAGAGCTCTCAGCCTGGGACTGCCAGGGATCACGATCCTCAGTAAAACACTGTGACTTCCTCTGCAGTGGGAAATTAAACATGCCTGGGGTCAAGTGGCATGGGATGCCAACATATATCCTATTAAATGGTCCTTGATCCAGAGTATCCTCTAAATTGTGCCTGGGAGCTGTTGGGACAGTGCTAGCTGGCCAATGTAACAACTGTCAGAGGTTGTTCTGACATTTGAACTCATGACCAGAAATCTTCCTTGACTCTTTCAATTAATAGAGTAGGCACAACCTGTCTGAAACAATGTTTTCCTCACACTTCTGCCCAGTGTACTATTCCTTCCTCAATGAAATGTGCCTTTGACTGTACTACCAAAATACTTACAATTATCCCACGACTGAATACTTACCTGGTAGAAACAAGCTACTTTAGTTAATAAACAGCCATGTGAAATACGAAACTCATTAACCTGTACCCAGTCTGCTTGTCACAAATACTGTGGTTTTATCACCAGCTCTAGCAATTGATAAGTCTCATGCTTTACCATCTTCCTTTTCCCTTAAGAATTTCTGAAAGATCACTGCTTTGCAACGGCAGTTCAAACACTCTTTGTGGGCACTTGGTGGCTGACAGGCAAAAAGGAAAAAAAAAATAGAAAAAAAGAAAACTTTCTGATGGATAGCCCTCATAAGCTAGGAAGTCAGTGGGCTACAAGTCCTCTCCAGCAACTAAGCTGCTCCTAGGCATATCCGTATCAGCCTTCAAAAAAAAAAGATATTTCATGATCCTATAGGATACTGAAAACAAGCACTAGATGGAGCAGTGGGTAAACTTCTGGACTTTCTCCCTGCTTTTATGCAATCCATGAAGCTACCAGATAGCCCTCTTGGAACCTGAGCTGACAAGCTGATGCCAGGTCAGTAGTTTGTGAAGACACAAGTGTACCTTGGGTAGGGCTGAACCATTAGTCTGTGTTACAGGACTCTTTGGATTCAGGGCAAGTAACACTGATGTGTAACTGGTGGCCACATTCCGAGATGTACTCTTAGATGTTTGTACATTCTTCTTTGTCTAACAGTTCTGACTAATATCCATCCTTTTCGAAGATTTTCACTAACGATCTGTAAGTCCACAGTATCCCACTTATCATTTGATTGCTGAGGTCGTCAGTCAGCAAAATCAAAACCAGACCTTCCTTTTTAATTATGGATTGTGCATTTTGCCTTGTCTGCATTACAAAAATATCACAGCTTTTTCATAGCTGAGAGACAAAGACTCTGGTCTTCCTTGGTGTTTGAAGATTCCCAATATAGGGTGTCCCTAACATTAGAAAACTCAAAATGTATATGAAGGGGGAGCAATTTTCACAAGGCATCTGGTCTGGGTTTCAGGCATTTTCCCAGTTGGAGAAAAAGTTATCTTGTTGGAAAGGAAAAAGCATATTGCTGGGAAACAGCCTCATGATTCTTAGAGTAACTTGGAGGGAAAGGGGAATGCTGAAATTAATAGCTTTTAAACATTTGGGAATGCCAGTGTGGACTTCAGCTTTCTTTAAAGTACAAGAAATAGAAAAGGGGAGGGAATATTTTCACCTCTTTCCTTGACAAAAACCATCTTTGTCATGTCAGCCAACAGCTAGTGCTGAGCTTATCACTGCCTCCACTCTGCCCTGCTCTCCCATCTCAGTAACCTGTTCTGGCTTCTGAAACTCACACCCTTTGGAACTGATTGAATAATGGACTTTTCACTTCAGGCTCTCTCAAATAAGAGAAAAAAATCCTGTGGGTTGCCTATGGAGTTATTAAATCTAGCTTCAAGATGCTACATTTGAAAATTAATTGTAAAAATGAAAGAGGGTCACTTCTAAAGTGAAAAAGAGGATTGTTTTGAAAATAACAATTGTTTTAAGGTCTTACCCTTCCTTGGTTTTTTGCCCTCTGGACTGTTTATCAAAACCTGCCCTAGTTTGCCAATTTCATAGCAAATGACTTCAGTTTTCCAGAAAGTGCAGATGTCCCTCACCAGATTACTAAGAAAATAACAGTAGAGTATTTAATGTTTGCGAGAGAGCTATTCGAAGAATTATTCATGTCAGCAGTTAGTCATAAACCTTTATACAAACATTTATATCACCAGAAAGCTGATGACAACCCTAAATTCTTCTCTTAATTTTTTCCCCTCACTCTTCCCTTTTCTAACGTGCTTCCTAAATGAATCCAATGGTTTGTCCAGAATTCATCCATCTGACTTTATGGCTAGGATATGCTCCAAGGAGGTGGGAACAGCTTACAGCTTGGTTAGAAGGACTGAAAAATAAGTTTCTTTTACTCATGTAAACCTGGCATTTAGCTGAATTCAAGCATTGACAGGCTAATGGTTGTTGTTTAGCTGCAACACCAATTTATTTTACATTTTAAGACCTGATGTAGCATCATGCTCCGTCTCTCAATAGCCCCAGAAGCACCTCGAGAGAGAGGCATCAGGGACTTTCTCTGCAAGGGAGAGCCCAGCCCACACAAACAGTAATTATTGCTTTGTTCACCCTGCTCCCTGTCAGTCACTGGTAACAAGAATGGATGCCCAGACAGCAAAGAGTGCTCCAACAGCTCATTGTCATCTCCTCCAGCACAGGTACCACAGGCAGTCACTGAGGACAATGGACACTGGAGACAGGAAATTGCCTCTTTTATCTGTCCCTGAAGCTGCTCCTGATTCAAGGTGTGATGGCAGAACCTGAATTTTCACAGTGTATGCAAGATGTCAGCAATAAAACCTGGGCCTGGGAAAGGTTTAAAATAAGCAAAGGAATGCTAAATTACACCTTAAAACCCTACTCCAGAGAAATGAAAAATGGCATTATTAACCTGAGCCAAAAGCACTTGATGTTGGAAGGAAAACCCAAGCAACAGTGGCTAAATTGACAGAAAAAAGACCTCAGTTTATGCAAATATTGATGACAATGTTGATGACAATATTGATCAAGAACAAAAACATCCCTGTCACCTAATGGGGAAAAGTAATCTGCACATGGCAATATCCACTGGCAGTATTGCTGTAAATAATCACTCTGAAGTGCAATTTATGATTATCACTGAGACCATTTTAAAGAAGAAAAGAGTATAGGCTGATAGCAGAGAAAAGTTTTGTTTGTTACTTTATTAATAATGATTTGTGTAATGCCTTATTAGTCATCATTTATATTTGTGTAGAGGCCTTCATTACAAAAGTCACTCTGCAGATTGACCTAATTGATTCTATAGAGAGAACCACACTGATTTTGAAGGCATGCACAATAAATATTACATCACTTTCACTTGCTCTTCTGTTGGCTGTACAGGAGAGAAATCCTCTTTCTACCACATACTGTCTCTGCAAAACTGTAGACCCAGATGTAAACAGAACTATGCTAAAACAATGAGTACACACAACATACTCTGCATTTGCCTAAAATATACAAATTATTGCAATATGCAATTTCCTATTTCAAATGACAGTTGATCTGAATTATGATAAAGTACTTTAACTAAATTTTTACCATTTATAAACATTTCTTGAACTTGAAAGCCATGCACTTATTCAGCAGCATGCTATTCCACTTAATGGGATAATGAAGTGTAGGAGCAAAACCAGGCTACCTGCACTTTTTGGCATCTTATGTAGCATTGTCATCAAAGTGATGCTGTGGCAAGGGGAACAGCTCAAGCGTATCACTAAGCCCTGAAACAAGCTATGCCATTATGTGAAAGTTCCCACGAAGCCCCAGTGACTGTTAAATTATTGAATGTGAATTGCTTGAAAATACAGCATTTCCAGCAACTCCTTTGCAAAAGACTGAAGTGTTGCTCACTACTAGATGTCTCAAGCAATAATAAAATCAAGGCATGAAATCCCTATGCAACAGCAAATTAAAGAGAACGAAGAGAGCATATAGTATTACTGAAAAATAAAATTAGGGATAATCTTGTATTCAGTGTTTGGATTCAGTCTTCATCCAGAAAGAAAATCCTGTAATAAGTACCTATGGATTCATCTTCTGGTAGCATGAAATGTCACTGCTTTCCCCACACTGTCACTGTGACCCTCTGTGTAGTGGAGTCAGAATTATTTGGCTCATTGCTGTGAACTCTCTGTTCTGTTATTGTCAAGACACAGCACTCCTTTTCTGCCAAAAAGCTGGGATGTGTGCAAAGCAGGAAGACTTGGGCCTTGCCCTTTCCCCCTTGCCTGTTGCCCCTTCCCCCTTCCTTTTCCCTCTCCTTCCCCTTCTGTGCTTTGCTTGGGACAGCAAAAGCAGCTGTTTTATTGGTGTGGTCCTGGAGATCTCAGATTAAAGGTCTATCAATTTATACCCAGTGTACAAATATATTTAATATACATATATTTGTATACACAGCACTTCATATCAGCCAGTGTCACGTGATGATGGGACTTGGTTTGCTTGCTGGGAGAGTATATCTTTTATTTAATAAGAGGAGCGTAGGTATTGCTGTTTTTCCTGGATGCCTCTTGGGAACTTTCTTTGACATCTAAAGCCTTTTTCTGGCAACCAGTTTGTTCTCTAACAACAGCAGGCTGGGAGTTGTGATAGATCCCATTTAGTCTTTTGAGAAACAACTAAATTCTGTGAGCTAACTTGTCTTCTTTTACCATCTAAGGAATATTGGCAGGCTGCAACCATTTTCCTCTGTTAGCCCTTGAAATGATTCTTCATGCTTTTGTCACATAATTAAAATTAGATTATTGCAACTCCCTGCTGGCTGGCCTTAGAGCTTTGTAAACACTCCAGCTGGCCCCTAGGTTCAGAGTGAAAGGGATGCTCTAAGCATATTCTTTCTTTGTCCTCTCTTCTCTCATCTGTGTTAAAATCACTGCACTTGCTAACTGCCAGCAGAATGTATTGGGTTATTGCTTTCTAAGGGCAGTGAACATAATGTTAAATACATTATGTGCCAAAGTCTCTCTCAAGCTTTGCTTGAAAGAGCCTGGATGCAGGAGCTTTCAATCTATTTTCTCTTTGTTGGTGAGGTCTCTTTTTGCTGAAAAGAAGGGAAAGAAGGGGGAGGGAGTGGAGGAGCACAGGCTCTCCTAACACAGCATTCAAATAGAAAATGCATACAGCTACACAATTTCAAAAGCAGGGGCTGACTTTCATTGATGAGTGTGTAAATACCATGAACATTATGCAGTTGCTTCTTCTCCTATGACAAAATGACTCCCTTCCACCCCAAAACATGAAAGCCATTTTGAAATAACAGTCCTCCCACTACAGCTAGGCTTTCTGAGTTCAGTAGGCAGCATTCCTGGCTGACTTCTTTTTATGTCACATTTGCTTATGGACCGTTACTCCCACATTCACATCCAGCCAGTTCCGTCTTATAAATCTTGCATGGAACATCACAACCGTGTGAGATTTGCCTGATGAGCTTGTAGGGATATCATATTAAAGTTCTCAAGGGTCTGCATGACTAATTGTTAATGAGAGAGAACAATGCAGGGATAATGGTGCTTTAAAAGTAAGTAATACTAATGGCATAGTTTGTGTTTGGATGTGATTGTGCATCTTGCTGTCACATGTAGAGATCATCTCTTAGTGTCCTCTGGTTTTATGAGCCCATAACCTCAGCTCTATAATCAGATAGTCAGTAAGCACTTACTCTGCTGAAGGAGAATTATCGTGGTGAAGAAGCACAGACAGGCAGTAAAGCTGGCTGTATTGACCTCTGCAAAACTATCAGAGCCTCACCACTAAAGCCAAGAGTACATTTGTTTGGGGTGAGTTTTTACACAGTCTTCGCCAGCCAGTGCTATGAAATGATGACTATGGCTGCAGAACCACTGGGGTAATACTGCAGAATACCAGTATTCTCCTTATTTGTGCTTCACCTTATCTCTCATATTAATGATTTATGTTCCAGCATGGTCACCTCTGTGCCCAGTCATTTTTCTGTGCTATCTATTCCTTTAGACACCAATATTTAGTCATGCAGTGCTGTTACTAGCCAGGGGCTTGATTTTAAATCCCTTGGACAGATTTCCAGAACGACTCCCCCATCCAGCTGAAAGCATAAGCACTGCGGGTCTTTGGCAGCTCTGCAAATCAAGACTGCAGCTCCTAGAAGAAGTCTGAAAACAGTTGATTCTTACACTCAGCTTCCTGCCACAGTGCAGTTTGTGACTGCTGGCAGCCACAACATAACATAAGCTCCGTTTCTTTTCTCCCCTGTTTCATTGGGGATTTTGCTGACAGAAATACGTTACCACGGGTGAGCAAGTGCACGACGCCATGGCTAATGCAGAGAACATCCTCTCCTACGACAGAGATGGCATTTGCCATGCTCTGCTGCCTTCCCAGTGCAAACATCTCTGCTGGGGACCTCACCACTGCAGTGCTGGCATGCCACTGCCTTTGAGCAGGGACGGTGCCAACCTCCCAGACAGCCGTAAGCATGCGAAGCCAAGACACCATGTATCAGGGCCTGTGCATGTGTCAAGGACAGGTTTCCCAGCCTGAAATGTCAAAGCAACTGTTTTTTCCCTCAGGAGGTGCATTTGTCTCTATGGTGAAGAAAATGTATTATCACAAGTGTTGCCTTTGAGCTCAGAGCTGGATAAAGACCAAACAGACACTGAATCCAGCAAAATTTCAGCATCCCCCTCTTCTTATCCTCTGACAACTTTTTTCTTCCAAGAACCAGTCTGCTTCCAAAAGGAGAGAACTAAATACTGACCAACACACTCCTTGCTTCCAGACTTTACATGACAACTGCTAGGAAAGTGACATTTGAAGTTTGTTCTATTGAGGACTAGTCTCAAGTCTAGTGCCTTGTTAGCCAAATTGGGACTCCACTTGTTGTGAGCCCGTGTCTCCTAATACTGGCATAGATAAATGGCCTCTAACTGGGCTCTCCATTTTGCTCCTAACATTACAGACCCCACACAGAGACACAGCGCCCGGTTTCAGAGCTGGGCACTTGCAGAGGGCTGTGCAGTGATCCTGTTGCTGCTGAGTCTCAAAGGAATGAAGGGGGTGACTGATTCCAGTACGCTGGCAAGCCAGCTAGGACTCCAGCTCCTGACCTCGCACCAGCTTCCTTCTGGGTGCCAGCTGCTGACTGGGGCTGACTTACTCACTGATGAGAGCCAAAGGAGCCAGGACCCACAGGGCATTTCACTCTTAAAACATCTTGCAATGCTGCAGAAATGCAGGCTTGTGGAATAAAACAGACAGTTAAGCAGAAGATGGATACTTTATCCCTTTCCCAAAATCGGCGAGCAGAAAAATCTCTAGTTGCCTTTCACAAGTAATTTCATGTTACTTCTCCTGTGTTGCTCTGATATTTTTGTTTCAAAGAGAGTGAGGGTGATGTGGAGTTTTGTTTCTTTCTTTATTTTTAATTAGCACCTCTGGGCAGTGACCCAATCAAAGCCTCATCTCCCTAACAGAAGGCTGTCTGACCACAACTTGCATGTTCCAATTTTCATTCACAGGCAAAGACTATCTGTTGTCCAAGTATTTTTACTCTGTCGTAATCAAAATACAAATTGTAGCTTAACTTAAAATAGACATGTCAGAAACACTTGACATGACCTGCATACCTGTCAACAAGTGATAATCAAATTTCCTTGCCATACTAAAGTTGGGCAGAAGACATTTATTTAAAAAAAACCCAACCCAACCTATCTAGTTTCCATATTATATTGAATTTCTGAGACACAATGGGAGTTTTTCTTTTATGCAATGGAGTCTAAAAGGAGTACAAGCAGTTAAAGGGATGTCTGCTGCAGCTGGAAGAAGGGTACAACTTCTCTTTGAAACAGCTTACATGCAGCATTACTGAAACTTAAAGAGCAGAGGTGGAATTATTTCTCTGCTTTTTCCATTTATTGATTATGCAAATACAGTTTCCCTTGTATAAATATTTAGCTTCTCCATTTCTCTCTGAAAATCAAACAGCAGCAGGGCTAGAAAAGCAGGGAACTCAATTGTAAAACTGGCATTACGGTGTATTTGTGAAAGTTGAGAGCACAAATTGTAGTGCATTTTTAATGAAAGTAAAACCCAAACTGACACTGTGCCTTACAAAAATATTGGGAAAAAAATTACATAGGGCCAAAAGGAAACTTCCTACAGAAGAAGACGGTAAAAAAAAATGTGGCAATGTTTAGCAGAAAAAGATAAAGGTATTAGGAAAGAGAAATTATTCCAGTTCCTTTCTGCATAAACTTGCTTTGGAAGTGTTTGCCAGAAACAAAAAGCTCACCCTAGGAATACAAACAAATAGGCCTCTACAGTACAGGGTTAAAATTATCCATGTCTCACCAACTTGTGATCCAGACTAAGCAGGGCATTAAAAAATCCAAAAGAGCACCGCTTCTTCTATTCCTGAAGAGACTGAAAGGGTACACTGACATAACAGTTTCCAACAGCTGTGATAACAGCCTGTGCAGGGTCATGCTGGAGCTGATGGACAACAGCCCCTTGCACGCAGAGCACTGGAGCCGGGCTTTGGGGGCTGCCTGTTGCCAGGCTCAGCTCTGGTTACCTTGTACAGTATATCACAGACTAATCCTTCTGTACTTGTCTGATCCTCCTCTGAGGGTTCCCCCCCATCTCCTTTTCTGGTTTTGCCAAGGCACAGGAATGCCTTTCCCTGCCTCCTTTACTGGATTTTGCCTGTTTCAGCTTCTGACACAAAATGGCCCTTCCTCGCCCAGAGGTGTTGTGAGATGCATAGAAGAGAGCTTTTCCTTTCCCCACTAATTGCATGGGTTTGACATGTAAAAGTTACAAACCTCTACTAAATATAGTACCAGAACAAATCATTTCTTTGTCATGACATTGCTGCTCTAAGACAGGAACTTACTGGGTTAAAATCTGAGACACTTCTTATTTATTTGAACAATCTCCCACTAAGTTCAATGCAACTGTACTGAGAGGAAACTACAGTGAGGACTGCTGAACAGAAAAGCTCACAATTATCAAGTAATTATCCCAGGAAACCTACTGCTGAGGGAGACACTGTTGCCCTTGATCCCATGAGACACAAGGACCATGACACAGCAAGCTTTGGCCCTCTTTGCTAGCCTTAATCCCAGCTCTGGGAGGACTGCTGTTCCTCCCTGAAAAGCCACTCCATGGAAGAGGACTATAGAAGCACATCCCAGAATACTTCAGCAGGGTAAAACGGAGGGCAAGCTGCCCACAAACACACATGGTAAGTAAGGAAAGTAGATACCAGGCCTCCTTAGCTGATGAATATTCCAAAATAAACGTCACAGGAAGAGACCTTTCTCCTGTCCAGCAGCACAGCTTCAAGAGGGGCATTTGCAGATCAGGTGTTGCCATGGGATGCCTTCAGATACAGTCTCAGGATGTCTTGACTGTTTCCTGTGGATTCACAGAGCAGGTGAAAGAGTGAATTCTGAAGATATTGTCCTCTCTTTGTATGTTGTCTGAGGGGCCTGGAGTCTGACTCTTCATAAGTCTAAAAAAGTTGCAAACACCGAATCATTTCTGGCGGGAGGAAGCGCGACTGGCACCCCAGGGAGGCTGAGGAGCATTAAAAACTAAAACCCAAACCTGACTTTTTTTGCAAAGATGCCACCTGGATTCTGACAAAAACAGATTTGCAATGCAAATTTGCATATTTTAGGAAAGTCTGAGTGCAGAAGGTTAGAAAGGTGTCAAATGTCTGATATAAAATACGTTCTGAAAATACATGGAAGTAGTATGGATAAAGATGATGTCAGAGGTGTTAACCAGTTTTCTGACTATTTGTCTTTGCAGATGGCACTTTATGTCAGTGTAATTTTTAAGCTGCTTGTGGAATTCTCCCTTTCTGTTCCTCCAGATTCAGCTGTCCCTTGCAATCCTATCACTCTGGACCATATTCTAATGCCCTCTGTTCTGCCAAATGGGGAAAGAACCAGTTGCATATCTCATGCTTTACAGGAGGGGTAAAACCTATGAAAAGCAGCAGGAATTGCAAATTTTTAACCTTTTCTTCTTTCTCACACAAACTGACTGTGATTGCATGAAAAGGCAGAATTAACATGTGAGAATACAGAGTCAAAGGATGGGGAATTAATCTTCTAAGCAAACAATGAAGAATAGCTGCAGGACTTTTGGCACCTGAGTGTGATGAAGCTTTCAAGAGCATTTCCTCTTGAAGGAACCTGAACTGTGCATACTCAGCTTGCACACTTACAGAAAAATTCCCTTTTAGGCAATTGAAACATGCATGTGTTTCAACCATTTCCCTGGCACTAGAATAAACAAAAATAAGGAAAAGAGGGCTGCAGAGGACGATACAGAGAGGCTGAGGATTAGAGGAAGGAACATGAAACCATGAAAGGTGTATATGCCCATATTTTCTCTAATGCTCACAGCAACTACTGAGTAAGCAAATGGCCACTCCTAGTATGACTAATGGTGTAACTACTTAAGGACTTATTTCCACTGAAGTTTACGAAAGTTAAATCAAAACAAACCACACAGTTTAAAATAGAAATGTTCACTATCTGCTGTGAGGTGCAGCAGACTATTTCAGCCCATGCATGGTTTTAAGCACACGTGCAGTTCTTTGGAAAAAGATGCGGTGCTTAAAACCACGTGCTCACATTGACTGCTTTGCTTAAGTGGGGTCTCCATCTGACCATACTGCGCTGCAAATCCAAAGTCTTTGTAACTTTACTTTGTAGGCCATTAGTTTTGGCCCCATGGAAAGCTATTTATAAATATCTGAAATAATTAAATCAGATCTGTACAGCAGAACAGGGAATCAACGAAATATGGTCACTATGGCAACAAATATTTTCTGGATGTAATTTCGCTTCTAATCAGCAATGGCATCCCCATGTTCCTAACAATGGCAAAAGTTGTCAGGCTTTTTTTCTTGTTTCCCTGTTTGTATTAAATGTGTTTTTAAAGAGTAAAACAATAAATGTAACGTTCAAGTATTTTAGACAAAGGTCTCTTTTCAGAAGTATTTTACACTAGTTGGAAAAAAATATTAGGAACTTGAGAAATAAATCTGTTGTTTTCCCATCTTCTTATTGCTCTCCTGCCTCCATGGTACAGAGCAAGCCTCTGATAGACTGAGAAATTTCATAGGCTCTAACTCTGCATTCAGATGTAAAAGTGATCCCTTCACCACCAACAACAGCTCAAAGCAGGTTAGAAAAAAAAAAACCACCACAAACCAAATTGCTGTTTTTGACAGGCAGTGCTGGCTGACTCCTCTGTCAATATTGAACAAAAACAGAAAACAAAACATGCTCACACTTCACCAGACCCCACCTGCAAAATATTCTTCTGGCCATGTCAATCACAAAAGTTAGGCTCTACATGCAGTACATGCTGGAAGTGTCCAGGTCATGTCCTGATCATGTACACAGTCTCTGAACTCACCAACCTGGCCACAGCCTCCTTGGAGTTTTGGAAATTTCATGCTTTGTGGATTGAGTCTTTGATAGGTTGTAGATTTCTCAGAGGAGTTTGTGAATTTGTCTGCACTTGGTGGAATTCAAAATCACCAAGGAGATGTCTGAGCTTGCTTTCTCTTTTATTTTTTTATCCTTGAGTACATAAAACAACATTTCAAAGATAGTTTGAAACACCTATCTTGTCCATTGCTAAATGAGAGGGCATTTCCAGGACAGGTCTGTATTTCCTCTCCGGTTTTACATTCCTTGTTTTTTTGTAATCAGTGGCCTCAAAGGTATGCAGTCAGTTCATCTACTTTTTTCCTTCGCTTAAAAGCTAACAACTCCATTGGCAGTGTCAAACAAATGCATCAAAGGAGGTCAGTCCTCAGAGATTGTCAAGTTTGTACAAGTTTCATGAAATTGTCAAGTTTGTACAAGTTTCATGAAGTTGTCAAGTTTGTACAAGTTTCATGAAAACAGTTCTTTAGTAGAGAGAAGTGATCTTTTCCATTCCATGACTGCCGGAAAAGTTTGTTCACTTATCACCTGTGCAAGAATCTGTGCTAGCACTGGGGCAAGTGGCAAAAAAGTACCCACACTTCTATTGCCCCACTCAAGGGAAAAGGTTCAGTGGGAGCTGACACCTTTTTTAGACACTGATATAAATCATAGCTCTTCATGAAATCAGCCTTTGTGACTCCCAGTGCACCTGACCTTGCCAATCTTATACAGATGATTAAATTGTTAATATTGACCATTAAGTGACTCTTTACAGTTACCTGTGCCAACTCAGATGGGAGGTTTTAGACTGAGGTCACTCTTCAGCGTAGATTTATTCATTTATTTATTTATGATAATTATCATGTGATATTTTGGAGAAGAGAAATCTATTTATGCAAGAGAGGCATTAGGTTTGTAAAGCTCAAGCCACACCTTCCACACAACCAAAACAGCAGCAAAGCCATACAGAGATGCCAGAGCAAAGGATATGGTCAGCCAGCCTCTGACTTGCAAAATTTGAGGGTTGTTGTTCTTCTCTTTTATCAATGCGGGAAACTCACGCTAGCAAAGGAGCTATAGCTGAAATGAGGTATTTAGAAAATCAGCAACAAAATACTTGGAGCTGACATGACTCCTTTCCTTCTGATCTCTAGCCTCCAAGCCCCTCCTGACACAACTCACCTTCTGGATACATCAAAGAGAGCAAAGGAAACTGATGACCTCTCACCCACACCAGCACCCACAGCAGCAGTACCAGCGCATTAGGCCAGGTTGCTCTGGGAATATACAGCTGGATTTTGGCATAATATTTATCTTCTTTACTCATACAGTGTCTTAAAGCAAATATTCCTGGTAAAATTAAATGCTACTAGACTTGTCTTATGTTAAAGAATGTCTTCATGTCCCCCTGTGCATGGGTTCATAAAATCTGAGGTCCTTTATGTTGCATTGAGAGGGCACCCCCGCCCTCAGTGTGGCTGTTTGTCAGTGGGGTGACAGCTGCAATGCAGGGTTATCTGACATTTGTTTTCTAATGCACATGCTGTTGCAAAAAGAATAATGTAAATGTAAACAAATGCAAAGGAATCCTGAGGACAGAAAAATATTTACAAAAAAAACACTTAATGAAAAGCCCACATATTGCTCTGTATTGTTTCACTGATTATATATATATATATGTTAATTCTTTTAAGCCTCATTTGCCTAACAGCATGGAAACTGCCAGCATTTTAAGAGCTGCTATCAGATAACTTGAAATGACATTAGACAGACCATACAAACAGCACACAGACTCTAGTGACTGTTTCCTTGGATCTGATCTGAGGTGCAGCATGGTTTTGCTACATGCAGACTTTAAGGTTGCTGGACACCACCTGAGTCCCTAAGCTTCTGTGGTAAGAGAAGTTGCACAATATATTGCAAGCAAGGTCACGGCTCTGAGAAACCTCACGTGCTGGGGACCGATCTGAAATTTTATTTATACCCTTGCCAGTCCAGGGGGTTGTTTTTCCCTGCTTCTATCTTCTCATACTATGCTGTCAATTCTTAGTGAGATGAGAAAACTGTTACATAATTCCTGAATTTCACTTTTAGGACTGTTTTCCCGATGCATCCAGGGTCACAGCAGTACAGAGAATCCCCAAGCCAGAACTCCCTGTGCTACACACTGACTCAAAACAATCACAAAGAGAGACAGGCGGTATGGATCTCAACCACAGAGATACTCTGAGATCTTGAAAACACTTGTGTATGTACTGAACTCATTAGAAGGAACTCTTTATTATTTTCTAGGGTCTTTTCACGTGTTTCAGAAGATGCCTATTAGGATGACAGCACAGACAAAACCAATAAACTTACAAAGGATGCCTTTACAGAAGAGGGAGGAGAATGGAACAAATCCTCCAGAACAAGCTGTATTTCTAGTACACAACTATGCATCCTTTCACAAAGATTTCCTCCATTTAAATAAGACTATGAAAATATTTTTCCATCCCCTGCATATAATGTCAAATTTAAGTTACTCTTCTTACTCACTAGTATTTCTCATGAACTTCTCATCTGGTTGCATTTAGGGTCTCTATTTTTTTCATGTCAGCTGCCTTCCCCCCACCCATCCAATTTTAATAAAACCTGTTAACACGCTTGAGAGTCAAACATGAACAAAAATCTCCCATTCCCTCCAAAGTATGGCATTCATGAAGATGTCATGAATAAATAAACATTCTCTAGTGTTCTGTTTCTTTTGTCTAGCTTATTGGTGTTGAGAAACCCTCTTCTTCATTTATTTATGTTGGTATTTTATTTCCTTATTGAGTTTCAAAGATGAAAAAAGAAAAATAAGTACCAAGGAAATAGCTGATAGACTGAAATGACCAAGAATTTTCCCAGGGATGTTAAAAAAAAGTGCTTTAATATGAAGATGTTGGTGTCTCATTATTTCATTTAATGTACCTGCTTTTAATATGGAATGCATGACATTCTGTGTATGAGCGTAGACAGCAAGCCAGTATAGTAAAATCACTGTGCAGGAATGCAGTTCCTTCTAATTGTGATTTAATGATTTTGCATTTTACACCCCTAAATGACTGTTGTGCTCTGAAGTGAGGCAATCCTGCCTAGTCCATCCCTGTTCAAATGGTAGAATATGTACAGATCAGACAGCAAGTCAGTTTTGCACCAATCCACTGAGGTCCCCTGCACTTGCCTGCAGCAGATGCAATATCCTTACCTTTCCCCAGATTCCCTAGGGACACAATGCATGGCAACATACTTGCAGCTCCCAGTGAAAAGACAATGTGCAGGATCAAGTCAGCAAGTGGGCTGATCTCTTTATGTCACTTCATACTTCATTACAGATCTTGGTAAATTGAGCAAATCTCAGAAAAATTATTGCTCAGACTCTAATTTTTAAACGAACTGATAAACCTCAGTGAAAATTAACAGACTTTGACAAATGCTAATTGGGTAGGCAAGATGCTTATCTTGAGTCTCAAAATACAGTCTACCTTTTGTGTCTTAAAAAATCCAAGCACTATACCTGATTCTTATATGCAACTAATATGAAATTTTAATTGTTTCATCTTGCCTGGTCCAGTTTTCAAAGCCACAATAATTCTTTGGTAGAATTAAATCCAATTTGATCCTTCTACATGGCTTACCAAAGGACAGTGTAGTATCTTTTCTACACAGTGTTAACACACTCACTGTATTTTCTCAGCAAAGGTCCTTTCTAGAGGTGAAAATAGAGGCATTAGAGCACAACATGCTTTCTGTGTCCTACTTCATAACCTCACACCTTATATGAACTGTGAAACTTAAGACTAAGGGACAAACATGACAAACCAGCCAAACAGTACTATTTTTATTCTCATGACAAAGCCTGAGTTTGGTTGGTTGGGTTTTTTTACTTCTTTTTAAAGGCAAAAGTCATGCCTTTTCCAACTGAGGACAATAAAGGCTGTAAGAATGCTTAGAAACCTCACATTACCTTACTGGGTTGCAGCAATAAGAATGTAGATGCTACACTGACGAAAGTCCCGCTACTCAAGCGGTAACGTACTCAAACTCCCACTTACTCTGCAAAACAAAACAATAAAAAAAACAACCTGCTGCATAGTTTTAAAGCTGTAGCCCTTGGGGCTGGAATCTTACAGGTTAAACTTACAGGTAAATTTTTGACAGAATTTGACTTTCAAATTTGTAGGGTAAATGCAGAAAGTAGTGGTGACTCAGTGCAGGCAGAGCTCCTCCCTTCTGAGTCACTTCTGCTTGGATGTCACAGGAAGACGGGAGCAGTGCTGCATACCTGCAGGTGTCACCTTACCAAGGGATCGTACTACAGAGATCCTGACCTTTTGGCAGGGGGCAAAGAAAGCCTCCACGATCTTTTGCACATGGAGGGTTATTCCACTTCAGTGTTTGGGCCAAATTCTAACTTACCTCGTTCCTACCTACCAAAGAAAGAAAACAGAAAGGGAAAAAAATATCTCTGAAGCAGCAAAGATAATGTGGTCTGACAGTCCCTGAGGAAGAGGAATGCTGTGTTGCAGAGGAGCGCTGGCCGTACCCCAGCAGCAGGTGGTGATACTTAGTGCAGGGTAGTAAATCTCTCCAAGGTCCTTCTGGATTGAAGGCACTGAACAGCCATCACAGGCTGCTATTTTTTTTTAACAAATCACATCTAATCCAACAAGTGGAACCACCTAAAAGCTATTGTTATATTGCAGCTATTTTTAGTTGAAGAAACCAAGACTGCAAAGTAAACTGGATAGTAAGAAGCACAGACTAAAAATACTTGACAGCAACATGATATCTTTGGATCAGAAAACATGGCTGAGCTAGTAAACAAGCTACTTTCTCCTGCAGCACAACTCATGAGCACAGGATGGGTGAGACTGGCAATACACTGTCTATCCAAAGACACAACAGCACATAAACGGGATGACCTCCAGCTAAAGTCCATCTTCCTCCTCTCTTCAGCCCTTGCAAAGAAAGTCTCAAGCTTTAGTCTGATTGTGCAAGTCACAACATGAAGAAGTCCTCCACATCCCTATCAAAAGATGCTGTGAGAAGAAGATGGAGCACAAGCCTAATTCATCTGCATTTCCTCTACATGTCTTTGTGCCCCAGATACCTCCAAAGGAAAGGAGAGGACAGTTCTCTGGAGCAGTTATCTCTCTTCTTTGCTTGTGCTGTGATTAGCAGACATCCCTGTGTGAGTGCTGAGGAACACTGAAACTTCTCTTTTCCTCTTAATGAAAAAGTAGTCAAGGGAACATTTTGGAGTCTACTTTTAATTGCTTAAGCAGGGAGGTGAAAGCAAATTTTCTTGCAAAATCAGTTTCCCCAGTACAAGCAATACAAGAAAAACTAAGTCCTTAAAAAAAACCCAAAGGGTTGGGTTGAACTTGACTAATGAGGATGTGGTATTTTCTGGCCATAAATTAGAACCTTCCAGCTCTCTGACAGGAAAGCACAAGTCACTCCTCTGGAGGGCTGAGAGTGCACGAGGCCACTGACACAGCTATTCCTGAATCCAGAGCTGCATTCATGTCATCAGTTTCTCACTAAGGACTAAGGGGCTGAAGCACATTTGAATGAGCTCTTCTCTGCATTTCTATCCATGTATCCACATTTCATTTCTACTAACCTACTTCTGCTAAGAGATGTGCAGAGTTCTATGAGGCTGATGTCTGGCACACAGCTTGTCGACTGCCAGTTTAATACCTTGTAATAATAACTGGCGAGGGTTTAGTGGCTGTCTTCCACCAGCATCCCCATATTTGTTTCCCCCTCACCCTTATTTGACTGCAGGTCAGATGCAACATGATGAAATTTGGCTTAATTTCTTTGCTTTTAGCAGTGCTTCACCAATTTAGACTGATTGAGATTTTTTTCTCAACAGTATTCTTTGTACCAGACTTCTTGTTTTGCATACAAAATACAAGTAAGTAATGAGTTTTGTGTTTTATCAGTCCAGGCTATGTGCATATGGCTCAGCAGACAGGTCCAAGCACTGGTTTTCCCATTGGGCACTATGGTGGGGTGGGTGTACAACATTTTAAAGATGCACAGGAGTGTGCTTAGCAGGCAGTCATTCAGCTATCACACCACACAGAACACCAATGGGATTTTGCAGATTTGTCAAATGTCTGTCTCTTAGTTGCGTGTGCTCAGGACAGGTAAGCATGAGACTCAGGTGTATCACACTCCAATTTCTAAGTTTTAGCTAGTCTGCAAATCCCAGTTTATTGCTTCCCTGACACAACTGCCTTGCTTTTTGTCAACATTAAGAATCATTTTTCTAACCCTGAGTGTGTCACATGGTGGGTGTGAGAGCTTTGTGATTTTGCAGGTTCAGCCTCTGGCATCGGTGCTCCCTCCATTACAGCATCATAGGACAACTTCAGTTCATGCCAGGCACCAGCTTCATTCTATTTTCTGAACTGTTCTAGCACTGGCCAGCACTGTTCAGTGTAGTACCCATGACTTGGTATTCATAAACCCTTTCCCTTGGGGTTTTTTCCCTAACATACCTTTTCCTTATGTTCCCCTACAAACACGACATGCATTGTAACTTTTATGAATGCCTTCAACCTCTGGCTTCACTCATCATTCACCCCTGCTTCCCCTGACATGCTTATTATTTTCCTGCAGATAGGCAATGTGTCTTAAATCTACGGTTCCTCAAGCTTTGAATTTCGTTTGCTGGATCACTGAAATTCTGTGCCACCTCTTCCACTGCCCCTTAAGGGAAAAATATTCCCATCAGAAACTACACCTGGTGGTTGACATTTGGTGATTTAATTGGGAATAAGGACGTTTTCATAGTTGAAGTTCATGTGGTTTAAAGCTCTGATACTATGACAAAAGGGACTTTGGAATATGGCATTATTAATAGGTATAGGGGAAAAAAGAATTCTATGATGAAATCTGTTATAATAGGGACACTTTCAGGAAAGAGGTGGTGGAAGCTTCCCCAGTTAGGAAACTTTCAGCAGAAATTCACAATTCAAGAACTTATCCTAGATAAAGATTGTAGATCAGCAAGAAGAGTGAGAAGATTATGAGACTTCCAAGTTTCCCTCACTGTGATCTGTTGGAACATGAGTGTACTACCTACTTTATGCTTCCCTAGACAAAGTCAAACTACCACCCATGTAGCACACACTGAGCAGAGCAGAGGTTAGACATTCTGCTCTCCTCTGTAATGGGACGTGGTTGGTGGAAGTGCACAGATTAGCAGACAAAGCTGTGCCTAATGTTATTAGCCGAATGCTTTCACAGAGCTATGGCATTATGGAACTTCAGCAGAAATGTCTCACTGACCAAACTGATGGTCTTGCTAGGTTAACAGAGAAAGGATTCCTTTTATTTTCTGCACTGCATAACAAATCATGGTGGTTTATGCCCCAGGCATTCTAATAATAGTGTTAGCAAATAAAGTGTGCGTTAAGTATATGTGTATGAAGTATATGGATATAGAAATTCCAGCTGCATTTAATTGATGGTGCAGTGAATGTTCTGAAGACCACTATTATTTACTGAAATAAAGCACTAGCAAGAATGACTGGTGTGCAATATAATCACCGATCTTTGTTGCTTCCAGAAACCTAATGAATGAACACACAACATCCATTGGTTTCCAACATGACAGGCATATGGTGTTCATAAATAAATAAAAAGCATGATATTACAGTTACGCTGATACCACTGAGTGGCAACATTTGGTAAACTGGAAAGCTGACTATTCTGTCCTACCTCGACAGCAAAAACACAAAATCTCTGAGTAAAACCAATTAATTGTGACTGATAGCTTTTGGGGTTTCCTCCCATTAAATTGTAACTAGGTTCCAAATGAAACACTAGATCACTTTCTCATTTATAGCTTCAGATATATATTTTAAAACCATTAAAATTACATAGAACGTAACTGGCAGCTACAATACTCTTCAGCAACAATACCCCCATACCTAGGAGGGATTCCCAGCGATATATAAGACTGCAGCAGGAGCTGGGTGCCTAATCTACTTTGATTTAAAACTGAGATCCTGAAAAGGCCAAAATAGCTGCCTGCAGGAACAATCCTGCTCTTTTACAGTGATCTGCTGTTTGTGGTAATTACCAAAACATGGGTAACCCTGGTTCAATTTCCAAATTTCCATGCGTTTAGGAACCTCAGTTTCTCATCTCTCCCAGGAATGCTCTACCTAGACACTCCTCTTCCACATGTTCTCACTTCTTTCCCAAACTGCCACACTTTCACCAGTGGCATCATTCCTGCAAAATTTGCAGCATACAGGAATACATTTCTTTCTGTTACACTTGCATTCCGAAGCCACAACCAGATCCCTAGCAATAAGTATCAGCTGATCCATCTCAAAACACCAAAATACACCAAAATACATATTGTCTTAAGAAATTGGGGAAATGACACTGGTGAAGTTGTTCACAGACTTCCCTTCAGCACAATAAATGTTGTACAGTCCATGCCTTTAAATCTTAAAATCCATCAATCTGACTGTAAACTTAGCCAGACATCCAGCATGGCCAGGTAAACACTATCCCATCGACTCAAGCTAACTTCAGGCTAATCCTCATCTGAATTCATCCAGATTCATCAGTTTTCTGTGGGACCTACAGGTTCTGTAGATAATCCTCACTCTTCAGGCTTTGGAGAAACCTAGCCCTACCACAAAGACACAAGCCCCAGTCAGTCCAGAACATTTTCACAATGGGTGAATCAGAAAGAACTCCCTTCCTAGGCTGTCCATGGTAACCTCCTTTGGGCTAATACTAGCCCAAAATCTGGAGTTAACATATGGTATAGGAGAGAAGCATACAGTATATTCCTGATCACTAAAGTGTTCAAATGGTCTTTAATTAATTTCCATATGATAGAGGTCACCTTTCTCTTTGGGTAAACCTAAAGTGATGATTAAGACTGAGATATGGTTGGAAAAGATTTTTATTTTTGAGGGCTGCTGAAGGAGTAGATAGCCTGGTGCTAATAGAATCATATCACCCACAGTTAAGTCATAAGATCGTGCATCCAAGAGCTGGAGGCCTGTTTTTCACAGGTCATGCCATGCAAAAATAAAGGCTTGTGTTCACAGTGGACTGAATGGACTAGAGGAGGTTGCAAATTATGAAGTATCACTTCTCTGGGGTTTAGGTAAGGATTCCTAGGAATCTTAAGGCTGGAAAATCATACCCTAGATTCTGTCAGGACCACAAAAGCAGAAAAAGGTCTGATGCTAGAAGGGATGTAAGGTAAAACTGAGTTTTGAGGAATTATACTGCAATAGTAGGGGTTGTTTTCCTGTTATGGTGTTAGTGATACAGTTCAGTTATAGGAATGAATGGGCTAGAGAACTGTATTTATTCCTGACTTTTACTGGAATTGCCATCTTAAATTGAGAATGCTGATACAGTAATAGGACTGTTGTACAATAGCTTAGAGGATATATTTGGATCTGTTAATGGCCAGCTTCACTTCTGGTTTTACAGAAGAGGATGTGTTAGCCTGTCAGAGCAGGTCAAAAACTGTACTGCAGATATTTTGAATTAGCAGTACAAACAAGGGCTGCATGATGAACCCTACCTACATGCAAGAAGTTCGTCTTTTGTTGAGATACAGGCATGGAAAATCAGGGTATTTTTCTGAAAAAAAAAAAACCAGGATTTTTTCTGAGTCCTCAAAGACCTGCTGTTGCTGCTAGACCAAAAAGATAGATTTTGGGTTTCGGTCTGTCAATGTCATCCGTCTTCCCCTTGGGCTGAAAAAGCTGAACTCCTAAATACATCTGCAAGTATTTCTGGGACAGCCAAATGTTGCTTTTCTGGCCTTAATACAGGAGTTTGTGCAATGACTGGAAAGCCAGGCGAATTCACCATTTGTGCAGACACCACAAGACACTCAGGAGTGCTGGGCACAGCAAGGGAAAGGAAACGTGATGGGGTGGACTGCATTTGGTTTGAGATGAACGTTTTAGTAGTTCATCTTCCAGGTCCACAGGGGTCTGAGAAGGTAAATGCACTACTAAGTGGGCTGTGTGCTGCAGGGCTCCATTGAGCACTGACACCCTTAGCTGGGCTACTATTTAAGTTCAGGTCACTGGGCTAGAGTTTAAAGTTACTATTAGCCCTTGGAACAGAAGTGGCTGGAGTGTCAGGTTTAACACAATGTTCCAGACCAACAGGAGAGTCAAGCTGGAAGACATTTGGGGCAGAGTTAGCTGACCTAACCGAATTCAGGTGAACGTTAAAGGCTTGTCATAATTTCACTTGAAAAGCAACATTTATGTCTCATCCTGTGGGCACTGCTAGATTTCACTTGGGTTAGCCTTAACATGTTAAACCAAATTTAATTTGGAGAGTCTGAAGGGTCAGCTAGGGTTTAGTGACAGCATGGCTTAGAATTGGTATAGGTACAGGCCATTAGAACTAGGAAAACTACTGATGACAAAATCAAATGGAGAAGTAAGGTCAGATATGGACAAACAGGGCCTGAGATTGGGGCTAAGTGCTCTCATTACGGTTAATGTTTGGTACCAGAGGGGCTGAAGAACTTAGTGAAAATCTGTCCTGCAAATGATGCACTGCTCATTTTTCTAAGCATGAGAGTCTTCATAGGGAAAAGCCTAGCAGACAGAAGAAGAAAGTGAAAGAGGAAAGAGGCACACAGTACTTATCAAGACTTTGAGACTGCAAGAGAATGGTTTAGAAGTCTCTACACATATGCACATCTGTTTTCCCCAATCTTTAACCTTCGTCCCATCCTTCCGGTCTCCCTGCGAGTCTCCCTTCCCCCCAACTCCCACAGTCCCCTGTCTCTTCATGTCACACAGACATTCCTTCCTTTATGTTTCTCTTCATCCTTCCCAGTCCCAGCACTGGGCAGAGGCAGCAAGAGAAGAGGAAAACAAGGGAAACAGCTTTACCATTTTTTTTCATCTTGTGACCAAACGAACAGCAAGAACCATAACCACCAGCACCACCACAATAAAAATGGACGTGTTGCAGCACCGTAGTCTTGCTAGCCGGGAGAGAGCAGTAAGTGAAGGCTGCAGAGGTTTGAGCACAAGCCCTCGGGGAGGGATCGAAGCATTTGAGGACCGCCAGCAGCCAGTGAGCCGGCTGTGCCCGCGGGCTGTCTGGCCGGCCGGGCACCGCTGACCCCACCGGAGCCTGTCTCCCGGCACTTGCTGTTTGCAGCAAACCTGCCTCGAAGGGCACCGGGCGTCCCCGAGGGACTCCCCTGAGGCCGCCCCTTTGCCCGGCGGCCCCGAGGCCCGGCGGCCGCCGCACGGGGGGCATCCAGCTGTTGCCAACAGCTGTGTGTCAGCCCCGGCCGCGCCGCGGCCGAGCGCGGGGTCCGCCCCGCCGGCGTCCCCGCCCCTGCGAGGAGGAGGAGGAGGAGGAACCGAGAGTGACCGACCCGGTGGCTTTTAGGGGGGAGGCCACTCAGTTGTTAGAGCCCAGGCCCTGCACTCCTCTTCCAGCTGCTGTTTCTGCTCGTTTCCAGCACTACGGCCGCCAGGCTGGCTGCTGCCCGGCCTCCCCTCCTCCTTTTGCCGGTACCTACCTCAAAACCGCCCGAGGCTGCGAGGCTCCGCTCTTGAAGGAGGAGGAAGCTGGGTCTGCAAAGGCAGAAGGGAATTGCATTGTAGCTGGGTGGCGGGGGGAAAACGGGGGGCGGGGGAAGAGAGGAGAGAGAAAAAAAAATTAAAAGGAAAAAAGGAGCGGGGCTGACTCTGGAAGCGGGTCTCGCCGCCCAGGACCCGCACGCCCCGGCCGCCACGCGTGGGTGCAGATCGCGGCGCGGCGCGCAGGGCCGGGCTGAAGATGCACACGACGCAGAAGGACACCACTTACACCAAGATCTTCGTCGGGGGCTTGCCCTACCACACCACCGACTCCAGCCTGCGCAAGTACTTCGAGGTCTTCGGGGACATCGAGGAGGCGGTGGTCATCACCGACCGGCAGACGGGCAAGTCCCGGGGATACGGCTTTGTAAGTGCCGGGGCGCGGGGCAGGGCGGTGGGCGGCTGCGGGGGCGCATCGCGGGGAAACTTCCACGGGGGCCGCTCTGAGAGCTCGGGGGCCGGGAGGGGCTACCGAGCGTCCGGCTTTTTGCTTTTTCTCTTTTTTTTTTTCCCTTTTTATTTTTCTCTCTCCCTGCTGGGGAGTTTGTCTAGAGGCGGAGGGGGTGGGGTGGGGAATTACTGAATAAGGAGATTGAGGGGGGGAATTACCCAATTCCTCGCACACCGCCGGCGCGCCTGTTGCTCGCTGATACGGCCGCTGCGGGGTTTATCTGCCGGCGGCCGAGCTCGGCCCGCGCCCTCCGCCCTGCGCCCGCCGCGGCTGCCGGCGCCCCGCTCCGCTCGGCGGGCGGGCCGGGGCCGAGGCCGGGGCCGGGGCCGGGCTCCGGCCGGGGGCCCCTCGGCGCCGCCCGCGGGTACGGCCGGGTCGCTGCTGTGGGCGGGAGGCTTCTCCTTCCCCGCGGAAAGGGATCTAATGCGCGGCATCGCCCGTTAAGGTCACCATGGCTGACAGAGCTGCTGCTGAAAGGGCTTGTAAGGACCCCAACCCCATCATCGATGGCAGGAAAGCCAACGTGAACCTGGCGTACCTGGGTGCCAAGCCGCGGATAATGCAGCCAGGTGAGGAAGCAGCCCTGAATGGCTTTTCTCTCCGTACCTCAGGTTTCTGAAGAGAGTAAAACTTCAAAAAAAGATAGTGCTGCCCTCCACCTTCCTGAAGTACGCACACAGTTGGGCGTGCTTTGGTTTTGATGTTTAAATGCAGCATGTAGTAATTTTCTGGCTATTTTGCACATGTGCCTTATTTAAAAAACAAAAGCGATCAAAGATAAAATATCTGGAGTTCCCCAGGAAGACTTCCACAGCTCAAACACTTCATTGGTTATTCCTGCTGCTGGGAATGTGGTGGCGCTGACCATTTACAGTATCGTTGCAGGGTAAGATTGGCCTAGGAGTGAATCGCTTCCAATGTGTGCGGTCTTATTAATACAAACAATATCTTAATACAAACTTCTCAAGCAGTTGGGAGCTATTATGCAGATTTTAAAATGAAATGGCTTTTCCTAAGACCACATCTGAGACAATCTGATGTCCTAGCCACTTCCCAGACTGCTGCTTTGCAGCAAGAGTGAGAGGAGCGTGGAGTGTGTGCACATTTGTGCTCTAAAGGAGGTCATTCTGAATTCCCCCATGTTTAGCCTGATGAACACTTGTGCGAGTAATTAAGTGCCCGCCAAGGAAAGACAGGGTTTACGCTAGGGTGTCTGGAGAACAGAAATGAAGTTGGGATTTGACCCCCTGTGCTAAGTCCTGATGAGTAGAGGTGACTTAAATCTTTAAGTCTGTAGAAATTACACAAATACACCAATGAATGAAAAGTACCACACAGTCATTCAGATGTTAAAGTTAGGGATCCAAATGGAGCACCATGTAAAATGTGAACAAAAACTCTGTACTTGTTTAGAAAAAGTCATTTTCCTAAACATTTCTATGAAAGCGTGTGCTTTACTGGTTTAAGTTCTCTGTGTGTGTGTGTATGGACTGATATATTTTGCTTTCTAATTTGTGGTTCTACAGCCTTTTTGCTGTTGTTACTGCAGGCTGTTAGTAAAGGCTCTTCCTCTGCGGTTTTGTGTGTGTGTGTGTGTATACATATAGCATAAATAAGTGGCCAGAAAACACCCATACAGAGAATGCAATGTGTTTTTGTTGGTAGGTTTTGCCTTTGGTGTCCAGCAGCTTCATCCCGCTCTCATACAGAGGCCTTTCGGGTAAGTCTCAATGGGACCTCAAACAGGGGAGGAAAAAAAATCTTTTTTTAAAAATAAAGGAAAGAAAAAGTATGATTGTTGAAGGCCTCTTGCAATAGCATCCTTAAAGCTGGCCAGCAATGCTGAAGCTCTGAGATTTATAAATGTATACTCATAAATGCGCTCACCTTGTCGGTCATGTTCTAAATGCCGCAGCTGAGTCAAGTTGTGTGGGACGTGGCCCTTCCGACTAAGCACTCCAGTCCCACATGACCCTATGATAAAACAAGGAGGTATGACTTGATGCAAGATTGCTGTGCCCCATTTCTCTTTTTTCAGCTTGACTCAATGTTATTTATCTCTTTCTAATCTGACAGGGATCGTTTACAGTTAAGATAACTGATCAGAAGGATATGATGATAAGAGGTGGAATAGTTCTGTTTGGAATTAAACTCTGTAACCAGTAGACTCAAACACAAACAAGCTAAAATGGTGATTAACGATGCATGTATGTTTTTTCATATAGTCAATAGACCTCCGTGTGCTTTTTTTTTATTTATTACAGTAATGAAGTGGTGTTGATAGCTAAACTGTGTGCTTTTATTTAATTGAAAGAGCTGTAGTGAAAGTTTTTTGGGGGGATCTTTTTTAATTTTGGTTTTGTTGTTGAGGAGTGACTTTGCCATGGGGAGCAAAGGGCCTTTTTTTTCCTTGCTTTCAAGCTGTAGCCTGTGACTTTTTTAACCATATTTTGTAGTGAGTGCTAAATTGTGTGACTTCTTGATTTTTAAGTAAATCAACATATTGCTTGCATGTTCATAATTTTTGGGAGGTTTGTTCTTGGGAAGGGTGTGGATCTCCTTATTAACGATGTGCGTCCATTTGGGCTTTCTAATTTGAGGGGATTTTTTCTTCGATCTGTCTTTAATACGTAGTGCATTTCTCCTGAATTTGAGTATAAACTATTCCTAAGTGGATCTAACTCTTGCTTTTTATAGGCATATCATTAGGAGTTGAAGTCTGCTTTAAGCTTTCCATAGTGCCACTTCACTAATGCACAGTGATTGAGAAACTCATTGTGAAATAGTGCCTTTTGCTAATCAATGCATAAGCTAACAATTAAGTAGGGAAAATGTATCATAGATGTATTTTGTTTATTTGGTTAGAATGGCTTTAGAATATAATACTTACCTGTTATTAAGCCACAACAGCTTCTCAGTAATTTGATTTGTCAGAATGGAAGGAAAAAACAGTTCCTATCCTGAAAACCACAGGAAAAAGTTTTTCCTAGAAACTTCATTTTAAAAGAGCATGCTGATTTTTCCAAGAGTGGGGAGGCTGTAAAAACTTTTTTTTTTTTTTTTTACCTTGTTATGATTATCCTCTACTGTATTTTGCTTGCTTCTCTGAAGTGTGAGATGACAGTGTGTATGCAGTGATCAGTTTATGATGTCTGCACTAAGGTAGGCAAGAGGCAGAGCACCTCCTCTCCAGAGCTGTTAAAACACTTGTTGAAAAGGGAACTACTGACTTGTGCAGGGATCAGCTGTGGAGAGACTGAGTATTTGCTGAGCACAACAGAAAGGGAGGATCTGTGGCAGTCCCTTGCTTAAAGGACTCTGCAAATGTAGGTGTCTTTCTTACTTTCCTTACCCAAAGTCAACAATAGATGACATAAACCATATTTAAGTCAGGGAAATCCTTCCAGCAAGCTGAATAAGGTTAGATTTCTAATGCATTGCACATAAATCTGAAAGAATGTTTGTCACAGAGTCACGTATATATGAAATTGGTAATTTTTCATTCATCCTTGGCTGTTGCATTTCTTTTACTATGTAAACAACAGAGATTACCAATCCTTCTTCCTCCTCAAAATTTCCAGTGACCTGTACCTTTATCTAGTTCAGATTAAGGAGAACAGCATTCATTAGGATGAATGAACATGTTCGTTCACTTCATTGAAAGTAAGAGGGGATGTTTCAGCACTTATTTGAATCTCCTTCTGTTGAAGAGTTCACTTTTGCTGTGTAGTTTGCATTGAAATACATGGTCACCGTAAAGCCTTTTTTCTTCCTGTGCAGTTGAACTTTGGAAGTACACTTCCCTAATACGCGGTGTGAAACAGGCTGTAGTGGTGATTCAGTGCCAATACTCAGCTAATCCATACACAAAAGCTTTAGATCTTTTGTGGTTGAGTTTTGGGTTTTTCCCTAACAGTGCAAATTAGTGAGGTGCTGCCATATTTTGGTACGGTCAGCTGTGTTTTAGAATCACAGAATCATAGAATAGCCTGGGTTGGAAGGGACCTTACAGATCATGTTGTTCCAACCCCTGCCATGGACAAGGACACCTAGACCATGTTGCTCAGAGCTCCATCCAGCCTGGCCTTGAACACTCTCAGAGATGGGGCATCCACAACATAAGGTTTCACATCTATCAAATAATAAACTTAAAATAATTTGATTATGTTACATTACTTTTACCGAGAAGATGCAGAAGTTCAATATTCCGACTTAAGTACAACACAGTTATGGTGGAGGGAGACAGAAACTAGATTAGCTTCAACGCGTGATGCATTTAAAATGCAGGGAATTTTTTTTTATTCAGTGCTGCAGAATAACATTTCTTCCTGCTCTTTACATTCAGCATCTATCTTACTGTTGATGAGTTTCATAGTAAGCTGTTTGATCACAGAATTGGTTATTTATACAGCTTTGTTTTCAGGATTGTTAATTAAAATACTATCTCTGAATTCAACAGGAATTTATGGAGGGGGAAGATGACTTTGTTTCCCAAGATAGCTTTTCTTATTTTGCTGATCTAATTTTTACTTTAATATTGGTGGGAAAATTCAAGGTTAATCATAGGTATTGCTGAAGGACATAACTGGTGTGGAGATTTTTTTATTTTCTGTCTAAAACCTGTACTTATATCAAAATGAAAACATACCCACTGTTTTCAGTAAGACCAGAGTTAAATCCAGAATTATTAAGCCCATTATCAAACAGTTGGCTGATATGACATGCTTGATATCTTCCAAGATTTAAGCAAATCTGCCTTTCTTAAGAGAGAAGGAAAAGCCCCCTCTTGAGTTTTTGATCAAAAGATCTGTATAATACTAGACTACAGATAGTCTGAAAAGAGGGAGTGAAGCTGGAACAGTCAGAAGTTAGCCTGCTGTTACGTCCTCTTAGTGGTTATCAGATAAAAGGAAACATAGTAAGGGTCTTGTATGTTTAATGTTTATGCAACCTATTTCTCTTAAAAGGAGAGCTGTTCATTGGTGAAAATCTGCTCTTTAACTATGCTTACAAAAGCAAACAATGCCATGCAAGGGCCAAAGCAAAACATTTTTTTTAAAGTTGAATATCTAGTTTTTTTGCGAATGTAATGCTGAGAGTTCTTTAACTAAGATGCACTACTCCTGCTGAATTTCTCTATGCCACAGGTCTCTGCATTAGTCTCAAAAGTCTTCTTTCCTTTGAAATTATCGTTCACTTTATTGTTGCCTATAGGATTATTCTTGAGGTCTTTAGTTAAACATAAATCTTCTGTTATAACAACAAAGAAAGTCTTAAGGCACATGGCAGGGATGTAGGTCATTGAATTTTGAGTATCTCAAAGCTACAGTTATTGCTAAAGTTAAATACGGCTTCTATTTTCCTTTATTGCAAAAGCATAAAAGAGTAAATACACGTTCCAAAACAAAAACTACTGCCAGGAAAGAGAGCTTAAATTCTGTCAATTTCTCACACTATCACTCTGAAAAGTAAAGCAGCAGCTTTTATTTAAAATTAAGGATACTAAGGATTTCTAGTGTAACTGGGAATTGCTTTTTCAGCTTTTGACCTGGCAGAGCATGAAAAGCAGTTGGGTTCTGAATGGCTGAGATCTTCGTGTCCTGGCCTCTGCAGTAGGTAGAAATTTACTTTGGCCATATAAAGCCATTTTATTTGACTGAAAACAGTTGTAGCATGACAGATGATCAAAAATAGCCCCACTGCAGCTTATGCTGTCAATCATCATGTGTTAAATGGCATGATGGAGAGGAGCCTGCACAGGGTTTATGTTTATTGTAGGGTAAGATGTGGCAAACAGATAATGTTTCATAACTTCACCACCTGTTAGTTTCTTGGCTTAAATAAACCAAGTCACAAGAGCTTAAGTAGAAGCACATGTATCTTTCTGTCTTTTTCAAGGATATGGCCGAGTATCCAAGTGTCTTCAGAAAATCTTAGTAACATCAGTTCAAGGCAACACAAGCAGCCTGAAAGGCTTTCTTATTGTCTCTTCTGTGAGAATTACTCTCTTCCATAAGTGCTGAATGTAAAGATTGCTTTGATGTGATGTTAAATGGAGTCTTCGTGATGCAAAAGAGTCTCTCTGTGACTTCAGATTTGTTTTTATACTTTTTTCCCTAAATGCTTAAGAAATATGGTGTAATGCTTATTAGAATTGTACTTGGTTGGTGACCAACACAAAATGCTTGCTTATGCTCCTCCATATGGAGAGCTCGGGTAATGATGTGTATTTAAATGCACAGAGCCAGCTTAAGTATGCTTCAAATGCACTTCTGGCTAATCACTTCATAAATTAGGTGAGTGTTAAAAACCCAACTTATGGTTTCGTTTTATGTTTTCTTTCCCTTCCCAATCCCTCCCTATTTGTCACTCTTTTTTTTTTCCCCTTCCCACAATAGGAAATGAATTTCATTTACATGTTGGGTTTTTATGATTGTGGTGTTCATGTCTTAAACATGGCAACTGAACATTTCTCTCTGCTCATACTCCAAGCGACTGAGCTCTTTTTTTCTGAAAAAGAAAACTAAGCTGTTTTAAAGTCTATCACTTATTTTAAACTACGTTTTGCTATGATTCCAGTTGACAGTGTCCCCTCTGATTGCAAATGTTTCCTTGTTGACCACTTAAGTGCATCTTAAAGCTGTTTTAAAAATGAAACAAAAAATCCCCCAACAAACCTTTCCATGAAATCTTGAATTTGGAGAATAGAAGACACTTTTTACTACTACAGTTTTCATCTGTGCCTAAAGTGTGTTCAAAGGTTGGTGCAGTCTTTAGAGGTGTCTGTAAAGGTAAAGAAAGTTCAGTATGAAATAGCAGTGAATCTGTACAGGAAGTTTTTGATGCATTTATAGAGATTCACTGGCTGGGAAGGAGTTGCATATATGAAGGACTTCTCTTTGGCAATCCAGATGCAAGAAAGGGTTATGAATGTAAAAGTATTTTTTAAAATCATATTATAATATAAAATCCAACCATGACATTAACATGTATGTACACTGTGTGCTAAGACAAAGATATGACCAGTTTTTAAAACTAAAGGGCTAAGTAAACAAGCCAAGAAAGCAAATTATGTGACTTGGACAAGATGGGAAAGTGTTTACTCATCTATTCAGAATGGTTCTTTCTTAAACTGTAAATTTGTGGTTTTTTTGCTTTTGTTAAGCACCAGATCTATTTAGACTTAATCTTATGCCCACCTCCCAAAAAACTCTATGCTGTATGTCTTGCATAGAAATAAACAAGCTGGCACAAAACAGGACATCAGTGACCTGATAATCAAACAGGTTTGACTCTTGTGTCCTTATGAACTTTTATAAAAGTGTGATGCACATGTACTTAGGAGTCACTGTTATGGATTTTAATAGCATCTATGTAGCTTCCCCTCAATGGCCTCTTGTGACGGAGTGAGCTGCACTATCGTTCGTTTGGAAAGTGTGATTCTTGCTGTGTTTACCACACTTGTGAACTCTATTTAAACTCCTTTGTCGCCTGTGTTGGTTTTTTTCTTATTTTTAATAAGGGTGACTGAGGTTGCAGAGAAATTAATGTGTGCTGAGTCTGCATAGCAACTTAAGTAGGGTTGCCACAATACCCTCTTAGCACGCCTCCCTGGCAAGACTTGACATAAAGTCAGAGTTCAATAATTTTGTTGCCTTATTGGCTGCTGTCGAACTCATTATAGTGATGCTGTCAAACTGCTCAGTTACTAATAATAAAAGTATTGCAGGAAGTAATTTTACTAAGAGTCAAATAGTTAAGAGAGAAGAGGGGTAATAAAAACGACTTACAGGTGATTTGAAAAACAAGTACTGCAATTTTCCAGATGGAATAATCAAGCTTAGTCCTTCAGAATTTTCTTAAAACAGACATCAGTAATGCTGGTACTTTGAATGGCCTTAAAGATAATATCCTTAAGGAACACTGAACACCCCAGCTTAACTCAGCTACAACGCTGTGCTTTGGAGCGATGCATCTCTTCGGGCCAGTGAGCTGATAATTGGTCCATTGAGTCAAGCTATTGTGGCAACCCTATGCACATAACAACAACTAAATTGAGTTTGTTTTAGTTCGGAGTATGGATATGACACTTAGGCGCTGTCTCGCGTACCGACTCTAACTCCCTCTCCCATCTTTCAACAGGATACCCGCTCACTATGTCTATCCACAGGCTTTTGTGCAGCCCGGAGTGGTAATTCCCCACGTGCAGCCCGCAGCGGCCGCTGCCTCCACCACGCCCTACATCGACTACACCGGCGCGGCGTACGCGCAATACTCGGCGGCGGCGGCCGCCTACGAGCAGTACCCGTACGCCGCCTCCCCGGCCGCTGCCGCCGGCTACGTGGCGGCCGGGGGCTACGGCTACGCCGTGCAGCAGCCCCTGACCGCAGCAGCGCCCGGCACGGCCGCGGCGGCCGCGGCGGCGTTCGGCCAGTACCAGCCCCAGCAGCTGCAGGCAGACCGCATGCAATAGCGGACGGAGTCCCGAAGGAAGCTCGCCAGCTCTCTCTTCCTCTTCTCGGCCTTCCAGTAGAAGTAGTTAACAGAGACAATTCGTAGTAACTAAGGAGCTTTAAGGAAAGCGATGCTATTGCGAAACTAAAGATTTTTATTCCGCTGTCTTCATACAGTATGCATCCAAATCTTGTTGTTAGAGGGGAAGGGTAGTGCGGCATGTCTAGTTTCAAGTATCAAGCCAGAAGAAAATGGGGGGAAAAAATACTGTACTGTCATGAAAGAGTGGCAGGAGTAGCAATGGGACTTCATCTTTTCAAACGAACAAAAAAGAACCAAAAAAAAGCAAAGATGTACTTTCTACAGTATCAGGGAAGCAAAACTGCCTTTTATAAGTAAGAAAATGGTATCTGAAAAATTTGACCCAGGGAAAAAACTTGAGTCAGCAATATGTAACCTTTAACCATTTAAGAGGAAATGAGCTTAAAGCACTGATTGTCCTTTCTAGCTTTCAGAAGTTGTCTTTGTGAGACAGGACCTTGTCACTGTCTCACTGACGGGCACCGAACAACCCAAGGAAGATGGCCGGCTGGTAAGATGGCGGACAGGCACCAAAGTTATTTTCTTCTCTGTCCTCTGGATGAGTGGAACTATGGAGCAAGTGATGTGGAAGTAAGGGGTGCAACAGCTGTAGAGACAATCAATAACACAGACAGTTCTGGACAGAACACATCACTCGTGCTCATGTGATGAGCTTGTCACATCCTAATCCCTCGCCCCATCCCGTTTCACTTTTGGGAAACTTTAACTGCTGGTGTCAGCTATTCTGATTCTAAAATAGGATCAGCCCTTTACTACAACAGCCTTCTCTTTCTATTTATTGCATCTATTCGTAACTTGTGAATAAAGGCAGGAAGAAGCCTAATTAATTAAAACCTTTTAAGAACTGTTTTAAGGGAATTTTCTTTTCTGAAACCATTTGTACGATTTTAATATCTATTTCAGGATTATATTTAAAGTATTTATTAGCAAACATACAGTACACAAGGCAACTTTTTGTTACCAAGACTGCAGTTCCTGAAGGGTTAATGGTATGTGATTTATACTGTGCCTTAATTGTTATGCTATTTAAAAAGAAATATTTATTTTGAAAGTTTTACTATGCTGCGCTCTAAAGAAAGCGACTTTAGATGTGACACTGTAAAATTATGTATTCATCTCATGGTATAAATTATTTAGTAGGCTTAGATGTAGCATATTAAATATTAACCTAATTAACTAAGGATGTTGACTTGGATTTATTTAAATTCAGTATGTGCACTGTATGAGGGTACTCTTAAATTAACACTTTTTTAGGTTTTTACATAAAATATTGCTAGTTCATTCTTTTTCCCTCTACTAGTTATTCATGTAGACCTCTCAAATACATTAGTGCCGTTTTCTCACTCATCTGTATGTAGACTGACTATTTTTCCCTTTGCTAGAAAATGCTGCTTTACATTGTCCTGTGAAACTACAATACTTGCAATTTTTATTCTTGACCGAAATGGAATTTAATATTTTACACTGTATTGGATTTTTTTATACTTGAACAATTTCATACAAGGGAAGACAGGATAGCATTTTTATGGACTTTATCCAATGTCACTGGATTTATTTGAAGTATTCTGAATACTAGCCAGTGTTACAATGTAGACGTGACTCTCCTGTGCATATTATTTATTCAGTATGTATATTGCTTTACAACATTTCAGATCTCTTAATCTATTCACTCGTATTAAAACAATAAAAAAAATGTTGTCTCATCCTGTCTCGTGTTGTTCTTGCCCAAATTGTCTTAGATCTTGTTTAGTTAAAACTAGAGGGGAAATCTTTTATATAGTTTTCCTGGTCTGTGGGGTGAATAGCAGCATGTACACTGACTTCAAATACACAGAATGATGGGAACTGTATTACATGGAGGAGATTCTGTTGAGGAGATGGAGAAGATCCATTCCGATGTTTGTCATAAAGTAATTCAGAATGGAAGGGACTTTGGAAGGTCTGAGGTCCTTTATGTCTTTGTCCAGTCAGGTCTTTAAAAATCCCCATATGGAGACTGCACAACACTGGATATTCTATTCCACTACTTAATTATTCCTGTTGTGTCATTTTTTTTCTCCCTTCTATCTAACCAGCACCTCCCCTGCTCGTTACAGCCCTAGTCTCATTGTTTGGCAGAAAGCCCAGCCCTATCTTCTTGGTAATCTTCTGTTAGGAACTGGAAAATTGCTGTTCTCTTCCATAGGCTGAACAAACCCCAGTGCCTCACCCTCTCCTCACAATTTTCATGCTTCAACCTCCGGCCGTCCTGCTGACCCTTCAGTGGAGTCGTTCCAAGTCTGCCAGCAGCTGTCATGTACTGGGAGCCTCTAGACTGGACCCACTATGCCAGCTGTGGTCTAATGAGTGCTGAGTAAAATGGAATAATCAATCTCCTTGATCTGCCATCTGTGCTCCTGTTGATACAGTCTGATGCACTTTCACTGCTGCCAGAGTTTGCCACTGACTCCTGTGCAGCAGGCCCCAAGCCTCCCATGTCCTTTTCAGCAAAGTAGCTAACCACGCTGTGGGGGTTAGTCCACCTGAGGTAAGGAGTGCTCTGTTTGTCCTGACTGAACTTCATGATGTTCCTGTTTGCCTAGTCCTCTGGCAAGTATAGATCCTCCTGAATGGCAGGCCTGATCTCTAGGGTCAAGTACACCCTCCAGTAAGTATAGTCAATCTACAGACCTCACCATACTGCATCCCATCTCTCCCTCCAAGTCATTCACAAAAGTATCAGACCAGCCAGATCCTGAAGAAACTCCACTGTAACCAGTGGAGACAGAGCATAAACCCTTTTGACCAATGATTCAGTTAGTTTTTTTACCTAACTATCCATTTGAAATTGGATACAAGGATTCTATGGGAGACTACATGGAAAGCCTTGCTAAACTCAAGGTAGACAACATTGATTGCTTTCCCTCTTTGGCAGATGAAGTCACCTCATCACAAAAGACAATTAAGTTGGTCTGGCATGATTTACTCTTGTAAATTCATGCTGGCTGTTCCAAATCACCATATTCTCCTTAATGTGCCTGGACACTTCTGCCAAGATGGCTCCATGGTTCCATGGATGGTTCCATGACTGTTCAGTATTTCCCTAGATTGTCCTGCATGCCCTTTTTCTGAAGATGAGTGCATCACCTGCTTTTCTGCAGTCACAGAAGACATCTCCAGTCTCCATGACCTTTCAGTGACGACAGCAAGCAGCCTCAGAACGACAATATCCTCGGGTGCAACCCATCAGGTCTAATGGGTTTATATGGACTGAGCTTCCTCAAGAGGTCCCTGAATCAATCTCCTTCCACATCTGGCAGCTTTTTGGTCCTTGAACTCTTCCTACAAGCAAAGTGATGTTACTAAAAACCTAAAGGTCAGGACATCTTTTTGCACATAGTAATTGAACTGGGAAGCTGCTCAGATCCAGCTGGTGATGGATTTGTAGTCTTTAGGACTACTTAACATTTCAGTGTCAGTCCAAGCCACTAATGACCAAAAGGAGTTGCCACCTGATATCTGAAAGAAGGCTGAGTGAAATGCATGGCAGCATTAGCCAGTTCTTTGAGGAATGGGGTGATGTTCATACAATCTTCATACTGAAATTCATCACTGCAGCTGTCACTCTTACTGTGACTTCAGCAGAAGCACAAGCTTGACTGCAGAATTTGAGCCGCTCTTTCATCCACAAAAAGGGTCTTTTTCATCTGCAAAAGAAGGGAGTAGTGAAATTGAAGGGATAGAAAAGATTTTTCTTGGTCTTGAGGTCAGACTTCATTTCACCATGGACAATTATGAAACTCCAGAACTGAAACATTCACTAACATCCTGGCCTGATGCTGTCATGGTTCTTAAAAAGTGTTTCAAGCCTGGCTGCTGAAAAGTGTTGCTGAACTGCCTTTTGCAATCTGACCTTAAGATCTTCGACCTGGCAGAGCACACTGTAGTGTGCTCTGCCAGGTCAAAGATTTTAAGCAAGATAAGCGCGTAAACACCCAGCAAGGAAGTGAGCAGGAAACAATAAATGCTATTTTCTGCTCTGTTCTTCTATTTCCTTACCCTGGTCTTGCTCCAAGAGGCTTGCATAGAAGACATGGTATCAAGTAGGAATCAAAGTCAGAAGTGCCTCTGAGAGAAAGGCTGAGCACACTGCTGGCATGCTAACCTTCTCTTGGATACAGGATGAAGACAGCATCCTTTCCCGACTGATGCAAGCCCCTGACAATGTCCTTGGGCCTTCCCCTGCCTCTGCCTGGAGGTGACAGACACCCCCAGGGAGGGGTGTGAAGGGGAGTGCTTGCTGCCCTGGAGGGGTCTATCTTGTGGTAAGCCACAATGGGAACTGAATAAAAGTTTATGACTCAGCTTATAACGGTCAATCGCATGCTGGCTCTAACTTGACAGAATAAATAACATCAGCAAAAATGTAAATGTGTGAGCTCCACTAGCAAACTTAGCTTTGAGCACACAACATGAACATTAATGCTTTCTTTTGATAAATGAGTAGCTGAACAGACCTTTGTACACAAAATACACCTCAGTAACACCTCCCATACATGAAATGTCAACAGTTCACATTACCAGGACCAAAATAAAAAACTGAGAAATAGCAGCACATAATTATCAAATATGTGAACACTCAGAAAAAAATGTTAGCATTTTACTTGTGAGATGGTATATATGCAAAAAGCTGCTCACAATAAAATTTCCAGTTGAGTTTCCAAAACCTTCAAGAGAGTTTCTATATCAAAAAGTGACCAGTGCTAAGTTTCAAGAAACTGAAACTAGGAAACATTGCTAAGGAATATGTAGATCAAAAAAGGTGCAATACTTTGAAAGGTTACATTGATGACCTCGTTGCTAAAATTGCAGTTTTTCCTAATATGGTTATTTTCCTATTAACTAGTCAACATAACTTGGCATTGCTAAACTTCATTGATTCTACTTGTTCTTGGGTTTTTCAAACATGCAGAAGGACTATATTAGAATGAAAATAATGATGCAACCACTCAAAGCACCTCTTAGTCGTGTTCATCAGATGCTTACACATTTGAAATTGAGCAATTCCCTAGCTATGCTCAAACCCTTGTGAGAAAAATCATTCTATTTTGAACCTATGTATCGGTTCTTAAGAGCCTGCATATGTTTAAAAATAACATGGTTATGTGTGAATTTACAAAATGCTTACTGTGACTGATGATTGGGCTTTGGGGGCTTGTTTGCAGATACTTTTATCCCTCCAAAATGCAGTGTAAAATTATGAGAAAAAATTAAGATTGACACAGTGTCAAAGAATAAGGAGATAACTACAACCACGACTGCATTCAGATGAGCATATAGAACAATTATCAGCTTATCTCATCCTAAAGAAAATTAGCTCTGGAATGTTTCCCAGTTCCATGTGCCAATTTTGCTGAGATAAGCCATGAATTTGGGCTAGCTTACACTATCATAATTTTTGACCTAAACAGTCTGGGAAAAGGGAGGAATCCACCAAAGTCTGTTTCATCACCAAGCATCTGAAAGTCAAAACACGCTATCCAAATTAATTGGTTAGAGGTCTCTGACATACATATAATCCTCAGCTCAGTATCCTCATGTTAATCTTTGGACCAGACTTCACTGTGCCTCCTGCTTCTTCTCTGTTCTCTACATGTGGCTGTTGTGGGTGATTTGTTCCCCACTCCTTTACAGGGCAAGGGCTCTTGCAGCTGCCCAGTCACTTCCTTCTTAAGACTTACACTAAGTAAAATAAGAAAACCCCATTGTCTTTCCCCTCAAAATTTACAAAATCTGGACAAGTCTTTACAAAATAGCTCTTTTTATCTGCAGCTCATCTTCTTCTGAATTTGATGACTCCATTTGAACCTGAGGAAAAGATGTCAAAATACCAAAACCGACAGAGTTGGGTCATAAGCAAAGCTCAGTGAATCCATCACCTCTCATTAGGCTGTTAAAAGAGTCTTCTCATTGCACTTGCAAGGACATGAATCAATCTTTACAACGCACTTGAAGAACAGAACACATTTTTATCCAGCAATGCAGATAAGGGATTTTGCCACCCTGTGAAAAACTTGGACTTTTGTTTTTGCTGTTGTTGATGATGTTTTTTGGATTTGTAGTGATGACAAAAATAAGCTAAAGTATAAAACCCTGCAGTAAACAAACTTGTTTCCCTTAACAGTAAAACTGGATAATTTTAAAAAACATTTTATATTAACTCCCCCCATTTTTTAAAATAACAAATTGCTTAAAAGCAAAATATCCCTGCACTTAGAAGCAGAAGAGTAGATTGTTTTTGTTTTTTCCTAACAAGAACCAGTAGAATTGAAAGGCTTTCAACAAACACATCACTGCATATTCCAACTGCTACAAAGGGAAGGCTGATTACTTGCTCAAGGCTGTGGATACTATGGTGTTGCCAAAAACTGGGATTACCTGGCTACTTGCTCAAACTGCTGGAATTCATCTCCTAATTTGATCACTAATAATATTTCTGAAAGAGGATAGAAATAATGGAAGTCTAGAGGAAAACCTTGTTTTCATTGAGGGTAGGTGGACAATTTCGGAATCACAGAATCACTTAGGTTAGGTAAAGAATGTTAAGATCATCAAGTTTAACCATACTGTTTTATGCAGACAAGTAAACATGGGGAAGAACAACCCAAGCATAACAAGCTTTTTTCATATAATGACCAAAGCTTTTAGAAGTGATGGACACTCTCAATTAAAATGTAATTTCTTCATCGCAATAGCAATGAAGGACTTAAAAGTGGCTGCTCTCTTTGTCCAGTATGCTCTTGCCCTAGCCTTGGAAGATCATAAGTAGCACATTAGTGGAATGAGGAATGTTCACAATTTATTTTTCAATATATGATTATGGAGTAGTGTGAATTCCTTTATATGAATTCACATTATGAGCACTATTTAAGGAAAATCTGTTCTTCATTAACCAAGGCTTAGGCATCATAGTATGTAAGTTTATGCATCAATCTTTCTTGATTTTCATCACTATTAGCTTTTTCTCCATTAGAGAACTTCTTTATCAACTAAAATATTTTCTCCTTTTCTGTAAAGTGAATCATTTCACTAACCCAAGTGCCATCATCATTTAGGCTGGTTTTCATGTTAAGTGAGAGTGAAGAGATCTCCAGGCTTTATTCTTCTGTAAATGTCACCAGTTCCATGTACACTACTGTGTCTTGAAACTGGTTTTCCTCTGACCTTATCAAGAAGGGCTGTCTGCTCTAACAACACCTGGGATCTTGCCAAAAGAAATCAGAATCTGAGATAGAGTTCTGAGAACAGCAGCTGAGTGTGCAAACAGAAGTGTGCCCACCAGCCTTCAGAGGGCTGCTGTCAGCGGGGAGCTGCCCTGGCGTGGCTGCAGTGGGCGAGCTGAGCGAGCGCCTGAGAAGGGCACACCGCAGCTCAGAGGCTTTCTTTGCCTGCATGCATCAGCTTAGCTTAGCAAAGGCCAGCCAAACGGCAAAGAAAGCAGCTCTGTAGTGTCTTTCTGGGGAAGAAGGTCTTGGTGCCCACTAGAACTTCAAGAATGAAGCTGGCTTCAAAGATCTTGTGTCTTGTCTTCAATATAATGAAAAAAAACATACAAAGTGCCTTAGCCAGATCCCGACAACAGCAGTGGTGCTAGCCAGCAGTTCTCTAAGAATACAGGTTGGCAGAGATACAAACAGTGTGTGGAGGAGCCTCAAGGAATCTGGCTTTCCTAAATGCAGGGAATGGCAGCATTAGGCAGAAGCAGGCACTGTCTCTATTGCATTTAAGATACGGTTTATTTGAAATGTGGCTGCTCTGTATTAATGACCCCTTGTTTCAGCAGGACAGCTGGGATGCTGACTGCCACAGCCATTGCTGCAGAGAGAACAGAATAGCAAGCTTTAGGCACAATCAAATGAGCTTAATTTCCAGCCAGGGCCCAGACTGAAAACAGACTGCATGAATGTGCCCTGAGAGAACTGCAGGAGACCAGAAAGTTTTGCTCCAAAGGGGTAAAAACTAGTCTGCTTGGTAGTGGAGAAAGTACAACTAATTGCAAACAATAAAAGAGTTTACTGGATTCTCAATATTTATTGAGGTGTTTAATGCGATTATGAATATGGTATGATTGTCTGGAGATCAAAAACTGGATGAGAACAAGGGCGGTTATTGCCCATTTGTTGACCTCTGAGGACAAAATCATAAATATATCAACATGAAAAGAAATTGTTTCTTGGTGGCATGTTCTTCAATCTAAGCAGGTTTACTTACAAAGTCTCAGGTTCTGTCACTCATACAGGTAAAAGATCTAATGATACTGACTTTAATTCCTAATTCAGCAGTGATCTCAAGCAAAGAACATTTAACAGCACTGCTAACTTATACTGGTGTTCAGAAGATTCTTGGTGTTTGCAAGTCTGTCTGGCTACCCCAGAAAACAACTCATGAGGGTGTTGTTGTGGAGCAGAGCAAGCAGCATGCAAACCCTTCAAGCAGCTTTGTGTTCTACCAGGCATTGATCAGCTCTCAAACTTATAGAACGGGAACAACTCCTAATACCTGTGTGGGTTTAGTGGAAGAACAATTCTGCTGTTCAATTTGATGCTGGAAAGAAGAAAAAGGCAGGACATGTTCATGTTTGTGATGAAGGGTCCTCTTCAGATAATGACTCGGTGTAGAGGAGAGGAGGGAAAAAAGAAATATTTAAGCGATGCTCAGTTTCTTTCCCAGAGTTTGAAGCAAATAATCAGTAGTAAAATTTCACATGCTCTCATTTTTTGAGGAACAGTAAAAAGCAGTCTTGGGATTGTTTGAGAAATGATGTTTTGAGTAACATCACTCACTCAAAGAGGAGAATGTGTGGAAGCCATGCCAACTACAAAATTAATGTATCGTGATCCATTTAAATGGAGCTGCCTAAGCACATCCCTAGATCTCACAGCAGCTTGTCTGGATATACAGGTTCATGCTCCTGCTGCAGGAGGTCCTGCAAATTCAGTCTCTCCATGACTGCCTCATTTTAAATAAAAATATAACTAACCAAACCACTTTTGGTTGGAATCCTCCTTTCTCAAATTCTACAGCTCCATGTCCCTGGGCACCTTTCCTGGGGGGAAAATTCTCCTAAGTCACAAGGTGGTGCAAGCTACAGACAAACACCTTCTTAAGGTACAGGCTGGAAAGCAGGATGTGCAGAAGGCTGAGTGATTTCAACTACCAAAAGCAATGCATTAAAAAAACCTAGCTGGACAGTGCCTCCCCCATTATTTCTCAAATCCACTATCTCACTTCTTTTCAGATACGTGCACTAGCGCTCATTTCTCAATTTACTTTTTTTTTTTTAAAGCAGAAGCCATCTATATTTACACCAGAATGTAGAATAATGAATTGCCTAGTCTGCTGCTAATAATGGAGAAAATAAAAAAGTGAAGATGAGATTTCTTATTCCAAGAGGATAAGTTATATAAGTATAAAACATCCAACACTACATCTTATATGTAGAATTTCTTGCAAGTCTATGCTTTTATTAATTGGTCCTATTAGAGATATATAATGTCAAAGACTTCAAAAAAAAAATAGATCTTATTTAAAAGACACAGTCAAAGGCTTTCAGGTGACTGAAAACTTAATTTCAATGCTTTCATTGAAAACAATTCCTCTGCACTATGAACATGCTTTTTTACTCACTCCAAGTATTTTTCTCTTTGCCAGACAAGCATAACTTTCCATTACTGGAAAAGGGAAAGTGCTTCCTGTGCTTTCTGTCTCATTTAGTATTTTATCATATTGGGCTCTATTCCTTTGACAGGACATTATTATTTTCGTTAATTAAAATTTTTAGTATAAGCTGCATAATGAATTATATTTCAGCAATACGTGGTAATAATTCAGATCTCTTTAAAAAAGGTTCATTCTAGTATATTTTAATATGCAGTTTTATACTCTCTCTCCCTTTCAATTTGCTCTATTATATTACTACTCCACAAGTCTATTTTCATGCCCTTCAAAAATGCTGTTGCTCTTCCTGGACACAACAGTGTGCTTCAGGCAGCATGAAAGATGTCAAGAATTTGATGCCTAATCATGGCTTTGTTGTTGCAAAATAATTATTAACTATCTCCATTCTCTTTAATGCGTTTTGCATCCTTCTCTCAGTCTGCTATTTTTTCTTCTCACAGGTTTCAAGCTGAAACTATGCCCTCTAACACATTCTAGTTCATTGGAGGTCATTAGCAAACAGCTTCAGAGAAGTTAGACAGCACGTCTGCTCTTTTCATGTTGCTGTATTTCAGTTTTTGATGGGACAGAATCTATTAAGATCTTCTCCTGTACTCTTTTTCTCACATAAGCTCTTTGTTCCTTATGATCTATAGGGAAAAAGTACATACATACTGTCTCCTGCTTTCACAGCTGAAAAACAGTAGACATAGGTAAAGAACATGCTATTGTATCAGATATTGGCATATGTCTTTACATCACTGGTGCACACACCTCCACTAGATTCAAATATGTGATCACATAAAAGTAAACTAAAAATTCTACATATGGCAAAATACATACAAAAATACACTTGCAAGTGTAAAACCTTGAAAATCTGTGCATTTTTAAGGTTGACTTTCCAAAGTCACCATGTTCTTACTACAAACTTGGTTTAGTCCCTGCCACATTCTAGAGGCAGCTGACCAGGCCTGCCAAGCCTGCCAGCTCCTCCAGCTAGACCTCTGTAACACAAAGCCATCTAAATCTTACAGGTCCTACCCAGAATGACACTTGGAGCTACTGAAATCCACCACTACCTGTGTATTTCCTTCACAGAAAATTATGTTCCACCAAAAGGTTTTCACATCCACAGTAACAGGCAGGTGAAGAAAAAGACAAATAAGCAGTTAAAATTTTGGTCTTAGAGACTATAAACAAATGAACCGTATTGTTCAGAAATAATGATTTTCTGTGGAGGAAACAAAAGGTCAAGAGGAAGAAGAGGCAGCAGAAAAAGCCACTTGCAGATTCTGAAAAAAGATCTGTGAAAACAAGAGGAACTTAGGAGAGCAGAGAGGAAAAAAGCCCAAGTAATTCATTTACCCATTCAATAGTCAGCAGAATTTGCATATCCATCCCTTTGAAATTTTGTTTTTCTCCAGCTGTTTTTCTTATCATTTTGGCATGTTTTCTCATCACATGCAGCCATTTAGCTCTCAGATGCTCTCACTAACAGACTGCTGGCACCTTTCAGCTGCTCCCAGGCCTTCTCTTTTAAATCTCCCAGCTGCCTCTCTTACCCCTCATAACATGACTGGCCTACCCGGTTTTTTAAAAATTGTTTCCAGCTGCCACATTTGTTGCTCTAGATATTTTCCATTCTCTCCCCCAGAATACGATATTTTGGAGTGTTTCTGTGGGCTGATGGGATGACAGCAGATTTCCAAAGCCTATTTCTACCCTAATAGGAATCTCATTTGAGTCCTTTAGATATTTTCATGCACCAAACTGAAATTTTTATTTTTTTGCTGTTAGTGAATGCTGGGAAGCTGAGAGGGGGAGGAGAGCATGGTGCTAAACCACCAAAGTGGTAAAAATACAATGATCTATGACCAGATAATCAAATCTCACCTCTTGCTGTTCCACAGATCTCATGTATCTTGGTCTCCCTTCTCTTAGAACCTGTCAGATCTCCCACACTATGCAACACCTCTGAAATTTAGAAGAAATTTCAGGTCATTTCAGCTTACAATTTGGAATCACTACCCCAAGAGCATCCCAAATCCTTACACGATTCCTGCAGACTGCAGCCTCTGGAACTGACATGGAAAAGGCTCCATGTATTTTTAAGAAACATAGATTGGTACATGTTAGTCCTTTAACTGTCATGGTCAAGAAAAAATCTTTATACACAGATTCCTCTTAACTGCATAAGACAGTTTAGACACACCTGGTGGTGATTCTCATGCATTCTTCTCCACTTCAGAAAGCAGGTAATGCTTTCATGCAGAATGGTTTGTAAAATTTTGTCCCAAACTTATATGGTTATAGGAAATTCTAATTGCCATCTAATTAAATGTACTCAAATTTCAAAGCTATTTGTCTTCCTTTTTTTCCACATTTGGGCAAAATTAAAATGGAATCTGGTCATATGAAATTATAAAATCCTACCTGGATTTTAACAATGCCATTTGAATAAACATACTTGAATGCTCAGAAAAGAATAATTTTTAAAACCCCAAAGATCTGCATATCATTTAAGTTTCTATGTGATTCTCTCAGAGCTGTTCCTTTTTATTCAAGACCTTTTCTTATCCAGACAGAAGCTCAGATTTACCCATGGGAGGGACCAGGGTGAAGAATCTTTGTGCAACAGGTGCCCACTCTGCCCAGATGAGCCAGGACAAAATGTGTTGGCTTCTGGCACTTGTTTTGAAATAGGTCATGAACTCAGAAAATCCATTTATAAACATTGCACCAGGCTGTAGAACAAGGCACATGTTTGGTGGTGTCTGAGAAAGGAAGCCTTCTCTCCCATGGTGGAGGAAGGATTCTCTGCTCATCTTCTTCCATTCTCCTCTCTGCAACTCATAGCACAGTGCTGCAGTTCCATTCTAACTGGAGAACAACTGGCCAAAATCAGGACACACAGGATGAGGAAAAGGACTTCAGGATTTGTGTGCTCATTCTAAAACTGTTAGAGGGAGAAAGGAACTGTATTATGAGGCCTTGAAAACACTAAGAGGAGCTTGCAGCTTGATTTTAAGAACCAGTTAGGTCACTACAATGGCCAGTAGAGAAGCAACCATAGAATTGACAGGCTCAAGCAGAAGGAGAGGTAGGAAGAGAGGTTTTTAACAGAATCACAAACATTTTCATACTGTCTGAAAGCAGTTTCCCTCTCAAAGGGTCTAGTGGTGTTCTCCACAGCACAATGAAATAATGGAGAGCTCTCCAGATACCTTCAGAGAACTTTGTGGTGGGTCTTGTGGTCTTGTCTTCAGATTAGATGGATATAATAAAGTGCATTAGCAGACGTTTTTAAAAACACCTCAAAAGTCATAAGAGCTGTGAGATCTTTGCAAGAAATAAGATTGCTACCAGATCTGAGAACAAAAATCCTAGGTTCCTTCCCAGTTTGGTTCCTATTGCTTGTAAAATGCTTCTCTGGTACAAAGAGAAGGAATCTGGAAGTCAGCTCATGAAATAAAGGAGAACCAAATTCCACAATTAACTAGGTGTCCTGGTTTAGGACCATCATCTAGCACACACAGTTCTCCATTCCTGCCAAGTACTATCAATACTCTAAAAAGAACTCTATTACTGAGAAATGTTGTTATTTGGAATAGACAAAGTTGGGGTTGCCTAGTTCCAAAGAAACCAAATATGCTGACCATGACACAGCACTCTGAGCTTTCCACATGAGATCACTAGATATCTTTGACAGTGAGAAATGAGAATGGGATTACATATTCAGTATACAAAACACAGAATCACTTTCTATATCTAGGCTGCATCAAATTAAATGGCAAGAATGGATTTAAGTACTTTCCTTCTTAAAAAAAAATCAAATCGTATACAGGATAGTATATATCCTGTTCCTGTAATTAATTAGACTAGCATTAGCAGATAATGACAAATCCTATGATTCTCTATCTTACATTTTAGCTGAATACTGTAGTCTGATGCAAAGCAGAAAAATAGAAGCAAATTGAGAGTCATCCCCACAGATTAACTTTACTCAAGAAAAATTGCCCTAGTCCTATTTTGTGGTCAAGAGACAGACACATAAATCCTCTGAATTGCTGTCAGAAGGATCCTCTTTCTCCTGCTTGTAAAAGGATGCAAAGAGGACTAGCTCACCTAAGGTAAAGTTTGCTTCTGTAGTGTTATTTTCTCAATGTAAAAGATTTTCTGCTGTTTGTTTTGTTTTTTCAAATAGAAATAGAAGACAGTGATTGCCTAGCTTTGCCTCTCTGATTAATACTGAACTAAATTCTAATGACAGTTCCTAGAGACAATCACAAAAGCAATATAAAACCACAATAAATTATGAATGTATTATATCAACAGCAACTGTACTGCTGACTCACTACCAGGTTGATAGATATGATATCAAAAAGTGGTGTCTCCAGTACAGAGTTCTTTTAAAAAAAAAAGTCAAAGAGAAATAAAAAATGGAAGAAACATGTAGCACCACACTTTTCAAATTTGAAATTTTGTAAGTACATAATCCAATTAAATGTTCTTTTATGAGGGCAAATGGAAGTGCACAGTGATCTCCAAGTCCTTGGTGAGAGCTATATAATTTTGATTTGGTTATTTTCAAATTTACTGGTATATCTAGTGTCAGCATCTAGTTAACAGAGCTGACACAGTGGGGATGCTGTACAACATGCACATTAAATGTGATATGTAGTCCCATGTAGCTTCTGCAAATGAACATTTGCAATTCTCTAAAGACCACAGACTGTAAGTTAAGAACAGATGCCACAGACTTGAATCCCTATCATGAAATACTAGGGTATGAAAGAATTAACCAAATATAGTAAAAAATTATCACTTAATTGCATATTGAATTTATCTTATGCATGCTGTGGAACACCAAACATGTATGTAACACATTCACTTTATGCATACAACATGTATTTTTTAGATATTGGTTATTTTGTTCCAATCAACAAATCATTTTACTGCTGGCACAAAGTTGCCTGTTTTCCCTTACACACATACAGCCAAACATAGTTGGGTAAAAGTCAAATGTCTTTTCTGCATAGCCTTTTCCTGAACATTTCTACTTTGTTTTGTTGCTCAGTGTGTCGGCTGTGTTTAGTCACTTCTGCTCACTGCAGTGTGAACACACACACAAATGCATCTGTGTGTGGACTGAGAGCCAGACAACATGTGGAAAACCTAAGATGTATTGCCAGGTATCTAGCACAGGTGGAATGGTACAAAGCTGCAAACACAAAAGACTCACATGACTGTGTACATGAATTTCAAATAAACTCAGTGTCTGTGGGCCAGGTTTGTTCTTGTGTAGCTTCACCGAGTTTATCTTGTGACATATTGCTGTGGCTGTTGTTAAAACAGCCTGTCTAGCAGGTTTTTACCTGCTAGAAAAAAACAGCGTTTTTCTTTACAATAAAAAGAGAAGGGTGGATTATACAAGTTATTTTGAGATATTTGAGTGATATTGTGATCTTAATAGCCATTTCTACCTAGCCAAGACAGTGAATCAATACAGTGTATCTATTTGTTAAATGAATTCTCTTCAAACAAAAGAAAGTAGCAGGCATTTAATGAATACCTAGTCATAGCAAACCCATAACTTTTAAAAGATGGGCTAAGAAGTTGCAAACAAGTGTAAAAAGTTGTGGCACATAAACAAAATTATGATAGAAAGTTTAATTTCTTCACAAAACTGCGTCAGAATTTCAGAACTGATCAGGGACATGCAATGAAGTCCAACATTCCCTCAATTACTGAAACACTGATTGTATTAAGTTGAGCATTATCTGATGCACTACCACTACTATCCTTCCTTTTTTTTTGGACAGCACCACAAGTGTAGTGTCAGTAGTTACAACTTGTAGAGCCGACCAAATGTTTGCTGTTACAACACGTTCATGGAGCTGGTAATGGCCAATCCCACCTCATCCTGTACAACACTGGCCAAAATAGCCAATGGTGCTGCCAGACTCAAATTCTGTCACTATGTCCTCCTGATAATACAAAAGGACAGAGTCTCACAAATTCTGATCTGTCATCCTTTTGAAACAAATGGAACCTGACCGAAAAATTATCAAAAAGTTAATTTGAGTCAATTGAGCCAACTGAATAATAAAAAAGTGAAACAGCCAAGTGATGTATATTCCCCTGCCTTTTGCCATAGACAGGCACAATCTACCTTTATTCACTGCATATACGATTACTGGTATGCAGATTTGATGACAAGCTATTCCTTAGAGCACATAACAAATTCCAGGTGAGTGTATTTGTGTAGAGCTGCCACACTGCAGAGCTATCTGAACCCAGACCCTGCAGCAGCAACAGGTATCACTGGAACTCTCAAGTGCAACTTATTCTGATAAAGCCCAGTGCAAAGTTCAGCCACTGAGCTTTTGATCCACAGGATCTGGTCTGTGACTCACATATTCAAATTTTGCTATAAGTACCTTGACTGAGGCTTCTGAAGTTAATAAAAAATTATGAGGTAACATATTTGACTGATCTCAGTCCACAATTCACTAATCCCTGTCAACACCTCAGAGTTACCACTTCCCAGGGTCATATCTGTGTCCAGTGTCTGAATTCCAGGTCTAGCAGGAAGTCTGTGTGACCTAAATGACCTAAAAATATTCAATATAGAAGCTATGTTTGATTGGCATGCATTTTTGCTACACCACACAAATGAAGTTTTAAATCCTTAGCAGCATACACATTCCTAGTTTCAGATCATATTTCAGTGAAAAAACTCCATGGACACTGGGTCAGATGTGCAGTAGCAATAAAGCAGCAGATCTCTGAGCTTCCTGTAAGCTCTGGAGACCTAGAAGAACTGAGCATTTAACCCGAAGTGTACTAGGTAAAAACAGAGTCTCCTTCTAAAATATCAATGGAAAAATTTACTGAATTTGTCTCCAAAGATATACTGGCTGAGTAACACTACCTGAACTCACAGTTCTTGCCTTAAACAGGTGCCCTAATCTAAGATGCAAATAAACACAGATAAAGGAAAATAGTGAAAATATTATACTGGAGAGATTCAATACAGTAAAATCTGCAGCTTTCACAGCCTTTTCAGTACTGAGGTCTATTTCTCAGAAAAACAGAAGTTTGAAGGAAGAGGGGGAAAGATCATATATTTGTCATGGTCCAAATTTAATCTTCATTCAAAACTAAAAAGCCCCACAACACTGTCAAAGCAAAACTGTCACCTCAAGCCACCTCCAACTGTGAAAACATTTCTATTAATCTGTTTAAAATAACTTTAATGGCCTCTCCAGATTTCCTATTCCTAAAATGATCCTCTGAAATAAAGGAATTAAACCCCTGTGTTTAAAAGGCATAGGAAACAATGAGTTAGCAATAATGAGGTATTAAGAGCAGTAATGAGGTAATTTTTTGATCCCAACCTAATCCAAACAGTTGGAAGATAATTCCCTAATGTGCCAAATAAGTTCCATCCCTCTCAACTTTGAGAGAACAAAAAAAACAAGCATGAAAATAGGAGTGAGGTTTGTACAAAAACACATCCCATGAATGAATCTAGGAAATCATTAAAACTGTAATAAATTGGAAATAACATATATGGAGCCACAGGATGGAATTTAAGCTCTTTCAACACAAATTTTACTTCCATTTACTGAAATCACTCTCACTTAGTATGAAACTTCATTTGACACACATATTGTGCCTCAGACAACAAAAAGCAGTGGCTTGGCCAAATTTCCTAACAGATCTGTGGATAAGGCCACAAAGCTTTAGTCTGCAGGGAAAAGCAGTTGACTTGGCAAGTCTGCCTATGGCTCGCTGACCTTTGTTTCAGAAAAGGTCACTGCAGAGTCAGGTTCCCGAACTTCCCAGGGATTCTGCAACTCTAAAGCTAGGGATCTTTTAGACTGTAGCATCATGGTATCCTAAAGAAACATGAATAAATAAACCCTTTTTTAAAATTCCCACAAAACCTTTTCAGAAGTCCAGGAGCAATCAGGAGTGATTACCAGTCCAGTTCTTGGTTATCAGCAACCAAGACATTGTTGAAAAGCGCTGTAAGAATACACAAAACAAGCTGCACGTAGGTGAAAGGCTGAAGGTTTCTGTGTCTGTGTGAGGAGCTCTGATTGTCTCTTGTTTGCCCTGAGCACAATTATGAGAGTTTAGCTTACAGTGCTATCAAGCTGGCTCTTCTTGTTACATTCAATACAACAAAAAAATGAAAAGGCAGTAAATTTTTTTCCCCAATTATTTTCAGTGGAAGAATAGAACACTGTGCACCTTCGGCTGCAGGAATTAAGCTGTGAGCCAAGGCAGATTATAATTGATTTGCTAAAGGAGCAAATAGAAACCCTTGAGTTACACAGCATTTTCAGCAAGAGAATGACAGACTGAAACAGGTTTAACACTGATGCTAGGTTAAATCTTAAATTAGGCATGTGCAAAGCCTTTCGGTTTTTCAGGGTGTGGCTCACATACGGAATGAACAAACCAGTTTTAAAGAGGTGACACCTCCACAATTAGAATTATTATTTTAAAGAATCATAGAATAAATCAGATATGGAATTGTAAATGCTATAAAAAAATCATCCTGTTATTATTAGTTCCAAAGGACCAGTAGCTGCTGACACTGCTGAACTTTGTGATCATTCTTCTAGATTAAACTACTAGTAATTTTCTAAAAAGCGAGTTTCTTTTCTATAGTTTATGTAATTTAAATCCTTATCTTTGGTTTCTTTTTTAAAGATGCATCAAATAAATGGTTTAAATAAGACAGAAGAAGCTGTATGAAACTAGCCTTGCTGAAATGAAAAAGTTACTTTCTTTGGAAAAAAAGATAATTTAGGGGCCTGTGGATTAGATGACCTGAAAAGGTCCCTTCCAACATAAAAAATTCTGGGATTCTCTGATAGATATTTTTATATATTATATGTTCTATACTTCATGAATTTAATAAACTTTCTCTTTTATTTTACTTATAAATATTAGTTAATATTAAATATATTTTCATTACACATTATGCAATTTTATGCATTGTATTTTACATATTCTATCATGCAAATAAAACAAAATCAAACAAGAGATAATGTGGCCATTTTACTTTAAATAAAGTTACAAACTAAAGAAGTACTGGAAAAAATTAGTAAGAGAGAAAACCAGACGTTCCTGTGTTCTTGGTGGAGTATTTTAACAGCAGTCTCCAGTTCAATGTGTACAGTGACAACAAAGGAGCAGCCACTATGACTATTAGCACTGCAATTCTTTATACAAATGGATCAATGGATCCTTATACAAATGGATCTGTACACACACACACACACGACAAACCAGTCCCAATAGAACACTGGGACTGGTTCATTTCCATTCATAATTCTGCATGCAGTCACACCTTTCCACCTATCCTGCAGATCATGAATTTGCATTTGGTGGGGGAATGGATGTGTATTTCCAGCACTCAAAATTTTTGAAAAAGGGAAACTGCAAGTGCTTTCCAGCCAAGTATTAACACCAGGCTGCATCCACCGGTGCTGGATAGAAACTGAGTAGTCCCGGTCTTTGCAGGTGGAGCGTGGGAGGTGAAATCCACCGTCAGTGAATGAGGTTGCTGGGCAAGACACACACACACACTCCCACACAGCAGCTGCTGCTGCTGCTCCTGTCAATAGCCCCAAGAGAAGGAGAGAGACTTTTTCAAAGGTGAGCTGATTCAACTGCACAAGGGTTTAAATACATTTTACTAATTATTTCCTGAATTAGAGCTATCTTCCACTAAATAATGGTAACTGCTCAAGCGGACTTAGGCTGGAACAGGAGCAGACCCCTAAAAACTGCCACCCACTCTCTCAAGTCAATGACTAAACTTGTGCTGACTTCAATCACCCTGGAATAAACAGACCTTTAAACCTGAGGCTCTCCCTCAAACAAAAATGGACTAAAGTCAGCAGGTGTTTTGCTCAGAAAGGCTCCAGTATGAACTTCCAACTACTAAAAACAGCCCCTGGACACATACAGATGCACTGCCCATCATCCATCAAGTCTCTCTACTGAAATGTAATTTTGTAGAGAACCTAAACATCTCTGAGGAGCTGAGCTTTTGCTTATCATTCTCCTCCTGGAGAGTATCAGGAAACATGAATTAATAAGTGTATTTTCACCTGTACTAAGGAGGTCTAACGCTTGTTATTTGTTGTCACTCAGCAAACAGTCAGAAATGTGACACTAACTTTTGAGTTTTGGTTGTACTCTTGAAAATTAGTGTTTGCATTTCAGAAAATGAAAACATTTAAAAGGTTGAGATTGATGTTATGGAACTGGCATCCAAAATGACGACAGGAAAGTGGAAAATGTAGAAACAAATATCAAAACAACAAGTAATACCAAAACAGCAATTGTCCCTTCTTTTCTTCCCTGCTTTTATTCATTGAAATTACCACAGAAGATATGCATACAGCCTTTAGGCTGGAGATCTGTATAACACAATAATCAGTATAATCAATCTCCAGCAACTCCCATATGTGCAGCACATCAGGTTCTCCACCAAATTTGTTCAATAACTAAAATTAACACTTTAAGGAAGATATGGTATGAATACCACAGGGATTCCTGGAAAAGCTGCACTTCAGGAAATATTTAAGCTTCTTAAATTTTATAACATTAATGCTGATGAACCATTATAAATACTGATGAATGGCTCTAGAAAGGGATCATGTGTTGTTCAGCCCAGCTGATGACATAGATGAGCCTGTGGTTCCAGGAATGTTAAGGGGACCATCTTTCCCCAGAAGATTTCACTCCAGTGTTACTATGACACATTTTAGTTTCTTTTTATGAAATGCTTCGCAGAAGAACTCTCTGCAATTCACTCCCTGCTGCTGCTGACCCCGAGGCCCCAGTGTGGCCCCTAACTGTGCTGATCTCTAAGGTGCATACACAAGAGGTGACAGCAGCCACAGACAAACCACTGAAGCACACTGAGGCAGCCAAGCACAGGCAAGCAGAACAGGTTTAGCTGATTATTGCAGGATGAATGAAGCTGGTGGATGGAAGAGGCTGGATTGGTCTGCTCAGACACCTGAACAACCATTTGTAAGCCATGGCACAGATGAGTGCCTACTGGCTTGACTTTGTAATTACATTCCTCATGGCAATACCCAACTATTTGCATTAAAACCATTTAACCTTTTATAAATACCACAACATGCAGTTTTGATGCTTTAAACACACTTCACTCAATCTGTGGTGCCTATCTTATAGTGGGGAAATGAGTTGGAAAAGTGTCCCAGCTCAGCAGCTGGGCAGTAGAGGTAGATGACCTCCAACAGAGCAGAGGGACAAGATAGACCTGAACTTCACTGGGATGCAGAAAGGTCTCTTGCTAATCTGATGTGCACACCAAAGGAACAACAGTAACCTAATAACAAGCATCTGTAGGCCACAGATCGTCTATGAAGGTGCTTCTAGGTTTTTTCTCCTTTGTATCTAAACTATTTATATTTCAACCTAATGGGATATATAGGAACTTGGATTAAAAGTTCTTTTATCAACTATTTATTTCACAAATATTACAAATTACGTACTATTCACCGTTTTATTTAGATTATACTCCAAGTATTTCTTTTTTCCCTTCAAAACCTACATATATAGTTAGCCTTATTAGCTCGAGGTTAAGTATCAAATCTTCATCATATTTATTGTTCATGCTTCTTTTCATACTCTGTGATGTCAGTTAGAGTAGTGGAAATCAGTATATAATCAATAGTATTGTTCCAGAAGTACTGAAACAACTGAATTAAAATGAAAACTGAAGTTCTTTTTTATACCAAGGTTTTATATATTTTTACTGTTCATGGTTTACCTCATAAATCAGCCTTAGAGTGTTGTTTTCCTTTCTTCTCCTTTATGAAGATACAAGAATGGTACATCTGATGAGGGATTAAAAGAGAACTTCAAGATAAATTATTCATGAGAGCAAACAATATTCTTTTCTAAAGAAAATGATAGCTTTTAGAAACACAATGCAATATATGCAGAGCCTTTGTAAATACAGGGAAGCAAGAAAATAAGAATGAAATAAATGACTGGTTTTGAAACAAAAATACTATTTCTGGTACCTACATGATTGGCCTACATTTACTCAAGGAAAACATTCATTCAGACATGTAGGCTGAAATGCTGACCCTGTCAGCCAGCAGCAAAACACTTACTAACTTGAGGAGAAACAGGATTTCATCCCATCAGTGTGAAATATTTATAGTTCCTCCAATCCATTTTAGATATTAAAATTAAGCATATTTTGTTACTTTTCTTTCTGTTTTGTTACTTTACTTTGCTCCTCCTCCCTTTTTGAGAAATCAAAAAAAAGTAAGGTAATGTGGCTATTTAGACTAGATGATCATTTGTAGGTCCTTTCCAACTGAAATATTCTATTCTATTCTATTCTATTCTATTCTATTCTATTCTATTCTATTCTATTCTATTCTATTCTATTCTATTCTATTCCTTAGCTTGATTCATCCTAGACCCTTTTTTGGCTTTGTATTTCCAAAATAACACCTTCTTTATTCAACAGAGGAAATCTTTCTGCCACAGATGTTGGGAGAAATCATGTATTGAGAAAGATTTCAGAAAAGGGGCCTAGCCTTAAAAAGCTCTCAAAATATTTTAAAATAAAAAGATGCCACTCCACTTGCTATGAAGAGTATAAAAGCTGGAGTAAATGACTGTGCTAGGCTGTATGCTGCTGTGCCTGATCAGCTCTGCATCCCTAATCTAGGTAGTCATAAATTGCAAAATAATAATTTAGTCTGACAAAACTGCATAATAATATAAGTAATGTGCTGTACCTAGGGATCCTTGCCAGCAGTGTCATTTTGCAGAAGGATATAAAACTGAGATATCCTGACTCTTCAAGTTCTTGGCTGAGGGAGAGGTTGAAAGATCAGAAGAAAACTCGCATTGCTGTAGGGCCTGGCATTCTGCATGGGGAAAAGCATAAATCACCTCGGATTCTTTCAAGAACTAGGTAAAATATTTCAAAGACTCACATTCAAAACTCATGGGTTTGCCCCCTCTCTATTAGGGTAGCAGGTGTATTTACAGAAGATAGCTGTCAATAGCTGAATGGGCTCTTACAGGAGAAGACCAAGCATGGTGACTATGTTGAGGTAAAGGTCTTTATTTACTGCCTGAGTGAAACGATCTAACAGGGACTAAGTGCTTTTCTTGCTTTCCCCTCACCCACACAGTGCAAAGGAGCTTGGAGATGGACAAAACCAACTAGGAACAGCCTTGGGAGAAGGGGGTAGCAAATGTCACCTGGCAGCTTATTAACAGTTGAGGAAGAACAGAGGAATTCTGTCTCTAAGGGGCTTTTTCTTTGATTTACTTGGCCTGTAATGACCACAACTGGGGTTACACTACTTAGGAACCACTGTTTAAATAAGGGCACAGTCTATGTAAATGTTTGGAGCAACACTAAATTTCTTTCAGAATACACACTGGTTATCTGTCCTCATTGCTATTTGATCTTACAAAGTCTTCTCTCTGTAAAAACAATCTTATTAAGCTATCAATTCATGTGATTTTACCACAAATATTGCACAATTAGGTGTTTTCTTTGAAGCAAAATTCCCTAGAATCAGGCAATTCTGTATTTTAAATAAACAAAAAAAAGTTTCAAGCCCAATGGTTTGCACAGTAAACGTTGAATTTATTAACAAAAAATAATCTCAAATATCCCCAGTTTTTCAGGAAAAAAATCTTATTTTCTGTGCATCTGGATTTTTCAGTACCTCTGCTGCACCAGCTGTCAGGGCTTTCCTATGCAACAAGAATATTGAACTCTGGTAATCATTTTTAAGTCTTCCCAGGAAAAAGTTTAGAGCTGACTCCATGCTTTCTATCATAGTAGATAAAATAAAACAAACTACAACCTGGATTTACTGGGGGAAAAAAAGGAAGTCACCTCCTCAGCAATAAGCAAAAATGACTTTGACTGATCACTAAATGAGTGATTTTAACTGTCAGTAGTACATGAAGAAGACTGATGCATTTTACTGGTGTCGTAGACACAGCAAGTCTTGACAAGCTCTGATCACAACAGTGGTGCCATCACACACATGGTGATGAAAGAAACACAGCAGCAGACAACAAGGAAAAATATGTCACCTACAAAGAAAAAATGCAGCTGCAAGAATACCCAGATTAAAACACCAGACTTCCATGCCTGACCCATTTGCACATTCTGAAAGTGACTGGAGCTTCAGGGATAGTGGGACACAAGTCAAAGAAGCTGTGGCATGCAGATGACCATGAAAAACTTTATTTAACTTCCAGTAGTGTTTGGGTGCACTAGCATTTTTCTCTGTTGCAGATGGCTTACAAAGCACTGGCAAAGACTAGGCTGAGAGCGTGGACATTTAAGTAGCTGCAATTATCCTACTCAGATGGTTCACAGCTCACATCTGGGCCTGGAACAGTGAGCCAGCACCATGGTAAAGTTGTCCTGAAACTACCAAAGCAGAACTATACATTCAACTACTCAGCTGGAAGCAGTAGCTTGCTTTGTTCAGTTGTGTTGGGGCCTCACTAGAGAATACTGCCAGTCTCTCTTAAACAATCTTCTGCATCCCAGATTGAAAGGAAGGTGAAAACAGGACCAGGGAGCTTAAACAGAAATGCCAAAATCCTAAAATGAGAAAACTAACACTGACCAATGAGTAAGACTTTGTTACTCCTTTTGACGACTGCTTCCATAGCTTTGATCCACAGCAAGAGAGATCAAGGTGGCACAATAACACTACACTCACATACTTGGAAGATTTGCTCAGTCAAATCATCCTCACTAGAAGTTCCTTGCAAATTTCTTCCTGTAATTAAATGAAAACCACAAAATTTCACTTGAAATCCATAACAGAACGCCGTAGTGTACTAAACAGGTTGTTTAGCAAAAACACAACCATGAGCATCAATAGACAGGGCAATGTAAATACTTAGAGCTGAGCTACCATATCCACTGAGGAGCTTTCCCAAAACTTCTGTGGAACTGAATTAAACCACACAACTACCATTAGTAAAAGTGGTCACAAAGATTAGTATTTGTGAGATCAGAACAGTTTCCCCTTGGAAACAGCAAAGCCCTTAAACATATTCTGAATTATAAAGTGAGTAATTCCATCCCTATGTGACAAGCTGCATAAATACAACAGGAATGCTTAAGTGCTCAGCTACACGGGGCTGCCATTACTCACACACTTAATGATAAGCGCGTGCTCATCACTTCACTTTTTATGTTGCCGTGTCTAAAAAGAAGCATGCAACTAATTAATGTACAATTATGAGAGCCCACACCCCCAGAGCTCACTGCATAAAAAAGAATGCAAAGAAGAGATAAAAAAGCAAAAGAATGACAGCTGTGAAATGAAATGTAATTTGAATCTGCCTGCATATTTTACAGGTGAATGAATGACAGATTTCACCCCAGTTTGAAAGAGGAAAAGCTGTCCACTTCTTTGGCAGAATCTTCCCTTTATTTTTTTCTGCGTGTTTTGACACTTGATCTGTACAAGATAACCACAAAGGGCTCTTCAGGGATCCATTTTGTTAATTAGCTATACGTTGTTTTTCAAATTCTGTAGACTAAACAGCAGATTTGGTAAGCAAAACCAATCCTGACATGTCCTGAATGCACTCCAATATTATTTAAGTACCTCTAGCAAATCACACTACCAATATTTTCACATGATAGTCCAATTTCTTTTCACATCAGTACGTGCTTCTGCAATTTTAATCCATATTTTCTGCATTGCCCCAGCAAAGACAGACTGCATGAAATTAAGGCAATAAGCAACAATATTTGTGGTTTTCTCCAGACTCATCTATGAATCATTTAGGTGCAACTTTCATCAATAGAGAAATTTTACAATCATATACATTGAAAGTCCATTTTCAACACAGACTAGGAATGTAACAATTAACATTTTAAATCTTCTTCTGCAGGAAAAAAAAATGTATGCAAATAAAAGATGCATCAGAGTATTTTCTTCTAGGTAGGTTACAATGCTGTCATTCTACAGAGATTTTGATAGCCTGCATCTACGGCTTCTGATGTGTTCTTTGGGATCCCTGCACAACTTTAGAAATACACTCTTCTATAAAAGGGAATAAAACATATCAGCCTTGGCACAGATTGTCTGCAGCAGCAATGTTAGGAAGTAAAATGAAAAAAGAATCATAAAGTTGTATTAAATCAAATCTACTAGATTCCATGAACTGCTACATTTTAACAGGGTAACTTCCTGCAAGAGGGCTATTACTGCACTGCTTTGCTTAAGAGAAGCTCCTCAAAATTTCAAGAGGACTATGGCCCAAGTTAGAATTTTAAGTCTTCTTTGGAATGTTTTGATCTGGAAGTTGGTGACCCTGTCTTCACTAAAAAGTACATCAATAAAAATCTTTAACTGTTAATGTTTCAATTACAGGCATCAATGTAATTTCTGTATATCTGAATGTACTGTCAGATCGAGGGCAAAGTGGCCAGCCCCAAGGCCTGATGTTCCAGTCATTCCTTGCTCAGTGTTTCACTTGACATCAATTCCAACACCCACTTTCAAAACTTATTCTTTAATGCTGTCCAATCCCTTTTCCTGATGGAAGAGAACAAATGCATGCTATCTACTCAATTTTTTGCACATATAATATTTTGCAAAGTCCAAAATTCGCACATCTTTCATATTCTTCCCTTTAGGGGGATGTTGCTCAGCCTGAATTGAAAGTTCTGAAGTTCTTCAGATCACCTTTATTTATTACAGAAACTGCAAGGCTTTCTTCTCTAGCATTTTCAGGCACTACATCTTATATCTTTGCTTGCCATTGGGTTTCCTGCTTTTTATGAGGTCACTTTACAGTTACTGAATCTCCCCTTTTCCTCTTCTTACTAAATTTATTACTTGTTCCTTTTACCTTAGACTAAGCCTTTTATGTTTGCCAAAATTCTCCTTGGGGTAAGAAGAATTAAGCTGACTGTTTTGTGAAGAAAGGACTAGAAGACAGGAGCAAAGATGGATTACAGACATGTTTTAGACATGTAGGGCATATGGTCGTTTGGTAGCTTCATAAAACTCTCCATAGAAAAGGAATGCCTCATAGTTTCTCCTTCTTTTCTGTATGCCCATTATATAAAAGGATGATGTGAAGTGCTCAACTGAGCTCTTACAATAAGAGCTTATAAAACTTTTCATCACTGTTATGTTTGCCCAATTATCCCATCAGAAAAAAACCAAACAATATTAGAGGTAGCAGCAATTTAATGGAATAGTTTAGAAAATACATAAAATCGGATGCACTTGAAATATTGACAATATAATTTGATTAAAATAAGGGATAATTTGGTTCCAACAATAGCACATAGGCAAAAGATAACTGTGGGGTACGGAGGGCAGGGTTCTGGGACCCTTGCCACCTCAAGTACGAGCTTGCCAAGTGAAAATCACCCCTTATATGCCATGTGTCAATGCCATCTCCTCCCATTTTTGATTCATCACACTTCCACCTCCGCCCTCATCACCACCTTCACCACGCATGCTCCACCACTAATTTAGGTGGTCACACAAGTCTTCGGGGGTCGTTTTTGATGAAGGCCTCTCCTCTTCTTCGATGTCCTTCAACTCACCCCTGGGTTACACATGCGCACCAAGCCAGTACAATGTAAGCCAAAACTAACATATTACTACATTTAAGCATCAAAGCAATAAATCTCTTATAGCTGGCATTTTCCTGGGACCCAAACAGATTTTCCCTTCTTTCTGTTAATTTTTAGTAACTGTTATCTCTTGCTTTTTCCTTTCCTTGAACATCTGCAGGACGGGGGGGGGGGGGGGGGGGGGGGGGTGGGACCCCTTCTCTCACTTTCTTTCTTGGCATTACATCTTTTAACTGTTTTATTATTATTTTCAAATATTAATTACTGTATCAATATTGATTACTGTTTCAATTTTGCATGAATCATACCTATTTACCACATCACTTAACTACATTTTCTCAAATTAAACTGAGATTCTACAGAAACTCTACTGCATTTATCATCCTAAAGTTTCAACTTATTATGCAGACACTACACAAGTCTTGAGATTTTTTTTTCCTCTGAGTTGTAAGAAATACACACCTGGAGCTTTACTCTAAGTGTAGTAGTTTCACTTTTTCTTAATCCTTTTGGGCTTTCCTTCCAGAATGAGATCTTCTGGCTTGTTTCTTGTCTCTCTTGAGTAGTTTCTGTGTTCTGTGCATTTTTTCAATCAGGTTTTCAATTCCATATTACCTTTACCCTTCTGGAAGTTTTGGCAAGACACTCTGGTTAAAACATGTGCTGTTCTGTTGATTTCATCTGTCTGCTTGTACACGCCAAGGAGAACTAGTTCGTTTCACTTCATACGGGAAACTGTGCCACTGATTTTTTTGCAATTTCCAATGCCAATTACATTGTCTGCATTACTGAGCTTGGATCCCAGACAGATCCTTGCAGTCTGCTTGCTTTTGCTTAACATCGAATTTAGGCATGTGAGGTCTGTGAACTGCTATTAACCATGACATTCTTGTTAAAATATGACTTTCCTCAGCCCACACTGAACTGCTGCACAATTAAAACAAATCCTTGTGTTCTATGTTTTACAGTGGTGCTGTCAGACCATCAGAAATGAAACATAAATTCTTCTACAATAAGCTATATATATGACAGAAAAATGTGCTACCGTTTTTCACATAACCACAAGGTTGAATTGAAAATTATATTGACTTGAAAAATATGTGGTTTTTATAATCTTTTTTATAATCACCATCTAATATTTTTTTTTCCATTCAGAGCATACTGTTTCTCTAGAGGCTGTGAATTCATGGTCCTCTCCCAAGACTTTGTGCAGAAAAGCCAATTCATCTGTTATGAGCACGTGAAGCAGATTTCAGGTGAAGGTCCCTTTGGACCATGTGGTGACAAGCACAACACAATTGCAGAACACTCTCACTTCCATTTGGCACGGGGTACGGACTGCTGTGAAGCCCGGCGAGCCTGACAAATGAGGCCTAAACACCAGGGTTTGCCCACTGAAGTCCGGATTTCATGGCACACTGAATGAAGGCAGCAGCCCCACCATGGGCCCAGCTAAGCTGTGGTCAGGCTGACACAGTTTAGTCCAGCCCAGAGCAGGCAATGAAGTATCCAGGTGTACATGAGGATGTCCTCGACCTTCCCTGCCGTGTGAGGTGAGGGGTCTGATGGTTTCGACAGGAGCCTCACTCTTCCTTCCCACTGTGGACCACAGCAGTGTCTTGTGGGATGCTCACTTCCAACCCTCTCAAGCTGTGCCCGACGGGCAAAAGCAGGGCCACCGTATCAGCGGCCATCCACCCTGGGCTGCCTGCAGTGTCCCCTGCTCCTCCGTGATGCTCCACGCATCCATTTCCCCGCAGATTCCCAGCCGCCGCCGTGAGACACCTCTCCCTCTCCCTCTCTCTCCATTTTCACACTCCACCCACTTTTTGCTTTCTTTCTCCATCTCTGCCACCGTCTCTCTCCCTCTCTGGACTTGTCTTTATTTGGCACTCCCGGAAGCCGCTGGGCATTGCTCTCCCTGCCTGCCCGGGCAGCTGATGTGACTGACTGACACCGGCTCCCGCTGAGGAGGAGGAGGAGAAGGAGAAGGAGGAGGAAGAGGAGGAGGAGGAGGAAGGAGAGCAGCGGCGAGGCGAGGGAGGGGGGGAGCGAGTGACCGGCCGCGGATTTTCATTGCAGAGAGGAGGGGGGAAAAAAAGGCTACGCGGGTCATCAAAACAGGTAACTCAAGAGCAGGCGGCGGCGGGAGGGGCGGGATGCCGGGAGCGGCCCGACCCCCTGGCCCCGGGCAGGCGCGGCCGGGGCCGCGGGTGCGCTCCCGCCGGTGGCGGCGGCAGGAGCGGCCTCAGCGGACATCTTGGGGATGGGGGAAAGTGATGTGGGGGCGACTCCGGGCTCGGCCGGGGGTGGCGGGGCGGCAGAGTTATTCCTTGGGCGTGCAGTGCTCTGGAGGTATCTGGGTCAGGCACCCGCGCTGCCCCTCGACTTCCCTCTTGTCACCTGCGCCGGCCTGCGCACGGGAAACCTTACCCTCCCTGCCTCCCTCCCTTCCCCCGGGTGCTGAGTGGGAAGGGAGTAATCTGGGCTGGGAGAGGGGAGACCCGAGCGAAATACCACGGCATGCGAGGGATCCTCTTTGGGGCCGAAGCCGGATCTCCTCCGCCGAGCCCCCCGTCAGCGCAGGGAGCGACTCCGAGGGGGCTTTCCGCTGCGGCCCAGCCCCCGCCCCGGGTCCCGGCAGCGGACGGGTTATTAAAAATGCCCTCGGCTTGTTTGTGCAGACCTGGCTGTCAAGCGGTGCCGGTCCTGAACTCTCTTAATCAGCGTAAGATGATCTAATTCTGAGGCAGGCGGCTATAGTGCCGCTGGGTGTTGGGGCGCCGAGCCCTTGGATCCCCCCGCCCTTGGAGCCCTTGGAGCCGGAGGTGTGCGTGTGGTGGAGGTGGCAGAAGAGCCTGCAGGTTTAGCCCAGAAGGAAGGGTTAAATAGCATCTTAGGGTGAGCGACCTAAAGGCGTAATATATACCTTTACATCAAAATACGTAAAGGATACTTCAAATACAGGTAGCTTTCAGAGGGGGCGAGAGGAAGGTAGAAGTGAAGCCGAGGTCCTGCATTTTGCAGTATCTTGACATCAGGAGCACTCCTCCAGAGACGCAGCCAGCACAGAGCCGAGAAGAACTTGTTGTGACCTTACCCAAAAATGTGCAATCTGTCCTTTGCTTTGGGGATTGCTGTAGATTTGTATCTTGGCATTACAGCATCAATACTGAGGATTTTTATCAAGTAGAATTCAGATTTTGTAATGTGTAGGGGCAGTCTTAAAAAACAAAGACCATCTGGTGAAGAAAGCTTTTTTTATATACCCTACCTAATTGTTTTTTGAGTGATGGAAAATGTCAGAAAAAAACCCTTCACAGAGGCCAGTCCATTTGGAAGTAGTTGGAAGGGATCTGTTTAGCAGGGGATCTGAGTGAGATAAAGCTGCAGATTTTATAAATTTGTTTCTAAGCCAGGCAAAAGTGACAGTGGTTTATGGATTACCATGTTTCATTGTTTTGTGAAATTGTAATGAGAAGACTCATTCTACTTCAGAAATGTAACTGGAAAAATAATTTAGAATGGTAACATGGTAGATGGAATGAGTTGGAACTCAATACAGTACTCTCAAATATGGCCTTTTAAGACATTACTGTGATACCCTAATTTTTGTGCAAATTTTATCCTAGCATTTCCTTTTAATTGCTTATTATGCAAATGATAGCAAACTTTTTTCTGGTTTTATGCATTTTCAGTACCAGGATTTCATAAACACTGGCTCTATTTTGAGCAAGTTTGCACAAAAACAAAGGCAATCTACCTTCTGTAACAAAGCCAGGCACATACAACAATATGGTCTTTTTGGTCTTGAGCTTAACAAAACTGCAAGTCTTCTGAATACTCCTATGATTCCTTTGTGTCTTTCCCCTTGAATGCTGCTCAGATGTGGAAGGTGCACAGGCAGAACTCCGAACTTAATGAATAAAATATGTTTTCTCAATTAAATAAAAATGAAGAGGATGTGCATTATTTACTATAATGGTAGAACCAACCTCTGACATGTTTTCATTATTCTTTGTCAGCTGGGGCTCTCACTTCAATGGAGAAAAGTGCTTCTTATTATACCATAAGGAGCAAGGGTACTAAGATTACATGTATTAAATTCCCTCCCATCATTAGATATTCTGATCCCACTGTATCATTTTTATTGACCATGCAAAATACAATGGGCACCCTAAGTTAAAAAAACAAAGTCATTAAAATTCACCCAGGTCCAAAATTCTTGGTAATCTGAATTAGCAGATACTGGGAAAATAGAGTGAGTAAGGAGGACTGGAAACCAGGCAACTTGTATTCAACTCTCAGGCTCAATGTTGACTTGCAACATCACCTGAACAAAGTGAGATAATCTATGCTTTAATCTGTGCCCTATCAGTGGCAATAAAGTTGCAGTTGGTTTGAACTCTAGGGAGAGAAATGATGAACTGCCAAATATGTTAAAGAATATTCTTAGTGGTTCTGCACGAGTTCTAACATCACGTGCATCAGCAGCAAACTCAGTAGCTGCAGTTGCTGCCTACTGGAACATCTGACTACATGAAAGAGAACATTCTGTGCTTATTGGGGCAGAACCAAAGAAACACCTATGACAGATAAGGCATACATTTTTTGCAGTTATTCTTCTGCTTTATTATGAACTGGTTAAAGGATTTTGCTTAAGAAAGTAACCTTGATATATAAAAATAATTTAAATTCCTTTTTCTAAATCTTCAAGTGCATCTTTTGCAGTAGAGGGGAAAAATGGGAACTTGTCATTTTCACGTGGTACAGAGTCCACTCCAGTTGCTTACATAATACTTGAAACTCTAAAGATTCAGCTTTTCTTCAGAATGTTACTGCTAACAACTATACCAGATTAGAACACCTTTACTAAGCACTGTATGCTGAAGTGACAAAAGCATGCCTGAGCACAGCTGCATCTATGGCAATGATTATGCTGATTCAGATGCTTCATCAAGAGTAGGGAGTGTGGAGCTTCTTAAATCTCTGTGACCTCTGTCACCATTTAGCAAGGCTTTATGGCACAGACACCACTAGAGTCTCCTCATACTGCCTACTGCTGTGTTAATTTCACCTGTGTACTTAAGGTATTCTGACTATCAGTTTCAGGGACTTTTTGTTATTTAAAAGGTCCCATTCAGACTACTTTCCTGAGTATATGCTAATGGCAATTGCTTTGTCTGACCCACAGTTTTTCAGGGAACAGCAAGCAAAATAGGTTGCTTGTAGAATTCCAAATACCAGTAGTATGCTGGGAATTAAAGCCTTAATGCTTTTGTGGGCTATATAAAAAATTGAAACGGGAAAATGCTCAATTACATAATTAAATAGTGGCACATTTTTCCAAGATATGCTCAGATCCTAAGCTTTAAGCTATGTTTTGTATTAGTTTAAATATTTAATTAATTGCTCTTTGGAAGGAATGCAAAGAATCATTTACATTTCTGTGCGTAATCTGTTATTGTCTAGAAACAGCAGACTAATTCACCTAGCAGCTCTGGGTCCTCTAAAGCAACAGCCACCCTCAAAAAGGCTGACTTTTACAAGCCTCTAGGGTAGGTCCAGTTTGATTTCTCTGTGTTTAGCAAGACCTCACACTGAAATACAGGAGGGATAAACAGTTAAATGTCTAAGATCTTGTATGTGAGCAGGTTGTATGGATTATCATTAAAGCTTAGGACCTCTTACGTAGTAACCAGGTTATATCCGGAAATAAAGGTCTGTTTTAGTAGCAGCTGGCCCATTTCATCCTGAATCAGAAGCAAAGGCCCAAATTGCAATGCCAGCAGTATTGCAAAATCAGTGGGATGAGTTTTTGAATGGGATGCATGAAGACCTTAAGTTTTTGTGACCAGTAAAGATCCCAGCTGAGCTGCAGAGCAGAGGGAGGACTCATGGCAAAAAGTTTGCTTAAGCCCTGTTGGCTGCTGCTGTGCTGGAGGAAGAGCCACTGGCTACGGGCTGAGTGGAGCAGCCATGATGAGCCTGGGACCATCAGACACAGATTGCAGCAGAGTGTTCTGGTAAGAACAGGAACACTTGCAAACTTGGCTGAAATCAAGCCCAGCTATTCAGGCTTCAACATAATATGGATATGCATGAGAAGTAGGGTGTGGAAGTTTTGTGAGAGGCCACCAGCACAGCAAACAAAACTTTTACAAACCTTGGTACTGACTAACTCTAGTCTTTTCTTCAGAAGTAATTTCACAGTTTCTGTTTTTAGAGCTTGCAATACCTTTCACTTAGTTTTAACTCCCTCCTTTGTTTTTTTCCTTTCACATCCTGGAAGTACTGAAACATTTGTACTTTGGAATTTACCCTTTCAGAGAGTTCAAATTCAATCTGTTTGGAACCATAGCATAAAGATCTTACTGTTCAGTTATTATGAACTGCACTGAAGCACTTGAATAAAATCAATGCCTGCATACAGTATTTTCTCGGTTCAACAAGGCAGTCTGCTTACATACAGTAATTGGACTTGTGACAGGTAATTAAATGGCTTGTAAGGCCTTTAGGATGCTTGATTACATGAAGAGCACAACACTAATATGTAGTAAATGAGGTGGCTAAGAACACTGCATTTCTGTTGATTGCACAGATACTAAAACTCGTACACTTCATTTGAGGGAGAGAAGAAAATAAATCCAATACAAAGACCATGAGCAGTGGTGACATGAAAAGTGAGCATAAAAGGAATAGGAGAATGTACTTAGAAACTGGGTTGCCTTGGTTATTTTAAGTCAATCATGCTTACACAAACTGTCAAGCAGTCTTGACTGCTTCAGTATATCATTAAATAATGAGCTCGCTCTTTGTGATCACAAAATTCATGACAGTCAAAATTATTCAGCAAGGAATAGAAGCTCTTCACAGAACTTCCCAATAATTAGGAAGTGAACTGATACTCCAGGAGATGCTAAGCACATACATGAACACATGCCATATTTTAAAGAATTCATATTAAATTATCAGAGGCCTACTTGCAGTCCATGTTGTTATTATTACATTGACTTGTAGACATGCAGCTTGATGTGTGCAGTTACCCATATTATGGGACTAAACTGGGATGTGATAAGAAATCTAAAATGCATCAACAGTCAGAGGTATTTGTCAAAACAGAGATTGTTTTATGATGCAAGTTTTGCAGTTTTTTCTGAACAGTGGGATGAATAAAGGGTTCTATTCTTTTTCAACATGGTTTTGTAGGCAGCAGCCTGATTACTAGGAGAGGGAGAGGAGCAGAGGAGAAGCCAGAATGCAAACAGAAAATTAAACTTTGTGGTACCAACAGCATAAGGCCAGACAAAGGAAAACACTTGGGTTAAATGGGAGAGATTCAACGTGAACCTGCTTTTACTTCTTCTATGCAAATGTTTTTTTGCTTATAAAAAGTAGCCCTTTAAAAACACAGAGGTTATGCCAAAGAAAGAAGCCCACACACAAGATAGTTGATGTAGCACACTCATATGCACAGCCATAAGGGACTCACTTTATAGCATAACAGTGGCTTTAACACACACAGTGAGCTACAGACAGAAATATTTTATGATGAGTATGCTAGAGTCAGCCAAGACTTCAGATCAACTTAATAGTGAAAATGGCACATTCATCCACAAAAAGCAGAAGTCATACAGACATTTTTGTCTTTTTGCTATTTCAGTTATAACTGTCCATCTTAACAAAAAAAAAAGTCAAAATTCTAATACTGTTTTATATACAAAACTAAATATTTTAACTAGGTTTAAAAATTAAAAAATTCTTTATACTTCGGAATTAATTGCTCCCAAATGAGCTTGTAGTAGATTTAGGGGCAAAACAATAAAAAAGGCTCTGATTTGAAACTCAAATCATTCTTCTCACACAGGGCCTTACTGAGAGGTCTTCTGGTTTAATCCAAATTGACATCAGTTTGAGAAGACTCTGTTTACATTCCTCCCCTACAGCTAATGGAAAACAAAATACAAACCATACAAGGTAATGTTCCTATTGGTCTACCAACACATACTTTCTTCTCACCACCGTTCCCTTTGCATTCTCTGCCCAGAATCTTTTGTGATAGCAACCCAAAGAATTTCAAGTGCTCCTTCTTACCACCCAGCCAGTACTGAGCTGCTTCCAGGCTCTATCTGGGAATGAGGAACTCCAGAGACCCCAAGCCAGAGGGGTTCTGAACAAGAATGGGGTGCAGCAGGAATTTGGGTCTCATGGCAAAGGTGGCAAAGAGACTGCTTCCTCAAAACAGCTTGGATTTGTAGGTGTTCAAATGATGATATAGGAAGAAGAGCCATTTCAGACCCAGGCTGTCTGTGTTTGTGTCAGAAATAAAGTGCTGTAAGATGCTTTTGTAATTTGAGGAGATGTTCAGGAATGCATTTGTCCTCCCTTGATGCATGTTGACATAAATTGTACAGAGGAGCTCTCAGAGGACACAGTGCTTTAGATCTAGAAAATGTTCCTGGCTCTCTGATAGTACCAGCTGGCAATCTGGGGAGTTGGGTATTTTATTTAATATCTTGGTAGCAATTTATTAAAAGATTAAGAGAGAAAGCACATGTGCAAGGTGCTGTACTTCCAAGGACAATGTGATTTTCCACTTCCAAGGCAGTGCAGCAATGGTGAGTACAATTAATATGCACATTGCTGCCTATATTCTGGTTTAGGCATCTGCCCTTTTTTGGAATAGAGAGGAAATCCGAATCTAACATGTAGGATATCAGATGATGCGGATGAGTGAGACCTGGCATCAATTTCCAGATGCTAGATGAATTTGGAAGAACTGGTACTGAGTGGGGGCAGGGGAGGAAAGCGAATAAATTAACAGGTCATTTCTTTTCCTTTCAAATTAGTAGAATGTAGGAAATAAAAAAAACTGTGGAACTTTGTACTCTATCTCTTGCTGATGTTTGTGGGAATCATTTCATGCTTTACAAGGTAGAACCATTCCTTTGTTCAAAACTCCATTTTTACATGCCTGGTATGTCATCATATGGTTTTTTTCCCCTTTATGCTACTGTACTGCTTTTCCCTGTGCATTCATTACAACTTGTTTCTTCTTGAGGATGGAGCAATATAGTCCTCTGTTTTAAGTCATATACAGTAGTAACAGGAATAGTATGTGTGTGTTTTGACTTACAGTTTGCTGTTTGGGATCAGTATGTCAGGAAATTCTAGTCTACAGCCAAGTTTTTTTCCCCTGATAATAGATAAATGGTGCTTTGAAACAGCTGGGGAGGAAAGCAGTGATCTCCCAAGGCCTGTCTATAAGAAGAAATCCACTCTTTGAGTTTCAGCATGCTTTCTTCTACCTGGTTTTGGCTTTACTTCTTTTGTGGAAGAAATGACAGATGGTAGTACTACCACATGCCTTTAGCACTCCCAGAAAAGATACCACTAACAGTAAACAGGGCAGAGCTGTGGATCTTGTCTTGATTTTGTGCCCAAGAGATGGTTACCAATGTTGTGTTTAAATGATTTGTCAGTAGATGTGTGTTAACACCTTTCCTCACTCTTAGGTGACCGTACTTTCAGTGAAGGACAGTGTTCTTCACCAGGAGAGCAACTGGATAAGGATTATATGGGAGTTAAAGCATTGTTATTTTTAACTCTTTATAGGTGGTCAGCATCAGCTCTGGGAAAAGATACATGGTTAACCCTGATAATCACTTCAGATCTTTAATTAAAATCGTGACAGGTGAGATAGAGAGTCTGTCTTGAAGTAAAAACACGTTTTATGAGAGTGGAAATATGCCACAGACATATTTGCATCCTCTTTTCTTTAATGTGCAAATATTTAATTTGACACTGTAAGTAGACCAATCTTATTATTTATTTATAATATAAGCTCTGATGCTGTATCATGGCAGATAGTATCTTCACAGAGTCAAGCTTTTCCATTTGTATTCTGATTCCTTTTGAGCTGTGGCTTTGTGGTGTCTCTTTGACCAGGCAAAGTGCAGTGTGGAATAAGTAATCAGATAAACAGCTGAATATAGGCCAAGAAAATGCTGAAGTGTGTCATAACGTGAGCCAAATATGTAAATCTCAATGTATAGGCAAAGATGTCAGTGTTTAGATTGAGAATGGATGAAGAGAGTTTTCATGCTATTATTCAGTGGATGTTTAGAACAGTAACTTTAATTGCTGTGTTGTTTGTAAGGTAGATAACACTGTGTCATTTAATGGTAAAGACAGGTGTAAATGTAAGATTTGAATATACAACTGATTGCTCTTTTAGTGTTATGGACAGTAATCACAAAAATGTTTTTGCACTTTATTCATACATGACAGGCATAACTGTGTGTATTCTTATGTGCATGTACATATATGTATAGAAATAGATGGAAATACCATGTACTCATGGTTATATAAATCTACAGATGAAAAGGTAGACAGTGTAAAGATGACGATTATTGAGTGTAATATTCTATATAAAAAGAATAGAAATCTGACATCCCTAATATTAGGGTAAAAACGGTTTCTACTTCTGTTTAAAGACTCTGACAATATATTATTCTATGATTGCTGGTGATGCCTGCTTTTGGAAGAACGTTGTAGTTCTCCAGTTAATGGAACTAGAATAAAACAGTGAAGAATAGTGAGTAAAAGACTGTGTGGCAGCAGGAACGTATTGCATAAAAAGATCCTTCAGGTTTTTGAGCTGGGTTATTCCCCTGAACTTCTGACACCATAATGTGTAATTTTACCGCCTTACAGAAGGTCATTTATTGGGTAATACATTAGAAGTCTGCACATTTGTGAGACTCCTCAGACCTCCTGGTGTGTGCCCTCAAATCATTGAGTTTGTCATCAAACAGTCGGATTCTTTCACAGGCAAAATCGGGCTGAAGAGGCCAAAAAGTAACAGGTCCTCCATAGAAGTTTGTGCATAATTTTTGTGACATTTGATGACATCATCAAGGAAAATTTTAAGGCAAATGAAAAAAACTCAACTTACCAGACTGTACCTTTACATAAAAAATAGGTGCTATACTAAAAATATATTTTAAAATACTGATGAAATTAGTTGACTGTGTGCTGTGTTATGTATTAGTATGCTATGTTACATCATCCAGACTTTAGAGTGGTTGAAAACAGAACTTTTAAAATAGACACTATTTTAGGCTTTTATGTAGTAGGGTAAAATGTGAAAAGTATGTACTCTTAATATTTTTTAGGATTAACAGTGCTTTGTTTTAAGAAAAATTTTAATATTCTTGTAAAAGTTTGAATATTTCAGAAGCTCCTCTGATCCATTCATCTCATTCCTGCCAAGACATTTGTAACCTTACAAAAATTTAAGGTGTGTGTTTTTTGAAGTGAATTGATTTTCAAACAGAATAGTGTGCATTTTGCAGTGTAAAGAAAGTACATTGCCAGTGGGTCAAGAGAGGTGATCCCACCCCTTTGCTCTTCACCTGACTGAACTCTTAGGTCGGGTCAAGAATACAAGCAGTTTTCATGGATAACTCACCTGGCATGGTGAGTTGTCTCCTGTTCTGAAAGCAGCCCTGGTTCTGCAATACTGTGCTTGGATAAATACAGATTCACCTAAATGGACTCATTACATGACTAATGAGCCCTGGTGAGGTCACACCTGGAGTGCTGTGTCCAGTTCTGGGCTCCTCAGCACAAGGGAGACATGGAGCTCCTGGAGCAGGTCCAGTGGACAGATGCAAAGCTGACCAAGCAAGTGAAGCATCTCTTCCATGAAGAAAGGCTGAGGGAGCTGGGCCTGTTCAGCCTCAGAAGGCAGCTGAGGGGGAACCTCATCAATGTCCATCAGTATCTGAAGGGAGGGTGCCCAGAGGGCAGCTCCAGGCTCTTCTCACTGGTGCCCAGAAGTAGCACAAGAGGCAGTGGGCAGCAGCTGATGCCCAGATGTTCCACCTGAATATGAGGAAGAGCTTTACTGTGCAGGTGACCAAGCACTGGAACTGATTGCCCAAAGGGGTTGTGGAATCTCATTCACTGGTGATATTCAGGAACTGTCTGGATGCAATCCTGTGCCATGTGCTCTGGGTTGACTACTTGAGAGGGAAGGTTGTACCAGATTCCCTTCTGAGGTCCCTTCCAACCTGACCCATTCTGTGATAAGACAAGAGAGGCCCTCTGAATTTTTACACTGTTCATGTGCATGCTGTTTAATTTCATCCTCTTTGGGGGTTTGATTTTTTAATTTAATATAAATAGGAAAACTCCATAAATTCCAAACAAAACTTTCTCACAAGAATGATTCTTTCAAGGGTTTCATGCTGTAAAATCTTCTGCTTCACTTTTAGGTCAAACACAAACCTCAGTACATTGATAAAGTCTGAAAGTCCCACCCTGTTTGAAAGGCAGCATGACTCAGAGCATAAGAGCTTTGCACGTGTTTCCACAGTCCAAGTAGCTAATTTCCTCTCATGCTTAAAATTTTAGTAGAAAAATATTACTATATTTTACTAATAAGAATTAGTAGTACTTGTTTGTAAATGAAAACATTTATTTCCATGGTACTTTACTTATTAATTATAACATTTAGGCACTCTGCAATGGCTGTGGAGACACTGAAGCAGCAATGTTTAGTTTGGTTGCTGAGTGTTCCATTGTGGTGCATTTTATTGGAATCTGCTATTAGGCTTTAATATCTCTGCAGTACTAGCAGGCTGTTCTTTAGGAACTAATACATTTACACTTGTGTTCCATGTCTGCCTAACCATTCTAGTCTTCGAGCCATAGAGGAATCAAAGTCTTGTGGAAGAACACCACAGGATGATGGCCCCAGAGAGCCTCTGACTCGCTGCCTATTCCCCTGTTGCTCCTGCCTTTGCACACCCCGGTGCTGGGCAGGGGATGCAGCCTGGTGTGGGGGTTGGACTGGAAGTGGCCACAGGGAGCATGTTAATCAAGAGCCAGCATGCACCCCTTGCCAAATGTCACTTACCAGGATCAAACACTCCCAACCTTCAGTGGCGAACGTGTACATTAAACTCCGTCTATTAAATGATAGGGGATTTAAACATAGCTTTGCCTTTGCTTATATAACTTTCTCACTCTGTATGGTATACAGCACTTTTTTCCCAAGAGATTGGCCAATATTCAAAAATGTCAATGCCTACACTGCCTCACATGTAAGAGAGTATATAATCACATTGTGAAGAAAGAAGGCAATGTGTGAGTTGTTAAAAATGTAACCTAATTTCTATTTAATCTTAAACCAAAAGCACTGCAGCAGTACTGCACAAGCAGGCCTCTGGGGTTTTTTTTTTCTATCCAAATGTTAATCAGCATATGATTTTAAAAGCTTGGGAAACACTGGTTCATATCAGGTGCTTCTGTAGAAAAAAATTGATGGTAAATCATATAAGAAAAATAAGCAGGAGACCTTCTTGGATTTTTGTGTAGTCTTCAGTCAAGTGGCTGGGTCCTTTTCTAGAAAGTATAGAAGACCGAGGCAAATTTCAGAATGAACCTTTTCAAAAATCAGTGAGTATTAATTGTGTCTGTATTTTAGTCTCTGTAAATGCTGACTCAAATCATTGTAGGCATAAGATTTTACCAATTAGTTTTATGACTATTCCAGTTGTCTCAGTATCTGGCTGGGAGCATATATTTGCATTTTGTCATAAGCTGTTCACGTGCAGACTGTTAAAAGCTACACTAGCAGTGGTTGGAATCTGCTACTTAGAAGGAAGAGCCAGAGTTGAGTGCTGATCCCTGCTGACAAAGAAGCAACTTACCCTTTGTCAGCTGCTTCACTGCAAATGTTTATCTGCCAGAAAGACAGTGCTTAAAAAATGAGAGTTTTACCATAAAAGAAAAAGCCACAAGATGAACAGAACTACAGCATGAAGCAAGGACTTTACTGAGAGGGGTCTAACACTGTTTCTATCATAATGATTTTTTTCAGAATGGCAGAGACTCATGGCTTGATGGAGAGATTGGAGAAAGCAGTGACTCGACTTGAATCATTGTTTTCAGATTCACCCAGATCTGGTGGAATGGAGTGTGATGGCATCAATGGAGTCAATGGAAGTAAGTATGTTATTTTGAAGTACCATCTCTCTGTTATTAAAAAATTACAAATAATGTATATGTTTGTCTTCTAAGAGGGAATGTGATCCCACCTCCTACAAATTCTGTATCAAAATTAAAAAAATTAAAAAATTATTTAGAAGTACCATGTGGCAAGCTTAGTAGCATGCACAATTCTAAACTAATATGGCCTAGAAAATTAATGATTTTACTGTTTCTTTAATATACTGTCCATGTCTCAAGCTTAATTACTCTTTCCATTTTAGCAATTATATTTACAACTTATATCATTGTAAATAACTCCCCTGGTGAACATGTCTGCTTGAGCCCAATTAGCAGAAGAAATGAGACATCCCCTAAATGTGCAGCATAAATATTCCTGTAGAAGTCACCAATGTAAACACTATTGATTTTCCAGCTCTCTCTGAATTTCACAGTGCAGACCCACTTAATTTGTCTAACATCCTTAATCAAACATGAGTTTGTTTGGAAGCATTTACTCACTATAAATCCATGGCCTTACATTCTTACCTCTTGAGCTCTCTGTTCTCAAGTGGCTCTCCAAAGCACTACAGTGGAGAATATACCAAAAAAAGCTTGTTCTTTGTCTACTCATATCATATCATATCATTGAATCATATTTTCTTGTGCCTTAATTTTGTGGTAACTGAAGTTATAGGCTAAATAACTTTACATATGTAGTACTTCTAAATATGATGGAATAGAAGTGCTCTTTCCTTTCTCCAAAACCTCTTTCTTTTGTCCAGAACCCCAACATGCATCTCTTTATTAGCTTCATGTTCGTTGCTTTCTGTAGTCCTTGCCCTTTCTTGCATTCTTCAGAAAAGAGAACATCCCAGCATGGACTCAGCTGCTGTACAGAAGATGCAGGACACATCTAAAGTTGCAGGCAGTTTCCTTTACTGACACAGCAACAAGTGAAGTGTGTGAGGTGCTGTGTTGTCCCCTATGCCAGCTGACACATGTGAGGGACATTGCCTGCACCCTTGTGTGCCATGGGCCTGCACACTGGCAGCTGCTGTGGGGCAGCTGACTGAGAGCAGTGTGTTTCTGTGGCAGGAAAGGAGCATCTTCCAGCAGGCTTCCATGGCAGATGAGTTAGCCAGGCACAGAAAGCTTCACTAAAAAAAGGGCTTGCAGTCCAGAGACAACCTAGGCAGCTAGCAAACTGTAGCAAAGTCAGGGAGAAATATCCATATACAAACTGACAAATAAATCAATCACCACTAGGAATTGTGCAATTCTCAAAGAATTTAGTAATGTAATGAGTCCATTTAGGTGAATCTGTATTTATTGCAGAACCAGGGCTACTTTCAGGAGATAACTCACCATGCCAAGTACTTCCATGAAAACTGCTTGTATTCTTGACCTGACCTAAGAGCTCAGTCAGGTGAGGAGATTCACCCCCAGGGAACCAGAGCCTGAACGCCCCAGCAGATCCCTAGAAGAAACCAACTGAGAAGCCTTGTTGAAGTGTGATTATAAAATACACCCACTGGGAGACTGCAGTAAGAAGCTGAGATGAGCAGCACCATGGGGTGCTTGCCAGGCTGCATGATGTCTCCAGGCAGTGCTGTCTCACACAGGGACTCAGGAATTAGCTTTTGCTGGTGCAGTTGGGAAAGTCTTCAGTTTGTGTGCCTGGTACGCCTACAGTGGCCCAAACACCACTCTGTGTGCCTGTGTCACTGTGCCTATGCAGAGGTTCACATTGCCACAGACACTGCAAAGGAAACAGTCTTACAGGTATCTTCTTTCTTTTTTTCCTTCAAAACTGTCACTCAGGCCAGAGTGTGACCTTTTTTAAATCTCCAGTTGAAATGGAGGTATATTTCTTCAACCATGACCTCTATCCCCTAAAAGACCATTCCATAATTAGAGTTAATAAAAAAAAATAACCTTGGCTTTTCAATTTGTACATTTTCAGAAACAGGATGGGAGATCTGTACCTTTACTGTTTTCCTAAAGGGCATTACAGCAGCAGAACTGCAAATAAATCATTCTGTTGCTCTGCACGGCCCACAGCAAATTCTCGTAAATGCTCCTGGGAGTGAGCTGCATTGAATAGTAAAAAATAGCATCATTGCTTTCTAGTTCTGCATAGGAGAATTTGGTGAACTGTTATGTAAAACTCTGCTCTAAAAGGAAAATGTTACAATGAATCTTTTGGAAGCATGCACAGATTTTGAAAAAGAACATAAATGCACTTTGGAAAGCATCTCCACAGCTAAAGCCTTTTGTACATTAGGTCATTTGAGGGGTTTACACACAAACACTTAATATGGAAGAAAGCCCAGAAATTCCTCAGAATTATAGGTGAATGGCATCAAGAGAACAAAAGGAGCCTTGAAATCCCACCTAGCTGACTAACTACATTTTCTTTTTCACACAGGCCACTGCAAACTCCAGTTGCCAGAGCCTGTCTTTTATTCTGTCATGGAGCCAGATGACTCTTGTGGAATAAAGGGGGCTTTCATAACTGTGAATTTGGACACAATTGTTATATAGTGCCAAAAGGTTAAAGCAAATTCTCTGGGGAAAGCTTGGTACCTCTTCAGAGCAATCCTCAGGCTTTATTAATGAGGGAGAGAGGCAGGGAAGAATTTTAACCTTGTTCTCTCAGATCCTACATATGTCATAGATTCACATGTGTGTCATTCATGCTGGATCTGGCAAAGGTTCTGAGCATAGACAAGACACGAGGGAGTAAAGGAAAAGGAAAGGTTGGAAAGCATCCAAGGAAAGATTATTTTTGCTATCTTAACAGGTACCACGTAGTGCTAGGTAGAAGCCAGGTGCTTAAGAAACTGAGTCTGATCTGCATTTTCTGATTGTTCACCTAATCAGGAAACTGCTCTGTGTACCATATAGAAAATAGCAGCTTTATTCCTCCTTTGTAATGTATAGTATATATAAAGTCAGTAGGATATGTTGTCTGGAAGACTTGTTTGAGCTTTCTTTACCCAGTGACAGTTTTGCAAGGTGAGACAACAAAATGAGGCGATTACAAAGCCATATCTCACTGCATAAATCTACTGTCAACCCATTCCAAAGACTCTCTTACTGGAAATGGAATTGGTTACTATTAAAAACCACCAAACATCACAGAGATCTTCAGGAATGGAGTAGTATAAAAATAGTTGTTAAGTACAGTGCGGGTTCTTTTTAGGGGATGATATTTGGTTAAAGTACAATAGGGGAATTTTGTTAAGAGAATTACACTCCTCAGGTCCTTTGAAGGGCTGAGAGATGTTTGTTTTAGCACATGTTATTTTAAGACAAAAGAGGCTTCCCATTACATTATACACAGGAAATTTTCTTACAGGTTCCTATTCAAATACTACCAAGAGCAGGATTTTTTCCTCTTCTTTCTATCTAGGACGGAAATAATTTTGCATCCTTTTTCACTGATTTCATAAATCAGAAATGAAGTTACTGCAATCTCCTCAGTTTCTATGATACATCTCCTCCATCTGCTACACATCCTATGCATTATCCTATGCATTATATATTTTATGAACCCATTATAATGGAATGTTCCTCTTCTACAGGCATAGCACCATATGTGGAGGCCTTTGATAGGCTGCTGAATGGAAGTGTCGCTGAGTTTCTCAGGTACAGCAAGATTCTTGAAGGTGATGTGAAGACGCATGTAAGTATTGACTCAGATTTTCCTGTGGTGGTGGAAGTGTACAAGTCTTGGAATCTGTGTAATCAGCCTTGATTTCTGACTAGAGGAGTATCTTAATAACAGAACAAACTCTTAAGTTATTAATGCTTGTAGTAGAGAGTGCCTGGCATTACACACTGAGTACAGTTGGTTCGGGAATGGCACTAGGTTGTGTGGATTCATAAGAAGAGATTGAAGTTGAACACCATAAAATGCAAAATATATAAATATTCTCAGTCACAAGCAATTTGAATAGTTTTATTGGCTGCTGAGCTCTTTGCAGGACAGGAACAATTAAAAACATGTGCCAACAAATCAGTAGCAAACAACAGGTGGGCCCAAGCAATGATATCTTCCTGTGGTTGTTTTTCTAGGCATGTGTATCATCATTCCAATTAATATAGAGATTTTGTTCTGGTTGTTTGTTTTATTACTCACATCTCTTACATTTGTAACAAACTAAAAATGATTCAGCCATTTAAATGACCTTTTGTTAAAAATATAAGTTGCATCAAGGAAGTACTATGGTATCATTTTCATGATGAGAATACTTTCTAACCTTATGATCTTAACCTTGTGATCCGAACTTGTTTGTGTTGTTTTATTTTTTTAAGCTGGTCTTCTCTAAAATGGGTGGTGATGTAATTGACAGGGGATGGACTCATTTTACCAACAGCTTACCAATATAGATTTGGGAAAAAAACAAACCAGAAAGCCATCCCACACACAAGAGAGCTGGGGTCAGTGCAAGCTGGATCTGAAGGAGTGTGATGCTTTTGACTTTTCTAGTAGATCCATGCCATCAGGCCTTCCTCTGTGTGTACAGTTCCCAGTTGATTGCTGCTGCTGCTCTGCATAACAAACACTGTGGCCAGAAAAACATGCAGTCCTACAAGCTACTGAGATTCATGTTGCAAGGCCAACATAAATATTCCTATTTATGTCTACTTACAGAGAAAGATGACTGGATTATTTTGTCATCTGTGTTTTTTCCCTCTGGTGTTACATGTTCTGGTTTGTAGGACAGAGTTTCTGACCTAGTTAGGCCTAGAAAACAGGAGGGAATAGGAAGACCAGGCAATCCTAGATGATCTTCGTTTTTCTAAGGAAATGCTTCACTCCCTTTTTATTTGAAAAAGGCCAGACAATTATACTATAAGCTACAATATATGTACTTTGTTCTTCAGAGAAACTAGGGGAAAATAAATAAATGGGGGTTGGAAGGTTGGAGGAAGAATTATGGACCTAACTGAACAGAGGATTGCTCCCTGGAAAGGATTGATTCTAACTTGGTTTTTACATTCATTAGACATCATTATTTTGCAGTTGATTTCTCAACAGTTTAGATCTGAGTGATACAAAAATAGTCTTCCTACCAATACTAAGCAGGGAAAGAGATTGCATTAAACATTCTAAATTGCTAAACCCTTTTTAATATACACTATCTGTAAATGTTTAAATCATTAAATCAGTAAGTGTATTAATTTATGCATTTGTCACTATTTCTTACTCATAATTGAGTCCATATAAAAGATTATTAATAATTTGTCAGCCAAGTCTGTGGACAGTCCCTAGCATATTGTTGATGATAGTGTAATGCAAGCTGTGATATGGAGTATTTGTTAGTGCTGTGAGCTTAGACATTGCATTAGCTTTCTTTACATAAAGAAACCGGTGATTCTGATTGCAGCCTACTAAATAGTCTGAAATCTTAGATTCTGCATTTACAACGTGGAGCAGACTGTGGTTGCCTTATGCTCATGCTTATCACTGAAGCAACATCTGTGCTTTACCTTAACAAGTGGAACAAGGAGTATTTTTCTTCTGGGTGTCTTATAGACCATGTGTCCTCAGCATTATACTTGCAGCTGCTGTCTCTTTCACATAATGAGCTGAAGGGAAGGTTGTATTTTATTTCAAAAAACACCTGTTGCCTTGAAAAACCTCACATACCTGACGGACCAGAATGGTAATATGAGAGAAAGAGAGACTTCATATTATGCTAAAGAAATGAGGGATTTAACATGATGTGTTTTGTGCTGATGGCTGTAACGGTTGTGTGGTTTGTGTGCCTGAAAAAAGGAAGAATTCAAACACAACTAGTATCTGTTGGGGAGCCTCCTTCCTATTTTTTCAGCATGCTGTACTCTAAAAAGTCTGCTGAAAGAGAAGAAAACAAACAAACCACAAAAAAGAACTAATAGCTAGCTTCTGGCTCTCTTAAACACAACAGCACAGTGGGCTTTACAAATATTAGTTTATCAGAGTCCTACTTAGGCTCAATCTTGAGAGCAAGATTATTTCTCATTCAAATTACAGTACATATAGTGGTGAATCTCTGAGGTCAACTGCACTGAAGCAATAAACCACTTTTGAAAAGACAGGGAGAGTGGTTAGGCTTTTACATACTCTATTTAAAGCAAATTACCCTAAACAGCTAAGATAAGATCTTTTCCCTATTCTGTCACTGTGGAATAAAGATCTGGTGATTATATGGATATTTATATGAAATGCAAAGTCCCCTACAGGCACAGGTTTTATGAAACCACTTTCTGCTGTCCGTGTCACAACTAGAGCATGTGAAGTCAGTGAAAGAGTGAAAGTCAGGACTGCTACCAACCAGCTGTCTTTGGCCTGACATACCAGTGTCTTGGAGGCTGTCACCAGCCCTAACAGGTTGTAACAGCCCTGAAGCTGACTCTCCATACATGCCAACACTAAAAGCTGTCCTTCTGTCAGAATGAGGGAAATTCAAAATCAGTATAAAACAGATTGTGACTCTACAGCATAGGCCATGAATCCAGCACTGCAGAAAATGTGTTAAGGATGGCAAAGAGCTGCTTGTGGAAGACATAGTGTACTTTTAAATTGTGTCCCAGTGAGGAAGCTGGGTTCAAGCAGGTTTGGTGGGCTCCTCACCTTGGCAAAGCAAAGAAACCAAGACTTTAGAAGGCCAGGAAGCAGGTTTTTGTAATGTGTTTATTATTAATTTCTTCACATTATTTTTGTTTATGTGCTATCTCAAGTGGTGGAATACTTTGGCTTGAATTTGAGTAATGTACCAGATGAGACATCATGATAGGAAGAGAATGTACTGGTGCTACAAGAGAAGGATAGATAACCTCACATTTCCATATTTTAGTATTTTATGTGGTACAGAGCAGAGCATAATTGCAGCCTTCTGTCAAACACATAAGCTAATACTTGCCTTTTAAAAAATGTTTATTTGTAAAAATCTTTTAACCTCCCAACCCCACCAGTTGAAAGAACAGATTGTCTGTGTGATTCATTTATGTTCCTTCTTCTCTCATCCAAGCCTATTTATCTTGGAATGGAAAACTATAAAAATATGGATGCCTTTCCCCTCCTTTCTTCCATCAACTTCCAGCTGCTGAAAGCTCAAAACAAAAAGCTGAAAGAGCTTGGAGCATTCAGAAATGAAGTGGTAGGTAATTCAGTTGCTCCTTATTGGAAGAGGGTTTGGATGCAATCCATTATATGTATGACTGCCTGAACAAGGTTAGCACCAAGAATTAATTCACAGCACATTATCCAATCTGCAGGAGTTCTCTGTGTGCATGCACTTGTTTCTTATCATGGTGAGCAGAGAAAGCAATGTGCACCCCACAAATGTCATATGCACATACCCAGAGAATTTCTTTATCTGTTACATGAAAGCAGTGACATTCTTCTCTTCTTCCCAGTAAAGTCCATGTAAATAGAGAGCTGAAAGCAGGAGATATGTTTTATGAGATATATATGCACTTTGCAGAGTGCCACTCTGGTTTGGATTATCAGTGAAGTTAAAAAATCCTACCTTTCTGTTTTTTTCAAAAGAGTAGTTATGACACATGAAATAGGTAGTTGTGACACATTAAATAGCTGGATGTTGTCTTTTCATGTGAGAGATGCTGTAGAAGGAGTGAATGATGTTCATAGCCCTGAACTTTGAGCAGGATGTGCTGCTGTCTGTGCTACACCAAAAAAAAACCCCTTTTGCACTTATATCTTAGCTTATCTAAAAGCAGACTATCAACCTCATTATTTGAATGATTCCTCATTCACAAGGCAATATGCTTACAGGGCAACAGAATGCACAAGTGTACTCTCGTGTTCATCTTTTGTGCTCAGAGGCTGTGTGGTTTTAGGCATTGTGTTGAAAGTTGAATTAGAGCTCAGAGAAGAGGATGATGTCAACATGCCCAAAGAGAAGCTTGCTGTCAGGCTGCCTTTGCATTTCTGTGAGAGGTATTTTCTGCTACATGGAATAAACACCAAACCAAGGTGCTAGTGCAGGACTGGGGAAAATGGAATACATAAAGAAAGAATAAAAAGGTAGATATTTTTGACAGCATACAAAGTGCACTCAACTGAGAGAGAGAGTCTTAGAGCGTAGAAAATGCTACTGCTGTCCAGCAAAAGGGAAAATAAAATAAAATCATCAGCCTTGGAAATCTGTCAGTATTAAAGCTGATTTTGAAATGCTAATTCAGCTATGTTTCTCACCCTATGTATGTACTACAAGATACTTCATAACATGAGCATTAAAGAATGTTCATTTTAATAGAAGAAAGATATGCAATATATAAAGTCTAGCTGAGAGGCTAATTTAGAGGTTAGTTTAGAAAAAACCTGACATTTCCAGAAGTTTTACAACTTTTGATTGCTCAGTTCTAAAGAACAACTTCCCATATGGCCCTAGGGATTGAATCTGGCTTTCAAAACAAGCAGGATTTGTTGAGGCAGGTGCAGTGGTGTGCAGACATGCTTGTACCTGTTGGACTGTATGACACCTGGTTGGGAATAAAGATGGCTCCTGAGCAAGAAGGACCTGTCCATTCCAAGTCTAGAACACCACCTCCTGAAAGAGTGCGTGTTTTTCCAACATTTATAATGGATCAGGCTGTTGGTTTCTTGACACTGACATTGCAGTAAATACCACTTGTTTTCCTTATTATTTAAAAAGGCAAGGAAGAGATAAAAGTCAAACAAGTATTGAAAAATCAATGCCATGGTGGCCAGTACTGAGCTTTGAGTTGTGTATTGCTGGCACGAGAAACATGCACCTGTAAATCTGGTGGGGGATAGGGGTGGGAATATATGAGAATATTCCGTATGGCATTTAGTCAGAAACATAAGAAATAATAAATATAAACACTCAAGGTTGTCAAGAGTTATTCATAACCTGTTTTCATGGGGGTTCTTTGAATGTGGAGTAGTTCCTGACTTAATCCATAAGCACTGATTTCAAAGTAGTGCAGTTGATCAGGGACCATTACAGACCACTTTTGACCAAGGTCTAAAATTATTTTCCCCTAAAAAGGATATTATGTGTATATGGTTACTCGGTGCAATGGGATTTTCTGATCTCCTGAGGATGTTAGAAAAAGATATCAGAATTATTTCAGTGGGTAACTTTATATGCAGTGTGAAAACAAAGAAAAATCCATCATGTTTGCCCAAGAAAATGTTAGATAAGTCACTCTTACGAAAAAAATCTGATCATGAAGGGTTCTTTAATTGACCAGATGAATTCAGAATAATATTCAGTGTTCACACTAGATATAAGGTCCGTGTTTTACCAATCAATTTACTTAATGAATGGAACAATTAATCAAGGCATGCATTGCATTTTTGGCCCTTTGAAGTCAAAGTCAAAACTGATCATATGCTTTAGCTCATGCTAATTTTGCTATCCCTATACAATTTTTCATTGAAGCCCTTTAAGAAAATATTTGAGTCAACTGGCAAGAAACCAGTTTTTCTTGGTGGTTTTCCAGGAGAAGCAGTGTACAGACTAGAGGCATAAGAGTTCCACAAGTTGAAAACCACTGCGTCAGCTTAACCAAAAATCATAAGGTGATAAAATTACATGGCTAAAAGAGCGAGCTAAATCACAGATGGCTTTAGAGTGTGAACCACCTACACTCAGAGCCACAAATACAGTGTGAGAGTGTCTCTCCATGGGCCTGTTGCAAAGCCATTGCCTAGGACACTTGCTGGTGTAAAGTCAGGAGAAAACTTATCAGGGAGGATTGAATATATGGAGTTGGCACAGAGCCAGGGTCCATGAGAAAGCCTTGGTAATGACTTTTCTCTCTGTTTCAAAGCAGTCTAGGATCTAGAGAGCATATAGATGAGAGCCATCTCAGGCACTCAGCGTCACAAGTGCTGTGAGGTGTGTGGTTCTCACAGCAGTAATTTCTGGTCAACCACTGCCAAGTTACACTTTCTCGATCCATCAGAAAAACAAAGGCAGCGTCCTTGCTATTGTCATCAGCATGAACCTCTTGTGACTGAAAATTCTTTTTACTGGTGCTCATAGTGCTTATATCTCTGGTGAAGATTATGAGTTGGAGTGGTAATATAATTCAAACCCATTTGGTTCAGTCTGAGAAATACACATCCATGAATGGGTTTTTTTTCCCTTTTTTGTTTTGGTTTTTTTTTCTGTTTTGGGACACATGCTTGAATGATGTCATTTGTTGCTACAGGCTATGAGTGAGTCTTTTATTAATTTCCAATCTCATTCTTTCTGAAGAGCACGTGTACACTCTTTTCACTCATCTGCCTCCCCATCCCTGACCTGCTTTTATTTTGCTAGTTGGTTGCAACTGTTTTGAGTGTATAGAAATGCTGGGCTTGGAAACTGAGAAGGCTGTTCATTGTCGTCAGCAAAAAATCAAACAATGAGCTCAGAATCTGGCTCTTCAGTCAGTTTCTAGTAAAAAGGAGTTCAGTGAATAATGAGAATTAAGCCACAAGGGAAACCAGTGTGCGGTTTGAATGTTGTTTTAAATAAGCTGGGAGTGCTGTCAGGAGTGATGAGGGTATAATGTGGCCACAAACGTGCATTGCCTCTTTTTATCCAGTATGAATTGCTTGATCAATATGGTCACATTTCTGAATGTTGAAGAGTCCATTAGGATAGATTAAACCATGTCACTGTCACTGCTAACTTCTTTTAGTCTACTGACACCCATAAATGGAACTATGTATTTCCACAATTAATCTCCACTGCAAAGCAGTTTAAGTATTGGTGCAGAGTTTCATAAGCTTAATTATGTGTTTTATCCCAGAGACACAGTAAAAAGATCCATTAAGCATCTTTATGTAGAACCTTGAGGCTGAAACATTTCTTTCTTGTTGCTTTAATACACGTTCTGTTTTTAAAAACTCCTTACTTCAGATCTGCTTTTAAATCACATCCTTGCCTTTCAGAGAGGCTGAGGCTCCCTCTCCAAGTACATGTAGGGTTTTGTTATTTAGCACCTCTGAAAAGGAAAATCTGGTTCAGGTGGGAAGAAATACTAAAATATTATTATAGATGTCTGAGCTTTGAACTGACTTCCATGTTAGCAAATTTTGGTTGGGCGCCTGGGATTCTTTCAAGGTGATGAAAATGGAAGAGAATTTACAAGGAGACAAGTTCTGGCACTTTCAGCCTTTGAGTTGCTTTCAGAGAGCTCAGAGGGACTACTTGCAGAGTGAAGTGGCAATGTCACCAGTTGTCTTGAAGTGCATGAGAGGCAGAACATACAAAAAAGTCTTATCTATATAAGAACTTCTTTGTCCAAGCTTTCTCTCTAAAGGTAGTACAATTTCTTAGAAATCAGTAGGTCTTCAGTCTTTATCAGGCAACTTGTCAGACAAAGTCAAGAAATCAGTTCTTCACAAGGGTGCTCAGTGATAACTGCTAGAAGAATATTTCTGAAGTAAAACCTCAAGAAGTGCCGTAACCTTTTGAATTTACAGAGAGAAGCATCTGAACTTCCTAGAACTTATATTTGTTAAATCAGGGACACATCTAAGGCCTGTGAAATTTTAAAGTCTTTTCTGAAATTCCTTTTATATGGATTTGGACCTTCACAGAGAAGGGTTTCTGACAGAAGAGCTGGTGATAGAGAGTGGGGGCGCTCAGCAGCAGCCTCAGGGACAAAGCAGCCCAGCAGAGAAATAACCAGAGTGCCTGCAACCAGCACAGCAAAAGCGTGTTTGTGCACATCACAATGAGACCTGCAGGCCCCGAGATCTCTGTGGTTCTCTGATGTGCTGGCTTACAACATGTGCTCCATGGAGGAAATGTAGGTTTGCTTTTCCTCAGGGAAATGAGGTCTTTCCACAAATAGTTCCTCAGCGCTAGCAACCGGGTCCTCCAAAGAACTCTGAGCTTGGATGTTCATGGGAAAGAAAAAAGGCACCTGAATTAAAAAACTGTTGATCTTGGTAATAACAAAGTTTAGACTTCATTACTTCAGTGCATTGTATGCAGTTTCTGTTTATTTCAAGAAATAATGCACTTTTTCAGAGATGCATAATGTAGCTCCAGGTAACAGGAGAAACTGGAGGCTTCAAAGAGCTGTGAAGCGCTAATGTACCCCACTTTCTGTTCTTCAGTCAGATCATGAACTAAGCTGGTTTCCCTTTGCCATCACTCTCGGAGAAACCTGCTTGTTTTTTTTATACACTAGTTAGGATGAAGAGCTGTAAGAGCTCTCAGGAAGACTGGCCAACTTCCTCCCTGTGCAGGTTGGGGTGCTTTCTGTCTACTCTCCCTAATACAGATTACCAAAAAAAGAAAAAACATTCTGCCATGGCATAATCTTTGAAATGTGATACAAAGAATATTCATGTAATATTTTTACTTAAATGTATTCCCCCTGGAAAAGCCTTTCATCTCAGGAGTCCTGGGTTATTTAACAAAATTGAGGCAGGTCAAATCCTGCTTATCACTGATTGCTCTTACTCATACCCTAATGCTCATAAAATACAGTATTGACAGTCTTTGGTTATTAGAAGCTCCAGCCAACAATGGTGGCCTGGTATTTTAGTGATGAAGAGAAGCCATTTGTTCATATGGTGGTTTTATGCTTGTTTTTAAAATGTTTGGCTCTTTTTATCTGTTGTTTGTTTCTATGGTGATCACTAATGACATATTACAGAGGCAGAAAATGACAGCACAAATCCTGCACAGCTGACAAACAATTTTGTGGCTGAGTCTGGTCTACAGAGAAACACCAGGGACCAGGTGCTTACATCTAGATCAGGTGCTGCAATGTGACAATAGCACCCTTTACTTCTACTGATGTGGAGACCCCTAAACGTGGATCCATGGCTGTGTGCTGTGCAGTGAGGTGGCAGGAAATCTCCATCAGGTGACTCGGCCCTTGGCAGAAGTCTGCGATGGAAATGGCAAACTTGAATTCCTGAACATGTTCAAAACTGCTCAGAAAAGAAAGGTGGTGTAAAACCACCAACACTTTAGTCTGTAAATAGACCACATCTTGAGTAATGAGTGGACTTATTTTTGTACACAATTCTCAGCATTTTTCTGTAGGAGAATAGAATATAAGAACATAAAGATAGTGTAGAAAGTAATCTTACCCCTAAGGAGTTGCAGCTGGGCCAGTTATCAAAGATTAGGAACAGGCCTGGCTTTAACAGGCCACAGCTGTAACCCATGGGAAGAAGAGTGCTGTAAAAGAGTGGGGTGGCTGGTTGAGAAGGGAGTTGGAGTCAGTTGGCTCCTTTGGGAATAAGACAGTACTCTGAGGAGTTGCCTATGAGAAACACAAAGAAGGTGTGAAACTTTTGTGATAGGAGACAACAGTATGGAACCCCTGCAATAACATGACAATGTCTTTCTGTGCTGAATCTTCTGGAACCCCTAACTATCGGTATGTTACATCTGTTCTTGGAACTTCTGTGTAAAAGTTGAAATGAACAGAGGTCAAGAGACTCATATCTTTTTGGCTGTTGTCAAAAAGGTTAATGAAGAATTTGTGAATCTGGAAGAAAAAAAGCAGTCTGAGCTTTAGGAGAGCATCATCTAGTCAATAGCTTTGGTCTGGCCTTGCTCTTCCTCTCTTATGGGTGGTGAAGGTTATTTGAGACATTTTTGGAGAATATGATCTCCTATTGCTTCACTTGGCAAAAATAAATAGCTGCAATGGCCCTAAAGCAAAACATTTATATCCATTTGAAGCAGTGACAGATGAACAAAATAATTGACTATTTCTGCTACTAATATTAATAATTAATTAATTAACAAAGCTGACATTTCAATAGTATTCATTATGTTTTAAACTTAACAGTCCCTTGAAATCAATCAGAAAAACACATGTCATTCAAAACTGAGAGAGTTTAGAGGAAATTCTGGAATATTGCGGCAAACTTTATTGGTGCAAATGGTGCAGAACATTTATATTCTTTACTCAAGGCAATTAATGTAAAAACAACTGTTGTGTATCCCTTTTTTCTAATTCATCTGTACTGTTCATGTTTCAGATGGAGAAATAAATGACAGCAACAATTTACCCCAAACGATTCTATCCATTTTTCATCATTAATTAGCACTGAGAGATCTTAAAGAATGGTATGGTTTGAACTCCACCGGAAGTAAGAGCAATTTAAGTCACAGTGAAGCTTATTAAAAATTAATGAACAGAGATATGGCTGCTACTCTGAAACAAGTAATACTGTGCACTGTTACATGACACAGTGTTTAGTACACTGGCAGAGATAAACATCCAAAGAGACCAGCCCACAATTGACAGCACTGATTGATACTGTGCAGGCAGTAGCACTGCTGAGAAATTTCAGCTAAAATTCCCTAATATAGACATAGCCATAAAGGCTGAAAAACACCAGAAAACCTCAGTATAGGGGACAGCTAATTGGTAGTAGTCAATGTATCTGTCTGAAAGTAGAAAAGAAAATATCTCAGGTGGTGTCTGGTGTTGTGAATACCAATGGCAAATCTCACACTGACTTTCATTTTCACTTGAATTTCAACCCTGTTTTCTGCATGGAGCAGTGAGAGAAAGGTGACAGTTTTTTTCTTTGTTTCTTTTCGTTTTGCAGAGTAAAAAGTGCTTTGTTTGTAGAACTGCCAGTGACTCTTTAAGGCTCGGTCCAGTTCTTAAAAATCTCTGTCAGCCAATTAGCTGTTCAAAATAAATACTGTCTATTTCGCTAGCCTGGGTGGTTTCTATAGCAGCCCTATCTTAACTTAAACTCCATTCTTTTTCCATTTCTTTCCTCTCCCTTCAAACCAGCAGCCACTTTACCACTTCACTTTGAAGAGGCTTTTGAAAGCAAAATGGAAAAGACAAACTGTATCTCTTCCTCTGGTAGTGCTGTTCCTCTTAGAGAAAGGCTGGGGTCAATGAAGCTACATCTGTAGTTTTCATTTGCTGAAATGAAAACTACAGGCAGTCACTGTGTCCTTTGCTAGATACAAAGGACCCATAATTATTTCTGCAGAAACTGTATTTTGAACTAAGGACCACTTAATCTCATTTTTCCCCTGTGTCCTCTTTGCTATCTAGAACTGTATTTTGATTTGCTAATTATCTCTGTTAAAGTTAGCACGTCTATTATTCTCCAACAGTAGAAATCCAGTGGATTCTGATGTTTACACTGTGCTTTTAAATGCTATGATTTTGAGGAAATGCGGTATTAAATACAATAGCATTTGGCAAACTCAATATTACAAGGTCAGTAGGGTAATTTTCTTGATTAAAATTTCATAAGGAAATCTTATGTTTGTTTCTCTTATTTCTATTTCGTTTTGGGTTTTTTTCAACTAGTGAATTTAAATGTAACTTGATCAGAGTGCATGTGCCTGCTTGTTCTTGTAGTTGCTTGGCACATAAATAATATTTCTTTATTGGTACTTGGATACCAGATTGAAGGTCAACTTAGATTGAACAGAACATTTAAAATGAGAAAGAGCCAGATCATGAACCTACATATGCTCTGGAGAGCTGAACCTCAGCAAAACAAACTGGAAATTTAAGCTTCAGGCGCAGTGCATCTCCATCTACTCAGTTTGAAACAGTGCAAGTTTGAGTGGAATTTGTACTCATGCTCCTTCAAACAGGTCAGCGGCGTTGTCTTCATTAGACATCTCTCACAGAGCCTCTGGCAATTTTTCAAGCAGTGGCTTCTGACAAATATCAGAGTTTGGCATTATGTTATGACAGAGAAGGTTAAACCAGTTGCTATTTAAAAGATTATTTCTAAATACGTATGATTCTTCCATTAACCTCTGCAGGCTTAACTGAGAAGAGACCAGTCTGTGCTGTTACTGCAGTGGCTACAGAGAGATCACTCGCTGTGGTCAGCCACAGGTTTCCACAGCCTGGAACTGGGCTGTCATGGCACACATGTCCAACTTCAGCTCTTCCAGCCACATCAGTCCCGTGAGTCAGCTGTCAAACACACCTGAGATGAAGGATTAAGATGCATTATTCCACACTTTACCAGTGGGTAAATTGGGGTGGTGCGTGGAACGGCACATGGTCCTGGAGTTCAGATCCTAAGTCACAGCTGTCTCCTCCAGCCTCTAGAACAAATTGCTAAAAGCAGAGTAGGAAATGCTGTGAGGAATTTGCTTCCTTCAAAATATTCACCTCATCTGAGGAATCTGTCTGATGATTGATGTGTCTGTATGTAATCCCAGGAATGCCAAAAGGATTACCCTAAGTTATCAGGTGTCAATTTTCTGTTGCTCCAGAACATGTCCATTTTTGTCTGCAGATAGATGTGTGCAAGTTGGTGGTGTACTCTATTCTGACAAATTTAATCATGATTCCTATACTATTTCTGGCATTCAAGCTTCATTACTAGAATTTAATGTAACTGAAAGAGTTTCAGCTGATTTCTTCTGTAGCAGTCTTTTGTCTGAGCCACACAAGCTGTTGAGAAAGATGTCCTCTGTTGTGTTTTTACTCATTAGTCTTTGCTGACTGGGGGGGGAGGGGGGTCTCATGAAAGAGTCACTTCCCTCCAAAATTGTAGCGCTGCCTGCTTAGTTACACAGCCTGGCTGCTAAGCACAAGGAGGTAGCAGCGAAGTGTCACATTTGAAAGACTACAAGAAAGAAGTGGAATGGTGATAGACTGAACTAATGCATTCTTAATGAGAAGAAACTCTTCTGTTGCTTTGAAGGGATGCAGGGAAAGAAATAGCATGCTCAGAAGCAGCAAAAGTCTGAAAGCTGTTTTTAATGCTGTTGCAGAAAGAAGTCACTGTGGCAGAATTCTTATAAAATTCTACTTGTAAAATGCAAATACTGTGTTAGCATGATCGTTTTCTTAAGATGTACATTCAGAGGTGGGAGATCTGGCTGCTCTGATCCCTATGCAGTTAAAAGTTTTGGGAGTGGATAAATTTTGGGCACATAGCACAAGCCTTGCAATCAATATATAGTCTACTGACAACTGAATGTTTCAAACATCTTGTAATAAATTTTGGATAATAAAAATGCAAGAAGCCACCATTTAAATGTAGCATTCTTTTGAGGTAACTCAAAAGAGTGTTACCTATGGCTTCCGTGCTTGTGTGCACTCAATAGCACAAGATTTCTTAAAGACTGTTCCCAGACATTTTGAGAAAGTGGCCTTGGCCACACTCTGCACTAGAGGAGAAATAATGGAGTTCTGGAGGAGAAGTGAATCCTGGTTCCACATCCAACAATAGTTTTCACACACATGTGAGGCATAGTCAAGGAATGTCAGTCTTTTAGGAACATCAGTGTGTATCATCCAATGGTCTGTCTCCAGCTCTAACCAAATTCCAGTGCTTGATCAAAAAGAAATGAACAATGAGACAAGAAATCAGTTGTTACTTTGTACTCAGAGTGGAGGAAAAAATCCTCTTCAGCCTCCATAGTGACCACTGGGATCCCAAAAGTGTGCGTTTAATGCAGTGCAGACCAAGTGCCAGACAGAGACATTTTTCAAACCTCATTGATGTTACAGCTCAGTATGTGTTCAAGAACTCAATAAACAATCTTAACTTTCCATATCTAAGGACTGTTTTCTCATGTTTGTGATCTGTTTGATCATCATTTAAAGCTCTGTCTTAAAATAATGCTGCCTCTTTGGAGGAATTGGAAAGATCCCTTCTGAACTTTTTGCATTGTTGGAAATCTCATAAATTTGAGACCATATTTACTCATGGCCCAGTTTTCAGACCTGTAATTATGTGCTGACACTACCATTTTCTTCATTCTCTAGTTGCATGTCTATGAGAAAGAATTGTCATATTCCTCAGCCACTTTCTTGCTAAGAAAAATAAGTGAAACTTAAATTTTGTGTGACAAATAGTCATTGTTTTAAAAATCCAAGTAGCTTGTTTCAGCATCAACTCTGATTTAAGCTCATCTTTTTTTTAACACAGGTGACTGTTAATTCTGTGCACATAATTCCAGAGGAGATTCTCTCTAATGACGCTTCTGTAGATCTGCTAACAATATTTTGCCATATCCTCTGTAGAACTGCATATGTTCTTTTCACAAAGCCACCTTCCTGGCATTTATACTTGTGTTTTCCAGTTTTCAGCATTTCCATTTAATCAGTTCCATATTTACACTGAGAACTATGCATTGTTTTAAAAAGGTACCAGGGAGGATTGCTAGTTTTTTTCCAGTTCATATTATCTGTACCAACAAAATTGTCTTACTCTTCTTAAGTGATGAGTAAGTCCTTCTTGACTGTGTTAAAACCTCCTGAACTTGGGTTGCCCAAGAATGTTATGAGTGCACGCCTAATTCTTGCTCTTATGACACTAGAAACGTATTGATTGCTCCTAAAATTAATCCCTGAGAAGAACAACTAGCAACTTTCCTCCTCTCACGTAACGCCATCTGTAATACACCTTATTATTGCCTCTGCTTATCAAGCTTCTTATCCAACTGAAAAATTTTAATACTAATTTGTCATTTCCACTGAAAGTATGCGTTTCCCATTAGGACCCACAATAAGCATTTTATATGATACCCAGAAATACTAAATCTGGCACATTATCTTTGTGTAAAAAGTAAAGTAATGACTTCAACCATAGGTAATCCCATTGTAGTTTCTCCTGCTTTTCATTTCCATGTGTTTTAATCATTTGTTTCAAATCTGGTTTAAATGTTCATGGTGCTGAAGTCAAGCGAACAGTCATGATATCACTTGACTTAACTTCCCTCCCTCTTCTTGGGCATCTTTGACATTGTTGTGTATTTCTGACATGAAGTACTATCTCCAAATAATATATATTTAAAATATTTTCTACTTGTGCTTCCATCTGCCAGTGTCTTCAGTAGTCTGGAAAAAAGATAATGTGGACCCAATGATTCTGTCACTGAGCTGTGGATATTTGACTTCCCTTTCAAATAATGTAATTCCCATTGATTTGCCATCATTCTCCTTAGCTACCCTTTCAATATCTTTATGGACATTGACTTCCTTGAAACTGAGGAAGAGCATGTTATTCAGCAGCAGATAATCTATACATCAAAAATAATGTAGACATACCAAACTTGCCCTTCAGAGCAGTGTCAGGGCTTCACTTCATTGCTTTGTTTCTTTATTGTTCCAGTAGCTAAAAAAATGCATCTTTGTTTTACTTTCCCATGTGAGGTACAGTTCAAAGAAGCCTTTATCCATCACTCCTTTGCTGTATGTGTTACAGTGCTTGAAAAGGAGTTCTGCTTGATAATCCAGGCCTCCTCTCACTCTGTAAGGGTTTTGTACCTATTCTTATTATATTGCTTTCATTATTTGTTCCTGTAGAGACTCTATCCCTTTCCTACAATTTCTGTCTCCTGCCCAGTGCACACATGTTATTTACATTCTTAGTGTAAATCCATTCTTTGCCTTCATTCAAGTAATTAAGTTCCTCAGACCAATCATCTTCTTTCATTGATTTTTCTATTTTCTAAAAGTTTGCCTTATACTAAGCCTTAGTTACAGATTTATTTTTATCCATCTTGCAATCTAAGCAGCACTGAATTCATTCATAATCACTTCCTCCTCAGGAATATCACTTTTTTCTCAGCTGTTTTACAAGGTTCTCCTCACACACACAACCTCCCCCCCCAAGCTTAAAATAACTCACACCTTGTTTTATGAATTTCTGTACCAAAAAGAAGACATCTGAAATGTCTAAGAATATCTAAACCTTGCTATTATTGATTATATTTATGTCTCTGGAAAATTTAGGCTTCCCTTATTATTTATTCCTTTGTCTATTTATAGAGATGATTATACCCTTCCAAATCTCAGCATGTCGGATCATATTATCCCTTTCTCCCCAAATACTGTCCAAGCTGGGTCTCTTTTACCATCTTCCTTGCAGTGACTTTCATCCTAACAGATTATGTTTTATTCATGCCATCACATTTTAAGACGAATAAACACAATTTAGCTGTTTTACTTTGCTACAACATCAAATTTCCTGACTTTCATGTATTTTAAGTTGCATCCACATGGGTCTGTATATATAATTACCTTGTTTTCTTTTTAGATTGAAAAAACCCCAAGGAAAAATGGCATGCACTTCCCCACCCTTTCACAAAGTGATTATAAATGTGCCTATTCATATTAGGTTAACTTAACAGCATTTGGTTTGGCTTGGTTTGTATTTAGCAATACATACTAGTTATGAATAATTCTTTTCTATACCAGTAATGCTTTTTCCTAGTCACTACCCCTCCACCTGGATGAGGTAGAGGTGATACTGGAATACTCATTCAAATCAGTGTATATCAATAAGAATGTACAGAAAATGTATAGGGTTCAAATAAACAAAAAAGACCAGAAATTTGAACATTAGTAAACAGCCATGAGTGTAGAGATTTATCACCCAGCCAGACTGGTGACACGAAAGCATACTGTCAGGTGCAGCTCTAACCCAAATGCTAGAGTTCTGTGAGTGGAAAAGTGCCCAAAAACCTTCAGCCACCATCTCTCATGGCCATCAATTGAGCCCACAGATCATGGGCAAGGAATGAATTACAGCATAGTCACTCAGCAAATGTGCCAAGCTCAACTCATCCTGAATATCACCACAGCCTAAGCTGCAGTTCAACACAAAGCTTGCAGATTGCTGTTCCCAGTGGTAATAAGTTCTTGCTATGCACTTGGGTATAAGCATCACCATTAAAATGCCTAGACGTACTCTGAAGTGTTAAAATTTAGTCCTCTGTGACTAAAAGTAGGAATTATAACTAAAAGCTTATAACTGCTTATCAATTCATTTTATTTCGTGTCTGAAGAAGGTAGGGAATTTAACCTTAGGTGTAAAAAAAAGAAAATTATAGCTAAGCTAGTACTTTAATACATTTCTTCCAGTCAGTGTTGCTGTGATTTAGATGAAAAGCAGCAAGGAAGATTTGAGCTGTCACACTTAACTTTCAGCTGCCACAAAGAGGCACTGGAGGTTACAGGCTAAGGTTTAATTTATATTCCTCCTTTTGTTACAGGCAGAGATGGTACGTGCTGCTTTCCAAGCGCAGAGATCTTTCTTGCTGTTAGCATCTCAATGTCAAGAGCCTCAAGAGGTAAGGAAAGTGACCTGGAGCTTCAAGAGGCAGTGTATAAAAAAGTCTGTGTTGCCGGATGTTATTGATCCTGCATTTGCTTTGTTTGTTCCTTTATTTATACAGTGCACTTGAGGGCTTGCTTTCACTTTCATAAGCATGGTGTGCTGTAATAATCAGAAAGCCATGGTCTGGGGTTAAGAACCTTTTCTGTGATGAACCTGTGAATATAAGGTCATTGAAGAAAGCAAAGGAGTGTCCACTTTACATTTTTAAGTGGGATCAGGCTTTCTCTGGAAGCTGGAAATGGCTATTTGCCAGTCCCCCAGGGATGCTACGTGGTAGACATTGAAATCAGAGTATAAGCTAGTGAGAGAAAAACCAATATTAGCCCATACACTCAGTATTTCCCAAACTGAGGTCCAGGTTAGGCCAATTCTGGGAGGAGGGGAAAGCATTTTGTCAAGAAAATGAAAACTAAACTTTTATCAAGTTGATTTATATACTTGTTTCAGTGGCAACTGTTTAAATTCTCCCCTCACTGGAAAGCTCATGGAATCTGTGGAGTTGTTATGAATCTCATTTGTAGTTTTTAGAAGGCTCAGGGCCAATAGCACTTTATCATTCCTGGCAATAGCAATCAGTTAGCTCTTCTGTGGGACCACCCTTGAACCTTCCTCCTTGGAGTATGCAGAGACTTGTCTTCCCTTGCACAGTCTCATCATGGCCTTCACTTCTGCCTTTTTCCACTAGTTCCCTGCTCCAAAGTACGTTAAAATCCATTTTCGCAAATCAGAACTCTCTGCACATGATATAATTTATTGAAGTTGTGCTGTCATTATTGTTCCTAGAGACACAAATTGGAAGTTTTTCTAATCAGTATGTTTTAATGGCAAGGGTGCTTAAGGAAAAGAAAAAAAAAAAGCCCATAGATATTCAAGGCTAGACTTCAGAGTTCCAAGCAAGAAGGGATCAGTCGTTTTTCCAGCTGTCTCTGATCTCAGGGAGTAAAAGTGGGTCATGGCTCACACAGAACAGGCAAAATTCCCATTGGTACAGGCCTCAAGCAGTCATTTATATTGGCTGTGAATACAATTGCACCTAGTGGCCCACAAAATTCTACATGTTCGTAGGTAAAATATTCCCCAGTGACCAGTTTCTGAATGGCCTATAATGTAATGCAGCGTTCTGGAGTGTTGGGATTGTCCCAACAAGAATTCTGGTACAAGAATAAGCTGTGGGTCCTGCTTTGGCCTCCTGTGCTGATGTGCTATCAGTAGGATTCTGTCTGCTTTTCCAGTGAGAATGGCAATGGCTTCTGCCTGCTCCTACCCTTACAACTTTCTGACCTCATGTCAGAGGTCAAGTTTGAGATTTTGCAACTGTAAAGTTTAGAAATTTTTTTTAATGTCAACAAAACAGTGCTAAAAAACAAACAAGAATGAAAGAGTAGAGGTAAAAAGAGATTCTCTAGCAATCTAGGATGATGGTTACAGAAGCATTAAGAAAAGCAATTAATAATAAAAATCTTGTTAAAAACATCACCAGAGCTGGCCATCTATATGACTTAGTTGTACATTATCAGGCTTGCATAGATTTCTGCATCTTGTTGAAGGCAAGAAAGTACACTTTTATAATTTAACTATCCTTTAGCACAGAGGACGTGCCACATGATATGTGTGTACACATCATTCCAAAGTTAAAATACCAGGAATATTACAGACTAAATTTTCTTTTTATCAGTGAGAGCAAACCCAGTCCAGTTACTTACTTTTTAAAGACTGTTAGCTACACATTTTTATAGACATCAAAACACACACTGTTGTCCATTCTTTTTCTCTTTTTGCATTTTTTTTTTCACAGATACACTCAATTATCCTATGGACAGATGTGAAAGTAAATGAAGGCTGCCTGTTCTGTACAAATTGAGAATTTTTTTCCCACTGCAGAGAGTGATGGTTCCAGGCATTAGGTTTTTTATATCTCCATCACAATGAGGAAAAAACTTTCTATTATAAAGTCACATTGGTTAAGCATTTTGAAAAAGCTGGTAATCACCAGCTAACCCAGGAGAAGGAAAGAAATAGGCATCCTGCCCCTGGTCCCCCAGGACCTTACTGCTGTGATGTCATCTCGGCTCTGGTTGTATTTATAGCCTAGAGCCATGGAGTCAGTGTGGAATCCAAACAGGAAAGCTGATCATTAGTGTATCAGAATGCACAGAGTAGAGAAAAGCAAATGAAGATGACAGCATATCTATAAATGCAAGAGAAAAGAGAGTAATTCTGTCATTCAGCTGTCTAGACTGTTTGCTTTATAATGTAAAGCTGTGAATGAGCCAGCGAGTTGCAATTATGGCATAGGAGCTTTGTAGACATTCAGAGACAGCGGTGTGGAGACTGAGGGGATTTACTGAGTTCCTGTCAGGTTGGGATGTCATACATGGTGCCTTTAAAAAAAAAAAAAGAGGGAGGGGAAAATGTGCTGGAAAAATAAATTAGCTCAGCTCTTGCAGCTTACAAACTAATGAATAAGGATTTCAAACAAAAAGAAAGCTCCTGTATCTATAATAATCCTTGGATATTTTTGTGCTCAGCAAAGAGAGAAACATGTATCATCAAAAAGTGGTATTTTTTTCTCTCTATGAAAATGGTGAAGTTATAGAATTCATTTCACTCTTTAATTCGTGCTCTGAGTCACTAGCAAACATTTTCAGTCAAGATTGCTAAAAGTTGCTTTTGTGGAGTTTTGCTTCTTGTTAATAATGCTTTTTTTTCATTTGGAATCTGTTGCAGTGCACAGCCTTTATTATCTGTATATGTGAAAATAGTAGGAGCCAGGAAGGTAATTCCAGCTGGCATACCAATCTAGCATCAACTGCAATAAATTACTTTGCAGAGAGCATGTTCTGTTACTTTTTATGGTCATGTTCTATATTTGTGTGTGCAGTGGAGGAGATCACATGACACAGCCACCAGTTGATATTCCTATTTGTGTATGTCCCAGCTAATGGCTGCTAGATACAGGCTCATTCAGCAAGATGGCATTTTTCAGTCCATCTACTTACCAGAAATTATTATCTGATACAAAACTTCAAACATTAAAACAAAAAAATGTCTGTTGTAAATTGTTTACTACTATAAATAGAATAAGATAATAGATGAGTTTATAAAAGAGTACAAAGAAGATGGGAAAATAAATTAGAATATTGCTGTAATCTGTGAGAAGTTGTTTAAAAAGATATTTTCAGAGCATGTGTTTGCATGTTGCTTGGGCTATTCAGAAGATAGGTTTTAGCATAAACCTTCACAAAACATTCTAAAACAGTTTGGATCTGCTTTTCTATTTCCCACACTCTAAGCCAAATGCAATTCTGACTGAAATGTGTTTTTTATTTCATTGCATAATAATTTTAAAAGCTATTAGTGTTCCTGAGCAAATTTATCTGTTTAACAACTTTCTTTAATTTGCAGTCATGAATGCTGATCACTGCTCAAAGTCACTGCATTAAATTCTTTGTGAATGGTGACTCATATACTGCCTTCTCTTTATGAGTTGTTATATTTCACTTTAAACATTCAAACAGTTTTAAGAGTTGTTTTGAGGGCTTGAGGAATCCATTGTTCCTATGCTGAGAACAAATTAATGAGATTATGATTTTTATGAATCAATATAAGCATATGCAGGATGAGCATGTTCATGGTGAGAAGTACTTCAAACAGATTTAAATGACAGATGCAGTTCAGACTATAAATGATTACGTAATTTCTCATTAGAGAAGAATGCTGAGTTCATATGACTGCCAAAGCTCATGGATTTATTCCTAACATTGTGCAGACAAACATTCCAATTAAATACCTAGCTTAAATATCCAGATCCTGCACACAGGTGGGAGGAGAGGGGTGGAAAAAAGTGAGAGGTAAAGGACAGCTTTTCCTTTTTTTCCTAGAAAAGGGAGACCTCACCACACCTCACAGAAACCCAAGAAACTGTATTTGAATTCAGACTTAGAAGCATGAGAAAAAGTCCTTCTGTTTTTATTTTTATAGCTAAGCAAAAAGGAAAAAAAATTATTGTAGGGTTAGAATAGTTGTGGCAAAATCTTTGAATAAAGAACTTATTCTCAGGATTTTTATGTAGAAATCAAAAAATGAAGATTCACAGTTCCCTACTCTCTGTCAGTGTGGGATTGCTCATTTTCTTCTCTATCTGTTTTAAAGTACTTCAATAACAGGACTCCTGGGACTTATTATTCTGCATTCTAGCAGGATTTGTTTTCTAATTACTTTGACTTGCTTATGTCATTCCATTTCCCCCTACTTTTCCTCATGCTTACTGGGATCACCCTTACTGTTTTCCAAAAATACAAACAGTGGGATACTTCTCACCTTGTTAATTTAGTACATTCTTCTGCAAAAGAGTTTGGGCTGAGTTTCGATTCCATTCTCTCAGCTGCTGAGAGTTCACTGCTGCTAACCTGCTCCTCTGTGTCTAGAAATAGCTTAAGGAAGAATTTAGTTCAAGCCTTTTAAGGCCCTCCGGCCTCAAACTCAGAGAAGGTGCCAAGAGCGACATGGACAGGGGCCTGAGAGTCCTGAGCTCTAAAGGGAACCCCTTCCCCCGGTCCTGTTCTCTGAAATCTTGCCAAACTGTTGGCATACTTGTGTTATCTGCAAGCCTCCAACTGCATGTGACGCATGGTCACAGCCGCACGGATGGACCAGCAGTTTCCAGTCTCTAACCCACTGCAGTGAGAGTGCACAGGCTCATTTTTGGGTACTGTTGCAAGCTCTTACTCTGTTTCACATCCAGATAGCCCCTGACACCTGTTACCTCATAATTCTGTCTCAAAATCACTCATCTGCATTTTATCAGCCTCAAACTCACTGTATTTTCAGTTCATAGAATCGTTTAGGTTGGAAAAAACTTTAAAGTCATCAATCATAAACCCAGCACTGCCAACTCCACCACTAAACCGTGTCTCTAAGCACCACATTTGCACATCTTTTAAATACTTTCAAGGATGGTGGCTCAACCTCTTTCCTGGGAAGGCTATTCCAGTACTTGACAACCTTTTTGGTGAAGAAATTTTTCCTAAACTCCAATCTGAACCTCCCCTGTTGCATCTTGAGGCCATTTTCTGTTGTCCTGTCACTTGTTACCTGGATGTAGAAACTGACCTCCACCTCACTGCAACTCCCTTTCAGGTGGTGGTAGAGAGCAATAAGGTCTGTCTGAGCCTCTTTTTCTCCAGGCTAAACACTCCCAAGTCCCTAACTGGCCCCTCTAGCTCTCTATATCCTTGACCAGCTTCATTGCCCTTCTCTGGACACACTCCATCCCCTCAATGTCTCTCTTTTAATTAACTTCTCTAGGAATCCTTGTCCCATTTCACTTCACTTGTGTTTGCCAAAACCCCTAGGTCAAGAAAAGGTGGAAGCATTTGAGATTCACTTGTGCCCCAGGGGCACTGCACTCAGCAGTAAGAAGGCCCAGAGGCACTCAGGGATCGTGGGAATGCAGAGGGGCCATGATCAGTGCAGCATCACCCAGCTTGCACAGAATAGAGGCAGAGATTCACATCAGTGGCAGCTCTGGACTGGCTCACACCAACATCCCCAGGCACAGACTTGCCAGCAATTCCCATTCTGTGCAAGAATCAGGCTCCAGTAACCAAAGGCTCCTTGCACTTGTGACCTCCAGTGTACCTGTGTACTCTGGATCCTCATTTGACACGCTAAGCAATTCTAGGGATCTGCAAGCCTTTACTGGATTTCTGCTGTTTGTAACAAAATGTCCAGAAATCCCCAGGGTAGTTTTCAGTCCCTGTAGCAATGTTCATATTCAAATTGTGCCATGTGAGACCCTACTGAGCTAAGCTGATAGGACACTCCCTCTCCTCCCATTAAGTACCATATTTTTATTTCTGCTAAACACAAATCCCAACTAGTACTCTCCTTTCTCTGTGTTACACAATTCTTTCTTGGGATTTATGCATATAACCTTCTAAAAAGGAAAGCACAGGGGGTAAAGATGACTGAAAAGCAGGGCTTTTTGATTCATAAGTTAGTTCATTATTTTCTTTTTTTCAAATTTTATTTTGGTCTAAATCAGACCACATTTTTGAATTCCAAAAATTATGTCAATTCCAGGATTGTTCAACAAACTGGACAGTCTTACAGTTTGGCCATAGATGGAAACTTGCAACATCTAACATTTGTTTCCTGGGACATGCCCCATGAAAGGTGATTGCTCTTAGCAAAGATTCATAGGATCTCAGATGTTGTGAACAAAGCAACTGTGGCTCAACAGAGTCTCCTTGCTACCTGGAATGCCCTGGACCCCACTGACATGGACTATAATCACAGCAGCAGAATTGAGGAGTAGTAAATCAAAAAGTTGAAAGCAGTTTATTAGTCGTCATTGTTCTTGTTGATTAATTGTGGGGTGTTGCCTGTGTGCCTAAAGCAGGAGGAGCCTTTCTTGTTGAAAATACTGCCCACAGAAAGCTGCAGTGGACAAGAACACAACTCACAGAATCACAGAAATTCCAGGCTGGAAGAGACCTTTGAGATCATCGAGTCCAACCCATGTTCTAACACCTCAACTAGATCATGGCACCAAGTGCCACATCCAGTCTTTTTTTAAACTCTTCGAGGGATGGTGACTCTACCATCTCCCTGGGTAGATGATTCCAGTATTTGACCACTCTTTCTGTAAAATACTTCCTCCTTAATTCTAGCCTGTATCTCCCTTGGCGCAGCTTGAGACTGTGTCCTCTTGTTCTGTCTGTTGTTGCCTGGAGAAAGAGACCGACGCCCTTCAGGAAGTTGAAGAGAGTGACAAGGTCACCCCTGAGTCTCCTTTTCTCCAGGCTGAACAACCCCAGCTCCCTCAGTCGTTCTTCATACGGCTTGTGCTCCAAGCCCCTCACCAGCCTCGTTGCTCTCAAGTCCATTTAAAACCAACCAGTCCCAGCCAAAGGCAGTGGGTGTGATTCTGCACTGCTGTAAACTGATGCATGCAGGTTGTATCAGGCCCTGGATTTCTCCACTGGTTGGAAGTGATTTGTCTTTCACATTCCTCTCCATTTTCCCTGCCTCAGAGTTTATATTTAAAAATAAACCCACAAATGACTAAAGTAGTAATTTGTCATGTGGGGTTGTGGTTTGGTATTCCCTGTTTTTTTCCCACAAAGGACAAAACTGCCACAGCTGATATTGGCTGTTAGATTGAGAATTTTTGTGCTATCTAAGAGGAATAAAAGCCAAATACCAATTAAGTCACTTTGGAAGCACACAAATGTGTCTAAGCTTCTGTGCTGATGAAGCTGACCAGACAGTTATGCAGATTTGTCTCTCTGTGTCATAGTCCTGCTGCTGCACAGCAGTGAGTTGAAGTGGCAGAACCTGTACTGTTGATCAACACATCAAATACTTGTTACATTGCTGTTGAAAATTTACAGTCTAAAAAAACTAGGCCATAATAAATTAAAGTAGTGAGGTAGGAGGAGAGGTTTGAACCCTGAAAATATCAGAATGCAGGAGTATTATTGTAGTGATCTCAGAGAAAAATCTCACTTATGGTCTCTACAGCCAGTCAGAAAATAGTCACAGAGAAAACATTGGATTTAGGTGGAGTCGGGTAAAAAAAAATTATTTTATATAAATTTAAATAAATAGGTTATATCTCAGCCTAATCTGAACACTGATTCCATCCAGTCTATGTATAAAGGCTTAAAGAAAAACACAAACCTTTCTTAAACTGCATACCTACCAAAAAAAAGTATGAAATTAAAGTCTTCTTTACATATTTTGAAAATACAAAAAAAAAGGGAAATTACAGTTAATCAAAAACTATTTCAGTTCTAGAATCACAGCCACTCATAGCAGAAATGCATCTCACTGGTGATCTTATTCCTGTAGACACAGGATGGGCTTCTGCTCATCATCTTTAAACTGTCAAGGTAGGAATGTTGTATAAGGTATTTTTCTAGGCTCTCTTAACAGTAATGGCCAGCACCTCTAGAGTCCATTTCTTCACATCTATTAATGTCTTCTAACATATAGCCATCTAGTATCTATTAATGTGTGCAAATAATTCCTCAGGGATATTTCTTTCCTCATTTACAGTAGAAGAATCAAGTCTCAGCTGAGAGCAGATGCTGGTCTGTTAAATTGTTAGAGCTGAGTGTGGTGGTTGCTATCCATGACATCTTTCATCCCTTGAAAGGATGAGGTGTGGGATGGGACTGTACTAGGCAGTTTGCCGAGATAATGGCTGTGTCTCTGTTAGTCTTTTAGCTCACTGTGGGACTGTAGATCTCCTTCAAATCAGCCCTGTTTCCTATGTCATGTTTTACATAATAGAGCAGCCTAAGGTGTACAAAGTGGGTGTCATTCTGAGGTTAAGTGGAAGATCCACTCCCAGGCACATCTAAACCACAATTTACAGCTAGTCCCAAATAGCACCTCCCTTTCATGCATACTGTGAATGCTGGAGCCTCAGCACCAACTGTTTTGCTCTGCAGAGTCGTTCCTGTTAGGCTGCACGGCTTGCCAACACATACAAAGACACCTGATTCAGATCAACTCCATGTTTCAAACTTGCTCCTTAAAACCACAAAGCAAGTATGATGGAGATTTTATGTAAGTATGAAGGAGAAACTAACAGAACTGTGCACCATGGAATAAAGGTTGTACTCACGCTGTTCGGGTTGCAGCTGAGTAAAAGGAAGGGGCTGTTGATTCCAAATTCTCTGAGTTTTCTTTTGCTGCTCCTACACCAGAGGTTGCCATGCCCTCATTTTGCATAACTTAAAAGGGTATTTGTTCTCCTGACATGTTTTTTTCATAATAGGTCAGGTTGTTTTGAACACTGTAATAGTGAGTCTGAATTGCGTTGCCATTCATCAACATAAAAATTCTTCACTAAACAATCTCACCCCTCAAAACCATGTAAGATTAGCTTAAAAATACATAAGATCTTCAAAACTATAGTTTTTATTTACCTGCTGTGTTTTGTGCCTTTGTGATTCATGCTGGCAGGTTTCTGCACAACATTGTCCTGAGAAAATACCCATTTTCCCAAATTAAAGCTGAGATTTTCAAGTAATCACTGGTTCAACCTGACAAAATTTAGGCAAGCCATTCAGTTTAATGTGACTTTACAGGCAGATTTCAAACATCACAAAATCCAAAACTTTTGGCCTTTCTCCTGAACTGAGTGTCCCTGTCCACCAGTCCTATAAGCCTGTCACCTGGGGAATTTCTTGTGTGGGTATTTTCTCCTTCACAATTATATGAAGGAGAAGAAAGTCTGTGTAGTGTGATCTGTTGGAGTACTGGTATTCCAGGCCATTTTATGAGACTGGGCTGAGACTATTAAGTCTCTGCAGGCAAAGCCTAAGGCAGTTCTTTTGCATGCTGGAACTTTCTTGCAGTGTTTTGGCTAATTGTGGCAATAGTCTTACTACTCTTGATTTTCTAATAAGAATTATAAAATATTATAAGCTGGTTGTCTAGTTGTTTGTGTTTAAAGTGACAATCTGGTTTTAATCATTATTTTAAAAGGAAAAAAAGGATACTGGGAGTTACTTCTGATATTTGTCAGTTGTGCCCATGCTGCATTTTTAAGCATTTCAGCAAAACTGATATTATAATAGGAATGGTGTTTATAAAGAGACTCTTAAATTTCTGTTAGACAACTGTGCTGTGTCTTAAATGACAAGAAATTTTATCTAGCACATGCCAAAGGCATGCTGAAGATTTTTCCAACAGTTCTGATTCATCTCCTGGAATTCCCTTTTCTTAGAGATACAATATAGACATTAATTTTGTTAAGTCAGCTGTTTTAATATGCATTGCAATAAAGAGATTATTCTTCTAGAACCCTCAGCACAACTGTTTCTGCATTGTAAAGCCAAACAAGACTGATTACTGCCAGAATTAATGAGCCTTTCTATACCCATATGCCATATCCACTGTAATTCATCTGCAGTTTAATCACTAACTAAAAATTTAGAACTGAGACAGAACTCAAATCAGTGATTCCATGCAGGCTGTGTTCCTGTGTCAAACCCTTACACAGAAACTTGGACAACAAAAAGCTTCCACAAGCACACATATTTTGTACAGCCATTGCAGAACAGGATGAGTGCAGTGAAGGGGAGGCAGACTCTGCTGCTCTGCCAGGACCTCTCACATGGGACAGAGCTGGGCAAAGCCTCCAGCCCACTCTGGTGTCACTGCAGTGCCAAGGGAATGATTACTTGGAGAAAGTTTCCCTAGCAATACATATTTCATCTTTAAAACTTGCACAGGTTCTGTGAAATTAAATAAATCCACGACATTTTTATAAACATTTCTTATAAATATGTAATCGCTGGATAGGTTAAGTCTTGTTTTTGAGGGACAGAATCTCTGTGCCACTGACAGAAGATCCTCAGAAAAGTGGCTGAGAGCTTTTCTAGAAGGAATAGGAGGAGGTTTGGGTCATTGTGGGTCATTCAGAGAAATGTTTTGACCATAACTTTGCCTTCTTATCTATATAAATCAAAGTATTCTACAAAATAAAACAGCTATGTTAACACCATTTCATATCTAGGAAACTGAAGCACAGAAAGCTAACCCAGCTTTACTGAAACCTGATGAAATTTGGTGGGAGAGCTGCAAAGAGAACCCCCATTTAAGGACTCCCACTTCAGTGCACTATCCACAGAAATGTGCTGCCTCCCAGTGCTGTCTAGATATACCAGGCATCTGTGGAGCTGTATTTTTAGGCCTGATATTCTCTTTGTCTGGAACTGGGCCATGAAGATTCACAGTAAGCTCAGGACTGTAAATATCCCTCAGACTTTATGGGAGGAAAACTGGCATAATATCAAAGCAGAACAAGCACTTTCTTAAATTTCAGTTTTGTTAACTACTGTCATACTTGAAAGATTTCCCTGAAAAATAAGAAAATACCCAAGAAAATACCAGCTGCAGCATGTTGTAAACAAGCAAAAATTAGAAAGGAGAATTTCTGCAGACTTTATCATGTTATGGCAACAAGATCATGTTTTCAGAACTACAAATCATGGGGGTTTCAGGGCTTTTTCAGACTTAATGACTTGTGCTGGTCATTAGGTCATCAACAAAAAATCTTATAATTTCACAGTAATACTGTAAATATTTGTTTTCTCCCAACCCATTTTGTTGTAGGGAAGATCACATATCCCCATCTATTTCTGATGCATAGGTCTTTCTCAGAATTACTCTGCTACTAAAATGTTCAGGCTCTGTAGGTAGATCAAAATACTTTTCAAAATGCACAACCTCTTTTTGACACGTTTTTGAAGTGTCTTTGACCTGTGTTGATCCATAGTAAACATGCTTATTCTAAGCTGACATAAAATTCTCTAATGCTGAAGTCTTCTAGAAAGGTGAAAAGAAAAAGCTTAAGATGACAGAGATCAAGCAGGACATGTGTGCCCATCATTTTTTGTGTGTCATGGCAGCATTAGTCCTCAAGATCATGAGGATTAGTTGTCTCCAGCAAGCACATCACAAATAGTCCTGGAAAAGGTGACAAAAATGCAGAATTCTGCTGCAATCCTGAGTGGTTTCCAAGTGAAGTGCCAGGGAGGATCAGAATGGTGCCCTGCCTTTGGTGGGATATTGTATGGGTTTGGGGAGCATACTTTTGCAATGTTATAGGGTTGCAAGGTACAGCAGTTGTTTTGCCTGTAAACTGATGACTCCATGTCCCTCAATCTGCTGTCTTCTGAGTGGAAGAATTTTCCCCAGTGAATTAGTGCTCTACATTAGTTTTTCTGAGACACTGGACCAGTGTGATTAACATTCACTTTGCACAGGAAAGAGTTTGGATAGCTTCTGCATTCATTTTGCTTTTCTCTTTGCTCCAGACACTATTCCTTCCACTCAGCAGTCATTCCCATGGATACCATTCATTTCTGATTTACCCAGGAGAACTTCCCCAAACCATGGCTTGCAGGCAGCAATTTCCCATGAAATCCTCCTGCATTGCTTGCAGCCAAAACATTAAAATGTACCAAGAAGGACAGGTAAAACTGATCTTGCCTACAGTGTCTTACTTTCTCAGTCTTGTTGCCAGATAATAACAGGCAACTGACAAGTAGTTTGTGTTTCTTGGGAAAAACAACTTGGTTAATTACATGAAAAACTCAAGAATCTGAAGAAGTTCAAGGGATATCAGATGAAAATGACAGTCATTCTGCTGACTCTGAGCTATGGGGTTGATATGGGTCTTAATCTGGGCAGCATGTGAAAATGCTGCCAGTGCTGAGAACAATTTTTGCTACAACACATTATTAATACTTAATGTCTGTGCATTTTATCGCTGCAACTGTAGGAGGGTAATTAAACTGTTGCTGTAATTTATGATGACCTTTCTTTATGGATGTAAATCAGAAGGCAAGGAGGACAATATTAACTACATGGTGCTTTTGGACCACCCACTGTTAACATCAGTCCCTCTCCTCTCTCTCCTCCTCTCTCCCTCTCCTCTCCTCTCCCTCTCCCTCTCCCTCTCCTCCTCTCCCTCTCCTCTCCTCTCCCTCTCTCCTCTCCTCTCCTCTCCTCTCCCTCTCCTCTCCTTCCTCTCCTCTCCTCTCCTCCCTCTCCTCTCCTCTCCTCTCCTCTCCTCTCCTCTCCTCTCCTCTCCTCTCCTCTCCTCTCCTCTCCTCCTCCTCTCCTCCCTCTCCTCTCCTCTCCTCTCCTCTCCTCTCCTCTCCTCTCCTCTCCTCCTTCCTCTCCTCTCCTCTCCTCTCCTCTCCTCTCCTCTCCTCTCCTCTCCTCTCCTCTCCTCTCTCCTTCCTCTCCTCTCCTTCCTCTCCTCTCCTCTCCATCTCCTCTCCATCTCTCCTCTCTCTCCTCTCCTTCTTCTTCTTGATGAGGTGGCAGTGCTTCTCAAGCCAATATCAGAGAAGATTCAGGAAATCCAGAACTTCAGGGAAAGGAACAGAGGAAGTAAAATGTTCAACCACCTGTCAGCTGTCAGTGAGAGCATACCTGCCCTTGGGTGGATAACAGTGGTGAGTGACACATGGTATGGCTGGGAGGGCTGTTAAGAAGCTTCTGGATGGTGCAGCCCAGGATAGTTCCAAATCATGCAGTGCTCTGCAGTCTCTACTACACCCAAGAAGGTAATAAACCTAGTGTGTCAGGGGAGGTGTCTGACTAATGTTTTACTTCCTTTCTCCTTCTGTTGTTTCCTGCTACCATGGGGTGATGGTCCTAGTCTCCTAAACCAGGCCCTTATGTCAAGGAGATGAATGATGCTGCTACCTTTTATACTAACAGGGTATTAAAGGACTACAAGAACAGGTATGTTACCAAGCTCCAGTGTGGACTAGCCAGAGAACAGAGCATTAACCATACCAATAGGGTTCACAGTGCTATCATAGGAAGTGTTTTGTAAACTAAAAAGCATTTGATGAAACCTTCTTGCAGTAGCATAGTTTCCCCTCCTCACCTCTGACCTGCAGCATGCTGCAGTGAGAATGGCAGCAGTGTTAGCAGTGCTGGTTTTCACCCTCTGCGCATTTTAAGATTAGTTTTAATTTTTCTGGCATTCCAGCATCATGAGCTTATATGCAAATGCAATGTGTGGCTAGCTGGCTGCTGTGCATCCTCCTCTCATTTGTGCTCTCATACTGTTGCTGTTCTTGCTCTTGGCTTGAAAATGTGTATTAGGTGGTAGATATATACAGATTCAAATTCCATAGCTCTTGATTTGATTTTTCTCTGCACCACTTCACTATTCTTAAAGAGCACAAGGAATTCACAAAAAAAGTTCCATGAATGATATCTGTGAACTGATGGAGAAAGAGAAAAAAATTCAGGTCCTTCTTTGAAAAGTCATGTATAAATCCTGCTGACTTGATGCTTTTGAAGGCCAGATTTTGTGTTTTGATTTTCATATCCCAGTGAAGAACGGTATTTGCTATTGAATTTTTCCTCATTAGTGAGGAAAAGGTTTTAAGTATTAAAACCTTTCACATGTATTTATGTTTCTTGAATATGTATAAATATAAATGATATGCTATATATAGTATGTTATTTTATATATATTATATGTTATATCTTATTCCTAAAGCCTGAGTTTACCTGCTGAAGGTAGTAACTGATGCTTGGGTAACTGATGATTTTTACAACATAGTATCAGTGTTTACACTGGAGAAAAAAAATGTCTTGTGTAATGGTATAAATGGAGTACATTATTTAGGTATTTAATTCTTCCTTTAATGAGGAATTATTTCCCTGTTTTTCACTGAATCAAACCACAATGTCTTCCAAAGTATGGAAGGCTTTCCCTTGACTTCAGTAGGCTTTGGATTAAACCTGTTGACCCAGGTCCTCTGCATAATTAAGGATAAAATTCCAAAGGAAATAAATAGAAGGTAGACACACAAATCCTTGTAAGCAATCACTGTTCACTAATAATTTGTTATAACTATGGACTTCATCTTACAAGCAGCTTTTCTCTTCATTATTTCCTGGTTTCATTTATGAGTCCCATTGAAGGACTAACGACAAAGATTCTAAAGCCAACTTTGACTTGTACTTTAAAAATTCTTCATGTATAAATATTTTAGTCTGAGGACTGTAACATGACCCAGTATTGCCCTGGCCACATTTGAACATGGCAGCCAGAATATCTTACAGAGTCCATGGGTATTTAGTTTTCTAAAGTTCAGCACCCTGAAATTATGTCTGGGTACCTGCTGTAAGGCTCAATGTGCCTTTAGTGCTTTTTCAGTTGACTTTGAGCCTGAGAAAATGGTGACACACACTTCTAGCAGGAAGCACTCTCTGCTGGAGGCATCCTTTGCTCTTGTTTGTCCTCTAGAAGGATCTAGAAGCTTTCCAATGTAGTAGCTTCAGTCTTTGCAGCACTGGGCTGGTTGTCTGCCTGCTAACTGATTTGTCCATGGCTTTTAGCCAGTCATTGGGTTTACCTGCTTTAAGCAAGAGCAGCGCTGCTCTCTGATTTTAAATACATTCACAGATAAATATTGCCTCTGTTTTTACAGTGACACACGCCATGTTGATTGGGTGAAGTCATATCTGAACATCTGGTCTGAGCTTCAAGCTTATATCAAAGAGCATCACACCACAGGTCTCACCTGGAGTAAAACTGTAAGTACTCTTTCTTCAAGAAGAACCATAAAAAGCCAGTAACCTTCCAGTCTTTGTCTTCTAATGTGGGTCATTAGCTCAGGAAAAATAAATATCTATGCCAGGAACGGAAGTCATGGTCCATGGATTTCCCAACCAAGCCAATAAATGTTTGAGATATAGGTGGAGATGTTCAGGCCATTATGGTACATGTTTGGAGGAAGAGAAAATAATTACTTGGGATTAGTATAGCCATAACCCTCAGCTGCAGATGGTAAAGAGAGACCGACACAGTTCTCCATGCCTGTAGAAGGTATGCAAAACATTGAAGGACGTGTCAGACCAAAGGAAAGGGAGGGAGCATGTCATGGAAAGAAGGATGGTGGGAAGAATCTGAACAAAGAGAGAGATTTAATAACAGGGAAGACAAAGACAAGGGATACATAATTTTGTAGATAAATAGCTTTATAAAACTATTATTTTAGATATATAGAAATAGCTTCTGGAAACAGAGAGAGTAAATATAACTGCATACCTAATTATTTATGCTCCTTATATAACCTGCTTCTGTGTGTTACATGTGAGATGGTAGCAATGAATATTTTTCTCTAAGAGAGGTATAAACATGGAAAATTAATTTTATGTTTGGTATAAATGTAAGAGTTTATGTCTACCATCTACATTGATACAGTGTTCTATTTTACTTTAATAATGTGCTTGTGTTTATCATCTGATTAGGAGAACTGCTGAAATACATTAAAAATGTAATCATCCTGCTCTTTACTGATACCATCTCCTAAACCTCCCATATACTTGCACATGCAGTCTTTCACACCAAATTTATAATTTTTTAGGTGTACACAAATATCATTATTTTTAATTTTAATATTCAGAGGACTAATACAGGTCACCATTTAGTTCTCAAAACAAACAGTTTTAAGAACTTGGGAACATAGGGAAGTGAAGTAGAACTTTCAGATTAATGGCCTTCCAATCCAAACCATTCTGTGATTCTGTGAAGTGTAGCTTAACATGGAATAAGAGCTGCAACACCCTTCCTGTGAAGACAGGCTGAGAGAGATGAGATTCTTTCAGCCTGGAGAAAAGAAGGCTTCATAGAGACCTTTTTGCAACATTGCAATATATAAAGAGGGCTTGTGAGAAAGACTGGGAAAGACATCACCAAGGCTTGTAATGACAGGACAGAGGGCAATAGTTTTAAATTGAAAGATTGAATATAAGGAAGAAATTTTTTATTTTGAGGGTGATGAGACACTGGAACAGGTTGCCCAGAGAAGCTGCAGATGCCCCATCCTTGGAAGTGTTCAAGGCCAGGTTGGGTGGGACTCTGATCAACGTGGTCTATGAAAAGTGTCCCTGCCCATGGCAGGGGGTTGGAACTGGATGATCTTCAAGGTCCCTTCCAGCCAAACATTCCCCTGATTCTGTGGTACCTGGAAACGTTGTTTTCTCTCTCCCTCAATGGAGGTTATAACCATGTAAGAGAATGTAGGTTACTTGTGCTCAGCAACAGGCTGCAGCTTTCTCTTCATAGCCTTCATGAGGCATTGTACAAGGCCTTTCAGTTCTCAAGTATTTGAGTGCAGGTTCAAACATGGGAGAGAACTCTGATCTGCATGTACATCTTAGTCTGAAGCAATGCAGAAATGTTTGAACAGGATAAATTACAAGACTGTAATTATTAGCTACTTTGTAAGTTTCTATAGTAAAAAATGTAAATATTAAGCATGATTCCTTTATTTAGTACAGAATTTCACACTTGGTACATCCTATTCTTTTATGATCTGTGAATGTGAGAAGATCTAATGATTTCTAAATTATTATTACATAAGGAAAAGGAATTGTAGTACCCCATTAGCTGAATTAGCCTGAGAATCTGGGATATAATTCATTCTGTTAATACAGAAAAAGAATAATCTTCACCTTTAATAGAACTTCACTGATACAGAGATAGTGTTGTAAGGTGAAGGCTTGTTACATCCATTTGGTCAAACAGGAGGAGCTCTCAGTGCTGGTGAGTACTGGTTGTCTTACTCAGAAGGGTAGCTGTTGAAGATTATGTTTGACTGGTCCTAAAACCAGTACCTCAGCCATTGTGTCTTTATATTTCTCTGTCTTCAGCTGTCCAAGAAATTGCTGAAATCTAGGTGTGACTTGTTTATTTATATTAAGCATCGTTTCCTGCCAACAGTGCTCATTCCATCATGAGTGATAAGCCCATCACTGCATGTGAAGTACTGATTTCACTTCACTTTGGATATCACTCATATCTGGAAGTTGTCTTGGAAGTATGCTTCATTTAAATTATCCTTTATGTGATACAAGTCTCAAAGATTAAATTGCAGACTCATTTTTATGGATGTATATATTTTTTTAAGTTTTACTAAATGTGTGTGTAAGAAAATTAGAATTCAGTAAGTTAGCAGGTTGTTTAAATCGCTTAAATGTTATTTAAATATTTCTATGAAGCTTGGTAACAAATACATTCCAGAAAGTAATGAGCTGCTCAAGTGATAATTTCATTTTTTTTTATACATTTTAAAGTGTTGAATGGAAGTCACAGATTCACATTGTGTGAAGTTAAGCATAAAGGTCTGCAGAAGCAGGGTCTAGACAAAAAATGTGATATATAAAAAGGCTGTAGATATATTCCAGACACAGTTGTTAATCATTGCACACAGCAGCTTGCACTTACATGCATAAAAGGAAAAAAGGAAAAAGCATTAGTTTGGCAAGGCGTTAACAAAGTGGAACGTTTATGAGAGGCAGACATTGGTGTAAAAAAGGTATTTTATTATAGAGGGGGAGAGAAAGAGAGAAGTGTCTTGGGGTATGTAAGTACAGATTTCAAAGTGTATTATACCAATAATTTACCCTTCATATCTGCAGAAGTCAACAAAGCAATGCATGAAGTTTCTATAAAAAGCTCTTAAGTAGCACATTTAGATATTTCTAACAAGAGTGAAGAGTCAGGAAGAATATTAACTACTTCTTCTCTCCCAGCTGTATTGTCAGTGCTTGAACTCCAACCAAACCCCAGGAGCATAAGCCTAGATCAGAGGATTTCCTATGCTTGGGTTTCCAAAAAGGGGACAGGATTTTTGAGTTGGTGCTTGGCCCACTAAGCTATACTGTGGTGTGCACATTTGTGTGCATGCGAGATCCCAAAGCTGTGCCATTTCCAGCTCCCCCTACCCTTCCATCAAGCTGCACAGGGCAGCTGCAGCCAGCCTTGGAAGAGATCACTAGTACACACAGGAAAGTTTTCCTGGCTCTGGCAGCAGGCACACAGGCAGGCACTTCAGAGGAAAGAGAAAAAAAAGTCTTAATAAATTAGAAGACAGACACAAAAACTGGTGCAAAGGGTTGAAATAATGTTCAAGCAGTCACTTCTGACAATAACACTTATCTCTATCTGCTTTATAAAAAGTTTGTGATAAAAACAGATGTTCATGGATTTTTGGATCTAACACAGTTCTGTCTTACTTTGGTTGTGCCAAGTTGTGTGACAATATTTTACTTGTTAAGGGCACTCTATTGAAATGTGTGACTGTGTGAGGAGAAAGCCAAGGAAATAGTGAAGGATGTAGTGTATTCAAGAATACACATAGAAGGAAATAGTGTGCATCTGAACCTGTTTTGCTCCTCGTGTGGAGTGGTGGTACAGAACCAGACTGGACTGTGTAAATTGGCATTTCAAGGAATGATGGATATGGTTAGTATATTTGATGGTACTGTGCTCACAGAACAAAAGTACATATCTCATGTATGTTTGTGAGCAGGATTGTCCCAGAGAGTAAAAAATTCCATGTATTTTCAACATAATCTGAAATAGTAATTTTCATTCATTGATTGTGCCTATGGCAGAGAAAATATGCTTGCCAGTGCAAGTCAGATGGATCTACAGTATTTCCTTAAAAGTGTAATTTTGTAGTTCGTTATCTTGGATGTAAAGTGTCCTTCTGCCTCCTACACCCTGTGCTGAGTGGCCATTCACTCATCTCTACATCTCAATTGAGCTATCTTGACAATGGGGACAATAAGCAATTACCAGCCTAATGGAGATTTGTTTTAATTTGCTACCAGATATGACATTCTTAGATGTCAGTGAGTCTTTGGAAAAAGCTGTTGTTACAGTGAAATATTTTAAGTGCCCAGGGTAGCATTTTACCTATTCAGTAATTGTCATTTTTGCTTGCTACAGCTTTCTGTTTTTAACAAGCAATCCACAGCTGTAATAGTGACCTGTCCTTTTTCACTTCTTTCTGATAAAGAGCAAGTGCCTTTTTTTCTCTTTTTTTTTTTTTTCTTCAGAAGGGATTCTGGTGAAGCATGCCTCTTTCTACCCTCCACTTCTTTTTGGTGATGCAAATAAATGAACAGCTGTAATATAAGCTCACAAGAATGCCTAATGAAAAGTTTGTTTGCTACAAGACCTGCATGAGTAATCTGGGGGAAGTGAATCTTCTGCTCCTATTTCTGTAGGTTAACCTTGCAGCAAGAAAACAACCAGTAATAATAAGAGACTGCTGTAGTTTTCCATATATCAAATAAGAGTTAAGACGCAAATCTTGCTCAAAGATAATTGTCTTGAATGTTTCAGTTGCAGGTGGATCTGTACTTAACATTTTGTTCTTTGTATACAATAGTAATTTAGGATAGATTTTACCAGCAGAATACAGAATTTCACTCAAGTGATAAGTGAAATCCTCTCCCCCTTTACAAATCAAAACAACTTAGGATGAAGTCTGCACATCTTTAAAAGCAGTTGAGATTTATTTAAATCCTGTTACCATTGAAGCCAGTATCTTCAAGTCTTTTTTTTCCCCCTGAAATAGCGTTTTTAAAAACATTTATTACTCCTTAGATAATACTCTAAAAACATTCCTTAAAAGCTGAAAATCTCCACAAGCTCCACACCAAGAAGTACCATCATAATTCCTACATTAGCCTTATTGAGTGCAATTATCCTAGTCTCAGTGTAGACTTGGGCATTTTATTCTAGTCTAAAATAATTACCTCCAGACATTTTCTTATAAATTGGCCCTGCCTTTCTCCTGTTCTATCAAAACATTTTCCTGTAATACATCATCTCTGTACATATTGATGTGAACAAGCTGCAGAAGACCAACTTCTGCAGGCAAAAGCCTCCTATTATCTGTCCAGTATCTCTTCTGTGCTGTGTTTAGTTTGACCTACTTATCAAGCAGCCATCGTCTGAGCCACTTCACTAAAGCTAAAGGTCAAAACTGTAGTGCCAAATTCCAGCCACAGCCAGGACTGCAATCCCAGAGGCCTTATTCAGATAGAAGGAAGGGCAGCACGGATATACCAATTTAGATGCCTGTATCTCGGAGAAGACGTAGACATTTCCACAGCGCTCAGTTTTTCTCAGTAATAGCCTTTTCTCTCCTTTTCTGTATACCTTCCATTCCTTTCTCCACCCTTCCCCTTCCCTATTCCCTTATATTTTTTTTGTTGAAAAAATTGCATCCCTTAGGTGCAAGTGTTTCTTTCTCAGACAATAGGCAGTGTTCTGGTTTTTGGTACAGGGTCAATTAAAAAACTGGCTATCCTGGCACCTCTACAATAGTTCCCTCTTTGGTGGAGACTGCCTCAGTCACATCCCTGTCCCTTTGAAAGAAAGTATTTTTACTCTCTTATTCCAGCAGTGGGTGAAAATATTTGTCTTTACTGTATATCAGTTGTATTCCCTAACTTGGACCAAGCACCATTCAGACATGTTAAGGGAAAACCTGGGCAAGGCCTGCAGCCTAGTTCCAGTGGAAAAGGGAAAGGAAATACAAAATTGAAAGTGTGCAAGAGAGAAAAGGAAAGGTATATCTCTTAAAACTTCACTATCTTGCTAAAAAGATTGGTCTTTTTTTTAACCAAATTTTTCTATAGTAAAAGATGGTTGATGCCTGTTGGAGCACATTACGTGTTGGCAATTACATTATCATACAGTTCTCAAATGATTTAGAAAGAGCATGGCTGTATAAAACATTTCTGGTTGGGTAACTCTGAAGATGTAAGCATCATTTTAAATCCTGAACAGGTGATGAACGGCAAAAGTATATTACAGGGGGCTGCAAAGCTTGAAAACTCTGCAGATAAATAATTCTGCTGAGACTCAGTAACAAGGAAAGAACGGAGCTGGGTTTTTGTTGCTTTGTGTTTTAACTGACAACGATTACAGGCCCTGCAAGTCAGCTGTTTCATCCAGTAAATTGCAGCTCTCTGGGCAGCATAACTCCTTGCAGACAGGTGGCTTAAACAGAGTAGGTAACAGAACTGTTGTGCTAAGCTACTTTTACACAAAAAAACACCTTAACAAGAGCTCTGTGCCTCTGAGTCACAGTCCACCTGTTCCCAGAGGTTGATATGTGATATTTTGAGCTTCACAATTCTTGTCTTTGGCTGTGCATATGTATGAAAAGAACAATACAGAATGCTGTAATCATTTTAGGTGTGAAACTAGGATTACTATAAAGGGGCAGAAAACAGCTATATTCTTCCTTTTTTTGGGGGGGGGTGGGGGCGGGAGGGAAGAATGTATTCCCCATTAGGATTCCTGTTTGTCTGCTGCCATGAAAAGAAGGCTTTTCAATAAATTAAGGGAGGGATTTCATGACCTCTCTCTAAGCCACCTGTTGCTTCAGCTGCAAATAGATACTTACCTCTTAATAGGAATGACCAACAAAATAGGTACTGTATATCATACACATGCATGTATCATTTCTTTAAATGCATTATATAGATGCTTACAATCTTCTGGCTCAGAGTAAAATCAACCATTGCAGCTACAAGAAATGCATTGTGTCAGATGCTCCCCAGCAGGTTCCCAGCACAAGAACTTTGTTGCCCTCAGTGTCCATGCTGCACTGTGTCAGCCAAGAGCTGGATAAACACAGAGGAACACTGCGGGTGTTTGTACAGGGTCTGGCACGTAAGCCCCTCATATCCCCAGAGATAGGAGCGTCTAACTGGGGCTCCTTGCTGCTGCACTTCTACAAATATAGTAACAGTGACATGGAAGGCTAACCCAGGGAGCTGTTCAGCAAGAATAGCTCAGGAAATAGTAACATCTGCGATAAGACATAAAAAGAAATTCTTACTGTCTCTCGGTAGCTGGGCTCAGACCTGAAGACACGTCAGACTGCATATGGCCACTGAAAATTAGTGACAGTATGGCATCCAGAGCACTTGTGTTATATCTGAACAGCGTTTTATTTCTCTAACAAGATTGGCTTTGCCCTGTGCTCCGGGGGAAGGAAGCCTTTAGGAGAAATGTGCTTAACAGGGCCCAGCTTCTCAAACGGCTTCACTCAGCTCTGCTGTAATTTCAAGGGAATTAAATGAGAATTTCAACCAGGCAGCTATCTCAACATAAACAATCATTTATCTCTTCCAGCAAGGCAGTTAGGCGAGAAAAAGAAATGCACCTCACCCTTCTGCCAGTTGTACAAGATGAAGGTAGAGATATAACACACTTTGAGGTTGTACCACAATCCTGCAAACCCTGCACAGTGAAATTTATCAGACCCAGCAATGTCAGCAGCGTCAGACACTGTTGCTAAAGGAAGCTTCTCTGCCACAGTCAATGGGACGCCCTTGGGCCTCTCTGTAGATGGCTTGGGGCTATCCAGCAAGGAGCAAACCCTGACCCATTCCTGTCACCCCATTTAGAGCATGGGTGGAAGCTGAAGACAGCCCTGGGGGAAATGTCTGAAATGTTTTATCCCCTACAGAGCTCTTAGTACATGGCCACAGGGCCTGCATCTCCTGCTCCTGATAGGACCTTACTCAGGGAATTACATTTTCCTCCGTTTCAAAAAGCTCCAGGAGCACATTTCAAAGTACTCAAGTTTACTATGATGCAAAGCTACCAGGTTAAAAGTTACAGCTTACTTTTGTGTTACATTTTCACACAGTAAGGATGACTCTATCTGTTGTCCCCTGCTAATTCTCACTAGGGGCATATTTGTACATGGTGGAAAAATGACCACACAAACTAACATGTTAATAGGAGCAGTCAGCAATCAGTGTGGTGTCTGCAGACAGCACAGCACTGAGAGCAGCAGCTGTTGCCGAGGCAAACAGCTGAAATAAAAGAGGAAGAAAGGCAGCTTGCAAACAACCGCCTTCACTGGTCCAAATGGCTCCTAATACTTTTTATGTAAAGACACACTGTTGTTAACATCTGCGTGAAGTTAATCTGAAGAGTTGTTTGCAAATAGCAAAGCTGCTAAGCACCTGCTGCTTTAGGATAGATGAACTTTTGTGGGCATGTAACATGCTATTTTATTCCCAGCAGCTCTCACAAACGCCACCCTATACAGAACAGAAATGAATGGACTTTGTGAAGGGAACTTCTGTTGAAATTGGATAGGACTATACACAAGTATTACCAGATACCAGGACAGTTTAAGAGCCTGGTTCAGAAGTATCCTAGAGCCTGAAGGGTGTAAGTTGTCTTAGAAGAGGAACTAAGGAAAGCAAAGTAATTGTCGGCGACTGAGGTTGGTAACTTGGAGCTTCATTTATTAATAGATGTCAAAATTAATTTAAAAAAAAATCCTGGAACTACTTCACTTGGCTGATTTTTAAGTTGCCCTTTACATCAGTGTGACGAGTGCAGCACAGGTTCCATCTTCCTGGCATGCAGGGAATGCAAAAAGTGAAATGTGTATTCTACATTTCCAGTTACATTTTGTGCTTTCTGCCCCCTTCTGAGAGTTTCCCTGAGCCACTTTCCCACAAAGAATTTCACCTCATTTGAATTTTTATTTGATTTCAGTTAGGTACTTTAAAATGGCAAGGAAAAGAAGACTGTAGCCAGAGTTAGACTGTACCCTTCTTCCCAGCAGGTCTGTGCACCTTCTCATTAGTGAGACTTGTCTGTCTTTTCCATGCCATTTTATTTCAATGGGAGATTGTCCTACTGGAGTCCATGTTGTAAGATGGAGATCTACAGTGGAGCAGTTAAACCATATACTTTGGAGACCTTTTTTTCCTGTGATTTCTCTTTCAATTTTGCCTGGCCTAATTTATGATTGAAATTGTTTGCAGTTTCCAGAATGACCCTAGATGTTGAAAATAGCATGCTACAATATCAGTTAGCTTGTGTAGCTGTAACTCAGGTCTTAAACTAGACAAGATTTGCCATGCAGGAGAAAAGCTAACAACCAGTTAGCTTTTTTTGTCTTTTTTTTCTATGACTGCACAAAATAAAGGAGTGGGAAGGGTGACAGAACCTCAGGTGTCTTTACCTTGTGATAGCTTTTGTATTCTTAATTAGATCTAACTCAAAATCTTTTGTGCTCAGTGGAGATAACCACTGACTTTGGTGGAGGGACCAGGCTTGTACAGGAAAGTAGAGGCAGATGAGCAGCATGAGTGCAATGAATACATTTTTTTCTTACTTTTGAAATCCACTTAAAAGGACTAGAATGTCTTAGCTGCTCAGGTCAAGAATTGAGATTTTTGAGTAGACTTGTTTTTTCATCAGTACTCCACTATAAGGAAAAAAGCTCCTAGTTTCCCAGATCCTTTCCTACCTCATCTGTTCCTTGAAAATAAATATAACAATCTCCAGTCATACAAAACCATGTCAAAACTTAACTAATGTGTTTAAAATCCTTCATCTGTACTTTGACAAGGAAGTTCTTTCAGAGTTCTGAGACAGAGATGACCTCCTTCCATAGATAAACCCTCCTGAGTTTTAGTTCTGTCTCATTACATGGATATTCCCATACTTCAGTTGCCATTTGGGAAACTGCCTTTGATACACTACTCAGCAGAATTATTTCAGCCCAGAGTGTCTTGCACTGGTCTTTAATGGCCTTGAGTTTGACACTTGAAGCAAAGACACTGCCAGAGTGACCTACAACTCTGTGTTACATGCAGAATACACAGATAGCTTCCAGAAATTTTTTCTCTAATGCACCTTTGCAGCCTTTGCACAATTTAGATCGTGTAAATTCTTAGTGGATATGTGAGTCTTACACAAGTTTCTGGAAAATTACAGCACTGTACTGGTAGGCAGGTGGAAGCAGGAGGTATTTTTGAGAAATCAGATGTCAGTCTGGAATTTGGCAAGCGAATTTTCATCTCAGACTAAAAGTTATTAGCCATTACCACTACTGCTATTAATTGCCTTTCGTAAAGTCTACATAATTCATAACTGCATGTTCACACTGTGAATGGTGAGTGCCATTTCTGAGTATCTGAGTGTTTTAAAAAGCCCTGCAAATGCAAGGTTCATAATTCTGGATAACCAGGGCATAGTGGATTCAGTTGCTATGGTTGCAGGCAACAGAAGGGGAAGATCTGTATTGCACCTCAGGCAGCAATAACTGATTGTACCACTAAATCCACTTACATTCTTTTTTTTTTTAATTACAATAATTCATAGTTTTGCTGACTCTGCTGCAGGTAAGTTCACTGGCATTAGCAGAGGCAGGGAACAGGCACTATAAACTGAGGGCCCAGTGAAGAAGTTGTCCCCAGCCTAAGACACTGACCTGTAATAAGGAAGTATGTAAGCAGAAGCTCTGAGCTAAATGTATCCATGCAACACTTGAATATCTCCAAAAGCAGTAGACTTTAGTTCCAGTATATCTTGACAATAAATTATGATTGGTTCCAAAAGGACACTCTTCTCATTTGTTTACATTTGATCAAAAAGATTTAATAACAAGAAGAGAGCTTATCCCCTTAGGAGATCTTGGACTTTTATTTTGTTTTTAAAGTGTATCTGAAGAGTAAGTTAAAAAGGAGTATGTGGACCTCAACCCTTTTCCTGTTATCAATTTAGGATTACAGACCAGAACAAGTTTTACTTTTTAAAAAATAGCTGTAGTTTCCACTCCCATGAGATGCATGAATCAGATCAATGCTTTGCTGTTTCAGTTTAGTGGACAGCAGAAAGAGTAGTACCATAAGGGGTTAAAAATATCCTCAGAGGCCAGCTAAGCAATATCTGTTTCCAGGATGGATTACCAGGGGCACACTAACAACCTGTATCTCTTAACAAAGGCAGCCAGTTAGAGGAGCTGTGACTCCCTAAGTCGCTGTAATTTTCCCATTGTATCTGCCCACCTGTTAATATTTGCTGCTGCAATGCACAGTATCTCTGTCGCTACCTGAACTCATCAGAACCAATCTAATTTTCTCAATAGTTCTTTTAGAAGTTCTCTCTGTGCTGCAGAGAGGTAGGATCAGAGTGACACTCAGTGGCAGGATAGTAAAAGTGATTCTCAGATTGTCTCTAACATTTATTATTAGCATGTTACAGCATTCTTATAAGATTTTAGTCAGATTATTACTAGTATTTCTGTCTTTTTGATAAAATTCTATGTAAGAATTGTAATTCAGACCAAAATATGTACTTTTGATTATGCAAACTGAAAGAAAGATTTAGTTACTTACTTTGCCAAGGCCCCCTTCACTCCTGACTTGTGTGCTGGGATCTCCTGCAACTGAAAAAAAAAGAAAAAAGAATGTAAAAAATTGAACTAAGAACTCAAAAATTGAATTTCAGAATCAAGATACTTAAATCAACATAGTTTTACATTCCGTGGCATTTGAATCTTTACAGATAACTTGAACAGTTCCAAGAATAACATTTTACATCTTGCATACAATTTATCATGTTCCCTATGTATAACTGACAGTTCATGAACCTCTCCGTTATTTGTGTTGTACCAAAACATCATCTTTATATGGAAAAGGGAGATATTTTCCTTTTTGCGTAAGTAAACACTGGAATAAATTATGGAATAGTTACTGTTAAAGGTTTTTAACATCAGGCCTTAGAAGTGTTTAAGACAAATATTTTAGGTAGAGTCGTTCTGCAGTAAGGGTAGAGTGTGGGCTGTCAGTCTTTCTAGCTGTGCTTGCGCAGGTGCAGGGAAGGATTCATAGGATTGTATTCGATTATGAAGCCAGAAATTCTCCTGAGCCTGTGGCTTTCTAGAGTCACTCGAACCTGCAGCATTCAAGGATGTTAATAAATAAGAGCTGTTGTGATACAATGTTCCTTGAAACACCGTGTGTAAAATAATTCCCTCTGTCTCCAACAGGGTCCTGTTGCATCCTCCATGTCCATGCGATCTGTTCTAACCAGCGGCTCCGGCCTTTCCCCGCCACCTCCGCCCCCGCCGCCCCCGGGACCGCCCCCCATCTTCGATACGGAAACTGCCAAGGACGAAGGAACCGCATCCCGCTCAGCCCTCTTTGCACAGCTCAACCAGGGCGAGGCAATTACCAAAGGTCAGGGGACAAGAAATCGAATTGTGATCCAGCAGTCAAACTACATCAAGAGCTGTTACATCTTTCACAGCATTTCACAGCTTTCACAGCATTTTTAAGTTACATTCTGGCAGCTCAGATCCTTCTGAGGCTTGCAGTGGTTCGATGGAGAAGGCTGCTCCAAAACCTCCTTTAGAAGCCCTAGCCACCCAATAAGTTCAGTATACCTGACATTCACACCATTTAGAGGTATCCTTTTAATTTTAAGGCAGCCAAGCTAGATATCTTCAGCCCCCAGTAGCCGGTCAGCCTCTTAAGTTGCAATTGCAATAAAGTTTTATCTCTCTTCCTGACTCATATTGAGTGTACAAACCTGTGTCAAAATGTCTTACATGTCAGGTGAAATAAAGCTTTTTGTATTAATATTGGACAGCTGTAATTTAAGTATGTATCTGTGAATTTAAATACATATGATTGATATATTTGCATTTAATGCTGCAGGGATAGATCAAATATTGTCATAAATTAGAAAAAGAAACTCTGATGGAAAAACATGATACAACAAGCTCTCAGAGCTTGCTACAGACAGAGAGGGACCTAGAAGACATTGTGGAATTTTCTGTTGAAGATACTAAGAGCCCATCCATAGTAGAAGAGTTTTTATATGATCTGCTAAAAGTATGTCAGCAATTGCACTTCAGGTTGTTATCCAGGTAAACCTTGAGGAAATTTTTTTAAAAGGTAATTTCAGAGAATAACACAACTACAAACAAACTTCTCATGCTTCAATATGAGCACTTTAAGGATTGGAAAACAGACTCTCTTTCACAAGCATCCTTTCTTTTTGGTTTAGGGCTTCGGCATGTCTCTGATGACCAGAAGACTCACAAGAACCCCAACCTACGTGCCCAAGGTCCACCTGTTCGTTCTCCAACAAAAAGCCATACTCCAAGTCCTACCTCTCCCAAGAATTCTCCACAGCAGAACCATCCCCCTGTCTTGGAGCTAGAGGGAAAGAAGTGGAGAGTGGTGAGTTCCAGTCACACCTCTGAATTGCAACTTGCACGTTGCAAACCAGGAGGAGCACTGAAATATCTTGTCTGTCATTCACATGCAACAAAACAAAGTTGCAACTAAAAATGGCTGAGTCCTCCATTTCTCTGCATTTGCTACACTTCAGCTTTTACTGTTCTGTAGGATTTTAAGTTATTCATTTGTCTCTGAGAATCACTTATTAATTCATCTCACTGGAGAACATCAGAATCGGCATATAAGTTCCTTATAAAATCAGACAATGCCCCAGAAACAAGCCCATTAGAGAACACCAGTTAAAATCTCTTCTTGCAGGCCATTCCTGTGAATGAGAGAGAACAGTCATCACAGTTTCCCTAGCCAGTGGAATTATACATTTATATTTCATTGCCCATTCCATGCAAGCATGTCTTCTGTGCTTAAAGTAGAGGAGTGTTTTCCTTTTGCCCAATCTACAGATGGAAAGAGGAGATTTGTTTTAAGTTTGGGTGTTAATTTATGTAGGCATATACCAAAGAATCGATGAATGAAAATTGATGTGACTGTGTTGGTTAAGAGAGAGCAGAAAGAACATGCAGTTTAGTCATGCAGAAGGTTATATACACAGTCAGTGTATATTACAGTGGAGCCCAGTTTGCATAAGGAGCAGTCACTGTTTGCCTGTGGTATGTTGTTATGGTTCTACTACTTGGAACTTTCCTTGTGGATCCCTAGGCTTTCCTGGACATCCCTGGAGTGTAATTGTTCTTTTAAGCCTAGTGAAAGGAAGTTTATTTGCCTATTACTCCATTATTGTATATGGTAATGCCTGTATGTGTTCAGAATATTATATAACACTTGGGGAAGGAAAACTTGCTCTGTTCTTCAGTCTGAATCAGATGGGAGCCAAACAGCAGTTTTGTGAGTGCCTTTTTTTAATTGTTGTGAGCATAACATCTTTGCTGCAAAATGAATGGATTTTATTGCTCTCTGTGCTAACTTCTTCAGCTCTGCAGCTCTGAAAGATACAGTGTCATCTAAGGGTCACTTAGGTGAGATATCTGGTCACCAAGCAGATTAGGATTTTAAGCCACTGGAAGGATATTGCTGTGTTGTAACTGAAGATGCAATGACTCGAGGATAAATTGTACTAAACTCTGTCTGACTGTTAGCTAAAGACTGTTAGTTAAAGACAACCAATTAAATAAACTTTCTTTTGAAATAGGAATATCAAGAAGATAAGAATGACCTGGTCATTAACAACACTGAACTCAAGCAAGTGGCCTATATTTTTAAGTGTAACAAATCTACACTTCAGATAAAAGGAAAAATCAACTCAATTACTATTGGTGAGTGGGTAGCTCAGCTGGGCTTCAAGTGACAGTCTTGAAAAAACTGACTTATGTGATTAATAATGCATCTGAATCATTCCATTCATTTTAATGATTGATTATGAGAGTAAAGTCACTCAGCTATGCAGTGCAGGACTGGGAATTTTCATAGTTAATGTAGCAGGTGTGCATGTATTTGCTTTTGTCTTGCCTTTCTTATTTATGATTGCTTTTATTTTAGACAACTGTAAAAAGTTTGGCCTTGTGTTTGACAATGTTGTGGGAATCGTGGAAGTGATCAACTCCAGGGATATTCAGATTCAGGTAAATATCCAATTGAGAGATGAAGACAGACCTAGAACAAATGGGGGTGAAAAAGCCCAACGTATAGTTACAAGAGATTTTAAAAATTCACAGAGCACAACAAAAGTAAGAAGTATCTAAATGGATCTTTATATGCTTCAAATTCTGTTGATGTTTTTAGAAAATGCTTGTGAAAAGAATTTACTATCACTGAACCAACGTCCCATAGCCCAGTGCCTTCTGGTTCTGGTGAAGCTGAGAGATCTGTGCACTGGCAGAACTGTTCCTTCTGTCACGGATCTGCTTGCTTTCATGCTAAGCAACTCCCAGCACTTGGAAGTTCAGTAGTGCTTACAGCAGAAATTCTAGCAGTTAGCTAATTGACTTCTAAGTGCACAAGATTCTTTTCTTTACTTATCCTCTCAATTGAAATGTTCAAATAGACTGTCAAAGGACAACTAAAACTTATAACATAAAAGTAGGTGCTGGGATTTCAAAAAATCTCCCTGGCCAGTGATGTGACACTTTATGTAATTAAGTAGTTTTAAGTAGTAATTTATTTGCCTTCAAAAAGCTTAATCAGACATCATCTTCCTTATGATTCTCATGAAAAGAAAATACACATATTTTAAATCTATACATTGCCCTCTCTAGTGGGGACACTTGTCCTGCTCAAAATGTACAGTCTACCTGACATTTACTTCAGTCATCCTGTTCCACAGAGGTCTAACTACCTGCTCTAATACTGGGTTGTGTCTGCCACACACTGTGTAATCTCAAGAAGGGACTCCAGGACATACTATTTTGAGTGAAAAAAAATGTTAATTACTACATTAAACTGCCACTCTTCAAAGTGAGGTCTTTTGCTTAAGAGGCTGTGCCTGCTGTATGACATTAAATATAGGCAGTCCTGCTCCATGCTTCAGAAGTAATGGTCACAGCCACCACAGGGAATAGGAGCAAGATGGGGTTTTTATATGTTAAACCTTATGCAAGTGACTGAAGTGTAACAATCAGTTTTATTCATGATCACTACATGTCTTTTTACAGCAGAGGAGACAGTGAATTATGGATCCCAGGCACTTATTTGAGCAGTTTTCAAATAATTATATTGTTTTTAATCATTACCTCTTAAACTATTCATGAAAGCTGAAAAATTAGTATGTAATAAATAGCAAAGCCCCAGCTTGCTAATACTCAAATAAAGTGGAAATACCTTTTATAAGAATCAAAATAAAGCATGTTCTATGAATATTGATAAGGCTTCTATGTATATCATGGAGCAGAGTGGGCATCCATTTAGGAAGGCAGGATCTGGTTATCTGCTGTATGCTGCTTGAATCAGGCAGCTCCCACAGGGCTGGTGTATGCTAAGTGCCAAGCACCTCAGTTTTCTCAGTAATTTGAAGACCTGAGTTCAGAATGTCCAAACACATGACATGTTAAGGCAACAGATTTCAGTAAATTAATCCTAGAGATTTTGCTATAGTGACTTCAGTGTCATATTGCTTGTCTCTCCTTTATCTCAGTGGTATATTTTTTTCTTGCCAGATGATTGCAAAATTTTTTAAACACCCCTTCCTTCTGTTCTTGATTGCATAAGAACCCATTTAAGAAGAGGAACTTTAAGATACATTGATCCACTGCATAGCTCATACTTCAGGATAAGGGTGGGATGCAAGAGGACAGAGCACTTGGTTTACTGCCACATTTAAGGAACTGAAGTTGAAAGATATTCTTTAATTAAGTGATGGGAGGCACTCCCATTACCAAGTACATCTCTGTCACGTGCTGTCACTGTTCTATGGCTTAGGCTCTGGTGTTTTGATGTCCAGAGTATATTGCTGTCCTTGCTAGAGAGGGCAGGAGCAGGAATTTTACTGACAAAAAGTGAGTCTAGTCTGTTGGCCATGAAGATATCTTTCAATCTGTAAAATTGTAAACAAGAGAAGATTTCCCTTCCTCCCCTCAAGTAAATCCTGTGCTTGCTCTTAAAGAGACATACAAAATAGTTTTAGAGATTTAAATTAGTTGATCTTAGTACATATTCAGAACTGTAGCTTGCCTGAAGAGGATAAAAACCCTTTCCTGTTGCATGCTACAAGCTTTGAAGTCTTCAGAGTGTATTACAAATCCCTTGTTGAGTATTACTTTATGCTGGGGTCTTTCCTTTGCCCTTACTGGGTTGAAGTTGACATGTTTGACTTCTTAGCCAATACTCACTGCTGAGCAAGGTGAACACTGCCTAAATATCAGCACAAAAGTATCACTGAAATTACAGAGAATCAGAGAAGTACTGCAATCAAACTGTATATTAAAAGCTTGCTGTACATTACAGTTTTGTTGTTGTGTACAGGTCTTTGTTACCACCACCAAGAATTTTCAGTGTCCAATAAATCAAATAAAAGCATCACACAGGCAGGTGACACATAGATCAGGTGCTGGTGGCCAAAATTAGACCTAGAAGACAATGATTTTATTAACAGTATCTCTGTTTGCATTTTATTAAGATTTGATGTTAAGTAGATTTTATTTTGCAGGTGATGGGGAAAGTGCCAACCATTTCTATTAACAAAACAGAAGGCTGCCACATCTACCTCAGTGAGGAGTCATTGGATTGTGAGATTGTGAGTGCCAAGTCATCCGAGATGAACATTCTCATCCCCCAGGACGGTGATTATGTGAGTGAGATACTTTTTTAAATTTCCTTTCTCTTTCATACTAGTCTTGGCAGCTAAGAGCACTTAAGCTGCTAGGAAAGAAACTGATGTAACACACATAATTATGTCACCAAAAATGATCCAAAACAATTTAATTTCTATGTGCCTGTATCTCAAGAGGAAGAATTCTTTATTTTCTGGGTCACAAAGTAATTTCAGAGCTCAAAAATCATGTCCCCTCTTTCCATTCTGATGGCTTCATGTCCTATCCATTTGATCTTTTTTTATATCTAAACATAGTCTCCCAAAGAAATTACCTTCACAGAAGAGCACTTAAGTTGGAAGATGATGAGGCCAAAACTAAGATAAATGTAATGCTATTACAGGTGAAATAATACAGTATGATATACTTGTTTTTTCTACAGCTATTGATACATGGGCAGCAGCTGTAGTACTTTGTACTATTTTCAACATATGTCCTTAAAAGCCACTTAAACTGGCACTTTTCCAGTTCCTTTCCCATTCTAGTAAAATTTTCCTACTGTGCACAGTGGCATTTCTAGTAAAGTCATGCTCTGTCACTTCACACACAAGCAAGCAAAGTGTGTGTGAAATAACAGTTCCCTGGTGTCGTCAATGGAGCAGAGTTGAAATTGCAGTGCATGGCCATAGACAGAACTTAAATTTCTTGCTAGTCTCTTGGGCTGGAATTTGGTACAGGGGTTTAGGCTTTATGAAATAAAATGTGTAATGAGAACTTTTGTGCTTCACATTTCCAAATGTGACTGCTAGATGGCCAGCTTTACACAAGTAAAAAGGGAACAAGTTTTAATGGGCTAATATTCACTTATTTCTTTTTTAAAAAGAGTCCTTTTGTTCAGTCTCACCTCAAAATCACCATAACATCAGAAATTACTGGCTACCAAAACATCTCTTTGAGGTCTAAACAAAAAACTCTTCTCTTCACATATTTTTTTCTTTACTGGGTACAGAGAAATACTCAACAACATCCCCCATCATTTCACTGAATTTGTAGAATAGAGGGGCATTTTATTTGATGTTCTGCTTCATTTATGTACCCCACAAAGGATGCTGACTATTTTGAAGTGTATCACACTTAAAATGACTGGGATATTTTATTTTATTTCATTTTATTTTATTTTATTTTATTTTATTTTATTTTATTTTATTTTATTTTATTTTATTTTATTTTATTTTATTCTTCCATATTAGAGTATTGCTTTTGTCCTTAAAATTGGACTCCTGGCTTAATCTCCATATCTAAATCCTCTATACTGTCTTCCAACCCAGACATCGATGGAATCTGAAGTCATTTCTGACATGAGGCTTATTTACTTTGTTGATGCAGATAATGGTGTGAGAGAGATTATTGCAAAGTCCTACCATACCAAGGCTGTTTGAAACTGGGTAGCAATCAGCCTTTTTCCTGTGTGGCACCGTAAAATAACTTCCTAGGGTAATAAAGAAGGCTTCTCTCTAATCCCAGCATGTCTGAGCTATCAATGCTTTCGCAGTCATGTAGAACTAATAGTATTCCACCAGTTTTCATGAGCTATCCCCTGTTTGTTTAACCATCATTGTCGCCTTTGTTTCCTACCAGAAAGAATTTCCGGTTCCTGAACAGTTCAAGACAGCGTGGGATGGATCTAAGTTGGTCACTGAACCTGCAGAGATTGTGGGTTGACTTCCTCACGCCATGGAGCACTTGCTGAGCGCGGCCAGACTGCGGCCAGCACGCACAAAGCAGTCATGTAAAGAACTAGAGGTAGCAGGAGTTCATGCTGCTCTCATAGGCCTTCAAGCATTAGCTCTGCATGCTAGGAACAATAACACATCTGGCACCCTTTTGTTGGGCATCCCGCTCCTGGTCACGTCTCCACACAGTTTGCCTTCACATACAATTTTAATTCTGAATGAGAATGCAATAGGTTAAACCCCCCCACCCTCCAGTCACATCATTGGTTTGAAATTTTGTAGACATTAAGCCAACGTACTGCATGATACACTTTTTTTAATCATCTTGCTTCAGTGCATTCCTTTTTGTATTTCTGCTAATCAAAAACAGCATTAAGACTTTAAGGTGTTTATTTTTGCCTATTAAGCAATTCCTGTATGATGCAGTAAAAATGTACCTGTAGAAAGTATGCAATTTCTTGCAGTTCTGTGGCAATCATAATGTGTTTCGTTTCAAACAAGCAAAAAAGGACAACTTTCACCACAGCAATACATGAAAAAATGAAAATGAAAAAAAAATCTGGTAGTTTAATAAAAAATGTTTTTAATATGCATATTTAGAAGATCCCACAGTTTTCTGTGAAGATTTTACTGTGGTTCACAGACTTGCTGCTGCCTTCTCTTTTCTTGCAAATTAGTAATTCTTTCTAAGCTAGGGCCTCATCAATGCTAAAACCTTGCAGGAAATTACTTGAAGGTTTTTTGCTCCTTGGATTTCTTTCTTTTTCTCTTTTTTTTTTTTTTTGGGTGACACAATCTCTCACTTTTTAAAATTTCACATTTTATGTTGCATCTTATACAGAAAACCAAGAAAGACAGACACGTCTGATACCAGCTAGTTTCCCTTACTTATAAAGTTCCTTTAAAATATTTGTATTGTAACTCATCATGTTCATTAAAAGTATCATCCTGGGTTTTTTTTCCCCACATTTGTAGGAGTTACTCAGTTTCAAATGCGTTCACAAAGCAAAGCCATAGATTTATGCCAGACTCATTGTGAGCCCAAATAAAGGACTGGTTTAGCCCTTTGACTCTGCTTTACAGTCCTTACACTTATTTCTTTTTAACAAAGGTGGAGTATTGCATACATTTGTACTATTTCAGCACACAGTACAAATAAAGCTTAAAAAAATTTAAAAGTCAATTTATGTTTTTGATCACTTGTAATACTTTGTATCACTTAAATCACAGTGACATGCTTGCAGAGCTAGTTACAAGCTAAATTTTGTGCCTAACTTACCTTGAAAGTACATTAACTCTTAAGGGTTTTTAAGTATACCTTTGATTGTAAACCCTATACAATACAACCAGTAGTGCTCATTCCTTACGGTTTTGCTATCTGATGTCTAACCTATGTGTATAATGTGTTTGCTTTAATATATATCATTTTTTCAACAGTAAACTTCTTACGAAATAAAAAGGAAAATGTACTTGTTTAAAAACAAAGTTGTTCAGAGCTTAAGCTATTGCACTGTTTGTCCTACAGGCCTTCTCTTCCTTAAACCCTGTTTCAAAAGCTGGAGTGAGAAAAAGTAGCTCCTCCTTCCATTTCAATAAAATATCACCACTCTTGCTGCCATAATCCACCTCACAGTGAGTAGAGGATATTCTGTATGCTGGCAAATAAATCTGAAGTGTCATGCACATAACTTAGGTGACAGCCAGCAAATTGAGCTTTTCATGATTCTCACTTCTAGGTACACCTGGATGTTCCAGGGATTATGTCTAGGGAGATGATGATGATGTAGTGCAAGTTGGTATGGTTTGCCTTCTATTTTTAGCTTTTCCTGCTTTTCCTGTTGTTTCTCTATATGGCTTCAATCACAGGTGGTCCATTCCCTGTATCACTTGGGTGTGCCTCATCTCTGAAAAATGGGCATCGCATACTTGTCATGATAAAAGGATTGTTGAAGGGCTGAATCCTTAAATCATAATTGTAATGTGTTCCACAAAATAATCTCCTTCTGGAGCATTCTGGCCTGGGATGCTGACTTTTTCTTTCATACAGCATCAAAGAGGGAACAAGGCATTATGCAGCAGCAGGATGGAGGTAAGACACAAACCAAGTATTAAATCCTGATGACAAACAGAAAGCAGCAAGACAGCCCTTAATCACTACAGAGGCAAATTCTTATAGTTCCTCTGAGGGATTGAACTCCCCCATCAAATACAAAGTCCATGAAGGCTGATCTGATTCTTTAAACATTTGAAGGCAAACTCCTTCATGGCTAGACCTTCACCTTAACATTCAGGTTAAGCACATTGCTTTGACTGGTCATTTAGCAGAAATAGATCCTGTAAAGTAACAACACATGCCTGACAGTCTGAGCACACCTCAGACCTTGGTCAGAGGGCAGAAGTTCAAAAGAAAGGAAGAAGGCCTTGCATGGACAGACCCAAGGCAATTGCTTCAACTGAAGAAAAGGGTACCAAGTCAATGCATGACTGGACACCAGAAAAGTAGGAGAGAGACCTCTAAAACAGATTTAGAATATCTAATCTAATATCTGTTTAGAATATCTAATATCCAGCACTCTTAGTCAACCACATAACAACAACAACAAACCTATAACCACCTTTTGTCAGTTCAGTTTGGTCATCATAAAAAATACTTGTCATACATTTCCAGTAGGTTGGACTGTTCTTTCCCTGCAACCTGTTATTAAATTCAAAATTACAAAGGAGTGCTAAATCAACAAAGTTCTGCTTCTACTTTACATGAATTTGTGTACAATTAAAGGTTAAAAACTCATTTTGTGAAAAATCAAGTTTATCTGAAGAGTAGAAATAGCCAACAAACTGCAGAAGAGTCATTTGATGAGTCATGTCAACCATGAGCAGTTGCAGCCACCAAGTTTTCAGCAGCAAGACTGATCTGTGTTTGATGGTTGATTCCAGCAAGGAATGAACTGCTAAATGCTGAGCATCCCTAAGGTCCCATTGATTTTTTTTTTTACTGCATGCTGTCACACAAGATACACCCCTTGATTTCTGTGTTACACTGCACTAATATTGTGGTCATGCCCTAAAGTCAGTACCACTGCCAAAACAGAAAACAGTTAATTTGGTTCATATATTAATAGGTAAAAAATGTGTATGGTGGAATTAGCCAGTTCATTTCTATAAACCTGCATGGGTCAAATATTCACCAGTACAGATGGTCTCAATCAGACAATAAAACACACATAAAAGGGAAGGTGAGTTTTTAATTTAAGTGTCTAAATGTAAAGAGCCTTTTTTCCTATGAAAAGCTTCAGTGGATGTCAAACTTTCTTAAATAGAACAGGGTGCAAAGAGGAGGGAGCCAGGCTCTCTTCAGGAGTGCCCAGTGGCAAGACCAGGGACAATGGGCACACATTGAAACAAACACAGGAGATTCCCTCTGTCCATCAGGAAACTTTTCAGGTGCAAGTGACCAACATTACCCCAGAGAGGCGATGGAGGCTCCCCCTTGGAGAGTTCAGAAGTCCCATGGCCATGGCCCTGCACAGCCGGCTCTAGGAGGCCCTGCTTGGGCAGGGGCCAGGGGGACTCCAGAGGTCCCTGCCAACCTCAGCCCCTCCGCGTTCTGTGATTCTCGCTTAGTTGTTACTAAGAGCCCACGGAAACTAGAAGCATCGAGGTAGTAACTCCAAGTACCCACCAGATGGCAGGAAACAGCCGAGGCCAGGCCTCCGCAAGCCTTTAATGACAACCTGCGGGACTGCAGCGTTGGCGAAGGGCGTGAATGCTGTTTGCCATTGAACTGGGGAATCCTGCCCTCTAAAAGTCACTGTAAAACACTTAATATTACTTTGATCTTGAAATTATCATCTTGGTAGAAGGTGAAGGTTTAAATGGGATGAACGAGGAGGAATAAAAAATAACTACTTGTTACCGATTATTAAATAGGTCTTTTGGGTTGTTTTTCCTTCTTCTTCTTTTTTTTTAACACTGCTAAGCATATCTCCATTTAAAAAAATACCTGATTGAACTTAAAAGTAATATTTAACAGAGCCATTGAAGATAAAGGAGTAAGTAATTTCAAATCTGTGTTTGAAAACCAGAAATCTTTTCCACGAGCTAGAGAATTAGGCACATGCTAACGCTTCCATGTGCCATAGTTATTTTGCAGACAAATAATTTTTGTTCTTACTCTTTCCTGAATCTCAGCGTATCTGGATCTGCAGGAGTTCCTTCAATGTTACTGCACTGTGTTCACCACCCTGTGCCTCACCTATCTTTCCTAAAGATCAGACCTTTGGCCACTTGGAGTGCTTCAGGGGCTCAGTTCAGTGTGCACCCTTAGTGCACTCTCCTGATGTGCTGTTCAACTGGGCTCCTTCTAAATATGGAAGCTTCCAGACAAATGGAGCTAAGGTTCAGTCGATGGCACAGTATGGTAGCAAGCACAGCAGTTGGCAAGAACATACAAAGCAGATTCAGCTTCTCTTCTGGAGGTGATCTGGGCCCAGCTGCTGTGAAAATATTGCCCAGAAGTAGCTACTGCTCTCTGAAGATAAACAGGCCCCTGACTTGTGATAAAATCCCCCTCTTATTAGATAAAAATCATAAATAATGCTCTCCAAGGAATGTTCTGACCCCCAGAAGACAAGAACCTGCTCTGTCTTTATGGCTGAAAAAACACTGAAAAATCTTTTTGTGTGCCAGAAGTTTTGTAGAAGAACAGAGAACATTCCCTACTCCACCACCCAAAACTGACCCTAGTGGTGACTGCCTAGGTTTAACCCTTTTTCCCTAGGTCTTGTGGCATGCTGAGGACCCTACCTGATCACCACTGACCACCAGAGACTCCTCCTCTCCGAAGCCATAGTCCCACTGCTGCTTCAACAGAGGCACCACCACATTTCCTCCCTGGGAAGAGAAGGGAATGTGACAGAGAAGGGAGTTAGGTAACCAGTAAGGCTTCCCAGGACCACATTCCTGAGTAAAGCTGTTCTGTTGTTACTCTGCCTTCAAACAAGGCCAAGGTCAAAGGCAAATAAAGGTGTTCAAGCACAAGTCCTAAACCAGGCAGTACTAATAAACAGGAAATGACACAAAAAAACTTGTGTACCCTACGATGAAAGCAGAAAAGTTGTATTTTTTTATCAACTGTGACCACCAGGATTCTGTTTTCTCTAGTCCACTTGAAGTTGCATCTATTAGAAAGAAGTTGCCTCAGTCAACTGTATAAGGCTTGAGAGCCAATCTCTCTTTCAAGTTCCTTAGATGGATGAGACAGATCAGTTTCAGAGTGAAAGGCTCGATTAATTTAATTTAGGAGAAAGTTGTACCATTTTCCACACTAAATGTATAACATTTTACATTATGTAAATGCATACATATGTTTTTTGGTTCAAGTTTCATGTTCTGTATCTGGCTGCTTGCCCCAACAAGGGGAAAGGTTCTTCTTTGGTGACTCTGTATAGTTTCAGTGATGAAGAATCTCTTTAACCATCATTTGCATTTAGTTTGCTCTGTACATGATCATAAATAGCAGATCCAAATGTCTAAATAGCATGAATTGTAGCTGCTGGGCCCAACAGTAATTAACCACTTTGCAGTGACAAGAGCCTGTTGTTGATTAATGTCCAACAGCTCTCATCCAAGGACTCTTTAGAAGAGCTCCTATTATTAGAATATTTCAGCATGATGAAGGAGATGTGATCTGTTATCCCTGAGCAAAGAAAAGAACTGAACTTCAATGCCTGGGTGATTCCTCGGTTCTAAAAGTGGTTTCAAACCCTTGAAAACAAGATGCTGGAAGGCATAGCAAAAATGAGCAAAGGCACAATGTCTGTAGCTCTGTACCACAGGCAGGTTCACAGCACACCAGTGTTCATTACCTCCCACTGACCATGAAGGTTTCCCCACTCAAGAGTGACTGATCAGGTTTTTCAGCGTCACCTACACTTAAAGAGCTCGAGGTGAGATTCCAGATTCCCCTTAAACCTGAACTATTATGACACCAGCTTTTAGGTGCTTACCTCCTCCTTTTGATCTAGTTCAAAACATTTCCTCTTGCCTAAATCTCATTTCTAGGAAAGAGGATATTTAACTGCCAAGGCATTCAACTACTTAATTTCATCAGCTGGTACAATGAGCTTCCCACCCACAAGCTAAAGCAATGTAGCAAGGAACTGGTGCAGAAGCTGCAGAAGACTATAAATACTGCCCTGTGTGGCAGTCTGACACAGCAATGAAACAAGACCTTCTACTGCCAAAAGCCTAAGCTGAGAGGTTCTCACTACTGGCAAGCCATGTTGTCACAGCATCTCTGTCATCTGCATCCCACAACAGAAAAATCTGAATGCTCCCAGAATTTGTGGGTCAGTTGTTGAGTATTTTTTTAAAGCAGAATTAAAATATAATAACTGAAAAATGTGGGCATGAGGAAACATTACACTGTTACCTGTTAGTCCCCTGCTCTCTGCTGTCAGTGATTCTGTTTCATCTTGAATTTCCAGAATAATCTCATAGTGAGTTCTAACCGTGGTTATGCCTGTATAATGCTGCTGCTGGTGAGCCTAAAATTTACATGTGACTGGCAGCATTATATGAAGTCTCTGAGATCCTGTAATTTTACTTTAAGATCTGATCTGGCTTTCAAGGAAGAAGTGAAATATTACAGGGAAATAAATCTTGTTACATTTCATTTATTGTCAGTTTTCCAAAATAGCTTTTCTATCAGGAATTAACAGATGGTTTAAAGCCATATTTTCCTCTATACACGTGTCTATCTTCCCTCCTTTTTTCCTTCCTAATCATGCTAAATCTTGCTCTGTTTCCCTAAATGTTTACCCATATTGATTTCACCAAGGTCTACATTACAAAACATGCCAGGGTAATTAAAACCATAGCTGCATAGTGAGTGCCAGCACCTTACATAACTGCATAATCTTTTATGGGTCACTATTTGATAATCACTTAGGCAATTCATCTCAGCTTGCTTGTATTAGAGACTTGCTCCACACAAGCTACTGGGACTGAAAGAGTGGAAATTTCTGTTGGATACATGGGAAAAATTCTTTACTGTGAGGGTGGTGAGGCAGTGGAACAGGTTGCCCAGAGAAGCTGTGGATACCCCACCCCTGGAAGTATTCGAGGCCAGGTTGGATGGGATTTAGAGCCACCTGGGCTGGTGTAAGCTGTCCCTGCCCCATCTTTAAGGTCCATTCCAACCCATGCCATTCTATGATTCTATGATTTTATGAAATTACTTCAATTTTTTTAAATTAGGTGAGATTAAATGGGAAAATAGTTCACCAGGGAGAGGGAGCAACTTCTGGTTTTGTTCAGCTGTGGCTTGTGCTGTCTTCAACATGGGAAACATTTCAGGTTCACAGTGTGTATTACTGGTTAATTCAGTATTGAGCTGTGTTAGCATCTCTGTCAGACAGAACCCATGGTCTGGTAGAGATGCTTAACAGAGCACAGAAACCTTAAAGACTAAAAGTTAGTTAGAAGAACTGTGTTTAAACTTTCTGCTGGTCCAGCATTTGAGGGGAGGAAGTGCTGTGAGGGGCGGCTGAGGGAGCTGAGGGTGTTTGGCGTGGGGGAGGCTCTGGGGTGACCTTACCGTTCTCGGTGACTCCCTGGAAGGAGCCTGTAACCAGGCGGGACTCGGCCTCTTCTCCGCAGAGTTTCAGGCTGGACATTAGGAAGAATTTCTTCGCACAAGGGGTGATTGGACATTGGAATGGGCCGCCCAGGGACGCGGTGGAGTCACCGTGCCGGGAGTGTTCAGGGAAAGCCTGGAGGTGGCACTCGGTGCCCTGGACACGGTGATGTTCAGTCATAGGTTGGACTCAACTACAGAGGTTTTTTCCAGCCTAAACGACTCTGTGGATTGTGGGGGTGTTGTTTTGGGGGGTTTTGTTTGTTGTTTTTGGTTTTGTTTGGTTTTGCTTTGGGTGGTTTTGTTTGTTTGGTTTCGATTGCTTTGTTTTTTTCAGAAGACAAACAGGATATGTATAGGGGAAAAAATGAAAAGGGGGAGATAGAGGAGGAAAAAAAGCCCACAACATTAATACACGAAAACAAACCCGCAGAACTTGCGCACGGCGACGAGCTCCGCCGGCCGCTTCGTTCGCACGTCACGGGCAGCGCCTCTGCCTCAGCGCTCGACGATACCATCTCGTGGCGGGGGCGGGGGGAAAAGCCTGTTTCTCCCCTGGCTCAGTGCTCTCCTCGTCAGGCTCTTTCCCCCCCCCCTTCGCCGCGGTAAGTGGGAGAGGCGAGGCGCGGCCCCGGCGCACGCGCGG